>NW_028301597.1:2500000-3750000 GCF_987345545.1 Pholcus phalangioides | reverse complement strand
TAGAGGGCTTTTCATAGCTGTTGAAAATTAATTTTGTTTTAATCCAAAGTAAATTTTACAATTATTTATATTACATTTTTTAATGCCATTTAGAATTTTCTGGCTGTGTAAGTAGATTAAAAGCATACATTCAAACTTCAAATGAATGTGCATGCTTGGAATGTAATGTAGTGTCAATACTCAGAGCATAGACTTGGTATATTGGGGCTATGGGCAGTTACTTCAGCCATATAATATAATATTTTGATAGAAGAATGAAAGCAGCCATTAAACATTAAACTTATTAGAATTCTTGCATTTAACTTTTTCGTAGACACATTTCTTTTGTTAAAAGGAATTATGAAGTATATTTCCTGTAGTTATAAGCAAATTGGGTTATATAAATTTGAAGATTTTTATAGCTCAGAAAAGTTTTTGAAAAATTTTCTTATTTTAATACACTTATGGTATGTAAAATGTTCTCTCGGCAACGGACACCCATGGGAGCGAATATTTTGTCCGCTTAAGAGGAGTTTTCGTTAATAGATAGTAAAATGAATTGAAGCCCATATCGACGTAATTTTTTGAAAAAGTGTCAGTTAACACGAGGTGTCTACTGACAGGGAATGTTTGATTACGGAAGATCTCACTGTATAATATAAACTAAATTTTTGTGTTCATAAAGTGGCATACATCAGTGAGTCAATGAAGCATTATTGCTAGTGTCATGATAGCATAGTTATCAATTTATTTGATTTTCCAACTTTGAGGCACAAATTCAATCCCGTCTTCACTTCAAAAAAGTCTGACCACATAGAGCAGGCATTCTGGCAAGTACCAATGTTACAGTATTTTCGTGCACGTGGTCCCATTATTATATGGATTTGCAGTTTTTTCCTGAGGTGGATCGAAAATTAGAAATGATTTTCTGCTTTAACTGAAGTTATTCACCGCGTTAGTGAATTATCGAAATTCATAGTTTCCGAAAAAAAAAGTTGCCACCCCCCCCCCCCTCCCCTCAATAAAAATATCTTTGATAGAAAGTAATGAGGGCATGTATAGTGCTTTCAATAACTTTTCTCGTCAGTCTTTGATAGAGAAGGTGATATCCAAAGTACAGATGTGTCATGGGGTGATAAAGCCCTTAACGGAAGATGTAGAAGTCCGAAAACGTCTAAAAAATGTATGCAAGCGAAGCAACAGGATCAGATGATATTCATCCTAGGGTCCTCGGAATTTGGAAACTTTGAAGTTGCGTCACAATAGAAGCTGACTTTCCGATGACGTCATTTATCCTCCCCGCAATTTTATTTCTTGGGGCCACAAATGGAATTAGCTTGAGCCCCCTCTCCCAGTGTTCCGACAACGTATAAAATGAGGGCAAACTAAGGAATTGTCGCTCATCTGCAGAACAACAACAAAAACCTTCAATCGCTGTTTCCAGCTATTTTTTTCCGACAAAAAAAGTTGATTCCTTTGATGCGTTCCTTACGTTAATTATTTTTTAATTGCGTCGATTTTCGCTGACTCTGTATTTACGAAAAATTCGTGTATGCTTTAAGAGAACGGAAAAGTTCACGAAAGAACGTATTATCGCACTGGAAAAACAACAATGATGAATCCGTCTTCACCATCAGGAGTTGCGACGCAAAAGCCGTCAGTAATTCAGGGTGTCTACGATCATGAAAAAGGGACGAAATCCCGGAAAAGTAATGAAATGAGAAAAAGGTCACAAAATAAGAGAGGTAGCAGATTTTTTAAAATCTATTTTTGGATTTTCCAGGCAAATTCCTGTGCTCGATTTTATCCTAGAAAACCATGGCCTCTTATCGGGCTTTTCTTGATACCCGTTATCGTGCATTGGTGTTGGCTGAAAATAAGTTTTTCAACTTCGGGTACAAACATGTTTGTGGTTGGTTTTCGATTCTGAAAGACCGCACCGTTATGGAGTGGTTCAAATTGGGTTAAAAACCTGAATTCCACTTTTTTTGAGTAAAAAACTATTCCTCACCTATGCAAGACATAATTTTGGTGCCCCTCTGCCATATATACCGCATGAGTAAAATTATTTGGGGAAACTCGTAGATTTTTGTATACGCCATGAGTAATATGGTGAGAGATAACATAGGCAGTTTAGTCATTAAAGCTCTTATCCTGGGATTTATATTCACTCACTTCATAAACTTACACATATTTATTGCTTACTACCTGAGTTGTATTTTGAGCTAGATGAAATGAATCAGAAATTGCAATGAGTTTTGCAAATTATTCCATCCGATACAGTCAGTTTGAAATTCGCAGAAAAAATGTTCATTATTATTTTTGATTTAAAAGAAAGATGGCAACACGTACACATAATAAGCGCAACACTTACATGCATTATCTTTATCTCCCTTTTAAACCAACTACGGCCATGGTTTAGACCAGTGATTCCCAACCTTTTTTGCCCCATCGCCCCCCAACGCAATCTAACCCATAGGATCTTATGTTATACACGTAGCTTCTACCGCCCCCCAGGAACATTCCATCGCCCACGTTGGGAATCACTGGTCTAGACCATAGACTTAAGATATAAATAGACCGCGCACGCTATTCATAAAACTTGTCGAACGTGAAGAAAAGATGAGCAGTATTGTCGGGGAAAGAACAGGTTCTGCGCTATTACATTTGGCGCGTTTTCGCAGAAGCTAGGATGTTGCTGTAACGAAATTTGACTCAATTCGATCAAGTTGATGAAAACTTTCCTTCATTTTTTCAATGAATTTCACTCATTTTTATGTGAAATATTTAGGGAGTATCAGATTTGAAAAAATAAATTCTATAAAATAAACAAATATTGGAAAACGGAACAACGTATATGTTGTAAAGCCTAATTCATTTATATTTTTAAATATTCTCTTCATTCACTTTGTCGCTTTTAATTTCGAAAATTAGGGGTTATTAAAACAAAAATATATCTTTCCAGAACATTACAATTACTCTATATACTCATAATTAATGTATAATTAATTATAATGCATCATATTATGTTATGTAATGTAACTCACACTCATACCATATTCAGTCATGAAATAATATTCAAACAATAAGAAAAAGTTTCATTTCTAACATTCCTGAAAAACCTTTTATAACCTCATCACACAAAACTGTAAACACTTACATAATATTTCAGGATTAAAATAGATTTTACTCAAGAAAATTACAGAATCTCATCATCAATTTCTCTAAATTATAAGAATTAAAATTCCATGTAGAGTATATATGTAATAATTTAAAGTGTGTGTATATATATAATATTTTAGGATATAATATTTCATATACATAACATAATATTTACACATGTCACATATATATATATATATGACATATGTAATCTCTTCGCTCCAAAAGTATGCATATGTTAATCTTAATTTAAGGTATTAAATCGTTTTTAGAATGATTCTTTTTCAAGATAACATCTGAGGTACACAATATATGACTTCAGGTCTTAGTACAAATATTGACTCAAAAAATCAATTGAATAATTAATTTTCTTGTTTGAAGCGGCAATTTCACATACAACAAACATAAATTAATGAATAAAAAAATTTCTTTTCTGTAATAGTTTTATGTCAGGTGTGAAGAGGGGTAAAAATACTATTATTTTTAGAGGTTGTTATGCATTTTTATGCAAAACTGCAATTGTCTAGAGGGGGGGGGGGAAGTTTCCTCACATTCTATTTAAATAGAATATTTTTCATAAATTTCTCCTTCTGAAAAGCGTATTTTCTTCCAAGTTGAGCAAAACTCGAATGAACTCACTAGCTCGCCAAATCTCGCCAAATCTTGCGGAGACGTATATTTCAGTTAAAACTTCATAAAACTCACAATTTCAATCATTTATTGCCAAAAATTCTATTAAAACATTTAATAATGATTCATGACATTTGAATTTTACCAAAACTTGGAACTTTAATTGAATTAAATCAAAAATGGAGTCGTTAAAAACTGAGACTACGTCAGAAATCCATTGCATCGTCAATTTAATATTCCAATTTTTAATTTATAAGAAGAGGAATAAGCAAAAAAGTATTCCCTTGTGAAAGGATACTGGTCCCCCTTTCCTAAACCGCTCAGAACATCCGAAAGCTGCGCAAGTGTTGACCATTCTAATCAAAAATAAGACAGCGCGTGTAGATCGTCATACGAATAGCCATAAGGAAAGCATTGCCAGCGAGATTCCCTGACCAGCCTTTTGACCGGAGTCACGTGACTCCGGATCTTTGCTTCACATTGTAACCCCTCGCGCGCACTCTATAGTATTATTACTCTGTGGTCTAGACAAAGTAATTCTAAGTAATGCTTACCTGGAAACCATTTTCCATTGAACACTTAATTATGCCAGTGAATGGTGTAAACGGAAATGGCATATCAAGAGAATGAATAGTAGAAAATGAATAATAGAAAACATGAAAGCAAAACGAGAGACTGAAAATCTATTTAAGATGTTTATAAAATAAAATACATGAAGCAATCAAAAATCAGTGGAAAATAGGGAATGAAAACAGATGTATTCGGATTGAATTTTTTGTGAAAATTAATGAATTTTAATAGAATTATTACATCATTATTCTATAGTTCAAATTAGAAATAATTTAATTATATAGTTTTTAATCACTATTAAATTTCTATAAATATTGTAAGAAAGACCCAGCAAAAAATGTCGTCTCCAAATATGTTGAATCAAACCGAGGTAATGATCAAGAGTGAACTCATTCAAGAAACATCATTCTAAATATGAAATGGGTAAATTCTTTTAAAAGAACAAGATCAAACGTTTAAAAAGGCTTGAAACGGAAGAGAACTAAAGCACAACTTAGACTCGCATCAGCGGCAAAAACGAGGAAAATAATTACTTTTCTAATGAGTGTTTCAAGCCTCTCTTTTAGTGATTTTTTTTTAAATTAGTGATTACTAAGTCTACCAGTTAAATCTAAAAAACACTCATTCTCAAATTATTTTTCGAATCTGAAAAATAATTTGAAACTAACACATGGTATCTGAAATACCATGTGTTAGCCTCTCATTTGTTGATATTGTAGAGAATGTAAAAAATATATATATAAATATCAAGAAGTCTCTCAAGGATTTTTTTATGATTTAAAAATTAAAAAAATTATTTCTTCTAGAGGAAATCTCTATTTTTTGCCTTGGGGGGAATCACCCTCCTGCTTCTAAGCTGAGATAACACTGTTTTTTGAAGTAAAAAGTAATCCTGTGTGTACGCAATACTACATATATGTATATAAAACCATATTTTATTTACTGCCAAAATTTTGATGTGCTAAAAAAAATCAAATTTTCATTTTCCACCCCTGGAATTGGATAGAATCGTGTTGACAGGTCACAACATGTTATGGTGAACAAGGAATTTTCTGATTGGACAAGTGTGAAAAATGGAGTCCCTCAGGGAAGTTTCCGTGGGCCCATATTTCTTTACTTTTTATCCATAAACTTGTTCAGGCTATTGACGGGATTGTTAACAAATTTGCAGATGTCGTGAATCTAATGGGGAGTAGTCGGGAATCCAAGCTATAAGGAGATTGCTCCGGACGAACTTGAATATGATTGCAGCATGGGCTAATGAATGGAGCATGACCTTTAGTGTTGCTAAGTGCATGGTTACTCATTTTGTTTTGAACAACCCACTTTTTACTTATTAGTTTTGATTGGTATTACTATCCCAGATGCAACTAGGGTCGCTGATTTTGGGATTCTCATTGACGAGTGGCTTAGGTTTTCTGCAAGTTGTTTAGCGATGGTCAAAAAAATCAAATCGAATGCTTGATTTCATTCTTAAAAAGGTCTCTAGTGTGTTCTCCTAAAGTCATTCTTCCTCTTTTCCGAGGCTTGGTTTGTCTTGCACTGAAGTATGCCGTAAGATTTTGGAGACAATACCTACAGAGAGACATGAACTTGGTTGGGGGGGGGGGGGTGCTCGTGTTGGCACACAAGACTTGATCTATGAAGAAAGATTTGAGTTTTGGAATATGTTTTGATTGTAGGGACGCTTATGTTGAGGTGATATGATCGAAGTGTTTAAAATTTTTTCAACGGGATGGATAGAATGGAGCATGAGTTATCAATACACCGTCAATGAACTGTCAACCAAGGGGACAATTCCAGGTTGTGGTGTTGCAGGGAGTTTTTCCGTAATAGGGTTGTTAATAAATGGAATAGCTTACCTTCGGGGGTCGTAAATTCTATCACAATCGATATATTTAAAAAAAGAAGTATAGACATAAGTGGGATAAATCGAGAAGCTGTCCGTACTTAGATAAGACAACCATAGTCTTTTTTTTATGGGCAGTGTATTATATATATTTTTTAGTGATATGCATGTATTGCATGTATGCTTTTGTATTGCGTTGCGGTATTTTGGTTATATTTGACATTCATATTTTTTATAGGCATCATTTTTTCAGTGTCCTCGTTTCAGGGCAATTCGCCTGTTGTAACATTTGTATTTCTTACTGTAATAAACGTGAAGAAAGATCAAATTGATTTGGTGTAAAATATATAGGCTACAGAGAATATAGTAATTTCAAGAAGTTTGAGTATGGCAGAGCTAGTCTTTATAAGCGGATATAGCCTCCTTGAACAAGCGGGGAACGAATTCGCCCTTTCGCCTTATAATACAATCATGCAATTTTTTCACTGAACAGTTGCCTTCCCGTGTTCACTTATGAGCTAGCTAGCCGCATATTTCAATATTTTCACAATGTATTCCAATATTAATTCCTTCATCTTATTGTTATTTTTCTTCCGAATGGAATGATCAATCATTCATTATTATATCCCCCCCCCCCGTCCACATGAACGAATATCTATAGAAATTAAAAAAGAAAAGTATGAAATGTGATGGTGTGTGTATTTAATTCAAATTTGACTCAGAAATGAATACACACAAAAAGAGATAATTTAAATCATGCTAAAGTTGTATAAGTTTTCAGGGTTTCAAATGGATGGTTTGGTTCTACTCAAAATTAGACAATGAATGCTTTTTATGGAATTTTTCTTGAGGTGATTGATAACGAGATATTCATGCATTCATTGTATGAACTTATTTTCAAACTCAAATGTTTTATGAGTTATAGAACTATTTTAAAAAATTCTTTCATACAGGTATAGTTCTTCAGGATTAATGAGTGCTATTTTGCATTTCTTATTTTTCTTATTGATAAAGTGTGAATATTATTCGATTTCACATAATTAAATAAGCCTTTTTAATTCATATTTTTTGTGTTTTCGACGAGTTTTCACTACTTTATAAGATTTACGAGTGCATCTTGATTGTTGTCTTTGGAACATTCTTCAGGTTTGTTTTTTTTTCAAGGAAAATTTGTAGATAGGCCTCTATTGTACCTCTTTGTACCTCTTTTTTTTGCCGAGTTGTTCGTGCAGCAATTTCTGTGTTCTAATTCCAACGATTACGCCGTTCGGAATCGAATTTAAACGATTAATGGTGTTAATGTGTGTGTGAAATAGCCGTAATGGGAAAAAGTACGTTTTTAAATCCTTAATATAATCCTTTTTTTTTCTTTCCCTCGCGCGTTTGAAATTAGCTTTGTGATAGGTAGATGATATCGATAGTAAATATTTGCTTCAACATTTATGTGCAAGGCATTTTACGTTTGTTCTCCTTTTTTATTTTAACTCATTAGTTAGTTACCTCAGACCTAGCCTTTTTGGAACTTACAGGGTTTTTTTTACTCTGTATGTTTGGATTTCGGAAGAATGTGAATATTACTCTTCGCTCTGGCGAAAATCACGGTTTCACGTGCTACTGGGGGGGGGGGGGGGGGTTGGAATCTGATAACATATAGGAGCCTCAATATTTTCTGAAGCTGTAATTCTATTTTTATTCATTCTGGAGCATGCGCCATTTAATCACCGCAGAAGGAAATAAAGATATTTCTTGTCGGAAAAGCTGTTAGCGTCTCGTCGATCTGGAATTTTCATTAACCGTTACTAAATTCGTAGCCGGGCATCGTCAGTTTCGCTGATTGGATGCAGAGGCGTTTCCTTGGGTATCCCGGATGCCGACTTTCGGATTCTCGCAAGAGCTTCGCTCCCCATAGTGTTTCGATTTGACCTTTAAAAGAATAAAGTGGGAATCCTCCTTTTTCTCCTTACGACGATTTTCTTGTTTTCTTGTGCATGTAACGGTCTTTCTTAGACTGACGTATCCAGTCGGTCTTAAACAATTTTTCCGGCAGTCCATGATGTAGATAATTCCGCCCTTTTTTGTATATAATTTCTACGGCGGAGCCAGCCCATAGGCCTCTCCCATTTTTAAAAAAAAATCAAATTTACTGATTTTTTTCGAGCGTCCGCGTAGTCCCAACGGCTCCGTAAGGTACGGGTTGAGAACCGCTGATGTAGATATTCCGCCCAACGGAATAGCCTTTTTGCTATTTGTGATGCTCAATGCGTTTTGGACGACTATGCTTTTTGCGCTAGCGTTTGAAAAATTCCGAAAAATATATACACGTGGTTCTATCGGTTTGCAACACACCTTACTTCAATCAGTTCACTTTCATTAGAAACAATTTGAATTGAATCTTATGGTTGAACTGATGTTATGGACATTGAATGAATTCGGAATGCAATTCCAGTGGTTTCTAAAATGCTGCGTAGAAACTCATTCAGGAAATCAGTTTTTATTTTGTTGTCTCAAATATAAAATATTTACATTTCAACTTCACCTAATCAGTTTTGAATTCCCGTTCATGTATACAGGGTCCAAATTCATAGGACAAACTTAAGAGGTTAGATACTTATATATAAGATTTGTTTATAAGACAAATTTGTTTATAAACAAGCATTTTTTTGTCATTGCTATTGTGATTCAACCGCATATTCTAAGGCGAAAGAAGTTGCTTTTAGAGAGCGCAGAATAGCACTTCACTAGTTGCAAATACCATATTTTTCCTACGGATTTGCTTCAATATGTGATGCCAGTCATACCACAAGTCATTATACCGCTTGTAACTGTTTGGTGCAGCATCACCTTGATGGTCCCTTCGCCAATAAAAACTATAATCCATATCCAAGGATTTATGTGGTTGCAGTGTAATGCTCATTTTTTCAGTGAAATACAGAATTATTCAAACACTACGTTTCTGCTCCAAGGGTTTTTAATTTAATTTTTTATTTTTATTGTTTTTGTGATTCAATTTCTTGGCATTGTGTATGCAATTCTCATTAGAACCTTCGAGGAGCTCATCGCCAAAATTATGTGTCATCAATGTGTTTTATTACAGTGTTTGCACCTCAACCTTTCATTTTCGACCACACATTCCATGGCGGAAAATGCTTGTTTAAACGTGCTGCATCACCCCCTCAAAGTTTGTCGTATGAATTCTAAATCGCAATGCATTTCAGAACTCATACCCGTATATAATCCTTTCCTACAAAAGTTGAGATTTTCTTTTTATCCAATACTCTAATTAACCCCCTTACAAGGCCGTAGCGAGAGAAGGGAGGGTCCGGTCCTCCTCAAAATCGCGTTGCCCTCTTATGCACAAAATAGTGGGACGAAAATGGTTAAGTGAAATTATGTCACAGAATTATCGATGGCTGTGTTTATTTTCTGCAACAAACTCAATTTTTTTTTGTTGGAATTAGGTGAATTTTGTTGAAATCTTAAATATGTTTACAAAACTGTAAAGAATATTACTTGTCATCGTGAGGGGAATGGAATGCGCATGAATATATTATATATTTTTGGATCCGAGTATAGTGTATGCTGTGATCATTAGTCTAATTACTGCCTTATTATAGTTTGCCGCTGACTAATAAGTTCGTAAGTTTTCGGAATCTGGTTTTGTGTTGGCTTTGGCGTTTAGTATGAGTATATCCGTGGTTATACGTTTCCCCTCCTAGTAAAATGACTTTTTTGTTTTTCTCAGATGAGTGGGCAGAAAATGCGCCTACGTATAATGGAATAACATTTATTTTTGATATCGGTTCTTTCCCCTTTGTACGTGTACTTAAATTATTCGATTTTGGCAAAGTCAGTTTACCCAGGCTTCTTGCCAGAACCGTCCCGGTGTTTTTTTTTTTGCTCTTTCTCTCCGAGAAGAGGTGGCAGAAAGAAAAAGTCGTTCCTTCGGGTTTTTTTTCTTTTCTTTTTAGCTGGCACTAGTTTTTATGATTATCCCTTTACAATTCCTTTTCAATCATTTCACATTAAAGGTCTCTCTTCCCCTTTTTATGCTCGTGCATGTGATAGCTTTCTAATCGCTCACCATCTTGAAAACGAAATTTTCCAAGGCGTCGAACTGGAAAGACTTTTTCAACATGAGCGGTGTAAAAATTTTTTTTTTGTATCATATTTCTCCCTTAATTGAAGTAAAGCCTACAACACTCTTCTTTGTATTGTTCTGGTTTTCAAATGTCATACATACGATTATTTGTTGTGAGATAAACGCAGTCTTCGCCTTCAGTTCATATTTATTTGCACGTTTGTTCTCTCTGAATCAAGTTTATGATGTTTGATGGAAAATAGAGAGGTTTTAATTTTTTTTGTTTTTCATCGTACGCTTATCGGAAGATATTGCTTTGATATAAACCTCAAAATCTATAGAATTTCCTATATCTGGGTTACCTATTGATAGGCCGATTTCACCTAAGATTAGGCCTACCATACCCAGTACTATACATTGTGCTACCCGACTTTTTCTGGTAACGTTAATATAGTGTGTAGCTGGGGATCCTTTGCAAATATTGTACATCTTGATGTGTCCCATTGTTCTATTTTTATATTAAAAGTTTTTTTAATCACATTGTATATTGAACGAATCGGGTAAATGCAAAAAAAAAAAAAAAAAAAAAAAAAAAAAAATCGCATTTTAAACTTAAATAGATATGAACAAAAACATACAAATCAAATGTAACTTCAAAATTTGATTTGAATTAGATTTTTTGTCAAACGCACTCGGGAATACTTCAGTTAACCATCTTTTTAAAAATATAATTTTTACTACCATAAAATAATATTTTTTCACTACTGGTGCTTAGTAGAATAAATTATAATCAACAATTGAATAAATCAACATCGTACAATCTCCAGTGTAATTTGTTTATGCATGAAAATTTTTACAATTGTTTTAAACATGACTTCAGATTTAGCACCCGGTATTGCCATGCAAAAATTGAAAATGTTTCTGATTGTTTCAGTCGAGACTCGATCTTTCTGTGGAAGAAATTCGCAAATATTTTCCATTTTTAGGTCTACTTTTTCAGGTTCGTTCAATATGAGCCGTCCTATTGAATCATCGACAAGAGAAAAATTAAAACATCCATTCCTTCTAGTTACAATTAAAAAAAAAAAAAGACATTTTTTTAAGTTCTGCTTGACGTCCAGAAGGAAATTTAATATTCAACTTTTACACGGTATTTTGCTTTCTAAACATTCAAAATTATAATATCATTGATTCTCTTCAATCCGTCAAATTAATTAAAAGTTGGCAATAACCATCGTTATACCGCCCCGTTGAACATGCCACTCCTAGATAGCTGCCACGTTACCTCATGCCTTGGGACCGGCCCTGAACATCGTTTCGGTTTTTCATAAAGCGCCTATATTTACGATATTTGTAATTTTAAGGTTCTCCCCCGGTTGGAGAATTATGGTAATCTTACCTTTCTCAAGAACGAGCGTCTGTTAAACTTCATTTTGCGGGCTTTTCTCATTTTTGCTGCAGAAATACGTTAGTTTAATAAAGAGATGCGCGTTCAAAAATTAAAACAAAATTTCTTTGCTGTATAACAATTTATTGGTGTCTTTTTCATATGGCAACGATGATTCATAGTTTTAGATGGTATGAACCGATTTATTTTTTCGTTTTCACTTTGATTCTGGTGATAGTTTGGTTCGTATATTATTATATCCCCAAAGCAGAATATGCCGAAATCTGCCACGTTCGTCGCAGAACAATCTAGAAGAATTTTAAGAAAAACTGTATAACTCACAGTTATGGGGATTTTTATCGCAGAACATTTCCATTCAGTCGAGGGCTCGTTGCAGAACAATGCAAAGCATTCTGGTTTGGGGTATTATCTATTACTAGATATGCTGAGGATACATATTTTCACAAGGCTTGAAGTCTCCTTGTCTTCTAAACTAGAAATCTGATTCCGTAGCGGTATATAAAGGGTTACTTGAATTATCCGGAAACGGATGGAAATCCGTGGCATATATCCAAACAGAATGAATGGCTAATGGTTTTTCCCGGTTGATGAGGGCTGGGAAAGATATGTCTAGAAACTAGAAAAGCAGTTCACTAACAAGGATTATTTCGGCTATTACCATAACTCGAATGAAAAACGAGTTCAAAATTCTGCTGAAGCTGGAGGTTTCACGGAAGTCTTATTGTTAGGTTAATATTTATTAGAGTAAATGAACACCATTAAGCAGTGAAGTGCGAAATTCCAGAAAAATGAAAAGTAGGGTTGTTTTTTGCGTATATTATCAACTATTATAAAATTAGGTTGTGAAATCAGTTCTTGTTATTTTATATAGTACAGTATATTTTACATTTTATCGAGAAAAAAAATCATGGAGTCGAAAAACGTTTCTTGAATGATGGTCAGTAGAGATAAATTCATCATCCTAATTTTCCTTATCAATTTATAACGTAGTAATGATCTCCTTGTATCACGCGGAAGCGAGGTTGATAACTCACCTACTGTACTAAATGATGTTTATAGGGGTGCTGCGATTTTAATACTTGCCCAGTCCTTGTCCGCATCTTTGCTGACGCAGAGGTACAGCAGAATCGGTCATGAAATAATCGTGATTTTTACATCATGAAATTACCCCCTCCTGCCCCACCGAATGTTTAGCACACTAACCACTTCGTGAAAAACCCCCGTAAAAAGGGGGGGGGGAGAACGTCGCCTTTCGGAATCGGTTATAAACTGTAGGTCATGGTCTAATTGGGCCTTGTGTGCATAAAATGAGCGTAGTGTTGACAAAAATGATCAAAAGAATTCCAGTCATATTGCAGTGTTTTTGTATAATTCTGGTGGTTTTTCTTTATAAATACCCATCATTGCGCGGTATGTCAGTGTTGAAAATATTTTGTTTTCAGAAGATTGTTTTCCAAAATGTACCCTTTCCCCTATGAATTATTTCTTTTCATATACGTGTAATGTTCATTCATAAAAAAGAAATTCGCACGTTATAATACTCATCATGTTTTATGCATTATTGATAAAAAAACGGAGATAAGCCGTAAAGGTATATGAGGTGGTTGGATTTGAATGTTGTATGTGCATGTATTATGAATATATTACATAGTTATGCATCTGCGCTAACGGAAATGAATGATGCAGTCTGATAGTAACTACTTCACCAAACACCAACTCTGGCCATATCGCTATATTGCAATTTACTGCCATTAGTGAGATGGGTTGGAAGTGAAGGCGCTGTCTATCGGTGGTCGCCTCGAGTTCGTTAGGGAAAATATCTTATCTATATTCTCCCTTGGGTTCGAACCCGGGACCCAGACAACAACCTTCACGATGGTAGACGAGTATCTTACCACCATGCCACTCAGGCACCAGTCTGATAGTAACTGGCAACTCCTCTCTATTTATATTCGGGTACACCGTGAAGTTCGAGTACCTAACCTAATCGAGTGAACTCTGAGGAAGGTCAACCATTGCCTCAACTTGGATTTTTGTTAGGAGAAATAAACTTGATTTTGTCGCCCCTTCCCTCCTCTGTAAAACTCCATAACTCTATCAATTTTTTTTAACATGTTCGAAATGTTTTATTTTATTCTACTTTTTATTCCAGGGGTAGTCCCCCCCCCCACCTCTAAGTACCGGCCCTTCTGTGTGTGCAGTTGAACCCTTTAAGTTTTTGTCATGCCTGGTAATATCTCAACCTGTGGTTCAATAATTGATGGGCAATGGTGATGATATATGATGCACGCACGAAAGTTGTATAGACGCATCATCACTTCGTAGTCAGTATGAAAGTACTTACTAGATCTCGATCGCGAAGGAAAGTGCACAATTACAAAACCTTGTGTCACAAAAATACTGTGAATTTATTGGTCTACTGTCAGAGTGCGTAATGGAATTCGAGAATAACTTACATTTTAATGAGTATTTCATTCTACCTTCTCTCATAAATAGTTTTATCCACCGCAGTTCTATTTAATTATTTTATTTATTCATAGCGATTGTTTCTCTCATTAATTGGGGGTGAAAGGACGATATCAGTACTGGAGATCTGATACTGTGGAGGGGGGGGGGAAGAAAGTCTTTATACTATAATAATGAAGTGTATTAAGCGATATTTGTGGGAGACGGGAGGAATGAATGATACGAGGAGGGAGGGAGAATATGCAGTACGTACATGTATCTATAGCGACGAAGAATATTTAAATGTCAAGACTAGAGAACCTTCGAGGAGAAAAGGACAGAACGTTCTCAAAGTAAACTCTGGCAGCGGCAGGCGTTCGTCGAACCGCTCACTGGGTCCCCTCCCCTCCTCTTTTTTTTCCTACAAAACCGTCACGTCAGAGAATTATTTTTTCTTTCGTAAATTGACGGGTTTCCACTACAAACATTTAAAAGTCTAAAAATTAATTTAAAAAACGTACCGAAACGTTCCATGGAAACGGCCGCAATAGGTTTCGAATCTAAAACTGCACATGAAAGGTAATGAACAATTCTTATGATGGGCAGTTTATTTTAATTTAGAATTAACCCCTGAAAATAAACCCTTTAATTGAAACGAATTTTACAGAATTTGTTTTACGATGCTTTTTATCGCCGACATGATTTACAGTTTCATTATTTCGCAGATTTTTCTGGACATATATTTCATTTAAATTTTCAATATTTTTTAATATTCAAAATTTAATTTTCATATATTGAAAATTTAATTTTCAATAATTTAAATTTTCAATATTTTTTAATATTCAAAATTTAATTTTCATATATTGAAAATTTAATTTTCAATAATTTAAATGAAATTTATGTCCAGAAAAATCTGCGAAATAATGAAACTGTAAATCATGTCGGCGATAAAAAGCATCGTGAAACAAATTCTATAAAATGCGTTTCAATTAAAGGGTTTATTTTCAGGGGTTAATTCTAAATTAAAATAAACTGCCCATCATAAGAATTGTTCATTACCTTTCATGTGTAGTTTTAGATTCGAAACCTATTGCGGCCGTTTCCATGGAACGTTTCGGTACGTTTTTTAAATTAATTTTTAGACTTTTAAATGTTTGTAGTGGAAACCCGTCAATTTACGAAAGAAAAAATAATTCTCTGACGTGACGGTTTTGTAGGAAAAAAAAAGAGGAGGGGAGGGGACCCAGTGAGCGGTTCGACGAACGCCTGCCGCTGCCAGAGTTTACTTTGAGAACGTTCTGTCCTTTTCTCCTCGAAGGTTCTCTAGTCTTGACATTTAAATATTCTTCGTCGCTATAGATACATGTACGTACTGCATATTCTCCCTCCTCCTCGTATCATTCATTCCTCCCCTGCCTCCCACAAATATCGCGGCATTCTTTTTCCGTCTTTGTTTCAGGCCGGTTCAAACATTTCAAAGTGAAGGGGGATAACTTTGGTGCCATTCCAAAACCACCTTTAACAACAGCGAAGAATTTCGGCTCTAAGTTTAGACATGCACGTTACAAGGAAAAGAGTTTTGAAACGTGGTTCGTGCGACTGCGATGTGAATTTCAAATTCCTCTCGTGTTGTCTCACAATGCGATCTCTGTCGTGCCAAGCGAAAAACCGCTCCGATCAGAATACGTGCCAGTGCTGCTTAATATTCTGCAACCTTTGTGTTGTGTTGAGATGTAGTTTTGAGTGCCAATCCATTTCTTGATATTTTTGTGATGCGTCTCTGTGGGTGTCTGCTCGCCTGAATAACACAAGTAAAATTGACACTCCGAGAGCTCTTCTGAATTTATAAATGTTCTATATACTGTAATTTTTTATTTTGTTTCTTAACAAATTTTTACAAATATTGCTTCAATTTTATTGGCTTCAAAACTTTCAACTTTTCGATAAGAAAAAGCAGATGTTTATATTTTTGCGTTTAATGTTTTTGTTTTCTCAGATGTGATGCCGAGAGTGCAATAATTAAATACCATGCGATATAAAAACACATTACTTTGTAAGACAAAGCATTGATACACATCTCATATTTTTTTTTTGTTTCCTGATAATGCACCTATCTCGAATGTACTGGTAAAGCGTCTGACAGAGAGGAAGAAATTCGTCGTTTCGTTAGTGAAAGGAACTGATAAATCCAAGGAGACCATTCTCTTATCTTATAGAACTAGGAAGTCTAGTAGAGCTGGGTTTTTCTATTAAATGTTTCAAAGTTCGATTTATTTTGGGTGTTGCAAGTGGCTTATCGTATTTTTCCGTGAAATAGCGTCCGGTTATCGAAGTTCATGCGTGCGCGTCTTTCAACGAGTGGAAAATTTTATAGCGTTGGTAGATTGAACTTTCATCTAGTAGATGTGTCCATTTTTATCGCCTTGTTGTTATTACAAGAAAGGCATTATCGCGTAAGAGATCGCCCAAAACAACGCGGGTACTCATTTGATGTGGTCATCATGGGTTTGTGGCCTAACCGTTCCAAATACCTATAATATTATAGATAATTCCTGGCGCAATGTCATGCATTTATCCTAGTTGATTTTGTCAATTCAATGTTCATTCTTTGCAAAATTGATGTTCTCGTTCACTTGCATATTTTGATGGTGTGAGGATCCTGATGGATGAAGTTCTTGTCAACTAAAACCCAGCAGTTTCTCTGTTAATAACCATGAGATGTAAGAATTTATGTAATTGATCAACTTGAGAAGTCAATACATGAGCATATGCACAAAACATAATTTATATAACAGAACCATTTGTGACTCATTCAATCCTTGAATTTCTAGAGTTTGGTATCATTCCTTGCGAAAACATTCGTCAATCCGCAGGCCGTTACACACTGCTCTGAATAACTATCCACGTCACAGAATTCTTACGAATAAGAATTCACTATGTCACTAACGAGTGTAGTGACCTTACATCTCCTGCTTGTGTTTGCCTATCTCGCATTGAATGCGCTATTTAATGTCATTCCTAATTGTTCAACGTTTAGCCATATTTGAAAATATTTCAGCACAAAAACCATTGTTTATGAATGATCTGCTAGTATCAAAGCTAGGGTTGGGTTTTTGACATGACGACGCGTAAAAAACTGGTTAAAACTGTCAAAAACCTAAATGATTTTGATAATGTTTTGAACACAATAGCTATATAACATGATGAAAAACTAACTTTTTTGCATATTACAATGTTTTATTTTCAAACATTAATTTATTACAATAATTAAAACAAAATGTTAATTATAATTTGCAATTTTGAATTTTTCAACATAAGAGTCTAGAACATATAAAATATAGTAAGATTTATAGTTTATTTATCTAAGCTTATCTTAACTTGTGTTCAATTTACTAAGCAGAATAGAGCTGTTTATTCAAAATATGTATGATAGGGCATCAGGGTTAGGTTTTTGACCCCAGAAACTAACTTGGTATTAAAACTATCAAAATCTTACTGTTAATGATGTCAAATAGTTTTTGTTAACTTGATATATATGTTAAATAACAAAACACTTACTTTTAATGTAGATTAATGTAGATTAAAGGGTTTTATATTCAGAATTATAATTACTGAGGAAAAATATCTGTTTTGATATTTTAAATTTTCTGATCTGCCCAAAATTTTATTCTATATAAAAATTCCCACGCAGCATCCGTTAATGCACTAATTAAACTCATTTATGTTCACCTAAAAATTTCTTAGATCAGGGTGTATAAATTCACAGTTTTAAATAATCTTTTCAATCAAAGCAGAGCAGGACTTGATACTCAAAGCATTTGTTTTGCATGCTAAATACGGCTTCAATTATAAAACCGTTGCATTATAAATGCTAGTAAATATATACCATATCAATGCGCAAAAGTAAGAATAACTAATTTTGACTAAGGATAAGTAAATGCATTTTTTTAAGCTTCATGTGCAAGCTAGCATTGCCAAATTGAATGGCATTTCAGTCCTACAATTTAGTATTTTGATCGCTAGATATATTTCAATGTTATGCTCAATGAGAGTATCGTTTTAAGTATCAGTGTTAATCTAGATAATTTAATAATAATAGAAATTTACATCACATAGGCCTATATGATGTAATGAACTTTTTTAAACACTTATCTGTTGTAAAAATAGTATAGCAGATGGTTTATATCAATAAGCAGTTGAAGAAATTTTGGAAGGTCAAGAATTATCTTGAATCAGAATGTCAAATCATTCCATAGTTTCCCTTCATATGTTATGCTGTATTCAAATTGTATATTTTATAAGGAAAAAAAAACACATTGTCCAAAACAATTCTGTAGAGAGTAGACAATTATTTTACAATCATATTGAATATTTGTGTAACAAAGTGACTGTAACATTATTCTTCGTGTAACATAGTCACTTTAAACATTACATGCAATTAACGTGTGTATTTCCAATGGGACTTTTTATATTGAAAAGCAATATTTGAGGTTTTTGACGTGACGGTTTAAACTTTAAACCGTCAAAAACCTGCCAACCCTGACCAGAACACGGCCGCAACTAGGGAAGGAGTAGACGGGTCTCGGCGCCTCGGGCGCTGGATCAGAGGGGGCGCAAATTTTATTCTCAAACCTCTCCTTCAACATTACAAAGGGACGCCAAAATGCGCACTTGCACCAGGTAACCAAGCATCTAGTTGCGCCCGTGCCAGAACATCGCCATTATGCATGAAAATATCCAGGGATTTATTCAAGATTGACCTTCGGAGGAGGCATATCAGATTTGCGGGGGTGGGGTAGAGCTCAATGAATCTCTCAGAGAATTTTGAAGTTTCTAAACTTCAAAAAGCATTTTAAATCAACAGAAATTGATTAAGATAGCATAGGAATGTATTTTATTTTGATACTTTAATTTTTGATCGTCGGAGGGTGGGGGGAATGCACAAGCCCTCCCAGCGTACTCTGCTACTGTACAAAATATTTTTTTGCGTCCCGTTTCATTTGCCATTAGATACTTCTCTAAGCAAGCTAGTGGATAGACTCCTCCGTACCGAAGGGGTGAAGTAATCACTGAGTGCATAGTGAACGGAATGTTCGAATGCCCACCTACGCCAATGATACAATTTTTTGTTCAACGAGGGGGACGACGACGACTTCCACTATACTTGAAACAGTACTACACTGCTCAAAACAATTCGGGAGCATGCATTATTTAAGTTTCTAGAATTTATTAAAATTTAGTTGTGAGTGTGTGAACTCTTGTGAGTATCTTACCTAATAATGTTCTTTGTCAATATTTTATTAATTAAAATGCTAAAAAATCGCAATTAAATAAAAACTACATTTCCCCTGATTGTTTTGAGTAGTGTAAATTTCGAATCAAAGGCATATTTTCTCAGGTTTCCTAGTCGACGATGTTCTTTATAAACATTTATGGCTGGAAATGTCACAGGATCATTCTTTTATAATGGCTGTAAAGCATAGGCCGATTCTTTCTTGTTTCACGTCTCGCCTGAGGGGTATTTTATTTTTATATAGATAATGAAGATATGATAGCGAAGGATCAGAGAATATACATGTGGTAGTTTTATCATCAATTTCCTGTTAGAAAAAGTGAGCTCAGCTGTCTATTGAAATGCAAGTGCTCACTCGCTTTGCGAAATTCGATGTTGGCGCAAGTTTCTGAATTCTTTCCACCTCCTAACCTGTTCTCTGGATGTTGTCATATAATGATCTTGGCAGGTGATAGTGTTGAGAGCTGAGGCAAAAGTTTAACGAGATGTGTAGAGAGGCGGGTGAAAAAAAGGTTTTGTCTTGCACGTCAGTGATTGAAATGACATGGTGGTGATGAAACGAGGTGAGCAGTTGAATGATGGCTTGGCTCATGACAGCTTCACAACTTGCACTCTTCTTAACTGTTAATAATTTTGAAATGAGATTGGGGGGGGGGCGGGGATGAATACCTTACCAAAAATCTGATTTCTATTTTTAATGTGCTTATACTGTGCTTTAAAAGTTTTCATGTGAGCAAAGTTTACCCCTCCTTTTTTTTGCTTTAAATCACGTACTGTAAATATACAGCATAAAACGAAATTATCACCTTGCATCTCTGGTAGGTAGCCCTAACTATTATTATGACAGAACTATCTCTATACAAAGGTTTTTAACAGCTGATTGATGCGAAGATATATTTTGGAAAAAGAGAAAATTCAACTGCCCCTGCGGGAAATCGAACCCACATCCTTTCACTTTCCGGGTGAACGCCCTAGACCACCAGAGACGGACCTGTTCAGTGCACACGAGCTCCAAGGAAAGATTGAGATATTCGTTGCCTTTGTAGTCTAGTGGTCTAGGGCATTAACCCAGCAAATGAAAGGACGGGGGTTCGATTCCCCGCAGGGGAGTTAAATTTTCTTTCCAAAATATATCTTTTGCATCAACCAGCTGTTAAAAACCTTTGTATGGATAGCGGAGAGTGACATCATCGTCCTCAGATTATCTCTAGTTACTCATCAAAACCTCATTCAATTTTAGAAGAAATTTTTATTCCTCTAAAAAAATACTACTACACTGCACATGCACCTTGTATACATTCCTCAGAGGAATTTCTAACGAATCGGTACATGCGGAACGTGTTGTGTATATGCGTGGCCTTAACATATTTCTGGTGTCAGAATTGTGCTTATTTCGTGATCTTACTGGTGCTGCCATCTGTCTTCCATACTTTGAAGTAAAGATGGTGAATGCGTGAATTTTCATGTTATGTAAGTATCATGTTTAAGATATGTTTGCTCTTTGTGGAGAAGCTCATTGAAACGGGAACTGACTTTTATTCTAGAACCAACTGCTGATTGTTGTTGTAACTCGTAGTTCTATTTTGTGAAGAAGTAGATTTTGTGTTACCACGCTCAATCTTCCATACAAAACTTTTCATGTCATAATTAGTGCCGTTAATGTAGTTTTGATGATGGGTGGGGGGGGGGGGGTTCTGTTGCACTTATTTATTTTTTGACATGAAATAATAGTTTGTCGCAATACAAATCAAATAGTCGATTAGATTCGTGGTTTTTTTTCTTTTGATGAGCTTGAATTTTTTTCAAAGGAACAAAATGAAGGAGTTGCTTTCTTTGATTTGAAACTTGAATATTTCCGCTCTGTTGACTTCGGCCAAACAATGGAGCCGAAGAAGCAACTATTTTCGTGTCGACTGCTTTTTCAGTGATGGAGAGGAAAAAAACCACTCTCGCGTGGGAGTTTTTTTTTTTTTTTCTTTTGTCGTTCAAGCAGAGCCATGCATCACGATAACCTTATACCTATGAAATCATAGTCTGAAAAAACAAATTTAAAAAAATGGAGAAAAAAAAATGGCACGGTAAAGAATTCAATAGAGGGAAACATAACTGACGCTCCATTACTTTCGGAAGTCAAAGTCTGGAAACCGCCGCCCTCTGCAACAACAACAAAAAAGTGACTCATTCATATCACCGCTCCAGTAATTTTGGTTCCACAGGAAAGGACGGCGAAAAAAAAGTTATTTGAGGTCATTTCTTTGAATTGTATAATAGAACAAGTACTAAATGCTTGCACACCTCACAGATACTTATCGATTTCCTGATTGTTGGACGACGGGCCGCCAGATACAGACCAATATGGATGAAAAATTGAATTGACCTTGAATTAGGGTTTGTTTTACGTGAACTTTCCGTGATTGTGAGTTAATTGTATCTATTAGATTGTTGATTGCATATTACGGAATACATATATTTGGTTTCAATGATCTTAGTTTTTTTTAATCCTTCCGTGCTCGACCCTCTTATATACGCTTGTATTACTCGTATTTATTATCAAATATATTAGTATCAACTTAACTCCGCAACAGATTGCGGAAAACCACATTTTGGAAACAGTCTCAGTGCAATATTTTTTCACTTTTTGAGATAAAAACGAAAATAGAAACTTTTATGTACATGTTTCGGTCGAAGTTCGGCCATTTCACTAATTGGCCGAGAGTATGATTTTCAAATGACTAATTTTTTTTTCGTTCTTTGGCCGGTCAATTTACAAAGTGGCTGGAGATCATTAGCCAAACTTTGATGTGTAAGATGATCCACTAGGCGCCACATCCATTTTTTTTTCATCGCTAACTTGTGTGATACATATAACCTACATGGTTATAAAAGGTATCGGATTAGCGACAGGAGAGAAAAATGAAATTTGAGACAAATTTACCGCATCATGACAGTGATATTTGTTTCTTGTGTGAATCAATATAAAGATAATCACTATAATGTCTCGAGAGCTGTGGCCGCTCCCTACACTCGCAGTTCTACGTACGTGGTACCTCCGTCTCGTCACGTTCGCGGTTGGGGGGACCACTCCCCTCCCAAAACCCCTTTGACTAGTAGTGCGATAGCTTGAAGAAAACAAAAGAATTGATAATTGAAACGTGTAATATACGATGGGAGCGTGATAATAAATGACGTAAAAGAAAAAAAAAAGTAAGTCGTTACGTAAGTCGTATCATAAAATGGTAGAGATGTCAATATTCCGATTCCTTTGATCGTTGGGGTTGCTATAACTAACGTGGCCATAATTATATCTAAAAAATACGACAATTTGGCGATGACTCCGAATCATGCCTTTTCTTTTTGGACTTTGGCCAAGGATTTCCATCCACTTCTTGAATTGGCTAGCCAAATCCCAAAATTCGGCCATTGGCGGGCTGATTTTCAACGAAATTGGCCAATTCGTGAACTGGCCGGTTTCTGGCTTTGGGGGCTTAACGTATACATAAAAGTGCTTCGTACATTTTATTTCATGAATATTTGCGATCGTAGGTGCACATATTATAATGGTGTAGTGTATTTTTTAAAAAACCAGAGAGAGAAAGCTGATTTTGACACACACACATAAAAAGTTATTGTGTTCGATGGGTCATCGAAACGTAAGGCCCTTTCACACGGAGCTGATGCGGGTTCGGGTTAGTTTTTAACGTATGGTACAAATGGAGCCTTTCAGACGATGCGGAATGCCGCCCGCAACTCGGAAGTGTTTGCCCTCGCCCTGATGGCGTCCGCACATGCCACAACGCAAAATATGCCAAAATCTGCTACTTAAGTCGCAGAACAATAAGTGCTACTCCAGAACAATCTGGAAGAATTTTAAGAAAAATTTAGAAAACACTATTATGGGAACTTTTATTGCAGAACATTTCCAGTAAGCCGAGGACTCGTTGCAGAACAATGCAAAACATTCTGCTTTGGGGTGCACATGTCAAAACTTAGGTTTTGTGCTGGCTCCGCATCCGCACAAGCAGGTGCTATACATTAGGTTGAATGGTGGTATTCGCGGGTCCGGGTGGTAATCGCCCGGATTATTGGCTACTTTTTAAGATTTTGACTGGAAATTTTTTAATCATTTGTCATTTAATACCCTATATATATATATATATATATATAGCAACCGTAACTTCCTTTTGTGTATACTTCACAATTTTATCCAGTAAAACCTCCCAACAACGGCCACTGAGGAGACCGTGAAAATGTGGCTATTGGAAATGAAACATTTCCCAGGGGGAAAAACTTTAAAATTTGCGATCTAATATAACAAGTTAAATGATAATCCGTTCTGTAATTCATATGATAATTATATGTCCAAAACGAACAGTTCAAAGAAAAACTTATTTAGTCCCCCCCCCCCCCCACCGAACACATCATGAGAAAACAAAAGAGGGAAGGAAGAACAATTCTGCTTCCATAAAAGAAAACTTCCCCCTTTCCCTCGAATGACGGTAATGATTCTATTCCTTAAATCTATTAACTCCGTTCCCACAACTGTGTGGGAAAGTTTCTGTGGGAAAGCGAGTTAAAAAAATACATGCGCCTCAGGGAAAGAAAAAAACCCTTGCATATAATAGTTTCTTACGTATAATATATAAAACCATATCTGGTTTGTATGTGCACAGAAAGATTATTCTCATAACCAGGCTATTCGAAATAGAAGAAAGTTTTGAAGCAACGTATGGCTTTTTAATCCCCTCCCCTTTTTTGTTATTGAATTGAATCTGTTATAAGAGCATGAAAATATATCAGGATAATATGCTAATCGCGCCGATTTTTTTCCATTTTATTGCTTTAACCCTTTGAATCTTACATTTATTTCCCCAATGACTTGTTGACACAATATTAACATCATCGGGGGGAATTTGACATGAAATAATCACAGAGGAAAGGAAAATTAGTTTACCTTAATTATTGAAAATTGGAGTTTCATAACCTCTTCGCTTCAGAAGGGGTACACATGTGTACCTCATTTATTAACGGTTTTAAATAATTTTTAATGATTAATTTTTCAAGACCTGCGTTACACACGTGTACCTAACTAAGCAAATGGTCCTAGTAAAGATATCGACCCAAATTAATTTAAAAAATATATTTTCTTTTTAAAGGGCATCTTGACACATAATAAACAAAAATCAATTACATTTTTTTCTTTAATAATTTTGGCTCAGGTGTGAAGAGGTTAAAGGTTAAAAATTGATAAAGTAAAATGTCATACAATAGTCTCCAGGGTATGAAAAAATCATGATTTTAAAAAAATCGGATTTTTTTATTAAAATTGACTGCTTATTAATTAAAACAAATCTTGTTAATCATTAAGAGAATGCATATTTTCATATCACCTAACTGCTTTTTCTCTTAATTGCTCAAATTTAATTAAGCATTAATGAATAAACTACAAACGAAGTACAAGCAAAAAATATGAACATCAAAAATCTGTGTTTATGTAACGTGAAAGGTCATTCAGCTCAAATTAACTTCATAGATTAACATTTTTTTATAGAGAAGAGTGCTTTTATTCAGAAGATCCTGAATAAAAGAACCAGTTTTAACTTTGATTTAAAAGCACCTAATTCAAATCCTGATTTTAATCATGATTTAAATCGTCGTACCCTGGTAGCTGCTCGTTAACATCGTGGCTCTATAACGCTGATTTGGATATTTCGTTCATTCTATTAAAATGCTGTTAAAAATGTAACTAGCATAAGGGTGTGAACATAGTGCGTCCGTATTTCTAATTCTGTAAACCCGCGTCGTCTCCGATTGGTTAAAAACCCGAATTTCAAACTAAAAAAAGTTGAAATTCGTGTTTTTAACCAATCGAAGACGACGTGGGTTTCCAGAATCGGAAATACGGACACCCTAAGAACATAGGTAAATTCTGTTATATCACGCTTTCAGTGGGTTATAAACGCCTGTTTTCCCGATAAGCACGATATAGTGGGGGGGGGGGGGGCTTTCGTGATGAGAATAAGAAATATATATGTATATAGTGGAAGAACATTAAAAATATTACGATTTTTATAAAATAATTGTGCTTAAACATTTCGAGTAAACCAAAAAAGTTCGGTTAATACAAATGTCCAAGCCCAATCGCAGAACGGCTTTTGCCAGTTATAAGAGAAATGAAATATATCACAATGCGCTGATTTATATCGAATAAAAACTGATAAACGTGTTTTACTGCATCCCAAGGGGATTCCCAGTTCTTTTTACATATCCCATTTATTACCATCGGGTACTGTTGCAACATTGAAGTGATGTGAGTGTTTAAATGAAGTAGAACGAAAAAGGAAAAACCGTTAGTAAATAATGGTTCGAAAACAAATTTTGTACAGGCAGTAACCAAGAAATGAAAGAAAATTACAACTATTATTGATACAATAAAAAAGCGTGTAATATGACGTTTGCGAAGAAATAAAAAGTAACTGAGTTTTCTCACATTTTAGTAGCAAAACATTTCGTCATGGGGAAATTACTGCTAAATATTAACGTAAAACGAGAAACAACTATCGAGAAAATCGCTTTATGTACATAAAAACAAAACTAATCAGGAAAATGTTGTTCTCGAGCATATACAGTCTATCGTTAACCATCTATAAATTTCTCCGACTTTAACTCTGATTATTTGTACATTTTCACGAATCTCGCTGAATCAACTTGCCCTGGTCTCTACTAGTCTCACAAAATTACTTAAAATCACTTAAAATTCATTAAACTTATTGTTAAATCTATTATTATTTTTACTGTTTATGTTAAATACCAACCGACGACTTTCTTACGTAGCAGGAAGTACGTACGAACATCACCACGGGTGCTACGTCTCTTCACTAATTCCACATCGAATTTTTCATTTTTCCAGTTTATGACTCGATTCAAAGTATTTAGATAGCAATGTAATTTTCGCAAATCCTGCCTTGCGCAATTATACGATTCATGAAAGGAAAAAAGTGTGTTACAAAAATCTATTCGTTGTATTTTTAACGCGTGCAAATCGAAGTAAGTATTCAGTATTTTCTTCACATTCCCTACAGTATTTTTTTTTTCAAAGAAATTTGTCGAATATTAACTTTTTGAGGATTATGTGTGTTCTCGATGTAATTTCGTGACAACCGATGTCTTATTTCATTAGAAGATTTATTTCACTCATAGATTTTCATTGATCAATAAACAAACTGAAGCTTATCAATTTCCATTCGTTTTCCTCTCATTTACATTACGGTGTCCGTTGATTTCGATAGTTTCATCAAAGGTTTTTCTTCATAAAATCTTGGTTTTGTATTTTGGCTGTTGATTGGCCAGAAATGTGCATTAGCAATACTATGCTTTCTTTTCTTCGCTTACAGCATCTCTTCTTTCAAGATGTTATTCACTGCGATACCAAGCCATCGTCAGCAAGTTCAAGGGATCGCGTTACTAATGCATAAAGGAGGACTTCCGCGGTACTCTGTTACATCTATCTCTCAATATTCTTGGGGTTATTCGCTCTTCTATAGCAAAAAGCGCTGTTCACTAAACTTCACCTCGGCCTTTCGTCGTCATGCTCCGGGAAGGGGGGGGGGTGGTATTCATAGTGAATCGGCTGAAGATCATGAAACGCGTTAAACTTTTTTCTCTTCTCCAATGAATCACTAGGTATTCTTGCGTGTACATTTTCTTGGCTCTGAATTAGTCCATTCATGTCTAAGGAAGTGAAGTTGCTTGGCCAAGTCTTTTTTTAATAGTTTTTGAACTTGGAAAGAAATACACAACAAAAATACTACGAGTATAGACCCTTTGTTTTTCAGAGAACCGACCCTTCAGAGCATTGTCCCCCACATACTAGATCAGGGTCCCTTGGATGGAATCTTTGGTGGGGCCCCCGGACCACAGGATTTTCACAGGCCTTTCTATATTGAATTTATAGCTTCAAAAAACGAAAAAAATTATGAGAATTGTTCCGGGCCCAGTCAATCCTACCTTTATGGAGGCAATGCTTCAGAGAAGTGCCTTCTTTACGGAGGTAAACTGATGTCGACCTATAATAGAGAAAACATTCCACACCAAAAACGTACCCGTAGGAACTTGGCCGCTGTCCGGGTATGGACCTTCAGAGAAGTCCTATTTTTTAACCGGCTCAATAATTAACACCGTTGAACTCGGTTATAATGACATCGAAGATCCTACAAAGTTTTGTCGTTTTAACCGAAGTGAAGTTACAACCGAGGTTGACGTTTTTAAGATCTTTTTTGACGAAAAATATAGTCGAACGCAATCGAATACTTTGCATGAAATTTTTATTTCTTTATGTATAGCGTGACCAATTTTTTCGAGAAAAATACAAGAGGTTGAAATAATTAATACGTGACATCGCTGATTTTCGACAAATATGTTGTCAAATGTTAATGAAATTACCAAGTATTGTTTATAAATAACCCTTGGTGAGAAAAAAAAAAGTGCTATATCAAATCTGCTGACACGTATTTCACGGGAAAAAAAATGAACTTTTCCGAGTATTTCGGATGAATATTTAGTCATATTCAATTTGTAAATAATGCAAATTAGCTTCATTCCTGATTCTAGTAAAGATTGATAACTAAAACTAGCTTCGTTGAAAAAAAGGGGCATTTTTTGTAAAAAAAAAACAGTTGATATGTGCGAAACATTTGTGTTTCGCAGAACATACAATGGTACAAAATAACTTTCTACTGTTCATATCTTTATTAACGACCTTTGTAACCTCGGCCTAGTAGGTAAAATTATCACCTTTGCTGATGACGCAGTCATGCTTTATTCAGGAACGGAGTATTTGGCACTCACTGACATTATTAACAATCACCTCATCGAAATTAGAAATCAGATTCAATGTAATGATCTACAAATAAATGTAACAAAAAGTAAATTTATTAATTTTTCTCTTCAATCCATTCCTCAAATCAACCATGATATATAACTTTACATGTCTGTTCGCACTTCCTCATGCACGTGCCAGTGTCTTGAACAAGTAACATCCACTAAATACCTTGGCGTTCATATTGACCAAAATTTGAAATTGAATTCGCATATTAAATACCTTCAAACTCGGCTCCGTACATTAATAACCACTTTCTCATAACATTCTATTATTCAATGTTTCATTCATATTTACTGTATGGTCTCTCAGTTCGGGGAGGAGATTATCAAACTAATATTAAGCCAATTGTTTGTCTCCAAAAAAAAGCTATCAGATGCATCACTAATGATTATGTTACCCCTTTATTTGATCAATTTCATTGGTTAAGAATTCTCCCAGTGCGTTACCTATACTTTTATAAATCCTTATTAATAATAAAAAAACACAAATACTTCCTTACCTCTAAACGTATCACGTACTTCTGCTCGTCTAAATGCCATCTATTCACTGCCATTAGTTCATAAAAATATTCTTAAAAAGCACTTCAGCTTTCCGATTCCGAAATTCTATAATAATCTACCCAGAGAAATTGCTGACACTACTACATTTACTCCCTTTAAAACACGCCTCAAACTTTCTGCTTGAACTCACTAACATTGAGTCCCATTTCTGATTTCATCCTCTAACATTATGCTTATTTAAATCGTATCTTTAAATCACCTTTCATAATGCTGTATAAATTTATGTGCTGGCTACATATATATCATGTTTATATTATTTTTTTCGTTTGTATATTTGGGGTCAAGTATATAAGTCTATATTAAGAATTCATGTTGATATTATTCACATGTAGTTTTTATAGCACCTCCGCCGTTACATGAGAATATCCTTTATTATTTATATTACAATTTTTAACATATTTTATTTATTTTTTGTTAATTATACTCTTTTTATTTGTAACTACTATCTTTCTTTTTTGTACTTTTTTTCCACCATAGATCTGAAAATAATATCACTGTACTGTATTTTATAAACATTCATTGTAACAACCAGTATGGGACATTCGTCTCCTTGGTTGCCAATAGTATCATATAACATGTATTCATACAAATTGTAAAATAAATTTGAAATTAAAAATTGAAAAAGTTTCGAGTAGTGGTCATGTCAATGAGCGAATCGAAACTTCTAGCATGCAATGAATTTTTTTTTTCAACGTTAAGTATAAATGAAACAACAGAAAAGTATTCCCTGGATATGATTAGCTCTAATGTTAAGAATTTCTTGGGAAAACGTCATTGAAACGGAACAAAAGTGACGAAAAATTTGTCGGTTTTTTCCGAGGTGGTTGCTTCTCATTGACGTTATATGCAAGGTTCATTATACAAATACAAAGGCCGCTAAAGCAAAATGCCCAACGAGGTGGCTGAAAGAAGATGTCCGTAAAAATAAGAATAATAAAAACCAATAAAATATTATACAATGCTTAATAAAGTTATGGTGGTCTTATCTAACTATGGATAGCTTTTCGAATTATATATATATATATCCGATTTAGTTATTCATTAACATTATTTTCTATTCTTGGAATTAATCCAGACCGCCAGTTATTGACGTCGTAGACGAGGTATCGCAACAACCGAGGTCGTTATAACCGGGTTTCACTGAATATTAACAGTTGTCTGAAATGTCTTGATTGATTTTTTTTTTAATTTCAATTTTCCTCTCATTCTAGTCTGACGCATCCTTCCAATACATATTTGAGATATTTTCTTCCTGTTTGTTTAGTTCCCCCCCCCCCCACATTTTAAGTAAATAAACGTTATTTTTTTAAACACAATATTAATCAAATGTGCTCGCTGACCGTTTTATGTATTCTCATAAATATGAGGTTTCTCAGCTAACTATAACTACACAAAACCACACATGTACCTTGCAAACATTCTTAATTTGAGATACTGCATTAAAAACTAAAAACATTCGATATCTAAAAATGGAAAAAAAAAATTCGTTTAATAATTGTTTTAGAAGGAAATACAATAGTTATTTTGTTTTCAATGTTGAAACAATGTAAAATGTGGCAGTCGCCTTAAAGAAAACTTTTTTAAATATTGTTTGCTAGGTCAAATCGAATATCGACACACGTTCCACAATCAAATCCCGCGATGGCACGAAGAAAAATGATAGAATTCCTTGATATTTTCTCTATCGTACCTGTTCCTGTTTTATTTTTGCCAAAGGTTACACAATTCTGTGTTGTGTTACCTGTTTGTCCTTTCTCTTGTGGCATAGTATCGATCTATTTTTCCGCTACCTGATCATGCCTCTGCAGGTGTACTTTGTCGATATTCTGCTGCCGTCGCCCTTATACCGTCGACTGCTCTAGCGGAGCATTGCATTCATTGTTCTGCCCCGGAAGGAATTTCCTTCTCTTCCTCTCAACCCGTGTAGCTTGTTTCACAGCAGAGCAACACCCTCCGTGTTGAGAAAACACATTTACAGGAGAGTTTAGTAATAAGGTGTCTTCTCGGACAGCTGTTCAGAGTTTTTGGAGAAGAAAGAGCTCGATCCTTCGGTATTTTTCCAACGTTTCTCTGCGGAAATGTTGCTTTGACGACCGCCGCTGGCGAAATCCTCCACAGCACGTAGGAGGAGTGTGAATCAATCAGCCGGAGGGGGGGGGAAGAGTAGAAAAGTGGTATAATTCTGTCTTACGCATAATATCTGTTTTCCTCTTCCCATCTCCGACGTTTCTCAAATTTCCAAATAAATTAGACTGCTTTTCTGCTTGAATTTCCGCTTAGTTATTCGTATGGCTGAAATATTAGGGAAGCGAAGTTTTCTGAAATGAAATTGTTCGAATTTCGAAATATTGATTGTGACGCATTTCTTTGCAGGAAAATATAAGGACGAGCTTGCTGAAATGTTTGTAACCGAAGTGGTAGAGAAAGTTATATAAATAGAACGATGATTCACATTCATCTTTTGACGCTCTGTGCTTTGTAGCCGTTTCTCGGAAATCGATTTCCTCACTTAATACGGATTTATGTATTTCCCACGAACCATTTAATAACGGCCATATTTCACAATCCATGTTCTCAGAATTTTTTGGCTTCAGCGTTCTCAAGAAAAAAAAAGGGTAATAAATATGTAAAAATATCTGTAACAATATTCTGCCTTCGGTTATTCTTTTACTTTTTCATGGATCGTTCTCAGTGATTATCATTTCTAAAAAAATAATCAGGAAGGATCGAAATTGATGGGGGGGGGGGGGGGAGTCTGAGAACTACACAAAACTTTCTAAATTTTTTTGTCTGTGTCTAGTCCGTATTATCATAGAAAGGGGTTACCAAGTCTCGAGAAAATGGGGCTATTTGGGACTGTTTTTCTTAGGAAAATGCTTTTCTTCCCTAAGGAATTTGTGGGCGTCTAATTCCCCCCCCCCCCCGATTTGTCAGGCCCCGGCATAAACAGTTTATTCTTTGCCGTGTCGATTGGTGTGTTCATACGTGTCACTTGACAATTCAACCAAATTCACAGTCTATGCAATTAGTACTCAAGTTTAGTCTAGGAATTTATTCTAATAAAGAAGTTCATATTTTTTGTGAGATATGGGTGCGTACAAGAAAGGCGTAAATAAGTGTAGCGCAAATTTTTATTTTGTTATTTATTCAATCTACAACTTTGAATTTATATCACGATGGCCTTATTTATTATGGATAGATAATTTCGTAAAACGTGTTTTATATCTGAGCACTGTTTCACACCCTAAAGACTATTTAAAATAAGCACCATCTCTTCAAGCATTCAACATTCCTACTGATGAGCTTTAGGTCATATAACATGGAATAAAGCGCTGGAGCTGCCACTCATGAAACGAAATTATTGCCCTACGAGGGAGAAATAATTTCTTTTGAGCCAAATTAAAATAAGTTGGACCAAAGGTGAAAAAGTTTTAAATTTAATCCGAAATGTAGGGAAAATAAATATTGACATGGTCTCTTATTTGAATGAGAAGTTTCTCAAAACTTCTGATTGAGCTCACATGTCCGAGTTCAAATTTGGAAAATATCATGATGTCTAGATGAAATGAGGTGGTCATATATGGTGCTGCAATTTGTGGAGTCTACTCAAAATAACTTCGTAACTTTTTTCATTCGAATGAATCTCTATTCCCAGTAACTGAGTACACACTTTACAGCTTTTTTACGCCGTTCTGTTCTTGGTTTTGTGATTGCTGTGCCACTTTCATAATTCTTCCAGATGTGCTACCAACGTTTAGATAAGCGTTTCTTAATATTTATGCTTCGAAAAGGAATTGAAATTAAACCCGGATTCTCTGAAGAACTCTTGCCACGTGTGTACAATGCAGTGGTTCGCTAGAAAATGGCTTGAACTATTTGGCTGCTTTTCAGTATTTCTCGCAGAACCCTTACCGATGACTCACAGAATCCCAGTTGAAAAACAGCTGGTATAGAGACTCGTGGAATTTGGTAAAGTTATCCCCATGATATAGCATACGGAACGGTGCTGGAGACAAGAAACGTCGCGAAAGATAACTTCGAATTTCCCAAATGACCGATCGGTTCGCGTCATTAAAAATATTAATGAATTTTCATTTTTAAATAAACGCTCCATCGTTGAAAACAACGTTTTCGTTTTTTATTTTTTTTTCTGTGCTTTGCTGAATATTATTCCTTTAAGGAGAATTTTGTAGAAGCGTCATTTTGCCGTAAGCCCATTATTTCGCAGAGGTGTTTAAAAACTACTTTGTGTGGAAATAGTCATACGCTGAACCTTATTTTTCGGAGTAGTGTCGTTTTTATTGCGGTCATTAAAAAAATGTTTTTCTTATTTGGTTTTTTTTTCCCTCTTGCAATTTTTCGGAGATTTAGTAGTGACGCTAGGCTTTTCCAGCTCATTTAACCGATCTTTCTCGGGAGCCATTCTCCCATTTACGAACTGGTGTGTTTCTCATTGGCAATGAAGTTTTAATTACTAATGCTTTTCGAAACGCTTATTTTGTTTTGTTTGAAAATAAAATATTTGAAAAAAAGCCTTGAACTGCTTATGTTCTTGATGTCGCAGATTCACTATAGAGAACCATAGTGATTATCATTTAGTTTCTCCCCATACCTTACTGACCAAAATGTTTTTATATACTTTTTTTTATGCTTTTTTGAGTCGAATTTAAATTACGGTATATTTCTGTGCTTGTCCACAAAATATTTTCTCACATCTTCGTGCATATGTACACGGCATCTTATCTTCCTCCATTTACGGTATCAGCTCGGCGCAACTGACGTTTCTGATCCCAAGCTTCTCCGGCTGTCTTCCACCTGCGAAGAACAATGAATGCTACTTAGAAATTCTATTTTGAGGATATATTCCCCATGAAGGATGTTTCTCGAGAGCAACTCAACGCTCATCTTCGCTAAGCACACTTTCAAGTCCAGTCTTAGTTTTAAAGTGAAATTTCAGATGCTCGTGCCACTACTTCCCACCGTTTCTCGACTAGAACGGAGTGTTTCTTCTACTTAGTGTCAGACAGCTTGACATTGATGGGAGACAGGTTGCCGTAGAAAGCGATTTCGAAAAAGCTTTCATTCTCGAGTTCACGTTCTTTGACAGCCGTGATTTCTGTCGTAGCTTGCATTCTGCCACTAGAGATTATGGTACGTAGTACTTCCCTTTCTGTGAGAGAATGCATAAGCGAGTTCAGATGTTGTATGTTATTGACCAAAATATCAAACGTAGTGGATTCAATGACAAAAAAGGGGAAAGAGCATTCCATTAAACAATTTTACGAGGGGAAAAAAAACTATTTTTGGAACATTCGGTGTGTGAATGTAAAGATTGTTTTTAATTTCAGTTGAATCTGAAGAAAATGAATAAGAGTGAATAGCAAACTGGGAAGCCAATATTGATTAAGCCGTTAAGGATTTAAAAGAGGAGAGGAGAGTCAAATTATAAGTATAAATAGCAAGAGATTGAGTGGATATTGAGGTCAATGATGAAAGCACTGGAGGACCAGCAGTAATGGAAATATAGTAAGCATGGCCCTGTTCCGTATTACCTAAGGAGATTTAAAATATCTAAAAATAAATTATTTGCTTGTGGGAAAATCGGAACATTTCCTCACTATATTTGGTCGTGTCCTAGCACTGCATCCTACCATCAGCCCCCGATTAATCTAAAACATTTCCACGTCTGGAAACGTCAAATAATAAAAACTAAAAACTGGGCTGACATCATTAAACTTATCAACTTTCAACTCTCTTCATCAACTTTCTAGAGGAAAATCTGTCGTTACTGCACAGCAAAAATGAAGATGATCTCTCTGAATCTGATGAGAGTAGTGAAGACATCCCTGTCTTCACCATGGTGAAGATGACCAGATCAGTATCGACACCCCAAATCTAATGACTACGCTGAAATTGTAAAAATGCGTTCACATTTTTTTCCTTCTCTCGGACTGTGACGTGCATTGTGCTTACCACAGATGTTTAATTTTCACATTATTTTGTGGTTACTATATATATTTTAATTCCCCCCCCCCCCCCATGTACTTTGAAAAAGTGCTCTCATGTTTGATCGGGTTGGGTGGAGGGATTTGATGGGCTGGGGAAGGTGTTGCTACTTTTCCAACAGATACCCTTTACGTTAGAGGTTCCGTAAGGAATATTAACGTGGGTATCTGTCTGATAGTTCAAGTTCACGCAGTAATGGAAAGAATTTAAGGTGTAAATGCGTGCTGATCTCATGTTTAAAGAAAAGTCTCTCCAGAGAGAGCAATCATGTCTACAATTTAAAAATTCACATATCACAACAAGCAAACTTAACCGGCTTCCGAATTCGGAAGACAGATGGCAGCACTACTTGAACACATTACAAGCATTCTCAAGAAGCTAGCTTCGACTTAGGTTTATAACACAGCATGCACGTTCCAAAATGTACTCATTCGTTAGAAATTCTATAGAGAAATATTGACGAGGTGCATGTGTGGTGTAATAATAGTTATTCATAAATAAGACGGAAGGTTTTGTTGCGTAGAGATTCGAGTTTATATATCGATGTGACTGGAAGTGTGGTAATCCCAAATTTCAGAAGCTTAAGAGAGCGTGGCTAGAATTTAGGTTCGATGACAGAGGAGTCGTTTATCACAAGAGTATAGTCGTATGTCATTGGTAAAAAACAAAATTGAAGGCATTTATTTCTGTGTGATGAAGTTTTCACGGAGATTCCAACAAAGGCCGGCTGAAATTATTCCAAGGTATTCTCAAAATGACAGGCTTTGATAACAACTTCTAAATCAGAGTTTTCCAAAATGGGCAATATCGCCCCACTGGTGAGTGATGGAATGGTCCGTGGGCGACAGAAGCTACGAGTGTAACACAGGATCCTATGGGTTCGCTTGAGTTAAGGGCGATGATAGAAAAAAATTATGAAGAAGGGGAAGCGATGGAACAAAATGTTTGGGAAAATATGATCTAAATTGATTGAATAAGATAATTTTAAGTGAGATTTTGTACTTGTTATTCATACGGTTTTTCAGATACTGAGAAGCAGGGCTCCTACTTTTTTCCTACTTTGTAGTTTTGTCCTACTTTTTTTTATCAAATCCCATCAACAAAATTTGTGAAATTGATTTTAATTGAGGGTGTCATAGATATATTGCCAAATATTAGAAATGCTGTAGATTGCAATTAATGATTCTGCTATGGCAGAAATTGCATCTTTTTTAAGGTTATTTGGAGGGGGAAGGGTATGTGTGTGTATGGACCATATGGTTTATTAATTTTTCTTTTGCTTAATTTGAGGGTTCAACAAGTAGAGTAGTGATTAAACGCTTGTCTGGATTGGAAAAAATAATTTTGTATTTACTATATGGTGTGTCTCTCGTGGACAGCAACATTCATCATTAAAAATGATGGTCCACATTTTGTGTATAGATGAAACAATAGTTCTGATAACAAAGAAGTTGGATACATAGGCCTATTTAGGTTTGTAGCAGTCAATTGTCTGTTGTATTTTTAGGACATGCAGAGACATAAACAATATTTACAATGCTCGGCAAAGAGCTAGAAATGAAAGTGCTTCATTTGTCAAAAACGATTACACTGACATTGAACTGTAAAATTCAAACAAATCCCTTTAAAAAAAAGGATGGACAACGCAGTGAAACCATCCGGTTCACCTTGACCTATTTACATAGGACTGTGCAATTTACCCTGTGCTTTTAGAAGTGGTCTCGAAAAAGCATCGTTCTTAAACATGTCTTCATAATATGCTGAGCATTGTCGAAGAAAGTTGATAGACTGGACTGTGAAAGACTCCAAAAAAGAATGTAATTTATATTGTGAGGAGAGAGAAAAAAAATTATCTGTGGTTGTTAGAACCCTGTTTTGGCCAAAAATTGTTTTTGTAACCAGATCATTTCTGTCTTTTTGCTTTGGCTCGAGTCAATCTTACAGAATACTGAAATAGTGCTGTGGAAAAAAAAAAGTATAATTTTAATTTTAAAAAAAATTTTAAAACCCCCTAATTTTTTTTGAGTGGGAGACCTGTAAGTTGTACACCAGTTAGATATAGCGTTTAAGTTACGTTAAGGATTTTTTGATAGAAGTAATCGTGGGTGGTATCAGTCAATTATGATAAGATGCAATTAATCTACTGCAATCATAATAATTATTAAGAGATTAATATATAAATCATGGGGGAAAGAGATTCGTAAAATCGGATCATTTATATGTTGCATAAAAGTAGTAAATTTACAATGAAAGTGAAGAGCAATTTTTTATGACACTTTATAAGGTTTTGTGTTCATAAATTTCGATTTGTTAACATTGACGTTTACGTCGTGAGAAATCGTGTTGCTCGCGAGATTCTGTGTTGTAAAATTTTGTGGAATTCTTTCGGTGAACGAATTCAATTTTTTACCTACAAAAATCGGATTTTTGGTGTTTGTCCTCCATCCGTGGATGAAATTAGTTTTGCAGTTTCAAAGGCGAATGGCGTTGAACGAACCGATATCGCTTTTTCTCGAACATATTTCCCCCCTTTTTTTACCCTCCGTGCCTTGTTTTCCTATTTTGTTCCCTGATTCAATCATGGTCACAATTGTTGTGGAATTCTCATCCCTATGTGAATGCTATTTTCTGATTCTCATTTTTCACTTTTCTCCCAGAGACTCTGGTTTGAAGAAAAATTCATTTCGTAAAATAAAGTAAAACGTATCGGTCAGACTGAAGAATAGGTAAAAGTTTTTTGGGCTATACTATAGTCCGTTTCAGGTTAACTTTGCAGTGCAGAGAAAGGTAGAGAGTGTATTCCTTCGCCGCAAAATATAGTTCCCATATATCGGAGGCTTACGATGATCATTTATGCAGAATATTTCAATTTTTTGAATGATTGAAAATGAATACTGAAAAAATAGTGTTCTGAATCGATCTTTATTCGTTTAAGAATTTTAAAATAGAAAAAAAAAATGATCACCATTATGCGTAAAAAAAAGATTTTTCTCAGTGAGATTGGCGAGAATCAGCTATACCTTACCGCGACTGCGCATCGATACATTGGTTGAAAGGCTTTCGTTGTCATAGCAACGTGTGATGCGGTTCCCTCGTAGCTTCCCTTTCACTGCAAAGTTAACCTGAAACGAACTATAGGACGGTTAAGTTGGAGTTTGCGTTCAACGTTTCCCCAAATCTAATGGTTGGTATCATCAGGCAATATTTCCGGATCTTAGAGTGAATAAATGCAAACTCTTAAAATCTGAAAACATCTGATGGAACTGAACATCTGATGAACCACTGGAATGGACTAAACTTTTTTTGCAAATTCCAATCTACAAAGGCCTAGTCCAAAAAACTTTTATTCACCGGGCAACAGCTGCAAAACCTAGTCAGGAACTGAAGAATGTCGGAACATTTAGAATTTCTTAAATCGTTGTTTTTATTGGTCTTAGCAATGTGGTTTAGTACCTGTATAACTTAGGCACTTTTTTATACTTAGTGAATATAATATTTATTTCTCAGAGGGAAAGTAAACTGTCAATGTTAATTGCTGCGGAGGAAATCACGTATGTCGAAATTTTTCTCGAATTCCAGAGGTGATCGCTAATTTGATCTCGCCATTGAAGTTGCTTCCGTGTTAAAGGTCCTCCTTACCGCCAATAGTCGATTCGAGAAAATTGCACAAACATTGGCTACTAATATCGACAACGAATACGTAATTTGCTAATTTCTATAAGCAAAACCTAGTTAGCTTTTTTGTATTGCTCAGGACTTGGTTAGCAGTCTTCGCGCTGATAATCAATTTGACCTGTTCGAGGATTCCGTTTCATTTGCCTTATTAGTCCGCCGTGTTTGCGCTCTACTTTCCCAGAAGCAGATTAGTTTAATCCTTCGTAGGTTTCCTAAAGGAAGGGGGGGGGGGAAGGGTAAGAAGCAGGAGGTATGTACGGCAGAACATGGCTGCTACGTCACAGGCTCTGGAGAATTAAATGAGGTCGTTGATCCGGTGATTTATGCCGCAATTTTTAGCTACTATTTCGGGTGCTGAAGTAGATGATAGGGGAGGGCGAGTTCGTGTCTAACAGCCACACGTTCGCACGATTTGTTTCTCATTGCTGCTTCTTGTTATACTTGCGCATATACAGTACTGGACTACTGTATATTTACGCTGCCGATCTACGAGTTTTTATGGAGAATTCGGATTTTTTTTCTGATTTTATTTCTGTTGTAAAATGATTTCGCTTTTCTTTCGGAATACCGAAAGATTTTTACTGAAATACTAAAAAATCATTTGAATACAGTAGCACTGTTTTAAAATGACAAAATTGAAGGAGAGGTATTAACTCATTCTGGATGATCTGACTACTCGAAATCCTTCCATTTTTTTTTTTTTTCTTTCTCTCGATTTCTATGAATTTTTCGTCTTTCTGGTGTTAATTCCGAACTTAAGAATCCTGAACTCGATTCTGTAACTTTCTCTCGTCGTTAGATGGCAGCACAACCCGATTCTCCCGTTCCGTTAAGTAAGATTTCTCAAAGGTAACAACGTGTATCCTTGTTTGTAAAAGAATTGATGTAGTGCTAAACCAGTGGTTTCTAACTTTCCATGAACACCTTTTATCCTAAGGTGGAAGCAAAAGATTAGCTTCATAGAATAATATTTTAAAATAAATACAATATGAAATCATACCATATATATAACATCCATCCATATTTGTTAAGGGCATTTTTTCTTAGTCACCTCGTTGAGCATTTTGCCTGTTGTGGCTTTGTACTTGTATAATGCTATGCTTCTATCATGACCCCACATAAAGCTAGGAAGGGGTGCTGATATGACAGGGCTCTAGCTCGGGATCCGTGATGAATCCCATTACACCGATACCTCGACTGACGAAGATGATCAATACCAGAATCACTTTCGTTAGCCAAAACGCGATTTCCCATAGGTTTCTATAGAAAATCATTTAGTTCGTTGTATAGATATTGCCCAAAACATTAACATTAAGGAACGCTATAAAGGCAAAATTGAAGGATTAAATAAATGAAAAGCTTAAGAATTAGATAAATAGTAATAATTCGTAGAAAGATGAAATACTTTGAAGATCTTTTATTTTACACTGTGAATAACCAACAACTACTGCGTCAACACCAGCTTTAGTCTACTGGAGCTGGTACTAAACACAACCCAGGCGAGTTCGTAGTTGTCCCAATCCATTTGTGATTTGGTTAACTCATTTCTATATCTGATACCATAAGCGTACGCAGAATTTTCTCGTGGGGGGGGGGGGGGGGGTTCAAAAATATTTCTTTTTTGGGGATACACATACAGATGGGAAAAATAAGCGCCTAGAATGTCCAGATTGTTCAGTTTGATGCTAAGATACTTGCACTGAAAGAACGCGTGCTATAACAGCATTGGCTTTTTTTTTTTTTTCAATGCATTTTCTATCAACTGATTTCTATGAAGCTTACATTCTCTATTAGGCTTTTATTTTACATGAAATGGTTCGAAAACTTTCAGCAAGGGAAGTAGAGGTACATTTCTGGAAAAATATTGCGAGGTCGACATGAATTAATCGGGCTCGAATGACAGTAATTCTGATGTGCGTATGTGTGTCATGCTTAGCGCTAAAATTCAGCTCACGACACGGCTGTTTTATGTTACCGCGTGCAGCCCTATCAACGAAAGTATTCGTTAGCCGAGGTATCACTGTATTTTGATTAATTCATTATTTTAATATTTCACTCAGCTCGCGAAAAATCCTGCCCAGAGGGGCCTGGCTCCAAAATGTGGAAGGCCATGACTACAATATAAGGCATTTTAGTGTGGTTACCACACCGTTCCTTCTAAATTCTGGCCCTGGGCAAAAATGAATTTTTGGGGCCCCTTTGTATGTTGCGTTCTTTGATCCATAGTTGGCAGACTTATTGTTATGTATCAATTATGTACTATAAAAATAAATTTTGAAGTATGCTATGGCATTTGCGTACTAGTACAGTCGAATCCCGTTATAACGATCTCCAGGAGACCGGAGAAATCACTTCGTTATAACGAAATTTCGTTATAAAGGAATTCCAAGTTTTTGCATTGTTCCTATGTAAACTTATCAAGGGGATTAGAAAAGTGTTCGTTAAAATGAGATTTTCGCACAACGGCATTCGACTGTACTTTGTATCTTCATCAGGGTATTCAATTTTACATTCAAAACTTCAAAAAGGTGAGAAAGTAAATATGCAAAACAAACTTTTAAAATTATGGACCTATCTATAATCACAAAATAAAGGTATCGCTAAGTACTTATGATTCTACTTTTATATTTCACGTAGGAGTGGGGGGGGGGGAGACTAAGCAAAAGACCGTGAAAAGAACATTCAAGTTCAGGTGGAATTATTTGACAGGGCGAACACTTGTGCCTTGCTAATGCTCATCTTGTCAGTGAATCAACCGGATATCTCGTCACTTCGATTACCGGGTCACTTTTTGAAATAATGATTCCCTTATATGACGTTCTTATGTTATTGAACTCCTGATAATGAGTCTCCACTCTTCGTTTACTGTGAAAGTAAGCCTTCGCAAATTTTCGTAGAAATCGAAAACTTTTCATACAATGTATACGATTGGCCCACAATCTTCAATTACCTTCATCCCGTCTTTAAGATGAGTGACAGAGACGCCCAGTTTTTATGTTCATACATCCCCTCTTTAACTCTAATTGTCAGTCACCGATTATTTAGAATCTTGTACGCAATTTTGGTCTCATTAATATACGAGGCCTCTATTCACTTGTGGCAACACCTTCTAAAGCAGAAGGTGCTAGTCTGCTTTAGAAGCTGCTCCAGGCCAGATGGGCGCATGCGTTGAGACAAACAACCCAGCAAGTTTGACCCTAAAGTCAAATTTTGACTTTTTTTCGAAAACGTTGAATTAGACAATCACGTGAAAATGATGAAAATTATTTTTTTCATATATTATCGATATTTCTGTTACTGCAATATGTAATTTTGTGGGGAATCGGTTAAAGCCGTCCAAGGAGAGATCGTCAAGGATACATCGTTGGTTTTGGAACGCGCTGATGAATTGCCGCTCTTGTTGTTGAGAGAGGAAAGTTTTTTTTATATTAATTTACTATGTAGTCCTGCCGTATAACATTTAAATGAAAGATATTTTTATAAAAGGTGTCGTGACTCCTCCTGCCATCCACCATCTACCAATGCCTTCATCAAAAAATGATTACAAAAGAGTATTAATTAAAAATCTTCAAAACAATGAACGTAAATTAGTCTTTGAACACTCTGCGTTTTTTAGTGAACCTGGATAGCTGATTCAATCGTAATTTTTTTTATATATATATTTCTGAACAAGTATAAATTTTTATTCCTTTCAATAAAATTTTATGACCTTGAACTATTTTTCTATTATTAATTACTAGAGTAGATTTTAGCATAAAAACTTAAAAAGGCTACTACAGTCAAAATGACCTGATCTTGGGCTTTTGCGAAATTCCACGATCTTGGAATGGAAGAAAAATTTAAGGTAAATAAATATAAATTGATATAATTGACTTGAATCGATAAATTTCTAAGACTGAACTGATTTGAATAACGGAAAATTGGTTCAATGTACTCAATGGAGAATATGAAGCAGCGATGCAACGGGGCTTACTCCGTTCGTGGATAGGTCATATTTTGGCTCTCGCAAGAGTGACTCCTTAACGAGGTTTGATTGTACCACCTAAAGATTCAAAATAAAGTGTCTTGCTGGGCATCTATTCGATTTCGATGTATTGTTTTCGCGGTTTCAAATGTTCAAAATCCCAATCGTATAGTTATGTTTTTTCATGTGGAATTAATTATTTTTACTCCATTACTACATCTAGATTTCATTTTATTTTTGTATTTACGGACACAATTATTTTTTTCTTACGCATCAAAATGAGAAAAAAAAAATGTTTTTCTTTTCCGTACTTCAGTCACGTAATCTTTTCCAAACCCGAATTCCTTCCCTCCGCTTTTCTTTTGTCAAAATAGCCAGAGTTTTAAACACTTCTTTTTTGTAGACTCGCTTTATCTGTTTGGGTTGGTTTTTTTTTTTTTTCAGATGCAATCCTAGTGTTTATTGCTTTATTTACGGACTTATTCCTTAACGACGTGTTCGTTTTTTTTTTTTAAATTCTTTGTCGGTTTTTCCCTTTTTGTCGATAAACAAACGTAAAAATTACGATACTTCCTTGCCTTGAAATTTCTTTTTTTATGGGAGTGATGCAAAAAAAAACTTATCAGCCGAAAAAATTTTCTTCGGTTTCTCGAATCTAATCCCTTGAAATTATTTTTCGTTGAAAACTTTTTTTGACTTTTTCCGTCAGGTTTGAGATCACTCACTTTCGCTGGGAGGGAAAAAAAACCCGGTAAAATTCCTATTATGAAAGAAGCTCAATGAAATTTTTATTTTGCAGCTTTTGTGAACACATTTCTCAAATTTATTTCACGAATCTTTCTTTTTTTTTTTACATGCGTATTTTTGAGGATAGTTAAATGGAGTAAAATTCGTTGATTTTTTTTTTTTTTTGGTTATTCCTACATTAGCAAATGCTAAACCCCGTGCTACAGAATATCCGGTCAAGCAAGCAAATCTTGATATTTCTACAAAACTGGGTAGTGTATCTTGTAAAACAATATCCAATTAAAATAAGACGATGTCGTGTTAAAAGTTTGTTAATCGGCCAATAAATAAATTTTCAAATTGGAAAGAAATTAAATGTTTTGCTGCACACGAATGAAGGATTAGAGCAAAGTTCGGTTAAGAATATGTTCTCAATCTATCTACAACTGGGGATGGCTTCTCTGAAACATAAACTCCGTTTGCTTTTACAACCGTCAATCATCGCGATTGCGTACATGAAGCACCATTTGTGTGTGTACGTGCGAGTCCTTGGCCGCATAGCTGCACATCTGTCATCCGCTCCGGTTTTTATTTTCCTTCATGTTCTTCCTATCTTGGCATTCGTATGTTTGTGCTTTCCTATACATTTTTGCTTGTTTTCTCGGTGTAAACATCTATATTTTTTGCCTCTACAAGTGGTTACGAGTCCGGTCCGCACAATACCCTAGTAAGTCTTATAAGCGAGCGCTGTTGGCTCCTTGTTGTCTTTCAACCGCCGTTCACTATCCTTGACATGGTTTATACGGCTCTGTGCATGCGTATATTTTATTATCTTCTCTTTTATACGATTCTCGGCAAACGCGCGCCTCCCTTAGCATCATCATGAGATGTGGGCTCACTGTGCACTGAAGCCGTTCGTAGCGTAGAATGTCTCTGCCTACTGCACATCATCCCTAACATTCGTTTTCGAATGTTTTATCACACGCTCTGAGTATTGAAATTTTAGGCTCTAGAAGCTTCCGTTATTTACTGCTTAGGTTCGTAGTTTACTCAGAACTGCAGTGTTTTAGCTCATGATAGCTTTAAACATACCTTATGTACTACTTTTCTATTCATTACTCATCGTTCATGCGTGTTAATGAACTAAGTTCTGTTCCTGAAGTGGCATAAAAAGAATTTTTCGGGTGCAGGAGAAAGGGTTGTCTTTATTTTCTTGCAATGTTTTAAAAGAGAACTTTTGCCTGATTGTGAGTTTCTAGCACACATTAAAATAATGTACTTTCCAGAAGTAGACTTGAGTAATATAATTTCACAATCGAATTTTTACTAGCAACATTTTACAGAAAAATTTACCTAGTCAATCAATACAATAGTCACTTCAATTTCATTGTGAGACGTCATTTTCTTAACCCCTTCAATAGAAATAAGTCCAGCTCGCCATCAAATTGTCTGTCTGAGCAGTGCTGCCTAAAAATAAATTGCAGTTCAAGGGGTTAATCTGCACAGGATTTGACAAATCGAATAAAAATCAGGTTCCAGCAAAAATTTTTGAGCCAAATATTCTATATTTCGGACAGAAAAAAAATTTTTTTTCTACTTTTCCGGAACTTGTTGACCCCACTTTTTCTTTTTGTGTTCTCAGATTCCAATAGAAATAGAAAATTTTAGGTGCTAATACAGTATAAATGCAAAATTTTAGGTCTTCCACAGAGAGCGGGCAGACCTTCAACGCGTTTATATAATTCAGAGACTTGCACTCAGTTCACATCAAAATATAGAAGATGGATGGCAACACCAGTTGAACACGAAACACGCACAATTCTGACAATATAAATGCGTTAGGGGTAAGACATACATTCAGAACGCCCATCCTGACATTTACCAATTCGTTAAAAGGCAAAATGTCGAACGGCAATAAATTGTAGGCCCGGTTTAATTAGCCCTCGTGTGAAGAAAGTGCCCGTGGTGCGACAAAAGTGAACAAAGTAGCACTTCATTCGACAAATTCGTTAGAAATTCCTCAGGGAAATGTGTACGAGGTGCGTGTACGGTTAAGTAGTATAGTAGTCGCTATAATGACCTAGCACCTGGGATTTTCCAAACCCTGTATTACTATAATGCTTTGTGGGGGGGGGGGGGGTGTCTATAAATTTCGATGAAATATTTCCTCTGGTAAACTGTGGTCTGATTTCAAAACTGCGTTATCATATTCTCGTCGAAATCGAAAGCTTGTTTTTCACAAATTTTTGATATATAAGTAAACAAATTTGCAATAGTTATTGAAAAGTTTACACCTCCTAATAGGCTTACTTAATTTGTGTTGATGTAGAATTATTGGTTCGTATATGGGCCATTCGTGCGAAATTGGCCCAAATTGTGTCCCCAGCACATTAAATATCTTTGACACAACTTTTTTTCGTTATTTTCTATTCACATTCCAGTTTCTGAAATGTCGCCATTCTGTTTTTAACTTTTTCCTCAATAGGTTTTTAAAATTTTGTTCAAACAAATTGCTATTTGTTAAGGAAATGTCCTTCTCCTGGTTGTCCCCAACCCATTTTGAAATGGTAAATGTCTATCTTATGAAAAAAAAATGTTCTTTTCTTCGATATTATATATTTTTTAGGACCAGTATACTTTCATTTTTCATCTTTTTTATAATTCTAAATATTTTTTATCAATAATTTATAGCCAAACGAAAACTTTCTCCAGCTTTTTTTCATTCGTTACGTTTGGAAAACATTGGGTTCAAGTCGTGCACCAGTTTTCACCTATGAAATTTTCTGTTGAGAAGGTTTAGAAGTATGTAGCCATCACTTGAACCTCCTTTTAAATCAATTAGAATTGTAAATTACTTCACAAATGAGGTATATTCAGGAAAAAGAGATGAGAAAGAAATTTATTAAATTTCTTCTGGCTACTTTTTTTGTGACAAATATGTAATTGAAAATTATTTTCACTTCACCACATGTGATTCTAGTTCAAAGGCATCTATTATTTCTGAAAAGCACATATTTGCAACGTGCTTAGTTTTTTATCAGTGTGATAAAAAACACAGTTTTATCTCTTGACATGGTTAAAATTAAATTAATTTTTTTCAACGTGAATTTTTTTAACAAACTTCATTACTGAATATATTTCATTTATTTATTCTTCCGCTTTTTCGAGGCTTAGTTCGTCCTGGACTGGAGTATGCTGTAAAGTTTTGGAGACCATACCTGCAGAGGGACATAGAATTGGTTGAAGGGGTGCAGAGAAGAGTTACGCGTGTCCTTGTTGGCACACGGGGCTTGAGTTATGAAGAGAGACTTCATTTTTTGAATATGTTTACATTGGATGAACGCAGGTGTCGAGGAGATATGATTGAAGTGTTCAAAATATTCAATGGGATGGATAGGATGGACCGTGAACTTTTAGTACACCGCCAATCGACTGCTTTTACAAGGGGACACCAGTATCGATTGGTGAGGGACAATGCAAGGTTATGGTGTCGCAGGGAATTTTTCTCTAATAGGGTTGTTAATAAATGGAATAGCTTACCCCCGGAGGTAGTAAATTGTAACACAATTGACACGTTCAAAAAGAAATGCGATAAACATGTTGGGGTAAATCGAGAAGCTATCCATACTTAGAATCAGACAACCATAAGTATTCTTTATGGGCATTGTATAATATTTTATGTATATATTGTTTATAATTTGTGTTAATTGCATTTTTAATTGGGTTGCTGTATTTTTGAAATATGACATCCATATTTTTATAGGCATCGTTTTCTCAGCCACCTCGTTGGGCATTTTGCGTGTTGTGGCGTTGTATTTGTATTAGCAAGTAATGAAGTGACCCCACAATTTTTTTTTTGGATTTTTTGGTTCACGTTTATTTTTGGTAATTTTTTTGCTTGTTCAATTTCGTGAGGATAGGCCATATATGTTACAGCCGAAACCCGAAATCCGCCAGTTCGCCCTTCCAATGTTCGAAATTCGGGCTTTGGCCAGCCAGTTCGAGTGGCTGGAGATCCATGACCAAACGGCATAATTCGGGATAATCGCCAAGTTTACGTATTTGTTTTATGATTATTTGGGAAATTTATAATTATGGTTAACTATGGCAACCTTAACGATCAAAGGAATCGAAATATCAATATCTTAGACCGGGATTGTGCACTATAGAAGTTTCATAAAATCTTTCATAAATTCTTTTATGAAACTTGAAAAATGCAACTAATAAGCGTATCGGATACTTTCGATCGAATGTAACCAATAGGCTTATTGGTTGTTTTTTCAAGTTCTGTAAAATACCTTTTATCAAACTTTTATAGTGTAATCCCTTTCCTTAGGGGAATTGTATAGGTATTACAGGGATCCCCAGTCACTTTCAGCCGATGTCCTAATGCCCACAGAATTTCGGACATTGGTCGGGTGAACTAGCCGATTTTGGGTTTTGGCCGTAATATAATTACGGCATTAACATAGTATATATATATATATACGCATAACTTAAACATTTTCGGATCATTATTAATATATGTGTAATTTTCATCACAGCGTTCATGTAACATTTATAAATTTCACATGAAGGTAACGACTAGAAACACAATGAAAAATGTTTCAACCATGAAAATGACCAGGCATTTTCTGGAATTGAGTTGTTATACGTCCTTTTCTGTTCCGAGTTAAATTTAAATCATTTGTGGGTTGGTCTATTGTTGATTATATTGTAATTTTGTCCCGAAAGTAGAGATCTGATTGACCTTGCATGCACTTCCATCTGCTTGGCTGTTTTCTTTTTTTACCTATTTACTCCAACCCACTTAGCTGGTGGTTTACGGCCCAAAATAGAATGAGTTAAGCTTGGATGGACTATTTGAAGGTTGCCCGATGCACCGGAGATTACAATGTAAGATTGCGTACTGCGTAGTATTTGGTTATGCGATTTCAGTTTCGATTCAAATGAGTATGAAAAAAGATGACTTGATGGCCTTAGACACATCAGACGTCATGATTATAACATTGGATGCGAAGTTGTACACCATCAACAGCTACTGTATCAGGTATAGTTTTATCGAAGGACGAGCCGTCGAGCGTGAAATTCAGCTCGTGTGCCGAATCCGTTATTATATTTCCGTGCAGTTTTTTTAAAATTCCTGTTTTATTACGGGTGTGCATTGCACACCGTATGTATATTTTTCGAAACCTGCATCCTGTAAGTTAGTCGATATGAAGCAAACCCGTATGTGAGCCACCTAGACTTCGAGAATGAATTAAGCTAATGCTTAAAGTGAGCTTTCTGAATTATCATCACGCGTTCTTTTTTATCACGCATGCTCGATAAGTGTGCAAAAACATTTTTCTTTTTCGTCGTAATTATACGTAAATTTATAAACCATAGTTTCCAGATCTTTACCTGCCGTATGAGGTAACTTTGTTACTGATATCAGAAAAAACATTTCAAGTTACAGTATTCGAATTCATTTCCAAACCGATTATAAATTTAACAAACAAACTTAACAAACACGTGTTTTTTGTCAGTTCATGGGATGCCTTAAAAAACTTATAAGCTTATTTTTATGACTTTTCCAGTAGCGGGTATGTTCACCTTATGTTTTCGATCGAGTCAAATTGCTTTTATATGTGATGATTCCTCACAGTATGCCTAATATTTGCATAACACATAGTACAGTATTTGCATGCACTTGCTAATCCATGTGTTTCTTTTACTTTCAGGTGAGTGCTACATTCATTAGTTTGTTAAAACAAAGAATTCTCAGAATTACTTCAGAGAAAATAGCAGTCGCAGGTACTTTTTGTTTTTCCGTGCTGTGTTTTGTTCCACCTATGTAAATGTGCGAAATTCGATGTTCATTACTTGTGCCTTCCTATTTTTCTATACTTGTTTTTATTGCATTTCAAAAAGTCGGGCACAAAATAAACTTGCAATCATTTGCTGAAACGTCAAGATCTCTTGATCTCTCTTCTCTTTAAAAAGAAGTATCCGGCAAAATAAGATTTCTGGCTCTATTTTTTCTTTCTTTCAATCTTTAAATGCCCGCCCCCGTCTCTTGTTTGCCTCAATAAATCTCATTTCAGTGGAACGTGTGTGTTTGTTGTTTTTTTTTGTTTTTTTTTTAAATTCTGTAAAATGCATCAGCAGTTGGGATAAGGTTGACGAGGTGCATGTCTGGTTTAGTAGTAGTTGGGAGAAGGAAAAAAATATTCACCACGCTCAATTTATACGAAGCATTAAGTGCTTTGTTTTAAACAGGATGCAGTTTTTCTGGTAGTTTCGTATTTCGTTTCGATTCATGGAGCTGGTTCTCGCTAAAATTTGGTTTCCGTTTTATGAATGAATATCGTAAGAAATTTCAAACGCCTCTAACAATCTTTTTTCTTTAATGGCAACTGCCGCTGTTTATGACGAACGAGGTTCTGATCTCTGGACACGATATACCGAGATCAGAACTAAAATTTTTGTAGCTTTTCCTAGGCAAATGTGCCATCTGTGCGTGCGACTTACAGATTAAATCAAATCAAGTTTATTCATTTCCAACATACAGAGATTTAGATTAGTTTAAAAAAAAACATATTTATCATCCAGAGGCTGTGTGATGCCTGTTACGGATGATTAAAAATTTACATGATAATTAATGAATAAAATATATAAAACATACGACATGAGCAGAAACATTAAAAAAAAGAGAGATATACAACATAAAAGAGACAAAATTATCATCATCAAGGCATGAATGCGAGGAATAAAAATTTATTTTTGGATAGGGCGACCTGCCGCTAATTTTGCGTAATTCCAAAGTTTCTATGATATAAACATCGTTCAATATATGACATGAATGTCGCTCTCCACTTGTTAATACAAGATATACAGAAGACTGGATGTTGTGAAGATATTTATTATTTGAGATGTTAATTTTTTAAGGAAGGAAAAAACTCATCTCTGCCTCTACCGGGAGTCGAACCCGGGTCCCTCGATTGCCGGACGAGTGCTCTGACCACTAAGCTACAGAGGAGATAGCGATTTTCCTTCGCTAGAGCGTATATATGCCGAACGGAACCGTGCAATGGACGGTGAAACCGATCAGCTAATAGCTCATGGACGACGAGCCACCAGAGGGCTATATATATGACATGAATGTCGCTCTCCACTTGTTAATACAAGATATACAGAAGACTGGATGTTGTGAAGATATTTATTATTTGAGATGTTAATTTTTTAAGGAAGGAAAAAAACTCATCTCTGCCTCTACCGGGAGTCGAACCTGGGTCCCTCGATTGCCGGACGAGTGCTCTGACCACTAAGCTACAGAGGAGATAGAGATTTTCCTTCGCTAGAGGAAAATATCTTTTCTTTCCTTTTTAGTTCTTGCTTCAGTGTGATAAGAAATATAAGTACATAAATCTGAATTACTCCCTTTTGTAATGATTTGAAATGGGAGTAGCTATTTTCCTCTACACATTTTCTTGAACAGACTCGGTTCACTGCCACAAAAACCAGAGGATGCAAACTCAATTTGTTTCACTTATAAATTTCGAGGAAAGCACTCGCTTGTTATATTTGGGTGAGATTATTTTAAAGGAGGAACAAATTGTGAGAATCTGTCGATTTCTTGCTGTAATGAAGCGTAAACAAGGCCTGGAAACACGCAAGCATAATAATAGTAACAATGAGGTCGAAATAAATCGGAGTGTTTATTTCACGCTATCTCGATGGTATTTTAAGTGATTGACGTGTATAAATGCTATGTCGTGTTTCCCTATCCCCCACCCTCCGCCTTTATACTATGGTGTGCATAATATACGACGTATGTTATTTCAATGTTTATCATCCAACTTCGAATTCTCGTTCAGTATGATTTTCTATCCTCCTCTCGCTCTTTTAAAAGCATTCGCTGAGGTTTATAATTTTTGTCATTGGGGTAAAAACTCTGAATCAAGTTGATTTATTATGAATAATGCCTTTAATGCTGATCATATCGTTACCAGATATGACGAGAACAATCACGTCGTTTTCCCTCTTTTTTAATTCCATCTGAATATGATCATAATGCTTAATTATTACAACTTTTCTGGTTGCTATGCCTTGGTCGAACTGTTTCGATGCCACACGTTTTGTCCACTACAGCGGCGAACATAATATGAGACGGCGGGCAAGGAGATGATGTGACCTCCTTGGAAGACTGAGGTTGGGCGATAATTAAAGGTGTTAATTTTTCAGAGCAGGATATTCTGCGTTTATACTATAATTTTAGTACATGTTATCAATATTTTATTGCACAAATTGTTACTGCGGTGTAATGAAGCGAACCAAGCTCGTTCCTTCGATACAACAAGTGATTTACTTATTTTTGTCTTTTTCAGATGAGTTACCAACAATCACGTGCCCATTAGTGAATTCGACACACACACACAGTGATCACAGTTTTAAAAATTTGCAGTTAAACTACTATTTCTAAATTTCAAAGTATAGTTGAAATATTTTTAGAGACATTGTAAATGTATAATAGATTATCATGGTGTTGCGCACTGATGATATCGTGTTCGTGATTGACTACAGAAAACGTGATTTATTTTATGGAATTTCGTAACAGCATTGTGTGTGTACATACATTGCGTTGGAATTATTTTTAATTAAAATCTTAGACAATTTAATTGTTTCTACCTTTCACCTTTTTTTTGTTCACGAAAGTATTTTCAAATTAATTGTACCGCAGGCAAAATTAGCGTTGATATACGTATTTATCGGTAACTTCTAGCAGATCTATGTTGCTATCATTCTCTTGGTATCGGATTTTCATAGATTTTTCCTTCCATTATTGACGGGTTTTTTTGCCTGTATAGCATTTTATTTATTTTCTATGGATCACGTCATACTTTCAAAGTTTCGACTTCGAACAAAGTGAATCATCCACCGTGCGTGTAAATTACAAAAAATAATTGCGGCCATCTCTTGTTGTTCCAAAAGCATCCTCCAACGTGATTATATACGGTGCTTATCGAAACCGCCGATTCGAAAGCATCAACCTTAATTACTCTTCCATTACGAGAAAGTATAAAAAAAGTTGGATTTTCATTTTCGGTCATTGAACGAGTACATAATCGTCTCCCTTATTAGGGCTCGGTTATGGTATGTCGCGCTAAAAAAAGATCGAACTGCCATACAAAGAATGGGTTATTCTTCCTAAAGTCCTCGCGTCGTTATTCAATATAACAGCATATACATTTTTTCCCCCAATTTTTTAAGCACTCACTCGACTCAGTTATTATTAATTCTTTCTCCTCTTCGCTGCCGGAACATGTTGGTTTGTATGAAGGTGTTGGCGTGTGCATTTCCTCGTGCTTACGCTCTGAAGAGGCTTCTTCTCTTTTGTCTGCAAAATCGAGTCTGGTGGTTTGTGCTCTTTGTGTTTCATTGGCGACATCCGCGATTTAATATAGAAGTGGCTTTTATCAAGGAGTTCCTGCTAGGGTCGCAGTTTCGTCTGTATTAGTTTTTTATTTCTTACTTTAAGCATTACCCATTTCTCTTATCCGCTTCTGTACGAGAGCGTTTGTTTTATTTTGTTGCATCACCTCTTGAATATTTTTTCTCAGAACCTCAATGGCGTTTCTCGCAAAAAATAGACTCCCTAATAATTCTTTTTCTCTATGTTTTATTAGTTATATAAAAGCAGATTGTGCCTTTTTTATGAGGTTTTTCCTCTTGAAGGATAAATTGCATAAAGCATGTGTGGTGGGAGGTGGGCATATCCATTTCAATTTGTACGTGGTCGTATCGTTTCATATACTACTTTTGCCAATGCTTTTCTTCCTTTTAGAGCAATATTGTTCTTGCATTTGACTTTTATACAGTAGCGCGTATGCAGGATTTTCTCTTCATTTTTTTCTTCCCGGGGAAGGGGTGGGGGGTGAGTTAAGTTTTTTTACTGCAAAAATACACCATAATCTCGGCTCACCTTCGTATACGCCAGTGGTTATAAATGTTACCAGCAAAGTATGGTGTTCGACATTTCGTAGAATGACCGATGGTTTTCAAAGTATTAAATACGAGCATTTGCGATTAGAACCAAAGAAGCAAGAAAAAAAAAAGATATGCATAATATATGAACATTTCATATTTCATATAATATGTGAATAACAACGTTTGCATAATAGACTATCCATTTTGCGTTAATTAATATTAGAAACTAGTTTTTCTTAATTTGCCTAAAAACTCAGACATTTTATAGCAGTAGTTCTCAACCTTTTTGAGACTGCGGTCCGGTAAATTAGATTTCTATGAGTCGAGTTCCCCGGTCCCGAAAAGGCTATTTTCACACGACAATAAACAGTTAATTACTACATTAATTGCGCACTATTTAAATAATTATTAACTAACATCACATTAATTAACTGATTAAAAGCGGCGAAATAATTTTTGCCGACACCTTAATTCTTAATTGATGTGATGTTGGTATAATCATTAAAATAGTGTAAGATATTAACCCTCAGCGTGCTCTATCATCTGAGGATGATCTCGATTTTTTTTTCCCCCTCAAAGAAATTTTTCAACATAAAGTTCTTAAAATGACGTATAGATGGCGTACGCATATAAATGTAGTCTAGTTTGGGTTTTTTTCTAATTATTTCTTTACTTTCTAATAGGTTTGCTTGTACTATGTAGGGTGATTGTACATTGTTAGTTGGTGGTAGAATGCCTGCCACCTTCGACCACTTTTGTTGGTGATTGCGGGTTCGAACCCAATTCCCTGTTTGCATCACGCTTTTTTTTTTTCGGTTGATACAATGAAACCTGTACGAAACGGAACTGAAAATAATATTCCATTGACAGGTTTCCATTTTATAAAGGTGCACACATAAAAGCATTAATCAATGAAGGGACTATTTTTTGATTCCGTCTCCTAAAGTGTCCGTCTTAGATAGGCTTACGAAGTTTTTGGCGAACAAACGTGATTCAGGACCGAATTACCTTCGTTAGCCGAGGTATCACTGTATTTGCAACGTACGAGTTGCAAGTACCATCACAAAAGTCAACTGAAAAAAAAAGGGCATTTTTTTAATTCAGCCGCACTGAGAGCAACATTTCTCCGTCTATTCCGCAGCCTAGGGTTAAATAATGTATGATAATCATTTAAATAAAGATAATTATATCTAACCGTATGATTGATTTCACGTTCCGGTACCGGGCCGCGGCCCAACGAATCAGAAACAGTGTTCTTTAAATCGCCGAATTTCATACTTTGCCGTTAGTCATATACCTGTAATACCTAAATGTATAAAATAGTAAAAAAAAAAATGCAGAAACACAAAATGCAGATTAGTATTCGCCGAGGGAAAAATGCATCTGTGGTAATGACACAGACCTCTAATTTTTCAAATTTTTCCAGAAAAAAAATGATCGTATACGTCACAAATGTTGGCTTGATTATGTTTCCGTTTTGCTGTGAATGAATGAAGAACACATTAGATTCAGTATCGATGTATCGAACAATAATATGATAGGATTTTTCATTTAATAATTTTTTTTTTGGTATTGGGCTGGTTCGGTTTGGGAAATTGGTACTCGTGTGAAAGTATAACGAATGTTGTCAGCATCTTTATTATAGTTATCTAAAGCTACTTGTAACGAGACAGTGAATTACAGATTATCTATTGTTCTTTTTTCCCCCTTCCAGTTAATCAGAGCGCGATGTGCAGAGCAAAACGAGCCTATCCTGAGCATATGAGAGGAAAGGGAGAATTGTATGAATGGTTTCCCCTGGCTCTCCTCGAGCAAGTACAGAGTATAATTATCTGGCTCCATTCTTTCTTTTGTTGATTTGAACTTGTCGCACAACCGCAAACACTTTTGCTCATTCTGAGACTTTTTTGTTTGTTTGTTGGGTCAAACTCTTCCTGTATCCGCAGTCTGCATGTTTCCTGTAAATTGCGAGGTCAGCCATGACTGACTTTTGTTGCTCCTAAATGGGTCCAGTTTATTTTCAACAAATCGATATCACTTATCTCCAGGTCATAAATATACGGTATTTATTTTCACCTTATACACATTTACCCTTTTAGATCCGAGCATTCATTTTTTAAAAATGTTTTTGCTTTTTTGATATTCAAAGAATGAAGGAAAGCATAAATGTCAGCAAATCTTTTTCCTTCAAATTTTTTTTTCTTTTCTTTTTTTGTGAATAAATAATTTACTTCGTTCAAGTTTATTCAGCCAAGATGATGCATAGTATACTCATGTTCACATGCATTTTTTTCCAGAATTTTATTGCTAAATTTTATGTAATAAATCACACTTTTCCCGGAGGTACTTTATCCTGGAGAAGCCGACTTAAAAAACCCTGAAAGTTCAACTTGAAGTGCTACCTTCTCATGGAAGCCCCCAAAGTTCACATTCACCACATTTGCAACTCAAAACTTTCACACGATCCTTTAAGGCAGAGCTTAACTTCCTGAGGTCAAAAGAAAAAAATTCTAGTGAGAAAAAGCAACCCACACATTTGTAGTACCAGGTTTTGAAAAGGTTAAGCAAAAATAAACGTTAATATGATTAAAGAAATTCCTCCTTACCATACAATCCCTTAAAAACTTCCTGTTGCTTCATGAATCCCAATGTCAGGGCCGTGACCAGGATTTTCATCAGGAGGAACGAACTTTTATATGATGTATATAGTCTGGAACTTCCTATAGCGGGCAACTCCCGTTAACGAAGAACTTTTTGAATTATGTAGACGGGTGTCAATGCATTTTACTATCCATTAACGAACACTCCTTGTTAATGGACAAAATCTTCGATCTTGAGTGTATCTGTTATTGAGAGGTTCTACTGTATTGTAATTTTTCCGCGTATTACTGTTGTTCCCTTTTCCACACCACAGTCCCTGCCAATGTGCGCCAATTGCAACCCTTTAACTTCTGCGTGTTTCGAAATGAAATAAAATATATATTAAGTAGAAAATGGAATGCTATTTGCTTTATGGAATGAAATTAAATTTGTTCAGGCGAACTGGCCATTGAAAAAAACAATTCCATATAAAAGACCGATTTGCGAAATCTGGTAACAGTAATGCAAGAGTTTTGCTACTTTAAGGGGTGTCACGACCCCCTGAAGTCGATTTTTCAAAAATGGTCTGAAATTATATTTCATTCGATGGCGAATCGAATGCAAAAAACTTCATGTCAATCGGTTAATTTATTTCAAAATAAAAGAAAGAATGAATGAATTATAGTGTAAATGTATATACTAAAGAAAAAAAACCACTTTGAACGCGATTTTCTTGGATTACAGCTTTTGAGCTCATTCGTAAGTTTAAAAAAAATACTGCACCAAAAATTCTGAAATAGTAGTCTCTGAATCTGTAGTCTCTGAATTTTTGAATGTTTATTCGACGTGTATTTGTAAAACGAACCTCCTGTTTAGAAATTGACTATGGGAAGTATTTTTAAAAAATGTTGAATTCTCCCATTTTTTAAATTTATATATACAGTAAAACCTCGTTAAGTCGTCACCCTGATAAGTCGTCACTCCGGTTAAGTCATCATTTTTCTTCAGACCCTTCCAGCTCTCATAGACCACAATGTTATTAAACCCTTGTTTATTCGTCGCTAATTTCGGTCAAGTCGTCACTATGAAAAAGTATGAGCAAGAGGAACAGACTATTTTTATGGCTGTCATTAAAAAAAGAGCTTGTTAATAGCATTGCCATATACTTAAAAGTCACCATAAAATCCTATATACCCAAACGGAACAGTTTAAGTAACGAAAGTTACGCTGGGGAAGTTCATTTGCCGAATAAGGTTTTTGGAACGTTGGGGACTGTTCAGGCTAGATCTCATTTCTGCCATTGGAGAAACTGGACAAACCGCGAGACATTCAAGCTCTGTCGCAAGAAGCAACATAAGCACTTCGCCCCCCCCCCCCCCCCGAGGGGGCAGAGCATCTCCGGCAAAACCAAAAATTATTGATATGTCAAAGATTACATATAGTGAAAGGAAATCAAAAATTACGTAAATCGAAGAATCAAATTAATCAAGTTAAAGTCAAAGTGCAACGGGCACTGATAATAAATAATCATAGAAAGCATGGACTCTACTAATTTAGGGCTTGAAATTTAAACAAAATCTCTTTCTTAAAAGAATTAGGCATTCTTTCCCAAGTTGAGGTCTTCTGTTTACTTTTCCCTGCCCAGGGCCCCTCCACCAAGTCAAAAGTGTTCGAGATTACTTTGTAGTTGCATCATGAACTACTGATGAAGAATTAAAATACTAAAATATTAAATTTGATGTATATGTAAAATTAATGTGCAAAGCTACGTGCACACAAAGCTCTTATGAAGAAAAGCTACGTATTAAAACAGTTGCTCTGTTAGTCTAAATTAAAAATTACTAGTATAACTCAAAGTGTACAGTACATTTCACCACAATAATTTAAGTAATAAGAGATAAAAAAGATAAAGAAATTGCTATTATTTTTTCTTTCGCAATCTATAAATTTTATTAATACATTGTTATTTTGATTCATACTTTAATAAATGCCATATTACTTTAAATTTATAAGATTTTCATAACATCGCACATTAAAACTGACGGAACTCCGCCTAAGTCGTCATAATTTTTCGGTAACTTCAGGTGACGACTTACCGAGGTTTTACTGTATATATATTTTTGAAAATTTAAAAGTCATAGAAGTCTAATGAATTGTCAGATATCAAAGTTCGAGGTTCATTCCACTAAAGCATGTAGAATAAAAATTTCTGCAAAATTTCAGTTTTTGGTGCAGTAATTTTTTTTTATCTTACGGATGGACTCCAAAATTAAAATCTGAGCAAATCGGATTCAAAAAAATTTTTTTGTTTTTCTTCTATACATTTGTACTACAATTCATTACTACTTCCTTTCATTTTAAAGGAACGAATTAACCGATTGACATGAAGTATTTTGCATTTGATTTGGAATCGAATGAAATATTTTTCAATGTCATTTTCGAAAAATCTACTTTAGGGGTCGTGCCACCTCTTTAGTCTAAATAATAAAATATTTTTATATTCTTCGTCCCGAATGAAATTTTAGAAAGGGCCATATTTGCTGAGAGTTGGTGCATCTATGAGATTAGAGTCCTAAAAACTTATTTGCCCCATTCCCCCCCCCCCCCCCACCCACAGAAAAAAAAAATTATTCTCACTATGACCTCCTTGTCAGACTTAATTACACCATAGGATCCCATATTGTGTATCTGTAGCTACTACTCCCTGGTCTGTTCCATCGCCTGTGAAGATATCGCCCATTTTGGGAAACACTGATCTGGATCATTTCTGTTTTTATCGTTCTGGATTGTGTTGTTGATGTACGAGTACGCAGTCGATTTTTCAAACCATTTTTGGTTGCTGACATGGGCCATTGCCATGTCATCCGTTGGAATACGCGGTCTAAAAGTGCGGCAGAGAAATATACGGATTGAACATTGTGGAATGTTTCATTTCTACACGTCACTGAAGCGATGAATGGTTCCCATGTGACGCCTTATTATTTTTCTCTTTTTTGGCTCACTTCTCTCTTTCAGATTGTTTTTTAATGATATATACACATATACATTGGAAGTCACCTTGCCTATGTGTTTTATCATCGGCTATCTAGTGCTGATCGATAAGATTATGACGACGGTTTTGTTCGTGTCAAAGGCAGCAGCTACCGGCGGCTCACCGAATGCAGCTTTCTCATCTCGGCACTTTTTTTTTCTTCTCTCGACTGAGTCACACAAGGGCGCGTTTCATAACTCATTTGTTTCTTTTAGCTGACAATCCAGTTCGACTCGATTTCATTCTGTTATAGAGCAAGTGTAGTTCAGTTCATGCGCGGATATCTTTTGCTGGCTGTGCCGTGTTTCTTTGGTCAATCGTTCTACATGACTCAGTGGCATAATAAAACGCGGAGTTGCCCCTTGCCACCGTCCAACAGAGTACACCGAATCGTGAGCAAAGTCATCAACAAGGTGCCTCGGGTGACAGTCGTGGAGACAATCAGAAAAACTCTAAGGTTTGCTTCTGTTTTTTTATTCGTCCTCTTTCTTTCATTCTTCAAATTTATCAAGTTATCTTTTGAGGACACTCTTATCTGAGAAAACTAACTTCTTATCATTCGTTCGGAAATGAGGCTTCTTTAAGTAAACCCACAGCTGTTATATATTGTACCTGAGACCCTAGACCGCACACAAAGCTTCTTAGATACTGCTATTTCTATATTTCCCTTAGATACTACTGTTTCTATCTAGGAGGCTTTGACAAGGCTTTTGGTGTACAGCATGGTCTCCAAAACTTTGTTTCATCGCCCTCCCCCCCAGAAATTTTTTTACCCTTGACTTCCTTATAGTATCCTGTATTGCATTCGTGACTATCATCACTTCCCCAGTTCGTTCTATTGCCCTCCTCTCACCGGGGAATGAAGGGGGGGGGGTGGTATTGCCCACCTTGGGATACGCTGGTGTACAACGTTTTATGGTGGATTCAACAGACACTGTCACAGTGTCGTGTCAGACACGGAAATTATTCTTTAACAGAAAAATGTCTGCCGGAGCAGCCACGATACGATAGATATGTATACGTTCATTGGTTATGCGCCAAAGAATGTTTGTCGTATGTGTAGGTGTTAATTCACCCTTAAGGTTTAAAGTGGTTCACAACTTGAAATACCAGCTCAGATCGCAATAGCACCCTCACCAGGGTGCGGTACCGTTCGATTTGAGATAAATACCCTGCGATATAGGCTACTGGCTATGCTACCCGGGTTTTCTTCAATTATTGGAAGGATTGAAAAGTGACAAACTATTGTAAAGGCATATGCTTGTCCGAAACGCATTGCTAGGGAACCACGGTAACCAAAGTAAACATTCCGAAAGAGATCGTTGAGGCCCAGGAACTATACACACCCAAGAGTTTTTTTGCCCATTTCGGGCATTTGCCCAGCTCTGACAAACTTTTAAAGTAGCCTATCTTTCAATCCGGGTCCTGTTTGATATATATGCAAAATTTGCCGACGATCGATCTAAAATTGTAGATTTGTATAAAGAGCACACACAAAATTAATTTTATGTTATATATACTGGCTATAGTACCTGGCGCTGCCCGTATTTTCTTCATTGAGGATTTTTGGATCACGTGATATCTCCCTCTTTCTTTGAGGGACATACAAACCGTATCCAAGTTAACCAATATGGCGATTCCTACGCGACTCTTGAAATAAATAAATCTAGATTTAAAGAAACGTAGAAATGAAAATATTTTTTTTTCTTTTTCAAGGGGCGCTAGGTATTTCGATTTCCCCCCTTGAACTTCGTTATTCATTTGCCTGTTTCAGCTTCCAACAATGTTTAGTTAAAGCTGTGGAATTTCTTCGATGTACTTCACGGGCCCATAATTAATTTTAAAACAACCTAAACTATATGAATTTATGCAGTTGAATATTAAAAGACAATACGGAGACGTTAATTTTCATGCTTGAGAAGATATACATAAGTTGAAATGAATGTTATATTGCATGGATATCTCCAACTCAAAAGTCGGTCCGCATAATTATTTTATATTTAATTTTGTGGGGTTCGCATCTCTAAGCGAGCTCAATATTTCAAAAATCGAGAATTCAATATAATTTTTAAAATTATTGATGTGGCGGAAAATGCCACTAAATTTCCGCATTTCTACAGTAAAATCGGCAATTTTAACTCTGATTTCTATGGGGATCATCCTTGGCCTGATATGATTATGACGTCTATTCAAAAAGCTCTCATTACTGGGAGGATTGAAAAAGTGGAAAACCATTATAAAGGCCTAAACTATTATACATATATACTGGTAGCATTAAAGAAGTGACAAACCATTTTAAAGACATATATACATCTGAAACGTATTGCTAGGGAACCACGGTAACCAAAGTAAACGTTCCGAAAGTGATTGTTGAGGCCCCAAAACCATTGTTGCCATACAGTTATTTTTGCCCATTTCGGGCAAGTAGCCTATCGTTGAAGTCTGGTCCCATTTAGTATACATGCAAAATTTGGTGACGATCGATCTGATGATTTGTAGGCCCATATTGGGAACGCACAGACCTTCAGAAAAACAGTTTTATTTATATAGATGTTGTGTTCAACCCGCAATTCGATTTTCTGTTGCATCAAAATATTTTTATTCAAAAATATGGTAATAGCAGATGCAGTGAATCAATGAGGCTTTCCAGATTGACGTCATAATCGATATTTTAATGCAAAAATGTTTGCTTCCTGTTTAATCATTCTACATTGTTAACAATTTTCGTTCCGCATTTACGGTTAGGGCCGTCGCCAGAAAATTTTTCAGAGAACAACTGGTATTTTTAGAGGGGAGATCAAATTGATAGCACATTAAACTTAACCACGTGATTCCATGAAAATTACTAATTTTCCCTCACATTTTAATTCCAGACACCCTTCTTTCGCTACGGCCTTAAGGTGTGAACATAGTGCACGCTAGTTTCCGATTTTGCAGATCCGCGCCGTTAAGCATTGGTTAAAAACTTGAATTCCAGGTTGTTTAACCAATCCGTAATGTCGGGGACTTGCAGACCAGCGTATACTATGTTTGCACCCTTACATTCGTTTCAATGTTTAATTGAGTTTGGGACAGTGATTCCAGTTCATTGAAGATTTGAAGAAAAATTGATATTTTTATTTTCTCAATTCTTTTCCTAATCACAATATTTTCCCCCATTACCTGCAAGTAGAACGTAATGTAATCATGTACAAATAATAGACTTCCTCAGTTCCTTATCAAATTGTTTTTCTATGTATCGAAACAGAAAAAGGGAAGAAATACCATATACTTCACCTTGGCATCGGATTTTTCTTTTTACACCTGTATCATTTCGTATAAAATAACCCTTAACATTATCCGACGCGATCGAAACACGAAGCAGGTGGTGTGATTTTCCACGCCCACATCTGGGCTCCTTCGAGGCTGTTTTACTATTCCTGTAACATTGTTGAAAAATAGCTGTACGTATACTTTTCCACCTGTGTGTTTTACGTGGGTGTCATTCATTCGATTTCTTTACCTGCCCTTTTTTCAGCTGCTCCTTGGATTCGGCGAAATTACCTCCGCGGTGCCTCTCTCTCTGGAATAAAAAATCTTCTCTCACTTACGTGTTCATTATTATTTTTGAGTAAAAGTTCGGCTCAGTGGTTTTTTTGTCCTTATCACCTGAGATGGGTTGAACCAGTGTTATTCGAAAATTACGAAGAGTAATTTCATCCCTCTCTCAAATTTTAAGGGTATTCTTGTCAAAAAAAGTTTTTTAACGCACGTTCATCTTTTTTTTTATACAGAAATATAGTTTTGAAAATATTAAAAAAAAAATTTCAACCTTTTTTTAAATTTGAAGGAGTATTTTCACTCCTTTGAAAAATTTGAGTGGTAAAAATTAATTCTGATGCATGAAATACGCATCTGTATTGGCAAACACTGGGTCGAACAACCGAAAAAAACTGTAAAAGATCAAGCAAATTTAAATCAGCTGAATTTTAATTCGTGATTGAAAATCGTTTTTTTTTAAGTAATTGATGTTGATCACGAAATTAAAATTGTTTTCCTAAATTTAACTTTAATTATATTCTGAATCAAATAAACCAGTATAATATGCTCATTATTGTGATTTGATAAGGTCATAAATTTCGTGACTAAAAGAAATAGGCCCGGTAAATGCAGGCTTTTGCTAATCACCTTATCCCTGGATACAGTACAGAACGATAGCTGTTCTATTTCTATATTTGTTTGGTGTATGTAAAAAAAACGAAGTAAAGCATAGACAGCTAAAATTCAATAAAATTACATTTATTGTTTTTATTGCGTTACAACCAGGTTTCTCCCGATTTTCTAAAATCAAATTGACCGAGTTTGGGGGAAAAATCTGTGGAGGAGGAAGAAACATTGTATTACTTTTAATAACAATAATGATTTATCGATATATATATATATATATAAGTATATATATAATCTTTTCATGATTTCATTTTTGACGAAACATTGTTCCAAACGTATCCTTTAGATAGGTGAACAACACATTTTGAAGCAGTGTTTCCCAAAGTACGCAATATCGCTCCCTGGGGGCAGGGCCGCAACTAGGGGTGAGATGAAATGGTTCAATGGTTATAGTAGAAGCTACAGAAATAACAGGATCCTATGGATTGACTTGAGTTGGGGGAGATGACAGAAAAAAAAATTATGTAAAAGAGGGGCGATAGAACAAAAAGTTTAGGAAACCCTGTTCTGAAGCAAATGTTGGTTAAGCAGCAGACAAAAATAAGCCATACTTATGCATATATTGAAAGACAATGCATATATTGCAATTTTGAAGGTGATAACTGCCATATGGGGATATAGGAGTAGGATCCTCCAATTCAATATAGGCCTGAAGGGCATTTGCTCCTCACTTGGGGTCACGTTCTTGGAACTTCCCGCATTTACCGATAGGTGGCTTCGTTCGGATGGGATCCATCTAAATAAGAGGGGAGTCTGGGAGGTTTACGATAGTCTTAGGTCAGGTTCACGTAGTCGGGAATGTGGGTTAGTTAATGATAATCACAACAGTACTGACAGGGAATTACCCACCTCTGACTTGGATGGCTTCTCGATTGACACTAAATCACCAGGCAAATTAAAATGTGTGTTAATAAATGCCAGGAGTTTGGGTAATAAAGATTTTTTAGAAACTATGATAGTTGTGGAGGGCTTGGATCTTATAGCCATTACAGAATCTTGGGCAAACGATGGGGATGAATCTTTCTTACACATCTCAGGATACGATACTTTTTTGAGAAATAGATCTGATAGGAAAGGGGGTGGAGTGTTGATATACGTGAAATCCTGTTTGAAGGCTAGAGAGTGTAACGTGCAGAGAAGTGATATTGAAACCATATGAGTTGAACTTGAGAACAAAAGACGTCATAAACTTATTGTTGGGGTTTGTTACAATCCACCGAATAGGGATCAAAACTACATCGCCAAATTGCATGATGAAATTTCCTACATGTGTAAGCGAAAGACGGTTCTCATACTAGAGGATTTCAATTACCCAGGTATTGATTGGGAGAACCTTTAATCTGGAAATCAGTATGAAAGAGACTTTCTTAAATTGGTGCTCGAAAATTTTTTGTATCAGCATGTATCAGAAGCCACTAGGGGTACTGCTATTTTGGATTTAGTTCTGAGGATCTAGTTGAACATGTTTCGGTGGGGAAAGAGTTTTCTTCCAGTGATCATCGTATCGTCAGATTTCATTGTAACTTTTCCTCGGGTAAGGTTGATAACAAAAGACTGGTTCCTTGTTTTCGGAGAACTAACTTTGATGTTTTGAGAAGAAGGTTAGCGGAAGTTTTCAAAGACCGGTTGGAATCAGTAGGGGTGGTAAGTCAATGGGAAGAATTTAGTACGAAGCTGTCCTCTGTTTTGCACGACGTCATACCCTTTGTTCGAAAAAAGCGTGTTTGCACATCGCACCCTCTATGGTTCACGGATAGCGTGCGAAACCTTTATCTTGAAAAGAGCATTCAGAGAGTATAAAAGTGGACGAGGTGACCTATCATTGTTTACTGATAAAAGAAGACTGTTGAAGAAAGCGATGAGGGATAGTAAAAAGGAAGTTGAATCTAGGTTGGCAGATAACATTGGCCCTGACCCAAAATCATTTTTTCGATACGTCAATAATGGATGTAAGGAGACAGTTGGCCCCCTCTCGATAGGAGGCTCTAGGGTAGAGAGCAATGTAGGCATGTGTAGTGCTTTCAATGACTTTTTCGCGTCGGTTTTTAATGGAGATAATGATATTCGATATACGGGTGTTGCATGGGGTAATAAAACCCTCAACGATATTGAAGTAGAAGACGTGGAGGTCCTAAATCTTCTAAGAAATGTATGTGCAAGCAAAGCACCAGGACCGGATGATATCTATCTCAGGGAATGTGCTAATGAATTGTTGGGGCCAGTGGCACAGATATACAGGAGTAGTGTTGCTGAGGGTATCGTCCCGAGAGATTGGAAACTGGCTAACGTTGTTCCGATATTTAAGAAGGGTAGTAGAGAAGCGGTGTCAAATTATCGTCCAGTGAGTTTGACGAGCTCCCTCTCGAAAATTTTGGAAATTATCATCAAAAGGCAGTTTGTGAAGTGGATAGACGAGAATAATGTACTGTCGGATAATCAGCATGGGTTCAGGAAGGGGAAGTCATGTGTAACTAACCTTCTTTGCTTCTATGATTACGTGACTAAGGCTTTGGGTAAGAGCAAAAATGCCGACGTTGTTTACCTTGATTTCCAGAAGTCATTCGATCGGGTCCAACATGGCAAACTCTTGAAGCGTTTACACGAGATTGGAATAGGGGGCAACTTGCTGAATTGGATAGAATCGTGGTTAAGAGATAGGTCGCAACGAGTGAACGGGGAATTCTCTGGTTGGACAGACGTCACAAGTGGAGTTCCTCAGGGAAGTGTCCTTGGCCCCATACTTTTTTCACTTTTTATCGACAAACTCAATCAGGGTATCGATGGGATTACTAGCAAATTCGCAGATGATGTGAAGCTAATGGGGGTAATCAGGAATGAAAGCGATAGGGAGTTGCTCCAGACCAACTTAAACAGGGTTGCAGCATGGGCAAATGAATGGAGAATGACGTTTAGCGTAGATAAACGCATGGTCGCTTATTTTGGTTCGAACAACCCACGGTTCTCTTACGAGTTGAATGGTGTCACTATCCCGGATGCAACTAGGGTCACCGATTTGGGAATTCTCATTGACGTGCGACTTAGGTTTTCAGAACATTGTTCAGCGGTGGTCAAAAAATCGAATAGAATGCTTGGTCTCATTTTCAAAAAGGTCTCTTCGCGTTCTCCTAAAGTCATTCTTCCGCTTTTTCGAGGCTTGGTTCGTCCTGGACTGGAGTATGTTGTAAGGTTTTGGAGACCATACCTACAGAGGGACATAGACTTGGTTGAAGGGGTGCAGAGAAGAGCTACGCGTGTCCTTATTGGCACACGGAGCTTGAGTTATGAAGAGAGACTTCCTTTTTTGAATATGTTTACATTGGATGAACGCAGGTGTCGAGGAGATATGATCGAAGTGTTCAAAATTTTCAATGGGATGGATAGGATGGACCGTGAACTTTTAGTACACCGCCAATCGACTGCTTTTACAAGGGGACACCAGTATCGATTGGTGAGGGACAATGCAAGGCTATGGTGTCGCAGGGAATTTTTGTCTAATAGGGTTGTTAATAAATGGAATAGCTTACCCCCGGAGGTAGTAAATTGTAACACAATTGACACGTTTAAAAAGAAATACGATAAACATGTTGGGGTAAATCGAGAAGCTATCCATTCTTAGAATAAGACAACCATAAGTATTCTTTATGGGCGTTGTATAATATTTTATCATGTGTATATATTGTTTATAATTTGTGTTAATTGCATTTTTAATTGGGTTGCTATGTATTTTTTTAAAATATATGACAACCATATTTTTATGGGCATTTTTTTTATCAGCCACCTCGTTGGGCATTTTGTCTGTTGTGGCGTTGTATTTGTATTTGTATAAATATACGTTCCATGACGCGGTTATTTAAAGAGGTGCAAATTCAAGTTCACTGGGGTTCGGTCTAGTGAAAATGCACGACTTCCGATCGTACGTCATTCTTTTCATGGATTGAGAATATCCGCCAATCTTTCTTGCTGGAAATAAACATTTTATGCAGTTGTTCTCCGAATAATTCATATTTTTTTTTGTTTGATGCTTTGGTGACGCGCCTGAAATTGCGTTTCGTTCAAACCGATAGTGAACTGAAATGGGATTTTTTAAAATAATTATTTGTATTTAGCAGTTCAAAAATTCCTTTTTTTGATAATTTTTTTAAAAAATAAATACATAAATATTATCATGAATAATATTCAGAAACTACTGTACTTGAAATAATGGTCTCGTAATATTTTATATAATCGCACATGTCAGGTTTGCCGTAAATGATTCTCATTTCACACTTGCATTGAAGTTGCATATTTGTTTCGTGAGAGACGTATCAACGGTGCTTCACTGTTCTTCTGTTATTGAAAAATAACCACTTTTCTACTGATTAGAAACAAATTCTTATACTACATAATACGTAGGGTACAGTATTTAATTTTCACACCACCTAGTCGCTTTCGGTTAATTAATCACTCGCGCTTTGGTTATCATTTCAATCAGACCCGTACCATCATCAGTTCTTTGTGGTTATTAAATTATCAAATAAATTAATCGTTTGTTGTTCATGAAGGGCTAGAGAACTCTATTTTCGAGTGATTGTGTGTCAGTCTCTACTGATTTATGGCGCTTTAAAATTGGAGTGACGGCTCAAATGCGAGCCCAGTGCTTATGATGTACAATTAAACAGGTGGCATGCAAACGTAATTGAAAACAACATTGCAGTGCCAGAACTAATTTTTTCTATACTTGATAGTTTTTTTGTTTTGTTTTTGTAACGTTAAAGCAGCTTCGCGTTTTATTTTTTTATCTCTATTCTCTTCAGGGGCGTACACAGGATCGACCTTTGAGGGGCCACAAATTTTCTTCTCGAGAAATTTTGAGTTATCTCTCAAAAAACATTTAAATTAAAATAAATTGGTTAATACAGCATATAAAAGATATATTCTTTCGACATTTAAATTTTTTCACCGAAACATGAATTTTGTGTGTTTGTTCCTTCTAGTTTTTGGTCGGCTTGACGGGGGCAACCCCCCCCCCCCCCCCGATTCTCTTAACTGTTTCCGTTTAGTTATTTGTTCATCTTTTACTTCTGGACGTCTTTCTCTCCTCTTGTCAATCGATTTAATCCTCTGAAAAAGTCTTCTCATTTCGGATACAGTTTCCAAAACATGTATGTAAGTGTGTTTTAATGACTTTTAGAATCTGGGGAATCTCTCGAATTTCGATTATAAAAAAAAAAATATGTAAAAAACATTCTTCAGCGTGCTGGTATTGTACGCACATATTTATACATCGCAAGAACTTCCAACAGTTTTCTTCGATGTAAAATTGGGTGAGAAGTATGGGGTATGAATAAAATGGTGCGTGAAAAAATTGTTATTTTGTGTTATTTCAGTTAACCATCCTGATGGTGGATGTTGAATCATTTATTATCTCCGAGAACTCAAATTTTCTTCAAAATGCATTATTATATTATGGCATCATAAAATTAGCCATATTAATCCTTGAACTACTCTTTCCATCGCGATAGATGAGCGTAGTGGGTTCTTAAATCAATTTTTGATTTGTGATACGTGGGGGGGGGGGGGGATTTCGTTTTTGTTGTGCATGCAGAAAGGTTTATTTGCGATTATCCCCACAGATTAAGGGTTAAATAATTAGACTGGGTCAACAATTTTTAACTTTTTTATAACATGAGTAGAATACGTTTTTTTAGACTATTTTGTGGTTGCTAAATTCAAATGTGATCATAAAAATTCCCCATCACGTACAGTTTTTTCTTTAAGCATGGTCGTTTTTTGAAATACATATACGCTATGAAAATTTACACATCTTGAAAATAGAGATAGTTGGCATATTCTTATATATGTATCATGTTGTCTTGTAAGTAAAGTAATCACTCATCTTTGAGGGGGCTCAGGGGCTCACTTGCCTCCTCCATAGTTTGAATGTCTTGGTGGAACCTTTCTCTTTTGTCATCACTGACTGCTTACGGGTTATCGGGGGAAAAAATCGAAATAGATTTCTGGAGTTACTCAATATCCTGCTCTGTTCGTGCAAAAATACGAATAGAGTCGAATAAATACGAATACGAAGTCTTAAATAAGCTGTTGATAATTTCCCCTCTTTGTGGTTCCATAAAATCGCCTTCATTACGCAGATGTAAATGATCGCCATACATCGAGTTCTATGAGAAAAATTACCTGATAGTTTCCTTATTTGAGGACCTAAAAAATATTAAGTTTTGTCTGATTTGATTTCGGAAAATGTTTCTTTAGGTGCGAGAAACCTGGATCAGGTTTGTCCATAGCGTTCATCATTTTTTCCATCAGCCCTAGGACTCAGGGGCGTACGCAGGATCAACTTAGGAAGAATTGGGGTTCATAAGGATTTTTTTCCAGATAAATTTGTAGTTATTAACCTTCAAACCCCCCAAAATAGAATATGCCGAAATCAGCGACGTACAAAACAATCAGTGCTATTGCAGAACCATCTGGGAGAATTTTAAGAAAAATGTAGAAAATACTATTATAGGAACTGCAGAACATAGCCAGTCAGCCGAGGACTCGCTTTGGGGCTTCAAAAGACATTTAAGTTAACAGAAATTAATTAAAATAGCTAGATAAAGATATTTTATTTGTCTTTCATATTTAATTTTTCGATATCTTATTTTTCCAAACATTTATTTTTTGATCGTCTTAGGGCGTCAAGTCTCCCTCCCCGTACACCTTTGATCAGCCCCAGTTTAATGTGAAGTGGTGGCAGCAAAACATTTAACACAACTTATTTGGAATGCATCTGTGACATTAACTTCGTTCCATTTTTTTACATAAAAAGAAATCCTGTGTGTCTCTTGTAATTAAAAAAAAAAATGGAGAATCCGGTTGCAATTAGAGATCAAATTAGTATTGCCATTCCTCAAGTTTTAGATAGGGAAAAAATAGAAGTATGATTTCTCTAGTATATATCACTTCACACGAGAAGCCTAATATGTAAATTTTGAAAGATATTCATAATTAAATACCATGTAATAAAAAAAACTAGACGTGATGGCCATTTTTTAAGGTTAGATGTGTCGGCACCCAAAAATTAATCAAGAACAGCTAAATTTTTTTTCATGTTAGGAAAACCTTGTAGACTACTGTTATTTAACCCTTAATTTGCTTATCAATTATAATTGATACTTTCATCAATATCGACGGCCCGGTTCAAAAGGCAACTCAGAAAATTAATAATAAGAATTGAAAATGCCTCTACATCCTATTGCAAAACAGCAGCAACAACTCTCAACTCCGCTTATACTCTCTCTACTACACAGTGTGCGCATAATTAAATCTGAATTGATTCCCATTCAGTTCCATACAAAGTTAATCTTTAAAATTCAGATATCTCAAAACATAGAATTTCGAGTTGTCTTTTTGAACTGGGCCGTCGATATATTTGTTACAAGCTATTAATGCAGTTGAGTATGATATTATCCGATTGGAGCCATTTAGTATTGTCAGATTAAACTTAATCTGACGCTTAAAATATGAAATCGTTGGGATTAAAAGTGATTTCTTCGAATAAACGAATACGAATATTCGTTGGCCGAATACCGAATATCAATTTTCTTGATATTCACCACGATTCATATATAAAACTGATTTTCTGTATGTATGTTCTCTATACAAATTTAAAATTTTTGACCGATCGTCGCCAAATTTTACGTATTTACCAAACAGGACTCGACTTAAATGGGTACTTACAGGATACTTTAAAAGTTCCTCAGAGCTGGGCAAATGCCCTAAATGGGCAAAAAAAATCTGACGGGCAACAGTTTTTTCTGAGTCTCAACAATGACTTTTAAAATGTTTACTTTGTTTACCGTGGTTCCCTAGCAATGCGTTTCAGACATGCATATGCCTTTACAATGGTTTGTCACTGCTTTAATGCTGTCAGTAATATGTACAATAGTTTATTCTTTTATAATGGTTTGTCGCTTTTTCAATCCTCCCAATAATTGAAGAAAACCCAAACAGCGCCGGGTATTATAGCTAGTTATGAATAAAATTGGTGTTTTGATTGAAAATAAAATTATTGGTAATTTCAAATGATTGATATTGAATTTAAATTATTCAATTTACTATTTAAATAGATATTAAACTGATTATTGAAAGATCTTCATCGCCATGGTAAAATCAAATGTAACGATGGTACTCGTGTATTTGTATTTTAATATTTTTTACAGAATCAATTTTTTTTTCCAACACTAGTTACAATTTTACATCTAATTAAGAGAATGCCTCTCCCATTATTTACTCCCAACTAGTAATGCATCATAAAATTTACGACTTATTTTCGTATTTTTCCTCTTTAGATGTCCTTTGCCCCTTTCAGTAGCTGAATACGTATCTTGTCTAGGTACATCCTTCAGTTGGTGAACTTGTGTAATTCATGCTCACTTCCATTTTATTGCAGTAAGATTCTATTTTCCTTTTTATCCTAGAAATTCACCCTGACGTAACCTTTTTCACAGAAAGGGGGAATATACACCACACAATAAAATATAATCAGTAAATTTTTAATTTATGATTAAACTTCCGGATTAAAATTCTTTGAAGTTAGTTTTGATTGCATTTACACAGATATTCGGCCAAATACTTAAGAATTATTCGGCCAAATACTTAAGAATTATTCGGCTAAACCGGATAATCGGCAAAACGGCAGAACACCGAATAGCAGCCGAATATTCGTCCCATTTCTAGCCAATGGCTTTTTTCTTATGTTTTCTGGCTTTTCGCATTGAGTTCGTTTAGCTTCCCCCCCCCCCCCTCTTGTTAACTGAAAGAACAATTATTATCGTTCGTAGAATTCACCAATCTGTTAAAATAGAAAAAATCACTTTGAATTATTTATGCGTGTTCTTGAAAAGTGTCCCGGATCTCCTAATCATTTCCGTTTCTCTGTTGAGCAAAATTATCTAAACGGTAAACAAGATTTGCGTTGCTATTATTCTGATGTTTTCTTTTCGATTAGGCATTCAAAAGATAGTCCTAAAAAGGAAAAAAAAAAACCCATAAAAAACAGCCTTAGACTTTTCGTTGCAAATGTTTCTTTGTGAATCATTATCGCGTATCCTTCTGCCGCACTTTGACCTGCAATAAAATGAAAATTCGCCGGAACATGCTTTCCGATAAGGCTTTCCGCTAGAAAACAAAGATAATCATGGATTCAAAACAGTCGAAACGCAGTCTAGCTTGTGCAATCAGATATAATAAGTAACAATACATAACAATAATACGTGAAAATTTGACACCTTGAGTCATTCCAGCAACTAGGGTGTAATTAAGTGCTGCTGCGCAATATAGAGTATGGTACGCAATTGCGCAATCAGACATTCTGAGCGGATCACAAATGAAAATATTTCTTTCTCTTGAAATGGAATTTAGTTTTTCTCTCTGATCTCACACAAAGCTAGGTGCGAGATTTTGGACTGTTTTTGAAAGAATTTTTATTTTATTTCTTTGATTTCGAAAAAAAAAAAAAATCTGCATTCGAACTGAATTGTAAATTGTTCGTGCATTTATTTATTTTTTTTGAGTGGGGTGGGGAGGAACAGATTTATTGACACTCTGAGTTTACATGCCAGCTTTCCTCAGCCAGAGCAAATAATTCTGGTAATGCTCTAAAGCAGTGATTCCCAAAATGTGGATCACGGGAATGAACTGGGGGGGGGGGAGTCGATAGAGATTCTCGAACAAAATAAAAACGTTCGCAGCATAAGTAAAAATATGTCAAAACAAAAAATTGCTTTTACTTAACTGAACTACCATTTTTCATATGATGCACTTTTATCGGATTTATTTGTAATCAATATATCAAGTTAATTCTCATACACGGTAATTTAGAAAGAATCATCAGATTTCAAGATTATATAGGTGCATTATTTTTCAAAATTAAAAAAATAATAATATGCTAATATTTCAGAGTGAAACGTTTATGTATTTTGAAAAATATTAATGGTTTATTGCAAGCGAAGAATCATTTTGAAATTAGATGATTCGTTCTGAATCACACTGTATATAGAAATCATGGAACTTACTCCACCCTACACTTCTAATTTTATAATAAAACACCACCATTATTGCAATGCAGCATACAGCACAATATTGAAAGATAATTTGATTTCATTCATCAGTAATTGCGCAAATTAAAACTGGAAGAAAAAGGCGTTCCGAAAATGCTTGAAACAACACGTTTGCTAACAAGAAGTCGGGATTGTTCCGGAAAAACGGTACATATGGTCAGCCTATGTAGGGGTCACGATTCAAAAAGTTTGGGAACTACTTACTGTTCTAGAGAATTATTTGAAAGGAGGAGGTTCACACACACACACTTTCGGCACAACTATTATTCTTGAAAAGAGGTAAAACATAGAGTAAGTTTTTTTGTGTGTGCCCATAATGGTGATAGACCGAGGCAGTCTTAACGCATGGGCCCACCCAGGCACGGCCAGGGGTCACTCAAGCGAAAAGAGGGTCTCACAAAAATGAAATCTATTTGAAGTTTTCGAGAATTCGACTGGTAGGGCTTCACAAAAATCACTTGGCCCTGGGGCTCGTGATGCTGTTACGACGGTCCTGGACCATGCTTGATATAGAAAAAGTGTAGGGTGTCATTTCTAGAACATTATTATTTTCACATGGGTGAAAAGAGCAAAAAAAAATATATAAGAAACGTGCTCGTATATGTTGTGGTTTCAAGAAATGAGAACGGGAATAGATTTTTTTGCACTTGATTTTTTTGCTTGTAGGTGTGATTCCAAACTTAATTTACAAAACAAAAATTTCATTCGTTTCAGCACTTACGTCATGAATTTAATTTCTTTAAATTCCCAATTATTTTTTTTTAGGAAGAATGAAATTCTTCTTTGCTGCTTTCTTTTCAGGGATTTTTCGGTTGATAATTTTTCAACTGCAAGATCAGAAGGAATGAAAGAGAGAAAAAATGCGAAAATTCAATTTAAATGTGAATTCGGCCTTTAAAAGTTTTTTTTTAATCGCGCCTCGTTATATCGCACATGTTGATAATGCTCATAACATGGGTGGAGATACGGGGACACGCCCCCCCCCCCCCAGCGTCAAAGATGGAGTCGACTGATCTAATGTATATGTGTATATATGAATTGACATCATCGTGGCTACCCCCCCATACTTTCAAGTCCATCTCCGCCTATGGTAACGGGGGGTTTATTGCATTAAAAATCGATGACATCATCCCCGAATTTTTTTGGTCGATCAAATTTTTATATTGTTAATTTAAGATCGTGCGCGTTTATAAATTCGATCAGAATTCTCTGGAGTGGGAAAATAAACTTTCACAAAAAATGCTCATTTTGTTCCGTTCTCGAGTTTCAGTTTGTAGCACCAGGTGGCGTCCTGATCGCCACACAGCTGTCTGCTTTCGTTTGTTATGACGACCGTTGGTTGCGCTCTCGCCGCACAAACGCGTCACAAGAGTCAGCCAGTCAGTTGTTTGTGAAGCCAGCTGTAGTACACGGTGTGTGCTAGAGCTGAAAGGTGTGCTCTTTCCGACTGAAGGTGTGTGTGTGTGTGTGTTGCGTGGTGTCATAATATATCGTAGCCCACATAAAGTTAAAAGTAAAAATATATACAGCTGTTGTTGTCGAGAGAGATTCAATGGTTTTTTTTTTCCATGGTGAAGGTTATATCGATTTATTCTTGAATCGAAAATCTTTTTTTTCGCTGAAGGATACATACAAGTAATGACCGGAAAGTTTGCCGATACTCTTCTCATTTATTATCGTTTCTAACACTTGATAATATTGTGAGGGATCCCATTTCTCAGATTGCGCTGCACTGCAGCTTTTTGAAAAGAAGGATTTATTAAGGTAGCTTTGGAAGTACATGAAGTATTGGTTCAACGGCATGTTCGTCATCAACTTCGTTTGGTACGTATTAAGATATAGATTTGCTAAGTATATTCAATATATAGAATAAGTCTTCCGTGTATTACATAACAGCACGGATCTGCGGTAATTTTTCTAAACTTGCAAATGCAATAAATTAGTTGTATGCGATTCCTTTTTTGATTTGAAAACCCTTGCAAAATTAATCACAATCAAGAATGTATGTGCTAATTATAAATATGAAAAATGAGAGCTAGAAATAGAAAATCTTTTTTTTTAATAAGTGTGATTTTAATTCTTCGATTATTCTTTTAATTTCAACCACCTTCTATTCGTATAGTTGATATATTACGCAAATAACTGACCGAGTCTGAAACAGTTCCGTGGGCGGAGAAGAATCGTTTTACAAATAAAGCTAAATATGGGAAAATGTACATTTAACGAGCATAGACTTGGTACTTCAAAAATGTGCACATTTGAGTCAACGCAGTACATTCGTTTTTTTTTTTTTTCATTTCTCATGAGTAGAAATGATTAGAGAGGACTGTATTTGTTTGCACATATGAACCTAATATTAGCGCACAAGGCTTCACTGAGAAATTATCGTCAAAACGATTAGCCAAGGTATCACAGTACTTACAGAATCAATTTTTTTTTTCCAACAATTGTTACAATTTTACGTCTAATTAAAAGAAAATGCTGACCATTATTTACTCCCCAAGTATTAATGCATCATAAAATTCACAACTTATTTTTCCTCTCTATGTTCTGTGCCCCTTTCAGTAGCTTAAAATACATTTCCTTGTCTAGGTACATACTTCAGTTAGTGATCTTATGTAATTCATGCTCACTTTTCTCCACATTATTGCAGTAGGATTCTATTTTAAATTTCATGTTTTACTTATCCTAGAAATTCACCCTGACATAACCTGTTCCACAGAAAGGGATAGGTATGCACGACACAATAAAGTATAATCTGTAAATTGTTAATTTATGCAAAAAATTCCAACTAATATAATTTTTTAAAATTAGTTTGTTGCGCTTAGATTTGCACAGATATTCGGCCGAATACCTAAGCATTATTCGTCCCATCTCTAATCGGCAGTTTTTAGGACAATCTCTCTGAAAGAAATTCCCGTCCTATTTTGTATTGATATATACGAAATTCGTTTCTTACTTTCAATACCGATGTTACTTACGGTGATTCATATTTCGCAATGCGACTAGAGAGAAAGTTATAAAGCTTTGTTTGCAAAATGTGTGTCGCTTTTGACCAGAAGGCACCAGAGACGTTGCTCAAGTGTTGGAGAGCGCTTTTTGAATTCAAATGTGTCGGATGTTGTGTATACAGCAAACTTGTTTTTTTTTTCCATTATTATTGCTTAAGAGAGGAAGATAAGAAAATGTGACCAAGCATTACGGTATGTATGTGTGTTGTGTTCGCGCATCATTTTCAATCTACGCTCCGGATGTCGTCGACTCTTGCTTACGCACGTGTGGTTGAAGCAATTAAATTTATAGTAGTAGTAGTTGGCGTTGCGACATTTGTGATTTTGCTGCAATACTCGTTGATATTTATGTAGGTCAGTTTCGAAACGTTTCGTTTATTTCGATACGTTACCGCGTAGGTGAATGGAAATGATGCTGAGGATTTCGGCCCTATTCATCTGACATCGCTTTTGTGGCATTTGATAAGGTTAAGATAGATTTTGTGATTGTGTCTAAGAAATTTGGTTCCATCGGGCATTATCCGGACATACTTTATGATCCTGTCAGGACGAGGCCTGATCCTTGTTTTAATTGCAAGAACTCGTTCCTCCACCGGAAATTTGGAGTACTGTTGTAGGGTCCCGCACCCTGGAAGACCAGATACTATACAGTCGGCCCGCGATATTCGTGGTTTCTTCCCTAATTTTTTTCGGAGACTACTGTTGAGGTAATAATTCTCGTGTCGGAACAAAACGCAGGTTGCACTTGTTAAATAAAAGTTTAAAAAATCCCTCTTAAATGGGTTTTCTGGTGCTTCTGAAATATTTATGCAAGACTTATTTAAATGTTTCTATAAAAGTGAAAAACTTTCAAGAAAAATTCGAAATATTGACAAAGGTTAGCTTCATTGCTTCAATTTCCCATTATTACGGGGGCATCAATGAGTCAACAGTCAAATATATCCAGAAGTAAGAACTTAAAATTCGATCAGCCGTTGCTGTAGTTACACCTGCTACTTAGAGCACTGGATCCGCGTCTCTCATGTAGAAAGTGCTTTTCTGTGGGTGCGATAAAAAAAGGTATGCAAGTTATGTATTACATAACAGATAGCCATCATAATTTAATCTGCAAATTCGTAGGGTATTGATGAAAAGAATGTCTCATCTCCCTGTATTTTGTATAAACAATGGAAAAGCTTGGACTACGAAAACACTTTTCCCGGATTGTTAATGGAGAAGAATTCACTGATGTAGAGATAAAAGAAATTAGAGAATTAATTAATAGCAATTCAGAAAAGGACGGGGGGGGGATTAATCGAGCTGACTGCTTCTGAAATCGAAGCGATACCTTATGAAGATGATCGAGATTGAGAATTAGAAAAGTTCATTATGAGCAACATCCCCAAAGCAGAATATGCCAAAATCTGCGACGCACGTCGCAGAACAATGAGCGCTACTGCAGAACAATCTGGAAGTATTTTAAGAAAAAGTGCATGAAAACACTATTGTGCGAATTTTTACCGCAGAACATTTCCAGTTAGCCGAGGGTTTGTTGCAGAACAATGCAAAACATTCTGCTTTGGGTAACTACATAGCAAAGGCTTCGTAACTCGGCAATGGATTGTTTCCATGAAATAGACCCATCTGTGGTACGTTTTCACATGCAGAAAAATTGGTAAAGAAAGCCTTGTTACTATACTCCAACAAATCAACTGAAATTTAGAAGAAACGACTAACAGACATTATGTTGCTCTTTCCAGAAAGCATCGCCTTGAATCACTGTGGACCCCCTTCTTCCACGCAAAGCAAATATGTACTGTAAAAATGAGATGCCTAAAGAACAAAATTTTAGGGTTTGGATTATTCGCAGATTTTCTGTATTCGCGAGTATTAATTACCGTGGAAGGTTCACCCCTGGAATGTAACCCCCGCGAATGCGGAGGGACGACTATAGTTTGATTTGTAGTTTTACCCCCTCCCCGATGCTATAAAAAAGGGGAACACTATAAAAAGGGGGAACGTTGCTTAGGACAATCCCGTGATCATGTTGCTTCGTTTGGTAGCTCCGTTTTTTTTTGTTTCGCTAGCGACTTAAGATTACTCTGACTTGCGCAACTTATTACTAAAGCTGAGGTACCACTAAATAAATTTTTTAACAAAATACAACAAATTAATCTCAATGACTATTGATATAAATTATCAGTTGGTTTGACGCTCCATAAGCATTGCCGTAACGAAAGAGAAATAATAAAATTTGTTTTCAATATAAATTAACATGCATAGAATAGGTACCTACCCGTTAATTTCACCCATTTTTCAAATTAACATGTAAGGAAAATTGTAAATGCTTGCATATTTACTCTGGGTGAAGAAGAGCTGAACCTGAACTCGTTTAATCGCAAATTCTGAAGTTGTTTTCATCGATTATTCTTTTCCCCCGAAAAAATGAACTTCACGAATCGATGAATATGATTAGATTCTCTCGTGCTAAGGGGCCTGTCGTGAGTTCGAATATTGACTTGATGGTAACAAATTGAATTTCCTATCGACCGTGTTTGTATTTTCATAAAGAGGACCAATCGTCATATGACTGAATATTGCTAAACTTGATTATCGCAAATTATATTTTAATGTAATATCAGAGAATAGATTAAGTTATTTATTCAGTTTTATTAAGAGTGCCCGTGAGAATCTTTCTAATTTTTTTCTGTGGAAAAAGAAAAGAAAGCTTGAATGTTTTGTCCTCTCGGTTCAGCTCTTGCTGTGGGCGGTTGTACGTTTTCCTATGACTCTCCTGAACCAACTCTCTCTCTCGAAAAACCTGTTTCTCTTCTCATCGCGCGTAACGAGTTCGTGGCCCGTTTCTTTTATATGCTGTGATGGATGAATCTTGTTTTCCGTGTGTGTGCAACATGGCGGAAGACGTTTAGAGAACATTTCACTGTTTCAAGAATGAAGAAAAATCTTGCAGATTTAATTTTTAAAAATTGTATACACCAACTTCTCAGTTTTTCCTTACGTTGCATGCCATCTCCTCTTTGTTCTCCGTTCAGTTTGTTGGAGAAATTGTGACGAGAAAGGTTCGTTAGCTCGCTTGTTGATGATATAATGTTTGCCCGATAATTAACATTAGTGTTGTCCAAAGTATACGGCATAACCCCTTCCAGATGATGCATGTACTTGTAGAACAAAGAAGTTTCCAGAACTTCGATTTGCACAATTTTATTGTCGATTCTCGCAATCGTAGACGTACGCAGGATTTTCTAAAGGGATCGGGGGAGGAGGGTTTAATTTTTTTGTCTTTTGAAGTTTGGGGAGGGGTTACGGTTTTTATTGCAAAATAGCACTATGATCTCGGGAGGGGGTATATAATCCTAACCCCCCCCCCCTTCCTGAGTACGTCAATGCTCACAATGCCTCGCTTCTCATCGTACACATTTTTATTTGTATTACAAATGTGTATTCTACGTGTGTCATTTGTTTTTGAAGATGAGCGTTCATCGGCTATATTCCGAGGCTAGAATTATTCAAAAGAAAATGCAGAACAATCAGACGCAGTTTATATTGCGCATTATTTTCATTTATTTACTTTTAGTGCGTTTCCATCTTTCTAAGAAGTAGTTAGGTCTTTCAGGGAAAGTAATTTACTCTTGATTTTTCTCATAGCCTATAGTTAATGATTGGAAATGCTTCTTTATCTTTTCCTCCTTTCTTTTTTTAGAGGCAGTTATATTTTGCAACCTTTGAATTCCAATGTGGCAGGAGATTGAAAAGAGTAGGAGAAGGTTGTTGTAGAAAGAAAAGTGTTCACGCATCACTTGAACCGCATTATCACTTGGCAGTCGCGGCATCTTGGAAACGGTTCCGTAAACCTTTATTTTAATCTCGAGAAAAAGGCGTTTGATATGACAGGCTCGGCGTGATGGAGGAAAAAAAGGCGAACTGGCTCCTAATATTTACGGCAGTTCGGTGCGAGCTCGTAATTCGCGCTCGCCTATTTATATGACATCAAATCAGTCACGCTTCGCGGCCTCCTGAGGAAAACACAAACCTTGCATTATCGACTTTTACCCGCGAGTGGCACGTAGGAAACAACCTTCTGGGCAAAAAAAAAAGAGGAAAACCAGTCTCTGAGCTTATGTAAAAGAAAAAAATAAATACAAAAACCAACGTTCGTTTTAATCTCATTCAAAAACTCATTCAGCCTTTGAATATTTATACATTTAATGCTCGTTGAAAGAAGAGTTTGGCACCTTCTCATCGAATTTGCTTACCGTGTGAAAGTTGTACTTTTTAAAGAATTCTTATAGTGGCCTTCATTTTCTTACACATCAATCAAAAATATCTTTATGCATGCTTGAAAAGACTCTGCTTCGTTGCGTAATGTATTCATTGACATGAAATTTCTTCAAAGCGTTAGTCTATACTTTGAATGCATTGAATTCCAGTGATATTAAAAAAATAACAACAAAGAATACGCTGGATGCACAATATATCTAATATATTATTAATAGAGAAGAATGGGTTTTTCAGTATTTTGGAGAAATTTTTTTTTCCCCGAACAATTTTGAAAACTTCCGCATTATTTACATGCTGATTTGAAAGGCAGAAAAACCATAAAATTAACCAAAAACTTGAAATATATTTACAAATAAATGTACATACACTCCGCCCCCTCCCTCTCAAGTGATTTGTCCGTCAAATAGTATAGCTATACGAAAAGGTGAATTCGCTTTCTACTGTAACGAAAATTTACATCCCATAAATTAAAAAATTTACTGATTATATCTGTGGTGTTTGGTCAGAACATTATACCTCCAAAAAATGGCTTTTTGATCTAAAAGTATAAGTCTTGCTAATTATAACTAATTAGAAGTGAGATAAATGCACAAATACGTGCGTGCGGCTAAACAACATGCTGATGTATGGTATTTATATGTATGCTTCATTTTTGTTTTTTAAATGACAACGAAAATGCTTATATCTCAAAAATGTGATTTTGGAGTTGTGTTCTGACCAAACACCACAGATATTTTACTATATGGTGTATATTCCCTCCGTGAAAGAGGTTATATCAGGGTGAATTTCTAGGAAAACGAAAACGTGAAACTGAAAATAGATTCCTGCTATGGTAGAAATGAGTATGAATTATATACACAAGTTCACTAATTGAAGGATATTCCTAGGCAAGATACAGTGATACCTCGGCTTCAAACTTTTCAGTTAACAAAAAATAATTTTTTCTGTTCCTCTATCTCGGCTAATGAATACGGATAGCAGGCATTTTAATTGTTATGGATGCATTAGCTCTCATAAAACAATCGCTTGGTGAACAAAATTTTCGTGCCAATCAAAATGAATCCGATAAGTAACTATCACTTGAGCCACATTAACCGCTTCGCTCACAAGTGATTGGCAAGAAATTCGGATGATCTCTGTTTGACGAATCGGCGATAAATACGATACAAGTTTCGATAACCTTGTTCTAACGTAATGGTATGTTAGAAAAAGGAAGGGAAAAAAGTAAGAAAAAAAAACAAATGAAAGGAAAATAGTATATTACTATTCTATTTTATTAATAATATTTGCAGATAAGAGGTAGTAGAGGTATGAAGTATATTTCTCTTTTCACCCTCATCTACCCCCTCTTATGCACATGTATATAATAGAATCTATTTAACCTCAGAATAGAAGCTTTTTACCTCACACATCACGGAGATGAAAAGAATTACTTTTTCTTCACAGGGTTGCAACAAAGTTTCGTGATAAAGAAAACTTGTTTGAATTTATTCCACTGGCGTTTGGACGCAATATTGCGTCCTTGATCGTAAAGTGGTTACTATTTTCCATCTCGGAATCGCTTTTCTTTCAGAAAGATTTTGAGCCATTATAAAATATGTAAAATGAATGATTGAGCTAAGAGAAAATGCATTAGATGAAGCCTTAGACTTAAATGGTTTTAGTGCATATAGCAATTCTTAATACCAAACTGAACAGTGTGGTCATTCTAGGAACTTATCTTTTCCATCTGCATGTGAGTAAGAGAGAAATGAGTTGACTATATCACACAGCACAACAACATTATAAAAAAGAAAATTAGACCTACGAAATGAAAATATGCTTGACATCTCCCGCAAGTATTAAACAATTTGAGTGCGAAAGTATGAAGGAATTGGAGGGAAAATTTGACATTTTTTTGGGGGGGGGACTTGTCACACATACGTCTAAGCAAAAACATCTTTTACCCCGTCGTTTTGTATTTTATGGATCGAGGTGAGGTCTCACATTTTAAATGAATTGCCAGAAATACAAGTTAGCAAAGTTAGTCGATGGAAAACTAACCTTAGGAGGAAATTCGATGAGAAGCAGGCTCATTAAATTTCCGCTTTTTTAAAAACTAATTTTCTCGGTGGGTTTTAAAATTTAATGTACATTATTTATATATATCCGGGAAGTTAGAAAAAACGAAGTAAAACAACTTTCTTCCCTTCGTCATTTTCCTGTCTTTATGGAGATAAGAAATAAGCACACGCGCAATGAATCACCTGCGGCTACTGATTAGCTGTTGCACCATTATATACAATGTCCTTCCCCCCTCCTCACTCTGTTTGTGTAATTAGGGGTAGACATAGGATAAAATAATGCAGAAGATATAACCAGAAAACAAATTTCCTATAAATTAATTACATTATTTAGCTTGTAAAATCTAAAGATAAGTACAGTATTTGATTGAGCAGTAGTAGATTTTTTTTTAACTTCCAAAATTCTGATTCATTTGATTTTTTTCCCCCAGTTACTTGAAGACAAGCCTGATTAGTATACACCTATAGCTAGGTAGAATCACAGAGTGTATTCGTATGCATCATGAAATATAACTACTCGCACAGATCAGTTCTGTGGGGTTGCGTGTATTGAATTCGAGCCGCATGATCTTGGATTTTGATGAAGAGAGATCGGAAGGAAAAAAAATCCAATTTAGATCAAATTTTTCTCTTCTCTTCGAAGACGCAAGATCAAATTTTATTTACTGTGTTCTTTCAATGTCGCACGGGACATCTTGAATAAAGTCTTGAACTTATATATATATTTATGCCACGCGGGAGGCGGTCGTCAACCTTTTCGATTTCCACCTACTAGTAATTCTGCTGATGAATATCACGAATTACAAAAAATTCTACGAAACGCATCTATCTCGCTTAGTCATCGGATTTTTAAAAAGGGCCTGCGCTAGTTTCCTCTAGCGTGTGCGTCGTTCAATATTTTTAACCGCCACCGAGAAAAACATGGCGCAAGCCAGAAAAGGCCGACGTTCTATACTGTTTTCTCCCTCCTTACTTTCTTTGCTTACTACTACACGCACCTTTCATTCATTACTTTATTTCTCTGTTGTCGTTGTTGGCAGGCATCCCAAGATCTCGTGCAAAGTTCAGAATTCTAAACTGCCGAGTGTCGTGCAATGACAGAAAAATCTTTCCATTGAGAACGTGCACCTTGTTTTTGTGTGGTTGCAAGAGATCCATCTGATTTAATACTACATTTAACAAAGGGAATTGAAGGATTATAACATCTGTATATATATAGGATGATTTCATATCCTCTGGTCGCATTTTACTGGTGAACCGTTCATCCTAGAGGCATACCTCCATTTAGAAAAAGTATCCAAATAACGTGTAGAACTTGGATACGCCATTTATGTTGCAAGGGGTTGAACGGTTATTAAAATACAAAAATTAACTTTTTATACGAGCACCCAACCTTCAGAAACCCAGTTAGAAAGTTTCTGGCCTTTCTCTCCGGAGGTCAACGATGAAAATTCCCCGTTTCTAAGTACAATATTCGCTGTGGTGTTTGAATTCAAAAATGGGGAGAAAAGTTGAGAAAGAACAGCGCTGGGGGGGGGGGGGGAGAACGTTATTTTGATGTTTTTTCACAACTTTCCTCCACTTTTGGAATTCAGATATTTTCGCTTGTAATGTGTAATTTGTGTGTGTTGATCTCAAAAGAGACAACACAACAACTTTTTAAAGGGTTTTGAGAACAATGTCCAGGCAACTTTTCCCGAGGGAAGGGGCAGAGTATGTTTATATGTATATATATGGAGTATATTGCACCTTGTTTGTCCATTTCTATTGTATTTTTTAAGATTTTTGTAAATCCTTCCCTTCTATCCCCCAAATGACAGGCTTGAGGGTGTCCGTATAAAAAGTTGATTTTCATACATAAATAAGTGTACAACCCCTTGTAAAATGAATTACGCATCCAAGTTCTAGTCGTTATTTGGAAATTATTCAATCAATGCACTTCACTCATAGTAAGAAAAAACTGGTGGCAGATGGCAGCACTACACATAACAAGTATTACACAGAAACAAACTTCACGCCAGGTTCACTGCACGTACGCGCACATTCCAACATTTACCAATTCGTTAGAGGTTCCTCAGAGGAATACGGACGAGGTACATGTATGGTTTAGTAGTAGTCGTTATTTGAATACTTTTCTAATTAGAAGTTTTCCTCCAGAATCAACAGTTCGCCAGTAAAATGCGGCAAGAAGAGTAATAGAATCGCCATATATAGACGAGTATATTCAAGGAATTTAACTTTTTACAGGCTGAATTCAGATTTGGATAGATTTCATAATTTTTCCCGTTTATTTCCCTTTCTGATTCTTTAGAGATATCAACCGAAAAATACATGAGAAAAAAATACTGTTTCCTTTTTAAAAATAGAGCGTTTAAAAAAAATTAAATTTATGTCATGAGCGCTGTGTGAAATGAATAAGATTTTTGTTTTGTTATTGAAATGCGAATTTTCACCCCTTCAAGAATATAAAAGTGCTTTCGTGAAAAATATTTTTTCTAGTTAATTCAATGTTGAAAGGCTTAGACGAGCAAGTGCAGAAATTCACGATCATAATTTGCACCATGTTTCTCACAACGTACTAAAGTGTAAATTGGAGATGGGACATATATTCGCTAGTATTCTGCCCTTTTGCAGAATAATGTTTAGTTATTTGGCCGAAATCTGAGCATAAAAACTAATTTTAAAAATGATATTAATTGGAATTTTTCGCAGAAAAGGGTTATGGCAGGGTGAAATTTTGGATAAGTGAAAACATGAAACTGAAAATAGAATCCTACTGTAATTACACAAGTTCACTACCTAAAGGATGTACCTATAGACGAACTTATTGAGTGACTGAAAGAGGCAAAGAACATCTAAAGAGGAAAAAAAGAAAATAAGTCGTTAATTTTATACGATGCAGTACTAGTTCACAGTAAATAATGGTTGGCATTTTGTTGATTAGATGTGAGATTCTGACAAGTGTTAAAAAATAGATTTATTCTATAAGTAATATTAAAATATAATATTTCATCGTTAAAATGTGATTGTCAGTATCATGGCAATGAAAAATCTTTTAATTACCAGTTTTTTAAATATTTATTTAAATAAATTGCATAATTAAAATTCATTATCAAGCATTTGAAAATACCAATAATCGTATTTTCAATCATAAACAAAAATTTTAATTATAATTATGAATTTTAAGAAGATTGATATGCGTCCTATCCCTAGTATAAATTTCGTATCTTTGTCGATTCATCGATAGTCGAACAATTTAAAATTGTTGGATTGCAGTCGAGATATCGGTGGGTTTATACTTTCTCTAAAAACTTTACCGTAAGTAAAGTGTATGGACGCTTCTCGTTTTTGTACGTATGGGCACGAACATAGTGAACGCTGGTTTCCGATTCTACGAGTTGGCGCCATTACGAATTAGTTGAAAAATTAGAAATTCAGGTTTTTAACCAATCAACAACGACGCCGGTTTGCAGAATTGGCAACCTGCGTGCACTGTTTCCAACTATCAAGGCATTTCAAATTCGACGTAACTTACTCTTCAATCTTTTTTTTTTTATATATTCTAATATTTGCATCTCCCTAATTTTTACATAAAGCCTTTTTATTCTGCTTATATTTGCATGATTGGCGTTTACGAAAAGTATTTTTAAAGTAAGTAAACCTTTTTGCGTAATTCAACGTTTAAGTATTAGAAATAGCTTTTTTTTTTTATTTTATAGTGCTACGATAGGTGGTGGTGTTTTAAATACAGTATCTAGTTTTTACTGATGGTTTTTTTTTTAAATCATGAAAGATGTATTAACCTTTTCATTTTTTCTTGCTTTTTCATAAACTGATTAGATTTTCCCATTTTCAGAATTTCTTTATATCATCCTCTTCTCTAAGGCCGGTATTACACTATAAAAGTTTGATAAAAGTCCTTTTATAAAACTTGAAAAATGCAGCCAATAAGGTCACAGGCTGCATTTTTTAGAATGTAACCAATAACCTTATTGGTTAGATTTTTCAAGTTTTATAAAAGGGATTTTATCAAACTTTTATAGTGTGATACGGACCTAAGAGTGTTGGGTTTCCTTTTATTCATTTTTTTCCTCCGTAAGTTCGCTTTTGATTGATGAGAATCAATCGATTCTTAGAAATCATACACAATCTCGTTGTCAATCGGACGTTGTTTAGACACACACAATATCAGCTCTTGTACATTTTTTATTTATTTTTGTCGGGGGGGGGGGGTATAGAAGAAGCGCTTGGTTTTTAATGAAGTTGTTATAGGTCTTCGGTCCACAGGGTCATGGGCTTTGTCTCGTAGATTCCCCCTTTCATCTCTTCCTGATTAGTATACGATTTTGCAGACTGGACATTCAACTCGGAATAGCATGATGCGTGTATATTCATTTACAGTCAGTTTGTGATTTCTCTGCATCCCCCCTCCCCTTTCTTACCCGTCTCTTGCTGCGTAGATGTTAGTTAATAAGCGAAACGCTTTCCGTGTTCGAAGATCATTTCCAGGAAGCCCCTGATTGCTGTTGCGTCGACATCGGCTTTCTTAATGGTTTAAATGCTAATGGCAGACTAATGCTCTTTGGAACACGCTACCGACCAACTTTAGTGGAGAGTCTCGCCGTCCTTTACTATGGCCGAAGTACGTGCGGCTGCTTTATTCTCATGACGTTCTTTCCAAGATTTTCGGGCTCCCACGGAACCGGGCGCTCGAACCTTTTAGAACGATTGTTATTATTAGTCTTGGGTGGCAGTTGACTTTTTCGCTTTCAGTGGGAAATTTTACCCACTATTTTCATTCTGCGCGAGAAAATGTGAATTTTTTTTTTCTTTTTTCAAAGTCATGTGAAACGATTGTATAACACTGTATTCAATAGTTTACTATTTCTCCACCCGTTCAACTGAGGTTAGGGATCATTGAAAATGTCAACCGCGTTTCATAATGATAGGAATTCTGCGAAATTTCCTGTATCAATTCCGATCACTACTACTACTTCAACGTACATGCACCTCGTGCACGATCATCTACGGAATTTCTAATGAGTTGGTACATGCCGGAATGTACATGTTGTGAACCTAACGTTCTGTTTAATGCTTGTTATGTGTAGTGCTACCATCTGCCATTTTTCTAACTATGAGTGAAGTGTAATGATTGAATAATTGTATCGTTGTAGGCCTGTTGCTCTCTGTGGCGAGACTTTAACGGGGAGATCGGCTTTCATTTTCGCCTCGAAGTTGGGAACCACAGAAAACCAACTTCAGCTGACCACCACTGTGGCGAAATTCCGGTCACTGAAAAATCAGACACAACACTAGATACACACCCAAACTGTTAAGTACACATACACACACTGTTTCGGACTCTGCCACGAAGCTGGGCAGGAAGAGATCTCTGCGGCGGGATAAGTCCGGTGGCTGAGTCCTTGGTGTACATTCACGTATCAGTTCCGAAGGTCTAATCATTTGCTTGATGTATGAGACTTGAAACGACAATCGACTGTATGAAGCGTAGATGTACCTTAGGTTCGCTTATGTTCACGATTTGGGATTTCGTGAAGGACGCTATCAGTTGGGATTGGGAATTTTATCGGTGTTTGTTCGCCTGATCTACATTTCGAGCAGTCTGAATCAATACTTATCGGACTGCATTTTCGAAGGTGAAGCATGAAAGTTTTTCAAAAAAAATAGGCACTGTTTTATCCCAATGACATCCATTTTTCTGCGGAATCGCATCAATTGTTTCGTTACGTACATCGTAAATTCACGCATTTTACGGTCATTAACATTATTATTCTTGTTTTGCGTGTTGCAGCAGACCTTGGAAATTTTGGTAATCATTTCGGAGCGCACAGGTCGTTCTTCATTTTTATGACCTTGACCGTGGAGCTGCACTTAGTTTGGCAAATGAAGCCGATAGAGTGAGCAGTGAATACTAGCGGCTAAAAATCCGACATTCCCTGGTGAACTTGGCCAATCACAGAGGAACGGGAGTGAGTTACTCTCGAACTGGTCGTTACTTCGTGTAAAATACTTCGGAAACTGTTCGGAACTTACAATGCGCAAGCGCGTTCTCCGTAATTTTGTAATATTCTGCGCTCTTTTCTCATTTTTTTTCTGGCTCATCTTTATTTTTTTCCATCAATATTTTCTACATAGTTCTCTTTTTTTCATCAATTTCCTGTTGGTTTGGGTTCATGTATTTGAGGTTAATTGATTTTTCTTTTATAATTATTTTTCCTACATTGTGTATAATTCTGTTTTTATTTTTCCTGCATTAAATACATTTTCCTGTTATTATTTTTCCTGCATTAAATACATTTTCCTGTTATTATTTTTCCTACATTACGTATATATTTTTTTAATTTTTCCTACATTAAAAGTACATTTTCCTGTAATTTTTCCTACATTGTGCATTTTCCTGTAATTTTTCCTACATTGTGCATTTTCCTGTAACTACTTTTCCTACACTACATGTACCTTTCTGTTCTTATTTTTCCTGCATATTAAGTACATTTTCTTGTAATTATATTTTCTACAGTAAGTATACTTTCCTGCAAAGAAGGGTAAAAAATCTGAAAATCCTCTCCTTGAGAAAATTCTACGTACACCTATGCTTTCCTGTAATTAACTATATGTTTAATTTCTGTCAACCCCTTTTAAATATGAATCAATAGAATTAAAGAAATCTTTGGGATGAAATAAAATAGAATTTACAATGTCTAAGTCTCTTCGCGCATGTCGTTTCCATGATTTATTCAATGTGGGAAAAAAAAAAGGAACCAAAAAAAAAAAAATAATAATAAAGCTGTCTAAATTCATTAACATTTTTCGAGCACTTTCAAAGTGGTTTACTACAATTTCTGCTTGTATCTCTGAACTTTTGCAACAAGCTTATGACTTTTGAATTTAGAAAACTAATCATTTCCACAACCCTTAAGGTTTTTCTTGACTTGGTACACACTGTGGATACAACACATCCTCAGACCGATATTTTGGGATTAGCTCATGATTAGTGGTAAGTTATTAAAAGTTGTTTTAGCCCCACTGTTTGGGATGGTCAGCTCAAGTTGGTTTTTCAATTTTAAGGTGCAAATCTAAGCCAAACTCCCATTTAACCCTTTAAGTGGTTTTTGAAATTTTCCTGATCAGCATTTGAAATTGCCACATTTGGAATTGCAAAACCTTGCCATTATGTGTGTGGCTTTCTATGAAGAGAACCCTTTTTGTATTATTTATATATTGAGCATATATTTCTCTTTTTTTTTCTCGCTTCTTCTTCTTATCTAACCTAGAACAATAGCTAACTCTGCCCACTAACAGTTGATTGGTTGGAGGGGAATGGAAAACATTTTATTGTAAAAACAGTTTCACTGCATTTTAATAGAAGACAAAATATTTCGGGGTGACAGAAATAAAGCAGATTAGGTTTGACAAGATATCTCAGGATTGCCACTAAAAGGGTAAAAAGGTCTCTTTGGGCAGAGCAACACGGTCTATAATATTAAAAATTTAATTCATGATCATGTTTATTTTTAATATTGTAGAATCGTGTCTGCAATGTCTTATTGATGGTCTTATCCGCTCGGCTGTTAGAATAATTGTTTATTCTACAGTTTATATCTGTTTATCTACTGTATATATATGTTTATCTTCAACGTAATAGAATGTCTGATCTCGTATTGATTTTGATGGTCTGATCCTCTCTGCTATATCAGGAAATTTCTTATTCTATAATGTATAAAAATTCAAAACACCACGTACATCTGCACAGTATTACAGAATACTATGAAAAATAGCATTTTCAATCTATGGAAATACAAGCAGCAATTTAAAAAAATTAAATTTCAAAATATATAAAATCGTGTTTATTTCTAATTGCCTTTGGGACTATGACATAGTGTGTGCAACTTTGTTTATTTATGTTAAACGCCATTCAATAACATGACTTAATAAAAAATTTCGTGTTCAAAAATTTTTTCCCTCTCACTGTGTATAATTATTTGTACATTTCTGTTATTCTCACAACCTTTCAAATATTACGTAAGCACCAATAGGGGAAAATAGGGTTTTATATTTGCTTTCAATAGCAAGGAAGGAAGGGATTGGAATGAAGATTATCTAAGCATTTGGATGAGAACATATTGGCGTGGCTTTCTTCAAATCGGGTTTGAAGAAAATTGAATATATCAGTTTATCGAGGATATATAACTACAGTACCTTGGCTAACAATTTTTTTTTCATAGTTTTTCTGCCTTGGCTAACGAATGTGATTAATGAACATTTTCTTTGATACAAATGCAAGCAATGACATAAATCAGCTGCATCATGAGATGAATTTAAGCTAATCATTGTCAGAATGTCACTTGAACATTGATTTACTCACATCCCCTTTTGTGTAATCTGTTCTCCAGATGTACCAAAACACAAATGGATGGGGGACACCTACACACTCGACTGTGTTAACACTGGCTTAAGCAGAATAAAGCTGGTGTTTGTGTGCATAGTTTAAAATAAAAAGATCTGTATCTTACACTCCTATAAATTCTAATTTATAGCTCTCAAAGCTATTCATTTTAGCGTTTGGTCAGTTTTTATCGTCTTTATAACATTCCTTGGTATTTTAAATTTTGAGCCATACCTGGAATAAATGAAACAATATTCCATAGAAACTTATGGGAAATTGTGTTTCAACAAACAAAAGTGATTCTGGAGCGAATTTCTTCATACAGTACTGTATCCTCATTCAGAGCTGCAACTAGATACTTTTGTCACCCAGGGCAAGCTGGAATTTTGGCGCCTCTTGCATGTAGAGGAAGCAGTTAAAGAGTGAATTTGGCGCCCCTTCTGGTTCAGCACCCAGGGCACCAGACCCGCCTGTCTTCCCCCCAGTTGCAGCCCTGTCCTCATTTCCAACCAAATCTAATACAGTATCTCATACTACTAAAGACATAATTATCAAAAATTTCCTGTCAATTGAGCATTCATCGCAATGATATAGATTTTTAATAGAATCATTTTTCATCCTTTTAATCAAAGCATTGATATGTGATTTGGAAAATGATGCATCAGTACTTGGACCAGATTTTGACCACATTTGACATTTTAATGAAATGAAACTCACAGGGCACTTAGATATGCTACACATATTAGTAAACAGCTCAGCAAACCATGCATTGAAGATTATTGTTTAGATCAGTGGTTCTCAACCTGGGACCTTATGACCCCCTTGCAGTCCTGGGATATTCTAGTGGGGGGGGGGGAAAGCCAAGGGAGAAAATCAAAAGAAAGGTGATACATGACAGGTGGTGAAGTCATAGAGAGCTGTGAAGAGAAAAACTTTAAAAGTGAAACATAGTTGAAAAATATTACTACTTTCAGAATCCATCAGATTCGTCCATAGAAGGGGGCGTCTTAACCCTTGGGTCTATGTGGGCATGACCCGGATCTTCATGTCTATAATGGAGGGAGGGAGACTGCACTATATGGGATCTGCTACTATGATTTTCATATGTAAGATGTTACTTAAAGCTAAGTATGGAGGGCCGCCAGAACAACGGTTGATGTGTTGGTAGGGTCGATTTATCGTGCTTGTTCGTTGAATGGTCCTGTATTTCACACAGACCGTTTTTTACAATATAATTTGACTCCTGGGAGAGATGATAATCCACCATTTGAATCCGTGCCTAGCCAGGATTCCAGAGATTGATCTGATTTATTAAAATTTCATTCATAATAAAAAATAAAGAGTATCTCACTCTTGGATGAGGGTAGAGGGGGCCCTGGATAGGACAGGGGGGCCACAAGAAAAAAGTGTGATCCATGGGGGGGGGGGGGGTCATGAGCTGAAAAAGGTTAAGAAACACTGGTTTAGATGAAAGGGGTTTTGAAACCAACTTGATCGATGCTCTTCTGGGCATTCGAAATGTACATGCACTATTAAGGAATCAAAAAGTTATTTTTTTAGTTTTGCTGGCAAAAGATGTTAGTAAAATATTATAAAGCACAATGTCAATTGATGGTTGTTTTGTTGATTGGTAGAGGTGCTCACCTCAGCAGTGCAATGTCCTGAAATCCCCATCTATTCTACTAGGTTGCTTCAGATCAACACAAAGCCGCTTGAAAGACTCTTAATGCAGCTTTGGATCAACAAGAGAAGTAAAGAGGGCCCGGGGGGGGGGGGGCTTACACAGGACCTGGGGGGGGGTACAGGGTAAAATATTTCCTCTCATCACAAGCTTTCAAAAAACATTTTAAATTTACAGAAATTAATGAAAACAGTAGATATTGTTATACGATATTTCATTAAAATTATTTGAATTTAAATTTTTAAATTCAATTTTTATCACTTGGGGTCACCCATTATACAATATATCATTATATTCCCCCCCCCCCCCGCGTATCTCTCGAGAATGGGGAGGGCAGCCGAAGTCCCCTTGGTTAATAACGGTACTAATCTAGAAGGTTTTGGTCCAGTTTACTTGATTTTGCTGACAAGTGGGGTTGGGGGAGGGATAAAAAAAAAACCCATAAAATTTTGCTTAAGTAATACTTGAACGGCCTATAGTTACGGCCCAACCACTTCCTTCTGGAACTATTTTAACTTTTCTCCGGCTCGGAAGGTTTCAATCTGTTGTTTACACTTCTCTTACAGTGTTTACGCCGCTAAATTTATGGTTCGAGAGTAACTCATTCCCGCTCCTCTGTGATTGGTCGAGTTCACTAGGGAATGTCGGATTTTTAGCCGCTAGTCAGTGAATGATGCACGGTTTTTTCGCAATCCATTTCTCTCCTTTAAAACGGCTCAGATGGAATGTCATCCGAGAAAAGACCCGGAGAAATCAATAACATAGCGCTGCTGTTACCTCCCGCTATTGGTACATTCTCGCTGTTGTTCTTTCCTCTTGGAGAGAGAAAGGTTTTCTGGGAGGTTATATATACGTACCCTGTGCGACCAGATCCTTTTCTATTGTTCACTTCCACAACAAGGGGCCATCTCTCATGTCGTGGCATTATAATTGAATTGCTATTCTATTTCTGTAATCAATCTACTATAGAGATTATGTAACATTTAGTTTAGTATGTGATGGAAGCAAAAAAAATTTCTTTTTAATTTATTTAAAATCGTTTTTATATTTTTTTATACCGTATCAAAATTGTATGAACTAATTTAATTTAGTTAATCGAGACGAAAACTTGGATATCCAATTGATAATAAATACACTGACAGGGTTTTCAGGGTGATACGAAACATTTTGAGAGTAACATTATATAGTAAGACTTCAGTATAACGTTGACCATTTAACGTTATTCCGCCTATAGCGTCATTTTTTTTGGTCCTGCTAGTACAATTTATAAAAAATTTTATTCGTTATTAAGTGACCCCGCTGATGAAGTAATTTTTATTCGGTCCCGGGGGGGGGGAGGCGTTATACCGAAGTATGGCTGTAATATCAATTAAGATAGTAGTTTCCAACGATGTGTCGCGTTAATTAGGGTACTTAGATATCAGAAAGGGTTGCCGCGCTACCTTCTTCAGATAGTCTTTTCATAACTTCGGATTTTCGCACACCAAAAAGTTCCTGTGTAGAACACAATATTTAAAATTCAGCCCATCACGTCGTTTGACAAGCTGTTCTCGCACTAGACTCCAAAGACATTTGCGGTAGTATAAAAACTTGATGAAAATTAGTAAAAAAGTGGGTCGAAAATTTATTAACCGTTATATTTAAAATACGGTCATATTTGACGATTTCGGTGAGATGTTGACGTTCAGTGTTTCACAAACATTCGCTAAAGGCCATCTCTTTCGATAAAATAGATAAAACTCAGTCATTAGTCATTACAATTAAGAGTCGCTACAGTTTTGTGAAAACTTAACATAAATATGACAGTATATCCAACCAATAGTAAGATGTCCATTCAATTGAAATTATTTAGTTTTTACTTATGTGAGCGTCGTTATTGTTTTTTTGTTTTTTTTTAATTTCAAGGAAAAATAACTAAAGTTCTAGTTCTAATTTGAAAAAAGGAACTCCCCCCCCCCCTCATCCCTACATTTCAATTTTGTGGAACCTCGTGAACAATGCCGAGCACGTTCGCAGAGTGCCAAGTGAATTTAATTTTCAGAGTAAATAAGTCTTAAATATCAGATACCTGACTGAATTGAACACATTTAAACACTCGTATCATCCAGTGCAAAACAGAGGTTTTTTGCTAAATATTCATAAAAGATGGCCAACCGTTCTTTTTTCAAAGGACAGTACCGGTTTATAACTAACTAGTTGATACCCGGCGACGTTGCCCGCCCTGTAAAAAATTTACATATATATAGCTCATTAATTATTTCTTAATCAAAATATTTCTGCATTAAGTAAGAAAAAATTACTTTCATTTTTAAATATTTTAATTAAAAACTTCAGGCAATCGCTTGTGAATACACAATATTTTTGTTTGTCCATCTGGTGTGTACATGTACAAATTTTTTGGGATTACCAACACGCGAACAGGCGACGTAAAGCTGTCCGTGGGAAAAACAGGGCTCATGTAGGTTGGTACCTGCCATTACTAACAACTGGCCTTGCGCTTTGTTGATCGTCATGGCAAAAGCTAAACGAATCGGGAACTGTAATCGCTTGAAAGTGAATGCCATTTCTTCAGTGATAATTGGGGTACGTGGAATGAAGACGTCTTCTCCTTTGGCACATCCAAGTTAAAATCGTTGCTTCAATGATGTAATTGTGCAATTTCTTCACGCAGAGTCTGTTGCCATTGCAGAGTATCGGTGTCTCCAAATTTCTTAAAAGCATTCATTATAGGTGCTCCGACTTTGAGGGTCATGTTGGTGGATAATGATAATTTTTTAGCTTCGTGCCAGAGTGTTGATGATTTGAGGCAAGCATTGAGTTCATCAGTTGACGTTGAAAATTTTTATTCCCAGTTTCGTCGTCGTAGTTGTTGTTCTCTGTTGTTAGCGACGTCATACGTCCAACTTGTGCGGCGAATATTATTCAAACGACTTTTAAGCATTAAAAGTCGCATTCTTATAAATGTGAAAATCATAATCACCATAAAGGAGATATTCAAGAAGGTCGTATAAATAAACTCTATTCCTACCACCACCTATATTGGTGATATGAGGGAAGTTTTAATACAAAGGAAGAAAGCAAATCCAATCGAAAGATTACTCTATTCACCAAGGTATCACAAAAGAAAGGATTTGTCCAAGTAAAGAATGGAGAAGGATTTGGTCACTCAGGGCACGACGATATCTATCTTGGCCGCACAGGGAATAGCAAACAAGATCCTCTTTGTGTATTTACCAGAAAGAGCATGATTTTTGGCATTTCTCACATAAAAATTTTCTCCTTGCTTTCCCGAAAGGCTGGTTGTATGATGATTTTGTGGTGTCAAATCATGTCTGTGCTGAGATGGCGAAATGTTATGTCCCTTTTTTTACAAGATATGCCGATTTATAAATCAGCTTGGTTTAAATCACTTTGGGTTTTTTTTTAAAATCATTGATTTAAATCACAAAATTTAAATTTCATTTTTTTTTTCTTTACAGTGATATTGAAGTAAAAGTGACCTGGTATAGTATTCATGTTATGGATGGTTAAGTTCTTAATTAAAATAAGTATAGAAGAGGTCTTTCGTAAATACAGACTTGAATCCCTAAGATACAATGCAGAAGAAAAAGCTATTCTGTTTCTAGATTTTGTGTATGAAAAAAATTGCAAAAAAATATAGAGAGCTAAACTGCACCAAGTATTTTCAATGCATTACAATGTGGCACTATGGTTCCCCCGATTGAAAAAAAAAATTGTTTAAAGCCTTGAATTCTATGCTGAAAAATTTTATGCTTGAATGAATTGCTGATTCAAAATAATAATAGATGTACCATCATTAAAACCGTCGACTTTTAGACTTTCGCTTTTCGTATTAAAATTTCGAGTTTACTCGTTTTTTACAAAAACTCATTAAATGTATGAAAGAATAAAAAAGCCTGTATAAATTATAAAGCAATACCATGCAAGTGGGGAAACAATCGTGCTATATGCATCCATCAATTGCTCAAGAAACAGTCTTGTCAATAGGATGTTGTTTATTTAGTTGATGTTGAATGGACTTTTGGTTGTACATGGAGTCAATGAAGAAACCTGCACAATATGTAAGATACTGAGTTGCCACTAGACATTCACTTCAAGGAAGGGTCCTCATAAATATAAAGCACTTTTCTCTACAAGAAAAATTCTAATCTACGAAGTTGATTCGAGCTCACAGTTTTTCATGTTACTTAAACAAATATTTTTGGTGTTCACATTTTGTACTTGTAGTTCATTGTTTATAGTTTATTCATTAATGCTGAAATAAATTTGAGAGATTAGGTAAAAAAATGCACTCTTAGTGATTAACAAGATTTGTTTTAATTAATAAGCAGTAAATCAAAAAAAAAATCCCCCTTTTTTTTCCACACCCTGCTTTTTTTAAAATTTCGCGATGGGAAATTTGTAAATAATATTTTGCCAACATGTAACTGTTTTTTGTGACTTTTTGACTTGTTACAATTTGCCCCACATTGTTTCCTCAAACTGAAAAAGAAAGGTGAAAATTTTCCACCTTGCAAAATTGTAACAACCGAGACTCCGAAAAGCGAACAATTCAATTTTTTGGGAGAAGTGACGTATCATTTACCCATCTGAGCACAGATATAATCGATCTCGTTCGTGTCAATTTCTTTGAATCGAGTTCCAACAAGAAGTAGATTTCCAGGAGGATGTTTGAGTTCACAATAAAACCACCTGTGTTCTGAAAAATCTCAAACAGGTTTTATTTCATTTAGTGGGGAAAAGAAAATGAAAAGTTTCGTGATTTCACTTTCTCCAACTAAGTTTCGTCATTTCTCAAGTGTTTACATCGGTAACTTTCTGCAAGTACCGAAGTTTACTGATACATGTTCCGGTTCATTTTGTGTTAGTATGTTCATGTCCACTTTTTTCCTTAGTGATTTCAGTACAATTAATACTCGTGAATTTTATAAGGGGTATTTTGGAGAGAAATTCGGTGGGTGATTTTGCCACAAAAAATCTGTGGATTGCGTAATCGTATGTGATGATGGATGGCGACGCAACGTCTCGTTCTCAAGCGGCAACGGCCCGTCATGTCCTTGAAACGTGTCCGTTACGCTGGTTGGGAAAATTGCATTTTTTTCCCCCATCACATTATGCGGGTTGCTGTACATGAAAGCAACTTATTGCTGCCCCCTTTTCCCGCAAATAATCGGAATTCTTCAGCGAATCGATCTGAACAAGTATAAATGATGATCAAATATTTTTTATTACGTTCGTCCTGGATTAATTGATTGTGCAGGTAACAAGCACATTCGTTTCAAATTTCAGTCGTATTTTCGGGAAAAATACATGCATATTGCCCGATGATTTCAGATGTGTGTCGTCTTTTTATTTTCAATATGACTGTAGAACCTAAATACCTACACCCGCACTATATATTTTTTTCTCACGACGATGTAGCCTCACAATAAATACGTGTTGTGAATATACTTATCTGCATTCTCTTATATTTTTACGAAAGGGTACGAGTTCACACTATTTCTTCTCTATGGTATACGCACCTCAAAAACAATACTCTGGAGAATTTATAAAGAACTAGCTATAATGCCCGGCGCTGCCCGGGTTTTCTTCAATGAGGCTTTTTTTGATCACGTGATATCTCCCTCTTTTTTTTCTTGAGGGACATACAAACCGTGTCCAAGTTAACCAATATGACGACTTCCTGCGCGATTCATGAAATAAACAAATCTAGATTTACAGAAACGTAGAAATGAATACATATTTTTCTTTTTTTAAGAGGCGCTAGGTATTTCGATAAACCCTCCCCCCTCCTCCTGAACTTCAAGTTATCCATCTGCCTGTTCCAGCTTCCAAAAATGCTTAGTTTAAGCTGTGGAATTTTTCGATGCACTTTTTACGGGCTCATAACTAATTTTAAAATATCTTAACCCACATGAATTTATGCAAATATATATCAAAAGCCAATACAGAGACATTAACTTTCATGCTTGAGAAGATGTAAATAAAAAGTTGAAATCAATGGTATTGCATGGATATCCAACTCAAGAGTAGGTCCGGCTAATTACTTCATATTTAATCTCCTGGGCTTCGTATATATCTAAGCGAACTGAACATTTCAAAAATCGAGAATTCAATACAATTTTTAAAATTATTGATCGGGCGTAATACCCCACCAAATTTCCGCATTTCTACAGTAAAATCGGCAATTTTAACACTGATTTCTATGAGAATCAACCTTTGCCTGACCCTCAAACTGATGCTGATGATGATTATTATGACGTCATTCAAAAAGCCTCATGTGGCAAATCATTATAAAGGCATTAACTATTATACATATATTAACAGGATTAAAGAAGTGACAAACCGTTGTAAAGGCATATACACGTCTGAAACGCATTGCTAGGGAACCACGGTAACCAAAGTAAACGTTCCGAAAGTGATTGTTGAGGCCCAAAAACCATTGTGGCCCGACAGTTTTTTGCCCATTTGGGGCACTTGCCCTGCTCTGACAAAATTTTAAAGTAGCCTATCGTTCGAGTCGGGTCCCATTTGGTATATATGCAAAATTTGGTGACGATCTATCTAAAATTGTAGATTTGTATAGAAAGAACGTACACACACACACAGACAGAAAATCAATTTTATATATATAGATTAGTGCATGCCAGAATGTGTGTGTGTTCTAAGTATATGTGTGGCTCTAATACATTTGCTATGCGTATTTCGAGTTCGAGTGATGCTGCCACATGTCTTCCATATTTTGAAGTGAAAATGGCAAATGCCTGATTTTCCCTGTCATGTAAGTATTTTGAAGGTCTGCCTATATGTATGCGTTCACATCGCATTATAAATGCATTAATTGTACATTAAATTAACATGTCTTTGGACTTCGAAATAAATTTCTAATGCTCTTTTGTACCATTGGCAATTTTTTTTATCGTTCATGAGCCTCAGAGATTTTCCGTTTCGCAGCCGATCTTTATCGAATTCATCCGTACGAATAAAATGACCGTTGTTCTCCCATGTTGCTTCGTCTTTACAAATTAGAGGGAAAAAGATATGTTCGTATGTATATGAAGGAATGAGGTTGACCCTTTCTCTTAATGTATCCTCCTCTTTTTGTACGTTTGTCCTTATTTTTTTTAGTTTCTTTAACGAGACACGCACTGTTAGGCAGCGGGGGTGGGATGATATCGAACTGGTAAATTATATACAGTATATATGACGATTTATGAAGCGGTAAAGAAAACTTCCACCTGTATGTGGGGAAATAAAGGGTGAAACAAAGAAAAGAGTTGTGGCCATTTTTCAATCAAGTTGTGGATACAGAAATCTGGGTTATCGTTGTTGCGCCCTAATTAGTTGCCGGTCACACATACAAAACTACTCTACGACTAGTTACCTGGTTGAGTAAATATGCCTGTTCGTATTTTTTATTTTTCGAAATAATCCTTGATATAAACAGAGGTTTTACTTGAAGTGAATTGATGCATCCTAACAAATTTTTTTTTTATTGCAAAAACGACACAATCACATCAATGCAAGAAAAAAAAGAATGCAACAAAAATAATACATACACTTTATATATATGCAGCTCTTAAAGCCGCTGAATGAGACTGAGAATTAAGGCTCTGACATGACGTGGGATGACGTTACGTGGTCCCACGTCATGTCAGAGTAGTTGTGTAACGGCTTTTAGGGACCTAATTTTAGGACATAACCCCTCGGTCCGTCCTAGAGCTTAATAAAATTTCTATATGCAATAAGCATCATTAGCACGCTATGTAGATGTCTTTCAGGTTTTTTAGAAATTAGTACAAATTTTACCTTGGGGGTGCTTATTTATATTTTCAATGAATGCTTCAAAATTTGATATTGAATTTTGCAAATATAAACATCTCTTCCTTCATATTTAGGCTTATCGTGCATGATATATTTCGCGCGAAACGCTCTGCACATGTTGAGGTTGTTTGTTTTTTTTCATGCTTGTGTAATTTATTTGGATGAATAACATTTTGAAGGTTGTCTGTGGGAACACGTAGGGAAATCAGTTGACATTTATTTAGTTTAGCGAGGATAGAGTAGTAAAAATGGCTATTTCCTTTGATAGAGGAGGTGAATAGCAGCATACCATGTAATACGTATATACATCTTCTCCCTCGTTATGTGTGCCAGAATGTCGATTGTTGTGTTGTTTTCAAATCGTATTGTAGGTTGGTGAAAATCGTGATAGTTTGCCTTCCGACCTCGAGTGGGCGCCGAGATTGTTGTAGATAGGTGTGTTCAATCATTGAATGTGTTTGCGCTACTCTCCCAGGAAATAAGTCTTCGACCAGAGTGGCAATCCTTCCAGGTCAATTAAGTCAATACCTTCTAGAGCAGAAGGTTCTCTCCTCTGGAAAGTATTGGTCAAGTGCACATTGAACTTGTGTATGAAGTGAGCTCCAAATAGACACTTGCGATAAGTGATGTGCATTCGTCAGAGAATAACAATGCTAATTTTGTGGTAATAAGGTAATAATTGTCGTGTTTGGTGAATTGTGTCATTTAGCATTCTTTCTGATTATTTGGCTGTTTCTAGCCTTTAACTCTAATGAAATTGAAATAAGAAATTTTGAAAAGTTTTATAATGTATGTGAGAGAGAGAAAGTGCTTGTGTGATCCCCCCCCCCCCCCACACGTACCACGCCGAAATGCAGGATGCCATGTTTAAAGCTGACGTATTCTGAGCTGTCTGCAGCCGTTCTACCGATCAGAAAATCATGAAACTTTAGGAAAGTCTCGCCATAGCTTTTGGTGCAAAATCATTGAGTTCACAATGCTTTTACTAGCAAAAAACTCAGATTTCAACATCATACCCTTTAGTGAAGATGATTAAATAATCTGCTGTGAAACTTTTGAGCAGTTTGATAAAAATTAAGTTTAGTACAATTTTCGTAGAAGCAACCTCTAGTGGTGAATGGCGGGACTTCACGCCCCCCCCCCCTGTTTTCACTAAGGCTTTTTCAGTTTCTGATGCAAACTTACCTTTTCGAGGGAGAAACAGTAGTAAACTACCTTAGCTCATTAACGCCGGTTGGTAAGAAAATTTGACATTCTAAATTTTAAGTTTTTTTCTTTGCCAATAAATGGTGGAAGTGGTTCCACTCATTATTTTTTGTTTTAAAAAAAATCAAAGTCGTCGTTAAAATGGGGATAGACCAGTGTTTTGTGGGTATAATACTAATATTCTAGTTATGGTCTGAAATTTCAAAAACAACGCCACAACAGGCAAAATGCCCAACGAGGTGTCTGAGAAAAAGATGCGCCTAACAAATATGGATGTCATATATTTCAAAAATACAGCAACCCAATTAAAAATGCAATTAACAAAAATTGTAAACAATATTTACACATGATAAAATATTACACAATGCCCATAAAGAATAGTTATGGTTGTCTTATTCTAAGTATAGATAGCTTCTCGATTTACCCCAACATGTTATCGTATTTCTTTTTTAAACGTGTCAATTGTGTTAGAATTTACTACCTCCGGGGGTAAGTTATTCCATTTATTAACAACCCTATTAGAGAAAAATTCCCTGCGACACCATAACCTCGCATTGCTTCTTACTAATCGATACTGGTTCAAATGTGAGGACTCTTTTTGTGTATTTTATTGTTATCTTCATTTCTCTGGTTCATGTATTTCTGATTACATAGAATTTCATAATTAATAGAAAACATTAAAATCTCGAAAAACTTTTTTTCATGAGTATGTGCTGTTGATGGTTGAGTACTTTTCTCCCATTAAATCGAATTTATAACGAAGCTGTTTTTTCCCAAGTACTAATAAATCGCTCTCAAAAGTCTATGTGCTGTCTTTTTTATCTGGCATTATATTTCACAATGTTTCGTTAATTTCACTTTCGAAAGGCGGAAGCAAGGATTATTTCCCCCCACCCTACCTGAGTCTTCTCCATCTCTGACAGTAAACGTCGAGAGCATGACTGCGTAGTAAATAATGAATAAAGTAGTGGTGGCCGCAGCACGCAGTAGCACGGATTTCGCCGCGAATGCGAGAAGACATTGTACGAATCGGTTACTTGTGTTTTACATCGGCTATTGTTTCGTTGTTAGGCGTTCTTTATGTTTCCTTCCCATTCTTCTCTTTAGTGACAAGTTGAAAGTCAAAGCGTTATTCATTTCACTTCCTGTAAGCCGCTGTATTTAAAAAATAAATCGCACCACTGAGATTTGGGACGCTGACCCAAATTATTCAGGGGGAAGAATCGAAATGCAGAAAAAATAAAATAAAATGGTGGTAATATATATAGTGTTCGCCCAATGGTATTTAAAATGGATGTTGGTGGTTGCTAGTCATGCTAGCTATTTATTTCAAAGAGGCGCGGCGCAGTGCGAAACTAGGGCGTACACAAACCTGCTGAATATGCCACACGTGTTTTTAAAAGTGAATTTTTATTTATTTACTTGTATTCTATCGATTGGAAAATATTGTAAAAAATTATTCGACAACAGTATAAGATCTTATATTCAGGGAGAATGTATCGGAGTTTGTGCTATATCGATTACAGTGCATGTAGAAACTATGGTAGTTCCACAAATGCCTCTTGTTATTTGTACCCTGTCGTTCGAATCAAAAGCTTTCTCAGAACATGGTTTTGTACCCGGCTGAGTGAACTGAGTTTGTACCCGTCAAAAGTTTAGTTTTACTTGCAGCTAACTCTTGTTAGCAACTGGTAATGTAAAACAGTGTTCTGGCCGGTCACGTATCTCAATATAGTATTCGGTATTAGAATTTACACTGTAATGCTTCTGCCGTAATGATACGAGTGTCTGAATTGACACGCCGACAAAATTCGATTTCGACTCGCCGTATTGGTTCAGCATTCACAGTTTTACTCGAATGTTTTCCTTAAGCGAATCGTACACCTACATTCCATTTGTTTGTCTACGTGCCCGTCACCGCTTTAACTTGATTGAAGTATTCAGGCGCTGTGGAAGGCAGCACGTGCCATCGATCGCTAGTACACTTGCGAATTGGACTCGGCTTTAATTATTTCCTGCCAGATAATGAAGCGACATGGAAACGAAATGCTTGATCATTGAAATCGTAAAAGAGCGTCTTTTTTGTTGATTTGATTTTCACGTAGACTGAGAAGAAATATCTGAATCATCAAGTTGTATGAGTTCTCCTTCGACCACCAGTAACCCTTCTCTATTGCCAATGAGGCGATTTTCTTCCACTTCAAGTCTTTGCAAAAAGGAAAAAACCAGTTTCGATGCGTTGTATGTTATTGGTTGTGAAAAGTTTTCACGAGGAGAGTTTCGTCGTCATGTTGAAGGATGAATAATTAATACAGGTCAAGAATTATTGCGATAGAGGATTTGCTCTTATTCAGTAGGAATATTTATGCCCGTGTCTGCGGAAGGGGTTTTTTTATTTTTATTCTATATTTAAGAAAATGACGATCATCAATTGAAGGAAAGAGCTATCCATGTACGTATGTGTGTACTATAACGGTTATATCGATCGACGATTCTTGTTTTCCCTTTATCTGGTATTTTCAAGGTCAAGTCTGAACTTGGAAGGGAGAAGATTAATCTGGAGAGCAGAGCGGAAGAAGGGGGAACCGCCATTGATAGGATAGACGTGAGGGCAAGTTGCCAAAAAATTAAGCCCTTTTCCCCACGCCCTGTTCGGCTTATCATAGAAGCCGATGCTTATGAAGAACCGACAAAAGTGGCGATTTCGAATTTATATTAAGTGATATTTTATATCATGTTGAATTTTCTTTATCGGTGACAGAAAATTCGTTCGTTATTCATTTTATCAATTTTCAGTTTAATTCACTTTACCTCCTCGTCCACTTTTATTACGTATTCCTATTGCCTGCCCAGTTTGTCTACGACCAATTTTTTCATTATTGGTTCCGAATACCAAAGTTCAGTTGTTTGAAATCTTGGTTGCAGTTTTCCTTTTTTTCGGCTATCATCGTCGTTACCTTTCTATCGCGCAGGATGTCTGCCATTGTCTCTTTCTGGTCAGTGCCGTCTTAAGGCATGGGCCCACCCGGGCACCTCAGAAAAATGAGATCTGGTTGAAATTTTCAAGAATTTGCCTGGTAGGGCCTCAGAAAAATTACTTGGCCCGGGAGCCCATGATGCTCTTAAGACGGTTCTGGTATCGGTCTACAGTACTTGCCAGATTTTTTCTTTTGGATAAACATTTTAGGCCTTCGACTGGGACTTGAATGTCCAATGAAATGGCCATACTCTTCCCGTCTCCAAGCTACTGTGTTGCCTAAACTGCTGGGTTATTTCTCTGTTTGAATAATATTAGCAGTACATGTCCAACATTCAAGTTTTCAAACATATATATATACAAGTTAGTTTTGCGAATCTTTATCACCGTAAGCATCCAGTGAAACTAAACACGCTTTTTTTCCTTTAAAGAACTGTTTTAAAGAATAAACACACTATAGGGCTTGCTGCACTGTTATTTCGAATTCATTCAACTGTGTAATTGCAGCAAATATTTTTGTAGACACTCCGTTTTTCTTATCTGCAGATAATGTCGAATGTCTATCTTTGGCATCGAGAGCAAATAACGTATGGCGGCCAATCCCTAGAAAGTGCAACGAACCAAATTACTGCTTATTTTCTTCCTCTAAAAACAGTTCTCGGATCTTAATTGGAGGAGGCAATTTTTTTTCCAGAATTATTCATACTTTATGTACTTATATATATTTTTTAATTCGAACATTGAACCCCCCCCCCCCAAAAAAAAAGAATTCCAAGAAAAGTAGACACCAAAATGAAACTATTTCTGTCTTTGTTTTTCCTTGATACCCCCCCCCCCTTTTTCTCCTCTCGGGATAATGTATTTGTTTTGTCTGGCGTTATAAATAATTGAGCGGAAACATATACACTGCACATGATTTGCTCCAACCATTCTAGGGCGCCATACTTTCCGCAATACTGGTATGCGTATATGCACACTTCATCTTTATATATACTATATATATATATTATACAAATTTTTTTCCGATGTCCTGATTTCTCCATAGTATCACGGTGACCATCCTCGAATTCATTTCGAGAAAATAATTTTTGCACAGATAAAATACGTGTCCTAGCAGAATTGGGTGAAAAAAATTAGAAAAGTTTGCCGAGACAAGTTTGTGTGTGTGAAAGTGATCGGAACAATAATCGCGTTGTGATTTACATGGTAATATCAGTTGAATTTCGTTGTATTATTCTATATGCTGTGTATCTAATCTTTCATAAATCTTAATCTGAAGTGAGGCTTGGTTTCGACCGTGAGGACAGTTGCATGGGTGCTAAATTTCAAACCCCTTGTTCCCGTGAATAAGGGCATTTAAAATACTTGGCTGTCATGTATGGGAATACGGCTTTAAATAAAAAAATAATAATAATCGTATCTAGTGGTATATCGACAGACTCGAATTCAATTCCAGTCGTATTTCTGTTGATTCGAACAAGCCTCATCTACCTCTGTATCCAACTAGTAACTACGAGTCAATACTTAGTTATATTTCGACCCCAAAGCAGAATGTGCCAAAATGTGCGACGTACGTCGCAGAACAACCAGTAACCAGTGCTGTTGCAGAACTATTTGGAAGAATTTTAAGAATAGTGTAGAAAAACACTATTATGTATATGTGAATTTTTACCGCAGAACATTTTCAGTCAGCCGAGGGCTCTTTGCAGAACATCGCAAAACATTCTGTTTTGGGGTATTTCGAAGTTTTCGTTTTGATCGTGAATGAATCATTTAAAATTTTGGTCCATGTTCACCCAGTGACTTCCTTGTATAACGCTTATGTAGACTGCTGTTTATAAGAGATAATTATGCATTCCAAAATTTACTTCTCGTGAAGGTGATGAATATGAAGTCAAACGGATGTGCAGTAGAGAAGAGGGATTAACGAAGTTTATTTGATCGTATCCGAGTTACTTTGTTTTTTAATAGTATTCCATTGCCATTCCGAAATTGCTTTTTGTCGGTTGATTGAATTGTACAATATTTATCATGGAGTTTTTTTATACTACATTCTGAGAGAAAGTATGACGAGATTAAATCTATCGCCCTTCCTCCATCTTTTCAAGTTGCCATAAAATGCATTATATGGTGTACATGACCATTATTGTTTACACTTCCGTCTTGTTTTTCGTTGGCAGGCAGTGCGTGAATTTTCTTTTCCCATCTGCTCATTCGTGATATCCTTCGAGAATCATCACAATGGTCGAGTTCCACAACATTTAATTCGCGAAAGCATAGAGATGAGAAAAAAAAAAGTTTTTGTTCGTAAAGATGATGCAAAGGATAATAATGAAAAATATAAGGGGAGAAACTCTTGTTTTTTGGGTGTAATAATAAAGCACTTACCTGGCTATCGTTCTACCTATACCCGGTCAAAAACCTCGAGGGGAATTTAAAAAAAAAATCGATTCCGTGCTTTTTCCACCTTCAGTTTTTCTCTTAAAAAATGAGTGTATCCCTCCCCTCTTTGGTCATGTTTCATACTTTATCAGTATTATTTGCTACGTCTCTATTTTTTTCTCTGCGGTTTTTTCAAGGAAATAAAATAATCTTTCATGTTTTTCCTTTCCCTTTGTAATAATGTGTTTTCAGTGCCACCAACCTGCGTCCAAGTTGCTGTGGTATATAAAACGCTTTGTGGATATCCAGTCCGTTTCTATCTTTCTTTCGGATCATTATACGATAGTTACGATGACCGAAATGAACACCCTCATTGAATAATACCTAGTATCTCATAGGCGTAAAGTCATTTGAATTATTGTGAGGATTCAGAAATATTGGGGGTTCTCAGACAATATACAGTCAAACCTCGTTAGTGCGTCACCCAGTTAACGCGTCACTCCGCTCACTGGGTCACTTTTTTGGAAGTCCCAATTGTCCTCAGGCAGGAATTGGCACAGCTATAGCTTACTTCGTTTAACGAGTCGCTCCGCTTACTAAGTCATATTTTTGCTTTCCCAAGAGTGACTCTAACGAGGTTTGACTGTATTTCTATAAGTTCTATAGAAATAGTGGCAAATGTCGGGGGGGGGGGAAAGAAAGTCCACGGGCCGTTTAAGCCTATATAGCAGGCCGTTTAGCCACCCCAGGGGTGGCCAACAGCTGGGTGCAGGCCGTGACAAGATAGAAAAACTATATTTTTGATATTAGTTTCGATTGACGAAATTGTAGTTAATGTAGAAAAATTATTTCTGATTTGTGACACAAAAACAATTCGTATTTTTAACACACACGTCTACATATTTATGTGAGCAATAGTTTTCTAACATGAATTCGATTTAATGTAAATTGATGAGCCAAATTAATGATGCAAACTTTTAATTATGCTCTAAGCCGAGATTAAATTATAAAAGTTTTATAAAACTAGACACAAATATTATTTTATAACTCTTTCAAATATTCTTTTATAAAAAAAACTAGACAAATGCAACCAATAAGCTTATCGGTTGTATTTGCTCCAATGTAACCAATAAGCTTATTGGTTGCATTTTAAAGTTTTACAAAATAACTTTTATATAACTTTATAAAATTACTTTTATAAAACTTTATTAATATTAAAATAACTTTTATAAATATAGTGTAATTCTGGTCTTAAATTGTCAATGACTGGTTTTGATTAAAACAATAATGATTTCTATCCAGATTTTTTCTTCATTTAACGAAGATATAAGATAAGGACGAGTGCTCTCGTCCTGCAAGCGAGAGACCAGGGTTCGTGTCCTCGTAGGGGCAGTGATGAATTTTCTTCCTTTTAATCTTCATCTCCACAAATAACCAGTCTTTCAATGAATCTTGTATTAACAAGTGGAGAGGACATTTCCATATGTATAATCGAAGTGTTCAAAATTTTCAATTGGATGGATACCATGGATCATGAATTATTAATACGCCGTCAATCGACTGTCTCGACAAGGGAACATCAGTATCGATTGCTAAGGGACCACTCCAGGTTGTGGTGTCGCAGGGTTTTTCTCTGATAGGGTTGTTAATAATGGAATGGGTCGTGAATTCTAACGCAATTGACACGTTTAAAAAATAAATACGATAAACATGATATAGGGTAAATCAAGAAGAAGCTTTCCATACTTTGAATAAGACGACCATAAATAATTTTTATGGGCATTGTATTAAATTAATTTTGCAACTTGTATATAAAATGTATCCTCAACCAATTGCTCGCGGTACTCACTGAAGCACCCCTAGAGAACGTTTTTAGTTTTTATAATGGCATTTTTAATTGGGTTGCTGTGTGTTAGAAATAAGACATCTATATTTGATATGGAAATCTTTTTCTCAGCCACCTCGTTGGGCATTTTTCGTGTTGTGGCCTTGCATTTGTAAAACAAGTATGTGAAGGAGTCACATATATGGGTGCTCTTCTTCTGATACTGGATATAAACGGTGCTCCCGACTTCGGAAACGTCAAGCATCTCTGTCATAGTCGCTCTCGATAGGGGTGTATAGATTTTCTAAAATTTTCTTTTGCTTCGTTCTGAAACACACATTCCATGGATTGTCTTCTCTTGTATGGGTTCCCGGACGAATGTCTCTGCTTTTAAACTCGAAAAGAAATGCTCTTATGTTGGGGGGGGGGGGGTATATTATTGGTCTCTTCAATCACGGTGCGAGACACATTGAAAATATCAATTTTTTTCTGGTCACCAGCTCCAAACGTTCTAATGTACTAGTTATATTGAGTACCATCAAGCGATATTAATTGGTAAATTTCTGGTGAATTGAATAGCTGGAGAGCCATGCCTTCAAGACCCCCCCCCCCCATCGCGCCATATGTATTATTCCTTTGTAAATGTACGTATATTGTATATATGTGTCCTGCTCTCAATTGTTTTAGCTTTCTTCCATTACGACTATGTCCAATAACTGGATCCACACGTAGAGTTCAAATTGGTAAGTAACTAGTAGGCGAAACAATGGACGGGAAGAGGCGTTTCTCTCGTTCGGGCGTGAGCTCTTTTTCTTTTTTCCTTTTTCATACCGCATGTAAGTAGGCGATCGCGCAAAGGTTACGAGTTCGAGGTTGCGTGATCGTGGTTCGTTCTTTGCTGCTCTCGTAATCTTCGCGCTCCAGAGCGGGATTAAACCCTGTTTCCAGAATGAGTTTTATCAACATTAATATTCTCTAACCCGCCCTCGTGCGAGTGATTGACTTTTGAAGGTCACAAATCCATACGAACCGCCTGAGAGATACGGCCTAATCTGTGGGCAGCAGCGGGGGAGGGGGTACCAAATAAAGCAACTATTGAACCATCTTAATCTACTGGATTAATCTGTTTTCCACCAAAAACAGAAAAGCTAGAATTTCAGATTTTTTTTTTTACAATGCACCAGATTTTTCTTCAAAGCTGCGTTTTCCTCACAAAATATATTTCTTAAATTTTTTGCAATTGAAATTTTCAAAGAAGAGAAATATTTTTATTCACTTAAGTTATTAGATAGAGCAATCATAATGAGTAGCACTGCCTCACCATCAGAGTTCAAATCTAATAGATGATGGAATTTATTTAAACGTTCAAGATCGGCTTCAAAGGTTGATCTGATTGTACATCTTATTGTAACCATAATTGTGAATGCAGTGATTGCTTCTGTGATAAATCGGCTTATTGCCTTAAGGCGGTGGTTCCCAAAATGCTCGTCGTGGCTCCTGGTGGGTGCCCAAACTTTTTCACCTACATGGTGGCTAGTGGGTGTTCGAGTTATACCAGATATCTCGATATATACCCGAATATCGCATAACTGTTACCGCAAGAAGAACATTTGGGCTATAGAAGAGTTAAGACAAGGGTGGCCGTGGGGAAAATGATCGTTAAGGTACTGTAGTCTCATGTAAGTCATTCAGAGATTGGAAAATAAATGAACAAGTCCTAATGAATATAATTTTATTTTATTAGGTATGATTGTGGATGATACCCACTCAGCGACTACAAGTTATGAAGTTGTCCTTGTCAGGCTGATTTGAAGTTTGTGAGACGGTGTGTATCTTTGCGAGACCCTTGTTGTGTGGACGTTGGTTTCTTTCCTTGGGGGAAGAGCTGTAAATCAGTCCATATTTTGCTTTCGGTGTGATTGATTACACGAGTCTCACTGTAGAACGTGTGTTTTGATTGGCAACTTATCGCCAAACGCGAGAGTTGATTGGCGATTTCGCTGAAATAAACAATGTTGATGAATGAACGCTCTACAAAAAAATTATGGGCGGTACGATTTCTCTTTTATTTTGTCATTACTCTTGATGGTTCGCGCCGGTGGGCTCGCTGTTCCACCACTCCCACCCAGTAAACGCATCATGACCCATCACCCCGAATATAAGTACAGTAATTATAAATGAATCTATCTATCCTTTTAGTTGTCATGACAGCTCGAACTTTCTCGCGGGGCGGCGGGCTCTCTAATCCGTCACCCCACGCAGCAAGCGCATCGTGATCCCACCTCCGGGATGTCGAGACGTTTAATATCAGCTTTGAGAACTAGTGAACCTAAACTTGGTTACGCCAGCATTTAAGAGTGAACCTCATTTCAGTTGTGCAATGGTTTGAAAAAAATTACGAAGAGAAATAAATCAAACGGCGTCAAAAAAAACCCGTAGATGAGAGAGCAGGAAAAAAAGTTTTCAGGTAGTGAGGTGGGGATTCGAACCTGAAACCGACAATGTTACAACCCCTTACGCTGCTGAATCGATGAACAGTATGTACAGAATTTAAACATCTGATAATTGCCAGTCTTTGCTAATTGAGAGTAGCAACCTATTTTTGATAATCATTCGCATTCCGACTTGTTGAACACTGCAGCGAGCCGCTTCTGGGATAACTGTTTTTTCGTTTGTTATGCTTTGCGGGAAAATCGACTAAAAGTGATCGTTTGAACTGGTGCAGTGTTTTATTTTTACGTCCGCCTGTCTGTGCCAATATTCTAACAACCTTAATTGCTCCACGTGCCCCACTTCCGTCGGGCCCCGGGCTAGTCCGATATCTTTCACAAATGGGCTCCGCTTTTTCGGAAACTGGTTCTTTTCTTTCCGAGGGAAGACTGTCTTCTGTCTTCTCATCAATTTCAGTTTATTATACAGTATTATTTTCTTTCTCATGCAAAGGTGCCTGCTGCTGCTACATGAATATGCAGATGAGGTAACTCTTCGAAAGAAGAAAGAATGGCTTCTTTCTTTTTTTTACCCCTTCCCCTCTTCCGCATTTCAAATGTGAGCGCGTGCGTGCACCGTTAAAGGAGACCTTATGCATGATGGTGAGAACGTCTTCGTCGTGTACATTGGAATAGTAGAAAAACTTACTATTTTATTTTTCCTTTACTTCATGCCGCTCTGCTGCCCACGAATCGGTTCTCGTCGTCATGCGATTCACTTTGTTTTGTTTTCAGGACACGTATTCAAATGGGAGGGAGAACATGTGCACATTTTTCGTCACGAAGAAAAGGAAAACAATTTGTTGGGAAAAACCACGTGATTCTTCGATCCCTCCTGTTTTCTTTCCTTTCGCACTTTATCACAAGGATGTCTTAAAATCATGTGGAACACTTTTCTTGTTTCTGAACATGTATATCAGAATTATAAGGACCTCGCTTTTTTTATCGATGCATATTTTACAGTATTTTATTGAGTTTTTATCAGGAATATCCTTCACTTCACAGCAAAGTGCCTTGAAGTATTATGGTATGACCAAATCTATAAAAAACTACATTTCTAACACCATAGCCAAAAACATTGCTAGAAGATAAAAAAAATGTTCATGTAGCTTATATGGCATACTGCTTTTCTTCTCTTCCTGTCATTAATGGTAGAAGGTGTTATACATTCATTCCAATAATGCAATCTGTATAGGCAAAAGTCCGTAGAAACTTTAAAAACAAATAAAAATCCTTAAAAATAACCAAAATAAAAAACTGTTAGCAGCGCTAACTTAACTGACGATTATAAGAACTTGCTCTCCTAATCCACAACCACTTCACCGTTATAAATTGTGTATGTGGACCTATTGCACTCTGCCATTGCTGGATTTGTAACTCGCCTGCAATGTGTTATCCTCTGTGGTGGTGGTTTGGTCATTTGGAACACATATTGCTGTAATAAACGATTTGGAGGCATTTTGTTCCTTATTTGCGTATCTTTTCTTTGACTTGTGTATGTCAGCGCCACCTATCAACTGTTTTTTTTTCCCTGTCAAAAAAATTCTCTTCACCTAGCGATGCTAACCTTGCAAACCGTTTTTTATTTTGGTTATTTTTCCGGTTTTTATTCACCCTGTATATATAATGACATGTCCTGACTGACTGATTCACTGATTCGTCATCGCCGAGCCGAAACCACTGGAGTTATGAATATGAAATTCGGCCAGTAGTTTTATTTTATGATGTAAAGACCGACTCAGAATTGGTTTTACAAAATTTTACCCCAGATGGGGTCATAAGAGGGTTCAATGGTTACGTAGAGAAATCACGCCTAACCGAAACTAGTGACGCTATATTTATGAGATTTGGTCGGTTGCTTTATTTCATGACAAAGACTCTCTAGGTTTTTCAAAATTCGATCCCTGTGGGGGGGGGGGGGGTCATAAGGGGATTGAAATGCTATGCAGAGAAATCATACCGAGTGAAAACCGCTGAAACTATAAATTTGAAATTTGGTCAGTATCTTCATTTTATGATGCAAAGATTCGATAAGAAGGGATTTCTCAAAATTCACTCCCTAAAGGGGTCTGAAGGAAGAATTTTCCGATTACCAAATTCACGGGAGGGAAGCCACCAGTAACAACTAGTACTATAGATAAACAGTAACAATAATGGAAGAAAAGAGAGGCTGTGTGTGTTTCATAGCTGCCAAGTCTCCCGATTTTTTCGGGAATCTCCCGAATTTTAGCTTCATCGCTCGACATCCCGAAAAGTTCTTAAATCTCCCGAATTTTTACGAAAATCACAAAAATCCCTAGTTGTCCCTTAAAATTCCCTACTTCATTAAAAAAAATCCCCGCTTATGAAAACAATCCCTAAGGAATTTCTTGTGGGGCATCTTTTTTTCCCTTTCGAAATGACGTCACACGTCGTAAATGGGGAAATTCCCTTTTTAAGGAAGTTTTACAAACCCTCTGATGGTAACAAGAAAGTTGTTTGTCTTATCGTGCAGGGAAATGGCTTAGCAGCCAATAGTCCTGGATAATAATTGAAGATTATAGTCACGCGCATGTGGTCAAAATTTCTTTTGTTATAACGTGCCATATAACAAAACACGAATACTGATAAGCAAAAACATATTTAATCAATTTTAAAGATACTTATTCCGATGAATTTCCTTTCATCAAACGTTCCAGAAGAGGGCCGACTTTTCCTTTTTGTACAAGTTGTGTTACGGACATAAACATCGGTCATGGAAAGACTGCCATCATCAGTCGTGAAGTGAAAAAAAAACATCAAGCAAGTGTCACAAAAAGTCAGTGTTCTTCAAAAATTGACGGTGTTTTCCTTCATCTTCCGATGATTTTGGGGTCATTCGCTCAGAATGTTTGTTCACAGCGTTTCTGATTGAACACTATTTATTTTTACATCATTGAAGTTTTGGCCTCCAATTTCACTTGTTTTTTTGCGTAGGAATTTTATTCCCAAGGGTTTAACTTCCATGTGTGTAAAATCCCTATTTTAATTTGACTTCAGTTTTTGAGTAGGTATTTTATTCCCTACGCTCTAACTTTTATATTTGGAAAATCCCTATTTTATTTGGAAAAATCCCTATTATATTTATTAGGGAGTGGTTTTAGCATAAAATACGGGTTTGCGCGAAAATCTCCCGAATTTTCATTTTCAAAAGTTAGCAGCTATGGTGTTTTGTTGATAGTTTTGAGTTTGAGAATTTAGAGGAAAATATAAAGAATAGTACAAAATAAAGAATAGTAATAGTATACTTTATAATAGCATATATAAAGAATAGACACAATGAAACCTCACTACAACAATACTAGATTATATAGCAATAAATCCCTCCACAATGATTTTTTTTTTCAAGCTTTGTTTGGAAATGCCTATACTCTAATGCAGTGGTGCGCAAAAACACGACCACCCCCTTGACCAAAAATTTATTGGTTACCCCCTACATAGGCTGACTATATGTCCCTCAACCCCGTACATGGGCTGACGATATGTCCCAGTTTTCTGTAACATTCCAATCTTTTGCCAGTAAACGTGCTGTCCCGAAAACCCTTTTCGGAACGCTTATTTCGATTAGGCGATATTGACTTCCAAATGTATTCAATTTTTTTTATATCATAAATTTTTACTTTGTTTTTTGATGTACTTAGTGTCCCGTATGGAAGTGTAGCAAGGCGTATGGTCCTTGATTTTCGTATACAGGGTGATTAAGAAAGAATCATTCGATTTCAAAATGATTCTACACTTGAAATTGACCATTAAAAAAATTGTTCATAAAACATGGACACATCCCCCCAGTATATCCACATATCGCTTATTCTATTGCGTTTTTAATTTTTAAGAAATGTGCAATTTTGAAATATGGTGATTCTCTTCAAGTCACCCTGTGAAACTTGATATCATCTGCTGCATGACAGAATCACGAATGTACAAATTTTCCTTTTTTTTTATTAGCTGTTTGGATACCTTGTTTCGCTATCCAAGTTGTGACTGAAACGCGAATGCAACACGTGTGCTACATTCGCGGGTTCAATTATTTGGCCCTACATCAGTCTTGATAATTTAGTTTTCACTTTGCATGTTCTTTCAAGAGTATCAAATTACGTATTGAAGTAACATACTTTGCTTTTGAGAAATTCACGCTAATCAAAGAATGTTATGCTTACAGGAAGGCCCGACGAAAAGAGAAAGATGCAGTTGCCACTCCCCAAGAAGAATCGAAACTTTACCTCGAACAGGCTGTGCTAGAATGCACGGTCCCTGAATCTAGACTAAGAGAAGTAGTTGACCTCCCACCTGGGCTAGATTACAATGAATGGCTTGCTTCACACAGTTAGTATCTCATTTTCATTTCCAGTTTTCCTTCCATTTAGTTTTGCTACTTTACCGTTACAATATCTATGAAATTTCAGATAATGAGTTTGATTAAAAGTTTCTGACTGAACCATTATTATTTCACTATTTCCACCAGTCACACTTTCGTCAAAAAGCTACAATTTTCACATTCTTAATTGAAAATTTTTATGGGTAACATTTTGATGAAAGTTTAAAATTCCTCAAAACACATTGCCCTGTTTTATTGACCAACGTGTGATTCAATTCAAAAGACTGTAAAAAACAGAAAAAAAGATCGAAGTAAACGATCATAGTAAACACTAAGCACTGTATGCACCTTCCCTCAAAATATGAAGGAAAACAAATTATCACCTTTTGGCAAAAAATTGTTGATTTGGTTAAGAAAAATTTCAAATAGATCTTTTTTGGCTAACACTTTACAAATCTGGTGATAAATTCACCAACATGATTACCGAAGCTAACACTCAATTGCACGTAAGCCAAACATAATAAGAAGGTTATACTATTGCACTACATGGAGAAAAAAAGCACCAATCGGGAAAGAAGAATGCCGAATTTGGCTTCTAATGGGATTGAATATTTCAGTTAATTTTCAAGAAGGGACAAACACTGCTGGCGGAGAAAAAACAGCATTAAATGGGAGTAAAACAGTTTACCTGCATTTAATGCTGTTTTTTCCAAATTTCCTCAATTTTTCAAATTTGAATATCTTAGTGAATATTGAACCTAGAAACATGAATTTTTTTTATTGGCATCAGGAGAGAGTAAATATTTTAATAACAACAACCCCTTGCAACATAACACATGAGTAATACACACTATTTTGATACTTCTTCCAACTGCAAGTATGCCTCTAAGAACAATTGTTCGCCAGTAAAATGCTATGCGCCTTGTTACTATGCACCCTGTATATCCTGTGTACAGTATAAGAGATTTAGAGGTTCAAGGAATTAATTTTCTACCCTTTATGACTAACTTTTTTTTTTGAAGCTTTTAATTTTTTCTTCTTGGAGTCTAAATGTGACCAATATTTAAAATATTCCTCCAACCAAGTGCCTCAATGTTTTATTTGCCTTTTGTTTCATTGTTTATGTGCAATTGAAATTTGAATGTTATATTTTACAAAAATAACAACTTATTTGTTTCACCTTCCAGCTATAGCATTTTTCGACCACACAAATTTAGTGTATGGAACCATATCCGAATTTTGTACAATGTCTGGTTGTCCAGATATGAATGGCCCGAATGGGAGGTAATTATTATTTTCTGCTGCTTCAGATCTATTGTGCTACTCTGTTCTTCTACCCTCTTTTCTCTACTTAGAGGTTAAGTTTGCAGTGAATATAAAAGGTGCTGTGTGCAGTTGTGTGAGCTTTGTGCTGGTGCCTTCCTTCAAGGCACAAATGCGAGCCAATCTCCCATTGGCAAAAGTCTCTTTTCAGAGAGCAGGCATGCCTTCTGCTCTCTTCGTAAAATTCAAGCTTTTACCATTTTCACTTCAAAATATGGAAGTCAGATGGCAAAAGCACCAGCAAGAACACAAAATGAACTCAATTTTGACAATGTAAATGTTAGGCCCACACATACACTCATCACACATATTCTTTCATGTACTGATTCATTGGAGAGAAAGGAAGACAGTATCTTTACGCTACAGAGTATAGTTCCCCAATGTCTTAGAGGTTGATAAAAATCATATACATAATCTAACAAACTCTGATTTAATAAATTTTTTAAAGTCCCTGTGTGTGAATAAACAGTATGCGTTGATTTCAACCCCAATATAACATTTATCTTCAATTTAATTAATAAAAGCTCCAGTTTTATCTTGGGGCTGAATCATGCTTTAACTGCATATATATATGGAAGTTTTCCACATCTATGATTTTGTACAAAGTTAATGTCAATAATTATATATTGTTCAAACCAGTTTTTTTTATTTAAATTTGAAATTATTAACCCTAGAATACTTACTCTGCATCTCAAAAACGTAGTCTGCCATATAGGTAATATTCACAGTTTTTATTGTAGTTAGTATTCTAGGGTTATATTGGAAAAAATTTTTTATACTAGTGAGAGATGGACAAACTTTGGAATGCTTAGAGGTTCTATCAGACCCCCATAACAGAATCTGCGCCTCTTCACTTCTGTGCATAAAATATCCAATTATGAACAGTGTCCCAATATGTCTGGCCCACCAAAGTTTTTTATTTTTGTAGATAAATTTGATACATTGGTTAGAAGGCTGCTGCACCGTAACAACCAATCAACATGGTTCCCTCATATCTTTGTCCTTACTGCAAATATACCATGAATAGAATATATATTATCAATAAGAAGCATTAAAATTTTTTGAAAATTGGCTTGCCAATTGAAATTTGCCAAATAAAGTAATTTAATTTGATTTGGCTAATCCTCAATGCACAGATTTCTTTAGAAGTTCGTACCCACCACACACATACATTCAATTAGACTTGAATCCAGATTCAGTTTCACAATGTTAATAAATTGTAGTTATAACTTTTCTTTCTTGTTAAATAAAATCTTCCTTTTTTTTTTTTTCATTTTTAAAAATTACTTTGGCATTTTTATCAATAATTAGTTTGTTCATTTTATTTAAATTTATGATTTGTTTCCACGGTAACAGGCAATACCTATGGTTTGATGAAAAGGGCAAGAAGTGCAAAGTTGCTGCTCCTCAATATATAGACTATGTCATGACTTTCACTCAAAGGACTCTGTATGATGAATCTATATTTCCTACAAAATTTGGTAAGATCAAGATTTCTCGTCTATTTTTCATCACATGGGAAAACAAATTCAAATTTATTTTTTTACACATGATTTCGAAAAAAAGTATTTTCTTCATACTTAAAGCAAAAGTGACGTCATATTAGCATTCTTTTTTATTGTCTTAATGTCCTGAAGAAACCAGGAATGTTGCACAAGCAAAAAATTGCATAATAACACCTGAAATTATCAGAAAAACTGCGCCTGTCAAAAGATCTCCTGATCAGATCTGAAATTAGTTTCATAGTGTTTTTTTTTTTTTTTTTATAAAATTTTTCTTTTTGATAATATAAAAGTCCTTGACTTTTTGTTTTATCTCAAAGTTGCATGTGGACAGCTGGTGAGATATCCTGAACACTGAGTAGTATCAACATTCAGCTTTCATTAACAAAAGCGCTGCATGCTCCCCAAAACCGAATATGCTGAAATCTGTGATATGCATCACAGAGAACAATCGGTGCTACTGCTGAACAATCTGGAAGAATTTTAAGAAAAGTGTAGAAAACATCGTGGGAATTTTTATCGCAGAACGTTTCCAGTCAGCCAAGGGCTCATTGCAGAATAAGCTGGAATAATCTGCAGAATAATCACTGCAAAACATTCTGCTTTGGGATGCATGCCTCAAAATAGAACTTTTGAGAAATGTGTGATTGTAGCAGCACTTTCAGAAGTTATGTACATAAAAAGATCATTGTGGAAATGAATCAGTTTTTGTTTCTGCAATTAATTACTTGATGCATCCCTTTAAAAACTGTTAAGACGAGAATCCACAATCCAAGGTAAAAAATCATGAGTCAATAAATAATAGAATTATAAAAAAGATATATATCAATCAAAATACTTATTTCTTCTGAATAACATTATTTGAAGAATATAAAAAAAACTTAGAGGTCAAACTAACATAGAATGTTCAGACGTTATTCTATTCATTTCCAAACTGTGAAGTTTGATAATAATGAAACCAAACTAATGAATGAAATTTTGATGATTGAAAAGCTGCTTCAGGCTTTATTTTCTGCTCATAAACAACAAATGTTACTTACTCATTATATTAATGAGTGAAAACCACCAGAACTAATTGCTCTCAACAACATATGTAATGTAGTGATGTGGAGGAGGGAAACGTCTTTTCGTTGAGTTGAATATAATTCAATCTAATTATTCTGGAATTCATTCAACTCTAAGACCTGCCAACTCTCCGGATTTAGGCAGGAGACTCCAAGTTTTTCATCCTTCCTCCTGCTCTCCAGATTTGTAAAAATTTCTCCGGATTTTGGCAGAAAATTAGATTTTTCTCGAGCTTTCACGTTGTCGTGACGTCAATGACTGCCATCGTCGTTAGTGGAAAACACTCGCAGGACAGCTGTGGTCATTTCCATAGAGCAGCCGTAAAAAGTCTTGGTGACCGTATTTAAACAACTGGCAAAAACGTGACTTTGTTTACGTAGCATTTATCGCCAATCATTTATAAGGATCATGACCTTGGTTGCTGAAATTCCTGTATAATCGTTATTGTATTCCATTGACAGCCATGCGGTAAACACAAGTTTTTTTCATCAGCAGCTTTGTATTTTGAAATTTTTTTAATTGTTTCCTCCTATTAAATGTGTCTTCAGAAAGAAAATATAAAACTTTGAGCTATATAAAGCTATATAAAGCTTTTAAGAGTTCATATATCCAAGATTATCAATGACCAATAGTATCCACGAAAGGAAACACTCATGTTTTATGAACAGTATGTAGATGTGATTTCTCCATTCTGCATGTAAAGACTGACATGGAATTATATTCTGCTCAGGGGCAATGCTGAACCTGCCTGGGGGAAATAATGGAACTTTGCCTTAATTGATTTTTAAAAAAAAAATTTTTTTTTGATTAAGTCTATGAGTGCTACGACCCAGCACGACAAAAGGCTTATATCCCAGGAGGGACAGAGCCTGGGTCGTGTGGGGTCTGTCGGGGAGGGCGGTACCCCCTCGGGAGAATCTCCGGATTCCTGGATTCCAAAAGTTGGCACGTCTGAACTCTATAGCGCCCAGATCAGCGGAAGTCGGCCGAGCATATGAATGCTCGGAACCGCCCGAAGTCGGCCCAAATAGAGGGTATGGGTATGTTTTGGAGGCTTTTTTCAACAACGGGGAAGAAGCTGAAAGCTCTTGTCAGAGGCGGGAACTGAAAAGACAACTGTAACACCCTGTCAATGGGATTTTAAAAGCTGAAGTATTAGAATGTTCCTTGAGAATGGACTGAATATATCAACATAAAGTTACTGCCTTCCATAGAAGGAAGTAAAGGTGGTTTCTTTTTGTTCGTAACAATACCGCACAAAACAAAAAGTACAGAGTGGTGGTTACATTATTTTTTCCGCGATGTTGATGATGTTTTTCGAAAAGACACTAGAAAATCACTTGGACTATTTTTCTTTCCTTCTGATACCAAATTTTTCTCATGTGCTGAAATAATTTCAAATCGATACAAACAGTATATGACCCAAGAGTAAATGCGCGGAATGCTGTCTTGCTGATTTATATTGCAGTTACTAGCTCCCTAGAATAGACCGCATAATTTTATTTTTTGGGTCTTTTTTTTTTAATGAAACCCTCGATATATGATATACTAAGGGAAAACCAATTTAATTTGACTCAAAATAATAAGAGAACTTAAGTTAGTCCAATTTCCCATGGTATATTGTCTCGCCCAAAAAGTAATTTTTCTCTACTCGATATATGTGTAAATTTAGATGTAGCTATTATATATTGGTCCCATTAGAAACCGAAGGAATCAATGTTTAATAACAGAAAATAAATATTATTCATATTGTTTATTAACTTTTGTACAATTTCAAATGATTTCTCCAACTACTGAAGTTTTAGCGTTCTGTAATTTTTTTTCACTGTGTTTTGTAACAAAACATATGCACACCAAGAAAATAAGAAGTTACTCCCAAAAATAAAAGTAAAACAAAAATCAGTAAAACTGAAAAAAAGACCATGTTATTTTCGCGGATTTAGTGCTTTCAGAAAGTTCTGACATCTGCACCCTACTGGGCTTAAAATTAGTGATAAGAACACGAGAATAGATGTTGATAAACACCTCTTCTTGGCCCTCATATTTCCAGCCTCTGATCCGTTTGACTGAAGAATTCACTTTCACAAAGTGAATAATACATATATAAGGAGATAAATAAGAGGATTTTTATCCGAGAAAAATTGGCTTGGCATTACCTCAATACATGGATGCTTACAACAATAGCAGAAGAATTTGGGTAGTGGCCCTCACTTCAGGGGGGTCTTCAAATCCCCTGATCTATAGAATAAAAAAAAATATATATATCGTTTCATTATATAGTGCCAATCCTATATAACGATATTACAGTAATGCCTTGCCTAATGAATATAATTCATTCAATTATCATAGTTTGTTAGCCAAATTTAAAGATAAGTTTTTTAAAACGTCTAGGAGCGCTATAAGAAATCTGACAAAAACTGACCAAAGGCTAAAATGAACAGCTTTAAATAATAACACATTCATCAATTTAACACATGAGAATTTAAAGGAAGACAAAATACTGAAGATCTTTTTATTTTACACCATGCACTCAACCAACACCAGCTTAAGTTTACAAAAGCTAGTGTTGACACAACCCAGTTAAATTCATAGCCCCAAAGTATAATATGTCTAAATCTGCTACATACATCACAGAACAATTAGTGCTATTGCAGAACAGTCTAGAAGAATTGCAAGGAAAAGTGTAAAAAGCACTATTATGGTGATTTTTACTGCAGAACATTCCTAGTCAGCCAAGGGCTTGTTGCAGAAAAAGACAAAACATTCTGCTTTGTGGTTCGTAGGTTCACCATAGCCCATTTCTCTGTCTCATTCATGTGGATGAAAAAGATAAGCTCCTACAATGTCCAGAATGTTTAGTTAGTTGAATGTTAATGTTCTTGCACTGAAAGAATGTGTGCTATAAAAATGAGGGCTTCTTTTTTAATGCATTGTCTATTAGCTGAATCTTTTATTTCAAATGAAATGGTTAAAAAAAGTTCAGAAAGAGAAGTGGAGGTACATCGGGAAAAATATTCCGAGGTGAATATGAGTTAACTGGGCTTGAATAACAATAATTCTCGGATGATGATTGTCACTAAAATTCTGCTCACTATGCGGCTGTTTTATGCTAGCATTTGCATTCATATCAACAAAAATGTTTGTGTGCGGAGACAGAAAAATTAGAAAAAAATCTTTGTAGGCTGAGGTATCACTGCGCTCTCTGGTCCCGATGCACTTCTCGGGTCGTTGATATATTCCATTTATAATGGTAACTCTTTTATAATGATAGGTTTTTCCTGATTTGTTAAGTATCATTATATAGGCATTTCACTGTATGTACACACATGCATAGGCAGAGAAGTACAGTTGTGAAATTTAAGCACCAACTTAAAAAACGGAATTTAAAATCTGCGAAACATTTGGGAAATGAATGTGAAGTTGACAAAAAAAAAAAAAAATTAAAAAAAAAAAAAAAAAAATTTTAATATGCAGTAATGGGGGAGGGGGGGGGGTTCATGTGGGTTCAGTAATTTCTTGTATTTATTCCTATATAGCTGACATTCTTTGTGCTTGTGGCATCCTTGGAAATGAAATAACAATTCCAAATATCTTGCTGCAACTCTGATAGCATTCCAGAAATTTCATAATACAACAATGTCTTTAAAGTTTTGCTCTTAGATATCCTGTGACACCATCTCTCGATCAAACTCATTTCATCCTAGATTTGCATATCACATTTTTCAGGAATCATATGGGCTGTATTAATTAAAAATAGTCTTATAATTTTTAATTGTAGTTTATAAGCCTATTGCAGACTTGCCAACTCTCCCGATTTAGGCGGGAGATTCCGGATTTTTCATCTTTCCTCCCGCTCTCCGGATTTTGGCAGAAAATTAGATTTTATGCGAGCTTTCATGTTGTCGTGGCGTCAATGATTACCGTCGTCGTTAGGGAACACACCCATAGAGGAGAGCCGTAAAAAAAAGTCTCTGTGACTACATTTAAGCAACTGGCAAAGACGCGACTTCGTTTTCGTAGCGTTTATCGGCAATCATTTATCATGGGTATGACCTTGGTTGCCGAAATTCCTGTATAATCGTTATTGTATTCCATTAACAGCTGTGCGGTAAACACGTTTTTTCGTCCGCAGCTTTGTAATTTGAATTTTTTAAAATTGTTTCTTCCTATTAAACATCTTCAGAAAAGAAATATAAAACTTTAAACTATATACAGCTATAAGCTTTTAAGAATTCATATACCCAAGATTATCAATCACTGATAGCATCCACGAAAGGAAACACCATGGCCCCCACAAGGGGGAGGCTGAGAGGGTTCCAGCCCTGGGGCCCGGAACGATTCTCATCATTTTTTTGTTTTTTCACGCTATAAATTCACTACAAAGGGGCCCGTGAAAAGTCTGGTCTGGGGGCCCGCCAAAGGTTCCATCCTAGGGGCCTTGCTCCAGGATGTGGGGGCCATGGGAAACACTTATACTTTATGAACATTATGTAGATGTGATTTCTCTATTCTGCATGGAAAGACTGACATGAAATTATATTCTTCTCAGGGCAATGCAGAACCTGCCTTGGGGGGGGGGAAGAATTTAACTTTTTCTTTATTTATTTAAAAAAAAATTGTTTTTCGAATTTTTTTTTTTATGAACTTTTTTTTTTGATCGAGTCTATGAGTGTCCCCTCGGGAGAATTAGCACAATATTTCTTGAAGTTCCAAAGAAATTCAATATGCAATACATACATAATTAATTTTGTACTGGTTTCAATTTAATATTCTACTGGGTTTTCTTTTAGTCGGCTGGCAATTGGTTCAAGTTTGGCTGGTGTAGAGAAGTTCTACTATACTTCATCAATATATGAGGGGGGGTAAAAGATTCTCAACATTTCTGACTTAAGTTTAGCAATGAAATCTCAAAGTGCTAAACTATTGAAAGAATAAGTGACCTAAGTCTCAACTTCAATAATTTGCCACTAGATTGTGGAATCACAAAATCTTTAACATGGGAACCCATGACAAAAATTCTAGTGAAACCTACTTTTTCTCAAAATGAGGATTAATCAGCTCTCTGACTTTAACTTCTTCATATGTAATTATTTTCCAGAAAAATCTTTCAATGTTGTATACGATTTGTGTTAAAATTCAGCACTGATGATGATAATTTTTTTTTTTGTATTTCAGACCATGATTTCCCGACATCATTTGAGTCAATAGTGAAGAAAATTCAGAGGCTGCTTTTCCATGTGCTGGCTCACATATACCACATTCATTTCAAAGAGATAGTACTACTAAACCTACATGCGCATCTCAATTGTCTTTTCTCCCATTTCACTTTGTTCAATGATCGATTCAAGATCGTTGATGAAAAAGAGACAGAAATTCTGCATGATCTTGCGATTGCATTGAAGCTTTACGGCGAGAAAGAATCTGCCAAGAAGGAGCAGGAGGAAGTGAAACCGGATGAAGAAGGAGATAGTCAGCAGCAGCCTAAAATGGCAGATGAGGAAGGAGACAACCCACTAGAGAAAGAGCCAGTCGCAGAAGAAGACCAGAAAACTAATGCTTCTGCTTTGAGTCAAGCTGTGATAGAAAATAACCAAACAGACTCCATTAATAGTGACAGCATTAGAAATAGTGAAATAAGGCCTCCTGTTTTTCAGTCGCAGTCTTCACAGTCGATTACCTCCTCAATAACAGCCTTACATTCCCGGTCCAGCTCTGGCAGTCACTCGAGCACTGGGTCATGCGCCATGGACTCTGCTATATTTCCCCTCAATTCCTCGGCAGCCTCGTTTGGCTCATCACCTCTTAAGTTCCAGTAAAAAGAAGAAATTGTATTACAAATGAAAAAATTAGCAATTCAGGTTTTGTTTTGCAAAATCACCCTAGCCATCCTTTTTTTTTTATCGTTGTGTTGCTCTAGTTCGTGTCTAGAATTACAGAATGTTCTTGGTAAAAAACATGCATCCATACTCATAAGTATGGCATTTCAGTAAAATATTGGTTTTTATTTTCTTTATAATGTAGGTATATATATAAACTACTCATCACCTAAAGAAAGCATAGTAATAAAACTTGAAACATTGAGGTTAAGTCGCTGTAGAGAGGTTTTTTAACTAGTCTATTTGAAGAGACTAATTAATCACTATGAAGCATTATTTCAATAGGAAGGAACGGAAATTATTTTTAATTATTTTCTTAGTTAAAGGAACTGGTGCTTTTCTAATAGTAATTTTTAAGGTAATTATATCATTTAGGAGAACGTTTTAACTTTTTATTTACTCCTGTTTGCATGAAATTGTATGTAATTGTTCCATGATGACAATCACTGGCCTGTAGATGTAAATAATTAATTTTTTTTTCCGGCAAACAGCTGAGCAAAGTGCAGTTAATAATATAACAAATGACATATATATATGTATGTATATGCAGATGACCAAATGTGTAGTGTTGGAAATGTTATAGAGTGTGTGTGTGTATGCGCAAGTATGAAATTTAATCGTGAGAACACAAGTACATAGAATTTTCATCTTATTATTACCAGAATTAACTCGAATTTGTATAATACCCGTGTTGTATATCGACAGAGCTTGTAAAACTAAGATGGGCACCTTTAAGAAATATCTATCTCTCGTAGTATAATTTTACATTCAGACACTTTTGAAATAATATTTATGTATGTAGCTTATTTGATGATGCGCAGTTAACACGAAGTTGGTGGTTGTGTATTGTACTTTTTAAAAGAAAGTACCGCAAAACAAAACACCACTTTATATATTTACGAAATAGATTTCTATTTCTTACAGGTTTAAAAAAAAATTGAATCAAGTGCTAAAAATTTTTGCTATTTAATTATTTTGCTACATATTATTTATTTCATCTTTGCCTCTCTGAAATGTTCTCTTTGTCGCTAATGTTGACATATTTTTTCCGCTTGCATTCCTAATAATAAAATGCGGACATGAAAGTAATAAAGAGTCATATTCAAGGAGATGCATCTCTGCAATATTTTTTTAACAGGTATTTTTCTATTTTGTGGCAGTAATTTTCAAATACATACTATGGAAATGTTGTGCCTTTTCAAAAAATTGGATAGTTTAGGCTGTGGGTTGTACACTAATATCAAGTGTTACCTATATCATATAGGGGAAGATGCCATAATCATGTTGACATGAATTTTCTTTGATTAATATCATTTTACATTAAAAAGAAAAAAATTTATTAAGATATTTGTGATGTAATTAACACTATAAAACTCCAACCCTTTCTCACTTAAATTTGTATTAAAACTTTTTCTTATTTAGTTTTTAAGTAATACTGGTAGCTGTTGGTTTTCCTTCATCATTGTCTTCATTTCACCAAAAATTCGGCTGTAGGTGTTGATATTTATGGTATAGGTAGAAATGTACCATGCACCATTAATTTTATTTGATCTGTCTTATAATTGATACAGTCAGTACAAGAAAAGCTCTCTGAATGGGCCTTATTGAACCAGAATGTTTCTCAACAAGCTTTAAAAAAGTTTTGTTCCTTATAATATAAGTGATCCAATTATGTTTCTACAATCTATGTCTTACCATATTTCTCCACATTAGCAAGCATGCCGGAAATTGGAGTCAGATTCCTAATAATTCTTAAATATCTGGACTCTTAAGAATCAATTGAATTGACTAGTTTGAACCTTGTCTCTTTTCTGCATTTTAAAATCCCCTTTTTTTAATGAATGACGTTTGAGCAGTGGTCTCAACCTTTTTCACTTGCACAGCCCTTTTAAAATCATTCATATTTAGTAGCTCTTTTGGCCTCTTTTTCTTATGTATTCACTGATTTATTTTATTATTCTTGAATTGGCCGCAAAACCCTAAGTGCTCTGTAAACAAAATTGAGATTTGCTGAATTAGAGCAATAAGTAAACGCTCAGTTTTCTTTATCGTTATTGAATTCCTGGGCAAAACATGTTTTTTATAGTGAAAAACTATTTATTTTTTTCCTATTTATTTAGTATATAATATAAACTGATATCGGTCTTATATTCTGGAATCCCCATTAAACCTTGCTTTTTTTTGGGAATAGCAACAAGTCCAACATTCCGCTTCAAAAACCAAACCCAACCACACCGTGTCACTGAACTCAAAACATTCAAAATGCTGGTGTGTCCTGATTTCTACAGCATGCTGGTTAGTGCAGGGGAATATGGTAATTTTTAATATGGAAGTGCGTTTAGCTCCATGAAACAATTTTATTTTCCTTTGAATATTCATTTGATACAATATTTCTTGATGAAGCATTCTGCCAGTTTGATATAAAATGGTACATGCATGATAAATTTTACATTGGTTTCAATATCCTTTTTCAATAACCCAGGTTTTTTTTCTTAACTGGCTGAACTTTGGTCTCAGTTAGGTCAGACAGGTCGTACTACAAAGAGTCTTGAATTGATCAAATGTAGATACATGCTATGTATGCCAAGTTACTTAATTTTAATTAGAGTTATTTGTTCAAATAACAAAATTGAGTATTCACTTGCTTTTTAGTTCAAAATCTCAGAATAACTTGTTAGTCGTTGACAGACTTTTTTCTACTCCTTTTCCGATAGCCATTTAAATTTTTGGTGTAAAATGAGTTTTCCTAAATTAATTATTTATACTGAAATACTTTTTATTTGGTACCATAGAAATTTAAATTGGTTGAAGTAGTGAGAACAACATTAAGTAGAATATTCAGAAAGGGGTATTTTTGGTATGTGTGAATATCATGGTGATAATATAGATGAGTGACTTCCAACATAATTTGCTCAAAATGAGTTGAAAAGGTACCAGACCGCTGTTTCGATACCTTCTGTAGAACTTTCTTCAGTGGAAACATGAATAATGATACAGTAGTCTCTCAATAATTTGAGGTGAATGGGACTGAGGAAAACTCTGATAGCTGAGTTTGATCTGACTCCAATCATCCAAAAAAAAAAAAAAAAAAAAAAAAAAATGAATAATAAAATTTTTATTCCTATTTTTTATTTTTAACTATTTAAACTATTTTTTTTTAATTGAACGTGAACTTTACATTTAACTTTACAGCTTATAGGGGAAGAGAGAAGTACTTACTGTCTTTTTTTACCTAATTCAATGCTTTATTCAGCGGTTCTCAAACTTTTTTCACCCGCGGCTCCCTAGAATAGGTTAGAAAATATCCACAATTCAAAGCAGAGGTCACTAAACCAGGGGTTTTCAATGCATGGATGGCAATATACCTGTGCCCCACAGAGCACTTTTAATAACGTGTGCAGTATAGCTTAGCGAAATCTTCAATCATTACACTTCACTCATTGTTCAAAAAAATAAAATTGTGGTAGCACCATAAGCATTACACAGAAGCAAATAGGTTCACAACATGTATACACACACACTCCAGCATGTACCGATTTGCTTGAAGTTCTACAGAGGAATATGTACGAGGTGTGTGTGGTTTAGTAGTATAGGTTAGTAACCCACAGGCCTGGGCAAAATATCAAATTTAATCAGTCCACTCTTGAACATCCCTGCGATGCACGCTTTGAGAACCATTGGCTTAGTTCATTAAGATTATCTGCCAAGACTAAACTTTTTAAAAGGGAAGGCTGATATGAATTATATATTTTTTTACACTGCAAATTTTCTATAGGACTATTTACGAAAAACCCCTTAAAACTGAAATAACTTGTATGCATCGGAAAAATCAAGCAAAAGTAATATGTAAAGCACTAGGAGAAGGAATTTTGTAAAATTCCAACATCAGATAATCAGGAACCTCCAGACTAGCGTTTCCCAACCGGTGTGTCCCGGCACCCTAGGTGGCACGAGATATTATGGAGATAAATAAAAATATGACAGTCCACTTAAGGTCTTAATTTTTTTTTAAATCGAATTAATTTCTCTCCTCATGCATGGACAGTCTCATTGGATAAGTCACCATCTGGTGGCATTGTCAGCAATGTGAGCTTTGATCTGAGTTAAGTCTGGCTGTCCATGTAAAGCCCCGTTCAGCCATTACCATCTATAGCAGAAAACGTCCGCATGAAGCTCGTGACATCTCTGAAGAAGTCCATTTCACCTATAATCACTAGATATACTGCAAAAAAACGTAAAGATATTTCATGCGTCAGCCTGCTTTATCCAATGACTACAGGAGAAATGAACATCTTCAGTGACATCAAAGCTTTGTGTGGAGGCTTTCTGCTATAGATGTTTATTCAGCACACATAAGCTTAAGGAAAGAGGATTCGTTGGCTTTATAGTTTAATTGTCGTGGGTGCTCACCCAACCAGTGAGAGGATGTTGGCTTGATTTCCGCAAGAATAGTTGAATTTTTGTTCTTGGATTTATCTTCGCATCAGCCAGCTGTCAAAACCCTCATAGTAACAGCAGAGCGTAAAAAAAAAAACCTAATGAAGAAAGTGATTAACGCTCTTTTTGTCTTTCCAACATCATATCTATGGGATCAAGCCTGCTATGGCAACAATTAATACATTGAGACTCTACTGTGGTACCTTTTCAAATCATATTGAGCCAATGACATCAAAAGTTACTCATTTATAACTAGTTCTAAAAATATTATTTTATGTAGCGGGTAATGCTCTTCATAAGGTTTTTTTTACATTTAAAAAAAGATGAATATATATGTGTACATTCTGCATTAATACATATAATTATATATATATATAATTCCTAGAAGAAATCTGCCGTTAACATTTTCAATTCAATATTTACAGTAATCACAATACTTTTTTCACTTCATATCTGTATGCTGGAGGTAAACGGCACTATTTCCATTTTCGTCAGTATTGGGATAATGTTATTAATTTGCAGTACTTTCATTACACTACACATAGACATAGTATACTAAATCTTATTCCAGTAAATAACAGATATTCCCCTTTATGAAACAAGCGAGGATCCATAGAAAGACAGAGGATCCATAGAAAGACATACTAGAAAAAAAATCTTCAAGTTTCTCTCTTGTAAAAAAATTTTTTTTTTGACATGGAACCCTTTATCTCTGGCATACAGACATATTGCATTCATTATATTTAGTTTTTTTTTTGTTTTTTTTTTATGGCACGAATGCCAAGGTTTTTATGGATGGCTGGGGTGGGCGCAAAAATAAAGAAGAATACTGTGAGATTTAAAAATAAAAATGTGCCCTTGTGATATATATATGTACACTGAAGTGATGTATCGATGACCTGTAAGATGATGATTTTTTGCGGTTGCCCGATGTGAAGAACAGAGAGTCTGTGATTAAAATATATTAAAGAAAAAACTGTTGTGTGGGACGGTAAACCGAAAAATAGTTGTTCTTAATTGCTGCTGGAATTTTCTCCAGTTGATTCTTTTTTTAAATTTCATTTGTGTGTGTTGTTGAAGTTTCTACCGCATCCTGAATCTTATTTATATGATCATAATGTGTTTTTTTTGCTTTTTTTTGTGTACATACAGACTGTTGTATTTAAGTGCTGAGTCGTCTCAGAAAATGACCAGAAATTCATTTACCACATTTGTTTTCGACTTCACTCGTATAATTTTGTGAATGTTTTTTTTCTCTCTCAGAACTGATTTAATGACTCTGGGGAAAGTTGCCTTCTTTATAAATAATATTATATAAATGTGTATATGTGTATTTGTGTGATGTTGTACATAAAAGTTTGAAGAAAGAAAAATCTAAAACAAAGAAAAAAGGCACTTTCATGAAAATGTTGGTGAAAAAGAATAATATTCTGCCCGAGTGATTAAAATTTCTTCCACTGTATTTGAAGGTTCATGTGTTAATTGATCTATAGGATGGAATAGGTGTTGGTGTAAACTGGAAAATATTCTCAGGTTTCATTTCATAATTATCATTCGTTTGCTTGAGACAACAGCTCTAGTATATCATAATTTACGTAAAATTTTAACATTTTCTTTCTTGTATGGATTGAGGTTTGTATCTACATCATGCGGAAACTCGTAAACTCGTAACAAAAAAATTCTGGATATTAATGCATTTCTGTTATATCCTAGGGTTTTAAAAAGAAAAGTAGTGGCAATTCGCACATGAATGATACTTATTTTGTCAATCTGCAGATATTAGTTACATTCTCTTTAATACAATATTTAAAGGCACATCTACATATGTTCATTCTCTTTGACCTTGAAGTAATAAAATATGCCTGACTTTTGCTTCCCCCCCCCCCCCCCCCCCGCCTATGCACAACCCGGTTGCATCACAGCATTTGCTATACAAAATCCAAGAGACTCAACGAAAATCTCTTTGATGTGCTAACCATCTGTATATCATTCCAAGTTTGACATTCATCTAGTGTGTGTGTTGTTTGGCTGACAATGAAATATTTCATGATAACTGTGCATGTTTGATGGGGAATTTTAGCAAACCATTTGACAACTGTGCACAGTATGTGGATGTAGACACAGGTGTAGTCTCAAGTCATTTGTCTGGCTAGGTGACTTTATACATAAAACTGTCCCTCCCTTCCTCAAAATTCCCTGAAGAAAAATTAAACACAGGCAAATCTCTCCCTAATTGTCTAAAGATTGTTGGTCCTCCTGTTGGTTGTCTCATCATACTTTATTTTAAATATATTTATTGACTGGCAGTCTGTCATATTATATAGCAAACTATTCCAATCATTTACTGTCCTGCTTGAGGGGAACCCCCCCCCCCCACCCACAACAGAGTCTAGACCAGTGATTCCCAACGTGGGCGTTAATGCCCCCGGGGGGGGGGGGTAGAAGCTGAGAGTATAACATAGGATTCTGGGGGTTAGATTGCATTGGTGGGCGATGGGAGAAAGAAAATTCTGAAGGGGGGCAGTGGGAATCACTGGTCTAGACCTATCTTTAGTTGGTCTTAACAGTTCCCCTCATTTCATAACTCATTGGTCTATACCAGTTTCAAAAAGTGTAGAATATTGCCCCCCCCCCCCCAAAAGATATAGGAATGTTCCGGGGGGGGGGGGGTAGAAGCTTTGAGTTTAATATTGGATCGTCTAGGTTGGGGGCAATGAGAAAAAAGAAAAAAATTTATGAAGGGAGCAATATATAAGAATGAAAAATTGAGGAAACTGATTGATAATAGGTTGATATTGTAGTTCGTCTTATCTATACCCAAGGCTGTAACTATGATTTTGATTTTTGTGGAACATTTTTTTGCCACACCCCCACCACTGCTACATTCTATGATTTTAAATGGTGTTTTTGTTCTTTCCTAAAATTTGCTGCCTAGGGAATTTGCCCCCCACCTCAAATTTCGGCCCTGTTACACCCTTCCAAATTTTGAATGCTTCCATTATGTCAGTGAGATTTCATCTTTCTTTTAAGGAAAATGTGTCAAGTGTCCAAAGACATATGATACAAGGGATCATTGATGGGCATGCAGGGTAAAAACGAGAGATTGTAGACACTTGACATGACCTATCCTCCCAAATGATTTACGAAAAATTCATTGACACCGTCAACAGTTGAATAGAAGAGTGTGAATGATGGAGTGATTAAGCTAGTGAGCAACTGAATGAGCCTGTGACTTAAGCGAGCTCAGCCATTCCTTCACTTGTTCACTCTCGCAATCATTGGCACACACACACAGTTGCTTGCTTACTAGTATGTAAGTGTGTGTGTGCACTTCACTAACCATTGTTGAATTGTTTGCCGATAAATTCTCCTTTCTGTGAATTGCATTTCGGCAAATTGTTGTCGGTGAGTTTCCAATGTTGAATCATTGTCTATTAATTTTCAAATCAATGCCATGATTTATGTAGGGCTAATCTCTAAATATGATGGGAATGCCTTATATGGGCCATATAGGCTTCTACAATTTTGGAGAACACTATGGAGAAGTGTGATATTGATTGCAAGATCTTATCTCTGATTAATTAACACTATCCTCTCGGTTGCTCTTTAAAACGGGTGAAGCTTGTGTCCTTCTCGGGTAAAGCTCAGTCACCAAAAGAAAGAGGCATTGTCATATAGGAAAATGGGTATGAATGTTTACGGGATGCATATATTTACGGTTTAGTAATAGAAAAAATTGGTACTCTTAAATACATCCTGGTCCCAGGAAATTCACATGCCTAAATCAATATTTGCTAGCATTGAGCATGTGGTTGAAAAGATAAATGCTTAGACAGTGTTCACCAATACGCATATACATCTGTGACTAATGCATCAAAACTCAATTTTATGTCTCCAAATTTCATTGAAGAGTGAAAATATATATATACTCCAAATTTCATGTATTTTTTTAAATGAGGGTTATTTCTCACTGGTAAAAAAAATACAATTGAACCCTAATTTAACGAATTGGAAAAAAAAAGACAATTTTACTTGTTAAATCAAGGAAATTTTTGAATCTGGTCAAATTGATCAGGAGCATAAACACACTCGAAAAAAGCAAATTCTAAAGCTATTTGTTTCAGAATTGCTGTTACAATTTATTTCTGACAACAATTGAAATATATATGCAGTGAAACCTGTCTAAGACTGAATATTATTTCAGTCTGTTGACGTTCCATTTTCTACAGGTTTCACTGTATATATTAAAAGTAAAATCAGGATACATAAAAAAATCTCTCTGGAATAATAATGGGAAGGTCAACATTTCTATCAAATTCTGTCAAAATTGTTATTATTTTTACTAACTGAAAAAGTTTTCTCTTCAGATGACCCGCCATTCTTTGCTTTTCAAGACAGGAAGTGACTTTATTTTCTGAAATCTAAACAAGGATTTTTATTTGTTAAATGGGGGTGTGTGTGACCTCTGATTTCACCAGAATTTTGGAAAAACATTTGTCAAATCGAAGCATTCGTTGAATCAGAATTTGTTACATCGGGGATCTGACTGTAAATCCCCCTGTTTTCACAAAAATACTCCTTAAAATATTGCAGAGGAGTAAAATTTATTCTTAAAAATTATATTCTCTAATAACACTGCTTGGATATGTTGGGCAATAGATTTGTCCAGCCCGGGTTGCCACTACTTTCTTTATAACTCTCGCATCATGCCATTCTCTAGGGATTTCAGTAATTTATGTTTTGACATGCTATTACACAGTTTAAAATGCCTCCAATTTTCTATTTCTTGTTGGCATTTTGAAATCTTTAGTGCAATAAATAAAATGATGCGAGATTTTGTGAACTTTTGAATCATTCATGAATCTTATTCTCATGGGTTCGGGCATGTTTGATTGCAATACCTCAATATTTGTCTTGATTTTTGTTTGCTAAAAAACTTCAGAAATCTGTGTGAGCTTTCTTCCTTTGGGTGGTATTGCGTGATATTTTTTCTCTTAGAGCCACTATCTAATGTATTGACAAGCGAAAATGTGCTATTTGCTTAGAGTAACTTCCGCTTTAATTCTGATGTTAATGTTGCGAGCATGGATTTATATTTTCTCTTTAATATTTTCAATTATTCTGTAAAAATACATCAGTAACTTTTTACAATTGGTTAATTTATAACAAGCATTTCATGTAATTTTTTTTTAATTTGCCGCGGTTATAATTGATGTAAGCGTGTGAATGAGAATGGGGGGCAGTTTGTGGGAAATTGTGATAACTTGAAAGCGTGCATATATATATATTGTGTATATGTGTGTGTTCGTATGAGTGAAACGGAGTGCTTCTTGTTTCGATAGAAAGCAAACCTTAATAAATTTTCTTGCACGTATCCTTAGCTGGATCGATGAGGTCAAGTGTTCTGGAAATATATGAATATATTTAAAAAAGGAAAGAATGTCTAAGCGTGCGATATGAAGAAATATTGTGAAATAATGTTATATGAGGGTTTTTTTTTGTTTTTGTGATGCACAAAATAGATTTAGTTCATTAATGGGAATTTAAGAAAAATGTTCAACAGCCTGTTCATCTGGTTGTGCAAAAGAAAAAAAAATTATATATATATATTGAACCTATGGAAGATGCTAGTCAGACAGAGGAAAATAAACTTAGTAACTTAGAGCTGTGTGGCAAGTGACTCTTTCATTTATTGTTTGTTCTTGTTTCATTTACTCGCTCGTTTTATTCTAAATTTAGTTGTTATATAAATTATTACAAAAAATATCAATTGATGACTAAGACCGACTGACAATCGTGACTAATTAACCCTTTCAGATCCAAGCATTTATTTTTTGGAATTTTCAAAATGTTTTTGTATTTTTGATACTTGAAAAATGCATTAAACAAATGAACGTCAGCAAATCTTTTTTTTTTTTTTTTTTTTTGTTAAGAGGTAATTCACTTTGTTCAAAATTTTTCAGCCAAGATAAATGCAATGTATATTCATCTTCACATACAATTTTTTTCCAGAATTGTATTGTTAGCAAGGCTTTAAATTTTGAGTCGGGGCTTAACTCCCTTAGGTCAGAAGAAATAATTCTGCAGTGAAAAAAAGCAACCCGCTCATTTGCGACACCAAGATCTGAAAGGGTTAATCTAATGACACAGAATGTGTATTGTCTTTTTAATTATAATTTATTAGCGGGTCTGTGAGGACCCAGGTTCAAACCCTGTTGGCGACGCAGTGGTGGTTGGCTGAAGTTGGTTTTCTGAGGTTTTTCAACTTTTAGGGACGAATGAGAATTGGTCTTCCAATTGAAAAAGTCTCCGCAGAGAGCAGGTAGACCTACAGCATGATACTTAACATGAAAATTCAAGCATTCATCATCTTCACTTCCACTATGGAAGTTAGATGGCAGCACCAGCAAGAACATGGAACAAGCGCAACTTTGACAACATAAATACCTCAAAGATCTCCAGGGGCGCCTCAAGAAAGAATCTACCCGTGTGGGACCTATTTCTGACGTATCCCGAATACTTTTTTTTGGACAACAACGTTTTTTTTTGCCCTTTTGGGGCAGCATTGTCCATAAGCCACCCCTGGAGGCCACACCTTACACTTAGAACACACATTCTGGCATGCACTGATTTAGAAATGCACCATTACAAATTCTGCACAGGAATGTGTATGAGATGCATACATGGTTAAGTAGTAGTGCTTCTGAGAAAAGTTGCCCGATAGACACTTTCCTGTGTGAATAAAAAAATATTCTTTTTTATTGTGTGTGTGACACGATGAATAAAAAAAACTTAACTACACTGTATATGTAATCATTATTTTCATTGCTTGAATTTTACTCATGCAGTTGAGAAATTTAATGGTCTTGGAATAACAGGAATGTGCACTGTACGTAAAAAACAATCGCTGCTCAACGTCTGTTTACAAAACTTTAAAAGAAAAAATATATAATTTTGAAGAGGTTTAAAAGTGTCGAATAAAGACGCAAGAAAGAGAAGAGAGAGATTTCCCATATTAACAGGAAATGATCAAGCAGATTTTGCCGGGAACCTAGAGCTTTAATTCTCGGGGGGGGGGGGAAGGCAAACACATGGAAACTCTTCCAGAGAAATTTTGAGAGTTAATGCGCCCCTCCCCTCGAGCTGAGATTAATTAATAATAAATAAAATCTGATAAATGATCTTTTACAAAACAAAAAATCCAATCAATAAAGTGCATCGGTTACATTCGAGCAAATGTTACCGATGCGCTTGGTTGGATTTTTCAAGTTTTATAAAAGAGCTCTTCTAAAACTTGAAGTGCGTAGGTCACCGAGCTATGAGTAAAGCTCGGTGGCATAGGTTGAAAATAGAGAAGTCATGGCCCCACATGCTCGTGCAGGGCCCCCTCCCGGGGGACAGACTTTACACGGTCTCTTTCTGTAGTTAATTTACAACGTAGAAAATTAGAATTATCCCGGGCCCTGACAGCTCCACCCTTGTGGGGCCATATGAGAAGTACTGGCCGGGACATTCCTGTATTTTCACGTAATTTTGGCCGTCTCCACTTTTCTGTTAAAATCTCTCGTGTTTTCAAGAAAGCCATTTGAAATTGTATTGTTGGCTCAAAATCAGGGGCTAAAATTATTTCCAAACTTTTATGGTAATACAAATACAACACAACAGGCAAAATGCCTAGCGAGGTGGCTGAGAAAAAGATGCCCATAACAAATATGGATGTCCCATGAAAATTCATGTTTTTTATGTTAGACGTTTTATTTCATAAAAGTCATCGTAATCTACAATTTGCAGTAGTGCTGCTCCTTTTTTCCGTGATTGGGAAGTTTTCTAGGATTTTAGCAGTAATTGGCGACTTACCCCCCCCCCCGAAATGTGAGAAAATGACCGAAAATAAGGGAAAAAGATGGCCAAATCCATTGTTCTGTCACCTTGGTGGTCCCCCCCCCCCCCGAACGAAATTTCTGGCTACGCCCCTGGCGACTTCGCTTACTTATTTCTATTTCTCGTATTTCCGCTTTTCCTCGAGGAAATGTGTCTCTCATTTTTTACGAAAAATAATGGTAAGATATTTAAAGAGTGGTTGAAACTCAAGTTCAAATACTGATCACTAGATGACAGCACAAGTTCGGATGCGTGTATTTTCTCTCTTAGCTCCCTTTTTCTTTCTTCTTACTATACTTTTTTCCTAATTCCTAGACGGGCCCGAAAAAGTTCAAGCGGGAAGTTTGTCAATGGCGAAGTGAAAAAAATTTAAATAGTGCTTGTAACAGTGGTCTTGAGTCAAGGTTTGTACAATAAACAGTGGATCATTATTTCAAAATGGACAGGAATGCGATGGCCGCGTGTTTTGCTGCATTCAACGTAATTTTATGTGGTGAGTATTTAAAAAGAAAGAGAGCTGAACGCAGGATGCGGTTAAGGATGGCGTTATTGAGTAAACGCCAGAGCAGGTAATATTTAAAAAATAATAATAATAACATTCTTTATTTAATGCATCGCTCATTGAAGGGAAAATGATCGAATTCAAACTGCGTATGTAATGATTATTTGCAGGGAGTTCCTCGACAACTTGAGAATGGAGCCACTCGGCACATTCGAATATTTGTGTCGAATGTCGGCGAGCGACTTCGAGAAGATACTGAGCAGAATCGCTCCCTCAATAGCAGCATTAAGCGATGACGATACATATATGGCCACCGAGTGCATTCCGGTGCACGAAAGACTCGCGGTGACGCTTCGCTTTTTGGCAACAGGGGAGAGCTACGACAGCCTTTCGCGCTTATTCAAATTCTCCGTCCAAACGATCTCCCTATGCGTGGATGAAGTGTGCGAGGCTTTAATCGGAGCATTTCACCAACGAGTCAAAGTACGTATACGTAATACCAATGATATCGGAGAGTATTTCATCAATGGGGTAAATTCATTGGCGATATTTTTTAAAAATACATAGCCGGTTTCATTTCGCGTCGTCAAAAACGTAATTTTGTATTGTGTGTCGAATTCATGCGCGTCTATTGTAGTTATAAATGTAGTTCTACTGTATATCGTACTCCGTTCTGAATTTTTAGGTGTTTAGTCCTAGTCGCCACGCTGATACGACAGCGCCAACTTTCACTTTGGCGATGCATAGTGTGATTGTTCTTCCCGGGAAATTCACGTAATTTTGGCCATCCTGACGTTTTTGTAAAAAAAATGTCCCTTTTTTTTCACGTATTTTAACGAAGTCTGCTTGGATTTCTATCACTTTTCAATTCATTATTATATTATCAATAATATATATTGGGCTGGCATCTTCATAACTTTCTTCATAAAGCATTTTTTTTTCAAGTTATAAAAATAATTTTACTTCCACAAATTTAGTTCAGCCTTTCGATTGGGAAGGGACAACTCTAGGGTGTGTTGTTACTCAGCAAGGTTTTTCCTCCAGTAGGATTGTTAATAAATGGAATAGCTCACCTCCGGGGATCGTGAATTCTAACGCAATTGACAAGTTGAAAAAGAAATACGATAAATAAACAAGTGTTCGTACTTAGATGAGACAACCATAATTTGTTTATGGGCAGTATATTTTATCACAATTATATTTATTGTTCTTATTGGGTTGCTGTATTTTTGGCATATGTATTCGACATCCAAATTTTTTACGGGCATCTTTTCAGCCACCTCGTTGGGCAGTTTGTCTGTTGTGGCATTTGCATTTAAAATAGGGGAAAATGGGACATTTTGAAAAAAATTGCAATATAAATTGCAATAATTGTGTGCCACAAATCACACAAAATTAGCTTTAAAATTACGAGGATGTTCCGTAAAATATGGGTTATATGGTCGCCCTGTATGCAAAAGCTTCTGTCCCATGAGCGGCAGAAATACTTTCTTTTATTTCTGTCAAACCGAGCACAACTCGGGTCTATCGCCGTGGACAATTTACTACCTAGGGAGTTGTGCCGGAAGTTTAAGTGTCTGTACCTAACAGTCTGAGTGCGTATCTAGTGTTGTGTTTGATTTTTCAGTGCTGCGATCTATATTTCAAAAGTGAGTGAAGTGTAATGACGGAATACTTGTACTATTTTGTAGGCCTGTTGCTCTCTCTCTGCGGAAACTTTTTAATGGGGAGATCGGCTCGCATTTGCACCTCGAAGCAGGACCGTCTTAAGAACATCATGGGCCCCCGGCCAAGTGATTTTTCCGCGGCCCTACCAGGCGAATTCTCGAAAATTTTAACTGGTTCTTATTTTGGTGAGGCGCCCGGGTGGGCCCATTCGTTAAGACGGCACTGCCTCGAAGTTGGGAACCACAGAACTGGCAGAAATACTGCATATCTGGCTTGTGAACTGAAAAGGTTGTACGCCCCTGATAAAAAATCGAGTTGCGGGTGGGTTAGAAATAGAGCTAGTGTAAGGCAAATTTACAGTATTAAATTTTTTTTTTTCAGAAAAAAAAAGTACATGACCAGGATAATCCTATATCATATTGAAAAATTCGGGAAATCGGGACCAAACATTTTGTTAAAGGTGCCATTTATTACTAAAATGTCTTTAAAATCACCAATGGCGGGAAATGAAACACTAGACATTGTAATGACTCTAAATAAATTCTACGAAAGATATGGCGAATGATGAGATTGAAATTTTTTAGAACACCTTTTAAGCCGGGTTTTTCTAGGAGCTGGTTTTCTGTGCAACGTGAATCGTCCAGCACGACACGCCGTCCACTCACCAATAGGAAAAGCGGCACGACTGTTTTCCTACAGAGCGCAACACGGCAGCGCTTTACGCCGGGCGTGATTGGCGTCCTGGATTGGCCCACTGACTTGAGGATGTCTCAACAACGTGATTTACCGGAATCCATGGCATGGCGTGTTATAGGCAGACTGGAATCAGGGCAAACACAACGTAGTGTCGCGGACGCTGTTGGAGTCGCCAGAAGTGTTGTTACAAGGCCGTGGAATCGATTCCAAGAAACAGGAAATGTTAGACGTCGACCAGGGCAAGGTCGGCCACGCGTCACTACAGCAACCGATGACCGGTATATACGGTTAACAGCCCGTCGAAACAGAACAGAGAATGCTACGCAGCTGCAAAGACGGTTGCTCTTGGCAACAGGATGAAGGGTGTCCAGCCAAACAGTACGTAATCGGCTTCATGAGGGAGGGCTCTATGCACGTAGGCCAATGGTCTGCATTCCGTTGACCCCACGCCACCGTGCGGCCCAAAGAAGATGGGCTGCTGAACATCGAGATTAGGAGCAACATGATTGGAGCCAAGTGCTGTTTACAGACGAGTCCCGATTCAGTCTGGAGTGTGACACCCGACGTGTTCTGGTATGGAGGGACAGGGGCACTCCAAATAACCCCGCATTCGTTCGTGAAAGGTCACAATACAGACGAGCTGGTTGGATGGTATGGGGTGGAATCAGCATAGGCGGACGTACGGACCTGCATATCATTCGGAATGGCACTTTGACGGCCGGAAGGTATGCAGACGAGATACTGCGACCTTATGTCATCCCTTACGCTGGAGCCATTGGAGATTCCTTTGTTTTCCAGGATGATAATGCCCGACCGCATAGAGCTCGTCTGGTGGAGAACATGCTTGAAGCTGAAACAATACAGCGTATGGAATGGCCAGCGTGCTCTCCTGACCTGACATGTCCCAAACATGCTCGGACGACGCATTGCTGCGCGACCAAGGCCGCCTGTTACTGTCCGAGACTTGCAGATTGCACTTCTTGAGGAGTGGAACAGTATTCCCCAAAGTGTGATCGATAACCTCATCGCATCCATGGCAAACAGGTATGCAGCAGTCTTAGCTGTTCGAGGAGACCACACGCCCTATTAAAACTCATGCATCATGTCTAAACCGTACTTTTTTTTATTGTTTACATGTAACCAAATTGTTGCCCTAAATCATCTTTTCATGTTTTTTCCATATTTTCAAATAATTAAAGCTTAATTCCAAATTTTTTTACGTCTTTTTTCTGTATTGCGCATTGATACGCGTGTACTATCCATTGTATGCCAATACGTGGCTGTCTCGCACGGTTTTCTCCACTTTTTTTGCTTGCTCCCCTACTTGTTTTGAGCAGTGTATTTGGATGTGCAAAGAACAGAAGAGATGATGCACCAGGCTAGAAAAACACAAACACGTAGCGTGATGAAGTTACACGTTTCTGTGAAATATGGCCCCTTCACGCGGAGCAGAAAACCCTGCTCGTAGGAGAAAACCCGGTTTTAAAGTGTAATACCGACCTGATAAAGGGTCGACGAGAAGTGTTCTGGATACATTCTAAAAATTACCAACCAACTGACATAAGAAGGTGTTGCACAAAATTGCTTTACCATGGTCTGAAGTTCTTTTGGTTTTTAATAAATTTTAAAAAAAGTTTAAATTTCGTTCACAGGTGGCACTGTAAAACGAAAAAAAACTCGAATTAACACATAAAATGCAATACAAACAGTGCGTAATTAAAACATGACAATTAGCATTGCATAAAACTCACATTTCAATATGAGTGTCCTTTTTAGCTACAACTATATAGGTGATGGGTGCTTGCTTATGTTGAAATATGGAAGTTTTATGTGTAACGCGAATTGTCATTAAACATTAATTATGCACTGTTTGTGTTGCATTTTATGTCTTACGTCGAGTTTTCGTTTTATGGCGTTGCCTGTAAATAAAACTTTCATTTTATTAGAAAAAAACTCTAGGCTATGATAAGCATTTTAGTGAAAAAAATCTCACCTTTTTATGTCAATTGATTGATATTTTATTGATTTTAAAAATGTTGCCCGGACTTCTCGTTCATCCTGTAAAATTTATCAGTTGGGATTGGATAGTTTTACTGGCACAAAGACCAATTAGGTCAAACTGCACCAAAACAAATGACCAATTAATAATAAGATAAATTTAAAAGTTGGGAAAATCCTTGATTTTTTTTTTTTCAATAAAGAATAAAAAATATATACGGGAAAAAGTGGGACATTTTTTTTTTAAATTTCAAACACAATTACTCGGAGTGACTGCAGCGATAACTCGGGATGAGACTTACTATGGAGGAGCCTCAATATAGGGGTCATGCACGCATCACCTTATCAGTACTTATTACAGCAGTAATTTATTTATTTGTTACACATTTTTTGGGAGATCAGTTATGCTGCAGTTGAAATGGCCTAAAAATCGTTTTTTTGTAATTGCAATCAAGAGTGATAATGATCCTATGTCGTTGTATATTTTTCAGTTGCCCACGAGTAAAAATGGCTGGATTGACATTGCCAAGCAGTGCGAAAACCATTGGAATTTCCCCAATTGCTTAGGTGCTATCGGCGGGAAGCAGATCATAGTGCAACGTCCAAGGAACACAGGCCCGGCTGTTCCCAATGTTGTGATACTTTTTGTTGTAGTGGACGCAAACTATTGTTTTACTTTCGCGGACATTGGATGCCAAGGTGAAACAAGCGATGTTTATAAGAATTTCTCGTTCTTCGCGAAATTGCGAGCGAAACAATTAGAGCTTCCGCCAGCCAGCACGCTCCCTTCGTCTGATATAACTGTACCGTACGTGTTTCTCGGTGACGCTGCTTTTTCATTAACAGAGCATACGATGAAGCCATACTCCTGTGTCTTGGAAAAAGGAAGCGCCGAGAGAATTTTCAATTATCGTTTGGGTCGCGCGAGCCGGGTCGTCGAAAACGTTTTCGGGGTAATGGCATCCGTTTTCCAAGTTCTTAGAAAACCGATGCTGCTAGAAACAGAGAAAGCCACCAACGTTGCGATGGTGTGCGTTTTGCTACATAACTTGATGAGGCGAAGCCTATCGTCGTCATCATCCTATACGCCTCTTGGTACGTTTGACAGCGAATTAGATGGAGAAATCTGTCCCGGGTCGTGGAGAAATGACCAGAGTGCAATGTCATCCTTCACAAGCATCAAGAAAGTGGCCAGAAAACCGGGAGATTTGGCCAGAGGGATCCGCGACTCTTTTGCCAAGTATTTCACCACGTCTGGTAGATTATCTTTGCAAGAAAAGTACTGTTGAGGCAAGGAAAAGTAAACCTACTATTAATCAAGTTCTTAAGTTATAATCACGGAACATCGAGCGTGTGCATATCAACCAATCTGGGACTTCCATTCCCACCCACCCCCCTTTGGCGGCTTTGTTTTCTTACTCTTAATTGTATTGCTTTCTCTTCACTGTGAATAAGAGATATTGAATAAATAATACTGAAATGAATATAATGTTGAATTCTAATGGCTCGCTTACATAGCGCATGTTATACGTTGTACTTGAATTATTTGCTGAATTTTCGTTAAGTATATACGGGACTTCAAGCATTAATTCATTGCACCCGAACGAAACAAGACTAGGATATCTGCAGCCCGGACCTCCGCTCCCCCACAATTAAGTTGCAGCGCTTCACAACGCAACGTGGCTGTAGTGTACGCGGCTTAATATCGATCAATAGTGGGTTCAGTAGTTTTGCTTTCGCAGAACGCGTATTCAACTTGCGCGTGCTCGCTCGTGGAGCTTGTTTTGGAAAGTTTCGTCTTAGGTGCCGAAGGAACTCCGATACGACAAAAACATGTTGGGGGTGGGAAGTTTAGGGTTGCCAGACGTCCGTATATGCTACCCAAGGGCGCATGCTGGGATGAGCTGTATTGGATATTCATGATCTACTGAGGGCTTAGGTGACCTCGTAAAGTTGGTTGAAGGCATGGGTGGGGATACAGAGAGGGAAGGAGATAGGGACGATTCTCCCCTCCCCCGATTAAAAAAAATATTGGCATAGGCAGAAGATGGACATTTTTGTCCCGTCCTCCCTCCCCGTTCGATAAACAACACCTGTAGCCGCATATACTTTTGCGGGGGCGGCTTGAGCCCTTAGGGTTCCGTTTCTATGGGGTATTGTACTTAAATTTTCAAATTTAAAAGTTTTTAAAAATTGAGTTTTTTTTACCCACTTTATTGTGGTTGGAGAGGTTGTTCCCCACATTGTGGTGAAGCTCAACATCCAGCACTATTGAGAGGCTTCATGGCAATGTTTTTATGTGTGTATATGCATTGACATCATTCTGTGCGGAAAGTTTCGAAGGATTAAAATAATTGATTTCTTATTTTTTATTTTGTAAATTCATTCCATTGGCGGAGATACGGAGGGGGGGATTGCCTCTCCCCAGCGTCAAAGGTGGAGTCGACTGATCTATTGTATATATGAATTGACATCATCATCGTGCCCCCCCCCCAGACTTCCGAGTCTATTCCGCCTATGATTCACTCGCGTTACTCCTTTCGTTAAGACCCCTATTTTATTAACACCGCCCCATTTGTCACTACTCACAGCTTGGAAACCACTGATATAAGAAAACAGTCTAAAGCCCCTATCCCACGATTGCTTGGTACCTTAGAGGAGAAATAAAAAATAATTCTTTATTTCTCCTCGATGCTTGGTACGTGACGCAGGGTAAGATAATTAAAGTAAAAGATAATAAAAAGTCTTGGACACGCAAAAACCACAACCGGCGTGAAGGAAATCCCGCACTTTTGGCTCCCTCATCGTGAATAGGAGTTTACTTTAAAATAAAAAGGATTGTAAGAAATGGGGGGGGGGGAAATAGACTGAACTTAATGGTAGGAAGCACCCAGTTACATCAAAATTTAAGTTCGCAAAACAAAAAAAAAATTGTATAACAAAAGATAAACTCGTTGTTGAAATATGAAGTTTCACAGGGGGAGGGGTCCCATCTGACGGAAGACTGACGGGGGGGGGGGGGGTCATGATTTCGAAGATTCTTTAGTGGTGCATGGACTGAAAAAAGGTTAGGAACCACTGCTCTAACTCAAAACTTAATTATTAATTTTTTTTATCAATCCTTTAAGTCGAGGCTTTCCTCCCTGAGGTCAAAATAAAATAGTATTCTACAGTGAGAAAAAAAAAGGAACCACACGCTACATTTGTGTAGCAAAAACATAGACATAAGATTAATTAACGGTTATATTACAGAGTGTTTCAAAAAGAATCATCCTATTTGAAATGCGTATATTACGAAAAATATTGGACACACATAGACACTTAAGATTATTTTATATAACATAGCTAATCAAAGTTTTTTCACAAACCAAATTAAAGGTGTTTAATATGTCTGTACTTTAGTCAAATTCGTCTCAAACTTTTGCAAGCATGTTTGCATTCACTTGCTCTTCTTTCTTTCAAACCGAGCACAACTCAGGTCTATCGCCATAGGCAATTTACTACCTAGTGAGTTGTGCCGGAAGTGTAACTGTGTCCATACCTAAAAGTCTGAGTGCATATGTAGTGTTGAGTTTGATTTTTCAGTGCCGCCATTTATATTTCAGAAGTGAAGTGCTGATATGATTGAATTACATTTGTACTGTTTGTTGGTCTGTTGCTCTCTGTGGCGAGACTTTTTAAAGGGAAATCGGCTCGCATTCGCGCCTTGAAATTGGAAACCACAGAAAACTGACTTCAGCCGACCACCACAGTGACGACGGTTTGCATCCACGGCTGCTGTTATGCGTATCTTCAGTTCTGCTGATGTAGCTGGAATTGGAGGCACATAAACGTAGTCTTTTATAAACACTCCAGAAGAAGAAATCATACACTATGAGGTTGGCGATCTTTGAGGCCAGTCATGTCAGGTCCCGTACTGCTGATTCATCGTTTAGGAATGCAATTGCTCAAAAATTCTCGACCGTCCAAGCTCCAGTGTGGGTGTGCCCCGTCCTGCTGGAAAATGAAGTCATCCGAATCGGTTGCTAACTGTAGTTTGAAAAGCTAATATTGACAAACACTCAAGTGGCGGCCGAAGGAAGAGCGTTAGCGCTACCAGTCGGCAACTGCGTGAAACTCGAGATTTCTCTCTTTCTACCTATACATTATTCGATCAAAACGGATTAAAAGCTGAATGGTTATGAATTTTTCAAATCGGATGTGTGAGATTCTTTTTGAAACACCGTCTGTACACGGGCACCGGGGTCTGAAAGTGTTAAGAAATTCATTAACTCCAGGAAGTTGCATCCTAAGTCCAAGGCATTAGAGCCCCGAGATTTAAGAAATATTGATGCGATTGTAATGCAAAAGCCTATCTGATCCGGGACGAGTGGTGCTAATTACGCGAATGATTATTTCTTAAGTGTAGGAGTTTTATTTGTAAGAATTATTAGTCTATTTCTTGTGGAGTGTGCGTGCGCGAGCACGTTTCCATATAAGGCCCCTTTCACACGGAGTGGACGAAGGTCCTGATCCAACGCGTAGCGTGATTATGTAACACGTTTCTGCCGGCGCGAAATTAATTGTCTATTTCGGTTCACGCGGCGCAAAAGACCTATTCCTAGGAAAACCCGGCTTTAAAGCCTTTAAACGTTTTAATCCGGCGGCCCTGAAAGAACGCCGTACGTGGATAACGTTGTTTAATAAAAGTATTTAGTTTAAAAAAAATCAAAAGATTAAAAACTTAAAAAAATATATTTAAAATTAAAATAATTGAAATTTTCAATTAAATTTAAAAGTTATTAAAGTATTTATCAATTATATTCGTAATGAATTACAGAACGGCTTATAATATTGGTCCTGTCAGTGGCCGCCGTTGTTGGCAGGTTTTATTGTATAAAATTGTAAAGTATGGACAAAAAGCAGTTGAGAAGTTGCTATATCTCAGAAAGAAACGGAGGGATGGATAGACATATTTGATGAACAGGGACCTTCACAACCCTATATCGAAGCTGTACCGAAGGAAAAGATGGCAAAATCTATTGTTCTATCACATTGGTCGTCCCCCCCCCCCCCCGAACGAAATTTCTGGCTACGCCCCTGGACCTTCATATGGTGTTTTTAATGGTATTTATGGCAAATATATCGAAAAAAAGCTGTTCTTTATTAAAACTTCTACCCGCATCCACTCCGTCCGGAAACGGAGCGGATGAATTTTATATCTGCAATGTAGTTTAAACTTAAATATCCAACTTGAGGACATGTTTCCGTGGTGTAGTGGTTATCACGTGCGCCTCACACGCGCAAGGTCCCCGGTTCGATCCCGGGCGGAAACAGGATGCAATTTTTTTTTTTTTTTTTAAAGTCCTTTTACTTTTATTGAATACTTTAAATACAGTGAAACTTCACTACAGCGACTGCCATAAATCCCTCTATAACGATATTTTTTCAAGTGTTGTTAGGGGGAATGCGTGTAAAATCCACGAGTGTCGATTTCCACCTCTTCTGTCGATATAACCTCCCACACACAGCGATATTTCTGTTCGTCCGCAGAGTATCGTAAAATCGAGATTTCACTGTATTATAATATGTATTTCGCATAATCCGATAAAATCATTTTTTGTTTGAATCTTGAATTTGCGAAACACTCTTGTAACGTATTCTTTCACTATTATTCATTAATGCGAATAACGGTGATTCATGGGTTTTCATGATTTTTTAAAATGATTTTTAGTGATGAAAAATTATATACAGTCAAACCTCGTTAGTGCGTCATCCGGTTAACACGTCATTCCGCTTAACGGGTCACGTTTTGGAAGTCCCAATTGTCCTCAGAATTGCTTACTCCGTCTGTCTATTGCTTACTCCGTTTAACGAGTCACTCCGCTTACTAAGTCATATTTTTGCTTTCAAGAGAGTGACTCTCATTAACGAGGTTTGACTGTATATATATATTTTGTCTTTTCACGCTTCTCAAAAGTTTAAAAAAAAAGAATTTTTCATTAGAAAAAACGTATTCTAATGTGCTACGTGGCTGTAGGACGGAATTACGCATTGAGCTAACTCATCGTTCCAGTGAAACCATTTGACCCATTTCTTCATGTGTGATCAACGAGCTCACTTTGAAGTTTTTTAATCGTCAATTCGGTTAATTAACGTGAGTTTTGCGTCATTGAATCGAAGCGGCTCGATCTTTATACAGCTTTGGTTTGAATCGATTCGTCCGAAGAATGTGCTGCCATCTATTGCAGATTCTTAGAAATTAGTTATTCAATAGATGTTACCAAAGCTGATTGTTTCAACTAGGGAGTAGGGTCACCAACCGCCCTCCTTTTTTTTTTTATGTCATTTCAAGTGTCCTCCTACGTTTTGGAAAATTTGCCTTCTCGTCCTCCTTTTCTGGTTTCCGGAATCGTTTTATTTTTCTGGGGAAATTTTTTTTCCCACTTTGAAACACATTTCTTCATTTGCACCAAGGGGCCATTCAAGTATTACGTAAGCAGATTTTTAGTCATTTTTGCCCCCCCCCCTCCATACTGACGTAATACTGGAATGACCCCCAATAGCCTTCGAAGTTCTCAGAATTTTTTCTGTTTCTGCTTTTTTTTAGCGGTTCTGTTTCAAGTGTGGGAAAAATTATTGTTATGGCTGGTTTTGTTGGTTGTAATAGTGGCCCCATCTATTGGAAAAAATTAGGATGAGTGACGTATGAGCAGACGTCCTCCTTTCTCAGTCTTCAGATTTGGTAACCATAAACCAGAGTGAGTGTATGTGCCGTATTTCCCGGGACAGTGCCGGTTTTTCTGGCCATCTCGACTTTTTATTTGCGAAAATGTCCCCATTTTCTAGTTCGGAGTTTTCTTGAATTCGTTATTTTCATCAAAAACGTTGATCACAAAATTATTTAATAACTATGAATCGATTATCATTTTCAGAGGAACATTTTTTTATTCTGTCTGGATATTATGCACGTATTGGCAACGTGTTCGAGTATCTTGCACTAACGCACCCCCTCCATGTAACGCACCAGATAGATTTTATATTTGACGGGCGCTATACGGGTCTGAGCAGTGTCAGTATACAGATACATTCAACAGATTTACATACCTTTCATTCCATTAACGCCTAAGCTGTTGAATTAATTCATTTAACAGATTCAATTCAACATCTTAGGCGTTGAGAGTAACATTAACATTTATTTTTTTACATAAAACATGGGCCCGTGAGTTTCACCAAAAATCAATTTAAGTTTTCCGTTATAAATTCCAAAGTGAGTTTTACTGTCAGTTCTCTAAAAGGCTAAGAATAATTTGTGATTTCTCAGGAAGTTTCAAGCTTAGCGACTCCCTTCGCGCGTTCGCAACTGACTTCCACCAACAGAATTCCCGAGAAAAAAAACATTTGCGACTATTTTTTTCCCGGATTTCAAGAAATTTCGATTTCACACATTAACAACAGATTGGGGAAGGGCGGACTTTCATACTGTGTTGTGTTCACCATCAAAATTCAATTTTACTCCTCCAAATTTTGTCGAGGAATAAAAAATACTCCTTTCAAATCTTGGGTAATTTTTTTAATAATCTTATATATTTCGCTGTGTTTTTCATTAAAAAAAATACTCTTTTACAAAAATACTTCCTCAAAATTTTGTTTGAAGAGAGAGGAATAAAATTACTCTTCAAAATTATTTTTTATTATTCGTGTCCTATAAGGGCGGAATTATACTATAAGAGTTTAATAAAAGATCTTTTAAAGAACTTGAAGAAAAACAACCAATAAGCCTATTGTTTGCATTCGCTTGAATGCAACAAATGCTATTATGGATTGCATTTTTCAAGTCTTGTAAAAGATCTTTTATCAAACTTTATAGTGCAATCCCGGCCTAACAGATGAAAATGATCCCTTCGCCAAGTGTTCGCCAATACGCATCAAATTTCATTGAGGAGTGAAAATACTTCTTCAAATTTTAAGTAATTTTTTTTGAGGCCCGGATTGTACTGTAAAATTCCTTTTTTTTCAAACTTCAAAAATGCAACCAATAACCACATCGGTTACATTTGAGCGAGTATAACCGGTGCGCTATTGGTTTTTTTTTTGGATCTTTCATCAAACTTTTACAGTGTAATGCCAGCCTTAGGCCGGGATTACACTGTAAAAGTTTGATAAAAGTTCGTTTATGAAACTTGTGCTTATTGGTTACGTTTTTCAAGTTTTGTAAAATAAGTTTTATAGTGTAATACCGGCCTACTAGACTTATTTTTGTATTTTTCATTGAATATAAAATACTCTTCTTTTTACAGAAATATCCCTTAAAATTTTGTAGAAGAGTGAAATTACTGTACTCTCCAAAATTATTCTTCTTCGGATAATACTGCCTTCGCCAAAAGGGGGGGGGGGAGAAGAAATCCAGTGCTTGCATTATTCACGCGCTAATGTTTTTAACATTTAAAAACACAAATAAAACACGTTGAGCAGCATTTCAATGTGAGTACTTTATTAGGATCACGAATACAAAAATACACATTCATTGAACAAAAATTTTTAAAACAATAAAAAAAAAACTCTTTTGTATAGGAACCTTTCTCTATGTCTAAAGCCGGGAGAAGTTTGATAAAAGTTCTTTTATAAAAGGGCAAAAATGCAACCAATAAAAGCATCTGTTATACTCGGTCAAATGTAACTGATGCTATTATTAGTTGAATTTTTCAAGTTTTGTAAAAGATCATTTATTATACTTTAGTGTAATCCCGGCCTATAAGGATTATTTGTTTTCACCGGTATATAGTTTCACATATTTCCAGTCGATATTCATTTCCCGAAGATGTACATGTAACACACACACACACAGTGTAGCTGCCGTTCATTCGTAACTTACAAAATCCCACTCGCGAAATTTGCGGATGAAATAAGGCACATTTTAGTCCATCATCATTGATATAAATGTGCACTACATACTCCGCAATACTTTCGGATGTTCCTCGACCTTACACAAAATAGAATTCGAATTTCTTTGAAATTGCATCACTCACACACAGACGCGCGCGAAGAAGAATAGTTAGTACTTGTAACAAAATAAAAGATGAACCCTTTTCCCCGTTTGGATTATAATTTTGAATGGACGAATCATCACCGAGATGAAGTGTTGTTCCCTCTTGTCGTGGACGTTCACAAATTGTGGCGTGCGCCCGATCATTTCTCGTTCCGCAGCGGTTCCATCTCGGCTCCGTCAGACGTTTTCTTGCCGTTCGTCGACGAAGACTTCGAATAACTGGAATGCCTTCGGACCTTGTTATATAAAACCACGTGCAAACCCGAACATGTCAACCACACTCCGAACAGACTGACCTATTAAAACGAAATCGTAAATTAATTTCGATACTAATTACTAGAGCCCGGATTATATGCATTTGCATATTTCGGGCCTTCTTTAGCATTAACGCATATGAATGCATAAAATCAAAGAAGTGCATATTTTTGAAGGTTTATTTAAGCTCACTCAATTTTTTTTTATAATCTTTCAAATAAATATTGTTCATAATGTTTTCAAAACATCGGGTTTTTTTCCCGCCGGTGAAATTTAGTGAATTATTTGTGAAGTATTTTACGAATATATTAACTATTTTATTGTAAGGTTATTTCTAGAGAAATGTCAAAAGAGTGCTAATTTCTTTTTTTTTTAAATAGTGTCGAAGTTCTTTTGTTACTGGAATTTTCGTTATTGAGCAACTGCAACAAACTAGAAATTAAAAAATTTGCAGAAGTTTTTTGCATATGCGGTATATATATATAAAATATATGAGAGGATATGTTTTTGTAAATGAATACATATGCACGAAGAAATAGAAAAGATGCATTTTATAAGCACGTCTGTTTTTTCTTTTTTGCATGGTAATTTTTTTAATGCATATTTTCTCATTTTTTGTACATATTTCGGAATTTTTGACTTTTCAAGATTTTTAATTCATATTTTGGGATTTTTAGTGCATATTTTGGCATTTCAAGTGCTTAACTGTACATTTTGGTAGTTCAGTCGGACCGTTTTCATATTTTGGCATTTTAAGTGCATTTTTTTTGTATTTTTAAGTGCATATTTTCGCATTTTTAAGTGCATATTTTTGCAGTTTTACGTGCATATTTTTGCATTTTTTAGTGCATATTTGCATATTTTTAGAGCATATTTTGCCACTTTTTTAGTGTATATAATCCTGGCTCTAGTAATTACCATGGCCCCGATGTTTTGACCTAAAAAAAAATCTTTAAAAAAAATGACAGTAAAAAATGCTCCGAAAACTCGAAAAAAGCTCAAAAAGTAAAAATAAAAACTTATTCAAATAACAAAACAAATTTCATCAATTCGAAAGTGATTTTTTTTTAATCCGGGGCAACCTGGCATTTTGGCGTCCATTGTAATGTAGAAGATGTTAAAGGGGTGAATTCGGCCCCTTCTTCTGGTTCAGCACCCGGGGCACCAGACTCGCCTACTCTCCCCAAGCTGCGGCCCTGTGTATGCGAGTTATGCAAATGAGCAAGTCGGAGCACCAAATATGAAATAAATCTTTTTGCATCGATAGGTATATGTTACTAGATTAGGTAATTATTACAGGTGAACATTGCCTTATAAGTTTTATATTAGGCATTTCTCTGGATATTTATGAAAGATACAAACTCTTTGAAGATTTGATATAATTTGCGTACCTGTAACCAATAGGCCCAGTCGTGTGCGTAGGTGGACTGAACGCCGACGACGAGCAACAACCCATGCGCGGCGCTCAACTGATCGACGAGCTCTGCCATATTGCCCGATATGTACGCCAGGGGAATGGTGAATAGGATCGCTCCTGAAATTGATTCAAGTGAAACAAAATAATTTAGACAATGATATCGATATAAATACGACAATTTGTTTAGTTACATACTTTCACAACGTTTAAATTGCGATCACGAGAATATTCATTCGTTACTGGTTTCATCTTTAAAAGATAGATGGCAGTACATGAACACATTTCTGCGGTTTCATGAATTTGAACCGATGTCCGACGTGGAAAAGTTTCTCTGTAGAGTTTCAACGTGTGGCGGTACGAAAATTCGGGGAATCTGCCATTTAACGTAGCCCGTCATACGAGCTTCGCTAGGAGGCCTTCTGCCATATATGGTGTTGGATGGGTGCACTGGACAACTAAAAAGCCAACGAAATCCTATTTACTTATAGCTCGTGTGTGCTGAGCGGTGCCGTACGTGGACAGCCAGACATAATTCAGGCCAAAACCCACAATCTCTGAATTTGATGAATTCTTGAACTTTCTTTTTTGGATTCTCATCAGCCAGCTGTCGGGACCCTTCAATATATGGATGTCAAATGGCAGGATCAGTGTAACGCAAAACGAGCTCAATTCCGTTTGGGCCACGCATACACACACAACACGATCCTGCATGTAACCAATTCGTTATAAATTCCCCAGTGCAATAGGTACGAAAATCATGTATTAAGTAGTGGTACTGTACTAGCCACAGAGGCTAAACATATGCGGGCACGGTTTTGTTCGACAATAGTTATTTCCGACAATGTCATTGCCAGGGTTATCAGACAGTTTTGTTTTAATTGGAAAACTATTGTTGCTTTTTTAGTCAGTGTAGTGGCGACATCTGCTGCTGCTGCTACAACTACTAAACCGCATATGTGTCCTCTGAGGCTTTTATTAGTATTTTGATGTTCCTCTGAGGGACTTCTAACGAACTGGTGCATGCGGAATGTGCAGTGTAGGACTTCCAGATTCTTAAATTGAGAATGGAGGAGGATGCCTTAGTGACGTGACTCATCCCAATTATTCCAATAGATGGCGCCCCTACTCCGATCAATAAAATCGGCCACAACAATAATTTTTAAGCACGCTTGAAATGACATCGAAAAGGGGAACTGTTGGTAACTCTAATCTAACGTGAATTTTTGTTTCTAAGGAATGCTTATTATGTGTACAAAAGTGCTGCAATCTAGCTTCAGAATTCGTAAGCAACAACGTGGCATGTCATTTTGCCGTTTTTTTTGTATTGTGCCTGAATTTTTAATTTTGTAAGCCGGATTGCTGTCTGTGGAGAGGCTTTTTTAAAAGGCCAAAAATCGATTTAAAATCTCGCACCCGTATAGTGTTAGAATGATCGCGGGGACCCCCACAGTCACCACGGTGGTGGTCGGCTGAAGTTTGTTTTCTGTCGTTCCCAACTTCGAGGCACAAATATGAGCAGATCTCCCTGTTAAAAAGTCCCGCCGCAGAGGGAAAACAGGCGTACAAGAGTATGCTATTCATATCATTACACTTCATGCATAGTTAGAAAAATTGATGGCAGATGGCAGCACTACACATAACAAGCATTACGCAGAAACAAGCTTTACGTTAGGTTCACAACACGGACACACATTCCAACATGCACCAATTCGTTAGAAGTTTCGCAGAGGAATATGGACGAGGTGCATGTCTGGTTTAGTAGTAATAGTAGTGTTAGAATGACCTCATTCAAACACATGATAAAGTACAACATGGAGAAAGAAAGGGGGAAAAAAGAGAAATAACTATGGTTTCAAGAACAAAGAAGCTGGAAGAAAGAAAAGAGAAGAATGTGAAACGAAGTTTTTTTTCATGGATTCCACCATGAAGCGCGAGAGGCGTTGAGTAGCCGACTGTTATCATTTTTAATGATTTTTTTTGTGGTTTTAATAATTGCATTCCACCGCTAATTATTTGTTTCTCGGCGAGATGAAAGATCTTAAATTTTTTCATAATTTTTTCAGGAAGACACCTAGGGACCCTCTCCTTGTCATACCTATGCAGATCCTGTTCTGGTGGACATATTTCGTTGAAACTTGGTGTATAGGTTATATTCTTCGAGGCGCGAATACGAGAGCCGTTCTCCCCGTTAAAGAATCTCGCCACAGAGAGCAACAGGCCTACAACGGTACAAATCTTCAATTATTACGTTTCACTCATAGTCCAACAAACTGGTGGCAGATGGCAGCACTATAACAGGCATTGCACAGAAACAAGCTTCATGCTAGGTTCACAATACGGACATACACATTCCAACATGCGCCAAGTCGTTAGGAGTTCCACAGGGGAATGCGGATGAGGTTCATGTGTGGTTTAGTTAGTGCATAGGTTTTATGAACCATGGGGGAAAAAGAAAACTGCAATAAAAATTGTTCAATTCTTGATCAGCAGGTGAAAAAGAGGCGATTTTTTATTGCAAATTTTCTTTTCTCCTAATGGTCTTTCCTACGTATCCCCAAGTTTCATCGAAATACGTCCGCCAGAACAAGCTCTACAGTCTCAGTTGAAGTAAGACAGTTCTGAGTAGTGTCATCGAACTCACACCTACTTGGCACCTGTTGTGGTGGACGTATTTCGTTGAAACTTGGTGGATACGTAGCCCATGGATAAAATAAAATTTCCAATAAAAAAGCGCCCCTTTTCACCTGGTGGTAAAACATTGGACTATTTTTTATTGCATTTTTTCTTCCCCCATGGTCCATACAACCCACATAAGTTTCAACGAAAGACGTTTACCAGAACAGGCGCTACGTAGGTCTGAGCAGTGTGAGTTCTATTATAAAACCACCCCGTTTAGTAAAGTGAAGCGGAAGAATTCAGATAGACACACCAACGAGACAGGCCGTTGATTGGACGAAACTGGGAGGTCTTATTCCGTTGATTTTATATAACTTCGCGGTCTTTTTCTTTTGCGTTCATTAAATCATTTCATCATTTGCTTTCGTGAAATCACTTTCAGTAGCGTCAATTATCTTGAAAAGGTTTTGTTGAAGCATCTCCGTGAAGATGATTGGTTCTGGCGGGAGAGGTTCGACCAAGAACACCGTTTACAGGGTGGTGCCGATGCTTTGCGTCAAAGAATTGCAAGAAGATTTTATGTCTTGCTGTTAAATCGCTCTCTCCTCCACGTAGTGTAAGTCGATTTTATAATAGAGTCTTGTGTAAAACACACGAGGAAAAGAGACAAATGAAAAGGCGTGGGAAGGAAATCCCATAATTCAAATGTTCAGTATAGAAAAGTTAAGAACTGAAAAAAGTCTCAGTTTTGTCTGGAGATTGGGCTCCAAGGACTGCTTATACTATATAAATGCTCGGTAGAACTGGCGTTTGTATTGACCCCAGGGGCGTATCCAAGGGTTGAGCTTCTTTTGGTCGAGTTATACTTTCCTCTATTTCTCTTTAAATCTTCATTTCACTATGAATTCCTTTTTTTTTTCCTTACGAAACCGTAAAAAAGAATCGGCTGACCTCGGCCGTGTTTCTTCCAGATAAAGCTATTTAATAAGCTATAATTCCGAGATTGTACAGGGAGGGTCGAGAAGTTATGAGCAGGAACATGTCATGCGAGATACTCACCGAATGTGTGGTGTGTATATACATTTCATGTGTGTGTGGGTTTGTATCCGCTTTTCACTTTCAAGAAAATGGAAGAGTAAAGAAATTTTGTTCACTGAGTTTGTACGGGGACAGGGCCACAACTAAGGGGAGAACAGGCGGATTTGATGCACTGGGAGCCGGAGCAGAGGAGACGCAAATTTCACCATTTAACCTCTTCTTCAACATTGAAATGGGGACACCAAAATGCGTGTTTGTCTGGCTGACCAAGCATCTAGTTGCGGCCCTGGACATGGGCATGTTCGATTTAACCGAACCATAATATGGCTTTCGAAGAAGCGATTAATAGTTTACAAGGCACGCTAAACTAGTTCTGGGCAATTGAGCCCAGCTAGCTGGAAGAAAGTAAATACATCCATGGTTTAGCCATGCCCCCCCCCCCCAAGGGGTGGGCTGGCAAGGCTCCAGCCCTGGGGCCCGGGACGATTTTCATTATTTTTTGTTTTTTCACGCTGTAAATCCATCATAAGAGGGCCCGTGAAAGTCTGGTCGGGGGCCCGCAAAAGATCCCAGCCTAGGGCCCTACTTCAGGATGTGGGGGTCATGGGTTTAGAACCTGTGTTAGTGTTTCACAACCTGCCCCCCCCCCTCCCCCTGTGGTTCTAGGATATTTTGGGGCCACGGGTAAAAATCAATTGCCAAAGAGAACTGTGAAAAAAAATCCGGTCGTGAAGAAATAGTTTGAAGTGATATATGGTGGAGAAAATTGTATCTCTAAATTCAGAATCCAGGAGAGCACCCCAGTAGAACCAAGTCAATCTTAACGCATGTGCTCATACAAGCACAAGGCGTAATGTCTATCAACGGCCCTCATGATTGGATCTGTTCTATGCTTTTCGAGAGTGAATATGTAAGTTGCTACTTCCTTAGTACGAGAGTCCATGATGTTGAAATGCGCAGGAGTAGGTCTACATTCCCCACAAAATTGAAGCTCACCACTCTAACTAAGGGCCCAAAGACAGACCTCACTTAAAACTTCTGTTTATAAATTTACTGAAAATTCAATTCAATAAGTAGAAATCGTCTCGCTCCTGGATGAGGTGGAAGGGGAGGGGACACGAGGCGGTTGAAGGTTAAGAAACGACTGGCCTATACGATATTGCATGTACGAAGACGTCTTTTGAATTTTATTTTTTCTGAGGGGAGTACGAAAACAATATTGCGAGAAAGCATTTACCTTGAAGCAGGACGAGAGGTAACGACACGTTCCTTAATATTTTCCTCGAACGTTTCCAGCAGGTAGATACAAAGGTCACTACCATAACGACCACGGTGACGGCCGCATCAGCTACGCACAGCGCTGCCGTGGCTGTCTTGCAAGCCTTTCCAACTGCAACACAACAAGTCAAAAGAGAATCACCGTAAGAAGATATACATAATGTACTGCATGTTTATATTAGAGAGAGATAGAGCATCACGAAATTCGTCGTTATCGTGAAATATCATGAAAGAGAATTCAATGAATTAATGAAATCGAATGAATATTCGAGGCTCGAAACGAAGAACTTTGATTTTATATTTCAGAATGATAAATTATGTTTCCTAGAACATTGATGAATGAGTTCGAATTCTGTTGCCTTTTTCTCGTTCCAATGTTTTTTTTAGAAGAGAAATACGTATAAATATCGATTGAAATAGAGAACTTACTCCTGGTGCCACCTATTAAATGAGAACATTACTATTTGTTATAAATTCTCCAAGTAAAGCTGACTGTTGGGTTTTATACCAGTGTGCAGCATGAAATAAAAAATATTGTGGTATCATACCATTTTCACGCTGGCCACCGATTGATCAACAACAGATTTTACATGAAGAATTCTAACAAAGTTTTGATTTTATTTGATAGGTGGCAGCAGAGGGATCCCTGCTAAACGATGTTTCTCGAAGGATAAACTGTAATTATTTAGAAAGAGCAGAGAAAATTTTCCTCGTATTTATATATATTTTTCCAAAAGGTTCGCAAATTATTTCTTCCCTTAATGCCTCTTGCGAATGTGGCCCGCAGATTTAAAAACTTGTGTGAATGAGCGTAAACTCACATTGAACCCCATGGACTCGAACTCCAACCCCAGGGCCACAACTAGATGCTTGGTCAGCCGATTCAAGAACGAATTTTGGCACCTCTCTTGTAATGTTAAAGAAGAGGTTAAAATGTGAAATTTGCATTCCCCCCCCCCCCACCCTGGTCCGGCGCTCAGGTAACAACATGCCCTGTCCAACCCAATTTATGAAACGTCGAGAATGAATTACAGTTATTTAATTTATTAATAATTAATATTTGGAACTAAAATTTCTGTCCTAAGATTTCACTTGAGACTACATTAAGTGCCGTATATACCTCATGTGTAAGCCGAGATTTTTTTTTTACAGAAATTTCTTCTTGTATTGGAGAAGGGTCAGCTTATATACGGGTCAGTTTTTAAGGAGAAAAACCACTTCAGAGCAGGACTTGAATACGGTACTTGGAAAATGGATATTTCTCTTCGAAAATAAATAACAAAATTGCTCATTACGTTACGATGGGAGAAAATGCTCGAGATAAATTTCACAAAATACTCCACGAATCCAAGTAGTGTACGTAAATTATTCATATACGTACGGTACAAATATTCTGATCCACGTTTTCTCCGTCCAGGATAATTTACGCAGTGTGTGTTTTCTTTCAATTTTCTCTATTTCACGGCGATATTAACACTGGAAATCGACCCTAATTTGTCTTTAGTCAGAAATGTGGACGGTGTCGATGTTTTCGAGCTCGACTCTGTAAGAGTTGGTTGTTTAAGATGCGAAACTGGTTTCCGAGGACTGGGAAGGGGGGAATCGATCGCATCCATACCTCACATGTGATGGGACGTTAAAAATCAATTACCAACAGTTTCGTTCGAGTTGACTAGCGGAAAATTCACCGTCAACAGCAATGCTCCGATAGGAAAATTCACCGGCGACAATTCGTCACCAGTGAGTGAGTGATTGACCGAATGAGATAGCGAAAAACCACTTTATGGATCAAGGACGTAATATTGCATCCAAACGCCAATGAAATAAATTCAAAAAAGTTCTCTCTGTTTTCTTTTCTCTACCCTTATCACCGCGAAGCTTTGTTACAACCCTACGTAAAGAAAGAGTTATTTTTATCCCTCCGTGATGAATCGTTCTATTATGTACATCTAATGAATAGGGAATTGTTGACGATGAATTTCCAGCACATGGTTTTAGTTCAGCTTCTCACAGATTTCGTTTCGATTATTTCCTTTCAAATTTCTTTTTCTGATAATAACACCGCTCAACACTGATCTTGTTCTCATTGATATTCCAGTGATTTGAGTATGATTTTGGAGGGCTGATTTCGAATCTGTCATTGGTTTTGCCAAATTAGCTCTAGAAAATTAAATTTCAATGGTATTACCATAAGCAGTGCACAAATCGCATTGAAACTGTGCGTTATAAATAAAGTAAATCATTGGTAAAGATATTTCACTGGTTTAGAACCATTTTGGGGCGCTGGATCTCGAATCTGGCATTAGGTTTGCCGAATTTTGGCTCTAGTTTTCAGGATAATGCATACTTTCAACAATGTGATTTGCATGCTGCTTATGCATTACCATCGAAATTTAATTTTTACTTCATCACAAAAACTAGAGCCAAACTGACAAAACCAAGGCCATATTCGGAATCTGCACTCCCAATATACCCTAAAATTTGCTTAAGAGCGTGAATTTTTTTTTTTTTTTGTTCAACAGTGTAATGGCAAACAAAATTTTAAAAAAATAAATAAAAATGTGCAAATGTGTGTGTGTGTTATGACATTGACTAGTCACCTTTATGCTCGAGAATCTTATTTTTATGTTTTACTTACAAGTACTTGCATTTCGTTTCCGTACTTACAGGTGTAAGGGACGGAAGCGTTTCCGTTCTGGTAGTTCTGGAAGCACTGGTCCGACCTTATCTCGGGATGATTTCCGTCTTTATCAGCGCTGTAGACCTTTATGCACCTTGACCACAGTCCAGCGTGGCCCTGAGATACCATTTGACCTGCGAAAGCATATATTTACCAGCCATTGATTATAGGTGCCATGTTTACATATCAGCAAAATGCTACGACAGAAAATAAATAAATAAAAAGAAGAACGCATATTTTACGTTCTATGGAAGTTTGAATGTTTGATGGGTTTTGAATGAAATGTATTTTCCAATCTTTGATTGGGTAATAAGAAATGTTCATCTGATTCTAAAACCTAAGCGAAGTGTTTGTTGTTTTCACTTCTTTCTTTAAAATTTTATTTATCCTACGTGATTTGCACAATTGTTACTCCATGACCACCACTATGCCATCGCACGCATGGGGATCATCATGGACTCGCATCGCGAGGACCCCAGGTTAGATCCCCGCCGTCAGCACAATAGTGGTCGACTGAAGTTGGTGTTTTCCAACTTATTTTTTCCCTACAAAAGTAATTTCATGCACGCGATGACAAATTTGACCGTTAATCTGGGAGATAACCCAGGCCATATTCCCATGAAACGAAAATCGGCTCATTGTCCTTACGAACTGGATACTTCTGGCAATTTTATTCATGCACGGTATATCTGAGCATAGCTCACACTTCAACCGCTTAACGATCATGGACGAGATGTCCCGTTCTAACACAAATGGAACGAATTCATTCTAGTCTCTCCTGATTTTATGTACCTGTTTTCTCATCACCGCGAAGCTTCATTGTAACCCTATGAATTATTTTTTCCTGTCCCCACACTTTCTACATCCCTGTTTAGTTATTTCCATCCCCCACACATACAATGTACCTTTCTACTCTACATATAAAAAAAAGACTCGCATATGAAGAAAGAGATTATGAGGGCGGGAGAAGCAGAGAAACCTACAGTATATTTTCCCCCCTAATTATTCCCTTTCTATTTTCCCCTTCTATTTCTAACAGGTGAACAAGGAAACCAGTTGTTTTAGAATTATTAACGATACATCAAATATATATCGTCCAGATATGTTTCCAAAAGCCTGCACGTGAAAGGGGTTTAAGGTCGATTTGAACAGCGTTTCCCCCCCCCCCCCCATGTCTTACGTCATATATATTTCGAAGTAATGTTCCGCAATGGATGGAGAGGGGGATTCAATAATAATAAAGCGGTAAAATTTTTCACCGTTGTCCCATTAAAAATATCTGTTTTCGATAAATATTCATGTTGGTTTATAGGTTGCGTGGAACAGTCTCTCAACAGGTGTCGGTCGATTGCGACAGCCTTCTCCCCGATTTCTAAGGATTACAATACACCCTTTATCTGCCTTGAGGGTGATCGACCAACCCGCCCCCCCCCCAATTCTCTCCCAAAACCGTTAGGAATTCCGCGCGAACCAAAACTTCATAAAACTGACGAACGGTGATCACTAATAATTAAAACCCAACGTAGTTTTGTGTTTTCATTGTTGAACCGATGGTAACAGCGCCAACCTGTTTTCGTTTTGACATCGATATATTTTTTGGATTCGCCAGATCTGTATATAGATAGCAGCAATAAGACTGCTTATGAAATGTTTATCGTGAAAGCCGCCCTTACACACAGACTATAAGGAACATTCCAATACTTTTCGGCGCCGGTCAAGTTTGTGGGCGAAGGAGGAACCCGTTTACCTTCCTAATGTTCATGTATAACATTTTTTCTTGAATTATAATAATTTTTTTTAAACTATTACTATTATTTTGTGAATGGATGGATGCTTATCCAACGCCCACTCGCAAAATTCCCTTGTTTACGAACGGAGCCGTAACCATGCTAAAGGGAGAGAAAAAAAAAAATGGTTCTATCGCCACATGGTCGACATGGGGAGAATGTCGGCCTCTCTCGCTATTTCTCTCTTGTTGTTTCCCGCGTGAAGATGATTCATGTACACGCCGCATTTATTAATAGGCGTTCCTCGAAAAAAATAAATAAAACGAATGCTCATGAAGGAATGTAATGTAATACACAGTGAAAAAAAAAAATTAAATTTAAACAATAAATAAATTTTGTAAAAAAAATAATCTGTTGTAGATTGTACGTTGGATTTATCTTTAAAAACTGAAGCCAAAAACTTCAGTTTTAACTTATTAAATAAATTCAGTTTTATTCTTCGAATTGAAATTTCGTATTCTTGCATAGGCAATTGTGTCAAGCCTCCATAATTCAGATGGCCGACAGGGTTCTAGCTTGTAGGCTCGAGAATCGAGAGTCTATACCTTTTTATACTTTTAAAATTACGAAAAGGCGGCTCGATAATAGCCTTTGCAGTCGTGAGATCGCGTAGGTATCGCGAGGGACCTGATTTGATCGTTGCAGGTGATGTTAATCGGCTGAAGTAGCTTTTCGGCAGTTTTCCACAGAATGCGCAAATGCTATCACGCAATTGTAAAAAAAAATCTCTTTATAGAGAGCAGCCTTAGCAACATACAAAAATCCAGGCATCTCTGAAACTTTCACTTTCTACCTGGAAGATAGATGACATTTTATTAACATAATATTTTTCTCATCCCTTTCCGATTCAAGCTGATCCATAGGATCCTGTGTCACATCCATAGTTTCTATCCCTCCCAAGGCGTAGCCGAAAATTCACAGGCAACAATTCACCGCCACGCAATTCACCGACATGACAGTTCACCGCTAGGAAAATTCACCGACAAAGTTATAGTGACGGACTCGCGATGCGAGGACCCGGGTTCGAACCCCACAGTGGTGGTCGGCTGAAGTTGGTTTTCTGTGGTTCCCAACTTCAAGGCGCAAATGCGAGCAGATCTCCCCGTTAAAAAAGTCTCGCCACAGAGAGCAACAGTCCTACAACGATAAATCATTCAATCATAACACTTCACTCATAGTTAGAAAAACTGGTGGCAGATGGCAGCACTACACATAACAAGCATTACAGAGAAACAAAAAACTTCACGTCAGGTTTTACTACGCGTACACGCACATTCCCGCATGTACCGATTCGTTGGGGGTTCCGCGGGTGGTGGGGGGCGTGGGCGGGGTGCATGTGTGGTGTAGCAGTAGTAGGTAGGGCCTCCAAAAAATGGCTCGGGGATCCATGATGTTCTTAAGTCAGCCACCTCGTTGGGCAATTTGCCTGTTGTGGCGTTGTATTTGTTTGTATTGTATTGACATTGTAAGTGAATGGATCAGCAGGTGAATGAGCCAGGGAGTGATTGATCAATTGAATTAGGGAGTTGGTGATTGAGTGAGTGAGCAGATGAGAAGGTGAGTCACTCATACGGTCACTCACTCACTCTTTCACTACTTGGTAACTTATTCACTCACGCACTTCCCATACTGTTAGTTTTACTCACTTTGTGACTCAACCCCTTACCTGAGTACTCATAAAGTTACTCATTCTGTTGTCACTCATGTGATTCATTCTCACTCACCCAATCATTCGGTCACTCACTCGGTCACCGAAAGTTACTCATATGGTCACTCACTCGCTCACATATTCACCCACTTTCTCAGTCGCTACGTCACTCACTCGCTCACATATTCACCCACTTTCTCAGTCGCTACGTCACTCACTCGCTCACATATTCACCCACTTTCTCAGTCGCTACGTCACTCACTCGCTCACATATTCACCCACTTTCTCAGTCGCTACGTCACTCACTCACTGGTGACGAATGATGGTCGATGAATTTTCCAAGTGGCAATTTTTCCGTCGATGAACTGCGTAACGGAAAAATATTTGGTAAACCTTCCCGGGTCGGGGCTGATACTACACCCACTTTGGGAAATACTTGTCCACAGAAAAACAGAAGCTTGAACAAGATCACGACGTGACCTTGAAATCGGCAATTTAGTTTTAGGTGGAATTTTCCTCTGTATAACATCACATATGTGAAGGGTGTATTATAACCGGATATTTCGAGAGGTTCAACGATTTATGGCAAAATATATGTTTACATGTTCTCGAACTGTCCAGTATTTTCCTATCCACGTGCTACGATCGGCAAAAATAAAAATGTCTGAACGAGAAATTCTGCCCACAAGGAGAGAGAACTCTCGACCCCATCTGACGTTTCATGTTTGTCAGGAATCAACATCATAATAAAGATTTGTGTGAAGAGAGGACGAGGAAAATAAAATTCTCTCACAGAGAGTACGGACGGGTTTTTAAATGCATTTTGAACTTTTCTTCCTCCTCCTATACTCATATTTTTTGATTAACTGTGACACTCAAATATTGTTTGAAGTTTAAAAAAAGGGGCAAAAACGATTTTTTTTCTTTTCCGTTCTCTCTCGTTAGCATTCATTATTCACGTGGTGTTGCTCCTTCCTTCACATTCCACTACCGAAGAGGAGGAGAAATATGCCTGCTGGAGAGAGAGTGACATCTTCTCTCGGATCACGGTGTCTTTTCAAAATGGACGTGATAAATGGGATCTTCTTTTGACTGTCGTTTTCATGCTCCATCTTTGGGGGGAAAAATAAAACACAGCGTGATTTTTGTTCTTGTTCTTACGAAAACATAAAAGAACTTGTTCTTATATTCCTAGAATTCTAGGCGACCGACGGCTGGATCTCGCCACGTCTGTCTCTCGCGAAACGTGCTACTCATAATGATAAAGAAAAGACATTTTGATGGCAACGAACGAATGTAAAGCATTTTAAAAATTTAGATCATCAAATGCGACTCAGTGACATTCGCGATACCACGACTCACCGAAAAAGAAAAGATTAGCGGTGAATTCTTGAGATTCTTCTTTTTTCCGAAATGTCTCTTCGAAGATGAAGGACTGACACCATGTTCCTGTGAATGTGGCACTCAAAATGGGGTGTTTTTTTCCTTTCTCTAGTACCATCGAAGGATGATAGCCGAGCTTACTTCGTCATGTTTTGAAAATATTATGTACGTTGAAAAATGCATTCATTCCAGTCTGAATTGTTTGTTTACCTTGGGAAACTTATCTTTCATGAGGTACACAAAATATGTCTGTCGAAACTAGAAGTCTTCAAAACTTATATGGCTCATTACACCCTCCCCCTGTCAATGTTTTATTCTTCCCTTCTATATTGCACGGTCTCAACATCATGCCCTCCCCGAGCAAAGTAATGTTCTGGGCCCTCGTATTTACCAACTCACTCTAGAAAATCACAGCACTGTACCAGATCTCACTGATATGAGGTTTCCTGGGCCATGCTTGGGTGGGTTCATTGCGTTATGATGGACTTGGCAATTCTGCTAGATTCTGAAAGCACCATATAGTCACACTTTCTCCCTGCCATATTTCAATTTGAGAGCCGCTGCTGTACATCCAAAGCCTCATGATGATAAAATTCCGTACAAAGATTTTCGAGAGTAAGCATGCGAATTGGTTGGTAGGCACCATTGGCTAGGTAGGAAGCTGCAGGACATCACTTTGCTGTAAAGCCCATGGTGTCCTCCAGACGGCCCTGATTGTACGTGCGTTCCTCGCAGCTGCACTGTTATTACGCGTGTGAGAAACGATTGCTCTCTCATCTTTTATCAATAATTGACACGTGTATGCATTTATTGACGATTGGCGCCGCTTCAGCGGTATCCAAATCTTTCCTTTTTTGGTTCGATTTCAGTTTCGGTTTTCAATATTCCGTTAATCGCAGTTTAGACACGCTCTGCCACATTTACGAGCATGTTTTTCACCAAACGTTTCTCAGATGTTTTCAGACGTCCGAGATGAAAACATAACGTAACACGAGTCATAGACAAAAAAAAATAAAGAGGCAACAAAAAAAAGAAAAAAGCTAAAATATAAAGGAAGGCGAGGTCGAGATGAAAGGTAAAGCCGCCAAGTTCACCCGGATTCCATCGCCAGGTTGTCTGTACACGTCCTTCTTGCACGCAGAAAAGGGAGGTGTGGCCCACAGTTCAAGGCGCCATCCATATTAAGATTACCTCCCTACCCCAACCTTCTTCTCATTCCTCCTCCTTGCAAAGAAATACTCTTACCCGAAATTAGTTTAAAAAAAAGAGAGAGAGAGAGAAAAGTTTGTCTGAAGTATTTATCACTCGTATGTGTATATGTTACGGGGCAAAAAAATGAACCGCGTAGAGAAAAAAAGGAGACGAACCACAGAGAGAGAGAGACAAAAGAGAAAATCCCTCGGCAGGCAATATGTAAATGAACCGAACTCACGTGGGGAGGGGATAAATACGTGTACGTGAAGGGACTTCACAGTAAACACGGATCTCTCTCCAGCGTGTCATTGATCCGCGATTATCACATCTGTTTCACTTTTGCTGCCGCTGCAGTCATTACACGAGCAATTAGGGCTCACGGGTGAAGACGTTTTTTTCCTCCGGTGCAAAAGTGAAAAAACTGAACTCTCGTCACGTGAACGTCGAATAGAAAGTTCTTCATTTTTTGATCCGTAACGATAAATTGACAAGTAAAATAATCGCGATTAACAATTAATGAAAATGGAGTGAGCCGGCTTTTTTTCTCAGCCCAAATACATCAAGGAAATATAATTTTTAGAGGGCAGAGTCATGGTGTACTGTATATCAGGCACCTTCAACACACTCCTCGCGAGCACCACGGTGCTCCTTGAAGCACTCAGAGAGCTCGATGCTTGCGTCTGATTGGGTGCTCGCGAGCACTTGATCAACGTTCCAATTATAACAGCCTTGTTCAAATTGCATTGAAGGATTGAAATCATCCCGATTCCACGCATTCGTATGTCAAACTTGTCAAAGCCAATCAGTAGCATCTTAAACACATTACTTAACCATACAACGCATCTCGTTAACATTCCTCTGGAGAATTTCTAATAAATTGATTGTATACCCCGGAATGTTTTGCGTGTGTGTGCATAAGAGTGCCCCTAACGTATTGTTACAAAAATTATGTAAATAGTCCTAATTTATGATTTATTATTCCATTTTTCATCTGTAAATAGTCATCAACGCATTTCTCTGTAAATCTCGCCAAATTGACGACAAACTTGGCGAATTTAGAAACAGCTCCGAAGATTTGGCGATATCACGACGCCAAAGGAAAGGCATGGATCTCGCAAGAATGTGAGAAAAATTTACGGAATTTTTCCTTTTCGGTATATCAACGCAGCCAGAGCGGAACTGTAAGCAGTTTGTTGTGTTTTTAAATACAAGATTGTTTGTAGTGCTGCCATCAATTTTTCTAATTATGAACGAAGTGTAATGATCGAATAATTATATCGTTGTAGGCCTTTTGCTCTCTGTGGCGAGACTTTTTAATGGGGAGATCGGCTCACATTCCGATCTACTCGTTAAAACGTCTCGCCATAGTGAGCAACAGACCCACAAACAGTACAAATGTAATTCAATCATAACACCTCACTATCTTCCCTTCTGAAAAATATAGATGATGGCACTGAAAAATCAAACACAACACTACATACGAACTCAGAATGTTAGGTATACACACAGTTACACTTCCGGCACAATTCACTAGGTAGTAAATCGCCCATAGATGGTGATAGACCTGAGTTGTTCTCGATTTGAAAGAAAGAAAAGAAAGAGAGCAACACACAGAGGCTTACAATGATACAATTACTGGATCATTACATTTCGTTCATAGAAATTTGGTTAGGCACAGACATTTCAATCCATCGGAATCGCCCGCGTATTGGTGTCGCCAAAACACGGTGACAACCAGGTGCGCATCCAGAGGGGCGATCACCCCTCCAAATATTATTGGGAAAATTCGCCTGTCTAGTAAAATACGGGATGACCTGTTGCACCTACACACTTAGTCGCTTCTCCGACACATTTCTGGATCCACCTGCCTCCGCTCCATTCGTAGCTGTAGATGTCTGCCTTCACTAAAGCGCGGATCCAGGATCCAGAGGTGGCGAGGGGAACGACCGCCCCCTCCCCAGAGCTGAATAATATGGGAGAACTTTTCTGTCCCTTAAAATACGGGACGATCAGACGAACTTAAGCAATTCGCCCCCTACCGTCACATCGTCCTGGATCCGCGACTGGCGACCACATCTTTTTTTGAATACTGAGCACGTGGCGAAAATAAAGTAATTCTTCCATTAGAAATCTTTACTCTATTTCTCTTCCCCCTCCATAAGTTTGTGCGTGTGTGCACACCATGTTACATTACATCTATGAGTATTATATGCACCCCTGGGACGTGGGGCCAAGCAAAGCATGCTAGGCTTTCTCTCTCTCTCTCTGTATAATGTTTTGACAGTACGTACTTGCATGAGTTAAATGCCTATAATCGACCAGAATTTGCTGTTCCTACGAGTATAAACACGAGGCGATGATGATGCAATTACAGGGGAGGGCAACAACTTTTCCCCGTCCATCTAAAATAATAACAATAATGATGATGATGATCAGCTTCATTTTTTCGTCGCATCATATTTTTGGCCTTTGCCTTAAACTGGTGGTGCCCCCCGACTACAGTATTTTTCTACCCCTCGTAACCGTATTATGCGGGGTTAATAAGAGTCGGACGCGTATCTTGGTAACCCCCCCCCCCCCCTCCAGTTGTGTAAAAGATTGTTTTCGGGGATTTTTTTCTGCAAAAAATGTTTTTGCCCCACCCTTGGTGATGCCTCGCGGTTGTTTCTTATGACGCTCGCGATGCCGCTCTTTATCCCCCGTTCCTCCATTATAAGGTACGGGCGTACGTTAACCCTCGGATTCACCATCCGCTCGCACTCGTGTGTTTGCTTCGAGTCAATAAAGACGCTGCAATGAACTAAGAATCCGCGTGAGAAGTTTTCCCATTAGTGCCGGTGGAAACAGTTCAGCACCTTCTGTACACGATGCGCCCATTTCTTTTTGTTTTGCTTGCATTTCTTTTTTTTGTGCCGTGAATCTACCTCTCCCATCGTGGTGACAAATGTGTTCGATATTTCCGTCGTATTATTCACATTACACACTCAATGGCATATTTATGGGGGCGGGGGGGGGGGTTTCAACAGACTATACCCGGAGCGGTAAGTTAGGATGCTAGCTGAGAAAATATATTGAATGGGAAAAGATGGCAAAACCATAAATCCGCCTCTGCCTAGAGAGTGAGGGACCAGGAGCACTACCTCCTATATACACATATGTATATAGGAGGTAGTGTCAAGAGTGACCAAACGAGTGGCCTAGAGCGTATGCAAGCGACCAAAACAGTGTGCAAGCATGTGAGTGAACAAAACAATGTGTAAGCATATGAATTACTAGCTGTTACCCGCGGCCTCGCTCGCGTGTATTTGGTAATCAGAAAATTGCTTGGCGATGATTCCTTCCAATAACATTTGAATCTCTCATGAGCCCCTTGGGTGTTGCATTTCCAGAAATCCCGTCTTGGCGAGTCTCTATATTATAAAATATAATACTGACCGAATTTCATATTTGTAACTTCCAGCGGTTTGGGCTCAGCGATGATTGCCCCCTATAACTTTTGAACCCCCCCCCCTATGTCCCCCTTACAGTACGAATTTTGAAAAATCCATCGTTAGTGAGTTTTCACATTACAAAATAAAACTACTGACCAAATTTCGTAAATATTGCTCCAGTAGTTTTGGCTCGGCATGATTTCCTCTGTATAACCTTTGAACCCCCTTAGAGGTCAAATTTCGAAAAACCCTTTCTTAGTGGGAATTTACTTCATGAAATGAAACTATTAACCAAATTTCATATTAATAACTTCAGTGGTTTTGGCTCGGTGGTGATGAATCAGTGAATCAGGCAGGACATATTATGTATTGTATATACTTTATATATACTGTATACCGGTATATATAGATAAAAATTTAATGTGCACAAGCATGTGACCAAAACAGTGTGTAAACATGTGAATGACCAAAAGAGTGACTTAGAGGTTCTGGCGTATCTACAGGAGTGGGGAAGGGGGCAAGCGGATTATAGCACGGGGCAGTGAATCCGAAGAATAAGCGGTCAAAAAAACTGACTATAATGGGAAATGGAACTATGATGCAGTCTGCAACGGGGAAAGGGCAGCAAAACCGTACATGCACGTACGGGTACAGGCACGTACAACTCTGCACAGGAGCCGGAACTGGGGGGGGGGGGAGGGCTATTTGAAATGCCCCCCTCCAATAAATTTTTTAGAGGCTTAGTCCTCTCATCATTCATCCATAAATATAATTCAAAGTACCCCCTTAACTACCTGTCTACGAGTACGAGTCCCATATTTTTGGATGTCCGGTACACAGTATCCCCCAATACTCTCTTCATGTCGGCGCCTCTCGTAACTTTAACTCTAATTAACCAACTTTAACTCTTTTTTCACCCATGACTCCCTTCAAACAATGTTTTCTTCTCGTGGCCTCCCTTGTCTTATCCAGCGCCCCGCCCCCACCTCATCCATAAGCGAGACCTTTTTCACTAATATTGAATCGATTAAAGTGAATAAATCGATTTAAAGTGTGCCAAAAATTATATAAATAAGTTTGATCTTTGCACTCTTGGGCTTGAATAGGGGTGAGCTTCCCTCTTGTGCAAGTGCTGTGTAGGATCGTCTTAAAACCATGGGGGGGGGGATGAAAGTGATGTTCTAGGGTTCTCATACTTAGCTGAAATTGATGATAGCTTATATGTATATTATTGACATACTCTAATATTAATAAAAATTACATAAAAATAAAATTATCAGATCTCGTAATGTAGATCCACCCCTAGGGAGGGCCGCAACCGAGAGAAAGCAGAGGAGGGTCTTGTGCCCCGGGCGATGGACCAGGAAGGGCTCTCAGTTTGCTTTTTTTACGTTCAAACAAATTTATATGCTGATGGTTGCCAAAATGGGTATCGATAGTGTATTTTTTATATTTCAAAATAGATATACAGTAAAACTTTGCGTCTCTTCCCCTGGTCCATTCTCAGATGAGCCCATGCGTTAAACTGGTCCTGGTTTCACGGAAACATTGGATTGGATCATCCTATATTTTACGGAACAAACAAATTTCTCCCACATATTAATCTTCCATCCATTCTTCCATCTTTTTGGGGTAAATCTTGAAGCTATCCGTTCTTAGATAAGACAACCATAAATATTTTTTATGGGCATTGTATTATATTATATGTATATAGTATTAGATTTTATTATTGCATTTTTAATTGGGGGTTGCTGCATTACAGGAAATATATGACATCCATATTTGTTATGGGCATCTTTTTCTCAGCCACCTCGTTGGGCATTTTGCCTGTTGTGGCCTTGTATTTGTATTTCTCTTGGGAGCCCCCATCCCCCCTTCCTGGATCCGTGCTTGTTCAGTTCTATATAATATGCATGCGGAGAAAATTGCGCAGTGCGTATTTTGAGAACCCCGGGACCAGTGGGTTTGCAGGTTCAACCAAAAACGGAAAGAAAAACCTGAAAAATCTTAATATATTATAGTACACGTAGTTCGAGAGTTACTTTCATCCCGCTGAACTGTGGGAAATCGCTCCAGCTAATATAGCATTCATAAGTTATAGGTGGTGTCAAGCGCGTCATTTCCCGCAGACCTTATTCTTCGCCTTCGGCCCCGATGACCTCTACACACTGATTTATATGCTGATGATGACCATCGCTAAAAAGGAAAGACGATGATGATGATGAGTCATATGAATGCAATGCTGTGGAGGTTGCCGGTCGACGAATTCCTTTGACGTGCTTAATTTTTAAGGGTTGTCTCTCTCTTCGTTAACGTTTTGGGGCCGTTCTATCAATACTAGTATCAACTACATTTAAGTTTCTGGTTTTTTTTTTTTTTTTGTAAAAATTTTTTTCAAGTGTAAAAACTTGACCTACTGGCTGTTTAACTATGAAGGGGTCATTTAAGTATCATGTCAGCATGCATGGAAGGGGGTTCGTGTTTGCTGACTTTTGATGACAAGGAGTTGGGGGGGGGGGGTTTAAATTATGCTTACGTCATCAACCACCATATGGCATCTTACTCAGTATGCAAAAAGCGAGAAAACTTTTCCCTAGTTTGTAGGCACCTGAACTAACATTCTCCCTATTGATAAGTCCTCTACAGAACCACTTTAATGATCTCTAAATGTTCTGCGGATCCTTCAAGTGATCTGGAATTGTGTCAGGTCCACTGAAATGTTTCAGAAATGTGTCGCGGGACGCCTAAGTGCCATGGAACTGTGCCGCGCATCACTCAAGTGATGCGGGTAACTTGAGTGACGTAGAACTGTACTGCCGTGTGCTTAAATGCACTAGAACTGTGCCGCGTGTCACTCAAGGGATCTCTAAATGTGCCACGGACCTCTTAAGTGTTCTGAAACTGTGCTGTGTGTCACTCAAGTGATCAGTGAATGTGCCACAGGCCTACTTGAGTGATCTGAAAATGTGCCACGGGCCGCTTAAATGCTCTGGAATTTCACCACGGGTCACTTAAGCGATCTGTAAATGTGCTGTTAAGTTCGTTTTACAAAATTAGGTTTGAGATAGCGGGCTACGTCAGATAACCCCGAGTGCCGCATTTGGCAAGCGGGCCACGGGCTTAGAATACATGGCTTAGAGCAGGGGTCTTCAACCTTTCTGGAGTCGCAAGCGCTGCATATATCCATCATCAAACGAAGAGCACCCTCAACGGCAAATTTTATATAGGTATGCCTGAAATCTGCAAAATTGTAATCTTTAAATGCAATTTTTGCACGATGTATAATCGAAGCGTTGATCAAGTGCTCGCAAGTATGAAATTGGACACGAGCACTGAGCACTCTTGGTGCTCGCGAGTAACAGGTTGAAGATGGTTGGCATATATATGTGACGGTAAAAAAATGCATTCTTAGACTTCAAGCCTTCAAATAGCATTGAAAAATTAACAGAAAAATATACCATAATATTATATAAAAGTATTTCCTTCCGAAATTTTAATTTTTTCAAAAACTTTTTTAATCGTCTGTTGGGGCAAAGTTTTGCTGACTTTGCCCCCCCCCCTCACGTACATCTCTGATCTGAATATGCGTAGGCGGTAGGGAGCAGAGCTGACGAAGTGTTGCTGACGGGGGGAGGGGGGGTCAGGGCCGTCTTAAGAGCATCATGGGGGCCCCGGGCCAAGTGACTTTTCTGAGACCCAACCTGGTAAATTCTAGTAAATTTTAATCAGATCTCATTTTTATGAGGCCCTCCACTCTTGAGGCAGTGCCCGGACGGCGTTAAGACGGCACTGGGAGGGGTCAGAGTTTTGCTGACTTTTGCTAACAAGGGGGGGGGTCAATAATGGCTAAAAATCTGCTGACGTAATACTTCGACGGCCTAAACCGCATTCAAATATAGATTTCTTCAATTTTTATGAATTCTAAAGTATATACGAACTTCTGGGACACCCTGTGAGTAAATAACCATTCAAATTAGTATTTTGGATTCCCAGCGGCGTACTATGATTATCCAAGATTATTAGAACTCTACCTGCATTCATTATAAATTGATGAATCACAAATGTTTGAAAGCACGACAAGCATTTTCTAATTTAAGTTTTAACACACATTTACGCCGGAAAAAACCTGCAATTTAAAAGCGTAACAATTTCTATACGGAGCTTCTCTGTGTCTACCTTTTCATGAAAATAGAAAAGCAGAATCTCTCTCTCTCTCTCGTCCATTTTTATTTTTACGTGAGAATATCTAATAGCGATCGTCAAAGTTAAACTTAATCCTCGCTTTATGGCGATAAATCAGCTTAAACCTGAAACGGAGGCAAGAGTCTCGGTTCGGTTCATTGACCATCGCATCGCCTACATCTTTACGCAGGTCGAGACCTCTCTTCCTCCAGGTGCACATAATATCCACAACATAATACAAATGATACACACACAAAAAGTACACCACGATTACACGCTCATATACTTTACATTGGTTATTACCATACACTTTTGTGTTTTTGATCCCGAAGTGTTTGACAACTTAACAGTAATTGCGACAATATAATCAATTGAAAAGCTTTCCCATCCCGAATGCCATCCGATGTATCGATTCCTTGTGTTTTAAAAATTATAATAACGTAATTGATGGGAACTCCGAGTGTGATGACAAATAAACAAACCCAACATTCTTGTGCTTGTCGTTTTATTTAGTAGAAGGACAAGGGAGGAAGCTAAAAATGCAGTAAGCGCAAAGCTTAGAGAATGAATGAATACAGGACTTTTATTCCGTTATCGAGGTCTCTTTCAGGCCAACTTCCTTGCAGAGTCTGGAACAAAGTGTGTGCACCCAGCAGTCTGAGTGCGTATCCAGCGTTGTGTCCGATTTTTTTCAGGGCTGCCACCTATATTTGAAATTGTGAGTAGAAATAGTTGCGTTGGGTTTGTTAGAGAAAGGCAGAATGTTCCAATTCTCGTGAGAAAGCATCTATATCCGTGACAAAAGTAGTCTCTTCTGTTCGTTGGTATTCTTATCTAGAAATGATGTCCACGTATGTTGGCTCGTATGTCCATAATATAGAAGAATGGTTTTCCGATTGGCAAGAAAGTCATCCGGTGGATTAGTTTGCACCATACGTAGTATTTTCAGATCTGCGACCATTCTAAGCCGTTCCAGCGAATACAGTCCCAATAGCTCCAGATTCCAGGATTTCACGATAAGATTGGCCATTGATACCAATTATAATCTTGGTAAAGGCAGAGTAACCCTTAGTTGTGTGAGACAGATGCGGTCGCACCGGGCCCGCGGTTTGAGGGCCCCGCACTCACAGTAGTAGAAGTGAAAACAAAAATATATTACACATGTCAAATATATTTTTTGTAGAAAAAAGGAAGAACAATATTTTCCACAAACAACGAGAGTGCTCGTGTCCCGTAAAAATGACGGGACGAATGGTCTGCGTGTTTAAAAACATAGAGTGGCACGCGCATCAAAATAGTCTTGATTATGGCACGGCTCGGAAAGTGGTAGGCCATTCCTGGCTTATAGTGTGATTATATTCTGTGACGTGCAGTTCGAGCTTTTAGCTGGTAAGGGGTAGAGATCCAGAAGGAGCTTTATTTCTTCTTTACAGGTGTTTTAGGTTAGGGTATTTATGTGTAAATTTATATAAATAAAGGGTCGGTTATAGATTTTGAAGACGTGTTCGTATGAAAAAAAATAGAAGAGCCAAGTCGCCTTCTTCGAAAAAAAGAAAGGAAAGATAGAGAGGATCTCGGAAAATTTTGAGACTCGGATTTTCGAAATTCCGCTGAATCAATTCCTCGTCAGGTTTTCGTCTAAACAGCTTTTTCTTTCAAGAATATGCTACACGCACATTATTATTATTAACAATGCCTGAAGGTAAATATGCTTCATGCGGTATAATATTTCTTATCGGAGTCATAAACGAGTTCGAAATTGGAAGCCGCAATCTACGGAAGAGGGAGGAGACTAAAGCCGGCAATGAATTCCTCCCCCCCCCCCAACCTAAAATTAATGAGTTCCGGGTAAAAAAAGGTGACACTCCGTAATTTAATAAACACATTTTTTTGGCTCTAATATTCCTTTTTTTCCCCATAAAAAACATAGAGACGACTTTTTTACGAACCGATTTTTCTTTCATTATTATCATCATTATTATTGGCTTCTCGGTACATATATGTGAGGAGTAAAATGTTCGAAGTGGGGACAAAAGTGGCCAAATTAAACCTGTTTTCTAAAGTCGTAAATGGGGTCTCCACCCATTTCATGATGGACGAGAGGAACAAAATGAAAAATAAAATAAATAATGATATTTATAACGTTCATACAGCTGGAGGAAAAGCAACATCCGTAACCGAGTGAATATTTATCTATGCATTATAAGACCCATTGAGCGATTTCCCCCTCCCCTCCCCCTGGGAAAACGATTCCAGGGACTATCGTAATATTACGAGGGCCGAGACGAAAAAATTAGTTCCGCTCCATGATGATAAAAAAGAGGTCTTTCTTTCTTTCAAACCGAGCACAACTCGGGTCTATCGCCATGGGCAATTTACTAGCCAGTGAGTGTGCCGGAAATGTAAGGGTGTGTAGCTGTGTAGCTAACAATCTCGGCGAGTGTCTGATTTTTCATTGCTGCTATCTATATTTCAGAAGTGAAGGTTGAATATTTGTACCGTTTTTAGTCTCGTTGCTCTCAGCGGCGAGACTTTTTAACAGGGAGATCGGCTCACATTCGCGCCTCCTAGTTGGGAACCACAGAAAACCCTTTTCAGCCTACCACCACTATGGCGCCAGTGAGGTTTGAACCCGGAAAAAAGAGGCCTGTACCAGAAAAAAATATTTACAGGCTGGACAAATCCCAGTCCTCAGGTCGCCATGGCGGCCAAAAAATCAGTATTGGCGCATAACATTTTCTTTGTGTAGTTACTAAAATGCAGCATAAAATGTTTGGAATTTATAGCAGCATATCTGCTAACATATGAAAGAGGGTCACTATGACCAGAAAAAGTCAAAAGAAGCGTTACGTTGGATCTTCTTCTTTGGTTAAAAAATTTTGGCACCTCAATTTTTTTTGCGATTTGCGCCCAGCCCTGTGTTATACATACATAAACTATTTTTCGATCCAAGGACAAAGATTTTTTTCTGAGATAATATTCCGAGGTGAACTCGACAAGGAAAGTCTACTGTCATCGTTGGATGGCACACTGAAGTACAAACTTAGCTGCCGCCTCTCCAGCAAATATTCCGCAGCAGAGCGAGATCATTTCTCTCAGCCCAAATACATCAAGAGACATTTTCAAGATATTATGCCAAGGTGAACTGAAAAGAACCATCTCACTTTGATACCGCCACCTGAGGGCTATTTGTTGAAGTTAAGGGAGGCTGGTCCTTACTTCAGTGTGTCATGCTACAGTGCGTGTTAAAAAGTTCGTCTATACTGTATATGCGGGCTGTGCGTTGTCCGTGAGTGGTTTGCTGAAATTTCCCATCAAAGTGTACGGATGTCACGAAATAGTTCACGAATATTCGTCGTTTGACTCGCAACGCACACTAGAATCGCAAAACGTCAAACTTTCAAACTTGGGAAGACGTCCTGACGGTTTGTACATCAAAAGCCCCGTTTACATGTGTAAGATTGGGGGTTGCTTTGGTGATTATTATCTGCAAGGCAACTTTTTATCCCCGTAGGGAAAAAAAAGAGGGACGGAGATCCCTCAGAAGTAGCCTATCTTTTTTTGGGGGAGGGAATGGTGGGTGACTTCCCCTTCTGTAATCTTTTGTGCCGCGAAAGCTACTTTTTAGCTCCTTTGTCCGCCGTCTTGAACCAACCACTTCCGTTCAACCCCACGTGACCAGTGGTGACTTCCGGAAAAAAAGTGGGAAAGCCGGCATAAAGAAAATTCCATGTAAACGGGTTGTAGCGACCCGGTAATTTCCCTGGATACTTTATTTCCCGTGTAAACGGGGCTAAAGGGACTTCAGCTTCGTATATAATATTTTGCACAGTGAAGGCTGTGGCGCTGCGACCACGGCCAGATTGTGTCATTGTTTGGGTCCACCTTAGGTTGTATTGGTCTTGAGCTAAAGCAGCTGCCCTGGATTGTGTCATTCTAAGGGGGGGGGGGTCCATGAAAGGGAAAGTAAGGGACAGTAGAATGTGTTTCGGAAAAAAAAAATGAGGGAGGAAAAAACTGAGAGAGTGGCCATCGCTTAGATCAGGGGGATTTTTGTTTCCGTTGGAGTTTAATATCCTCTTGTATAGGCCTCGGCCAATCAATATTGAATAAATAAATAAATAAAATAATCAAGGGGTGCTCGGGTCAAGGTCGCCGTAAGAGCATCATGGGCCCCTGGGCAAAGCGTTTTTTTTATCTCCTACCTATGTGGCTAGAAATTGCCGCCTACCATTTTACATGCTTACTCTCGAAAATTTTAACCAGACATCATTTTCACGAAACCCCTCTGCACTTGATGTGCAAGACGACACTGCCCACGTCCTTTTCCTCGTATGGGCAAACGGAGCATGTAAGGGCCGAAAATATATCTGCCTCTCGTACTTCAGGCACAGCCCACATTTCCTTCTCTCTCCCTGCGTACGCCTTTGCCTAAATTCTATACAAGAGGCCCCAAAAATTGATATTTGCTCATGGTCCAAACTGAGAAACAGGCAATGAAAGAGAGACACAGAACCTGGCACTGCCTTGGGTAAGTGTTAATTGAAAACGCTGCTTTATATATATATATATAGAATAAAAATAAATTTGAAAATACAACCTCTAAATTAAAGTTTACTGTGGGATTGGATCGTGGTATGATAATGAATGGTAATTATGTGTGAACAACCTCACGCGTGATCAATGGATTGAAGGAGGAAGAGGGGACAATCGTATCTCACGGTCCGTTTCTATTCATCGCCGACCAATCGCCGCGCCTTCGATAACGATGATGGAGGGATGGTATCGTGTTGTTGTTGTAATTCGTTTAATTATCTTTTCCCACCCAGCAAGAAAGGGAAGAAACATTTTGAACATCGTAATCAGGTGACACAATCGTTGACGTCCTTGTCGTTAGTTGACTCCGGTCACGTGGGAGCGACTCTGTTCGGGTACACGATGATCAATTTCTTTTCTTTCGATACCTGTATCGACTCGCCCACAGTGAATCGACCAGCGACGCCATCGAGTCCACACGTAATTGTCGAGGCACTTTCGATAATTATTTATTGTTGTTCTAATTATGCGCTTCTGCTGTTTTTTTCCTAGCTATAAATAACACTTAACTGCTATTATGGAGATATTTACTGGATTTCTTCCCCCCCCCCACTCCTCTCTCAACAACGTGATAATTAACTTGATCAACGAAAAAAAAACTTCAAGAAATCGGTCACATAATCAGCATGATATTCTGAATTAGGTATCTTTAACCGGTTGCTGGCAATCACTGAAGTGTTTTCGATTTTTTACTTCACTTGTAAGAGAAATTGACACTCCAATTATATATAAACACCTCATTCAATTAGCATTGGAGGATTCGCGGCGTCGTGAAAAATTGTGTTTAAGTCACGTCAGAGTTATAGGTGCTCTTTTTCTGATGATTGGCATAGACCAGTGGTACGAAAACTTTTCGGGCCAGAAACTTGCGTGACCATATGACTTCTGTTTTACCTGACATTTTCGTAATTTCGAACGTCTCACTATTTTTATAAAATCTCCCGCGTTTTCTCTCTTATTTTCAATGAGGCTTACTTGAAATAAACAATTAAGAATTTTTTTCATGTCATAATTATCATAAGATAATTTATATCAATTAATTTTGGTCATATGTAAACAAACATATTTGTCAAACATATACGTTTTGTTTGGTGAATAACACAAATTTTTACCCATTGTATTTTGTGGAAGCTCCCTACTGCACGCCATCGGCGATTTTTCAACAATTTTAGCGATAGTTGGCTAATGTGTAAAAAAAACAACTAAATTTCATTTTTAACTAATCAGAATCTTTTTGTTGCGAATAAATGCTCTTAAACTCATTTTATTTTGGTACTAACAAGGCCAATCCAGAAGAGTTGCGAACAACAGCATAAATTTGGCGGCGACTGATGATTAAATGTCTCCTCTCAATATAACGATAAGTCCTCTACAACGATATTTTATCTTCGTCCGAAAAGCATATAATATCTACTATATATCGTTATATAATACCTCAATTATTAATGTTCAATAATAATTATTATTGTTATTTTTGTCTTTTAACGATATTCTACGGTATTTTTTACCACTAAATATAGAAAAGTATCCAAATAACCTTTAGTATTCAAATACGTCATTCATGTTGCAAGGGTTTGCTTAGTTATTAAAATTGAAAAAAAAACCACTTTTTATACGAGCATCACGTCCTCAAACACCTAATTAGAAAGTTGTTGCCCTATTTCTCTTGATGCCAAAAAAGAAAAAATCCACGTTACTAAGTGCAATGTTCACTGAAATGCTTGAATTAAAAAAAAAAAGGAAAAAAATTGGGAAAAAAACAGGATAAAAGGCGGGTAAAACGCGTTTTACCTCCCATTTTTCCCCCAACTTCCCAAATCAGCTTCTAGAAAAATCACCGAAGCTTAACAAGAGCAAATTACTCTTAGGTACTTAACGTATTTTCAAAATTATAAACGGAATATTGCAAATGTCTTTCGCCACCGAAATCAGTTTGAGATCGATCTGATAATACGATATTTTTATATATTGTATCATTCCATCGCCGAAGACGATTTCTTAGTCGATTTTTCGAGACATTCTTGTCTATGACACGTAAAAAATTCACTGACGGTTTCAAGATTAAAGACTATCTCGATGCTGTCGATTTGCTCGTTTGGTTTCAATTTCTTTTTTTTCCTTCCTCTTTGCGTACGTCTCAGATATTTACGCTCGAATACGCACCATAACGATCATGCATACATCTCTCGCCGTAAATGGATGTTAGACTACGATATTCAATATTTAAAAGGAAAAAAAAAGAGGGGTGGGGGGAGAGAATAGATAAATATTCAACTATATAACCTCAAATACTCGTGTATAATCAGAACGAAATTTCTCACATTAAATTACAGCTTTTAGGACGATATCCAACTTGAAATATACATATAATACATCTCGATTCGGAAGACATCAAAAGGAGAGAATGAATCGAAAACGAGATGAAATCTCTTTTCGTATGAAATTAAACGACGTATAAATAGAATACATCCTGGAAAAGGTCCGATTTTTCCGACCGATAACACAGAAAAAAAAAAAAAAAATGGACGTCTTCTCGGTGTTGTAGATCGAGAAGGGGGGGGGGGAAGGGGTTACCCCCAACATTTCTTTTTACTTATTTTGTGCCTGCCATGAACTTTGGCGGTCGGGTTTGAATAATAATAACAATAAAAAGAGCTGCAGAGTCTGGCAGAAGCAGCTCATAAACATGCTAAAAAGGAACAGGTTCGTGCCTATAAAAACCGGTTATTAATGGAGATTGTGAGTTATTGGTTCCAGGCAAATGCGACGTTTCGCTAATTTGACAGTGTTTTCCCAATAGCCCTCTTATTATTAGTCCGGCAACATTACCTGAGACTTCTCTCTCTTTTATTTCAGATTTCGTTTTCAATTGGTGAAAAGAAAAAGTCTTCATTCTCTCTGGTTTTTTTTTTCTTTTCTCTCTGCCGCGTTACGGTTATATTTAATTAATGACACTCAAACTGTGACTGTTGCTCCGACGGACGTGTAGTCATCGCAGTTTGTATTTCGATGTTCGCGTGGGCGGAAGCGGAGCCTCCCATTTCTGCCCATCTATCTATCCATGGACCACACACGCAAGCAAGAAAAGGATCGTGGCTGGGATCCGTCACGACAAAAAGTTTCTTTTGACTCTTTTCCCTTTTCTTCTCGTCTGAGGTCGATTCCGTGCGGCAATTAACGACCGCGCTCTTTATTAATCGTCGGTTTCATTTCAGTTCTAATGGGCAGTAAGATGTTGGAACTCGTCGAGATTGAAATATTTAATCAAAGTTGGAAGAAGAAAATAAAAACAGAAACAGTATAAATATGTAAGTGTTTTGATTCACTTTGAATACAAGCACATTGCAAAAGGAGCGGATATTATGGAATAGTCGGGTAATATGGATTACGGGGTTTACTCTGCTTTCAGGTCGCAAAATGGAACGGTGATAAACTACTTCAAGATGTCCCCATGCTGAGCCGCAACTAGATACTTTGTCAGTCGGCACCCTGGACACCTCACCCGCCAGTTCCTCCCCCCCCCCACCCCCCAGTTACGGCCCTGTGCTCTACAGTAAATGGTGTTCCACCTTTAGAAGACTGCGGACGAGATTTGAAAATGTATCGCGGGCTATCTAATCAAGTGATTTGGAACAGCATCGCAGGTTACTTGAGTGATTTGTAAATGTGCCGCGGGCCGCTGGAGTTATCTATCTGGAACTGTGCCGCGAACCACTTGTGTTATCTGGAATTGTGCCGCGAGTATTTTAAGCGATATAAAACTGCATTGTGGGCTGCTTAATGGCTCTGGAACTGTGCCACAGGTCACTCAAATAATCTACGAGTGTACTGCAGTTCACTAAAGTGATCTAGGTATGTACTGCATGCCACCTCATTGATTGAAAATGTGTCGCAGGCCTTTTAAGTGATCAGGAGCAGTGCCGCAGCCCACTGAATTGATCTGTAAATGTGCCGCGGATCTCTTAAGTGATCTATGAATGAGCCACGAGCCTCCTGAGTAATCTGGAACTTTACCGCGAGTATTTTAAATGAAATTTTGGAGTATTTTCTTAATCATTATTACGGTATTGCTGAATTGTTGAGCGAGTATTTTGAAGGTGAACAACGTTTTTTTTTTAATTTGGGGAACATTCTTTCAGAAGGGTGAACACACAGGATTACAAGTGCCTGACAATCCTCCAGCTAAGATTTGTATGAAACGTTGGAAAGCCGACAAAAGTTACTGTGTGAATTAAATATAGAACGTTGTTTTTTATCTCTAAAAAAACCACCGAATTTCTGTCATGGACACTTTTTCAGCAAAAGTTGAACAAGAACCGCAAATCGTCAGCAAACAAAAAAAAAAAAAAAATTCTGCTGACCCATCCCCAAATTAGAAGTATCCAATGTTGAAAGAATCTGTTGACAAGCCTGCAGTAAAAGGGCGGGGGCGGGGGGGGGGCAGGAAATGGAGGCTTCTTCTTGAATTGCTAGGTAGATTTTTGACGTGGTAAGAATGAACGTTGCACTTATCGTGTATATTATCATTGCCACCGTGACACCATGTGACTTGTGTGTGGGTGTATATTTTATTATAAACCCAACATATTTCATTCAGAAAATACAGGGAATTTGGAGCTTAAATATTGTAGAATACGGAATGTTGGCAATTTTCACCAAAAACTTGATTGAAAGACGGCGAAATCACCAGTTATTGCTCATAAATTATTAATTAAAGGGTAATGAAGAATTTACTGGAAATTGCAATGTAGTCCACGGGTAAAAAACTTAGAACACAACAAATATCTTCAGATGAATATTTATATTTATACGTCATTATCATAATATAATTTACAAGTGATGAAAATTATCTTCATTCATAATTTCAATAGAGAATGCCGCTTGAAATATGCTTCGTTGAAAAAAAAAACAACAGAAAATAGTACAAAAAAGTGAGAATGACCAAAAACACGGGAATATCACTAAAAATACGGGACATTCCTGTGTAATATGGTCAAATATGAATTGTTTCAGACATTATGCTGGTACGTCAATCACTGGCCTTTCTTCTCAGTGTGAAACCACGGGTTGTTTTATCTTGATTAACAGTAATCCAGGGAAGTGGGAGGGGAAACAAGAGATCAGATGAAACGGGACTATTTTGACCTAAGGATGAATCGGGAAAGGACGAAACGGTACCTAGCCCGAACTGGCAGTTCGAAGCATCTACCCTACCGATATGGCCCCCACAAAGGCAGAGCCGACGACCCTATCTTGTCCCGGCCCTGTGGCCCGGAACAATTGTCATCACGTTTTTGTTTTTTCATGCTATAACTTCACTATAGATGGGCCCGTGAGATGGCTGGCTTAGGGGCCACCAAAGATCCCAGTCTGGGGGAGGGCCCTTTTCCAGGATGTGGAGGCCATGCTGCTAGCCAGGCCATGCCTACCAATTATTGTATTTACTCTCTAAAATCATAGGATAAATCGGATTGGCCCAATGCATTGAGACAGGGACAACCTTGCAGATAATTTTTATCATAGGTGTTTTGGTTTTGTTTTTAATTTGAAAACAAAAGTGTGAAGGGGGAAGAATTAGGGATCTCTCTCTCTCTCTCGGAAAGAGAGGCTTGGTTGCTAGACGTCTCATACGCATGAAATTCAAGGACGTCCCCATGTATCAATTGTATATTAGGGAATTATTGGGGAAAGGGGAGGGACCTTGAGCATTCGAATGCCGATGCCTATGCGCAACACATTGTACATAAAATGAGCTTCTGTTGATGCGCGTACATGATTTGCATCATGATTATCGAATTTGTTCGGAAAACCAGAACGATTTTGCTAAAAAGGTGACAAAACAAGAATTTTTATGGGAATTAGAAGGTAGCCACAAAAGATGTGTTGAAGGTGCTATATCTTGTAAGAGCGAGACGTATGGTCTGCATGTTAGATTTCTCAAGCGCATGCGAATATTAAAAACATTTTTTTATAGTGTCACGGCTCAGGAAAAGGTTGGCCACCCCTGCGTTAGAAATAATTTCTGTGGTCAGATGGCAAGATGTTACGTCACTTTTCCCAAAAAAATGAGTTGTTCACATTCTGGTGTCTCGTTCGTCAAAATTTTGTAAGGTGACAAAATTTCGTCCATCTCTTTCGGTTTATGAGGCACCAACGGAGGCAAATTGCAATAAGTCAAAAAGCCACAGTATCACATTCTTGCAAAATATTGTTTACAAATTTGCCCTCGTAAAATTTTGAAAAAGTGACTTATTACATTTTGCCATGTGTGCGCACAGTACGTATTGCTTATTCCGAAAGTATAGGTCATATAAGTTCCAGGTGAACATTAGTGCTCCCCGGTGAGCTTATCAAAAAAGTGCTCCGCGAGCTAAAAAAGTTAGAGAACCACTGCTCAATGGAATTTCCAACGAATGAGTACATGTTGAAGTGTATGTGTTGTGAACCTAACGTGAGGCTTGTTTCTGTGTATAATGTTTGTTACAGTGCTTCGATCTACCATCTATTTTCCGAACGATGAGTGAAGTGTAATGATTGAATATTTGTACCGTTGTAGGCGCTTCCGGTTTAAAAATGAAATGCTGATACAGTATTATGAGGTGTGCTTTCTTAATGCAAAAGTAATTTTGTAAAAAAAAGGAAGTGGCTCCAAATCCAAAAATTTCGTTCGCTCTATGTCCTAGAGAAATACGTAATTGATTAATAAAAGGAATGCGCTTCAATGTCATATATTATAAGGAGGAAAACGTCTCTTGTGAAAAGTGCTTTCTTTATCTCATAGAAACGAAACAAAAACCACGTAAATAATGAAAACCAAAGTTTCTTGAATAAATGGGACGTGGGGGGGGGGGGGGCGGTTGAACACTCCTCTCTCTCTATGAAAGTTCTTTGGAGTTACAACATCCTTATAAATAGCAGCTGACCATTAGACGACTGACTGCGTGCCTGTAAACACTTCACATAATGACGCTCAGTGATGAGGGGTTCAACAGTTTCGCTGCAGCAAGAAAAGAAAAAAAAAATTGTTATGCCTCCACAACGAGAGAACCACTTAAATCGCTCATAATACGAGGCACATATAAAAAAAAACATGGAATAAAAGACGAAGAATGCACATTATCGAGCTAATGTAAGTAATGACCGGAGTATAATTACTGCGAAATGTAATCGGAGGGGAACAATCTACCGATAAAGAGCCTTGCATTATGTTATATGAAGATGTACAGGGTGGTCATAAAATAACTTTGCCGATATACCAGCCTTAGCGGCCGCAATAATCAACGAATGCGAATAAAATTTGAGATATAGGTGTTTCTAAGTATGCGCTCGAGAATGAAGAGAAAAAAGGAAACCTCTGTCGTAGTTACGGTTACAGCGACAAAATTTCTTAAAATTCAAATGGCAACACCAACTTTTATGTATTGTTAATTGATCGGCGCCACGAAAAACCATAAATGGCGTTGGAACGGTATCTTTAGGCGTTTTGCCCCAAGGGTGGGGGGAGTGATAGGATTCGGGGCTCTAGTCCTGGGTCCCGAGACGATTCTTATCATTTTATTCTTTTCCAGACTATAAATTCGCTGTAAAAGGGTTTGGGAAGAATCAGGGAGCCCATTAAAGATCCTAGTCGGGGGTCCTGCAGCAGTGGGCGGGGGGGGGGCATGCCTGTAGAACCATAAACGCCGGCGCACGATGCAGACAAAGAAAGAAGCTCTCACCAAGGGGGTTGATGCACTAACTTCTCTGTGGGGAAATTCCAGCGGCAGTAATGTGATAGCATTGATCGTTTCCTCGTGTTTCTTTGTCTGCCTCAAGGTGCCGTCGTTTATCATGATACAGGTACCGTTGCAACGAAATTTATTAACATTATACAACGCACAAAAGTGAGTGTTCCCATTTGAATTTTTCTAAATTTTATTTCTGTATCCGCAACCGCGAGAGCTAGGTGTTTGTTTTTCTATATATATATATACTCATGCTCTAAAACATCTATATCTTAAATTTCATTCGCATTTGTTGATTCCTGCCGCAGCTAGGGGCTAGTATATCGGCTAAGTTATTGCATGATCACCCTGTATGTTCTTCGTTGTTTTAAGACACAGATTATTTTGCGGCTGAAATCAGAGTGGAAAATGGACGGACATTGAATGAACAGAAAAGCCGGTCGATTGACATTTTCGCCGGCGAAAATCTACCTCAGGAATTATAAGACCTTTAATTACGATTCCCGAAACTGGTTTTCGCAATTGTACAAAGACATTATGTCCGTAAAACGTTGATCTGTCACTCATTAAGATATTAACGCGGTCATAACGGTAATACCGATGGAATGCAAATAACTTAATTTCTTCGCGTTATACGCTATTAATAATTCATGCGCGTATCGACATTAAAAACACGATTTCACGCGCAACGGGGCGAAATTCCATGTGTGTGTGCCCGTATAAATTCACTCCGAGTAGTCGAATTGATACCTAAGCCTTGAGGGGGAACTCCGCTATCTGGATGGAGAGATCTCTGGAAGACATTACCAAAAAGACAACATTTCTTACGAAAGTGTTAAACTGATTACAGTGAAAGAAAAGACGGAAGAGAGAGGGAAAAAAAACCCAAAACTTAACAGGTAATTTCTGAGAACATCAATAAAACTACTTCCAACAGCAACTTGCATAATAATAACAACAACAACATTTGCAAACTCGCGCTGACAGCATAAACAGGAATGATAAAAAGAAAGGCCGTTTCATTTTCTTAGGCCCATTTATTTATGGTGCAACATTCCAGCGGCATCGCCCTTGTCGCCTACCAAACAGAATAACCAAAGACAGCAGCCATTATTTTCTACAGACTTGAGGAGGAGGAACCGAGACTTTCTTCACATTTTTGATGGGGTCAAATCTCGGAACAATAAACAATAAATAACAATCTTGCCGATTTTGTTATTTTTCTTTACGTTAGTGCCATTATGTAAAACAGAAACACTTTTGCGTAATACTCGGAAGGGAACGTTCGGTTTTCTTCTACTATAATGAGTACTGCATGAAGGGTGGCCATGTCACAACATCCGCATTTCCCAGGACATTTCGGCAAATTTGCGGTCCCACTGCCCCGAATTTTATTTTTCTCGAGGAAGTATGGTCAGCCTAACTGCGAATATTTTCTCGCGTTTTCAATTTTTTCCCGCCTGCCCTAAGCTGGGAATCTTCTCAGATTGCAAGCACCGAAGCACTCAAAAGTGCCCAATGTCTTGATCGCAACTGAACTATCCCAATTAGTTAGATTCAATACTTCACATTATGTTGTGATGCTTAGTTTAAGAAAACTTGCCGTATCTGTGCTATTCTTCTGATGACCATACATAGCAAACAAGGGAGGCTGGAGAAAAAAATCTCTACCAGTGCGAAACCTATTTTTGGCGCCTCCCGAGTACGTTTTTTTCGGTCAGCAAAGCTTTTTTTTGCCCTTGCAAATCGGCACTCCTCCTAGAGTGGTACCCCTTGCACCCACACGGCCCAAGAGTCGCTCTTGGTAGTACACAAATGCAAATAGTGAGAAAGTACTTTTCGTATTAATTCCTTATTTCTGAAATTTGATTATACCATGGGCGGGGACTAGAATTTGCCCTTCTAAAAATATAGGAGGAGAGTAGAAGAGACGCGCTTAGCATAGGATTTCACCATTTTCACACTTCACTCAAAACTAACTAATGAGTCAGCCTGGGGTTTCAAGGAGCTATAGCTATAGCAAATTTCCTCGGAACATGAACTGGGCCGTGTTTCGGTTGGTCAACCGTAACCGATTGCTGTTCCCTATCTTGGTTTTTTTTACGATTTCTGATGTATCATTTGAAGCGGCAAAACTTGTTTTTCTGTTCAAAAATGAACGACGAGACCACACTTCTTTACAGGTACCTGGCGTATTCCCATACGGGGGATTCGTTAACATTTCAAGTTCTCGGAACTGTCATTGGATCTCGAGGAGTTTCAGTGGCACTTAAAGTAGTAGACCCACATCAGTTGGTAATGGCTGACTCAATTACTATTTTCAATATAATTTTGTCTGAAAAATATTTCACGACAAAAATGGTCAATCTTGTGATACTCTCTAGTGTAAGGGTGCTCAACCTTTTATAGAGTGTGGGCCATTTAATTGGTTTGGAAATGTGTCGCGGGCCACTTCAGTTATATGGAAATGTGCCGCGAGTGACTCGGGTGATCTGAAATTGTGTCACGGGTCACTTAAGTGATCTGGAAATGTGTCGCGGAACACTTAAGCGATCTGTAAATGTGCTGCGAGCCGCTCAAGTGATTAGAAATGTTCTTGCGTCACTTAAGTGATCTGCATATGTGCCGTTTGTGTAGTTTAAATGATCTGGGTATGTGCCGTTTGTAGCTTAAATGATCTGGAAATGTGCCGCGAACCACTGAAGTAATCTGGAAATGTGCCGCGAACCACTGAAGTAATCTGGAAATGTGCCGCGAACCACTGAAGTAATCTGGAAAAGTGATATGATAATCTTTCGTGGAGAACTTAAGTGGTTTGGTTATTTGTTGCGGGCCACATCAGATGACTCCGAAGGCTATATTTGGCCCGCGGGCCATGGGGTGAGTATGTATGCTTTTGTGCCAAGGCAAGTTTTGGAATAACTGGTTTAACGGAACGACAGTTTTCATAATTAGCAATATCTGCGTTTATGAAGATAAAAACAAAAGAAAATTGTTTTCAGAGACATCACATCCAAGCATTCGTTGAAGTATTGAAACTTCTCCAATCAGTCACTCACTCTTTTCCGGGTCTAGGTCAATTCGTCGCGATCAACTTGTCGCACGACAATTCGTCGCAATCAATTTGTCGCAGCGTCAATTCGTCGTGCTACAAACTCGTCGCGGTACAAATTTGTCGCAGAGTCAGTTCGTCGCGGTACAAATTTGTCGCAGAGTCAGTTCGTCGCGGTGAAAATTTGTCGCAGACTCATTTCGTCGCGGTACAAATTTGTCGCAGAGTCAGTTCGTCGCGGTACAAATTTGTCGCAGAATCAGTTCGTCGCGGTACGAATTTGTCGCAGAATCAGTTCGTCGCGGTACAAATTTGTCGCAGAGTCAGTACGCCGATCAAATAAATTTTCAAAATTAAATTTTCACCGTATAAGCCGCACTCCCGCTTTCTGGCGGGATCTCCATTTCTCGCAGCGAGGGGCGTTGGGCGAACACACCAAGATGATAAATTACGATAAAATAAATTTTCAAAATTAAATTTTCACCGTATAAGCCGCACTCCCGCTTTCTGGCGGGAACTCCATTTCTCACAGCGAGTGGCGTTGGGCGAACACACCAAGATGATAAATTACGATAAAATAAATTTTCAAAATTAAATTTTCACCGTATAAGCCGCACTCCCGCTTTCTGGCGGGATCTCCATTTCTCACAGCGAGTGGCGTTGGGCGAACACACCAAGATGATAAATTACGATAAAATAAATTTTCAAAATTAAATTTTCACCGTATAAGCCGCACTCCCGCTTTCTGGCGGGATCTCCATTTCTCGCAGCGAGTGGCGTTGGGCGAACCATAGACTTAAGATATAAATAGACCGCGCACGCTATTCATAAAACTTGTCGAACGTGAAGAAAAGATGAGCAGTATTGTCGGGGAAAGAACAGGTTCTGCGCTATTACATTTGGCGCGTTTTCGCAGAAGCTAGGATGTTGCTGTAACGAAATTTGACTCAATTCGATCAAGTTGATGAAAACTTTCCTTCATTTTTTCAATGAATTTCACTCATTTTTATGTGAAATATTTAGGGAGTATCAGATTTGAAAAAATAAATTCTATAAAATAAACAAATATTGGAAAACGGAATTTATTTATTTTCCATTAAGTGATAATTCTTAATAATTTCTTAACACATGGGTTTTTAAATTTTAATTGAATATATAATATTTGAAGGAAGTGAATATAAACAGTATAAATTTCATGAAATAAATTTTTTTGGCACAGTTTTTAATAGCTTTCTAAATATCTATACACACACAGGAAACAAAATATTGTATACAACAAATATATAATGTTTATGTTACTGTAAATTTGATAAATCCGTAGTGCGCGTTATCTTCAGAAATTATGCATAATAGTTGGTAAATATATGCATAATTACCAATATTTTTAGTAAGTTTGATGAATTTCGTAGCATTTATCACTTTTTACGAATGAATCGAATAATTCTCAAAATGAAGTTAGTAAGTTTAATGAATATGGAAAATATCCATGCTGAAATATCACTTTATTTCAACAACTTAGTTCTGTCCGTATGAGATGCGTGCACTACACATATTTCGCCATAAAAATTAAATTAATAATAAATGCGAAGATAGAGAGAGATTTTTTTTCATCGGCTTAGTTCATGTTGGCTTTTGCTGTATTTATCAGCATATGCAAACATAACCGTTACGAAGAGGGGTAAAAATACTATTATTTTTAGAGGTTGTTATGCATTTTTATGCAAAACTGCAATTGTCTAGAGGGGGGGGGGAAGTTTTCCTCACATTCTATTTAAATAGAATATTTTTCATAAATTTCTCCATCTGAAAAGCATATTTTCTTCCAAGTTGAGCAAAACTCGAATGAACTCACTAGCTCGCCAAATCTCGCCAAATCTTGCGGAGACGTATATTTCAGTTAAAACTTCATAAAACTCACAATTTCAATCATTTATTGCCAAAAATTCTATTAAAACATTTAATAATGATTCATGCCATTTGAATTTTACCAAAACTTGGAACTTTAATTGAATTAAATCCAAAATGGAGTCGTTAGAAACTGAGATTACGTCAGAAATCCATTGCATCGTCAATTTAATATTCCAATTTTTAATTTATAAGAAGGGGAATAAGCAAAAAAGTATTCCTTTGTGAAAGGATAATGTTCCTCCTTTCCTAAACCGTTCAGAACATCCGAAAGCTGCACACGTGGTGACCATTCTAATGAAAAATAAGACAGCACTTGGAGATCGTCATACGAACAGCCATAAGGAAAGCATTGCCAGCGAGATTCCCTGACCAGCCTTTCGACCGGAATCACGTGACTCCGGATCTTTGCTTCACATTGTAACCCCTCGCGCGCACTCTATAGTATTATTACTCTGTGGGGCGAACACACCAAGATGATAAATTACGATAAAATAAATTTTCAAAATTAAATTTTCACCGTATAAGCCGCACTCCCGCTTTCTGGCGGGATCTCCATTTCTCACAGCGAGGGGTGTTGCGGGAACACACCAAGATGATAAATTAGGATCAATGCCCATCCCAAAGCACAATTTGCCTAAGGGGTCATTCAAGTATTACGTCAGGATCGGGGAGGGAGTTTCGGATTTGTTGACTTTTGATGGCGGGGGGGGGGGGGGGGTTGAAGGTCGCTTACGTCATCAACCACCCCTTTTTGAAGATATGAAATATTCTAAGCTTCTGGTGAAATTTTGCTGACGGGGGAGGGGATGGGGGTCAGTGTTTTGCTGATTTTTGCTGACAAGGGGGAGGGGGTCAAAAATGGCTGAAAATCTGCTCACGTAATACTTGAATGGCCCTAATTCACTATTGAATATGTATCTGCCATGTAGGGAATACATCTTTGAGGAATTTTTTACCGACAATATATCTAAGGCTAGCATTACACTATGAAAGTGTTCTAAAAGTCCTTTTATAAAACTTGAAAAATTCAACCAATAAGATTATCGGTTGCATTTGCTCGAATGTAACCTATGAACTTTATTGGTTGGATTTTTTGAGTTTTTAACTTGAGCAACTTATCCGGTGCAAATTAAATTTTGAAAATGTATGTGATCGCAATTTATCATCTCGGTGTGCGCCCCAACTCCCCTCGCTACGAGTAATGCAAATCTCGAGAGAAAGCGACAAGTGTGGCTTATCCGGTGAAAATGAAATATTAATTAAATTAAATTATTAATTATTTCAGGTTCTTGTGGAGATACTGTAGTGGTTAATGTTGGTGGGAGTCTCGATTCCACATGGGACAGATACAAGTTTACACTTAAAGACAGCCTCCGCTGTACTGTAATTTGGGGAATATCATAAACACCGACATTTTTTTACAGAATTTTAAAATTTTATCATAGAAAAAATGATTTTTTTAACATTTACAATAATTAAATAATAAAACATTAATATCAATTGTAATTTTAATTTCGATGTAATTTCGATGATTTTTTTCGAAATGACAAAAAAAAAAATTTAGTAAACTGTGTGCATTTCTTGATGGAAAAAAACTTTTCTTCATGTTTATTTTTTCACGTATGAGACAAAAAAACCTACATACAGATCGCGTGACGAGTTGACTCTGCGATAAATTGACGTCCCGACGAATTGGTTACACGACAAATTGTCACTGCGACGAATTTGTACCGCGACGAATTGGCTCTGCGACGAATTTGTACCGCGACGAATTGGCTCTGCGACGAATTTGTACCGCGACGAATTTGTATCGCGACGAATTTGTACCGCGACGAATTTGTATCGCGACGAATTGGCTCTGCGACGAATTTGTACCGCGACGAATTTGTATCGCGACGAATTTGTACCGCGACGAATTTGTATCGCGACGAATTGGCTCTGCGACGAATTTGTACCGCGACGAATTTGTATCGCGACGAATTTGTACCGCGACGAATTTGTATCGCGACGAATTGGCTCTGCGACGAATTTGTACCGCGACGAATTGGCACTGCGACAAATTGATGCGCGACGAGTTGAGCGCGACAAGTTGATTGCGACAAATTGACCGGCTACGCTCTTTTCCAACCAACGAGCCCTATAACGTTATTCGTGTCTAAAAGATAGCGGCGGCCCATCGAGGCGCCAACAGATGCTGACACGTCTCGAATATGCTGCACTGCTAAGTGAAATTCCATCATCTTAGAGATTCAAGTCATCCGCTTAAATTGTTAGTCGCTCATTTGATGACGAAGCACGAGCTCGTGGTCGGTCATCTTGACGGACGCGAAGGAATTCACCAACAGGGATGCAATTTCAAGGCAATGGACTCCATGTGTGTGCGAATTCTTTCTTATCCTTATTCTTTGTTGTTATTATTATTTTAATTTTCACGCAGCTGCTTCTTCTCGTCCGTATATTAATGCTTCATCGGCGATAATAATAATAATAAAAAGTCTTTTGTGCATTTTACGAAACGCATATCTAATTAAATCTTTCCACTTCATTTCTTCCAAAAAGGGAAATAATAAAAAAATAATAATAATGGCAAAACTGAAAAGAACGTCGAACAACACTTCATTAGCATTCGTCCTGCATTCTGTTCTTTCATTAAAAAAAATAATAATAATACAGGGGGGGGGTGCATGATTCTGGGTGCTTATAGAATTATTTCAACCCTTTCGTGACCCACTGGGGGCAGATGAAAAGAGTGTGCGGTTTGGTTCGGGCTAACCTCCATTTCGGCTATATAATACGTTTTTTTTCTCCTAGTTTTTCTAAAGACCTGATAGGAAAAACTTTTCTTTTTCCTTTCTTACTTTCGAAAGCTGTTATCCAGTTTTAATGGTTTAGGTCATTACGACGAAGAAGCCGGCATACCAAATGCACCACCCACAGGTAGCGAAGTAAAGAAGCGGATATTCTTATACATATAAATCCCCACACACACATCCAGCATCTTTTACTGACGATCCACCGAAAGCTACACACCCAATCGGTGGTACAAGGCATCCATCTATTTATACGTGGGAGTAGAGAGAGACGGAGATATATCTATAAAAGCGAAAGAAAAAGGTAATGGCTCCGTTCGGTAATTGAGGTTCTCACAAATCATCGAAAATATTATTAAACGCTTTCTCCCTCCACCACTTTTTCTTACCTTGCCCTTTTTTTAACGTTTGATGGCTCTTTGCAGATGAAATCCAACTATTCTTGCGAAGGATAGAAGGTTCTCATCGTTACGATCAGTTCGTTAACGATGGCGCGAAACGACTTCCTCTTCCGGTGTACTGTGTGTGCCAGATAAGTACTTTTTTATTGTCATTCGGACACATCCGTGTTCCATAGTATCATCATTATTATTATGAGATCTGGACACTAAGATATAGCTCCCGAAAGCTTAGAGTTATCTCGGTAACGAGGAGGTTGTAAGTATCGTAAACCACTAGTTCCGCGAGCCCTGAATAGAAAAACGCTAGTGAGAGAAACAATGTGCCTTAAATCACCGGTTTGGACATTCGCTGTGTTTCTTTCACCATCGTATCATAATGCACAATGGAGCTTGCTTACATGACAAAATAAAACGTAATGATCGTTATATGTTGAATGGAGGGAAAGGATGCAGAAACGGCAGAAAATTTTAAATTCAAATTGCTTAGAGAAGAAAGCTTTTCCGTGACCAGCGACGACGGAGACGAATTTAGCGATGATAAAACGCAATTGACTCTACAAGAAGAATTCTGATCAAGGTTGTCCGACCGCAGTTCTCTTTTACAGAAACCAATCACGTGATTATTATTATTATTTTATACTGTTGCGAGAGAGGGTCATTTTTTACATTTGCTCGTGTGCGTGCAATGTTTAAAAAACACATTTTTCTTCGGCAAACGAACAGGACAAAAGAAAATCCCCGCATTTACCGTAACAATATTGCTATCGAACACGGAAAGCTTGACCAAGAACAACATGCAATATCATACCGCTCAGGTATTTACTTCATACATAAATATGATTAAACCACCGGATGAATCACGTTTCTTGCTGTGTCTTCATGTACGTTGAATCACAATCTGAGTATAATTCAAGGTTATCCAAAAGTAACGCAATCCGTTATGAAATATTTAGTTTTCAAAATTCTACTGATTGTAAATGAGGAGTTTATTTTCAACGGGGAACATTCCCACAATCATTAAATTTGCAGTAAAAATAAAAAAACCTTTTCTTTCTCCGGAATTGGCTGCTTTACAAAAGGGGGAAAATACCCCAACAGGTAGCATACGCGATTGGTATTATAACAATAAGTAGTATTAGAATAAATGGTATTATATAAGTGTTAATATAAGAATATTTAAATATTATGTTTCTTGAACAACATTCAAGAGAGTTATCTATATTTATATTTCAGAAATGTTGTTCAGTTTTGGAAGAATATTGATGCTATTGTTTTGATTAGAATTGGAGCTGGTCAAGTCTGAAAATTTTTTTAATTTCCACACGCTAACTGTTGATTTCAAAAGGTTTCACCTAACCAAGGAAGGTATCCTTACTACTATCTCGTGAGTGACATAAAAAACACGATCATTCTACAGCAGAACCTCCCATAACAAACACTCTTTTTGCATCGACGGGACTTAATGTATTTTACTATCCATTAACGGTCACTTCGTTAGCGGACAAAATTTTCGATCCCATGGGTGTCCGTTATCGAGAGGTTCTATTGTAAAATGTGACTTTCAAAGCGCTTCTGGAAAATGTGCCGTTTTGAAAAAAAATCCCTCATCGCCAGTAGGACAACTCCTTTGTTACGTTCCCCTTTTGAACGAAAAATACCGAAGTGATTGAACAAGTTGGATATGCTCTCTTTTGGTAGAAACAACCAATTTTACATTGTAATTTGTACCAAAAATATTCTCATTGGAAATAACCCTGTTGCATAATCTGACAGAACTCATAACAAAGATTCAGGAATTGCAGAAAAATGCATTTCGAAAAAAAAAAGTGCAAATGTTCTCTTTTGAAAATAAGCTCCTCAAATGGTAACACACTGTACTGTCCGAAAGGGAATATATCTTTTTGATATACTGATATTCTCAAAAGCTCTTAGTCTCATATGTATCAAGATGTTTTTTTTTCTTCAAGAAGCAAAGAATGTTATGTGATTGAGCAATATTTTCAAATTTCCTCATTTGAGGCCATTTTTGAGGCATTCAATAATGAATTTCCTAATGTTTCTGCACCCAACAATTATCCGATTAGTGTGTATCATGTTTCCGGAAACTGGAGATGTTGGAGACCGGAAAAAAATAAGCGTCCGTCTCTATTAAGCCAGCTAGATTTCGAAAAAAATTGTAAACTCGCCTTCAAAGCGGGTGAGAAATCTAGCATCACAGATGGATTTGTCATATCCTCTTCACATCCGAGCCAAAACTGACAGTTAAAAAACCCGTTTTTTTATTGATTTGTATTTATTGTGTAAAAATGCCATTTAAAAAAGAAAAAACAAATTAACTAATTAATTTAGGTCGATATATTTACTAAGACCATTTGAGCTCGGTACACATATGTATACCTCAGGACTCAACTTGAAAAAAGGAATCATTATAAAATCATTTAAAACCGTTAAAAAGAAGAATCTCTGGAGCGATATAGGGTACGGGAGTGTCCACAGAACCCTCAAGATATTGAAGTTGATCTTGTTTGAGTTATTAAGGGCCGTATTCACCGACATGGTTTAAACCTGTAGTTACAATTTTTGGATAAGAGATCAACATAGATTGGTTAAAACCTTGAATTTAACCAATCCGCGTTGATCTCTTATCAAAAAATTGTGGCTATGGCTTAAACCATGTCTGTGAATACCGCCCTCAGGAATTTAAACTCGGGAATAGAAATTAATTTTGATTCAGAGCTGACGACTCTCAGAAAGTACAGAGAGCCAACAGGCAGTTACATGCAGTCGGTGTAGTCAACATTCTGTATCAGAAATTTGAAAATCAGAAATTTTTAAAATCAGCATCTTGGACCAGAAAAATTGAAGTCCGTCTTCAATTTTTGGTTCTCCCACAACCATTCAGAATCATTGTACGTCCTGGTCTAATTAACCCATCAGAGTATTAGATGATCAAGCGAAAATTCTTTGAGAATGAATGAGAATTCTTGAAATGGAATATCGCTGTTTCGAATGATTAATAAAGACCAATATTTATAGGTGGGCGTGGTAGCCCAGGTCGATAAGATACTCGCCCAAAGTACCAAAGGATGTTTAGAGGTTTTGCGAGTTCGATACCCGGTTTGTCCTTGTCAAAAAACTTTCCTGAGACAGGGGTATAACAAAAACGGCGACATAACCGCAGAAAAAATTGCTACCGCCGGGAATCCCCCATCGAGAGGTTAGCGCACCAACCTCTCGATGAGTATAATTAAATCAAGCCCGCGTTCGGAATCGGCAATATATTGTAGGTCGCAGTCTAAAATTAGCCCTTGTGTGCAGAAAATGACCGTGGTGCGACAAAAATGATTAAATGATATTTATAGGTCTCACGTGGTGTTTCGTTGAAGCAGTTGGCTAAAATTTACGACGAAAAAATGCGTACACATACTGTATATTGGCCTTTCAAGCACTCAGACAACATTTTATCATCACAAGAGAGAAAGAAGAACCGCTGAGGTAATATCTAGGCTTAAAGAGCATCAGTCCCATTTTTACATAAAAATCTCATTCCATTGAAACATGTTTCAAATGCTAATGGGATATAAGCCGAGTATAAACATAAATATACTACTGTATATACGTATAACCGAGATCACCTTTGCTTTCCTTTAATGGCCATCAAGTATACGGAAGAAGAAGAATATATTACACTGCAGATAGCCTGAAAATCGCTTCCAATAAAAGAAGAAAGAACAGAGAGACAGAGAGCCAACATGCTGACGTAATATGAAAACATGCGCGGATAATATTTTAACCTTGCGAGATAAAATTTATTTTGTGCCTCCTTTTTTTTAAGTGATGAGATTTTTCAAATGATGGAAAAAAACTGAAATTTTCTAATATGTTCTTGTTTTCGCTGGCATTTCTAGTTTGCATTGATTGACTTTCTTTCGTATTACAGCCAGGTGCGGATCCAGGGAGATGTGTCAGGACCAGTGTTGCCGACCTGGTCATTTTCCCCAACTAGATCTGGTCTTTTTTCGGCCGGTAGGAAAAATGATGGATAAAATTAATCCTGGTTGTTCAAGCCCAGTTTCTAATTGTTTTTGATGAAGAATCTAGTTGGAAAATGTTTTGACTGTTATCAACACTAGTCGGGAGGGGTGACTCGCTGTGTAGGTTCATTGGATCATCCCGTATTTCACGGGATCGATGAATTTTCCCTTATTATTCGACTCTTGGTAGGGGCGATCGCGATCATCTCTTCTGGATCAGGCATTTTCAGCTGCGAATTAAACTGATTCAGACATCTTCAGCTTCGAATAGAGTGCAGGCAGGCATCTTCAGTTGCGGATGAAACCGATTCAGGCATCTTCAGTTGCGGATGAAACCGATTCAGGCATCTTCAGTTGCGGATGAAACCGATTCAGGCATCTTCAGTTGCGGATGAAATCGATTCAGACATCTTCAGCTTCGAATGAAGTGGAGGCAAACATCTTTACTTTTGAATGAAGCGGAAGCAAGTATATTCAGCTGTGAATGGAGTAAGGGCAGGCATCTTCAGACGAGAATGAAGCCGAAGCAGATGCCTTTAGCTGTAAATAGAGTGGTGGTATACATCATCAGCTGTGAATGGAGCGGTGGTAGACATCATCAGCTATGAATGGAGCGGTGGTAGACATCATCAGCTGCGAAGGAAACCGATGCTGACACATTCAGCTGCGAAGGGAGCAGAATCAGACAGCGAATGGAGCAAGAGCAGGCGTGGATCTAAAGTGATGAGTCGAGGGGGGATTTTACGGGACAAACAAATTTGTCAATATTATTTAGCTCTTGGGAGAGACAATCGCAACCCCCCCCCCCCCCCCCTTGGATCTACGTCGAATTCCAGCGGCAACTATGGGAAACGCTGTTTCTAAAAAATGGGGAAAAAATAAGCACTGTGCATAAGTGGTTTGGAAATTTGATATAAACAAATAGTTACTCACCATCAGGTGGTGGTCTACGGCTGCTCAGTTCGGCACTAGTTCGAGTCCAGCTGAACTTCAAGTCCCAAGACGTCCAATACGTGCTAACGAGAGTCGTGATCTGTCCGGCAAGGAGTGCCGCTTGCACGAGCACAAACAGGAACGCCAATAGCTTCATTTTTCGCGAGAAACACCAGAGGTCTCGTGCTCTAAATACAGTCAGTGGATAACACTTTGAAAGATTTAATGGAAGCAAATGTTGTGAAGAAAGGCGAACATCACCGGAACGGAATTTTATTTTTTTTCCCTCGTGTAATTCCCACCTCCTTTCAATCAAATTTCGGAAGGTAGTGCCGACAACATTTCAATGTCAAGGAAAGTTCTGCAAGAGTAAGCACCACCACCACCACCGCCGTTTAATGCTTTCGCAGTGTATCTTCAGGTGACTATTAGACTCGAAAAAGTAACATTTTTGATTCCGATTTCATAAGAGGGCTTCTGGTGCACAGGCCGTAATTACGTTCCCTACCTTCTCTTCACAGCTCAGGAACGTCTTCTTTTTTTATTATTTTATTTTGTTCTCTGGTAAGATTGGAGGGTGGACCCCTGTTCTATTCTGTGTGTACATGCGGTACCCCCTTTGTAACGGTTGAGCGGTAATTTGTCAACTGATGCAACAAGAATGCGGACCTCTATCTTCGAAGCAGAAGAAAGAAAAAGTTTCTGAAACAGTGGTCAACACCTGCTCTGCAACTTTTCAAAGTTCACTCGTTCGCATGATGAGTGTGTTTTTGAAGCAAATGCCGTAATCATTTTCTTTTCTTATTTCTCTCCCTTTTTCTTAGCTTTCAAGTCTCCTGTAACTTCAGAGCACTTCTTATTGTCTCGTCTCTCTCTCTCTCTCTTGAAAAGTTTTTCTGATTTTTCTCTTCTATTTATTTTTTTCCAAACACAAAACTTCTCAGAAGAACCGCCAATCTTTATTCTCCTTGAAATGAAAGAGAAAAAAAAAATTATGCACACAACACATACATATAATCTTCGAAACATCGAACTGTTTATTTTCTTCCATATGGTTTTATCTATAAAAGTATTGCTCTTGTTAGGGATTTATCAGGGAATCTCGAAGATTTCTGTAAACACACACACATATTGGGTACGAAAGTCGGTTCACCAAATGAAAATGACTTCATATATAAGTGGGTTGACTTATATAACGAGTAATCCCAATGCCCTAGTTATGCTGACAGAGACGTGTAAAAAAAAAGTGATATTTATAGGCGAGACAACGTTAAAAGTGGTTGCGTTATAACGAAGTCTTACGGTAGTTCGTATTTTCTGCGAATAGCGTCGAATGCTCTGCAGACAGTGGCGTCGGAGTTGGGGAGTGCTCGAGTACCCACTCACGATCATTTTTAGCACGGGTCCTAGCACCCCGGAATTGATCCCGAATCAAAATATCCTGCATGAAGCTGAAGACGAGCATCCACGGGTACGAAACGCTTCTGACGCCTTTGTCTGCAGAGCTAATTTTGCAGGAACAATGTGCAGTCTTTCTATCCCTGTATGTTCAGAACAGAACTAAATATCGACTATTTTATTCAGTTTTTGTAAGCAAAAAAATTCTGATGATTAGAATGTGTGGAATATCATAATCACTTTGTGCCTGATTAGAACAACACAAGCGTGTGAGAACTAACTCCATTTTCAAGATGAAACTTTGGGCCCTCCGGAAATATCAGGTCTGAGTCGCAGCCTTAAGTTTTTTTCGTACGGTGGGCAACTGGTATTTCGGGGAGGGAGAGGTAGGGACTATAGTGATAGAACTTAACCATGTTTTCACAAGTATCAGTCAGTCTCTCACATTCAACGTTTTCATCAAGGCATTTTTATTCCGACCTGTCTGCATTGTTCCTTGTGGTCCAGCATCTGGTGGAGCCTCTTTAGTGTCGATACCATTAAAAACAGCTGCATGGTAAATATATGCAGTCACATATCCACAGATACTGTTATTATTGCGAAAATCCCCTTTTTGAAAAAAAAATTGATAGCAAACCCAGGGCCGTCTTAAGAGTATCGTGGGCCACCCCCCTGGGTCAACTGATTTTTCTGAGGCCCTACCAAACAAATTCTCGAAAATTTCAACCACATCTCATTTTTGTGAGGCCCCCGGACCGTGCCCGGGTGGGCCCATGCCTTAAGATGACACTGGGAAAACCCCCCTTCTGTGCATAAAAAAAAAGTTATTGAATTCTCAAAAGGGAAAAACAATGAATGATACTTGCCTTTTATGAAAATTACAGAATATGAAGGTTGTGTGTGTGTGTGTGTGGGGGGGGGGGCGGAGATGAGCGGTCACAATGTATATTTAGTGTTATAAGGGGACGTCGCGTCGAAGGTGCGTCTCTTTTCCGTGAGGTGGCGGAATATCCATTAGCACTTAATATTGGAGGGGTGTCCAATTAAAGCACGAAGCTACGGAGCTTAACGAAGAAGATTTTATTTCGAAGCCCACTCAAAACAGACAACCGTACAGAACGGAAGCCACATTCCAACTCACGTTCTCTTCTCTTGGAAGATAGATTTTCTCTTCTCACCTTCTTTTAGCAACGCATAAACAAACAAAACGCATTAGGTGCTGTAAGGCCACAGAGAGTTAGTAAAAATATCTATACTGGGAAAATAGATTTGTTACAATCTCCCCCTCTGGCTCCGACGACGTCTCGGCGAGGAGCCAGTAAGAGCCATCTTTCCTTTGGGTGTAGTTCCTGACGAACAGAACGGGACGCTCCGGGCAACTGCTGACACTCTTGTCTCAGGTCGAAGTTCAGTCCTCGAGTCACACCGGTTCTGGGGACGTCGACTAAGGTTCTGATGCACTTTTGAAGCACGCCACTCTCTTGGGGTTCGGGTAACCACGGTTGTGGTCTCAGCATCTCGTAATGGAGTCAACTCCCTTTGGAATCGGTACTGCTTTGCGGGATTCAAGACGAGTTCTTGTTTCCTCCCGTTCAGGAAATCTTCAGCTTCCTGGGTAGATTCAACGTTTTCACTGATCTTATCCAAAACATCATTCCCACTTTGGGACTCGCGGAGAGTCCGTAAACTCTTCTCCACTACAATGAAGTTCAACAGCTCACACTGCTTGGCTCCTTTACCAATCGGGCTGGATAGCTTATCAGCGTGGCTGCCTGGACAGTTACGGGCAATATGACCACGATTTTTACACTGGTAACACACTATCTGATCCCAACATCTTCGGGCAACGTGTCCACGTCGACCGCAGTTATAGCAAGCATGCCTTCCTCGCGAGGTCGAGCGAGAATTTGAAACACGACACTTTTCGTAGTCTTCTCCAGGGCCACCTTTGCAGCGGTATACCCTGTCATCACCACTCTTTTTGATCTGATGCTTGAGAAAAGGTCTTCCTCCCCCTAAATTGGAGCATCTATGGGATTCTTCTGAGAAGGAATAAAGTTCTCGCTGCTCAATGAAAGATATCGGGCCTCCCCCTGGCTTAAAGCATCGCTTGAACTCCGGCGGGAATGAATCAAGTTCTCGTTGCTGAGAAGTAAGGTGGGTACCTTTATCTTCACGAAGTCGACACGAGGGTGACTCAGCAGGTAGTGCCAGGAGAGCACTGCTTTCAGATGGGCTTTCGACGAACGGATGTCGCTTCTCAGGAGCTTCAGAGAAGTACCACTTTCCTTGCTGGACATCCAGGACGATACCAGCATCACTGAGAAAGTCGGTACCCAGAAGGGTTCGGTTTTCTCTGGCCTGTGGTAGCACCATCATCTCGGTGGGAATCACTTTACCTTGGACGTTAATGTCCACAGTCGTAGTTAGGACTTCGGCTCTACGAGCATATCCATCGGCTAGTCTCATAACGATAGTCTTGCTGTAAAAGGGCAAACCATGTTCTTGTAGGAGATGATATAGCTTCTCCCCTGCCACCGAATGTGTGGCACCCGTGTCAGCACACACTGCTCCACGCTTATGACAGATCATGACTTCGATAGCATTTCTTTGACGTCTCTCAGTTGAGAAACTGTAAAAGTCCAAGGCGTCGACACTAACTTCTGGGGTGTTCGTGGCAGGACTGCACGTTCGACATCGGGACTTGACGACACCAGGTTCTCCGCACCCGTAACATCTTAGGATATGACTGCTACTGTCATCTTTCGATTCCGTATTAGGATGGGATGATAAACTGTATAAGTCCAAAGCGTTGACACTGGGTCCTGGTCTATCCGTTGGAGGATTACACGTTCGGCATCGGGACTTGGTAACACCAGGTTCCCCACAACCATAACATCTGAAGACAGGATGACGTCCTGCATCTTCCGATTCCGGATTCGCACGTTGATTAGAATGAAAGTCTCTTTGTCGCATTGGGGACCTAGGGGGTTCATGTTGCTTTGACTGCAACTTCTTCCTCTCACATTGGATGTCGCTCTTTTTGTTTCGAAGGTTATCATAAGCATCCAGCTTCTCCACGATCTCTTCAGGGGTAGTCCACTCGCTCCAAACATCCAGAAAATGTTCTTTAACTTCAGGTGGGATCCTCTTCTTCATCTGATCCGAAATCATTAGATCTTTCAGCTCGTCAAAGTTTCCAATGTTCAGCTCGGACAGCCAGCCTTCAAAGTAACTTTGGATCTCGAAATGATAGTCCTTCCAGGTACTTCCAGGTGCTTTTCTGTGAGTAGAGAAGAGCTGCCGGAACCTTTCCGCACTCAGCTTGAAACGGCGTAAGAGAACCTCCCGGATGTGGTCGTAATCATGAGCCTTATCTTCAGGTTCTCGAGCAATGAGTTTAGCAACTTCATTTGGCAAAACTCCCAGCAGATACGCAACCCAGTTCACCTTCTCCACTTTCAAGAATTTTAGCTGTCTTTCAAACAACTTTAGGAATAGCGACATATCATCTTCACTCGGATTGAAATTCGGGATCAACCTCTTCACGTCGAACTTGGGCTGATCGATGAGAGCGACGGATGACTCTTCTGCCGGTTGCGAGAGTCGTTGAAACTCAAGCTGCAACCGCATCTTTTCAAGTTCAAACGAACGTTCTAGTGCGATTCGTTCTTTCTCTCTTTCTTCGGCTATTCTGGCTCGTTCCTTTTCTTCGGTGATTCTAGAGCGATTTTCCTCTCTCTCTCTTTCTTCGGCTATTCTGGCTCGTTCTTCTTCTCTTTCTCTTTCTCCGATAATAGTAGCCAGCAGGGCTTTCACGAATTCTTCCTCATAACCGGAGGACTTTGTTATTATATGCTTGAGATCTACTACACGCGAATCATTCGGAACTTCCTCTCCTAATTCTAGAGCGAGTAGGATCAAATCACGTTTCTTACCTTTGGCCAGGTAAGCCATTTCTTCTAGGCACTATCAGGAACCTCACAACCGAGTTCGAATGTCCGTTTCGTACTGCCTTGAGTTCGAGCCACGACGTTGGGCGCCAGTTTTATAAGGGGACGTCGCGTCGAAGGTGCGTCTCTTTTCCGTGAGGTGGCGGAATATCCATTAGCACTTAATATTGGAGGGGTGTCCAATTAAAGCACGAAGCTACGGAGCTTAACGAAGAAGATTTTATTTCGAAGCCCACTCAAAACAGACAACCGTACAGAACGGAAGCCACATTCCAACTCACGTTCTCTTCTCTTGGAAGATAGATTTTCTCTTCTCACCTTCTTTTAGCAACGCATAAACAAACAAAACGCATTAGGTGCTGTAAGGCCACAGAGAGTTAGTAAAAATATCTATACTGGGAAAATAGATTTGTTACAGTGTCATGAATGCTTAAAGTTTTCACCACAAACATACTCACTATTTCGTATGTACGGTACTATATGCAAACTGTTAAACTTGTAATCTTGATTACGCGCCGATTCCACCAATAACAAGGGTGCTCAACCTTCAGGAAGGTGTGGACAACTGCATTGGCTTGAAAACGTATCGCGGGCCACTTAAGGGATCTGTAAAAATGCTTCGGGTCACTTAATTGATCTGGGAATTTGTCACGGTTTACTTAAGTGCTCTGGAACTGCGCCATGGGTCACTCAAGTGATATAGGAATATGCCGCGGGTCACTTACAGAGTCATGTGGAAAAGTGTCTGGAACTGTGTCATAGGTCTCTCAATATGTCGCGAGTCACGTAAGTGATCCGGAAATGTGTCACGGGTTGCTTTTAAGTGCTCTGGAACCGTGCCGTGGGTCAGTCAAGTGATCTGCCAATATGCTACGACTCTCTTAAGTGATCTGTAAATGTACCATTTCAGCTAATTTTTACGGAATTGGGTTTTAGGTCGAGGGACACTTCAGATAACTTCAAGAGTCACATTTGGCCCGCGGGCCATGGGTTGAGCGTATAAAGACCTATAGTGATTACTTCTGCATTATCGACAATTATCACACAATTTCAGGTTAAGAAGTGTGTCACAGTTTGCGTGTTCATTTCACAGATACTTTGAACTTCATTTCATTAAATTGTTGTTCGAGCGAACGAAGGAAAAAAAAAAAGACGAGAGAAACGGTCGAGAATCAACCGTACGAGAAAGCTCTAGTAATGGAAGAAACTATCTCCCCCCCCATCGATAATAGTGTTCGGACTATTAAGATTAATATCAAAAACACAACGTTCGGAGCACTTTCACGATGTTCGCGATCGTAGACGGGACACCATACATGGTTATCGGTAATGATTGTGGACTCGGATGATCACCTGTTCCCCCTAACTCACAACGTGACGCAGCATAACCAGTGCCATTAATTAATTCCTGAGAAATCGTAATTATACTAATGACTTATCACTCCACTTAATAACAGGCTTTCGCTCTGGAATGCATGTTCGGCCCGAAACCGAACGATGGTCGAGTCGAGCAACGTCCAGCGAGAGAATAAATCACGTATAAGAGCCCGAGTGGCGCGGAAAACCCAATTTGAGCAAGCGTAAATGCACTTTAATAAATTACCCGTCGATTGATGATTGCGTATACCACATACTGTTGTCTCTTTGCTGCATTACCGGTGCAGAATATCAAACAGATAGCATACGTATGGATATATACGTAGGCTATACTTTTCCGGTTTCATTTCATAAATGAAAATCAACAAGATGGCTATCTCTGATACAGCAATGAAATATGCCGTTCCGATTATTTATAGAAATTAATTATTATTCTGTCCTGAGGAATGAGAGTGAATGCACGGGGACATTTGGCTGTAGCAATTTATACTATATAATTAAAAATTAAATTCCCCTAATTCTTACATGGACGTTGATTATATAGAAGAACACAACTTATAAGAGTGTACTATGTTAAAAGGAATTCATCTTGTGAGCAGGGAGTGCACAATCTCGGGCTCGCGGGCCAAATCCGGCCCGCCAAGAAGTTCCATCCAGCCCGCGAAAGGTGTTCCGGTAGAAGAGTATCAATACACACACAACACGATAAATGCCTAGGCCGGCCATATTTCCTTCATGAAGATACGGGAAATCGCGATCAGTACGAATTTATCACCTATTATCACCAACAAAAATTGTAAAATGCAAGTGAAGTTGCTAGTTATAGCCAAGAAATTTTTCAAAAAAAAAAAGGTAAGAAAAGTTGAAAATTATAGCCAAAAAAAGGTCAAAGGCGGAAAAGACAAAATTAAATAAATTAATAAAAGACAAAATTACGAGAACGCCAGAGTTACGAGAACACACAAGTTTTATGGCCCGCGTGCGGTAGAATTACAGCATATATATCTGATCCGCGGACTGAAAATGTTGCGCATCTTGAGTATCTTATTATTCAAACAAAAAGTTTATTGCAATGTGACAGAAACTAAAATAGTAATTTGTTCAATGTATTATTTGCTTTGTTATCAGAGACGTATAGATACCACGGAAAATTATCACTAAAAAGAGATTCGGCAAAATAATGATTATGTATTTGAGAAAGTAAAATAGAGAGAGACGAGAGAGAGAGAAAAATAAACTTTTCTCTCTCTCGTTTGTTCACACGACTATTTCCTCTTTGACTGCCCCAGCTTCTCTTATCACGCTCTTCTGGTATAGGAACAAATATTGTGAGGTACATTGCACAAAAGAACGAACATTTCCTCGAACTCACGGAATTTCGTTCAAATGCAATCGTGTACTCGGTTTGTTTGCACATCTGAGGAACACCAAGAATGCAAGACCGGGGAGAAGCTATTTTAGCCATCAGTAGATATAAGCGCCCGAGTGGAGTGGTGGTAAAATGCTCGTCTACCCAGTGCCGTCTTAACGCATGGGCCCACCCGGGCGCGATCGGGGGACCCACAAAAATGAGATCTGGTTGAAACTTTCTAGAATTTACCAGGTAGGGCCTCGGAAAAACCACTTGGCCCAGGAGGCCCATGATGCGCTTTAGACGGTCCTGCATCTACCACCGTGATAAATATAACAAGATATTTAACGAACTTGAGACGACCACCGATAGATGGGGCCTTCATTTCCAACCCAACACGTTAACGGCAGCGAATTGCAGTATACAGACGTGGCTGGAGTTGGTGTGCGGTTAAGAAGTAGAAATAAGTACTACGCACAATCATTGCATATCAATGCTTACGAGAATTTGTGAACATGAAATGAGAGAGAGATCATATCTATATATATCAATAAAAAAAAATGGGGAAGATTAGGTCTATGGGCATTTTTTTCCCCGATGCAAGGGATAATTTTTCTGCTCTGAAACACTTATCACAAATGTTTGAACTGAGTGTGTGGCACTGTGCATTAGACAGCTGAAACTACGTAATAGAAATTTCGTGTTTCATCGACTTTTTACCACCACCACTCTCAAACCAGAACATGGCTCTCACTCTGCCCCATGTTCATCATTCGACACGTTAATAAAAAACGAATCACTGATTCGAATCAAAGAATCATAACAGTTATGTTTTTTATTTCATAGATGGCAGAAATGGTTCCAGTTTAAGGATTTTTCTCAATATAATACATATTGTACTGTATAATTATTTCCTAGAAGGCATATTTTGGCTGATAAAATTTTATTTTTACCCGTTTTTTGCTGCTAGACAAAAGTAACAAAAAATTGCACCATTTTTTCATGGTGTTTACAGAATTGGACGTTTATAGTCTGAGAATGACTGAGAATCAGTATTATCCTAAAAATATAATTGTAAAGATAATTTCACTCCCATCCAAAGTTTCAAGGAGCGATTTTGTAGAAAGAGGGATATTTTTTTTTAATGAAAAACAGAAATATAACTCAACTAAAAAGAAATTACATAACATTTGAAGGATTAGAGAGATATAGATGGCTTTTTTCTCAGCCAGAGATATCAAGGAAACAGTTATTTTCCGGATATTATGCTGAGGTGAGCTCGGAAAGAAAAGTCATCACGTCTCCGCCGGGACTCGAACCCAGGCCCTCTTGCATGCTTGCCCGGTATGCAAGAGGGCGGTTCCGTGGCGTTTGATCACGCGGAACCCCAGGGTTGAGCGGAACACCAGATGGAAATCCGTGACTTACACCATGCGTCCGGTATTTTACAGGACGTTCCAGTGCTTTTGTCCGTTCTGATTCCATACGATTGTCCTGTTTTTTTTCAATGAAGGTTATTCGAATTTGTAATCTTCACTTAAAAATGGTGAATGAAGATAACTTTCATAACATATAAATTATCCTATGATAATTATGACTAAAAATATAAATACTCATCTTAAATTCGATTCACTGCGAGGCCCAGTTGTCCTCCACTTTTCCATTGATTCATAATTATCAGCGATCTCACTGCGATTTGTTGCAGCCCTTTATTTCACCGACTCTTTCCAGATGTCCAGTATTTTCTTCGACTACATAAAATTACCCTAAGCATGATGGTCTAATTTGGATTTGAACCCATAAGAATATCGCTAATATCAATAAAAACATTTTTCATTTATATAGAATTAAAATAATCAAGTCTACCTGCGGACCACCTGTACCATCGTCGCGGATCATAAGTTGAGAAACGCTACTATAAGGCCTATTAATAAGTAAATTTGATGAATAAATAAAAAAAGAAGTCTATACGGGGCTCCACCATAGAAATTGTAAACTGAAAAGCATGAATCAATGCTCAGTACTATAATTGAGTGACGTGCCTGACTTATTTTTTACCTATTTTGATTCTTATTTTTCATCATAGTCATAATGAAAAGCATTATAATCTCGTTCAGTATTAACCGGCTGAAATTTTTAACCCTTCGCAAAAATACTGTTGATACAATAGAGAAAAGATCCTTTCTAAAAATTTCAAACATCCCTTTTAGTTAAATTCGAGCCCTACAACGTTTATACGCGTCCAGGAAAAAAATTACTTTTTTTCAGTCTTTTCAAAAAAAAATTTTTTTTTTCTTTGTTAGAAGCTACGAGTATTTATTCCGTTATTAGAAACAACTATTACAAAATATGAAATTTTAGGTAGATGTTGAATTAGTTATCAATTAATCCGGTTGATTTATTATCTCTCTAGAACGAAGGCATTATTATGAATATTGTGACTTATTGCATTCAAGCAATTACGGTGCATAGTGCCTTATTTGCATCTGGAGATGGTAAAGCTTAAACTAGTAGGGGAGAGATGCTATTTATATACTTGAGGCTTCTGAGGTATAAAATAACGAAAGTAGCTTAAAAAAATGAAGAAAATACAAAGTTTTGTACATTATAGAGTAAGATGACATTTTGGTCTTTAAAAAAAACGATACACTTTACAGGGCATTATCATTTCTTCGTACATAATAAGCACGTTGAAATACCACAAAATTCGCATGGATAACAATTGATATGCACGGTATATTAAATTCATAAATGTGAATTACATGTTTATATGCACCCAGATTTGATTTATCTAAAAAGTGTTTATTAGCATCTAAAAAGAATTAAATATCTTTCCGAAATATGTGTCCCATTAATGCTCGAACATTATTATTAAACTCGTGTTTATCTGAATCTACAATTAACAAAAACACACACACACACAATGGTAATATTATCAATTACAATACTCTTTCATACTCAAGTACGAAAGTGTTCTTTCCCAAGAACATTGTGTATGTTATGAAATTTATGTTTCGATTATATGTGTTACTTAGTTCGTAATTCAAGAGAAGAACATTTGACTAAAATATGCTTCTACAAACTTTAGTAACAACTTCAACAATTCATAAATATATTTACTTTTTCCTCATGATGTTTGTAGGATTCTAAATGAAAATATTAAATTTCTCATGCAATATTCTTGTTCCTATTACAAAATTTGTTCTATCATTTAACAATCCGATATTATATTCCCTTTTACCCGAATGAGTTATTTAATGTAAAAATGAACCAATATAGAGATAAGGGTTTTCCCCCTCAGAAAGGAAAGATGCACAAATTTCAGACATTCAATTTTAGAAAAGCTACATTTCTTTTTCAAATTTTAAAAATATATACTGTATGTATTTTTGTCCAAACTGATCTAAATTTTTCTGCTCTCTTCATTCCGAGCTACGGAAAACAATTATGAATATATCTGAATGGTTTACACTCCCCGCGTAAATAAAAACAAACTGCAACTAACCTGAACGAAGCCCTTCTTTCTTCAGGTGTTTCAAGGACTTTCCTTCGCAGGTGAGTTGCGCTCGAGTTGTTATTAAGAAATGATATCACTACTCGAGGAATTTTCCGAAGAAAAAGATGCGGAGTTTGGAAGAAAGGGGAGGGGCTCGCACTAGTGGGCGGGAGGGGGGGGGGTGTATCAGACAGCGGCCAGTAGTTCGACCAACAGATTGTCTCGGCCGTAGTAACATGTGCAGACGCTTTGATTCTCAGCCTGCACGTGTTTTTTCCTCAGATGCGGCTGGCTGGCAACAAGCTGTTCAACCACTGATTTCGACGACCCCTAGCGAACGACGGCGGTTCTCGCCCGGGAATCGTTCCTATTTCGTCGATGCACATGTATCATATCAACATGCAACAAAAAGCTGTGTGTGTGTTTCAATAATATTAATTCCCCTTTTACAAAAAGCACAAGTGGCATTGCATCTTTTTAAAGAAAGTCGATCTTTCTTTCGATGTTTCACGAATTTTTATGAATAAAACGAGCAACAACCGAAATCAACATTTCATTGGGAGTATTTAATTCAATTTTAAAAAAACCGAAGAAAATGAATTTTTTGCCGCTCTAACCGAATATATTTAAATTTTTTCAGAACAAAAATATGTTTCTCTGCTATACGCAGCAGTTTTGCTGCTTTTTAATAATAGTGAGGTAGCTACAAACTGCTAATGCAACCATATAAAGAGGCATCATTTGAACTAATTATGTATGAGTAGAAGTCTAACCTTGATAGCTGAAATTAAATGAAAGAAACCTAAGTTTTTTTGAGCATTTACCAAAGCCCAACTTCCGTGAAGGTACCGTATTTTCCTATCTTCGACTAATTCACAAATTAAAATTGAAACATCGGTATTTCTTAGTGAGGGTAACCATATACCGTGACATATTATTTGCAGCTTTTTGAAAATTAAGTATTTTTAATAATTATTTTATGATAAAAATAAATTTTTATAGATAACATAGTCTAGACAAAAGTAGATTGTAATATTTTTATGCTAGAATGTAACCAACAATCTCATATTTTTTAAGTTTTCATATTTAGTTAATGGAATTTTTGCACATACACTGCTTAGGATAGCATTTTTTCATGTGGTAGTGAAATTTGCACCTATGGATTATACAATAATGAAAAATTAGTTTGTTATATAACTGCCCTGCTCACTATTTTTACTTTTTTATTTCCCACTGAAGTTGGACTTCAAATGTTAATTTGTTTGGATTGTTATAAAATACGATTTTGTAAATAAGGAGGCTTTAGTAGGCTTCAAGACTTTGTCTTGTTTTATCTAAGGGATAAAAGGATAATTTGGGGGTGGGAGGATTGAACTGCCATTTTTATTTCATCCTGTTTAATATATCTTTGGGTCATGAAATTAACGAACGTATATAACGAAACATTCTGGCATCAGAGCCAGGGTGCTCAGCACCCTCAGTAATGTGTGGCAAAAATTAACCCAGAATCAAAATTTCCCTACATAAAGCTACAGACAGGAACCCACAGAATCCAATGCCCCTGATTCAATGATTGATTCACATTTGAATTTGGTTAATATTTTGTCAAAAAAGTTCAACACCTCATTTGAAGATTATGTAGAAACATAGTTACACAACATGCAAGTGTTAGTTCTGATCCCAATCACTGAAAATTATGAATGAAATGACAAATGTTTATCAGAAAAAACAAAACACGTGATTAACTAAATAAAATGATGGAAATTTTTCATAAGCACAAGTTTTTATTAAATACATTCTGGTATTTACAAAAAAAGAAACCCCTAAGTTTTATTGCGATAGAAAGTCATCTTTTGAATTCCTTTAGCTTCTTCTGCAGGAATGGTTTGAAACACTTCATCTAAAGGATCGAGTTTATAAGAATCCTTCGGTCTCCTCATTGCAAGTGATTTCTTGGCAGCTAATTTATTTTTATACCGACTGGCAGCTTCTAGCTTCATCCTCCGACGATGCTAAAAAGTTACATGAATATCAAAAACTAAATGAGCTTTTCTTAGGAAAATAAGTATTTCCAAACATTTCAAATGAAATTTTATAGAAATTTCAAAATGGACATGTATCGATGCTAATAAAAAGATTACATGTAAAATCACATTTAACATTAGCCACACAGTCATCTGAGCAATGTCGATGCTTGTTTTACAAATTTTACTGCCTTGAATTAGTAGCTTCAAAAATCAAATGTTTGTTACTGGGGGAAGACATTCAAAGAAATGGCATATTGCTTGGAGCCAAAGGATTAATTCATAAAATCAAAAGTCAACTATACTTGAATTTTCATAGTGTGGTTCGTGGGTAAGTATTCAAATGCATAAAGGGTGCTGTTTACTGATTTTTTTAGTTGAATTGCTTGAAATTTATCTTTTCATCAACTCGACAAATTGCATCCCACAATGTGATTCAATGCTCTATATTAGTGTTTCCCAATGGGAGCAATATCAACCCCTGGGGGACAGTAGAAGCTTTAGTACAGGATCCTGTGGGTTGGATTGAGTTGGGGGCGATGTGAAGAAAAAAATTTTGAAGAAGGGACAGAGAGACAAAAAGTCTGGGAAACTATACTCTATTGTATAAAAAAAAAGTTATGTATAGATAGATGAATTCTAAAATACAAATATAGCAGATAGACTGAAAATCCCCATGTCTATGCCCACCATTGAAATACCCATAAACATGCAGATTTTCTGCTTTTCTCTCTCTCACACATGTGCATCAGACATAGTTGATGTGTATACATACACATCAAGTCCAAGCAACTCGTTAACAGAGGTTAGAAATAAAAATTAAGTTTTTTTTACATCTGAAAGATATAAAGAAATGACTTTACATACCACAGACGTGAAAAAACTTTTTTACGCCAGAAAGATGTTTTTTAAGAATTTTATGTTAGACGTAATGTTAACATAAAAATAGACAAATGTTTTGCAATATAAAGATTTTAAGGTTTCATCATGAATAAATTGGAGGAAAAGTAAAAAGCTCTTAAAAAATATGCTTTAAAGCAGTGTTCATCAACTGTCAGTCTCAGACATGAGTCAAATTGGGGCATGAGCGATTTGCCAGTTTATTATTCCCCATGATGTTATTTTTCCTTATTTGCTTCTCATAAGTCGTGTGTATAACAAGGCCATCCACTTACAAAAATAAATTAACCAGGCTGCAGACTTCAAAAGGTAGAGAACCACTGCTTTAGAAGAATTCACAAAACACAAAATAACAAAGTAATGATTTTCAAAATTGCATAGCAATATTGTACTTACAAAGCTTGGGGTTACGTAGTTCACATTTGAATATAAAACTGCACCTGAGAAACTTCCTTCAAATACTTTGATGAGATTGAGAACAAATCTTGGACCTTACAGAAACAAAACCAAAGTTAAATAAAATAAAATTTATTAATAGATTCACTTTGATTGCACACAACAAAAGGTAATAAATAATAATTTTTAAAAAAGAAATTGCAACGTAAAGTTAATAACTTTTATAAATCAGTTGAATGAGCTTGCCAAAATATCAATTGCTGGTTATGTAGTTATTATGAGAGGATTTTATAGTCATGTGAGTAATTATCATACCTATCTCAACCAGTGAGCCATCATTTTCTATCTGGTAGTTTCTAAACCATATTCGGTTGTCCAAGACTGCGAAGTTGAAAACATGATCAATGAATGGTTGGCTTTTGGGATGGTTTCTGGGTGTTCCAAAAGTCTGAAAAATGAATAAAAGATTAGAAATATCTAAATTGTCTATTATATTTAGTGATAAGTATACTTAGCTTCAAGAGTCAATAGGGTAATAATTACATTATTATAATGATCTTATATATATATTTTATATACAGAGGATCCCATTTATGTTTTCCCACTTAGTACCACTTATTTTCATGGTTGCAAATTTCACTAATACTAATTGAAATTTCCGTCTAAACCTTCCCTCCCCCCCATAACATTTTTCCATGGTTTTTTTAAATCGCTGTATGCAAGACATCATTGTACCTAAATTTTTTAAGGAAATGCTTATAAGTTGAAATATAATAAGTTAACATCAAGAGAAAATTTTTTTTTGGCAAAAAAAAAAGGTATTCCTGTGCTTTGATGTATAGTTAAAAAATTATGATTTCAAGAACACTCCAAAACAAATACCTCATGATCTGTGTAAAAAACATTAAACTACCAAATTAATTACATATTTACTCGACTTTTAGACTTTATTCAACAGACAGCAAAGACAGTGATCTCTCTTGTACATACACGAGACATCACTGTACTTATAAAAACATTTTATCAGTCAATGCAATTTTATCTAACCTGGATGAACATTTCTTTCAGAAGTTGAAAATGTGGAGCACTATCAAAACTCTGAAAAAAAAAATTTCAAAAAAATAAATCCATGATTACGAAATTATTCATGTAATTTCATAAAAAAAAAAAAATAAATAAAACTGAATAAATTAGAACAGTTGTGGGAAAAAAAATTCTCCAAAAATTTTTTATTTTATGCATCCCGATGAGCTTTTGAGAATGTGATCTATAGTTTAGAACTGATTCTGAATGACCGGACAAAGGCATTCATACCTCAGATCACATTTGTCACACCAGCCATAATTAGACTGATTAGACTGAGACCTACAGAATGTTTATCCTTGATTCTGATTGAAAACATTCAACATTCATACGACTTGATGAGAGGTCGATGTGCTTTCCCAACATCAGGGTACTTCCTGCAGTAGTGATATGTTCTGTGGTCATCTTGTCACCATCTCTGCTGTACCTATGTATCAGTAAGCATTCTGACAAGGACTAGTCAATCATGCCTCTGTTGAAATTGAAACCCATATAGACCAAAGCTGGTGCACTAACTGCTGTCCCACAGCCTGAAGAAAAAATTAAACCCTAACCAATCATTTCAAAATTTTTAACTGAATTGGTTGCAAACCACTTGTTGAAAAAGACTGAAATACAGTGAAACTCAAGGCTTGAAAAATCCCAGGTGCAAGATTGCCATGGCAACTTAATAAACTGATATTGAGGCCTAAATTTTTTTTTCCCCGCCTAAAACACTGTGATAAAAATAGAGTAATATTATTACAGAAAATATAGTTATACAACATATTCAGTGTATATCTTTATCAAGCAAAACTTGATTTCAAAAATAAAAGGAGGAGAGTAATGAAAATTTCAATATGTAAAATCTGACAGCCTTGATTTCAGAAAAATGTACCACAGCCAGTGCTGTCTTTAAGAGCATCATGGGCCCCCGGGCCAAGTGATTTTTCTGAGGCCCTACCTGAAAAATTCTCAAAAAATTCAACCACTTCTCATTTTTCTGAAATCCCTCTTCTCTTAAGGTGCCCGGGTGGGCCCATGCGTTAAGACGGCACTGACCAAAGCAACAGAAAATATTACAACAATTTCGACTTGTAACATGCAGCAACTTTTATTCAGCATTCAACTTTTGAGGGGGGGGGGAAGTAATCCTATACATAACCTGCACATACAAATTTCTGGTGGCTGTATATTGCCATTAATGAAATCCTTAAGAATGGCAGAGGTTGTTGGTGAAATTTTTTTTTTTAATTTTTGGAATGAAAGAGATTGGATAGAGAAAAAATTCCTTCCATTTGTATCTATATGCCATCTGATATGTTTAAAAAATATTTTTGCATATCATTACACTAAAAGGAAAAACTTTTGTAATATTTATTTTGAGAAAAAGCTGCAGATAATGTGTATAGTGCTGTACCAAAAGAAAAAAAAAACATTTTTTAAAGAGTATTTTCAACAGATTAATTTTTTAATTAATTTAATTAATTTTAACAGTACTAATAAACTATGTATTGTAACAAAATAATACTTTGTCAAATGACAAGATGGGTCGTGATCCTTTCAAACAATTTCCTGTCAACTTCAGCTCCTCCATAGTGTGCACTAAAAAAAAATAAAAAATGAAATTAAAAACTTTAGTCAAATAAATCTGAATTTGACAGAGTGAAATTTTAATACTGTTTCCTCCTTTAAAAAAAAAAAAAAAAAAAAATAATAATAATAAAATAAAATTATGCATCATAATTATTATTTTCACATACATAAAAACAAAGATAATGTGTTGTGATAATAACACCTCCGCCAGGGTTTAAGATCCTGGGGTTTCCTTTCACAAAAAGCAAAAATGGGGAGAAAAGCTTTAGCAAAATGCTACAATGCTAATGTAATGATTGGTGGTTAGATGTCTATTCGTTCCGTACCTCCTGTACACATTTTTGCAAAAGTGGCTACCACTTCTTTCGCATTCTAAGATTTTCTGTCATATTTTGCAAAAAATGTGACCATAGCTTAAACCCTGACCTCTGCTTAGCTCTTGTGACTTAAAACCAGTTTTGTTATAAAATTTACACTATTGCATAAGATTTAAAACAAAAATGTGTCTTTAATACGCAACTTTATTCTTTGTAAAAAAATTAATAACACATTAACTGATGACATTTTGTATATCCAAGTTTTCTAATAATTAAAATCTTCAGTTCAAAAATATTTGTGGAAATAATTTCAATCACATTATAAATATAAAATACAATTAGCTAAACATGAATATCAAGAAATAGATTTCAAAAATATTTGTTTTTTGGTTTCATTTCAACTTGAACATTAATAACTTTAATACTATTGATGTCTAAAAATGCAAGAAATCTGTACTCTCTTCTGTTATAACCAAACCACACATTTTCAACACCGAATTGGTGCATTTTGGCATTTCTTTCTGTATGCCTTGTTTTAAAAAACAAATTTGTGGACATTGAACACAAAATACTTAACAATAAACAGGAGGCATAAATTCAAAGAAGATTAGATAAGACAAAAAAAGGTGCCAAGTGGTATCATTATAGAGGAAAAGTATCAAGAAATTTCATCTGAAAAACATTTGTAGCCTACCATTTTCAACAAGAAATTTGGCTGATGGTCCATCAGGAACATTAGAAATCCTGAAAGGAGGGAAAAATAAATAAAACGATAAGAAAATATTTAAAAATGTTGGCACAATATTTCAAAATGTTACATAACTTACATATGTCATCATGTGATGAAAGACTTCATATATTGGTTTTCTCATCAAGAAAAATAAAAACGAGAAAATTGGGAATAAATAATACTAAATCAGAGATAATAATACTAAATTTCATTTAGTATTAAACCAATTTATTAATAAAAAGTTTGGTGCTTCACAATATATGCTTGCTGATTTCTTGTTGCTTTGCTTCGTGGTTGTTTGTCTAGAATTATGAACTAAAATACCACACTGATTTAGATAGATCTATTTTGAACAAAAAAACACATGAGCAAAACTACATGTATGACTTGTCACCACGATGGTTAGAATTTGACTCACTTTTGCCATCTTACAAAACTGTAATAAGAAGAATAATTGATAAAAAGGAAGAAAACAAATAAACATGATCCACGACTGTCCACAGTTTATAAAACTCATATTTTGTTTTCTTCTCCTCCCACAAATATATATTTGCACTAAAATAAATTATTTACCACATATAAAGATCCTTGTGCTTTTTATTCTCCAGGTAAATGCAGTGATTACAATTTTTCATTTCACACATCTGTAAAAAAAGAAAATAATAAAAAAAAGGGGAAAAAAGCATAGAAAAACTGAATATTTAAACATAGTATTCTTTTCAATGGCAATAATTAACATGCTTTATCATCTCCAAATTTAACAAGAGATAATTTGAATGAAACAAAATACCTGGGAAAAATAAGGTGAACTTAGCAAAGATGTTCAAAAATCATACAAAATTGGTCTATAAATAATTACTTCAAGTAGTAACCATTTACACATATAAAGACCACAAACAGGCAAAGAAACCCAACCACAACCAGGCGGCTGAAAAAAAAAACCCATAAAAAATATGGTTGTCAAAATATCTAAAATATAGGCTTAGCAACCCAAAAAAGTGCTAAAACAGTAGACTCTCGATAATCTCACTGTCTGTTAATCCGGCTGTCCAGTAATCTGGTGTTTTTTGGTGGGTCTTCGAGCACAGGAGAGAAAAATATGGCACTGCATATCTGTGGGTAGAGGTTTATTATTCAAATGGGCCTTACAACTTCCAGTAATAAGGTGATTTTTGCAATCTGGCACACCCTTGTCTGATATATGCCGGATTAGCGTGAGTTAATCTGTACTACTTATAAGGAAAATACACGGTCCATAAAAAACTATGGTTGTTTTATCTAAGTGGATAGCCGCTCGATTTATTGCAACATGAATATTATATTTCTTTTTAAACGTGCCCGTTGTGGTACAATATATGACACCTGGGGTGAAAACAATGAAAAATTTTGAATGCCTTTATTATGTAGAGGGGTATTTGCAAAAAAGAAAAGGTTGCATTGTTTCGCCCATTGAATACATGTAAAGACATTCCACTCCTCTCTAATTGGAGATAAGGAGGCGCACCTTCACGCATGTTCCAGCGTGTATGGTACAGTCCAACATTAGCCAACAACTTTGACTTGATTGTAGTGGTGATAGACAGAGGTCGTGCTCGGGTTGAGAAGCTGTTTTGATTTGATTGAAGTGCCAGACCTTCAGTGATATAAGGTAGAAAGATGAAGCACTTCAAGAAGATATTTTAGCCTGTGACTTAGATTACTCTAAATTTTAGATACCACTGTATTAGTTTCTTCTTTTTATATCACAAAATTTTCGCTAAAATCTCAAAATGGCAATAATTTACTTCACATTGAAAACATTATTTCCTTAAAACTAGAGCTCAAATTATATGCGTTTGTATATTTTCGCCTTTTTTTTAGCATTAATGCATATAAATTAATAAAATCAAAGTATTTTTAGTTTAAGTGCATATTTTTGAAGGTTCATTTAAGCTCACTAAATTTTTTAAATAAATATTGTTCGTAATATTTTCATAACATCTGTTTTTTTCCCGCAGGAGAAATTTAGAGAAATAATACATATTTATAAAGTATTTTACGAATACTAACCGTTTTATTGTAAGGCTATTTCTAGAGATATGTCAAAGTGTTAAATTTTTTTTAGAAATAGTGTAGAAATTCTTTTGTTACTGGTATTTTCGTTACTGAGCAGCTACAACAAACTAAAAATTAAAAAATGCCTGAATAAAAAATATGTAGAAATTATTTGCATATGCGGTATATATATACACGAGGGGATTTTTTTTGTAAATGAATACATATGCACTAAGAAATAGGAAAGATGCCTTTTAAAAACACATATTTTTTTGCCTGGTGATTTTTTTAATGCATATTTTCTCATTTTTTGTACATATTTCCAAATTTGACTTTTTTTAAAGATTTCTAGTGCATATTCTGGGGTGCAATGCATATTTTGGAATTTTCAGTGCATAATTTGGCATTTTAAGTGCGTATTTTGCCACTTTTTTAGAGCATATACTACGGGCTCTACTTATAGGCTAACAAAATGTTAAATAGAGACTTGTACATAATCCAATCAACATAACCATTCTTTTCCTTTAGCAATTTTTTATTAAATGACTTGAATAAGTAAAGAAATTCACTTTAAATGCATGATTATAAACAAAATCATCATACCTCATTTATAATGTTCAGATTGACCTTCTTCTTCAATTTAGATTCTAGAATTGATAAACAAAGAAATACATTAAAATCAACAAAGAAATACTTGGGGCAGGGTTGGCAGGTTTTTGACGGTTTAAACCGCAGTTTAAACTGTCACGTCAAAAACCTTCCATCAAAAACCTTTGTCAAAAACCTCAAATATTGCTTTTCGATATAAAAATTCCCAATGAAAATGCACACGTTAATTGCATGTAATGTTTAAAGTGACTATGTTATACAAAGAATAAATATTTAATAAGATTCTAAAATAGTTTTCTACTCCCGACAGAATTATTTTGGACAATATATGTTTTTTTTTTTTCTTATAAAATTTGAATAAAGCATAACATGAACATTGAAGGGAAAACTGTGGAACGATTAGACATTCTTTGATTCAAGATGATTCTTGACCTTCCAAAATTTCTTCAACTGCTTATATATATATGCATTGATATAAACTATCTGCTGTACTCTTTTTACAACAGATAAGTGTTTAAAAAAGTTTATTACATCATGTATGTAATGTTGATTTCTGTTATTATTAAATTACCTAGATAACCACTGATACTTAAAACAATACTCTTATTGCACATATCATTGAAATATATCTAGCGATCAAAATACTAAATTGTAGGACTAAAATGTCATTTAATTTGGCAATGCTAGCTTGTATATGTCAAACTTGGTTTATTCTTACTTTTGCACTATGATATGCTACATTTACTAGTATTTATAATGCAATGGTTTTCCAATTGAAGCTGTATTCAAACATGCAAAACAAATGCTTTGGGTATCAAGTCTTGTCAGCTCTGCTTGGGTTGAAAATACTCTTTAAAGCTGTGTGAATCTAAGAATCTAATCACCCTGATCTAAGAAATTCTTAGGAAAAATTAAATGAGTTTAGTTAGTGCATTAACAGATGCTGCGTTAGAAATTTTATATGGAATAAAATTTTGGGCAGATCAGAAAATTTAAAATATCAAAATATATATTTTTCCTCAGTAATTATAATTCTGAATATAAAACCCTTTAATCTAAATGAAAGTAAGTATTTTGTTATTTAACATATCTATCAAGTTAACAAAAACTATTTGACATCATTGACAGTAAGATTTTGATAGTTTTAATACCGAGTTAGTTTCTGGGGTCAAAAACCTAACCCTGATGCCTTATCATACATATTTTGAATAAGCAGCTCTAATCCACTTAACAAATTGAACACAGGTAATGAGTAGCTTAGATAAATAAACCATAAAATTATATTTTATATGTTCTAGACTCTTATGTTGAAGAATTCAAAATTGCAAATTATAATTAATATTTTGTTTTAATTATTGTAATAAATTAATGTTTAAAAATAAAACATAGTAATATGCCAAAAAGTAAGTTTTTCATCATGTTGTATACCTATTATGTTCAAAACATTATCAAAAGGCATTCATTTAGGTTTTTGACGGTTTTCGACAGTTTTTGACGGTTTAAACCAGTTTTTGACAGTTTAAACCAGTTTTTGACGCTTGTCATGTCAAAAACCAGTTTTTGATGTCAAAAACCCAACCCTGACTTGGGGGAAACATAATAATACAAAATAATGTCACTTGTTTAATCAACATAATTTATATTAATTATGCAGTAAAACAAGAATTAGATTTCAAAATAGAAAAAGGGGGTGGGGGGAGTGCAATATATTTTCTTACCAGGCTTTGCATGAGGTAATAACGTTCTCAAATTCACCAACAAATGCCGGTCGCGAAAAGAGATACCCCTAGATGCAAGTACCAGTACTCTCTGTTTATTGACCCACTTTGGCTAAGGAAGAAAAATAATCAAAATTGCAAATAAAAAATAACAATTCCTATAAGCTTACACAATGAAAATAATGTTGCATCAACACTCCAAATGCAATTTCCCAATCGTCCGACACTGACAAAGATTTTTCAAAGAGATTCTTTGTTAAACTGCTCTGGAGAGCCGTGGAGGTGGAACATGTTATACAACCTCTGACAATAAAGTTCGGTGAATGAAGTCAGAATGTCCAATCTGGCAACACTGGCGAAGCAATGCTGCACATGTGTAGCGGCAGGTGTCGACCATCTGCCATCGTTGTTAAGTTGAGTGTCGTTTGTGTTCCGTGAAAGACTTGTTTTACAAAGTGCTTGTTTAGTGCGTTGGTTCTTAACTGAGAACAGGAAAATGAACGAACAACTGAGGATGAGTCCTGGTGTCTCAGGTACGACCCTGAAACGAAACGGCAAAGCATGGAATGGCGTTCTCCTGCATCACCTCGTCGGAAAAAGGTCAGAGCAGAAAAATCTATCTATCTATCAAAACTATGCTAATCACCTTTTTTGATAGTCAAAGCATTATCCACAAGGAATTTCTACCTCAGGGAACGATGATGAATGCTGCAAGGTACATTGAAATTTTGACCCGTTCCATGAAACGTCTACGCAGGGTACGACCTCAGTATGTACAACAAGGTTCATGGTTTCTTGTTCACGACAATGCTCGCCCTCACACAGCCAATATCGTCAAACAGTTCCTGGCAAAAAAAGGGGTGGTGCAAATTGAACATCTACCATACTCACCAGATCTCAATCCTGCAGACTTCTTCCCATTCCCACGACTCAAACTCGCTTTGAAAGGAAAGAGATTTGACGATATTCCTGATATCCAACGAAACGTGACGAGGCTTTTGAACTCCATCCCAAAAGAAGACTTCTTGCAAAGCTTCCAAGACATGTATAGGAGATCTCAGCAGTACATAGTAATGGGAGGTAACTATTTCGAAGGACAGTAAGGTAACTTTCGTTAACATTTCATCTACGTTGATGTTACAGGACTATTCACCGAACTTTATTGTCAGAGGTTGTAATACAGCTGTTCCGAAATTTGAAACATACAGACTTCTTTTCACACACGTAGATGAGAAATTTTATGTTACCTAAAACTACATAAAAACGTGGAACTTTAAACGTTACTTAGCAAGGTACAGCTTCGATATAGGGGACACGCCAAATTGGCGACTTTTTTCCGGCGATAAGTTGCCATCGTTGGCGTGCTCTGGTTTGTCGTTGTTCCAGAATATTCGAAGAATTCTGCGAGGCAGTGGCGCTGGTGGTTGTTTTTCCGTGTTCCTAGCGTCCTAGCGCGTCTTTCAAACGGGTTTTACTGCCATTTTCAAACTGGTTTTCTCTTTTTTCCATTCTATTCTCTCTCTTTTTTTTCTTCCAAATGACGTCACTTAATAGCCGCGGCGTTTTGAAAAACCGTTGGGATAGTTCTTCATATTTTCTCTTCCTTCCGTATATACGATGTAGTGTGTGTGTCGGATTAATTGGAATTATTGGAATTCCGAATTATTTTGGATATATTTTCCCTCAGGTTGTACCTTTAATATTTTCCAATATTTATTCTTTTCCACATGCAGGATGCCCCTGCATCATTATTATTTTATTTATTTATTTTACCATTGTTTATTTATAAGAACCCGGATTCCCGAAAAGAGAGTCCGGATTTTAATTTATAATACATAGAATATATTTAATTATACAACATGCAGGCCCGTTGTTTATTTATAAGAACCCGGATTCCCGAAAAGAGAGTGCGGGTTTTAATTTATAATACATAGAATATATTTATTTATACAACATGCAGGCCCGTTGTTTATTTATAAGAACCCGGATTCCTGGAAAGAGAGTCCGGGTTTTAATTTATAATACATAGAATATATTTATTTATACATCATGCAGGACCGTTGTTTATTTATAAGAACCCGGATTCCCGGAAAGAGAGTCCGGGTTTTCATTTATAATTATTTTTTTATTATAATTATGCTTGTTGGTTTTAGCATTTTTATGCTCGCTCAATTCGGCTGTTATTTACGTTTTCATTTCTCTTGTGTTTCATGATATTTTTCATATTGTTTTCTATGCTGGCGATTTTTTTTTTCGGCGCTCGTAATGTGTCTAACGGCCTTGGCGACTTCTGATGGAGTCGTCGGACATATTTGGCGTCGAAAAAAAAAGTCGCCGAAAATCGCCAACCTGTCCCCTATACCGAAGCTGTTCCCTTAGCAATTTAGAGATGGACAAAACAATGTACTGTGACTGCATTTTCCTCCAGATTTCAAGGTTTACACAGAGAAAAATTTGAGTAACGCGTGAAAAAGCTTTTAGTCCTCTAAAAAACTATTACGGAAATAGCACCCTGAAATAATACTCACCCTTTTTTGTTGCACATCTCCCAAGAAATCAACGGCAGATTCATTTATAGATTCATTTTCGACGGCATTATTTTCAGCGACACGCTTTCTCTTGCCCATGTTTTACAACAAGCGAAATGGTATTTTCACGTGGGTAAACAGCGAATTATACGGACGGCCCTGACCACTCGACAAAGTGCATTGCTCAAAATTTTGATAAAACAAAATTCACAGAATAAAATAGACATTTTTGAATTTTAGAGCTTGTATTTTCTATCTAATAATATTTTTATTCGACAGTATGAGTTTATTTCAAAATATGTTTTGTGATCCAAAGAATAGGAAAAAAAAAGGGGGGGGGGAAACAAGCCAATTCATGGGATCGGTCACGAACGTCTGAATTAAGAGTATTTTTCGAGCTCGGACTGAAACAAACTTCCCAGACCGTTATAAGCGAAGCGACTTAAGATTATTATTAAGCGACTTTCCTTTAATACAGCTTTGGTTATAAGCTTTTCAATTAATTTCATTATGGCCCAACTGGAACTCATGAAGTATTTGATGGCGGAAGAAAAAGTCATCAATGAAAAACTGAATTACTTCAAGAGACAGTTGCATCGCCTACAAGTAATTAATTCTTTGATAATACTGTACAAGTATATTTTCAACATTTTGAAATGTGATATGGAATTTTTTTCTTGATTGAGTTTAGCGTGATTTTGTTCAATTCATAGTAAAGATGCTTTTCAATGCAATGATCAAATACTTTTGTTTCAGCACTATTTTCACTATATTTGATTTCTTCTTTATTAAAGCTTGGTTGGAGAATAAAAACTTGGAAAAAATGACGAGGCCTCCTCACACGGAGCGATCGCGGCAAAATTACAACGATATGGGCGATTATACGATTGGCATCCGCCAATATACTTCGGCAGCATTGGGGGGGGGGGGGGGGTTCGGATTACCTGACTTTTGATGACAAGTGGGGGGGAGGGGTTTGAATGTTGATTATGTCATTAATCATCCTTTAATTTTATTTTGTGTATTTTTGTGTGCATTTATTTATTCACTATAAACTGAATACTTGGCCACACTTGGTATGGGCCCACACATTACACTATAGTGTCAACACCAGATACATCTTCAATAATTCCGTAAAATTGCATGGATAGCCAGGGCTGTCATTTCAACTTTTTCCAGGGGTGGGGGGCAAAGTGCATGTACTCAATGTATTTATAATTATATATATATATAATATATAATCTCTCTCTCTCTATATATATATATATACCATGTACTAAAAATGGTATATACAGAAATATATATATTTCTATATATATATATATATATATATACACCATTTTTAGTGTATTTTAAAAGCCCGGGCTTCCCCCTGACCCCCCAAATGACGGGCCTGGTGATAGCTAAATAGAAAGAAAGTATCTCAAATTACTCAAATGGTTGTTTTTAAGCAACCACCTTGACATTAGTGTGATCAACATCGCTGGAATTTAGAGAATCCATGATGAAGACTGCTCGCACCAACTAGCAATGGCAATTTGTACCACCCCATTAATTAATGCTAAAAACTTAGAACACAAGCTAAAAATATAGTGTGTTAATTATTCAGTTTATTATGGAAAAAATGATCCCTGTGCATTTATAGCAAAGTTCACTACAGAGCATCAGACAGTTGTGGTCAGACTCACTATGTATATTCTCGAAGGGCAATTTCAATCAGGAATCATATACAGGATCGACCTTTGAAGGGGTGCACAAAAGGCTTAGGGAGTGGAGCAAAACAAATTATTTTCCTTCAAATAGCATTGAAATTAACTTAAATTTATTGTAACATACAAAAAGGTATTTTCTTTCAATATTTTCATTTGTTTTAAAAAACATTTTTTGCATCAAAAATATTTTTGCGTTAATCTTCCGTGTATATGACTCTGCTCCCTGTATGCTGCAGGAAGTAGGGGAGTCATAGTTTTACTTACTTTTGCTGATGGGGAGGGGGTCAGAAATTGACAAAAATCTGCTGATATAATACTTGAATAGCCTTTCCAGGACAAGTGGATAACGATCCTGTTTATTCAAGTTTCATTACCATTTTTCAGAGGTTTTTGGTTGGACCTTTTGAATTCCCTTCTAAGTCCAAAATTTCCATAGAGCAGCACCAAATTTCTACATCATGCTGCGGAATCAGCATTTTGGTAAACAATTTTACTAACAAAGTGTGATCTCATAAACTTAAAGGCCATCCTGAGCTGTAAACACATTGGTAATACACACTCTGGCATGGATATTTGAATTTTTTTTTTGCTCAAAATTTCCATCCCTTTATTAAGTCATCCACAAAATTTCACAATTTTCTGCTGTAGGCAGCTATGAAATAGGGTTCTTAATTATGGACACCCTATATACAGTCCTCTAAGAATGAGATAACAATTGGCATCACGTCAGAAGATTCTTTTCTTTTATGTAAAGTGACTGCACATGGAGAATTACACATTTGTGTTTTCTTGTTTGGCTTCTTCAGTGCTATTGAGGCCTACTTTTTGGTAAAATTTCCTACTTTTCCAGTTTTGTCCTACTTCTTGTCGTACTTTTCCTACTTTTTTACCAAAACCTATCAACAAAATTTGCATAATTGATTTTAATTGAGGGAATCATCGATATAATGCCAAATAATGCAAATGTAGTAGATTGCAATTAATGATTCTGCCAAAGCAGAAATTGTATAATTTTTAAAGTTATTTGGGAGGGATGTATGTGGACCAATTGGTTTATTAATTTTTCATTTGCTTAATTTGAGGGTTCAACAAGTAGAGTAGTCATTAAAAACTTCTGCCTGGTTGAAAAAATAATAATTTTGTAGATTCCTGTATATAAAAAGAACATTCGGGAAAACCAGTTGTTGCTTCATGGTCTTGGACAGTAACTAACATTCATCATTAAAAATTATGGCAGTTGGATACATGGGCCTATTCTAGGTTTTGTGACTCTGATGGTACCCAATAACATTCAATAGGTCAAGTTTTCAGGATATAGCTCCATCTGTGTGTGAAGTTTCAAACTTTTTTTTTAAATTTATCAAAAAAAAACAAACAAACTCTAGGCCCATGATAAGTATTTCAGAGCGAACCCAACTTTTTTATGTCAGTTGATTTTTTATTAAATTTTAAAATGTGTCCTCAAGTTTTCACCCACTCCGTAATATTCTTATATAGTACAATGCTTCAATTTCAATTAGTATTTAGTCTAATAGAGTCAGCACTCCATTTTTTAAACCTCCAGTTTGCGAGCTGCATGTTTTTACAATATAATCTCTTTGTCTCTCAAACAATATACTATTCCTTTAAACATCTTTCTTATTTACAAACACATGATTTCATGAATCAGTTTCTCACGTCTGTGTGAGTAGAACCTGAGTCATTATGCAATAAGTTACATTATACGGGTTCTTAATAATCAGCATCGAATGTATGTTACCTTTTTAATCTTGATTCCCCATATTTAGTCTAGGGATTTTTTTAATTTTTTCAGTATTTTCAAATTTGATTGATTCTGTTACCATATTATATTATTTACAATATGCTGTGTGATTGCAGTTATAATAACTGTTCTTTTCAGATTAGAAGTTTTATTACATTCAGTATTCAACATTTACTTTAATAATTGACTGTGCAATAGACCATTAAACGGTGCATATAGATTTTATATTTGATTCAAATGTATTGATATAGTTACAGGAAGTTAAACTGTTGGAAATCCAGCGGAAAGAGGCTGAAAAACTTGGCAAAGCATCAAATAAATCTGGTGAATCAATTGAGGTATGTTCAAAGAGGCTATTGAGTTTCAAGGTTTACTTTGTAACCAGTTTTTATTTTGAAATCCTTTGTTTTAATTTTTTTTCATATGTTTACAGAAGAGAATATCTAAATTGGGTCTGCACAAATCGAAAAAAATGTACATGCTTAGTCTACATATAGAAATCTTACATATAGAAAACGTATTATCTAAGGGGGTGCAGGAAGGAAAATGATTGGGAACCACTGATATAGTTGAAGATATACTTTTTTCTCTGTGCAAGCTGAAAATAAAATCTTTTTTTTCAGCAATAGTTTAGAATTTATTTTTCTGTTGTGAAAGATAGATGACACTCAGACATGGATCCAATAGGTGGATAGAATCTGAAAGAGTGTGGATACAATACAGGTTAATATTCAAAAATCCTGCAATTTCTGGACCAGATGTATAAGGGTTGCTGTCCTTTACAGAATGAAAATTTGACACTTTAGTAAACAGCAAATGAAATTTTAATACTATCCCACTAAATAGAATGGTTCTACAGAATTTTGGTTGAACATCTGTTCTTTCAGGAAACTGATGCACAAAATGATAAATTTGCAAATGCGCTCAAAAAATCCAGGACAGGGATCTGAAGGGATCGGAGTACAGATGGCTAGATTTTTTTCATGTCAACATGTACAAGCTGTACCAATCTGTCATAGAATACTGTAGGGAAATTTTGAAAGGAAAAAAAATCAAGAACATATATTTATATGCCTGTATCATTTTAAGAATTTCATTTCAAGAAAGCAAATAAAATCATAAATAGATGATTGAGCAGGCCACTAAGGCCATCATCTAAAAACAATGAGAGCAGTTTAAAAGTTAAGACTGCTATGGTTAAATGATAGTCACCTTTGTCCATACCTATGCAAAAAATAGCTTTTAACTTAAATTGTGACAAGATTTAATGATATTTTTGTTAGTCTTAAGCTAAGGTATTTGTAAATGTGGTTGCTAGTTTTGTGGAAAGGATAATTGATATTATTAATTTTATGAGCCTACATTATATTTCTTTCATTTTCATTTTATCTGTTTTGCATTCATTGGAAAATTTTACTTTGTCAAAACAATGCATATTCTCTTATCCAGCCCCCCAAAAATGAAGAAGAAGAACAGAAGTTCAAAATTGGCGAGGAGTTGGATTTAGATGTGGATGACACAGTGAAAGGTGAGTGACTGCTAAAAAACATTTTTGTTTGTTTTTCCCAAAAAATTTAGTTTTATATTGCATTTTTTTTATAAACTCCATTTTCTAACTATATTAAAAAAAAAAACCAGAAGAACTTCAGTTTGTTCAGCACATGCTCATAATCCAAAACACTCGTAAGTGCTTTGAGATATGAGTGTTTTGGCAATCTCAAAGCACTTACTTATAGGATAATACTTATGGATAATACTTACTTATAGGATAAATAATAGAAACTGAAATGATTCATTTCATGAATGTCTCCCTCGCACCAGCCATTATTCTTTTCAAAGATAAAGCTCAGATTAATTTGTTTTACATTATTGTATTTTTACTTATTTTATATTGATGGCTTGAGTATTTTCTAAATGATACAGAAGAGCAGGCAGGGCCGCAACTAGAAGCAAAAATATACTCTGTTGCCTGGTGCCAGTGTCCATTTTTGGCAATCCCCCCCCCCCCATTGTAATTTTGAACGGAAAAACAGTAAACTCATCACCCTTCCTGATCCAGCCCACCTGATTTTACCCACTAACCCACGTTTAGTTAGGACCCTTAAAGCAGGGGCTTGAGTTTGAAATCCCTGTTTTCATGAACACAGAAAAACAGTCTATCATGAGCTTCTGCTGTGAATGTCATTATTAGGGCTCGGATTTTTATTACCTAAAAATCGTAAAAATATGCAAGCAGTGCAGTTATGACCTAAAAAACACAAAAATATGAGGGGTATATATATATGGGTAGTGGCAGCTACCAAACTAGACAATTTTGGGGATAAAAAAATTTAAAAATAATTTTTACTTCAAAATATAATGCAAAAAGCAACAGTTTATAGAGCTTTGGAATTTTAGTGACAGGGAGTGATGACAAAACCAAGTCTGCCCCTTCTGACAAAAATCCCTGTGATGAAAATGCATTGATTTTGAGTCGAATGAATAAGATCTTTCGTACATGCTCAGCATGCCATTCAGAGTTTCCCTTCAGAAGCATAGCAAGAAGATCCTCCGAGAATGAAGAAGTGGCTACTTGGAATGCAAAAGAATTTTTCCAAAAAAAGACAAAAATTTGCATTGTAAGTGCATATCACTACTATTAAACCATGCATGCACCTCATCCATATTCCTCTGTGGAACTTCTAATTCATTGGTTTATGTTGGAATATGTGTGTATATATTTTGAACCTAACATGAAGTTTGTTTGTGTAATGCTTGTTGTGTGAAGTGCTGCTATCTACCATAAATTTTTTAACTATGAGTGCTACACCTCTGTGGTGAGACTTTTCAATGGGTGGGGATGGGGGGTGCTTGCATTCTTGCCTCAAAGTTGGGAATCATAGAATACCAACTTCAGCTGACCACCACTATGGCAATGTTGGAGGTCATGACAACATCTATAGCACTGAAAAAAATGCATACAGATAAAAATTCTCACTGATAAATGACCAACAAAAAGTCCATCCCTTAAAAATTTCCTAAAATATGATCATTCGATCATTTTTGTCTCACCACGGTCATTTTCTGCATGCGAAGGCTAATTAGACCGGGACCTACAATTTATTTTCTATACTCATAGAGAGGTTGGTGCTCTAACCCCTCAATGGGGGACTCCCGGCAGTAGCAATTTTTTGCTGCGGTCAAGTCACCATTTTTTTTGTTGTAACCCTGTGTCAGGAAAGTTTTTTGAGAAGGACGAACTGGGTATCGAACTCACGACACCTCTAAACATCCTTTGGTACTTTGGGTGAGTATCTTATCGACCTGGGCTACCGCGCCCCCTAAAATATGACTGATCACTAAAAAATGCTTAAAATATGACCAATAGCTTAAAAATACTCAAAACATGACTTGTCATAAAAATCCAAGCCCTAGTCATTATAATTGGTAATAGCATCTTAACAAATTCTGCCTCATGCGGATGAAGAAATGGCCTGTCTAAATTATTGAAAGTTTCATTGGTATACATTAGCAGCAGAGTGGGGGGGGGGGGAGACGTTCAAGCAGAGATTCAATATTTGGCCAGAATGTACCTGGATACACAGTGCATACAGCAGTGTGGGGATTTTCATTGTCCATAGACACTGGATAGATGTCTAGAAATTGGGACTTGATAAAAATTTTCAACATTTCAGTGTAAAAGTATCAGTTTTACCACTGCATATTTTTGCCACTAAATATCCACTTTTTATCCACTAAGTATCTTTTACCATTGAGATAAAGATGAAATGTCCAATGAAGTAATTCAAAATAGAAATTAAAACACCTAATGTAACTAACCCCTTCTTCAGTAAAAAAATAAGAAAATGGTCTGTCATTTTCCATCTGTGGTGTCAGGGTGCCCTGTCACCCAGGTTTACATGAGAACACATCCAAGGCCATGTTTATCCAGAGCATATATCAAGTGATTGAATAGCATCTGTTTCTTGAACATCACATGAAAAGAATTCAAAAAAATCTGTCCTGGAACTTTTCTGAACCGTCCTCCTAAGCTAGAATGACTGGTGCTCCTAAATTCAAAATTAATTCACAGTTATAAAGAAAAAAAAGGGAAAATGTTTCATATATATATATATATATGCTGCTCACACAATTTCCTGTATTATACTTTTATCCTCTTATTTAAAATATTTTCCCTGGTTTAAAAAAATCAGATAAAACCAAAATTTTTATTCATTAAATCATAGAAAATAGTATCATGGTTAAGATTAACACATATGCACTGGGAAAATTGAGGAATTTGCTATATCAGGTTCAAAGTATACAAACCCTTTTTTCTTTTGCTGGTATGTGCAAATAGCCTTTAAAATTAACTGGTTTCATTGAAATGCTATTTCATTTGTTTGCAGTTTTTGTACATTATATTTTGAGTTTTATTTTCTTTATTCTCCAGCATTTGCTACTATGAAAAAGGAATGAAAAGCAGCCATCCTAGGGAGAAAGCACGAAAACTCACTTCACATTCATTTGTTTTTAAAGAAATAAAAACTTTTATCATTTGTTATACTTTCATTTCATTCCAAGTCATTTTTATCAGGGTAAAACTATTTGACACATTGTAGGCAGTTCACTAATTCACTTTTCCCAGATTAGGTTTGAAATTGAGTGTTTGAATGATTCTAAATGAGGCTTTTTGGATCATGTGATATCTCCCTCTTTCTTTGAGTGGGATGCAAACCATATCCAAGGTAACCAATATGGCAACTCATGAAAGAGAAGTCTAGCTTAAAGAATTTTTTTTTTGTGATGGGCGCTAGATATTTCGAGGTGTTAGATAATGTTTTGAAGTTCAAGTTATCTATCCTCTTTGTTTCTGCTTTAAAAAAAGCTCAATTGAAGCGGCAGAATTTCTTCAATGTACTTTATGTGCCCATAATTGATTTTAACATGGATTATACATTCAAAACTATGTAGATTGATGCAGGCATGCTATGATGATATTAAAAGGCAATATGGAGACATAAGTTTCATTATGATGCTTGAGAACATATGAATAAAAAGTTGAAAGCATTGTTATTGCATGGATATCCAACTCTAAAGTATATATATAGTTCTGGCTAATTATTTTATATTTAATTTTATGGGCTTCACATACACCTCTATGCAAACTCAATATTTCAAAAATTAAAAATTCATTTAAATTTTTAAAATTATTGATATGTGGCGGGAAAACCCCACTAAATTTCCACACATTTCTACACAATCAGCAGTTTAAACATTGCTTTCTATGAGGATCAACTTGTGCTAGTTCCTCAAAGTGATGATGATTATGACATCTATTCAAAACCTCATAATTCTGAGGCCGTCTAATAAGAGGCCAGAGGCATGCAAAAAGGCCTTCAAGGCAGATGAAAATCTTTCTACTACAAAGAATTATGTCCCCCTTTGGGTGGAAATCGGGGGGTGGGGGGAACTGAATGGCACACACATACAGTAAACTCTTCATTGAAGAAATATTTTTCACACAGTGAAAGAATATGTCAGAGCCGTACAGCTTTCGGGTGACACTACAGTGAGTCAAGACCGACCATATTTACATCAGTAACGTATGTTTACAGATTGTTTTGCACTTGCGACGGTCGGTTATCTAGACCAGTGGTTCTCAATTTTCGGATGCCTGCGGGCCCCGTTAATTACATTTTTGTGGGTGGAAGGATCAGACATACACACTTCTAATGGAAAATATAGGAAAAATGAAACAGTAAATCACTCGCGGCCCGGTTTGAGGGATGTCAGGGTCCGGCCGTTGAGAAACACTGATCTGGACAACCATTGACACGCTTTTTTTTCACCATTTAATACGCTTTGGTTTGCTCTAAGACGCCTTTCATATATTGTATAAAGGGGTTCTAGTTTGCTTTATTTAGAGATAGTCTATTATGTCGATAGTGGACTGCAATATCGTTGAGGCCAAAGCGCTTGAAGAAAGGACCGCTCTCTTCGAGTTGGTTGAGGCCAAAGCGTATTAAAGACTATTAATACGCTTAATAAAGATTAATGACGCTTAAATAAAGATTATTAATACGCTTTGGTTGAGGGTCTGTCGACAAAAGAAGTTCGCTCGACTTTAACCAAAGCTACATTGAGTTTCAAGCGGCCTTGGCTTTAACTAATGATAAAAAAAATTGAATTATAACAAAATTTGCTGCCATCTATGGTTTAGAAATAATACCAGTTGATAGTTTTTCATTTGCTTCTTGAATAATAGATGGCAGCACAAACTTTTTCTTCTTTGTTATACATTAATGAAGTGGAAATTTTTTTAAGGTCTGGAAACTTTGCTCTGCTCAGGCCGTCTATGTTATTATTTCGTGTACTTCTCTTCGTATTTCATTTTTTTCATCTGCTGAACATTCACTAAATATTCACAGTATAATCTGCAAAACGTGATGTTTACAACCCGTCGTAAGACCCTCGGTAGGTGTAGTGTAGCAGACGCTGAATATTATTCTCAATTTCGCTATATATATATTTCCCGCCCCCAAGGGCCGTAACTAGGCTGGAGCAACCTGGACCCCGAGCCGAATGGGGGCCCCTCACAAAAGTTTATACTTGTTTTACAAAATAATAATAACCCTTTCAAGTGGGCCTCCCTAAGGAAGAGTCCACCCCAGGGCCACGAGAAGACATGCTGCGGCCCTGATTTTCCCCACCTCGTAATTGCTGATGCACATAAATCATAGCAAATTCTTGTGTGTGGTGACAAAAAGCTTTCTCTTTGTGTCGATGGGTTGGCAATTTCTTTGGTGAGTAAAAGGTTCGAAGGGATGATGAAAATTTGTCAAAAGTGAAAAGTACGCAACTAAAGAAATCGCCAACGAAGAAAAAGGGTTGTTTACACACGCGCCAAGTATGTTTTTAGTTATAAGTTGTTAAGTACTTTAAAATATATGCAGATATTATGGACTCTATAAACGGTGTTTTGTTGTCAAATGATGTTATTGATAAGAAAAGAAACCGGATTCTATTTTTTTTTCCCAGTTAAGTATGCACATGTGCCAGTGATTATCGCCTTCGGAAGGGTGTCTTTATGCTCTTTGCATAGTTTATTTTGATCTTGAGAGTGAACGTCTTCACACTTTATCTTTTCCCGACAGCTTGAATTCCTTTGAAATATAGAATAGTGAAGTAGTTGGAAAACACAATTTTGTGAAACGTTGTAGACATGAAAACTACCAAAAGAAACTATGTAAAAATCAGAATTTTTGAAATAGTAGAAGTGTGGCATCCACATCCGGCCGCAAAGCACCTAGGCTGGTATCTTTCATGGGGCCTCAATAGTGAATTTATAGTGGGACAAAATGAAAAATGATAGAAATCGTTTCAGATTCCCCCTCGTGCTACCTTTGGGAGGGCCATAAGTAGGAGCTATGAGGCTTCAGGGTAAAAGAAGTTGAATCCGAAATAAATATTTTTTTGACGTATCGCCAGGAGGTGAAAAAAATTGAAGATTCAAGGAAATTAGACATAGATGTGAAGGGCACACATACCTCAAAATTGAAATCGTTTGGAATTTTTCCTCACGCAACTCCTTATTAAATGTACCGCCATCTATTGGTAAAAGTACAAAATCTAGTATTTAACATTAAGAAAAGTGCTGCACTGAATTTATGAAAAAAAAATTATTATTACTTTTTTGTTTCATGAATCAAAGCAGAATGATTTTCATTGTTCTGCAACGAGTCCTCAGCTGACTGAAACTGTTCTGCAGGAAAAACTACCATGATAGTGTTTTCTACACAGAAGAGTTCCTTTCTTGAAATTCTTACCGTTCTGCCATATATGTCATAATTTTCAACATGTTCTGCTCTCGGGCCTTAGAATTTTCTACGAATGCGAAAAAATTTCCTGCATGCACAGATTTTGGATGGCTTTTTTTACAAATATGGGAAATTCCTCTTGAGTTGCATCACTAGTTGCGGGAAAGAGAGCCGTTAGCTAAAAAAAAAACAACTCTCCTGCTTTTGCAAAGTTCTGTGCATGTGCTAGTTGGGCATGGCCTTGTACAAAAATTATCCAATGAGCATCTACTTAAGTAACACTGGGACAGTTTCTTTAAACACTTGGACAAGAGAGAGAGAGAAAATTTTTTCAGTTAAGTATTGTCCCGTGTAAAACCACTGTTCTTGCAAACAGGCCTTGAGACTAAATACCGGCATGTAATTAACACTAGAAGAGCCGAACATTATACCTATAAGGGCCACTGGCAGTTATTTTGACTGATGCTTTTTAGTGCAATATATTTAATATCTCTAAATTTTTAGAATAAAAAATAAGAATTATCCTACATGGTTAATTTGTTAATTTTAAAGAAATTTACCTTTTCTTAAGTATGCATATAGGTCTTGAAATTGTTTTCAAACGTTAAATATGAAAATTTAGAGGGCCAAGATATACCATAAAAAAGACAGATAAATATTTTGCATTTACATCACATCATACATTGCTCCATGTTGATGATGTCCACCTTCCTATATGTATATCACTGTCTTTTTTATTCACACAACTTAGTTTTTTGCAGACGCTATAGGTAACACATTATTATGCCACCATAAATTTGTACTATCGAGAAAAACTATAAGGGGCACTATTAAAATTTCATACTACAAATTAATTTATAAAGAATATGCAATTATATATATAAAACAAAAACACATCTTTACATTTCTTTTTCATCAGTATTATCTGATTCAGATCAGTCACTTCTGGAATCACTACTTTCTCTTTCATATACCAGAAAATCATGATCTTCATTGTCAGATATTGCATTGTAAGTCTCCTCAGCCTCAGATTTATTGTCTGAAATATAATTTAGTACTGATAAAATATCATTATTTTGTTGTAATACATCCTCCTTCTAAGAGCCATTTCTACACACTCTGAATGAATCAATGTTTCCTAGGAAGCTTTCGAAGCAAATGGTGGCATGCAAAGTTATGAAATGTCAAACTGAAACAAAAACAGCTGGCCAGGTGAACGATCACTAAAAGGATTCCCCCCGTGGGGGGGGGGGGCTCCTCTGGATTTCTTTTTTATTTTAAAAAATTAATTAAAAAAAATGCTTCAGTTAAAGATTTATAGATGGCATCTCAAGAGAGATGCAAGTAGGAAAGTGAAATTTTTTTTCGGCAAAAACATGAAAAACAACTATTCCTTGAAATTTCATTATCGATGAAGGTTCGCAAATATGGTTTGTACATGGTTTTTTCCCGAGGTAGTCTGATTCGTGTCTGTGGATTACACGCAAGAAATTATAGTTGTATTTATGGTTGATAATTGAGGATCGATGCTCTTGTATTCAGTAGACAAATTACTTGATCAAATGAACCAAGAAATTTTATTCATGTGCTATTATTGATACCGACTAACTTTTAATATTGTTCATTTTTGGTCAAGCACTGCTTTAAAGATAGACCAGTCAACTAGATTGCTTATGTACTCCAGCTGTTTGAAAAATGAGTGGTGGCCTTTGTCCGAGCAAAAGTACAGTATATATCGGAAATCTTCCATTCTCGTTGACCAATAATGATGTTCACAAGCTTCTTGAGAAATATGGTAAAGTTGTCAAGTAAGTTGGTTGCATTGATTGTGGTTGAACTTATTACTACAGTTGACTCTTAATTTTATGAACCTCCAATTTATGAACTGCACATTTTTTCAAACTAATCTTCTGGTCCCAAACAATATATTATTTCTTCAAATTCTTTTCTATTTGCGACCTTTCGATTTTACGAACCATTTCATGTCTGTACAGGTTTGTAAACACAAGTGTTATAATATTGCGTATTATAATAGTGTGTGTTTTATAGTAACAATATAATTTATATATATATATGTTATTAATTATATTATTACTATATATGTTATATTATATTCTCTGCATCCATAAATCCTGTTAAAGAAGAACCAGCCACGATGACATAACCGAGAATCGTCTAACTGAAATATATACCATTTGAAAAATTATTACATTGCTTTATGCAAACAATATTTTATCAATATATTTCTTTTAGAGTTACGACAGTGAAAGATAAGGAAACACACAAGAGCACTGGTGTTGCATTTGTCTTATTCTTAAAGAAAGAAAATGCTCAAAGCTGTGTTCAAGCGTTAAATGGAACACAACTCTTTGGAAGAACTTTGAAATGTAACATCGCCAAGGACAATGGTAGAGCATCCGAATTTATTCGGCGGAAAATTTATAAGGACAAATCTCGTTGTTATGAATGTGGGGTAGGTTCCGTTTAATGAACTTTATATAGCAGATTAATATGTAAATTATGACTGGTTAATGATATTATTTTAATTAATGACCAATTAGAATAGAATTTTCCTGTCCTGCAAAATAGGGGTGCATACATTTCCATGTGCATTTGCTTGATTCACTTATAATTATCTTCAATCAAGACAACATTTATCATTAATAATGAGTATGTCACCAAAGTTGTTAATTTTATTTTTGCAAAATATTGCATCTTTCATTTTCTGTGTTGTGTATCAATTTTTCCTAAGATTAAAAATTTATTAAATTATCCAAAAAATGTAATCAACCACTTTAAAATGAAAGTCAAAGTTCATTGAATGTAATTCATACTTTATTCAATTAATTACCTCATTGATAATCCAAGTTTCTTAAGGTTTTAGCCCATCATGAGTTTGTTAATCTATCATAAGTTGAGAGTTGACAAACGGTTTCGTGATTTTTATACAGGTATTTGAAAATGATTGTTTGCCTGAAAATTTTCCACCAGTTGATTGTTTTGTGTTTGAATTTCTCCAGGAAGTTGGACACCTAAGTTATTTCTGCCCTCATAACATGCTTGGAGACAGAGAACCGGAGAAGAAAAAAAAGAAAAGAAAATTCAAAGATGAAAAAGGGGAGTAAGTATCCAAATTTTGTATCTGTGCTTTAGAATTTTCAGTGAAACAGCATATAGCAACAAACATTCATAGTTGTTGCACCGTTAATGTTGAAAAGTTATTTAGCAGGCCATGGCCAGGTAGTTGCAAGAGCTAAAAATAAATTTTCAAAGCTGTATGAATCACAGCTTTATTACAGGGAATTATATTACCAGCTTCGCACACAAGCATGTATCATACATGATATGCATATTAGGATGGATCAAAAAGTATAGGAAAATTTTTTTCTTCCACAATTACTTTTGGCTTGTGGTGGGAAAGTTGTGTCTTGGATGACACGGTTTTCATAATTTTTTTTATTTAAATCCATTCTTATCTTCCGGTGCCCCAAGCGCCCCAAAAATAATTAAAAATTGAAATTTTGATAAAAATTTATAAAAAATGAATTTTTTCGAAATTACTTATGGCCTGGGGTGGGAAAGTTGTGTCTTGGATATATATATTGCATAATATTTTTATTGAAATTCACTCATATCTTCTGGTGGAAAAGTAATCCAAAACTAGTTAAAAATTCCATTTTCATGAAAATTTATAAAAAAAAAAATTTGAAATTACTTTTGACTTACATGAAGTATAAATTTAAAAATCAAAGCAATAAATCATAAAATTTATAAAAATTGAACTTAAATGATGACTTTTTAATTGTATTAATTTGAAGATTTACATATTTCTAAATGTTGTAATGCATTTTGGTATTAAAATGTTTGATAAGGCTTCTTGATTTTACCTTATTCAATATGAAGCAGTGTCTCTTCTCTACACCACTTTCTGACGCCTCAGACACTAGGTGAATGCATCTTTCAACTGCTTGGGTATGGCATGAATATTTCACTATTCCTTGCAACTTTTACCATGGCTTCCAACGTTTACTATTCTAAATAATTTTATACATTTAATAATAAACAATAAATGGTTTTTCATCCTCTGCCTGTACTAATTTTCCCTTGAAATCGACTATTTAACTCATTTTTTTATTTTTTATTCAAAATTTGCATAAAAATATATTTTTGGTGAATATTTAAGTGTCTTGGGGCACTGGAAGAAATTAATTGAAGTTGAAAAAATTTTGCATTTATGCTAGTAGTATGCTTAAAAGACAACTTTTGCACCCCAAGCCGATTCTTTTATCAACATTTCAATTTTTCGATCCACCATAATGCATATGTACTGCAACTGTATAATGATAGTTATCAAGGACGGGCTTAAGTATTTAGCAGCTCAGTGCAAAAACAGCTTTGCGGACCTCTAAACAGTTTCCCAATCTCTCAGTGTCCACAAACACCCTGGTGCATGCCAGATTTACATTGATACCAGAGAAGTAAACTGCTATTTCATGTTTCATGGCCATAAAAAAAAATCCATTTGACAATAAATTTGGATGATGGTGCTCACTTCTTAGCTAAAAAATTGTGAGTGGAAATTGTCCTTAGACACATAACAGTTGCAGGGCTAGAGAACCAATTATCTACCCAAGGCTGCAACTAGATTATTTAGTCGGGCAAGCATGCATTATTAGGTCAGAGAGTTTTAATGCCTGAATTTTAGAGGTCTGGCCCCAACATCCTGCAGAAGAGCCCCTAGGCAAATTTATAGTGTGAAAAACAAAGCGATAAGAATCGGCCCGTGCTAGAGCCCGGTCATCCCCACCCTTGTAGAGGTCGTGGGCAGAATTTCGAGCTATTTGCTTTGTTAACGTTTAGTCAAACCAAAAGAAAATTTAAAGTCAAAATTTCATCAAAGTATTTTTATCCAGTTTTGCGGCCCAGTGGAGCCGCACCCTTCGCACCTGCCTAAGTCTGGTCCTGGTTATAAGTATGCAATTTTTAAAAATGCAATAAATCAGCCAAAATCTAAGTGAAATTCAAAATTTTCATTTAATTTCATTCAACATATACTTTTATTTAATAATGAAAAATGGTATTAAGCATATGTCCACCTCCACTTCTTTGCAGGCACTCATCTGATCGTTAAAATTAATGATAACTCTTTCGCAGATGTCCTGTTGATTCATTTCCTTCAATGAAGTTTGTGCAAAGTGCTTACTTGGGACATTGATCAAGTGCCCACGAGCACAAAATCGGACACGAGCATCAAGCACTTTGGGTTATTCAGGGAGCACTGTGGTGCTCGAAAGCTATGGGTTGAAAATGTCTGTTGTAGGGAGTTCATATGAAGATCTTTTTTCAGTATTTAATGCACCAAAGATGTTGACATACCCAGCTGTTGTGAATGACAGCAAAGTGACTGCACAAGACTCGCTTGCACACTGTCTTGCACTGCTGCAGTGTTTTGTTTGTGTGATTTTATAGTTGCAACTTACCCAGATGCTTTGAATTTCTGTACCAACCTTGAAACTGTTGTTGCGGTTAAGGACCTTTGCACATCTCAAGATTGTGCTGTAACATCCCGGTCGAACCCCCAATTTATAATGTCCCTTTAAAGGGTTACACATGCCGGTACGAATTATCCTAAGTTAAGGCAGACAACAAGTTTGTTTTGTATCACTTCAATTGCTTTATTACACTTAGTTAATGAGAGTATATTACATTAAATTAAATTCGCTCGTTGAGAACAACCTTTTTTTAAGTTAAGTTTAATTCATTCATTAAGAACATTTTTTTAAAGTTGAAGTCATCTATTCCAAGATTCGTATCAATAAAAGTGGATGGGTTTCACCATTGAAAGTCCATATCCATTTAGATGGATTATTCCGTGCTGACGAATTATTTCGATTATATGCATTATCCATTTACATCCACTTTTTCTCTCGCAGACTAGAGACTCATTTACTCATTATCACGGTGCATGTCCATTCAATCCATTAGAACCAACCGAAGAGTAGAGTTCCATGTTTCAAGACAAGTCACCAGCAGCCAATGTTAGGTAGAAGATCTCACGATCACAAATGAAAGTCCATCAGTGTTTGGCCACATAAGCGTCGGAAGTTGGAGGAAATACTGGACGTTTCCATTAGCACCAAGTTAGAAGCTTCATCAAGAATAAACCGCTCGGGTTTCATCACCCAGTGAGGGCGGCCAATCACCAAACTGAAAACCTGTTATAAAACTTATTAGATTTTCATTGAAACATCTTCACCGGAACTGCCGGGAACAAGAGAACTAGTTATTTGTTATAACATTCTGTTAAGATTTCATTACCAAAGCCAAGATAAACTAGTTTTAGTTACTCAAGTTGTAAAAGTTGTAAATCAAATGAGTGCTGAGAAAAAAAAGTGATCGTGACAGTGTACGGCAGGTATTTAAAGGGGAAACCTCCAGCCGCACATGTCTAGACAAGCCGACATGGCTTCAAGATTATTTCATTTACATATCGTGATCGCAAGCTGGCAGCATCACGATCGGGCTTGATCCCTGCCACACGACCACCGTTGCTGATGAAAAACAACAAAAGTAAACATCAATATTTTTAAGTGATGATAATTTCAAACTTTTATGCCGGGGGGGGGGGCGCCCGTTTACGGAAGTCTTCCCATAGCACTCCCCGTTTTTGTAATGAGTTTTCGCAATAAGAATGCATTGCTCTATAGCTACAAAATGGAAAAATGACAAATGGTGTTCTAATCGCAGTGATAATAGATAACGAAAATGATAGGAATAATGCTGCCAATCTTCAAACCAAAAAATCATGCGCAATTAAAAAACTGTGTACTTTATGAAACACCCTTTAAATCCTAGCAGTTCATTAAATTCTACTTGTCAGAAACTACTGTAGGTTTTCTTTCATTTTTTGTAAATGTTATCCTACTCTTTCAATATCTTTTATCTATATTAATAGCAATTTAAACTAATGAAAATTTGAATGATTTCATTATATTTAACCCCCCCATTCTTACATCATTCTGATTCACTACCATTTTGAGAGTTGGATTTTGTTGGAATTTTAAAAGCATCCTAGTCAGTCTGTATCTTATATATATATGTCCAATATGTACCTACATGTAGCTTTTGACATGTTGTGGGACTTTTACTGTTGGGATGAGATGTTGTACAAGAATACAGCTTATGTCAAGTTTATGGAACCACAGAAAACCGTAGCATGTTGCCTTGAAGGAACAATAACAATTCATTCCATTTGTTAAAAGCTTCAGAATGTTTGCCTTTTTCTTCTTGCTCAGTTGGTTTTTTGCAATTAATTCCAGATATGGAGGAAGCGAAGAAGAATCTGAAGGTGAAGAAGAAAAAGAGGAGGAAGATCCAGCATTGGAAAGTCTTGGTGCTGCAATCAGATATCAGGTAGAATTTTATTCTAATTGTTGTTTAAAATGCACTACAATATGTTAACCTGTACCGCGTGTGAACATTCCAAAGATAGGTTCGCACTGTGTGTGCTCAGGTTTTTATGCAAATATGTCTAGCTTTTGTTGTTTTTTTTTCTTTTCTGCCTGTAACTATACTACCACAACTTTCCACCTTACGAAATTCTTGAGGCTTGGCACAAGTATCGCTAATGTACCAATGCAAAACAGATTCTCATGAGGAGCTGATTTATTGTACGTCTTGTAACTTGTCATCTTGTCCACATTATAAGGGAATTTGATAGATCCCTCAGGCACAACACATAGCACATGTAGTGTAGACTCAGTTTAAAGATTTCCATACTTTATTGGAATTTCATTATTTTTTCCACTTAATTTTTTTTTCTGTTTGTTAATAATTTAAAAAAAAGTTATTCGGCTTTGATATTGAATCTTCTCGTCATGTATAACTTTGTGGGTTTAATTCTATTTATGCAAACTACAATATAGGTTAACATATTAAACCTATAAATGAAATTATACATAACAAGTTGAACCGTATACTGTAGTTTGCATGATAATTTTTTTTTGAAATGCAGAAATGCAGTATACAAATATCAATCCGCAGCATTTTCAAAATATGAGTTTATGGTAGAAGATTTTAAATATATACTATATTGAATTTATTTACTATATTCAATTTATTTGTATGCATTAAAGCAAGAAAAAATGGAACAAGAAGAATACAGAGCAAAAGTAATATCTGGAGAATATGGAACTTCATCTGACACAGTCAAGAGAAAAAAATTCAAGAAAAGTGAATACTTCAGTGATGAAGAAGAAGAAGAGATAGATTAGCTTTTTTTGGGGGGGGGGGGAAGGACAGAAAATAACGTGTTGGTATTTTCATTTTATTACATTCATTATTATGTGTGTGTGGATTCTTCACTTATAAACGTATTGCATTGTAAATTCTGTTGTTACATTAAAAAAAGTCTTATTCGTAGTATTGAATAAACTATCACTTCGGATTATACTGTGATTTAGAAATTTCATGATATTCACTACTAATACTATAAAATTCTTTTGATTTCCACACAAAGATTTATACAAAACTTGAATTTATTCACATTTAAAACAAAATATTTTAGGTGTTAAAAAATTAGTAAATTTTTTTCCTCATTTATAAGCACCTAGAGATGGGGGAAAAGGTCCAGTTATAGCATTGGCAACTAAATTTACCTGGCAATCTACTTTATGACTTTCACTTACGATTCCTATGTGAAATGCCTTTGTTACAGTCTTTGCTATTTAATTTCCTGTACATTTTCACCAAAAATACATCCACCAAAAAATTGCATTTTGTCCTTCATCGAGATTAAATAATCAATCTGAAGTACAACTGCAAAAATATTTACGATTTATGCCAACAAAAATTTTTATTGTACAGATTTTCATTAAGAAATTTACATTAAAAAAATGGTCCATCGCAGCTTGCTGACTAGTGATGAGTCCTTGAGTTATGACTAAAACTGTGATTTTTTTCCATTGAATGTGAATAAATAAGTCATTAAAGAAAAAATCAAAAACATTCATGTAAATATCGCAGCATAGATCAAGAATTTCTAAAATGTTTACGTTTGAGGCTCTCTGGGGAATGAAATTAGAATATCTCATGGTACCTCATATCAATATCCATCCATTCTGCTGACACCTTAAAGTTCTGTGATGCACAGCCTGCAGTCAACTATACAGCTTCATCTTCGAAATGCTCCGCGGCACTCCACAATAACATATCACTATTATAAGCTATATTAAACGAAAATCACACTGGTGTAGAGCAGACATAAAGCTGTGCTTTACTTTTTCACCCTTCAGGAACCTTTGAAATAATTTTAAACAAAACTAAAATTCTTTCCTATTGCTATCTATCACAATAGCAGAAGGTATTGTAGCACGACTTTGGGGATAAAAACGATGCGAGCTAGAAATTTTGAATTTTTTTATAACTTAAGTTATCGATCCACCTGTTTTTCCTTCAAGAAGTGCTTGATTAAAGCTGCGGTTCTTCGATGTAATTTATATGGACCCATTTTAAATTAATTAATTTAAAAACATCCTTAACTATATGGATTGATGCAATTGGATAATATAAGACAACACGGAGACATTAATTCTTATTTTCCCGCTTGAGAAGATGTGAATAAAAATTTGAAATCAATGTTATTGCATGGATATCCACCTCAAAAGTGGGTCTGGCTAGTTATTTTATATTTAATTTTCTAGGCTTCGTATCTCGCGAGCTAAGTATTTCGAAAACCAAAGATTCAATTCAATTTTTAAAATTATTGATGTGGCGGAAAACCCCACTAAATTTCCGCATTTCTACGCTAAAATCGGCAATTTTATCATTGATATGGGGATCATCCACTGTATGTCCCTCAGGAGTAAGCTGACCATATTTCCTCCAGAGAAATACGGGAAATTGGAATTCCAAATACGGGAAAATACGGGACATCGCCAATTATCGCCAAGAACGACGCCAATTATTGCCAAAAGTGCACAAAGTTGCCAACTACAGCTGAAAATACAGAAAAATCGAAATGGCGGGAAACGAAGTGTTACTGCGAATTGCAGTGTATTAAAATTAATTTTACGAAATAAAACGTTCAATAAGACAAATGCGGGAGATTAATGTTCTTATTTATAGTTGTAATTATCATAACATAATTTGTGAGATGAAAAATAATTTCAATCGTTGACTTCAATGAAGAATAAAAATCTAAGTAGGCGTCATGTAAAAAACGGAAAAAACCGGGACACTTTTGCAAAAAAGTCGGGATGGCCAGAAAAAGGAAAAAAACTGGGACTGTCCCGGGAAATACGGGACGTATGGTCACTCACTCAGGAGGGATGATTATGACATCTATTGGAAAAGCCTCCGGTCTGGCATTTGAATCCAAAGCTGCATTAAGAGTCCGTATTTTTCCCAAACCAATATGGTTAGCACACTCCACAGACTTAGTTGAGTTGAATTCTTAAGGTGCAAAGACCAACGTGAAACGTTTGTATCACAAAACTAACATCAGACGCTGTGTTTACATTTAATTCTCCCGCAACCATCGAGCAGCTTATATTACCCACAACACTGATCGAAGCATTGTGGGAGATAAATATATACCTTTTTTAATTTTTAAAAATTGTGTCCCGTTTTTTTAAAAATGGGAAGCAATATTGAAAATAGATTCAGCGTGGAAAAGTTGAAAACTCAGCTATTAGTAAGTAAAATGATGTTATGAAGCAATCATTTATAAAAAAAATCACCAGTGTTCAATTAACATTTACTCGAGTATTACTGAATATATCAGTTAAAAAAAAGGGGGAAGATGGAATGGAGAGGTTTGAGTTAAGATCAAGGAGTAATAAACGTAATGGAAAGTACGAGATTCCTCGAAAGACGTTGTATTTGGACGTGATTTTAGGAAGAAAATCCATCTCTGTCCCCACGGAGTTCGAACCCCCGGTCTCTTGTTTGCCGGATGAGTGCTTTATCCCTAAGATAAAGCACTCATCCGGCAACGGAATATTTCATCCTTGGAGCTTATATGTATACATATAAAAAGTAAACTAAATCTTATAGCTTGAAATTCTTCCCAAAATATATGAGCAAGTGGCCCCACATGATTTTCAGGACTTCAAAATGTAAAACAACATATATTCACAGAATGACCAAACTTGATTAGTAACCTTGGCCCCCTTAGTCAAATTTATCTTCCCCACCCCCTGTCGAAAATGGGGAGATCCCATGTTCAACAGAATTATTCAAATTGGCATGACTTCAAATTCCATTGAATGTTTTAATTGGAAAAAAAAAAAAAAAGTCGAGCCTGCTTACAACAAAATTGGATACTATGAAGTACAGGTTTATAATGAATATTTTCCCGTCCTCTAGTGAACCTGCAATACCAGCATAATGTTAACAAAATTAATAGACTGATGAATTATCAATGGTGTAATATTTTATTCAAGCCTATGTGAATAATTTTCATTTCGATTGTAATTAAATTTCAAATCTGTCTGGGGTGGGGGGAAGGGAAGGGAGTATTTTTACTTGCATGAAATCAGAAGAAACTATTCTTCCTGAAAAAAGAAAAAAAAATGGCCTTTTGCAGAAGGTGTGATTTCGCTGTGGCAGTTATAATGCAGACTAAGGAAATTTTAAAAACCGCTGACACAGTAAAACTCGAGTATTTATTGTGCATTAGTAATGTTTTTCAAGTTCCCATGTGATTTCATGATACAGTCATAAGATTGTACAGTCGATCCCATTATAACAAACTCCAAGAGACTGAAGAAATCACTTTGTTATAACGAAATTTCATTATAAAAGAATTCCAGGATTTGTATTGTTTCTATGTGAACTTATCTGGTGGATTAGAAAACTGTTCATTAAAACAAGATTTTTGCTATAATGGTATTTGTTGAAACGGGATTCGACTATATCATGAAATAGGGCCTATATAGCCTATATTATGGAATTGATCAGTGATTAACAGTTTTGATGTAGTTAATTGTTTGATTACAACATGAAATATTTTTCAAACACTTATTATGCTAATGCAGTTACATTATATGCATGTATTATAAGTTTTTTTTATTAACATTTTTAAAAAACTATTTCAGACAGCTTTCAAAGATGCTGTGAGCAAAGATTCGTTCTCTGAATTTGAAAAATCTGTGAAATCATCATCATGCCAAGGAATGTGAGTAATTTTTAATTGGTTGCAACCTTGACTTTTTCGTTTTTTAATTTCTTTGATTTACGGTAAACCTCACAATTTATTTTCTCTTTTCAATGGCATATATTTTTTATTTTTTGTTTCAGTGAAAATGATGTAAAGCATATCGTAGAACTATCTGTTAGGGAAGTTTTGTTAGATTTGCTGGTGAGTTTAAAATTTCATTTGGAAATTTCTTTTACCATTTAAGAAGTATCTGTTTTTTTTCTGTATTTTTAAAAAATGTTTCTATCATAAGTAAAACAATGAATGATTAAAATTAAAATGAAAATCTTCAAGATGTGATCATTTTCCATTCCATTCTGATTTTCTTTTTCAGTCGAAGAAAGCTAGCTTGAAGGTTTTAGAAAGAGTTTTCCAGCTTTCTATTGATGCAGCTATCAATGGTAGGGCTTATATTTGTTTAGCTATATATAATATTAATACTGCAGTCATGGTCCCCACAAGGGGTGGGCTGACAAGGCTCCAGTCCTGGGGCCCGTGAGGATTTTAATCATTTTTTTGTTTTTTCACGCTATAAATTCATCATAAAGGGGGCCCCCGTGAAAGATTCCCAGCCTAGGGGCCCTGCTTCAGGATGTGGGGGCCATGACTACAGTCAAACCTCATTGAGACAAAGTTATGTAATCCTCTCGAAAGCCTCGGGAAGTATACTTCCCACCAAATTTACCAATTTTTAAATGTCCATGGTAAGCTGTTTTACTATCAATTGATAACTAAAAATTAAATTATCTAAATTTAAAAATTAATTAATTTAATTTTTTAAAATTAATGTTACGTAATAAGCTTCATTAATTTATTTTCTGAAATCTATCTCAGTCCCAAAAATTATTTTAAAATACCATTGCTATAAAAAAAAAATAGGCCTTTAAAAGGTTAATATAAAGTAAATATTTTTAACTTTGGATATAACCAAATTACTGTTTTTCCCAGTTCATATGAAATTTTGTTAGTACAGGAAATTTTCTGTGTATTTTCAACTTTGTCTTAATGAGGTTTAATTATATATGCAGCTTTTGTAAACATGCCTATAAAATTGTTTGAAATATACTGCATCACTAACAGTTTGAAATTTTGTAGGCTATTTAAAATTTCGCTTGTGGAATATGATACATAACCATATTAATTGGCCATGACTCCAGTTCACAGCTCCATCTGAGGATGAAGCATATCACAGTTTGGCATTATGAACCATTAAAGTGTATGATTCCAGTATAAGTACCAAGTAATTTGGGCAGAAAAATGTGTTCTTAGTCAACCCCCTGTCCGTTAATTTTACAGATCAATATATTTGTGCAGAGAATATATTTAACATTCTGAAGAACCCATTTGAAACTTTCATTTTGAAAAATTGTGGTTATCAAAACTTGACAGGTTGAAAAAAATTTAGTCGCCAGAAAAATTTCTTAAGAGCCAAAATTTTTTTGCTCCAGCAAAATGGTCTAAAATAATTTATTTTCTGAATCTTACAGGACTTAAAGCCCCCGGTTTAAATTCAGAAAATTTAGTGTGTTCCTCAGACTCTAATTTATCAATCAGAAATAGAAAATTTTAGACACCAGTGCAAATTTTTTAGTCACCATGGCTACCTGGTGGCTATCATGTATCATGTTGCCTACTCCCGTAACATATTTGCGTAGGGTTTTTATTATTGAAAAAAGATAAGCAAGCTTCGATGCAATTTGAATGGAAAAGTATGATGTTATAAGAATTTCATGTTAGAGCTTTCCTATCAATAAGATTTGGCATTGATTAATTCTTGAGTGCTTGTTATGATGAAAATGTACGGAGAAGCCATCTGAGATGTTGCACCAGCACTCTAGGGTTAAATAGAAATCATTAAAGCTTAGAAGTTTTTTAGTCTCCTTGTTGTTTATGTACAAGATGGATATGTTGCTGGCGCCTTCGTTGAAAACTGTTGGTCCAAAAATATTCATAATTAGAAAACTTACAAAAAAAGTTCACGCACACTCAGTAATTAGATGTAGGCATCAATAAGTTGCTTGAACAAGAGTAAGGTGCTGAGAAGTTTCAATGGCAGATTTGTATGATATGGTACACAAAAATGGGGAAAACACATCATACAAATGCTAATATAAAAGCCACAACAGACAAAATGCCCAATGAGGTGGCTGAAAAAAGATGCCAAAAAATATGGATGTAGTATACATATCTAAACTATATCAAAAATAATCATAATTTCTCATAAGAAATACTTCAGTTGCCAAAAATAGCCTTTCATGAGAAGTGCATTAGGAGCAACAATATTTCTGAAGGTAAGAAGGAGTATGTGACAATTTTTTTATCCAAGATGGTGACATAGACATATATTTTTTCATGTAATGAAAAATAAGATAATGCAAATGATGTATGAATATGACCGTGAACTTTGAATTTATTTTATTTGGGCTTTGTAAAAATTGGTTTAAGAAGGATTCTAATGAAATCTCAATGTGATAATGGGAGAATTATGATGGTAATAATATTATTATGATAGCAACAACAAACAATTTGGTTAGTGATAAAATATTTTGTCACTTGTTATTGTGTTATGTCTTCCCAGAGCTGGTTTAAGGCACAAGTGTGACACGTGCCACTGCACATAGAAAGACAGGCATTCTTAGACAGTCTCTGTGTGTGGTTATTGATGTTTCTTTCCCCCCCCCCTGAAATACTAAATCATCTATGTTTCACAAATTATTTAATGACTTTAATTTCTTTTTCTGTGATTTTTATTATCCTGCATTATCGAATTGGCAGATTTATACATGTAGACTATAATAATACAGATCCAGCATTTAAAATTTGAAAAAAACTATTGACTCTAGAATTTCTTTTAAAATAGCTTGTCCTAGCATTTTTAAAAGTTATTGTTTTTCCCTTTGGGGTCATTCAATTATTACGTCATCATCGAGCGGGGGGGGGGGGGGTTTGTTTCGGATTTGCTGACTTGATGGGATTGCTGACAGGCGGGGAAGGGTGTCAAAAAAATGTCAAAAAATCTTCTGATGTATGATGTAATACTTGAATGGCCCCTTTAACAATTCAATTTTAAAATTATGTTTGATCTATGCTATTGTTCTCGTCTTTTAATGAATGAAATTTTTTTAGACATATGTTTTGGAAATCTTCCTGCATTGGTGTTGAATGACATGTTTGATGGTTCGACTTTGAATGACTGTGAGGCTATATTTGATTTTGTCGAAAGCAGGGTTGATGTTTTCAAAAAGGTACAGCTCTTTCTCAAAATTGAAAAAAGAAAAGGTGTCTAACCGGCATTTAAAACTGATTTTTCTCTAACCAAATAGAAGTACAGGATTCAGATTTTTTGATTAAAAAACTACAAATTTTTCATTAGATTTGTTAAAATTTTTATTTACAGGATGTTTTTTTCAAAACTTGTAAGAATCACCTTCTTCGCTCTTCTAATGGTAAGTTGACTATTTAAATGACTAAGTTCATTTTTCTTTTCTAGCATGTTATTTACCCATTTGTCTATAGATTTTTTAAAATGAATTTTGTATATAACAAAGTTGTTTGATGGAACAAAGCAACTCTTTGCTAGATGGAAATTCAACTGTATATTCATAGGATGTGTTTTTTCAAACACAATATAATTCAAAAGTAGAAGTAGATATAATGTTCTTCACTCTCAGTTCTTATTTACATCACAATAAGTGAGCTATATATAAATGCATTCATATTATAACTAAGTATGTAACTATTACATAGTTGAAAAATTTTAATTCTTGGAAACCACACTTATTAATAACTAAATTCTGATTACATTTTATAAAAGTTGATCTACAGATTAACTTAATTTGGCTACGTTCATAACGTCTAAGGGGATGTGTAGAACTAATGTTGATGACATTATTAACCCATCATTATGCTAGTATTAGAAGAGATTAGCACTGAATCAGAAGTATTGAAGAAAAATATGAAAATAAAGGTAATGCAACATCAGATTTCTTTAGAGATAGGTTTCGCATAAGCATTTGGGAATTTATTGTTGTATAATATTAAATATTATTTATGTTACTTAGATTTGCTGAGAAGATTGTCTCGCTCTCAAAATACTGTTTTTTGTGGCAGAATACAACTGTTCTTAGCAAGACTTTTTCCTTTGTCAGAGCGATCTGGTAAATATGTTATACATATTATATTGATATTTTTACTAATTCTGATAAGTGGGTATTTCTAAATGTTTGTTTAAAGCAGTAACAGATGCTCACAATTACATGTTATGATATTTTTGCTTAATAATTTTCCTAGACTGGTAAATTTTGTGGATATAAAAGAAGGTTTCTGAGAATGATGAGCTTATTGTGTAATGGTTTGACTGACTGAAATGCTTAAAATATCCAAAACAAAAGTTTTCCTTTTGCAATTTCAATTTCATTCATAACATTAACCTTTCAAGCTCTTTTCGAAATTTTTCTGATCTGCATTATTACTGCCACATTGGAAATAAAAGCATGTTAAGAACACGAGATATTTCAAGGTGACCGAAATAAGGCAAATCAAGTTTGACCAGATATCTCTGGATTGCCGCTGTAAGGGCAAAACATACATTACATAAAACAAAAAAAATCCATCCTAGGGATCATTGTCGATCCATACCAGTGGACATAATTATTGTTGAGCTAATTTTCAAAGATGAAAAAGTAAATAATAAACTAATAATAATTCAGGGCTCCCACTTTTCCTAATTTTTGGTGAAATGTCCTACTTTTCCACCATATCCTATCAACAAAATTTGTGTAAATGATTTTAATTGAGGAGGGAATCATTGATATATTGCACAATACAAATGTAATAGATTTCAATTAATGATTCTGCCAAAGCAGAAATTGTATCATTTTTCAGGTTTTGGGGAGTATGTGGACCATATAGTTTATTAATTTTTTTTGCTTAGTTTGAGGGTTCAACAAGTAGAGCAGTCATTAAAAGCTTCTATCCTTCTATCTGGATGGAAAAAATAATTTTGTATTTACTACTTCATGGTCTTGGATAGTAACTAACATTCATCATTAAAAATTATAGTGCACATTTTGTGTATAGGTGAAACAACAGTTTGCATAACAAAGCAGTTGGATACATAAGCCTATTCTAGGTTTTGTGATTCTGATGCTACTCAATAGCATTCAACTGTCTCCTGTATTTTTAGGGCATGTAAAGACACATAAACAATATATAAAACGCTTGGCAGAGAGCTAGAAATGAAGTGCTTCATTTGTCAAAAACGATTACACTGGCATTGAACAGTAACATTTAAATAAATCCCTTAAAAAAAACTGACAATGCAAAAAAATCATCTGGTTCACTTTGACAAAATTATTGATTCCTAAATTACATTGGACCCTGTAATTTAAGAATTTTAATTTGATCATTTGTGTCGCACCACTGTCATTTTCTGCACACGAGGGTTAATTAGACCGGGACCTACAATTTATTGCTGATTTCAAATTAGAGGCTTGTTTTTTATGCAAGATTTTTTATTTTATTAATTATACATCAAGAGGTTGGTGCCCTAACCCCTCGATGGGGAACTCCCTGCAGTAGCAATTTTTTCTGCTGTCATGTCGCCGTTTTTGTTGTACCCCTGTGTCAGGAAAGTTTTTTGACAAGGACGAATCAGATATCGAAATTGGGACACCTCTAAACATCCTTTGGTACTTTAGGCGAGTATCTTATCGACCTGGGCTACTTTGCTGCCCAATTTACACATTTTGAACTGTGCTTTTGAATGCCGTCTCTAAAGAGCGTCATTCAAACTTACATGACTGTGCATTGTCCAAGAGAGTTGACAGACTCTGCACTTTTGAAGGCTCCTGTAATCAAAAAAGAATGTAATATATTTTGAGGAGAGAGAAAAGTCTCTGAAAGTGAAGCAGAGAAAGTGAGAAAAAAGTCTAAGTAAAGTCAGAAAAGTGTCAGCTGTACACTGTTTCGGCCAAAAATTGTTTTTGTTACCGTCATTTCTGTTATTTTGCTTTGACCCATGCCAATCTTATAGGATACTGAAATATGATTTTTTTAACTTTTCAAAAATAATTGTTTTTTTTTTAGGGATTTTTTTAAATTATGCTATGATTATATGTTGTCTATGGAGTGGGTACCCCATTCTATTTTTTGGTCCTACTTTCTTCTAATTTTTTGAGTGGGAGCTCTGAATAATAAAAAAAAAAAAGTGAGATAAAGAAATCGTTAATGAATATAAATACAATACCCACGTATACATAGACACAAAATGTTATATTAATTTAAATTAAGATGATTTTTTTTAATTCTTATAAATGAAAGAAATAATTAGTATTAAAATGAATAATGGCAGCAATGCAAGGTGAGATTTAGAAATTTTTGAGTGATAAAGTCGTGTTTTCCTTTGTTTTTCAAAAGCTCAAAAAAAATTTTTTTTTAGCTTTAATTTTTTTTATTCCTTTCCCGCCCCCCCCCTGTTCTGAAAGGTAATAGGCATAGTTTTATGCAGCATATTAATTAAGTTTTATAACCCGTAAACGTAACTGCAAAAATCTCACATTGTGTTTGTAATATTTGAATATTATTTTTTATTTGATACTTTCACTCATTTGCATTATGGCTATTGAATGTTCCCCCCTCCAATATACAAGTTTATATTTTATTGTCTGGCTTTATGATTTTGTGGAAATTTTGCCACTAATATGTTCTTGAATTTATTTAGGTTTAAACATAATTAGTGAATTCAACTTGGATAATACAACAGTTTACAGTTCTAAAGATGAAGCCAGTGCAGATTTTAGTCATGACAAAGATGATACATTGGAAGAAGGAGAAATTATTGCAAGGTATAAATTAATTGAATCTCTGTTAAAATACATGGATACTTCGGCTAACAAAGATTTTTTCGTAATTTTTCTGCCTTGGATAACAGTGCTCCAGACTCTGCCACAAAGCTGGGCTGGAAAAGATCTCAGCAATGGGATAAGTCCAGTGGCAAAGTTCTGCAGTTCATTCATTCATTGCCTTGGCTAACAGACATTTTTGTTGATATGGATGCACGCACTAACATAAAACAGCACATCGTGAGGTGAATTTCAGCGCCAATCATCTTCAGAATTTCTGTCACTTGAGCATGATTAACTCATGTCCACCTTGGGATCTTTCTCCAGATGTACCTCCACTTAGTTCAATTTTGAAGCTGTTTATTTCAGCCTTTGATCAGTTTTTGTCTTTTTTATAGCACTCCTTGGTGTTTTAAAAATCTTATTTTTAAATTTTGGGCAGTATCTGTAACAAATTAAACAAATTTCATAGAAACCTATCTTTGTTAGCCAAGGTATCGCTGTAGAACAAAATGAACCACAATCATAAATTTATTTAGAAAAATCTTATGAAGTAAAATTTTCGAGACACACACATCATTCACCTGAGATTGAGGTTCTTGAGATTTTTTTCATTTTACACATTTTTTTATTTACCAATATTGTGTAAAAATATATTTTAGTCAAAGTCAAGATTTTGAGCTCTTGCAAATTTATTTGATACCATGTTGTTAACCCTCTCCTTAACCCATTTGCATCTGCAAGCAAAGTAATATGAAAACTTTTACTATATGTGCAAAGTGTTTACTAGCACTTATCACTGACAGATGGCTGTGCCAGCAAGATGCCAGCAAAACAAGAACAACTCTTGACAATATAAATATGGTAGGGCTACACACATATATATACACATGTTCCGGCATGTACTGATTTGTTAGAACTTCTTATTTCTAACAAACACATGTTGCGAATGTAGTAATAAAAAAGTAGTAATAGGTAGCATTTATTACTGAAAGCCAAATAAATCAGTTGGCAATAATGGTAGCTTTTGGCCAGATATGGAAACAATCTATCAGTATTTCTGAAGGTAAAGAAAAATACTTAGAGGAAATGGACAATTGGCTCTAATTAACTCAAGTTCAAATATCGTAGTTCTATTGTTCCAAATGTGATATTTATTCATTTTGCCCTGTTATTTGCAGAGTGCAGCCACGTTTGGTATAATAGAGGTATGAAAAAACCAATTTTGTTATTGATGAATGGTGATTCAGACCAACTTTTAATTTAATGTATTGCATTTGTGAAGTGTATAGCTTATTTTAGAACAGTAGTGCAAATGAGTCAAACTGCTTCCATTGCTCATAGATGATGGGCTTGATAGGATGCTGAATCGATAATTGGCGATTTAAAATTTGGGGGGAGAGAAGAGGCAAAATAGTTCTGTCTTGTCTGAGTGGGGAGATGTATCTTTTACCATTTATGCAGTTTCATTGTTAAAAAATGTGTTATTTATTTGAAAGTGTTAATTTAATCTGAAAAATATTTTTCACATAGAATTTGTGATTTTAAATGTTGTGATATCAAGTATTAATTGTTTCAATTCTCATTAAAAGTATCATAACTAAACATAATTTAAATTCACTTTTCTTATGAAATGATGCTATGTTTGCTTAACAGTAGAACTTTTCTATCTTGAAACTCCTTATCTGCAAGGGAAAAAAATCCTACATTTGCCTACTTTTATTTCTTGAGAATTACATATCCTGAAAGTTTTTCTTGCTCCCATAAATTTATGATAGCGAAGTTCTACTGTAATCAAAAACTATGTAACTGAAATTTACTTCAGTAAATGGACATTTATTTAGAGAAAGCCATGTAAACTTAATTTTATATGTTTTGCTGAACACTTGTAGAACACATTTTACATGATTTTATTATGAATTTGTAAGAATATAGCCAAGATTTGTGTGCTTATCCATTTATTGCAGGCCATCTGCTGACTATAATATGTACAAGAAATTCTGGTCACTTCAAGAGTTTTTCAGGAATCCTAACACCTGTTATAACAAAGTGTACTGGAGAACTTTCATAAGCGTAAGGTTTATGAAATAGAATTTGTTGAATGGTTTTATGAATAGAACTTATGTTTTCTAATTTAGTATACTTTGCAAATTAATATGAGTAAGAGAAGATTGTAAGGATGTTTATTGGAAAGCATTCATATGTTTTCTCATTTTTCTGCTAGTATCATGCAAATTCTCTTTAAGAAATCACATTAAATAATGTGCACTTTACTGCATGCACTTTACTTGTTTTAATTATAATAGAATACATTGCATGATTTTTGTGAATTTTTTTTTGCATAATTCATTTCTACATCTTTTATTTTAAAAATCTAACATGCAAGCAGACAAGTTAAGAACTTCGTGAAGCATCAGAGTTATAGCATAGTATACCATGCAAAGCTTTAACCAGAAATTTCTCGTGTAGGCGACCTCCCCTCCCAGCTACAGCTGAGAGTGGAGTTAGTAACCATTGGTTTCATGTCTTATTTTGTTGGAAATAAAGTGATAATGTCATAGATGTTGTGTAAAAATCGGGAATTTGATATTTTGTGTTTATGACCATAGTTATTTTACTGAATTAATAAAACCCCTTTTTTGTAAATATCATCACATCGCAGTTAGGGTATACTGTAAGGTAAACCATTCCCATATATATGTCATCAACAGTGTGTTAATTGAATTTTGTAAGAAGTATATGGATCTGGTATGGTTTTATTACTGTGGGTTTTCATGTCTTGTGGTATGTGAAGCCATTATGCTGTAGACTTCCATTAGTTTCCTTGTGCATTCATATGCAGGCTACCTGAAGGTGCTAATAAAAAGGTGCTATTACCCTAGGTGATAAATAAAATTTAAATCAAATTTTTTACTGATAACTTGTTAGCCTGGTTACTTTTGTAACTAAATTTTATTGTTTCAATATTGTATATTTTTTAACATGAGGAATAAATTCTCTATGATAAATAACTTTAGAATTCAGATTATTGCAATTATATATATTATCTCATTTTTGTAGCAACTTCCTTCAATGAATATAGTATTTTTGAGATATCTGTACGGGCCCATTAGATAGATTTTGTTATACATATTTTCTTTTCAATTAAAAGTTTTGACTTTTTTTTCAGTATGCAGCAGATATTCTGACAGTTTTCAGTAGCTTCAAATCTGATGATGCGAATTCCTCAAGATGGAAACAAACAGATGTTTCCTCTTTTTCTGATGGAAATTATGCATATTTTGCTAAATATCTGACTAGTCCAAAGGTAAATAAGCTTTTGCATGTAGCAGTAATGTCGACTGCAGACAATGAAAAATTACATATAATATTAATAAATAGCTTTATGACGTTTTTCTTTTAAATCATTTTTCTAAAAATTTTAAACCATAACACTTTTTTTATTAACAGATTTAGTTATGTAACTGAAACATTTAGTTTTATTGAGATGAGAAAATATGAAAATCAGAGTTTTTATTTTTCTTGAAATATTGGCAAAATTATCTATCTTTTGCATCATATTTTCAACATATAATGCACAATAATTTCATGAAATTATTTTTAGTTATCAATGAAATCTTTTCATATGAATAAAGCGAAATGCAGTTGATCGTCCAGGCTTACAGCATACAAAATTTTTGGTTTAATCCTAAAATTTGTTCTCTTATTGCATCTAATAAAGTGAATCAAATTTTTCATTTCTTGAAGCTTATGAATGTTAGAATGTATATGAACTTTAAACAAATTTGAATAAGAAACTTTTGACTGTATGTAACATAAATTTATACAAATCTAATTATTGATTTAATTTAGTTTCATGATGTTTATTTCCAGTTTCTTATATTTCATTTTTGAGAATGAAGTTTTCTTCTTTGTATAGCTACTGGAGTTGGAACTGAGTGATAGCAATTTTAGGAGATACATTTTGATTCAATTCCTCATATTATTCCAGTATTTATCTGGCCCTGTGAAGTTCAAAATGTGAGTTTAATTTTATATTATCTAAATAACTTTTTAAAATGTATTTTCTCTTATCAATTAATTTGTTGTGCTTTATTTAATTTTGCCAACTTTCTTTTCAATTCAAAAAGTTTTACAAGAATTTAATTTTATTAGGATGCTTTGTTACTAGGATTTTGTTTATTTGACGTAAGTGAGAAAAAATAATTTTAATGATTTTAAGAAATTTTTATTTGTTTTCTTTTTTACAAAATGTGGCGTACACGTTTTTTAATCATGTATTTTAGTGTATTGGCATAAGATGTAAGCTATGAGCAATGTTCTCTCTAAGCTGTGTGCATGTGTGAGCCAGTAGAGCCGAAAATGTTTCAATGCAAACAAAGTTTGTGAAGTGCAAAAGAAATTTGCTATTTTGCATATGGTGGCATTTTGTTTTGTTGTTAAAATTTTATGTGCAGAATAACAACTGGGCCACGCAGGTAAAAAAAGTTTTAGGGTATGTTTGATATGGGTTTTGCATAATGATGCAAATCTTCAATGTTGTATACAGTCGAATCCTGTCTTAACGAATACCATTATAGCAAAAATCTCGTTTTAACGAAAACTTTTCTAATCCCTCAGATAAGTTTATATAGGAACAATGCAAAAACCTGGAATTCCTTTATAACGAAATTTTGGTATAATAAAGTGATTTCTCCGGTCTCTTGGAGCTCGTTATAACGGGATTTGACTGTAGTATATTGCTTTCATACATTTTTTTTGTGTCGTTCAAATCATGTTTTTTACTCTTGAATGTTTCAGGGAATCTTATGTGCTAAATGATGATCAACAAACTTGGGTGAAAGAAACGGCTGCAAAAATCTATAAGGTACATTGAATTGATTACGAGACACATTTGTATATACAGTGGATCCCGCTTATGTCATTCCTGCTTAGTACAAATTATTTTCATCGTCCCAACTTTTACTACTACTTTCTGTTTGAAGCATTTTTTCACGATGGTTTCTGAAAATGTTTAATTGGGATCCACTGTGTTTCAGAAATTTTGATACATAGTCTCTATCTTAAACTTTTTGACTATAAATCCTTTTTGTTATAAAACCATTTACTGTAATAGGGGTGCGTAACCTTCGGTCCATGAAAGTTGTTCTGGTAGCAAAGACTGCACACAGCTTGATAAATACCTACGCTGACCATATTTCTTTCATAAAAATGTAAGATATTATCAAAAAAGTTTTCAAGGCAAGCAAAGTTGCCAACTACAGCCAAAAAAATTGTCAAAGGCAAGTAAAGTTGCAATATATAGGCAAAAATTGCCAAAGACAAGCAAAATTGGCAATTACAGCCAAAAAACTGTGAAGGGCAAGTAAAGTTACCTGATACAGTCAAAATAATTGTCACAGGCAAGTAAAGTTGTCAGCTACAGCCAAAAAAAAAAGAAAATAATAAATTAAAAAAAAAAAAAATTGTTAATGACAAGTGAAGCTATCAATTAGAGTTAAATTAATTTCATAAAATACAGTATACAAGGTCATCTTTATGTACAAGTTTTTGGTCTGAGAGTGGTGGAAATACCGCATATCTATCTCATGGACTGAAAAGGTTGTGCTTCCCTGTATGTAAATATGTAAAATAAAACAAATTTAGAGGAAATTTGCCAGGGAAACCATTCCATGGTGCAAATTTGTATTGTCTGCAATTGTTTGATAAGTAAAGACTATTGTGTCTTTACTTATCAAACAATTGAATGGTTTTGAACAAAAACCGAAATGGTTTTTCAGTATAAAATTTTATGTATTTCATTGTAATCTGTGACATTTGATGAAATGACTGTGCAGGTTAGAACCAAATGCAAGATGCTTAAATTGATTTCATATTTAATTATATCGGGCTATTTTTATGAAAGAAATGAAAGGTTAGATTCTAATCGATGGTGATGTATTTTTTTCATTGCTCATAATAGCTTCTTGAAGAGACTCCTCCAGGTGGATCAGACTTCAGCAAAAGTGTTTCAGTAAGAATTATTTTATATGATGAAATGGAAATTTTCTGTCAGACTCGAAGAACAATTTCACAGTTTAACTTCTACACGATTCAATAATTTTATTCTATTCATTTCACAATGAATATCTTTTATTATATAAATTTTTCGTATTCACATGTAAGGATTTTGATATTCTAATTTTTTAGAAAGTGTTAAAGAGAGAAGAGTATTGGAACACATGGAAAAATGAAGGGTGTCCTGATTTTAAAAATATTGAATATAAGATTGAAAATAGAATGTCAAGGTAGAAATAATTCCCTATTTTTTCACTATTATATACATATATGTATCTGTCTGTATTTACATGTTTTTTCGTTAAAAGGAATTTGCCTGGTTTGTTATTAAATTTTCTTGTCTTACCTCATGATTATATTATCACCACCAAAAAGGGTTATTATTTGATACTTTTTGCAATTCAAGCAATTTTTATGAACTTTAGCTATTGCTTGCTAAACTGTGATTTTGTGTGTGTGCGATCTCTATTCATGGTGTTTTGTATGTGTTTATCTTGAAGGAATTGATTTTTTTTTTTCAGGAACAAGAGAAGAATTGGAGATGAATTAGACACAAGCAATAAAGTTTTTATTGGGAAGTATGTTTTTTTCATTTTGTTCTTTTTTCTTGTATACTGGTGTCCTGTAATCGCTAATGCAGCATTTATCTTATCAGCTGTCTGTCATAGAGGTATGATTCCAATTTTAAAAATGCACAAAAATCATTTTGTACCAGCTTTGAGAGTGAAAATACAGTGTGTCACAAAAAAAAATCTACATTTTTATGTGGTCCCCTTTTCATCTAACTTCCAATTGGAAAATTGTTGCCCTGTATCTCTTGAGGCCAACAGAAAAAATTCCATGTTTCTAAGTGCAATATTTGTTAAGATGTATGAATTAAAAAATCGGGGAAATTTATGAAAGAAAAGCAAAAACTAATGGATAACTCTCCTTTCCCAACTTTTCTTCAATTTTTGGATTCTAATATCTCTGAAAATATTGTACTTAGAAACTTGTAATTTTTTTCGGTTGGCCTTAGGTGATACAGGGCAACAACTTTCTAATTGGAAGTTAAAGAACAAGAGGACCATATAAAAATGCAGATTTTTTTATTTTATGATGCACACTGTATTTTCACTCTCAAAACTGGTACAGGGTAATTTTTGAATGTTTTTTGAGTATTTTTTAAATTGGAACTATACCTTCAATGACGGCCAGTTGATGAGGTAAAGGCTGCATTAGCACCTGTATAATTGACTGCATTATTAACACATATGAGATCGTTTTCCCAACGCCGCAGACTGACACTTCACCAAATGAAAAGCACATCAAGTTCAATTTCTATAAGCTGTCTCAATCCCGTTCAAAGTCATTGGGTTTAGTGCTCAGTAAATTTTCAGAAGTAACTTTGCTTCAGTGAATTTTCTGTGTTCATGTTTTTATTTTGTTTTCTCCTAGCACTGAGCTTACTAAGCTGTGGAATATCTGTCCAAACAACTGGGATGCATGCAGAACCCCTGAGAGGTTTGTGTGATTTGCTTTTTTAGATCCCAGACATATCGGCAAAATACATAATAAAATTAAATATTAATTTTTTTATATTATTAATATATAATATAAAATAATAATTAAAAAAAACCATAGTTTATAGATTAAATTCCTTTTTTCTAGAAGCAGACTGAATATATGCATTATTGTTTTTTGCAATGAAGTTAAAAAAGCTTTTGCTAACTTAAAGGATTGTACAGAGAGAGTTAAACTTCCCATAAGGGTCACCTCAGAACAATGGCCACATTTTCTTGGTGCAGAACGCATCCGATTAGATTAACATCAAGGTTAATCTCCAAAAAATCATTTCCAAATAATCGCCACTTTTAGAAAGGAAAATGAGATACATTTTATCACTAAGAAAAATAACTCTCAAGATTTGCTTTGAAAGAGTTTTTCTTTCCTCTGGTCCTTCCAACATAAAAATACCTATGGGGGTTCTTTCCAACCTCAGTGGTTTCCAAAATGTCCACGAACCCGCAGGGTTCCTCAAGTAGATGTTGACATTTGCTCTAGATGCATGTTTTAAAAAGAACACAGCAGAAATTAGGGTTTGGCAAGTGGCTATGCCATAGACTGGAGAGTCCTTATTTCCATGCTGTTTGACCAAGGGGTCATTGCTCGGGTAAGCACTAATTGAAAATACTGCCCTAGAGATAAAACCAAAAAAATAGCTCATTGCATCCGAGAATGAATCTGATCTAAAGAATGCATGTACCAGGATTACACATTTTTCTTCATGAAATTTTCGAACGAAATTAGCAACCTGAAAATCACAAATAAAGTCACTCATGAAAAATTCATGCATCTTCAATGCAAAATTAATGTCATGTGCCACAAAATAGTTTATTCTAATTAATTGTCACCTGGGTTATAATTTTACAAGAAACCAAAAAATTTGATGTATGTTTTAGAAATAGTGAATCTCTTTACAACGATAACCCTCCAATTACGGCCACATTTTCTCGGTTCCATTAGTGACAGTTTTCACTGTATATGCTGTGCAATCAATATAAATGAGAGTCATGGATTACAACTTTTTCTTGTGCAGTTCTAAATTTATAATAAGAATAGCATTCAAACATGGCTTTCAAATAAGGCTTTTGTGACTATCATTTAACAAATAATTTCAAATGAAACAAAAAAGAAAAGCTTTCAACCACATCAGCTGAATATGCTGAAAGCTATTAATTGTCCACTAAGGATAGCCTTCGTCAAAAAATAGACACTGTGTAATCTCAAATTTTTAAAATAATTTCAGTTTTATGTCGAATATTCTCTCATGCATATGAGCACAATTTAATCTTAAATATCCTGAAGCTTCATTTTATTAGCCTTAAAAATTTTTTTCCTCTTTTTTTCAGAAAATTTGTTCCATCTTTGGAAGAGTTCTTCGAGACTGCCATTGAGCAAGCTGATCCTGCAAATCAAATAGAAAGTCAATATAAGTAAGATTTTCATTCATTTTATCACTTTTCATTTGTGTGATAATTTCTACTTGGAAATAAATTTCAAAATTCAAGATTTAATCACATTTTTTTAAATAAAACTTTAATTGAAAAAGTTTGTTCTTTACTAATTTATTTTCAGGGATGTGAAAAACCCAAAGTTTGCATGGAAGGCATTACGGCTCTTGTCAGTAAAATCACCTCACTTTTTTTCTTCAACAATTGGAAGTAATGTTCAGTTCAGCAGCCTCTCTGAATACCTTGAAACAGTCATCCTGAAAATCCCTCGCAAAGCTTCTTCAAAGGTAAATCTTTCAAAAAATCTGAAATAGCTGCCACTTTGATAAATCCTTTTATTTCTCTATTCGGTCAGCATTTTCCCTGTTGTTTTGTTCCTTGTATTCACTGCAAATTTATCTTGGGGGGGGGGGAATGTCTCTATTCTGAAAGAGGTACTTAATTAGCTTTAAACAAATTATTACTTGCTGGCTAGCACATGAGGGATACTAATTAATGGCTTAATGATGGTCAATATAATAGTTACTAGACGTCCTCCTTTTTCATGTCATTTCAAGTGTGCTCCTACATTTTGGAAAATTTGTGCTTTTGTCCATTTTATTTAGGTTTCTAAAATCATTATTATTTTTTTCCTGTGAATTTTTTTTTCACTTTGTAATCTATTCATTGACATTAGTGTTTCTGTGTGTTTTTTCCCATACATGTTTGCACACTTTGACCAATTGCTGTCTAAAGTCCCAGAATACAAGAACCCAAAATGCCTCCAAGCAGGGCAGATGCTACTGTAATCATGGTCCAGCTTCCTCCAGGATAATATGAAAAAGTCCGAAAAACGTCTCAAATTTTCAAAACAATTCTCGAACATTATAAGCAAAGGGGGGATGAATTGTTATTTGCTCTTTTTAGCATATCTGTTTTAGGATGGGATTACACTATAAAAGTATGATAAAAGATCTTTTACAAAACTTATTGGTTACATTTGCTTGAATATAACTGATGCACTTGTATGAATTTTTCAGGTTTCAAGAGAACTTTTCTAAAGCTTTTATAGTGTTATCCTGGCCTTAGTCATGGTTTCAGTTGGGAAAATTTTTTTATTGTGGTGGTGGGTTTTTTGTTATTATAGTAGTGCCATCTGTTGTGGAAATTAGGGGGGAAATGACTTTATCAAGGGTTTACGTGTAGACATCCTCCTTTCTTTCTTTTCGAATCTGGTAACTTTACTTATACTGATCTAACTTGTAGATTTCTGGAACAAGCAGGCGTGAATAACCCTCCGGTTATAAGCAAAAATAGCAAGTCTTGAACTTCCAGAGAAACTATTCCCCTGTTATTTATAGACCCAACAAAAAAGGCGAGGACTGGGTTTGGGAATATCACTTCAAAAATTCAGGGTATTACATTATATTGAGAAAGTTGATGTGAAAAGAATGTGTTGAATAATTAACCTGCAACTGTTTTTCCATGATGAAAATGTATAGTATAAGATTTGAAGGTTATAGGGTAATCTAGTATAACTGTTGCAAAGTTTTTAATTTCTTGAAATATGAATTTGTAAACTAGGAAGAACTCGACATGATTAAGTCACAGTAATGGAAATGTACCTACTTTATTTCCTGCATTTTGAACAAATTTGAATTATTTTAGATTGTAAGCAATGTAAGCATAATTAATATTTTGGTTAGAATATAGAATTTCAATTTAAAAGGCATCTGTACCAAACTGCTCTTGCAGGTTGAGTGATTGTGAATTATTTAAAAAAAAATGTTTGTGTTTTTATTTCAATCTCGTAAAAAAATAGTTAAAGATAATATGAAGTGATTTTTAATCTGCTTCGAGAAAGAGGGATGTTTTTTTTTAAAATGCATAATCCATGAATTATACTGTGAAAATTGCAGTATTTATTTTCTTGTTTTATTTCATATTAAAGCAACAAAACGCTGTAGATCAAGGAGATTCTTCAGTAACAGAAGAAGCTATAGAAGAAGAAGAGATGTTTCATTCTTCTGAAGAAGAATCTAAAGAAGAAGGTATGAGCACTGCTTAGCAATCCAAAGTATACTTGATTTTATTATATCAATGTACATGCTAATATTTTTATATTTATTATTTTTGCTACACGTCCTCTCTTTATATTGCCTCTTTCTTTAAAGAAATGATGCTAATTCGGAAAATATTTATTTGGATAAAGATGCTGTTAAAAATCATGTCAATTTTGATCCAATTTTTTCAATATCTGTGTTAATAATAATAAATGCATCTATTAATGCTTAAAAGGAAATATATACAATAAATTGTGTTGGTATTGAGTACTAAAGATATTTATACAAGATAATTGTACTAAGGGGTTAAGCTGATGTGAACTTTTCTTGAAAGTTAATAATTTTCATACCTGTATTGTAAAAACTAGACGAAGATTTTCTATGAAAGATCAAGTTCTTTGTATAAATTAGAACTTAAATTTTTAAATTGTCATTAATAGAAATAATTTTTTGCTATTGATCATGTGGAAAGTTGTAAAATTTTTTATGCTTTCTATTTTTTTCATTCATACTCTATAAGGTATAGTGGTAGTAGGTATATGTGATATGGCTTTAGATATAGTGAAAATGCAATTTTGATTTCAATGCTTGAATTCTTTTCAAAGTGCTTTTTTTATACAATAAATGTTTTATAACATAGCTGTGATTTCTTTTTCTTTTTGAGGCATTTGTGAAAGTGATGATGTTATTTTATTCTTACTACCTTTGTGTTATTTATTTCATATATTTTATGATATGGAAATTTAAACAAAAATTCTTTTTTGCTCTTACAGTTTGGTAAGTTCTTATTTCATTAAAAAAACTTAAGGGGAAGATGCATTTTTTTTTATGATTACATACCTGCTATGTATGCGCATCACAAATGATATTTTATAATCTGCACTTACATCATGCCACATGATCTGTTAGTATTTCTACACACGCTAATTTATTTTTTATTTTAATATTTATAGAGAGAGTCAAGAAACAGCTCTTTGTTTCAGAGTCTCAGATTGAAGAGTTATCATGCAATCCAAAAGTTCAAAACAGCTGGAAAACTCTAGCAAAATATCTCGACTTTAAAGAAGATGAAATAGATTATTTTGAAGATACATACGGTTCAGATCAGGAGAGAGCTGAAAAGATGCTTACGGCTTGGTATGAGCAAGATCATGAAGGTGGAAGCATATCTACTTTGAAGTTTGCATTGAAAAACTCTGATCTATCTACTCTGTCTTCTCTCTTGTATTCGTCATGATATATCGCTTGTATAATGTGTCAAAATACAAGTAAAACATAACTGTCATTGTGAATTTAACTGAAACATGTCATGCTTTGTAAATAATAAACACCATAAACAAGTCTGATGATTGTTTTTAATTACATATATACACTATATTATGTATACATAATATGAACTATATTTTTTATGTTTTAAAAATACTTAATATAATATAGCAAATCATAGTTATTAAAGAAAATCATTGACCTTAGAAAAAAAAGATTATTGGAAAATTTTGAAGGGATCATGACAAATATTTTAATGTAAAAATCTCACGTGAATAATATACTTTAATTACAAATTTTATCCTCATTGGTGTAGTAAGATATATTTAACTAATATAGTTTATAGAAGAAATTATAAAACATATCCTCATGGTTTTTTAATTGGAACAATGGAAACTCTTATTTAGAAATGTTAGAATAATTTTTTTCAGTAATAAAAAGTTGACTAATTTTTTTTAACTAATAAAAATTTTTTAAGTTCAAATTAGAGCAGAGAGATGAAAATGTTCTATAAATATGTGATGTGGGGGAAAAACTCTATTTTCTACATATAAATTTTAGTTGCAAATAAATAAAACAGAATTTTGCACAAAATAATTGCATTCTTTTTTGCCTAAAGAATAAATTCTATGCAAAAAACAAATGAATAAAAATTTGTGTGCAATGTGCAAGCCAAGTACAGTGAAACCCATCTAAATGGCCACCCTCTTTTATGGCCAAATAATTTCCCTTGAAAGAATATATATGTAAAAATATGCATTTCAAACCGTAGATTAACAGTCACCACTCTTTTATGGGGAATTGTTTTGTCCCGCCAGCTCATGCAAAAGAGGGATTTTACTGTATTAAGCATTATCTCGCAGGAATGAAATTAATGCAGTAGAATTTGATCAATATATTTAATATGTACTACATGTATATTGGTATGTTGGTGTTTTTCTTTTAAATCTGGACTTGCTCAACTACAATTTTGAAAAGCCGTCAATACACGCCATCGTGAAAAAAAGAAAGCTTTACGGAATTTTTAAGATATTTGAAGTAATGATTAACTAATAAAAATAAGTATGTAATGGTTTGTTACATAAAAAGTAAGAAAAGAAAACTTCCAAATTAAAGGGTTTTATATACTTTGATAAGATGTATACCCCCGTATGGCGAATCACATTCGCCGGGTCGGGGTAAGTAACTCATACTTTGATAAGTAATTAATTAGAAAAGAGGTTTTTTTTGGTAAAATAAAAAAAAGTTTTTATTTGTGTCTTCAGTTAAGAGATGTCATAATTTGATTGTGCAATTTATTTTTTCTCAAAATTTAAAGTTTTCCCTTTTATAATTGATATTAACTTTTCATGCTGTGGATACACCAAAACTTGGAAAACTGCCTGAGTAGAAAGTACATTTTTTAATTGAAATTTGACGAGCCAGTACTCAGAATACTTTGTATGTTGTTGGCTTAAACCTAGAAGAAAAATATCTGGAATTTCCGGAAAGGGTAAGATCAATATAAACTTCACTAAGCATTTCAAATCTGTTTACTAACCACTATCAAATTTTCCAATTATGCTCCTGATAGTTATTTCCTCATCCAAATTATATTTACACCCAGTATAGTATTATTAATGCTAATCATAATGGAAGGTTGCTGGGGCTTCAAAATGAACGTTCATTTTGAAGCTGTTCATTTTGCTACGCAGCAAGCAAGTTCCTTCCTCTTCAACATTCATCGTTTTTAAGACATTTTTTTTTAAATTGATTGTCTTTCCCTTGTCTTAAAAAATAAAAATTGTATAAAAATTCCCATTCTCTCTCTAATATAAACTTCAATGTTTTCCCCCCGATAAATTCACAAATTTTCATCTTGTAAATATGACGAGGTTTTTGAACATATTATATATTAAATGGAGGAAAAACGCAATGAAAAATTAATGAACGAGGCAACTCCAGAAAAGGAGAAAAAAAGTGGAATTTCATTCTTGTTATTAGATCGAGATCTCTTGTTTTTCAGATTCGTCCTCACGTTCAGTTCTTGGGATGAGAGATTTAAATTGTGTTATAAAAATTACGTGGAGGAGCTTTAGGTTTTTTTTTTATTCGTCAGAGGAAAGTGGTTTTGAGAAAATTCAATTTTTATAGTGTGGATAAACTGGGTCATTTTAGATTTTTATTTCATCGTCAGTCTAACGCGATTTATCTGAAAATCTTTGTAAAAGGGGTAGGATAGATAAATTTGAGAGACTTGTCAATGTGTTGGAGACATCAACTATTTCTTTCTTATAAATATTTGTCTAGGGTAATTATTGTCTTTTAAGAAAAAGGTTCAGTTTTTCTCTAACGTCGAGGTGAAAGATTATTTTTTTGTACTGTCGCCGTGACAAATTTTAATCTATTGGTAGTATGCGATGATAAATTGTCCATATGTTTATGAGAATAGAATCCAACCTATTCCGCTAGTTCATCGGTATTCTATGACTTTTTCCCCCCTTGAACTGCATAAGCAATGGCAGAGTCAAAGTAATACAGCATGTATTCATTGCCGTCGTTCGGTCGTATGGGCATCATGCTGGACTGGCTTAAAAACTCTCATGATCGTGGATACACCGGATCATGAGATTTCGACCGTGGGACATCATGCTGGATTCTTTTCTGTTCTCTCATGTTTCAAGGCAAAACACTTGGATGAAAAACAGAAATAAATGAATAAATAAAAAAATTCCATCTCGTGTGCTCTGACATACGTTAGTAATCTTATTTTTTTCAGATCCGCCTAGAAACGCCCGGAGCTGCGCCGAAAGTGTCATCCTCATCTCTGCTCGTAATCAGTTTAATAGACGTGGACATTCCGTACGCAGTTGTATTTGTGTTGTCAGATCTCTCGACAAACATAACGAAAGCGGGATAACGCCCCTCTTAATAAAAGATAACATTCATTGGCTTTTCTTTTTCCTCTCTTGAAGTTCGAGCTCCATCTCCGAACCATTTCTCGTTGAGTTTTCTAAAACGCGAATTATTTTCAAAACTGACATTTCCGATCACATTACCCACGACACTAGAGAAAAAAGTAAAAACCGAATATATATATATATACACACACTCACACATACATACATATAGATCTTCAAAAAGTGATATTATCAAAACTAAAGTACTATAGGAATTCAAACATACAGGGTGCCTATGGAATCACAACTTCCCCGAGTTTGAGGTATCAGTAGCTAAAACTATTCAAAATAAAGACCAATTTTTATGTTTGGATTTTGGAAAGCATCGTGCAATAAAAAAAAGAAAGAAAAGAATGGTATCAAAAATCACCTATAGCGTAAATTTTGTCTGTGTTCGAATCGACAACATGCACATAATTACGTTAAATATGCTCGATTACTAAATTTTTAAAGTAAATGCACACAGTGAGCACAGTGAGTAGGACGCATGTTCAAAAGAACATTTTATGTTATTTTCCAGTGCATTCAAGTTTCAAAGTATGGAGGACAGATATTACGTAGGCAGCACTAGTAAAACACGAAACGAGCACAACTCTAGTAACATGAACATGTTAGGGCCCCCATATACACATAACATGTTTCTGCATGCAGAAATTCGTTAAAAATTCCCCAGGGGAATGCTTACGAGATGCATTTACGATTAAATAGTAGTAGTACATTTTAGTCGGGAATGCCACTGACACACACCGTGGATTTCCAAAATCCCTACAGCCATAAGTCATATGCCCATGTTGCCTAAAAGTACATTTTTATGAGTATGTACACATACAGAATATATACACAGATATATACTTTTAGGTAACATATTTATACCAGGTGATAAGCTGGAATGTCGGTGCATGGAGCACTGTGCGGAACTGTAAATGTGTGGTAGTACTCCAATCTGTGTAAAAATTAACGAGCCTAAACATTGCTAAAATTCAGAGAAATTTCCCAACATTCCTTGATACATTAAATCTTATGAAACTATTGGGCTGAAGGTCTCTCCGCAGAGCAAGAAATTTTAAACACGATAAAAATTCAGGAATCAGCCATTTTCACTTCAAAACATAGAAGACAGATGGCAGCAGCATAAACACGAAGCACTTCCAACTTTTTTTTTTGGGGACATTTAATGTGTTGTTTGATTGAGTGCATTGTTTTGATCCCTTAGACATTAGAAGAATTAATGCCATTGAAAAATTCGTTCGTTATGTAGGAGATAATACCATAGCGAACTTAAATAGTATTTTTTATGAATTGATTGTACCTTGAGAATTAGTATATGGTGGCAAATCGAATGTATTGATGTAACAAGGACCCGGGTCGGTCATGCCATTCAGTAACATTGGCCGTGACCGACTCGGGAGCTTGAAACCCCCCTGTATGACATATATTTTATGTTTTGTTTACTGAGAGGCAGATGTGCCTACCTTAATGTGAAACCAAGAGTTTTGGTTTGATTGTATATTGTTTTATGCTGGGGTACTGGTGAGGTCATTAGTAGAGAATATGGTTTATAGGCACCCGGTTGGAACCCCTAGTATGGTTTTTAATTTAGGTTGGGGATAAGCTAGGGCCTCCCGGAGAGGAGACATAATAATGATGATGATGTATGGCACAGTTCTACATGCAACTACTGTATTTCGCACCACTGATATAGGAACATTTAATTTTTTAAAGACAACATCTTGAGCAGCATTGCTCACTCTCAGCATCCGATTAACAGATCTTGTCATATAGCCCAATGGGCCAGGACGAGGCTTAGATGCACACCATCTGGTTACTTTTTGGTTCTGGAGAATGAACTTAATGAACAATTTTGCGTTTTATGCAATTATCGAATTGATATCGATTCGGACAGCACTAAATTTCACCATATCCATTATTTTTTATTTAAATTTTATTTTATAAAATTTATTTCCCTGAACCTTCTAATGTCTCAATTTAAAATTTGGTCTCGTGCGATTCATTATTTTCAGCTACAGATGTCTTAAAAAAAAAAGAAGAAAGTGTTAGTCTATGGCCGACAGTATGGCATGAAGTGGATCATTGAAAAATATCGCAGAAATACATTGAATGATGCTGGGAAAAAAGTTGAATTAATTCTACAAAGACTTCCGAAACATGTAGTTTCAAAATATGTAAATTTATATCTCGGAACCAAATCGTGGCCCTCGTGGACCAAAACATATAGCCCTCGAAGCTTTTTCCTACCTATCAAAAGGCATACATACAATAATTACAGAATTTATAGCAATGCTGAAAGAAAACCTCAATGAAAAATATAAGACAGAAATGTGTGGTGAAAGAAGTAATTTCAAAATTTTTCTTTTGTAGAAAACAGAAATGGTTTCAGAACTACAATTTTGGACCGATCGTCACCAAATTCTGTATATATGTTACGGTAAATGTGATAAATCCGGTTCGGTTATTATTCATACTAACCGGGTATTATGCATAATCACCGAGAATTTTGTTAAGTTTGATAAATTTCCCTAAATTAATCACGTTCACCCGGCGATAACGCATAGTACCCAAGCGACGCGTCGTTGGTAAACATGATAAATCGTACCATATGATATACTATACATGATAATTCATACATGTACTGTATCGTTATATCGGGAGTACGATCGTAAAATTTGATACCATTATATTGGGGTCCGACTTTATATACATCACACATGTTATACTCATTTGGAATTTTTTCATGTTTATCAAATTCACCATTTACAGTGTTTCTCAACTGCCGGCCCGTGAGAGAGAGAGAGAGTGATTCATCGTTTAATTTTTCCACATTTATTTCCCACTAGCTATAATACCCGGCGCTGCCCGAGTTTTCTTCAATGAGGCTTTTTTGGATCACGTGATATCTCCCTCTCTTTTTCTTGAGGGACATACAAACCGTGTCCAAGTTAACCAATATGGCGACTTCCTGCGAGATTCATGAAATAAACACATCTAGATTACTTACGCTAGGTATTTTGATACCCCGCCCCCCCCTCCCCTGAACTTCAAGTTATCCATCTCTGCCTGTTTGAGCTTCCAAAAATCCTTAGTTAAAGCTGTGGAATTTTTTCGATGCACTTTTTACGGGCTCATAACTAATTTTAAAATATCCTAACCCACATGAATATGGTTATTATATTATGCAAATAAATATCAAAAGACAATATGGAGACATTAATTTTCATGCTTGAGAAGGTATAAATAAAAAGTTGAAATCAATGATACTGTATGGATATCCAACTCCAAAGTAGGTCCGGCTAATTACTTCATATTTAATCTCCTGGGCTTCCTTTATCTCTAAGCGAACTTAATATTTCAGAAATCGAGAATTCAATTCAATTTTTAAAATTATTGATGTGGTGGAAAACCCACAAAATTTCGGCATGTCTGCAGTAAAATCGGCAATTTTAACACTGATTCCTATGGGAATCATCCTTTGCCTGACGTTCAAACCGATGCTGATGATAATTATGACGTCTATTCAAAAAGCCTCATTACTGGGAGAATTGAAAAAGTGGAAAACCATTATAAAGGCATAAACTATTATAAATATATACTGGCAGCATTAAAGAAGTGACAAACCATTGTAAAGGCATATACACGTGTGAAACGCATTGCTATGGAACCACGGTAACCAAAGTAAACGTTCGGAAAGTGATTGTTGAGGCCCAAAAACCACTGTTGCCCGACAGTTTTTTGCCCATTTGGGGCACTTGCCGTGCTCTGACGAAATTTTAAAGTAGCCTATCGTTCAAGTCGGGTCCCATTTAGTATATATGCAAAATTTGGTGACAATCGATCTAAAATTGTAGATTTGTATAGAGAACACACACACACACACACACACACACACACACACACACACACACACACACACACACACACACACACACACACACAAAATCAATTTTATATACATGTATATAGATTAGTCGTGCTTATGACTGGGCCTTCCACTCGAAAAAAATACTCCGACGGGCCACGCGCTTCCAAAGGTTAAGAACCTTGTGATTTAGTACACTAGGGTATTATGCATAATCATAGGCGATGAATTTCAAGTATTTATCAAATTTACCAAAAACACTTGGGTATTATGCATAATCGCTGGTAAAAGTGATAAATTTACCAAACTTTCCAAGGCGATTAGTAAGTATGTATAATAACGGGCTATTACGTATAATAACAGATTTATCCCATTTACCGTAACATATAAACCAAACGGAACCCAACTTGAACGATAGACTACATTAAAAGTTCGTCAGATTAGGGCAAATGTGCGAAAAAAAAACTGTAAAAAACTGTCCAATAGTTTGCAACTTCCTCAATGTTTCCAGTATATGGAGGAAACCTGTTCACAGCGCCGGGTATTTTTGCTAGTAAATAATAATTTCAGAATTAATGAGAAATAATTTCGTGACTAATGCAAATCACTTTTGGAATTAATGAGAAATGACTTCTCGTAACTATTGAGAGATGATTTCATATAATTATTGAAAGAAATAATTTTTAAATTTATGAGGGAAATTTCATTATTAAAGGAAGAAATAATTTCAGAATTATTGAAGATATTCATATTTAATGAAAAAAATAATTTCAGAATAAACAAAACTCTCCAGTAATATAGGTTCCCCCCTCCCCGTTTGACTCTGAACTCTGCCCATCGGGTCAATCCGTTAGGACGCCACTGTGCGAATAAGGATACCACAGTATGACTTGTTGGCCCTCGGACTTGATGGTGTTTTTTTTTGGCCCGCATTGTCTGAAAGATTCCCGGTCTAAATGGATTTTGAAAGTTCGAATGAAAAAAAAAAATCAAGCTGACTATATGGCCGCAATATGAAACGATTGTCACGCTTTAGATTTCGGGGATCATTTTTGCTGCAGCTTATTATCCCGGTTATTTGTTCGAATCGATCGAGAGTGGCCCGTAAGTTTCTTCACTAATCAAGTTTCATGAAAGCAGGGTAAAATCTGAGCTCTTTCATAATCTTAAGTCCGCTGGGGGAGTTAACGGGTGTCAAAGGAAGGTCGAGACAGGGAGGATTACGGACTCGACACAAGATGAAAGCCGAGTGCTGGTAAGGAGCTTATTCCGCCCTCTTGTTTCTTATTTCATAAATCTTTTGTTTCCTCTCGTCTTGAATAGAAAACTTCAGGAGCCATGGTTTATATTTGGCTGAAATTTAGAAAAATCTGTACTGGAAAGAATTAGTGATACAAAACAGTTCATTTTAGCAGATAATTAGCACACGGATATGGTTCTTAATTAAAGTTCTCATTCGTAGAAGCATGATTAAAGATTAAGCACAACGAATATGTATATGATAAATAATGATGTATTAATATTCATGAAGTATGCGAATATATATATAGAGTGTAAGGGGCCCAAATATCGCCCACTTAAGTCACTAGTTTAATTACAGGACTAATACATGTGCAATTTGTGTAAAAATTGTTAATTTTTAACACACCCAAAAAAAAACTTCATTTTGCGACCTCTGAATTTTTCCTATTAAAAAAGTGTTCCCAATATCGCCTTCGTCTAAAATGGGTTGAAATAAAGTTTAATTTATGTTATGATAATATTTTCTTTATTAAACGTGAAAATTAAGACAACAAAATCGAAAGTAATACAATACAGTTAAAAAAAAAACGCACACACCAACTTAGGAACATTCTACACATAAACATAACGTTTTGTTTTCTTTACTTTCCTCTTATCGCATTTTTCGTGGGACCATTTGCTACATATCAAACATTTTAACCATGTTTTCACTCCATGACAATTGTTTGAGTAAAGTCCTCCACAAATTGGGCATCAATATCTTCTTCGTCACAACTGCTGTCGTGTCGTCAGTTGAGATACATGGAGGTTGTTCATATTCTGAAGAGATCCTTATTCCTTCCATTTTTCCGATATGCTTTTTTCGGAACTGGTTCCTTTACAGCTTTGCCTGATGTTTTTTGCCAGTGTCTTGCCAGTAGTTGACGATCTTTCAAGTGATAGTGCTTTTTCCCTTTTTTTTTCTTTTCCAGAGACAATTCAGCGTATCTGTTGAAAAAAAGAGGATAGGCCTTCGTACCTGAACTTTTTTCTTCAGAAAATGGGTGGCGTAAATTATTTCTAATGGCAAGTTGGAATTCCATCCTTTTTTCATCCTTTGTCCTAAGTCCATAATACGTTTCATCCCTTTGTGAATAATACTCAACAAATTGATCTTCTACATAAGGGGATATAAAAGGCCTTCGTCCTAGTTCCACATCGAGTAATTTTTGAAGTTCATCTTCAGGTTATTTTACGTAGTTCTTTAATGTAGATCCAGGTACTTGAATAGCTTCCGATGCTTTCAATAGTCCCATCTCCATTTTTTTTATCGCTATCAAATATTTTTCATTTCAATTTTGTTATACGTCTTTCTATGTGACATCTGAGAAAAAAAACCTACTTCGAAAGTGTTCGTAGTATTGCCAAGGGAAATACTCAAGTGGACGATATTGGGAGCAACCTCTCTTAAACATGGCGGCCTCCACCCTCGGAATCGAATCGCAAACCAAAGAAACAAACTACACCAAAATGTAGCCTGATAAGCGGTCGCTATCACTTGAACTTTATTGATTATACTAAAAGTAATGAAACGTGTTTATTCACTCATCGTACACGAAAATACGAGAGAAAATTCCTAGAGAAAAGAAAAACAACACAGGTGCGTCTAGCTTCCACAAACAACAACAGAAAGGGAAAGCTTCGTAGTTCCGGTAGTGGCATCTAGCAACCAGCATTAATCAAGAAAAAACCCATGGTAGGTGTTATTAAGAACGTAAGCGATAATTGGGTCCACCCCTAACCTATATATAATTGGTTTTCTGTCTGCCTGCCTGCCTGTCTGTCTGTCTGCGTGTGTATGTTCTCTAAACAAATCTACAATTTTAGAACGATCGTCGCCTAATTTTTTTGCATATATACGAAATTGGGTCCGACACTTGAACGATAGGGTTAATTTAAAAGTTTGTCAGAGCTGGGCAAATGCCCGAAATGGGCGAAAAACTGTCGGGAAACAATGGTTTCTGCGCCTCAACAATAACTTTTAGAAAGTTTACTTTGGTTACCGTGGTTCCGTGGCAATGCGTTTCAGGCATGCATATATCTTTACAATGGTTTGCTTCTTCTTTAACGCTGCCAGTATTATGTATAATAGTTTATTACTTTATAATGGTTTGTCACTTTTTCAATCCTCCCAGTAATTGAAGAAAACCCGGGCAGTGCCGGGTATTATAGCTAGTCTTCTATATCATGGGTTTCCAACTGGTGTTCCACGGAAACCTGGGGCTACGTGATATCTTTCTTGTTACTAATAATCGCAAAATCATTTTTATTTTGAGCTTTAACGAGATAGCGTCTGTTAAATAAATTAGCAGATTGAAAGAACCACATAAATCAGGGAAAGAAGCGTTGTCATTAGTTTATGTTTTTTTTTCCGACAACTTTCCCTCGATTAAAAAAAAATTTTTTCTCTAAATCTGTGCCACATAGCACTCAAGGGATCTCTATATGTGCCACGGATCGTTTACGTGTTCTGTAACTGTGTCGCGGGTTACTTAAGTGATCTTTGAATGTGCCACGGGCCTACTTCAGTGATCTGAAAATGTGCCACTGGCCACTTAAATGCTGTGGAATTGTGCCACGGCCACGGGCCATTTAAAAGATCTGTAAATGTGCCGCTTAGTTCATTTTTGCAGAATTTTGTTTGAGGGGGCAACCCATATCAGATAATCTTCAGGGCCACATTTGGTCCGCGAGTCAAGTTAAAGGGTGGGCTTAAAGGGTGGGTCGCAATGAATTTTTTAAAGAGAAATCTTGAATTCTTACCCTTTAAATAGCATTGAAATTAACAGAAATTGATTATAACAACATACAATGGTATTTTCTTTCAAAATTTTAATTTTTTTTAAAAATGTTTTTTACATTAAAATTTTTTTTTTTCGTCTGGGAGGGGAGGCGGACGAGCCCCTATGCTCCTTCCGCGTACGTTCCTGATCCCACCAGTATGCGTTAGGAGGTGGGGGCAGTGCTGACGAAATTTTTCTGACAGGGGGGGGGGGTCAGGGTTTTGCTGACATTTGTTGACAAGGGGAGAAGGGGTCAAAAATGGCTAAATTTGCTGACGTAATACTTGAACGGCCCCATATAGGAGTGTAGACACTTATTTTCGATATTTTCCAGATGGCACATTTTTACTGCTAAAATTTTATTTTTACCCAAGGTAGCGGCATTTTATTTCGTTGTATCATGCAGATATCGAGATGTCAAAATTCTGTACGCAGAGAAACAACAGGTCTGTGTAGGTGAAATAAAAAAGAATGCACCCACTACCTGGGAAAAAAGTTGGAGGGCGTTTTTAATGCAGGAATATATAAAGTTTTCCTTTTCCCGCGACAATCTTGGTGCTTACTGCACAACAACGTAGAGCCAGGCTCCCTGGATCGAGATATTTGGTGCACCTTTTCTATAATAAATTTTAGAGGAGGCTTATTTATTTATACCTTTCGGAGGCGGGTCATGGTACGGGGAACCCATAGCCTCCACATTCTGTACAAATACAAATACAAATACCACGCCACAACAGGCAAATTGCCCAACGAGGTGGCTGACTTAAGAACATCATGGATCCCCGAGCCATTTTTTGGAGGCCCTACCTACTACTGCTACACCACACATGCACCCCCCCCACCCCCGCGTACCCAAGTAAACCCCCAACGAACCGGTACATGCGGGAATGTGCGTGTATGTGTAGTGCAACCTAACGTAAAGTTTGTTTCTGTGTAATGCTTGTTATATGTAGTGCTGTCATCTGCCCCCAGTTTTTCTAACTATGAGTGAAGTGTTATGGTTGAATGATTTACCGTTGTAGGACTGTTGCTCTCTGTGGCGAGACTTTTTAACGGGGAGATCGGCTCGCATTTGCGCCTTGAAGTTGGGAACCACAGAAAACCAACTTCAGCCGACCACCACTGTGGGGTTCGAACCCGGATCCTCGCATCACGAGTCCGGCACTATAACCACTCGACCACCACAGCGGTAAGAACACTAGGCTGGGATCTTTAGTGCCACCCCCCCCCCCAGGTCAGACTGTTAACGGGCCCATCTATTATGCATTTATAGTGGTAAAAACAAAAAATGATGAGATAGAATCATCTCGGGTCTCCGGGCTGCAGCCCTGTCAGACCCCCTCGTCCTTGTAGGGACATGAGGGGACCTTATTTTATAGGGGCTTCCACGATAAGATCTGTCACAATGATTTATGACAATAAATATGTTTCATTGGGGGTGGTGCCTAAATGCTCTTTCATTTTTTCCCTTTTGAGACGGCAGTAGGGACATTATTACTTTTTTACCCTTTATCATCAAGGGTTCCACGTGAAACTTTACGTTGAAAACACCCTCTCTATATGCAATTGATTTTCTGTCTATCTCTGTGTGTGTGTGTTCTTTACACAAATCTACAATTTTAAAGCGATTTCTGTAATATTTTGCATATATACCAGACATGACAGACTTAAACGATAGGGTACTTAAAAGTTCATCAGACCTGGGCAAATGCCCGAAATCGACAAAAAACTGTCTGTCGGGCAACAATGGTTTCTGGCCTCAACAATGATTTTCGGATTGTTTACTTTGTCCCCGTGGTGACAAAACATACGTTTCAAAACAATACGTTTCAAACATGCTTATTTTTTTTTAAATGGTTTGTAACTTCTTCAATGCTCCCAGTATATAGAGAAAATTCGGCAGAACATCGGTTGTTATAGCTAGTATCTTATACTGGGTGAGTCAAATTGTTTGTACATAGAACTATCTTTGCAATCGTTGACTTTAAAAATACACTTCCAACTACAAAAAGTTTTCAAATAGTTTTCAAATGACTCGCAGTTTCTTAAAATTGAATTTTTTTGAGGGGTCATATATATAATAAAATTAAGAAAAATAAAGAAATTAACTCTTCAAACAATTTTCGTGTGCAAAAACTTCCAATTAGTGAAATGTAGATTCAGATTTAAAAGAGTCACACATTTGCGAAAATTCCATATTTTTAAATGCAACATTCATCGAGGTATTGGAGATTTCGGTGGAGATTTAAATGAATCCGATTTCGTGAGCCGTAGGAGATTAAATGGAATCGCTGGCTTTCGTAGATGTTTAGTAAACAAATTATAAGTTTCAAACTAATCATTGAATTAATTTGAAATTTTTATGTTTATAAACTGTCTTGTCTATAATATTGTACAGTGTACCTAAAATGTATATGATACTAGCTATAATATCCGGCGCTGCCCGGGTTTTCTTCAATTACTGGGAGGATTGAAAGAGTAACAAACCATTATGAAGGCATATAAACTACTATACATAATACTGGAAGCATTAAAGAAGTGACAAACCATTGCAAAGGCATATACACGTCTGAAACGCATTGCTAGGGAACCACGATAACCAAAGTAAACATTTCGAAAGTGATTGTTGAGGCACAGAAACCACTGTTGCCCGACAGTTTTTCGCCCATTTCGGGCATTTGCTTTGCTCTGACGAACTTTAAAGTAGACTATTGTTCAAGTGGAGTCCCATTTGGTATATATGCAAAATTTATCGACGATCGATCTAAAATTGTAGATTTGTATGGAACATACATACACACAGACACATACAGAAAATCAATTTTCTATATATATATATATATATATATATATATATATATATATATACATTTTCTTTAGTAAAATTGTTTTCTTCTCTACTACCGCTGTCGAAAATTGGATTTATAACTCGGCTTCATCACTTCAACAAACATCTACTAACTCAATTATACAGGGAGTTTTAGCTCAACGGACCATAACATGTTCTTTAGAATAATAGTTACACAGGGCATTTTTGCTGAAGGGGCTAAAAAAACATGCTCTATACAAGAATATCTCGGATTCCCACATGTTAAGCAGCAAGCGTTCATCACTCACAATAAAATATGATAACCTGACTTAAAAATACTATGAATTTTATATTGTGGAGAAAAAACGTACTTTCACAAAATACAGTAAATTGATTGAATTTAAAATTAAATATACGACCGAGAAAAATTGTTAGATTTAGAAGTTCAGGGAACGTACTGGGTACGTAGGACGACGCTGAGGGGGTTAAAGATGAAAAATTAAAATGTTCTGGCAACTTATCACTGTGTTAACGAGTTTGTATTGTCTTGGGAATCCCAATTTTCAGGGAATGTACACAAATGAAATGACCTTAACTATCGGTTATTTTGTTTAGTTATTTTATTATGCATTCAAAAGATAAATGATTTCATCGCTTACTACTTCCGATACTTGTAATCTCTCTCGAATAAAATTTAATATAAAACAATTATTAAACCTTTTAGGACGAAGAAATAAATAAAAAAAATCGGAAGATAGAATCCAATTTCATGAAGCGCGTTGTTGGTTCCAAATTTAGGCCACCTGTAAGCATGGATTCAGATGGGAGTGGAAAATAGGGCTGATTGCCCTTCTCAAGTGCTGGATATTATGGAGGAAACATTAGTCTCTCCCGTAGAATGTCCCAACGTGATAATGTCGTGGGAACTGACACAAAATAAATCGTCCCTCCCAACATTTGGATTCGCCTTGGATTCGTGCCTGGTCACATAAGGAACACAAATGAAAAGTTGGTTTCGTTGTGAAACAACTTGACTGGGAATGCTTTGCTATTAAAAAGTATTGAAGAATAAAGCTATTTAAATTTTTTGCCAGTGACAATTACATTTTTTACACAGAATTTTTACTCTTCGAATTTAATTTACATTTTTGCAATTTACAAAAATCCCCCTCAAATATTGACGATAACTGCTAAAAAATCCAGAATCAATTATCTCGACAAATTTTCATTTAAAAATACGGAATTTATCGCAAATGACTTTTCTGAGCATGATCTGTTTCATAATATAAAAGTTTTAGCATACGGAGACGATACAAAAAGCTATTTTTTTTTAAATCTATACGACCCACCAAAAAAAACCGGAAAAAAAAGAGAAAAAACCAGCAACAACGCACGACATTTTAAGAAACCACATGCTATTTGAAAACTTCTTGTAACTAAAAGTGTATACCTCTGGCTAAAGTCAATGATTGCAGATATAGTCCTACGGCCAAGCAATTTGAATTACCCTTACAGTAGTGATAAATTTAGCGTTCGAATGAGTTGATTAATAAACATTTTGTTCTTGATACGTTTAAAAATTTGGTTTGAAGACACCTTGTTAAGTATTTCACTGATGAAACACGGAATACCCATCTAAGGCAGCTTCACTGTCATAGTAGTCTCTATGCCAAGAAGACGGAAAAAAGGCTGAAGTTTTAAAATTGAGTGCAAACGCGAGACTTGATGCCAAAATATACTCAGATCCGGTCGCACTTCTCTCTCCAGAGCCACTCTGACGGGATGTGCGGTTGGACCGGGCCCCGCGCTTAGTGAGGCCTCGCATTTACGGTGAATTATTGGAGGATTTCAACACACAGTTCTTAAATTATTTGTTGTATTAATTCTCAATTTTCTTCAATTCTGAAATTTTTTATACCGTCACAATTCTGAATTTTCATCATATTTATAATTATATATTTTTATTATAATTTATGTTTGGAATTATTTTTGGATATAATTTACTTATTTCTGACAATAATTTCAATTCTGGAATTATTTTTATCATTAATTATGAGTTTTCACCGATTCTGGAATCTCCCTCGGAAATTCTGAATTTTCATCAATTGTGGAATAATTTCTTCCATTGGTTCTAAATTTTCAAAACGGAAATTAAATTATTTTTCCGTTTATTCTGAATTTTCGTCAATTGTGGTATTGTAATTATTTCTGGATATAACGTATTTATTTCTGAAAATAATTCCAATTCCGAAATTGTTTCTTTCACTAATTCTGGAATTATTTCCTTTATTAATTCTGGAATTATTTCTTTCATTAACTCTCAATTTTCAACGATTCTGGGACTATTTCTTCCATTCGTTTTGAATTTTCATAAAGAATTGAAATGATTTATTCCGTTAATTCTGAATTTCCATTGATTATAAAAAAGTTTTTCTGCCGTTGATTCTGGATTTTTTTAATCTAATTTTAATGGTGTTTATAAAATATTTTACATTGATATTTCTCAGCATTCCTGTATATGCTGAATAATGTCCTTAAAATTTTGTGTGCCCGAAATTGTGAAGACGCACCTGTTTGGTAAAGGGCAACTCGGTCTCTCGCATATCTGTTGTAGTTTGATCGGCAATTCAAAAATTTGTGTTTTATCCTTGATTTTTCTCAAGAAAAGCATTTTACCTTGATTCACCTTGATTCAATTGCATTAAGCAGTAACGTTTTACACATTTTTTGTTGAACCGTGCTTTTTTGGGAACAGGTTTTCTTGCGCCGCGTGAACCGAAAGGCATTTCGCGTCGGCAGAAAAGTACAATTTTATGACGCTGCTCATTTGTATTTTCTTACAAGGTTCATCTGATAAATAGATCTGCCTCATACCACCGTTCAAGCACTTCATAATTTTGATTTAATTTCTGTGAGGAAACTTTTTTGGGACAAAATAAAAGGAAATAAGTAGCTATAATAATTACTATTTTTTTCAAATTATAATGATATACGTTTTATACTTTTAAAAATACAAAATTTCCATAATCGAATACTTTTTTTTTCATTTTTAGTAATAATATTTAATGATATGATAAGTAATAGACAAATTAAATTTTAATATTTTACGAAAAAACACCATCAAAATGCAGAGAAGATTCATATAGTGCGCGGTGTACGACGCAGTAGACAAGACTCCTCCACAACCAGTCGGCCAATCACGTCCGATAAAATATGTTGGTGTGGGGAGTGCAAGTCCTGCTTGCTTTACCATTGGTGAGGGGACGGCGTGCTGTGTTGGGAGGTTCACATTTTACGCAGCGCAGAAAGTCTATATCCTGTGGAAAAATACGATACGACTTTATCACTCAATAAAATAATAAAGAAATAAACGGCGTTTTCCTCACAAATGAATTTTTACAGAAGGGCAGCCACGGCAAACCTTCAACACAATACAGTCGTATCTCATTTTAAGGAATACCGTTATAGCGAAAATCTCGTTTTAACGAACACTTTCTAATTCCCCAAATAACTTTGCATAGGAACAATATAAAAATCTGGAATTCTTTTATAACGAAATTTCATTATAACGAAGCAATTTCTCCAGTCTCTTGAAGTTTGTTGTAACGGAATTCGACTGTACTTACGTAACACGAAAATTTAGACATTAGGTACTTCAAAATGTGGAAGAAGGATGGCAGCACTAATATAACTCGAAAGAAGTAACTCTGGAAACATAAATACGTTAGGAGGCCACGCATACACACAAAACACGTTTCTGGATGCACCAATTCGTTAGAAATTCCCCAGAAGAATGTTTACGAGGTGCATATGTGTGGTTGTGTAGCAGTAAGATAACCGTAAAATTGAAACACGTAATAGATTACGAAACCGGTGGGAGAAAAGGATGAATCCTGCCTAGTTTGTTGTGTTGGGTATATTAAAACCGACTACTGAAGTACACGCAGTCTCAGTTATGACCGTAACTAAGATTTTTATCGGAGGGGAGATGGCGGCACTGTAAAACTCCAATAGCAAAAGTTTTCTGAAATAATAATTTTTTTTTGATCATTGATTCATGTGCATTTGCAATTAAAGTCTCTGGGAAATTTAGTACCATTACTAGTTATCACTACTACTCAACTACATGCACCTCCTGAAATTCTTCTAGGGAATTTCTAACTAATTGATATATGTCGGAAAATGTTGTGTGTGTGTGATATAGTATATACGACGACGTTTCGTGTATTTGTTGCAAGAATTATGCAAATTTCGTGTGGAGTGGTGCTGCCATCTGTTTTAAATTGAAGTGAAAGATGCCTCCATTTTTGTGTTATGTATCGATTACAATTTTTTCGGTTGAATTTGGTCTGTATCGTGTTAAATATGTTGAAAAACCTGTGTGCATCCGAAATTATTTTTATCCCTTTTTTCACAAAGTATCGACAATTCATTTGATTCATTTTTATTATACAGTGGACACCGCTAATTAGAATCACGGATAATCTTATCATTTGGGTATTATTATCACGTTCTCTAAGTATGGAACAAACCAATATAACACGAGGAAAAATTAATTTATAGTTATCAGACTTCGGTTTATACTATCAGATTTGTCTCGTCGAAAGTTTTTGCATATTTTGAAGCTAACGTTGAACCATACTCATTTTTCCCTTGTAATTTATCATCATAAATCTGCAAGACTATGTATGTAGTTTGGCAAAGGGCTCCCCCTTATTGACAAAAATTTCCGTACTCATTTCGCAATGTCGTAATCGGGCAGAAATATAACCGCTATGATCCATGTATGTTTAGTTTGTTTCTTTTGCAATTTCTTTCCTATAGTGAAGACACCTGTAAGGTAAAAAAAAAGTCCCTTTCTTCAACTTATGGTCAGTTTCTTTCGACTGATAAAGTTCACAGCTTCTCGGCAGAAAGACTTTCACGAGGGATCTCTATGGAACTTACCGTACATTACATCATGAAAGTATCGTAATTTTTTATGCAACAATAATTAGTTCTATTCTAACTCCTCTCAATTTTTGAATAAAACTAAAAGGATTTTAGCTTAAAAGGGGAAAAAATATGGTTTTGGAATACATTTGAAACAAAAAAAGCACGATTTAACATTTTGAAGGGAAAGAAAAAAAATGAAGAGTGGTGTTGTGTGTGTGTGTTTTCATACGTCTCGTTCTACCAAACGGGACATATGGTCGACAACCCGGATTTCTTCAGATATAGTTATCAATCAGTTATTGCTATCAGAAACCCCAAGTCCCGATGTAATCACATCAAGCGGCGTGCACTGTACTTGAAATGGATTTTTACCAATGATGAAATTTTTTTTCTTCTCAGCACATGATTTTTCCGCCTGAAATTTCATCGTTAGCAAAACATTAGGAGCCTGAATGAATTTCTCAATTCTGTCTAGACAATTTTGAATTAGAGAGTTTTTAACTTTAGCAGTATTCATGTATTATATTAGGAAGAGCATTTGTAGTTTGCTTTATATTTTCACTGTTTTTATCATGCTTTTATTCAAAACCATTTGAATGTAGTATTTTTTTTTCTTAAAAAATCACAAAATTAAATTAATAAAAATATTCTCACATTACCGCATGTACATTAATTATATCCTTCCAAGATTCGAATGCAATAACATCAATTATCTTACAATGAACACGTCATGGTTCATTTTGCGTTAATTAAGATTTGTTAGACGTATTTTTAAACGATGAAACACTGACTTCGGGGGGGGGGGGAGGGAGTGAAATATGAAACTTAAATAAAAGCTTTTACGGAGATGTTTACTCAGTAAACTAGTATGGTATGGTTTTTCAAGCTTCTGACATTCAGTCGAACATTTTAAGGAAAAAAAAATTCAAGAAAAATATTTGAATTTCATGTTTCAGAGTACAACTATATAAGGATTCTTAACTTCTTGCGTGTTCCGCGTACCGACTGTATTAATAAGAAGAACGTCAGGGACCCCTCAGCCAATACGACGAAGGTCATGGACTCCTTTACAGAATAATATTCGGCACCTAATAATCTAATAATAATAACTGTTTTTTCATCCATAGCTCACGGATCCCCTGTAAAATCTCCAAGGACTCCCAGGGGAGTCAGCGGATGCCTGGTCAACAACCACTGGTCTGGAGGAACGCATACATATGCTTATTCGCTTTGCCCGTGCTGGTAATAAATAAATACGCTAATTTTTTGGTTTTTCTTCTTCCCCTCACGCTCAATCCGGTTGAAATCGCAGCATCACAGTCTATTTATGTTGTCAGAGTTATGCTTATTTCGTGTTATAGTGATGCTGCCATCTAGCTTCAATATTATGAAGTGAAAATAACGAATTCTTGAATTTTCATGTTATGTAAGTCTGCTGAGATTTGCAACTTGAAGTTGGAAACCGCAGAAAACAAACTTCAGCCGATCATCACTATGAAATAAACAATAAACTGCAGGTTCTTTCTTTCAATCCGAACACGGCCCGGGCTCAGTCTGCTTTAGCCATGCGCCTGTTAAGGGACATGGATCGTGTCATAGTAAACGTTAATAAATAATAATATATACATGAATAGAATATACACACAATGAAGCATATATATACAAAATATTGGTAGCTAGATACACATAAAACAATGCAAAATACAAAAAAAAATATAGAATATGCTTTGAATATTTCGCATTAAAAGAAAAACACGGCACACAAAAAATGCCGAAAAATTACAAATGTAATATATACAGGGTGACCAATCAAGACCGTCCAAATTCCTCGCACAGCCAGATTCCTCGTGGAATTCATAAAAAAATGCCCAAAAATCTATACCTGTACGACCCATAGTTTTCGAGAAAAATGCGAAAGAAAAGTATGACGTAATATACTGTGTTACATCAAACGACGGCTTGACGTCATTCCACGGAGCTCGCATTCATACCTCGATATGCGCGGTGGACATTTTGAATATCTTTCTATGCAAACATATGCAAATACCGATGTTCATGTTTCCAATCAAGTTTTTTTCTTGCACCGGATATGACGTCATACTTTTCTTTTGCATTTTTCTCGAAAACTATGGGTCGTACAGATACAGTTTTTCGGGCATTTTTTATGTATTCCAAGCGAGGAATCTGGCTGTGCAGAGTTTCGGCGGTCTTGATGAGACACCCTGTATATAGATAATGCTTTCTACATCTTGCATAAATTGTGGGAACACTGTACACAAGAATTGCAAAAGAACACAAAACTGCAGGTCCTGCTCTAATAGCCCCATATAAATAATAATGGCACTCAAGGAAACATTTTATTTTCTGGATATTATGCTGAGGTGAACTCGGAAAGAAAAGTCATCTTGTTTCCGCCGGGACTCTGGAACCCAGGCCCTCTTGCATACCGGGCAAGCATGCTACCATCTACATTGGAGACACGACCCTGTCTTCAGGGGCAACGCTGCGACCAAAAAGACCGAATGCTTTTAACCCTCAACGGAACACTTTTCCCTATACCTCTGAGTTTGCTCCTGCTGAAAATCGGAAGAAAGCCTACTTCATTAAAAATGCCATTTTACAGGAGGGTTTAGTGATTTTTGCTACACTGTGGAAAGGATTAAGAAAGGATAACACTTGAATGAATAAAGCACATAAAACAAGTAAAAATATCAAGACGTATAACATCGAGTCAAAATTACACAAATCTGCTTTAAAATATTTTTTAAAAACCCTGAAATTTTTATTGAAATTTTTAATTGTATTAAAATTTGAAAAAAAAACAAATGAACAAACTTAACCGTCGTTTTCTTTTAGGCAAGTCTCAAATTCACAGTTTTTCAAAGCTATGTTTGAAGTAATAAGTTGTTTAGAAAGTATCTTTACTTACTTCGAGGGGAGTCACCAGATCAATACAAACCGATGGAATAACGTTTAGGATAACGATTTTCGATAACAATGTGGTGGCTCTCAATTATGTCTCGATTCTGCAGTCATATCCGACATCATATCTGAGCGGAATATATAAGGATCGACTTTGAAATTTCAGGAACTGGATCCATTTCAGTGCTGTGACTAGTTTGACAGAAAACCATTAATAATTTTTTTTAATTTCTTCACAGGAAATTAATGTTATTGAATGATTAACTGGATATGTACTTAATATTGCTCATCGGTGGTTCTTAACCTTTTTATTGAAATGCAGCTCCAGTGAATTTGAATTTGTATTCTCGCAATCCTTCGAATAATCAATATACGAATGAATAAGAATTTTTTTTTTGGCTAAAGGGCTGAGTTTGAGTGATGACGCACGCACACGCGATTGGTATCGTCAGGAGACAAAAGATGAAACGAGCTTATTTTCAAATGCACCCGTATATGCACGGTACATAGGTAACAGGGCGTACGGCATTTTACTGGCGGACCGCGCGTTGATCCTAGATTTATACTTTCAATTAGAAAAAGTATCAAAGTAACGTGTGTAACTTGTGTAGCCGCTGTGGTGGTCGAGTGGTTATAGTGCCGGACTCGTGATGCGAGGATCCGGGTTCGAACCCCACAGTGGTGGTCGGCTGAAGTTGGTTTTCTGTGGTTCCCAACTTCAAGGCGCAAATGCGAGCCGATCTCCCCGTTAAAAAGTCTCGCCACAGAGAGCAACAGTCCTACAACGGTAAATCATTCAATCATAACACTTCACTCATAGTTAGAAAAACTGGGGACAGATGACAGCACTACACATAACAAGCATTACACAGAAACAAAAAACTTTACGTCAGGTTGCACTACACGTACACGCACATTCCCGCATGTACCGATTCGTTGGGGGTTTGTTGGGGGGTTCCGCGGGGGGAGGGGTGCATGTGTGGTGTAGCAGTAGTAGGTAGGGCCTCTAAAAAATGGCTCGGGGATCCATGATGTCTTAAGTCAGCCACCTCGTTGGGCAATTTGCCTGTTGTGGCGTTGTATTTGTATTTGTATAACTTAAATATGTCATTCATGTTGCAATGGGTTGCATACTGAATGACATATATTAGGATGACTGAAATAAGAAAACTTTTTATACAGTCGTTCCCTTGTGCCCCAAAACCCAATTTTAAAGTTGTTGCCCCGTCTCTCCTGACGCCAAACAAAACAATTCGATGTTTCTAAGTGAAATATTCTCTGAGATATTTAAATTCGAAGAACGGAGGAAAGTTGGGGGAAAAACAGCTCTCAATGCTGAAAAACCGTCTTACCCGTTTTTACCATTTTGCGGAAAAAACGTTTTTTAATATAGTGAAATCTCAATATAACGATACTCTGCATACAAATATCGAAGTGGAGGGATTATCGTTATATCGAGAGGTGGTGGTTTAATATTAGACTATAGGCATTTCCACGCAAGACTTGAAAATATATCGTCGCAGAGGATTTTATCGTGATATCGAGTATCGTTGCGGCAAGGTTTCTTATCTTATTCTAAAGAAATCTTCCATTGTCAGGGAAAAATTCGAATGAAAATTTAGGAATTTAATTATTTATTTCCTTTGAAAATTTCTTTTTTTGAATTAGTATTTTTTGAGAGTTTGAAGATCGTCACGAATTTACTATATGAAATTGAAACTTGGCAAGTATAGAAAAACTTTCACATGCTCCCAATTGGCCATTACTCCCACTAGACCCTTAGCTGGTCTAGTGGGGTCTGATAGACCAATACCTTCTAGAGCAGACGGTATTCTGCTTCTGCTCTAGACGGTATTGGATAGACCCCCATGCTACCTGTTTCTCCCTCGCACTAGAAAATAAACAGGGTATAGCTCACAGCATGCATTGCAAATTACTGGAGAATCGTTGACAAAGGGAACTGAGAGATTATAACATCTGTATATATATACTAGCTATAATACCCGGCGCTGTCTGGGTTTTCTTTAATGAGGCTTTTTCGATCACGTGATATATCTCCTTCTTTCTTTGAGGGACATGCAAACCGTGTCTAAGTTAACCAATATGGCGACTTCCTGTGCGACTCATAAAAGAAACAAATCTAGATTTAAAGAAACGTAAAAATGAATATATTTTTTGCCCCCTTTTTAAGGGGTGCTAGGTATTTCGATTCCCTTCCCCCTCCCCCACCTTAAACTTCAAGTTATGCATCAGCCTGTTTCAACTTTCAGAAATGCTTAATTAAGCTGCGGAATTTTTCGATGCACTTTTTTACGGGCCCGTAATTCATTTTAAAATATACTAACTCACATGAATTTATGCAGTTGAATATCAACAGGCAATACGGAGAAGATTAATTTTCATGTTTGAGAAGATATAAATAAAAAGTTGAAATCAATGTTATTGCAGGGATATCCAACTCAAAAGTAGGTCCGGCTAGTTACTTCATATTTAATTTTCTGGGCTTCGCATCTCTAAGCGAACTCAATATTTCAAAAATCAAGAATTCAATACAGTGACAAAACACCACCAAATTTTCGCATTTCTGCAGTAAAATCGGCAATTTTAACACTGATTTCTATGAGGATCACTCTTTTCCTGACCCTCAAAGTGATGCTGATGGTGATTATGACGTCTATTCAAAAAGGACTCATTACTGAGAGTATTGAAAATGTGGCACGCACGCACACAAACAAACAAACCATTATAAAGGCCTAAACTGGCATACATATTCTGGCAGCGTCAAAGAAGTGACAAACCAACCATTGCAAAGGCATATACACGACGTCTGAAGCGCATTTCTAGGGAACCACGGTAACCTAGCTCATTGGGGCACTTGCCCTGCTCTGACGAAATTTTAAAGTAGCCTATCGTTCAAGTCGGGTCCCATTTGGTATATATGCAAAATTTGGTGACGATCGATCTAAAATTGTAGATTTGTATAGAGAACATACACACAGACAGACAGAAAATTTGTACTTGGATACGTGGAATTTTTTTTGTTTTCCTCGGGAAAGACAGGGCAACAACTTTCTAATTAGGTTTTTGTACATCGGGGAATCGTATAAAAAGGTAATTTTTTTCAACAACCATACCACCCGTATCAACATGAATCAGGTATTTGAGTTCTGCAAGTTACTTGAATACCATACTAAGTATGGCTCTAGGATAAACCTTTCGCCAATAATTTGCGGCGCGTGCTATTAGCTATGCACCTTGTATAATGCGCTGATCTGATTGTTAGTGTACAGACAGCATACAGTGTGCGTATACTGTTTTATTATTAGGTTAATACGCGCTTTCTTATTATGTTTTGATACGCGCCAGCGATTCTCAACCTTTTTTTTTATTCGCGGAGCTCTTTCTGGTCTATAATTTCTATGGCGGAGCCCTGGTATATATATATAGGCCTATTTTCGATTTATTCACAAAAGTGTTACTGATTTATTTTTATATTATTTAAAAGCATTTACAATTTTTTTTTTCAAATTTACTGTTTTTTAATTTTCCTCGAGCGGTCGCTCAGTACCTGGGGAGCGCACACAAAGCCCCAAGGGGCTCCGCGGAGCATCGATCGAGAACCACTGATCTATAATATTTTGCTCAAAAAACTTTTCCATTATTTAAAATATTTTTTTAGGATTATGATTGTTTTATAACCATGATTATATATATATCCATGATTATCTTTTGGATATCACCCTTTTCTTTCTACTCCTACGCCTGTTTGACGGGTATTCCCTTAAAAAATTGAACCCGGTAACACAAAAGAAATGAAAAACCCTCTTCGTAATTTCTTTGTGTGAGCATTGCAGGGAGTGAGTACGATGGGGTTGTAAAAGTATCTTTTCGTTGGAGCTCATTCTCTTGAATGTTGAAATATATAGGGACAATTTTATATCCTCTGACATGACGTTTTGTTCCCAGAAACTAATTTGGAGTTGGAAAGAAACAAGTAATGTTCGCGAATGTCTTGAGTTATAGGTTTACTTTCGCTCTTCCTCTCCAACCTTATATCGGTTTTATTCAGGTAGAATTGCACGTAAAAACTGCCAGGAAAACCCTGGCTTGATCATGACTTCATTCTAGAAAATAGACGGAGCGGAACTGCGCACCCCAATTTCGTTTTTCTTAAAAACTGGCTGTAAATGTTCACGAAGAAGCGAATGGTTGGACACAGGCTATGAAGCAGGTAATACAATAAGAACCGGAGAATTTATTTATGATAATTCTTTTAGAAACAAAATACAGTAAAAACATGAGAAAAATTCAGCGAAATTCGAGTCGTTGTTCATCTATTAGCAACTGTAAAATCTTAGCTAAAACACCAGAGTAGGCGAAAGGATCATGCTCGAAACTCACACTGAAGAAGGGTGCACAACCTCTGACCCGCGGGACAAATGTGGCCCTCCAAGCGGTTCCATCCGGCCCGCGAAAGTTCTTCCGGTAAAAAAGTATCAAGACATACGACACGCTAAATACACAGGCTGACCATATTTTCTTCATAAAAATACGGGATATCGCCAATTACAGCCAAAAAATTCTCAAAGACAAGTGAAGTTGCTATTTATAGCTAAAAAATTATCAAATGCAAGTAAAGTTGCCAATTATAGAAAAATTTGTCATTCCACGTAAAGTTGCAAACTACAGCCAAAAATTGTCAAATATGAGTTGAGTTATCAATTATCGCTAAAAAAAAAAGCACGTAATTCACCAAAAAAATTATATGTTTGACAAATAAATATAATATGTAGTTGTATAAATATATATTCATATAAAAATACAGTATAACTAATTATGGTAGACTCATAATTTTATCATAACATAATTTATGTGATGAAGATAAACTTAATTTCAAAAATTAAACAAATTCTTGTTTAAAATAAGGGAAAAAACGAAACATTTTAAAATATTTGGAATGGCCAAAATTACGGGAATGTCCCGTAAAATTCAGGTCATATGTCACCTTACATACACAAGTTTCTGGCCCGCGAGCGGCAGAATTACCGCATACCTGGCCCGCGACTCTGAAAAGGTTGGGCACCCCTGATTTAGTGGGCTGATGTTGTATGCGTGTCATGGTTTTATGTGCGTCCCAAAGAGCATTTATCTTTGGTATCCTAATGAGATCCGAATATGTAATACAATAGCAGTACATATTGAACTGACAACAACTTGCTTTCATGCTTAGTGGCCCCTGACGATGCTCGCGCTTCGATATGAGATGGTGAAGGTTTAGAGAGAGAGAGAGAGTTGCTGATTGTATTATACTCATGAAATAATGCATGCGCAACGACATCTGATGGACTTCGAAAGACAAATCACCTAGTAGAAAGGGACGTCTCCCATGGGCCAATAGAAACAGCGTTTTGGTACATTCACATGGTCCGCCCAACGGTAATGATGATGCATTTCAGTGGAGAAATTATGATTTGGTATGTGGAAAATCAAACTGCGATATAGATTGTTTAGGCGACACACACACACACACACACACACATACACACACGTTTTTTTCAACCAATAAAATAAAACGAAAGAAGAAAAAATTCCTATACAGCGGTGCCACTAATTAACTTATTAAAACTATTGATAATCTTATCATTTGGGTATTGTTGTCACTTTTCCAAAGAACATATACAAATACAGATAAGAACACAATGGACAAAAGAGACAAATTGCTCAACGAGGTGGCTGAAAAAAGATGGCCATAAATTAACATAGATGACAAATATAGCCAAAATACAGCAACGCAATATAAAAGCATGTATTGGGGAAACGGGACGGATCAATATTATAAACATGGAAAAAAAATTCGTTTATAGTTATCGGGACTTTGTTATCAATTTTTTTCCCGTCAAATTTTTTTGCGCATTTTCAAGATAATTTTCAACGTTTTTGCAGCCGAGGTAGAAATCTTATTTTTTTCCCTGTAAGTTGGCTGCAAGACTATCAGCCGTATTCACCAATACAGTTTAAACTACAATAGTAGGTTAAAGGATTAGCGATCGACAAGAATTGATTAAAATCCTCAATTTAACCAATCCGTTTCTATCTTCAATTCTTTTACCTGCGATTGTAGTTTCAACTGTGTTGGTGAATACGGCCGTATTTAGGAGGCTAAAAGCTATTCTCTACTCCCTACCCTGTTGACAAACATTTCCGTACTGTACAATCGGTCCGTAGTATTGTGATCCATGCACGTGTGGAGCTGCGTTTGCAATAGCCTTCCTATAGTAAAGGCAAATGTATGACAAAAAAGCCTTTTCTTTCAGTTCTTGATCAGTTTCTTTCAGTTGATCGGATTCGAATTTTTTTTTCCGAGAGATTTTTTCAAGGGATCTATGTGAAAAAGTCTTGAAAAAAGGTCCCTTGAAAAAGTATTGTGCATAAAAAATATCATAATTCCTGATATGCATTAAACAGTTTCATTCCAACGCCTCACAATGACTGAATAACAAAAATGTAGGATTTAGGCTTAGTGAAAATTTTTTTTTTCTACAATCGGAATATTATCACTACATGCCTGCGGCCACCATGATCTATCGTTATATTGTGTTTAGTTGTTCTTTTTTACTTTCTGTTCACACATGTTGGTTAATTTTTATTTATTTATTTATATTGTTTATATGCTTACACGATTCACACCAAATTGTAATTTGTGATTGCCAGTAAGAGCCATTTGGCTCCTTGGTAATTTTTTTTCTGCCCCTTTTCTCTGTATTCCTTTGGAGATCTTTTATACGCTGCGGTATTCTCTTTACGAGTTTGCCACAACACTGGGTACTTAGCACGTAATTTTGCTGCACCTAATTTTTAAAATGAATTTATTAAAAGTACCTCGTATAACCCGAAACTCGTTTAATCAAGGCTCGAAAAATCGGGGGGAGGGTACCCTACTGTATTAAAAATTTCCGTGTGGGTCAGGATGTGTAGAGATTATATTGCAGAAAACTTAATTTACGAAACTCTTGCTTTAGTGTTTACAGAAAACTGTTTCGTTCGGAAGATATTGCAGCCCTCACTAAGCACATTTTATACTTCCCTCGTTGCTTGATTTTTTTTTTCATCAGAAAAACCGCTGTACGTGATCTTTGACTGAAAAGACATCGCAAGTGGAGATCGCGTTAACGAAATTGATCCGCATTTGTTGCTCGGCTACGTGAAACGGGGAACAAAGAACCCGTGGATGATTATAGTCACAATTTATTGGACCCAATGGGCAAAGACTATTCTTCTTCTTTCGGATAAAGAAGCAATACAAAAAAAACTAACAACATGAAGATTTCATTCGACGAGGAGCTCGATCGCGTCATTTGTTCTTGTATGTACAAGCATGAGACGCAAATCAGAGTTTATAACCCGTTTTTTGGGGGGAAACAAAAACTCACATTCTAACTAGATACATGCTCCCGAATTTTATTTAATATTCACTATTGTATGTATCTTTTGTATTGATGCTCGTATTTTTCGAAGCGCTCGTCTTGAGAGTAAGGCCGGTCGTCCACTGGAAGCGACATTAAGCGGCAAGCTACGTGAGAGAGCGGCCACAGCCGACATTAAGTCAGACGACTAGGGGTGTTTGACGTCGTTCACTGAAAGCGACCTTTACAGCTACTGAATTCGTGACTGCAATCCGCGCAGCGGAGTGTATGTTCGTTAATAGTCTTGAAGTTTATGATTAATTAAATTGATTATGATCAATTTTAATCTGAAATCACTTTAAATGATTCCTTAATTATTTATTCCAACAATTATCAAATTATTTCCTTTTCCATATGTCTTGAAATAATTTATTTTGAATTTATAATTGTTATTCCCATTTCTAAATTGTGAAATAATTTCAATCAAAAATTATTTCCTTCATTGATGCATTAGTTATTTTTTCACTAATTCTGAAATTATTTGTTCGATTTATTCTTGAATTATTTCTTTCGTTAATTCCGAAATCATTTATTTATTAATTCTAGAATTAATCGTCTTTCAATGTTTCAACCATTTTCTAAAAATGGTCAGCGGGCCACGACAAACAGCTAAGAGGCCTGCGTTGAAGACCTTTGCTCAAGCCCCCCCCTCCTCCTGGAGCAGGGCCTTCCAGGCTGGGGATTTTTGTGGTTCCTCCCAAACCAGACTTTAACTGACCCATTCACGAGGAATTCATAGTGTGAAAAACAAAAAACGATGAGAATCATTCCGGGCCACAGGGCTGGAGCCCCGCCAGCTCCTGCCCTTGTGTGTGTGTGGGGGGGGGGGCAATGCCCCTGATATAAACGAATGTTTTTTTGTATCACACTCGTTATAGCGAGATTCTCGCTACAATCCATACTCCAACTGTTCATACTCCTATCGGACTTTTACAGTACTAGTACATTTTGGGAATGCGCATCCCACGTGGGAATTTCGAAAAGAAAAATAAATAGAAATCCTTCTTTATAATATATATGTAGATACTTTTTTCGTCGAACTTATCTCTGTGAGGAGAACTGCATTTTCTCATTACTTCAGGAAAAGATCAGATCGAGATATCAAAGGCTGATTGCGATCCGTGGAGCAGTTTCCCGAACTTCTCGGATACTAATAATTTAGATTAAGTGTGTGTGTGTGGCTGCTTCCCATTTCCCATGTTTGAGATTCTCTTCGAAGCAGTTATTGCTGGAGAATATTTTAGTGGATATCATTTTAACTTCAGAACTTTTTTCGCCCACGCAGCGCCTGTGATAACTGCCTTTAGGGGTCTTTTCTCATATTCTCCATCACTACAGTGAGAGAGAGAGAGAGAGAGAGAGTACCGGTGGCGCCTTCTCACGCCCAGGAGCGGAAACTCCAACAGATCAACCTCAGAGATAAAGTCGATTTTATAGGAGCCGCCGGTGTCATAACACGGAAGCGTCCACCGACTCGGTTCGAAAAGCGACTGTGAGGGAAAATCAAAAATAAAATTACGAGGTGGAGCATAACAAAGAGAAAGCGAATAATAATAATAAAAAAAGGGTCAAAAATAATTCCAGACCCAAACAAGGATCGGTTGCTTGAAGAAGTTTTTTTTTTCGTCGGACGTTATTGCAATTTGCTTTTTCATTTTTCAAAGATCCAAGTAGTATATACCGATAGCTGTGAAATCGATCTATGTCGAATTTATTGTGTTTCATTTGACTTATTTGCATTTATTGACCAAGCGATATAGTACCGAGAAGAAAATAAAGGATGTCTGATCCAACCGGAGCTATCGGGTGAGTAAGAAGTATTTAATTGAAGGGTTTGCTTCAGTTTATACCTGGAAAGTACACACGAAAGTTGTGTTTTGCACACACATGTGTTGTTTCTTTTTTTAACCCTTAAATGCATGATTGAAAAAAAAATTGAATAGTTTTTTTTTGTTTTTTTTGAGCTGATAATTTTTTACATAGTTACATATAGAAAGCCGGAAAAATCATTAAAAAAAATAAGTCCATTTCGAATTTCACTGCTTATACAGGGCCTTATTGAAGACGTACAAAGCTCGAAAAATCGCACATAACATGAATGATTCAAAAAGTAATATTACTTTCCAAATACGCAAGTACATTCTTTGTGATTCAAACTATACTAAGAAAAAAAATTTCGGGTTGTAAATCCTCAAGGTAAGAAAAAAAAAAAAGAAATGCAAACAAATCATTTTAACGAATTATCGAAAACAGCCCCACATGCTCTGCAACAAAGTTATTGTCGTGGAACATCTACTAGCAAATTCAAAATATAAAAAGGGAAGAATATGAACTTACCTTATGTTCAATGATGATTCTGAATTTTTATCTTCAAACTGGCCGCGGTAATGAACGTTTGAAGGACGTTTCATATGCAAAGCAACGCATTTAAGGGTTAAAACTGCCTAATTTTTTAATTTGAAAATCATGTATGTGATACTGAATATTTTCGAAGAGCAGAAGTACAGTCAAACTCGGTTATAACGACGGTAATCGGTTCTCCCGCCTGATTCCCATATAGAATAATGTCGATTAACCTTGCTTATAACGTCGATGAAAACACAACGGCCTAGGATATAGCGACACATTTTTCGACGCTTGTGCATTCATTTTTATGACGTATTCCTGAAAAATTCCTAGAATCAGGACTGATTACATTCAGGATGTTAGTCTGTTATGTTAGTAATACCAAAAGCAATGTAAAAAAGATTTACTACATGTTCGAAGCTCTGAAATCATCCGTGAACGGGAAATTCTCATATTTTTCCGTAACTTTAACCCCTTCCTGACTTATTTTATGAAAATGTCCAGTTTTTTCTTTTTTTCATCGCTTATTATGATTCATAAACTCTACTAAAATCAGAAACGAAGATGATTTGCATAATTTAAAAATTTTTTAGTAATGCATACGACTATTTAAATTTGAACATTCACCACACATATGTGCCACGTTCAACCTTGATTTCCGGGAATGCATTTCAATTCACTGCAGACAACCAAAAATTGTTTATGAGCAACAATTGTCAATTTTGCAGACAATTTGCAACGCTTTTGGCAAAAACTGGCAATGCCCAGTGTTTATGATCCCAAATTCCCGTACTTTCTTCGATAAAATATGGTAATCCCGAATTGTAATGAAATTTCCGCTTCATGTACAGTATGTTATTGCATCTGAATTATATTTTTACATATCAAAAGTCTTGAAAACATCAACCTCGGTTGTAACGACAAAATTTAACGGAATCTCCGATCGTTGTAACCAAGTTTGACTGTACATATTTTTCTGATCCAACTATTCATTGATATTATGCAATGATTCAAGATATATTTTTTCATTCATTTCTATATAATGAAAAACTCTGTGCAGATAAAAATGTCGTTTAAACAATATGCAATAGTATAACCATTCAAAATTAAAATAACAGAATTACGCAGATAATTTAGTGTATCATATCGGCCTGCAAGCTATTGACCTCTATATCACGAAAGACAAATGCCAATTACAGGTAAAAGAAAATAGGCGTTGTGTGAAAGTAAGAAGATTCGATTCAAACTAACGCTTCTTGAAATTAAGGCGGGCGCTCTGATTAACCCTTACCGTTACCTCAACCCCGATGGATAATCGATCTACATCAATGAAGAATTCACAAATTCTTTACGGTATTCAGGTAAGTTTCCTGAATTTTACGGAACACTGAACGGAAGTAGCAGGAAATATATAGATACGTAATGTTTGGAACACGTAGAGAAAAAAGAAAAAATTGATGAAACATATCTGAATATATTTTTACTTTATTCACTGAATATTTTAATTGGCTTTAACTTTCATGAGTTATTTTGTTCTTACTTTGTGTCTTTAACTAATTCCTTACTCCTTCCATAAGGTATAAGAAAAAAAAAAAGAAGAGAAAGAACAAATGTACTGTGTGTAAAAAAGAAATTATAAATTGCAGAGAAATGTACTGGATGATTCTAAATTCATAGAACAAACACTTTAAGAGGCGATATAAGACACCTAAACAAGCATTTTTGATCATAGAATGAGTGGTCAAATCGCAATAGCAAAGGCGTTAGAGGTGCTTTTCGATAGTGCACAATAGCACTTCACCAATAGCAAATATCATATTTTCCAACGGATTTACTGCGATTTGCGCTATCAACCATCCAATGGTTCAGGGGTGTAATGTGATAAACCTCCTCGTGGTTCACTATGGGTAAACGAAACACATTTGTCGTTGTGTTATGTTATACATCGTTGCATCTAAAGTAAAACACATGGGGTAGTCGTTATATGAAAACATTTGGGACTTCTACCGGTGGTCGTAATGGAATATTCGCTATAACGTGGGGTCTTTGTAACGAGTGCCGACTGAATTTTTTTTACTCATTTGACCGTAGCGAAGGAAAAAAGAAAGAGAAAACACCGAGGTAAATGGAAAGAATCGAATTCCGTTCTTAGTAAGGTGACTGGAAAATGCCGAGTGGATTCATCATCTTCCATCTTAGGGTACAAACATGGTGCATGCTGGTTTACGGTTTTGCAAGTCAGTGCTGTTACGAATTGGTTAAAAACCTGAATTTCAGGTTTTTTAAACCAAGGGGTGAAGGAAACCAGTTTTATATTTAAAGTGACGTGTAATCGTTAATCAGCTATAATGGATTTAATAAGGCGAGCCCATTTTACATTCACCCGCCACTCACGATTTCTCTTCTCTCTCGATTTCTTATTGTTAGCCCATCTCCTCGGCATTGTATATGTGATTCCCATTGAAACCTTTGGGACCCTCAACGCCAAAGTTAGTGCTATTAAGGTCACCAATGTTTTTTTTACAGAGATTGTACCCCAACATTTCATATTCGACAGCATATTCCATGACGAAAAATGTTTGTTTAGGCATGTTCTATCACCCCCTTAAAGTTTGTCCCGCGAATTCAGAATCACTCTGTATATAGGAAATGGGGGGGGGGGGACTATAGAAGGTCATTTTCAATATTTTGATTATTCTAATTTGAAAGATGTTGGGGAACATGAAAAATTTGTATTTTTCGAAATAAAATTTGGATTCTCTCTTGTTGCAATGACGAATGTATAGCAATTAAAATTGAATTGAATTTCTAGACCTTTCCTCTTCGATAATCAAAACATTTTCGTCTTGAAGAGACATTCTAGCCCAGTGATGGGCAAATCTTTTTAGGGATGGGGCCAAAAAATAAAAATAAAAAAGATTGCTGGTCGGACATACTCTGACATTGATTCACTATTGGGAATTTTATGTTTAGAAGTGAAGTGGCGAGATGTGTTATATAATTTGGAGACTACTACGGTTTCATGTCAAATGAGAAACAATGGTTTATCTCTCACAACTGTGAAAAGGAATAAGTATATTTTAATAACTTCATGCTTATTTATTATTGCGTGCTCCATTCTTTTCGCATGCAAAAGTTTTTAAATAAATTTGTATTTGAATTCTCACAGCTATATTTTGCATATGCAAAACATGGAACACCCTCCTGAAATGCATTTTCTTTTCAAAACACTGAAATTGAAAACTTCTATACCATTATTTTTAAATATCCGGCGGGCGGATGGAACCTCTGAGCTGGCCGTAGGTTACTCATCATTATTCTACCGATTAAGTCTATAATTTCCATGGCGGGGTCCGGTAGGACTCTTTTTTTTTTTTTTTCAATTTATTTACCAAATTGACTGATTTATTTTATTGTCTCGGAGGGACCGCAGAGACCTCTGGGGTCTCTACACGGAGCCCAGGCACAGCACAGGTTGAGAACATTCGTTCTATCTCAACTCAGATGATATCTAGTATTCCATTAATACCCGACGCCCCATCTTCGGAATATAGTGTTCTATCCAACCAGAGAGAATCTAGAATAGATCAAGCTAAAAAAAAAGGGACAGAATAATAAAATTCAGTTCTTGTGAGTATAATAATTATAAATCTTATACATTTTGCTTATAGTTTTAAATTATTAGAGGTGCACTTTTAATAATTAATAAAATGAACACTTTGAAAAACTTGCCTGAGTAAATTTCTGGAAATGAAAGACCAAATTTTCTCTAATAGTAGCAGTGATGACAGTGATAACCGAACGACGCTGACTCCATAGCATCACGGGGGGGGGGGGGGGGGGCATTTTGAAGTAGTAGTTTATCACTTGGTGGTCATACCTGAAGGTGGAGTAAACTCGGCTTTCTATATTATCCGACTATTCCCTAATACCTACATTTCCCGTACAACAAACCAATAAATATTAATGAAAGAGACGCATAATACTTTTTTCATCATGAATTTTTTCGCTGTCATTTCATTTCACAAGTTGTCATTATAATGAATTAATGATTCAAATTTATTTGGAATCGCGTATAGTCAGCACAAGCCTGAACTGATCCGGGAAATTCGATTCAACGGAGGGGGAAAAAACAACGAAACTTGTTGATCCTTTTTTATGAGGAAATAAATAAGAAAAATCCACACATAATTCATCTGTTGACACCATGACAAATGTTCGCTTGCACTAAAGCCGGATGGAATCGGGAAAGATTCATTCATTCGGTGAACGTATTCGTTATGCCACTGCATCAATGTTGAAAGAAATCCCAGCCAAGAATTGACTAATGGATGGTTTCAAAGTAGGAAATGCTCGGTTCCTCATGGCAGATTTACTTGAACAGCCATTTGCAAATTTATAAAAATGTTCCCGTTTCTTTTTTTTATACAGACTTTTTTTAATACAGATATCTGTTAGTGCCTTCAACCGTATTTTTTTATATAATAATTACTTTCGTAAGATCAGGTAAAAAAATATTCTGTTTGTTGAACAGAAAGATCTGAAATGGTTTTAATGCTATATCGATTTTTTTAAAAAGTTTAATCGTCTGAATAAATGATCCATCGATTTTGCAATTACCAAAAAAAAAGGCATTGTGTAGCTTCTTATTCGAGTATCATGTGATTTCGAATTTTTTTGTTATTTTTATTTGATTCACTAAACGTCCCAAGTCTTATTATGTACTATATATATTGTGTATATATATATATTGTATATATATTGTTGTATATATATTGTTGTATATATATTGTTGTATATATATTTAATCCCCGTGATCTCAATGTTTTATTTCACTTCCTATAAAAACAAAAATTTCGATGCAGTTTTTCGTCTCTTTACAAGCCTCTCACTTTTTCTCTATTGGTATAAACGTATAAATAATTAATACATAAATATTAAAACTCGTCGTACCACAACAGAGCAGTGGTCGTGATCGCGGATTGACGAGCCGGATCATCACCCTGATTCAAGTTCACTGAAGGACTGGTTTTTCTGACGATTCTTCTTTGAAAACAATTGATTACAAGTTCCTTGATTACAATAAAAAAAACATTAAAAACATAATTTTTTATGATAGTATTTGCAGTTGTAATCGAAATTTGGGTGAAAATTTCATGAAAAACAATACATACTAAACAATTTTTGAGTATATTTAGTGCTGATACGAACATAGATAAACAAAATAAAGTCGACACTCGTTATAACAACTCCCATCTTGTGGTAATCCAATACGATAAACATGTTAGGGTGAATCGAGAAGCTATCCATTCTTGGATGAGTCAACCATAAATATTTTTTATGGCCATTATATTATATTTTATCATGTATACATCATGTATCATGGATATATTTTTTAGTTTTTATAATTTCATTTTAAATTGGGGGTTGCTGCATTTTAAAAAAATATATAACATCCATATTTTTTATAGGCATCTTTTTCTCAGCCATCTCGTTGGTCATTTTGCCGGTTGTGGCCTTGTATTTGTACTTGTATCTTTCCATGGAAAACGGATGTTATATTGGGAGGTTGGTATATGGAAAGTTTGAAGGAAAAAAAAGATTATATCTCAGAATTCCATATTTAGACAGAATGAAAAATAATATTATTCATTTTGTTACAACGTAATGAAAATGTTGCAGTGAAAATGAATCAGGTTAGAATATAATATCAAAATTGTATATATATACGTATATGCACCGAATTCTCCAATATCAAAGGTCAAGGTCAAAATACATTGATGGATTTTGTTTATTTCTTTGCAAAATCAGAGATCCGATCTCTCCGTTAAAATGTCTCGCCACAGAGAGCAACAGGCCTACAACGATATAATTATCTAATCATTGAAATTCACTCTTAGTTAGAAACATTGATGACAGATAGCAGCACGCACTACACATAACAAGCATTACACTTTACGTCAGGTTCGCAATACGTGCACTCACACTCAAACATATACCAATTTGTTAGAAGTTTCGCAGAGGAATATGGACGAGGTGCATGCGTGGTTTGGTAGTAGTAATAGTAGTAGCATCTTACCTTGGAGCCAGTCGTTGGTAAGTGGAAAAGTCATCGAAGAATTCACCGGTTAAATTTGGTGGCCGATCCCTGCGTTAGAGCATAGTAATATGTATTCCACTCGATGGATGAAAATTTTGGATCGGAATTCTGAAAGTTTGTGCATCTCCCATCCCGAAATTGTCAGTGGCATTTTTAGCAAGCATATTAATACATTATGTGTCACGTTGGTTACTGCTGACTGACGATTAATTAATAAAATCGCAGTAATCAGTATTCCGCTGAATAAAGGCGAACTGGAAAAAAAGGAATGAATTAAGAAATAAAACTTTTTTTTCTATTCCACCGTTGATCTAGAAGTCTTTTAACTCTTTAATTGCCATCGCAGAAATCCCTGTGAAATGCAATATATTTTTTATGGAAAAAGCTTTCTTCCGATTTTCAGCAGGTGCAAAGTAAGAGTGATAGCTAAATGTATTCCATTGAAAAAAATCAGTTTTACAAAATATCAGGGCTTGTCATTCCGAAAATAGAAGGTTTAAAAAAACAGACGAGGTATCTTGTCAATGCCACTGGGAGAGTTTAAAATTTGCTGTACTTGACCACAAATTCGTTTCAATCCCCGTAATATCACTAGTTGACAGAAAAATTGAGTAACGAGAACGGGCGAGACTTAAAATAGTTATACGTGCGTCTATATACGGCGTAGATGGAAGTTAATGATACATCCGGAAGATCTCGTGATTGAGCGATATTATATTGTACCATGGATGTGAGTACACCTTTAAATTATGGTATTAGATAGGCTATTCTGTATTATTTCGTAACACCAAATTTCCTAAAAGTTGAATTTGCAAAAAAGTAGGAGGTAAGAAGCTTTTCATCAGGGCATTCAGATTTCTCTACCATGACCCATATTCTTTTGAATAGTCAGGATTTATATCCCTTGGGGGGGGGGGGCAGAGCGGGGGTTATGGTCGGTTTGTTGTTGTATCGTAACACCTTAACGAAGTTCAAAGTTGTATTCAAGTCCAAACTTTATGACATAGTGATCATACAGCCGAATTTTTAAGAATGGACTATATCGACTAAAGAGTATAATAACATATGGAAAGCATTTTAGCAATATAAATGCAAATAAATAAAAGTAAGAAATAAAATTAAATAAATAAAGAAAAGAAAGAAAAATAACTAAATATAAAAAAAAAGAAAAACTGCTGTGCTTGATGTGTTAAACTGTAACTGTAATTGTAAAATAATAAAGGTTACATAACAAAGATATGAAGCCAACCAATGATGAATTCTAAAATAATGAGCTAATACTACGTGGAAAAAAAAGCCGGAACGTGTGCAGATTTTCGACCTTCAGTTTCTCATCAGCCAACACAACATGTCTACATTTTTATTCTTACAAACGGGAGTAAAACCTAAAATGTAAATATTCCATGCAGTATAATACGATTTAATTCTATTTTCAAGGATTGCAAATGAATATAGTGCCAGAAAAAAAAAAAAGTTGCTTTGTTTTCGATAAGAATATTACTTGATATATTTCTACGAAATGAGCTTTCCGTTCATGAAGTTTTCTTGGAATGTGACGTGCAACGGTAATGATGGGAAAACTTGTGTGAGAACAGAAAAGAAAAATGGAAATATTTTCTTTAAGAAAGGATATACTGTATTTTTTCCCGGAATATATGACCTCTTCCGTCAAATAAAACAAAATGAAAGATGCATTCCTATCAATAAAAACGAATGAGGAAAAAAATAAAATAGAATAATATGCTGTTGGAAGAAACAACTAACAACGCGGGTAAGTTAATAAAGAACAGATAAAAAACAAAATAATTCAAGAAAAAGCATTTCTATGCATAAGGAGGAAAAAATAAAGTAGTGAAGGAAGAACAAAAACGATAGAATGTTATGTAATCCAAAAAATGAAAAATCGGGAAACATCGGAAGAAACGTGCTAAAAATTGTAGTTGTCGTACTATATTTCTTTCCGAATGAAACAAAAAGAATTGAACCAATTGGTAGGATTAGTATGAACTTTACTTGAAATGATCATCATTTTAAACTGGGAAGTTTTCAGTATGCAATTACTGCGCATTTTTTAGATTTGACATGGAATTTTTCATTTGAGAGGGTGGATTTTTTTCTTCCATTTGATTATACTCTGTACATGAATTGTTCCCATGAATGAATGTTAAATGCAAAAAAAGAAAGAAAAAATCGATATCTGTTAATATTTAAATTTTTTTTGAAGATTATTATACTGAGGGCTAAGAAGTATTTCCAGCTGTAAGGGTATTACTTTTTTCTGATTTTAGGGAGTAAATATTTCTGGGAATCTTATAGATGAACTTTGATTATGGTATATATCTTAGTACGAGAAAAGATTTTACAAAATTGTGCAGCTTAGTCATAAACATTCACATAGAATGATAATTATCAATTATTAAAATTTTATCACCACTTACGAAACTGTTTACCAAATGTTAATAATTAATAATTTAATAATTTGTCTTAGTTGCAACATTATTCCACTGTTCTGGAATCAACATCATCGCAGAATTTCTTGACCATGCTCAAAACCTGATTCACGCAAACAGACCACGCACTATGTCCCAAATTTTGCTTATCATTCTTATACTACACTGCTCAAAACAATTAGGGGAGCACATGGTTTTAACAAAATTACGCAAAGATGTATACCGATAAGTAACATAAAATGAATCATCCATGATTTAAAGCCTAGCAGGAAACGGAAGAAGAAAACTTCATATGCAAATCAAAGTTCATGACGTCAAAAACCAGAAAAAGGAGATAAGGGCAGAAATCGGGATGTTGCAGAAACGTCTGTTTTACTGCCGTAACTGTGAAATTCGATTGCGCAGTATTTTTTTTTGAGACAAGTTGACTTGAGGATGTCTCAACAACGTGATTTACCGGAATCCATGGCATGGCGTGTTTATAGGCAGACTAATTCCGGGCAAACACAACGTAGTGTCGCGGACGCTGTTGGAGTCGCCGGAAGTGTTGTTACAAGGCTGTGGAATCGATTCCAAGAAACAGGAAATGTTAGACGTCGACCAGGGCAAGGTCGGCCACGCGTCACTACAGCAACCGATGACCGGTATATACGGTTAACAGCCCGTCGAAACAGAACAGAGAATGCTACGCAGCTGCAAAGACGGTTGCTCTTGGCAACAGGATGAAGGGTGTCCAGCCAAACAGTACGTAATCGGCTTCATGAGGGAGGGCTCTATGCACGTAGGCCAATGGTCTGCATTCCGTTGACCCCACGCCACCGTGCGGCCCAAAGAAGATGGGCTGCTGAACATCGAGATTGGGAGCAACATGATTGGAGATAAGTGCTGCTTACAGACGAGTCCCGATTCAGTCTGGAGTGTGACACCCGACGTGTTCTGGTATGGAGGTACAGGGGCATTCGAAATAACCCCGCATTCGTTCGTCAAAGGTCCCAATACAGACGAGCTGGTTGGATGGTATGGGGTGGAATCAGCATAGGCGGACGTACGGACCTGCATATCATTCGGAATGGCACTTTGACGGCCCGAAGGTATGCAGACGAGATACTGCGACCTCGTGTCATCCCTTACGCTGGAGCCATTGGAGATTCCTTTGTTTTCCAGGATGATAATGCCCGACCGCATAAAGCTCGTCTGGTGGAGAACATGCTTGAAGCTGAAACAATACAGCGTATGGAATGGCCAGCGTGCTCTCCTGACCTGAATCCATTGCTGCGCGACCAAGGCCGCCTGTTACTGTCCGAGACTTGCAGATTGCACTTCTTGAGGAGTGGAACAGTATTCCCCAAAGTCTGATCGATAACCTCATCGCATCCATGGCAAACAGGTGTGCAGCAGTCTTAGCTGTTCGAGGAGACCTATTAAAACTCATGCATCATGTCTAAACAGTACTTTTTTTTTATCGTTTACATGTAACCAAATTGTTGCCATAAATCATCTTTTCATGTTTTTTCCATATTTTCAAAGAATTAAACCTTAATTCCAAATTTTTTTACGTCTTTTTTCTGTATTGCGCATTGATACGCGTGTACTATGCATTGTATGCCAATACGTGGCTGTCTCGCACGGTTTTCTTCACTTTTTTGCTTGCTCCCCTAATTGTTTTGAGCAGTGTATATCATCAACGTTTTACACAATCTGAACTTTCCGATACTTACCATACTCGTAGTGACGCGACAAAAAGATTCAGATTTTGAATGTCACACCTTGATCTGTATAAAATGTGGAAAAGCATAATCCGTATCAAAGTTGTACACAGTCTCGATGCACTTCAGCTGAACAATGTTAAAATGAGCATTAAATTATCAAAAAAGAAGAAAAAAAAGAGAAGAGAAAAACGGAATTTTGAAACTTTTATTAGTCTTTAAAAGTTTTTTGTTGAACAACTTGATCAAGAAACGCAAAATCTGACTTCTTGCAGAATTTTTCCAAACTAAATTTGCTCGTAAAAAAATCATGATTTTATTTTCCTCTAAGTTTGAATTATCCAAAAAAAAATTCTAAAAAAGTTAGCGTAGCATTCATAAAAAATTTAGCATTAAATCAGATAGAAAATTCCCGGAGAGTTAGTTAATGAAAGTTCGAAATATCCAAAGTTCGAATTTGCAAATTATTACAAGTTCTGCTGCATATAATATGACTGACGATAGAGATAGGAATGAATGGTTTATATATTTATAATTTTAGCTTAGGCTGGTTTATCACAATTTACAACTGATTCGAAAAATTCAAATTCGTCGATTATTTATTTTTTAAAAGTAACTACTACCGAATTGTATTACCGTATTGGGGCGAGTCAGAGCTCGACATGTTTATTAAAAATTAATTTTCGTACAATAAACGAATTAATAAAGGTTTTAATATATAGAATATTTGGTAGATAATATTTTACGACGTAATGATTTCGTGGTTTTTTCGATAACACCGTCGCCGCCGTCGTTATCGCGTAATGACTCGGAGCCAAAAGAGAGAAATTCCATCATAGTCCTAATAATTTCCTTTAATCAACTTTCCTGGCATACGTTTATTATTGGTATAAAATTCTGACGCTTTTTTTTCATAGAGAAAAGAAAAATTATTACGAGGATTTCTTTTCGGCCGTGTATTAGTTTACAAAAGAATTTTTATGCATTTTTTAATGCTCAAAATTGGTAATTGAATGCGATTTCGCCACAAATATTTATCCGTGTATTTACACATTTTTTTATGATATGATTGACGATTGATTGATTTAGAGTATTATATCTTATGATTTTCAAATACAGTCCATGCCGCTTAATATGATCACATCGGGACTAGGGGCTTAACCAAATGATAACTATATCCGCAGAGTCCCGCTTGCAAGCACGGTGACCATACACTAGTTTCGTCGAACGAGGCGTATGGTAAAACGGGACAATTATGTTTTTCTTTCTCACATAATTGGTTGTTCAGTTATGTGATAATAAATATTTATTCTAAATATTCATCTCGTTTCATTTTTAAAAAATTTTATTCTAACACGGGACTTCCCCGCCCCCTTTGAATTAAAACCTTGCATTTTTGTTATTCAGCCATTGTGAGGTGTTAAAATGGGAACTCAGCAGCGGTTGTCAACCTTTTTTGACTCGCGGAGCCCTTTCTAGCATATGATTTCTAAGGTGGAGCCCCGTAGGCCTATTTTTATTTGTTCATCAAAGTTACTGATTTATTTGTATTATTTAAAAACATTTATAATTATTATTTATTTTAATTTACTGTTTTTTTTAATTTTTCTCCAGCGACCGCGGAGCCCTTCGGGAGTGCAGAGGAAGCCCCCAGGGCTCCACGGAGTACCGGTTGAGAACCACTGGTATAATGTATATCATGTATTACGATATATTTTTTATAATGTACAACACGTTCCATAGATCTATTGAGAAAGTCTCTCGGGGGAAAAAATGAATTAGAGAATCTGGTCAAGTTAAAGAAACTGATTAAGAACAGAAGGAAAGGCTTTTTTTCGTAGTACATTTTTCTGATTACAGGAAGGCCATTATAAAAGCAGCTCCACACGTACATGGTTCACAGCGAATACTTCGGATCGATTACATTAAGTGCGAAATGTATGTTTACAAGGGAGGGGAGATAGAACACCTTCTAGCCTCTTACATAGTCTTGCAAGCCTGATGACGATAACATACAGAAAAAAAAAAAAATTGATTAAACCTTAGCTATAGGTCTACAGTGCGCAAAAAAAGAAAAAGAAAAAAGGGCAATATTATTCCGAAGTCCCGATGGCAACAAACAAACTTTTTCCCATGTTATGATGCATGTTCCGTTTTTTGTAAAAGTGATAACAACACCAGAATGATAACATTATCCATAATTCTAATAAGCGGCTTTGACTGTATATTGCTATGGTCTTCCTATCCACTGATCGATTGTGTCAATTCTGATCTGAACACGTGTTGTACAGGAATTCGAAATATTTACAAAAAAAATGTATCAGAATCAGAATAAAGTTTATCGGAGTATCGCGTCTCGTCGGTATGAGTTCATTTTTATGCTCAATGTTTCTCGAAACCTAGTGGCTGCTATCGTCAGTATTAGTTACAAGTCTAGGACTCTTTAACACCTGAATGATTGCAGTGTGCACTTTTTGTTCTACTTTGTCCTGATTGGGGTCGTTGATGATACAACCACTAGCGTTGGGTGAAACGTTGGTTAGAAGAAATTGAAATCATACCGACGACGTCCACGATAACTCTATCAATCGCGTATCAGTTCATAAGAAATATATTGAGAAATTCAGCAAGAGCTTCATCTTGCTGAACGCCATGCGATTTTATTTCGTTCTGAACTCAAATATATTTGACTTAGTAACTACGTCATTACTTACTAGAATCGAAGTTGTTTTTACTTTAAACCGCTCACGTCTTCAGGGCTTTTATTCTCATACCAGAATTATGCTGAAGGACATCCAAGATTCAGTAAATTGCTAGAAGAATGGAAATGAAAGACGGAGTAAAAATAAAGATAGTGCTCATTTGAAAGTACTCTTTACCCACGAATAAAATGTTATTTGCAGGCGCTTTATGAATATAACGAGAGCCCCTTACATCTTGGAGGTGGGTCGCTGCATCAAAATCTTTAGTGTGCCCTCAAGCCAGTACTTCTCACAGCGTCTCTAATGTAAATTTATAGTATAAAAAAGTTATGATGTGTGTGTATAATCTACGGTCTCTTAAATGTGTGTGTGTGTGTGCAACCCTCTCAGCCTCCTACATGTGAAAGGGTGGAGGGGGAATGAATGAAACGTTGTAGGTACTGTATACATAATTTGGTTTAAAGTGCAGGGTTCTTACACTCTCAGGGGTTTACCCGTGCTTACCAACTACATATAATTAGGCCCAACGAAGTTGAGTCTAATGCCCCGGGGGTTAGTGAATAATGATAGCCAATATAGTACCTGCAAATAACAATACACAAATATAAAAATAAATTTACAATGTTTAATATTTGTGTGAAAGTTGTAAGTTAGCAAATATTAAGAGCAGGTGGTTTTTCCATACATAAGAAAAAATATTTGTATGTGGAAAAGACAAGTTGTATTTTAATTATGATACTAATATTTGAGATAAAAGAAGATTTATTATATGATTCTACTTTAGTTGGAAAACTCACTGTAATTTTTTAGTAAAATATTTCCCAAAAATGTGAATATTTGAGTTTGGTCTAGTCTATAGCTTGGTCTAGAGCAATGTTTTTTCTAACCTTTTTGACACGAAGATTTAGAAGCAGTGCCGGATTCTCCCATAGGCTGGACAGTAACAGTCTATGGCCTCGAGGTCTGCAGAGGCCCTCAAAAATCTCAAACTGCTATTTCTTTTGGATAAGGACAGATGGAATTGGACATATAACTCGCCCCATCACTTTCAATAGCCTGGAGCCCGATCCAGGCGTGGATCAAGGACGATGTGACCGGGAAGGGGGGGGGGTTTATAATGCAAGTTCGTTTGATTAAGATTGATTGCCCGTATTTTACGGGACTGGAAAAATTTCCCATATTATTCGGCTTTTGGGAGGGGGTGATCGCTCTCGTCGCCCCATCTGAATCCATGCTTGGCTCCATCAAACCTAAATCTGGCCGTGGCCAAAAGTTGGCGATGCCCCTCGGAAGGTTAATTCCGATACTGCCCTCTCATAAAATCCAAAACGTTTTGGTTTCTTTAATTTGCATGTCATAAAAAAATTAAAAAGTTACAATTTCACAGCACAAAATGTGCCATTTATGTGATGATAGTTGATGAAAATTATCCCGCGGACCTATTACAAAATACTCATGAACCTCCCCCCTCACCCCGGGGATCCTTTTACCACTGGTTGAAAAACACTGGTCTAGAGGCACTCTTACGGTTAATGTATATACGTTTGAGAATGTAGCTCTAAGCTCAAAGCCCAGAATATAGTTTGGTGGATATTTTCATATACAAAAGAATTATTTCAAACCATAAATAGGCACACAAATCAATATCTCCGACTCGCCACGACATCCCTGACAAAAGTTGGAGACGTCCCTAGGATCTGCGACGCACACTTTGAGAAACACTGCATTGGAACATAGACCTCTTCATTTAGTTGCTTGAGCAAAACTGTGAACTGTAAGTCTGATTTTAATTAGCCTATCGAAAATAAAGTCGCATATGACACAAATATTTGTAAACAGTAAAATATTTTTGGAAAATTATGGAAAAAAATGTTGTTTTTTCGTAATTTCACGTGGATTCCCCCAGTTTCTGTAAACGCATGATTAGAATGCATTGCTTTTTCTGAAAATTGGTTTTTTTAGATCAAAATCTAAAAAAAGTCTATTCTAGAAGGAAATCAAGAAAGTAATCTGGTTCGAGAGAAAATCTATGTATTATCTAAATTAACATATCTCAAATACGGTTTTGAATTTTTCTCATATAAGAGGATGCAACTTTATTTTGAGGAAAGGAACAGTTCGCGAATCTCAGAAGTAAATACTCTACTCAGCTCTAAAGAAAATCTCAAATCAATTTTATTTGCGATATAATAAAATTATTTTTTTTCTATGCACTTTCATCAAAGATTTAATATATGAAATTTAATACATTTTTCTTTTAATGTGAAAATTTTGCCGCAATCATTGCTATTTAATCAGAGAGTTTATTTACCATTTTAGAGATTGAAAAAGAAATGATTAAAATTTGCTTCAAAAATCTAACTTATTTTCTTAATACAGTAAGAAGTGTATGAATTTCTATATTTTTTCTACGCAACGCACAACGTGAGACTACTCTACTGTATTGTTACAATTAAAAATATGTGAAAACAACATTTTACATTCGTTTTTTGTAAATTGTTTTTCAATAAGTTTTTATGGGAGATGAACCATAGAAGGTTACGAAGAGAAACCATTCTGATTAACGCATTATTCTTTATTTGATGGGAGTGTGTAACTCTGATTCCATATTCTGAAGAGAGCAGCACACTGGATATTCGATTTTTATTCCTATTTCATTTTACTGACCATACATATCAATTGTAAATTTACTACCGTTCTACCTCCGAAGCGATAAGTTGTGTCGGAATGAAATTGTGATTGTGGAACCTAACTTTGCCTTGTATGTTTGAGATGAACATATTATGTGTCAAGAAAGTTCTCCCATCTATTTTCCGAATCGGAAGAGAGAAACTGTAAATGAGCTGATTTTTCAATGAGTCATGTAGTTCATTGAAATGTATCATTAGATTTATTACAAAATATTCATTACCTCATCAGAGCATCAGAGGAGTTCGCGGGAGGGGGCATAGATTGCTCGTGCTTTCCCACAAGAAAACCAAAAAATTAACTTTTGTTTGAATATTTTTGTGGAAAAAGTTGAAATACATCGAAAGAAAATGCCTTTTATAAGCTGTTTTTAATCCATTCCAATTAATTCAAATGCTTTTCGCATCTCCCCCAAAAGTTGATCCTGCACACGTCCCTGCACCTCATTACTTTCATTAATTATACTTGATTCATAACAAGTTTGGTTCCGTTATACAGGAAGGACAATTTCTCCGAGATTTGTAACCAGAACAGTCTTAGCATATACTCAGGACGAATAACCCCATTTTGTCCATTGTTTTGAATACAAATTCCAATTCCACATCAAGAAAGTTACCATATTTCTGGCACAACGAAAGGTTTGTTATTCTCTGTGTTATCAGAAAATGAGAGAATTAAATTCGACCAATTACATAGACATTGCATAGACATTTTTTCGACGAATTACATTGATTGACGGTTTTCAAAATGGGATAACAAGAAAACGGTGAGAGATATTTAAGTCATTCTTACGGAACAAAAATGTCTTCAGGAACAAAAATCGGAGGAAAGTTGGGAGAGAACTTCTTGCCCAACTTTCCTCAGGTTTTTGAATTCAAATATCTCTGCGAATATTGCACTTGGAAACGTGGAAATGTTTTGTTGGCATTAGGAGAGACAGGGCAACAACTTTCTAATTGGGTTTTGGGGCACTGGGTGTCCATATAAAAAGTTCAGTTTATTTTTTATTTCAACAACTGTACAACCCCTGCAACATGAATGACGTAGCTGAAATTCTTGATTTCATACATTTATATGCAGCAAGAATGACTTTAATATACGCCACCGTTTTCTTGCTATCTCATTTTGAAAACCATCAGTCGATTGTGGGACACTGTATTTATCGTATGATTTTGTTAGAAGAAAACATAGTGAGCTCACACTTTTAATAAATCGATATTTTATTACGAAGCTTGTGAAATAATATGACGAATTCTTTTGAAATATATCAAAACACTATCACGAGAAAAAAGAAGTTGCAAGACAAACAATATTCAGAGAAGAGCGTGTGGAGAATTCAAAATTGTAGAGAATAGTTGAAAATTTCCCATAGCTCTTATTGTTGCATTCAAAAAAAGCAAAGAATTCGAAGTTTTCTTAGAATCGATCCCGATCTTTCTCGCACATGAATACATAGAACTAAGAGCATTTGGGAAGCATGTATGACCTTTTATAATGGCAAAAAAACTATTTCACATAGAACTGCAGGCACAATTTTCATACATGTTTTTTCGATCGGAATCCTTCGATTCCAACGGAATATAATCCGCCGTGAGCACAAAAATCTATATTTGTGACTTACCACATGTTTTTTTTTTATAGACGTTACTTTTGTTTTTTAAAAATAGGAAGTTGAAACAAGACCAGAGAAAATGTAAACAGCATTGATATTTGTTCCAAGAAATGAAATGCATTATAAGTCCTTAAATCGTAACGTATGATAGCTTATAGGAATTTATAATATTTGAAGCTCCATTTTTTCCTGTTAAAAAAAGTTTTACATTCTGTATTACTTTCCTGAAAAAAATCAAAGAAAATGAAATCAGTGAATACAAATTAAAAAAAAAATAAATAGAGAAATAATAGTTAGCTTTGTGTTCAAACGAAATCTGTTCGTAGACAGCAGTGAATTCTATATACCCGTATACAGGGAGCTATACTTCGCATAGAAAATTACTCGCAAACCGTTGTGATCCGCATTTCAGTCATAAAAAATATACAGTCCAGGTATAATTTCAGTTATTATATTACTCTTCTTTTTCGTCCTAGTAAAGTTATAAGTATACAGGTGGGATTCCATAATTCCCCTTACCGTATTTTACTGGCGTTGATTCCAGAGGTATACTTATTAGAAAACCTACCCAAATTCATGTAACCGTCAGATACGTCATTCACATTGCAAGGGGGTTGTTTAGTTATACAAATACAAATACAAATACAACGCCACAACAGGCAAATTGCCCAACGAGGTGACTGACTTAAGAACATCATCGATCCCCGAGCCATTTTTTTACCCTACCTACGAGCCCCGCCCACACCCCCCGGAACCCCCAACGAATCGCCACATGCGGGAATGTGCGTGTACGTGTAGTGAAACCTGACGTGAAGTTTTTTGTTTCTCTGTAATGCTTGTTATGTGTAGTGCTGCCATCTGCCACCAGTTTTTCTAACTATGAGTGAAGTGTTATGATTGAATGATTTTTCGTTGTAGGACTGTTGCTCTCTGTGGCGAGACTTTTTAACGGGGAGATCGGCTCGCGTTTGCGCCTTGAAGTTGGGAACCACAGAAAACCAACTTCAGCAGACCACAGTTATTAAAATAAAGAAATTAACATTGTTTACGCACATCCTGTCTTCAAAGACCCAATTAGAAGGTTGATGACCTGTCTCTTCTGTGGCCAAAAACAGAAATTACACATTTCTAAGTTCAATGTTCGAAGAGATATCGGATAAATCGGAGAAAAGATAGGAAAGAACAGCAGAAACGAAGGAAAGAAGCGTTTCCTGTTAATTTATGCTGTTCTTTCCCAACTTTTCACAGATTTTTTAATTGATATCTTATCGAGTATTGTACTTAACAAGGAAAGGGTCTTGAAAAGTTTTAAAATTACCACTGATCCATTCATCAATGCACAGAAATATAAAAACATCTGGTAGAATTATCATGGGTCGGTCGCTCAAAAAATTTGTAAATATTAATATTTTGAATGCCAATAGAGGCCAAGAATGAATTCGAAAATTCGGCACCCGTAGAGCGTTAGTGACGTAATTCAAGCAATACGATCTAGTGTAGCACAGACAAAAAAAGCGAAAAAAGAGAAATAATTTGGTTTTTTTTTTCTAGACAGAAAAGCTGGATGAAACAAAAGAAAAGAAAATGAAATGTATGTGGGTTGTTTTATATAGGCTGTACCCGCCAAGAAGCACGAGAGGTGATGAGTAGCCAACTGTTGTCATTTTTAATGATTTTTTGCGGCTTTAGTAATTGCATTCCGCCACTAATTTTTTTTTGTTTTTATGTGTTTCTGGGCGAGATGAATGTACTTGAATTTTTTCGTAATTTTTCGGGACGACACCTTTGGACCCTTTCCTTGTTAGAAACTTGGATATTTTTTCCCTTGGCCTCAGGAGAGACAGACCAAAAACTTCCTAATTGGGTTTTTGAGGACAGGGTGTCCGTATAGAAAATTATTATTTTTTATCTCATTAACTATACATTCCTTGAAATATGAATGACGTATCCTGAAGACTAAACGTTATTTGAATATTTTTTCTAATTGGAAATGCGCTTCTAAGATCAACGGTTCGCCAATGATTTGCGGCCGGAGGAGTTGGCTATACACTCTCTGTGTATGTATAGCCGATATGTGGTTATGTGGGCATGGTACCCACATCCTGCAGCAGGCAACTATATCCTGCAGCAGGTCCCCTAGGCTGGCATCTTTGGCAGGTCCTTAGTTTTTTCAAGGCCCCCCAGTGAATTTACATACAGCGTGAAGAAAGAAAAAGTAATAAGAACCATCCCGGGCCTCACCAAGCTGGAGCCCTGTCAGCCCCACACTTGTGGGAACCATGAGTATGGGCGTCATGTTTGACACTCATCGTGAGGGACGTAGATAAGTTCGAATCCTATTAGTGGAACAGTGGCGTTCCTATTAGAACCAACATCGGCTGAGGTTGGTTTTCTGCGATTTCCCAACTTCCAACGAATCAGAGCCTGTCTTATTTGAAAAAAAAAGTCTTTTAGCAGAGAGCAAGTAGACATTCACCACGATACTTACATTACACGAAAACTTAAGCATTCGCTATTGTTCACTTCAAAATACGAAAGATAGATGACAGCACCAGAGGTATAACAGAGGAATTTTCTACGAGTCGTATACTATTTATTATGTAAACGCGGATCGTATGTTTGAAGAAATACTGAGCACATTGAGAGATGTAAATGTTTCTCAGACGGACCATTTTATAGACATATTCGTGTCAAAAAATGGTTGTTGCGAATCGATTATAATTCTGAAATAACTATCAATATATCAAGTGCAAATGTGGTTGTTTTCAGCCACCTCTTTGGGTAGTTTGCCTGTTGTGTTTGTATTTATACTTCTGTCGAATGAGTGGTAAATGAACATTTAGGTATGCAAATCTCAGTTTGAGCTTGGTTGCCTTCATTCGGTTGTTTGGAAATAGCTATAAACCGCAAGTTGCAGTTTAATTAGCCCTTCGGGATGCATAAAAGGACGATGATGATGTGACAAGCATAATCAAATAAATAATTATTAAAGTTTTAATTCTTCCTAAACAACCACCTCTTTGAGATATTAGCGAAATATTTTTATGGGATACTAGCGATACATACTATTCCGGTGCTTATGCGTACGTTTTTTGGATAATAATTATTTACTTCGAAATAGTTTTCCTCCGTGGGATTATCGATTTTTACCAAATAAGTGTGATTTTATATTTAATTTTATAGTTATTCATAATTTTTCTCATGTGGCATAATTTTGTTTTTATAACGATAAGGGAACGATAAATTCAAGTTTTTAACGATGGACTATAAACATGTATTCATCGATTTTTATTCCACAGAGATTATCACAGTAATTACCACAGAGTTCCACAGTAAATTTAAAATTAATGCGTTTTTGTTACATAATTTATGAGTTGTTGTAAGCACATACGTCGATGATTCATTTATCTCGTGAGCGATCCCTGCTTACGGGATCGGTGCAGGTGTGCGGCTCACATCAATGTATATATACAAGGTGAATTGCGAATAATTTTCCAAACGAAAATGGGTGATAAACGAGCTCAAGTGGAACATAAAACACTGTAGCAACCCTATCCTATATCTAACCGTTTTCCAGTTATGGTGGAAAATGGAATATGGAATTAAAATGCGTCAATTCCGAAAAAAACACGAACTTTCGCAGTTTGTAAAAAAACTTACAAGCGAAGTAAGCACATATTTAGAAAGAACGGAAAAAACCATATGGGGGGGGGGGGCCGGGTTACCATTTTCATTGGAATACCTGGATTTAATGGCGAGCTATAAGCGCTGAAATATTGGTGAAGTTCAAAATTTAATTGTCACAAAGTTTTTAATCGAAAACTCCATAAACACCCTTCCAGTTACAATCGGGCAAATATACCAAAAAATATGTCCATTACACCAGCTTTCGAAAGAGTCTACAATAAACTATATCGAACTATACAATAAACTATATTGAACCTATATCTATGGTTCAGGAGAATTTTGCCTTTTATTCGCAATAATTCACTGAAATCGGCATTCGTTGAAGTAGATATTCTACGAAAAATTGGGAATTGCCGGTAACAGATTTTGGTGATAATTTGATTTTTTGAAGAATAGGTCATATAAGGTGGCACCACCTCTATCAGAATATCTGGATTTGATGGCGAACTACAACCGCTGAGAGATTGGCTAAGTGGAAATTGAATTGTCGCCGAAATCTACTAAAATGTCTACTTCGGCAAACGCTTATTTCAGTGACGTATTGCAAACGAAAGGCTGAATTTTTTCCTAAACTACAGCACAAATATGATTTATTGTAGGCTCTTTCTAAAGCTGGTGCAAAGGACAAGTTTTTGATATATTTGCCCGATTGTAGTTGAAGGGTGTTTGCAGAACTTACGATTAAAACTTTGGCTACAATTCGATTTTGAACTTTGCCAATCTTTCAGTGGTTATAACTCGCCATTAAATACAGATATCCTGATAGAAGTGGTGGCACCTTATGTGATTTTTTTTCTGTTCTTTTCAAAGACGCGTTTAGTTTGCGTGTTGGTCTTTTAAAAACTTCACAAATTTTGTTTCTTTCAGACTTGACGTATTTTTATTCCATAATTCATTTTCCCACCATAACTCGAAAACGGTTAGAGATAGCACAGGGTTGCTACGGTGTTTTATGTTTCACTTGAGCTCGTCTATTACTCATTTTCGTTCGGCAGATTATTCGTAGTTCTGTATACTACCAGAGAGAGAGAGAGAACCAGCTTTCGTAAGTTTGATTTTTGGTAGCCCTTTGGGTAAAACAACGGATTTAATAGACATTGATACAGGGGTAACTGCAACGGTTCAATATCTATGAGAACGTTCATTTCTGAAACGGCATGCGTGTTGGTCTGTACATGCACTATCTGTGTGAAAATCTTGTAATGAGTGAATGCATGGATGAAGAGGAAAATATACATTGATACTAGGAAGAAGTGGTGACCATGACTTATTTTTCGCAATGACCAAAGGCCACTGTATGTCAAACCACTAGCTGTTACAACATTAGTGACAAATGTACATTGTGCAACGTATTATTTCAAGCATTAAGCCCCCATAGGCAGCAGCAGACTTCATAGCTGGGGGTGGGGGTGGGGAAGGACGGGCACACTGATGAAAATGAAAATGCTGATGAAAAGGGGGTTGGCTCTCCTTTCAGCTTCCCCATTGTAGGAATATGCTCACCCCGAAACAAATTCAAAATGTATGGTTTTTCATAAATTGCATATTATAAAATTTTGGGTAAATTTCATTTTACAGCACGAAATAAAAATGAATAAATAAAAATGATCGTGCAGACCCCTTATGAAGTATTCACTGACCCACCCCTGGGGTCCTGTGGACGAAAGGTGGGAACTCTGCATTATATGGACCGGGGGGGGGGGAAGGGAGAAAACTATAATAAAAAGTGTCACTTTTTCACCTGGTGGTGGTGGTGAAAAATTGAGAATTTTTTGGTATATATATTGCAGCCCCATGGTCCATGTAACCTATATACCAAATTTCAACATACTTCCACCTGAACAGGCGTTACGTAGGTCTGAGAGTAGTGTTAGTTTAAATATAACCACACACACACACCCTGTATACATGCATATACACTAGATAAGTCCGCGTCGCCATAATTAATGACCCTCATTAGTGTATCATGGTCATTGTCATCATCATCAACTGTTTTCCATTTATCACAGCAATGAATGTAAGCCTCTCCTCAAAAAATTTTGATTTTTCTCTGTCAAATGCTTTTGCCAACCAGTTAACTCTAGTCATCTTTCGGATCTATTGTTAAAATCTTGTTTGTGGTGGTGGGTTGTACAAATTCATCGGTGTATATTACTGCATGCAGTGAAATCCCTATACTCTGCGGACCAAGAAAAAAAATCTCGTTGTAAAGGGTTATTGTTATCTGGAGATGCAGCGTTGTCATCACGTGCCACCGAATTTGTGCTGTTGTCTCTTCTCAATCGACGCGGCTAGTACCAACGAAAAATTCACAGATAAGTATTGATTATAGCAGCAAAAAATACTATTAATTAGTTTATTAATAAAATTCATATTTTGAAGTGAAAAATGCAAAAGGTTCACCTTTTATGTTATGTAAGTATCGTGTTGAAGGTGTGTCTGCTCTCTGCTGAGAGACCTTTTCAAACGAGAGGCCGACTCGGCATTCACGTCTTGAAGTTGGAAAACCGCAGAAAACTAACTCCAGATCATCACCTGCTGTCAACGGGGGTCAAAACCTGTGTCCTCGAGGTGAGAGCCCAGCACTGACAGCATAGCTGCACTTATGTGCACTACACAAAAAGTAACCACATCGACAACTTCATTAACTCTTTCGGGGATCAGGTGGCGTAAAAATACGGATGTTATTAGACGCTCTTAGAAGAACAAAGAACTAGTGAGGAATTTAAAAACATATTCAAGGTGATTTTGAGCGAGATATAAAAAAAAAAATGTCGAAGCAGTTTCAAATTCTCTTCAAAAAATATTGTTATAAAGGGATTTATATTCTAAGTAAAGGATATTGTTGTATCAAGAAGAGTTTAACATTATACTAAAAGCAATTACAAGCAAGATTTGAAATAATATCGCTGCAAGGATCTATCGTTATATAGAGTAACGTTGGAGGGAGGTTTCACTGCATACGTTACATGAATGACACCCATACCAATCTTGAGACACCTAAGATTTCTATAACTTATAATAAGTTACATACACTTCAAAAAACGTATGAAATAGTGAATTTTTTTTTCCCTTTTTCGGGTATAGAAAAATTTTTCTTCAATGTATTTATTCTATTTTTATCGCTACATTCAATAGAAATAAGGGTTTCCCAATCACCACTTGAACTACACAATTTTTGATTTAATACTAAATAAATTTCACCTCGCCGATAACACTTGAGATTCTGTATATTCTATTTGTCATTGCCTCGTTCTCGATATTTACGACGTCCTAGGCGTAAGAAAAGGAAGAGAAAGGAAACGGTGTGAAACTAATCGAATGAAACTACTTTAGACAGCAATTGCGTTACCCTTTTCCTCTCTCTCTTCTATATTATATATATCTATCTACCTTAGACCCTTGAGTGGTTCGAGTAATAAAAATGCTACGACGCTTACGCTATTTTCCCCAACAAACGTACAATCGTGCCCGGGCTAAATCGAAGATAAAACCCATTTTCCATAAAAGGATTTTTTTTCTCATTCATTTTTCTTTTATCCAGTGTGGATAGTTTTTTTCCTCTTTCCCATCTATAGATTTTTCTACTATCTCCCCATTTTTGACCCATTGTAAAAGAGTGAATTTTCATTTACAGATTTCGTCTTGGGATTTATACGATCGGAATCTTATTACCCAGGTATCTCGATAAAATAATATACTCTAATCCTAGAAATATAATCTGAAATACTATATTATAAACGAAGTCGTCATTTCAATCTGAAGTTACATATATCTATATATATAAAGTTGATTTTCTGTGCGTGCGTATGTGTATGTTCTCTATACAAATCTACAAATTTAGATAGATCGTCGTTAAACTTTGCATATTCAGGGTGTTCTGTTAATGAACCGACAGACTCAGAGGACTGTTAGTAGGCATCAAGAGGAACAAAAATTGCAATGGATTATGGTGTCGCAAACCACGATGAGAGGGTGAAAATCGCGAAAAACGCATGCAGGTTTCATCGTCACGCTGGAACGATAAAAAGTAAAATAACTAAAAAAAAGATTTATTTGATTAATCTTTTTTTACAATTAATCTTTCCACTTACAAAAGTTGTCGGAAGTGGCGGCCGCTGACATCATTGCACAGTCTACAACGACGTAAAAACGATTCCCGGATGCGCTCGAAGATACCGGGTGTGATTTTGATGTCTACCGCAGTGACGACAATCCCCGCTATGAGATCCTCCAGTATGTCCACAGGCGTCACATAAATGGTGGTAACGTCAGATATGGTGAGCGAACCCACGAACGCATTCAGCGATCAACTGACATCCACCTTCCGTCACCTCTGGACGCGGAGCGTGCATGAGTTTTTCCCCATTTTCACCCTCTCTGCATGTTCTATCGCAATTTTTGTTCCTATTGATGCCTACTAACAACCCTCTGAGTTTGTCGGTCCATTAACAGAACACAAACGGGACCCGATCTGAACGATGGACTACAGACCTGGGCAAATGCCCAAAATAGGCGAAAAACTGTCGGGCAACAATGGTTTTTGGGCCTCAACAATCACTTTCGAAATGTTTACTTTGGTTATCGTGGTTCACTAGCAATGCGTTTCCCACGTGCAAATGCCTTTCCAATGGTTTGTCGCTTCTTTAATGCTGTCAGTATATATGTATAATAGTTTATATGCCTTTATAATGGTTTGTCACTTCTTCAATCCTCCCAGCAACTGAAAAAACCCGGGCAGCGGGCATTATAGCTAGTCAGTAATAAAATTTAGACGTCATCCTACACAGGTACCAAACCCAAATGAGAATATAAAACTTGTTTTCTAAAATGTTTTCCTCTTTACTTAGCTCCAAAAATACTTAATTTACTTCCTCAATTTAGTAATTGAACAATCTTCATCCACATACCTTTTTTGTGAATTTGAAATCATGGTTCGTAACTCAAGGGAATTTAAAGTATCTGTTTGACATTGTAATGTAATCTTCTTTCAGCTTGCATACGTTGCTAAATGCTGATTTTTTATTTTTTTCAAATCGATAAACTCCATTCCTGTCGCCACTTATTTCTTTATATTTGAAAAATGAGGATTTCTTTTTTCCTCTCGTTATTATTTGTACCGACACACGTGTAACAATTATTGCTTTTCGGAGCTCACAAGCTAGCTTAGTCCCAAAATGTTTTGTGTCTGTGTTTCAACTGCTATTTTTTGTAGCTCCATAAATTATTCCTAAAATTTATTTATTTTTTGCAATCTCAAATAATTTTCCCTAAAATGTGCTAATGGTCCACAAATTACCCCTGCGATTTCTTACTTATTTTTTCAGTCAGAAATTGTTTTGCTATTTTTTTTTTTGCAGTTCCTCCTGTCCACGAAATTGTTTATTTTCACCTGTCCGCAGGTGTAAAAAAGTTGAGGAACACTGTGTGCCAATTCCTTTCTCTAACTCCAACAGAGAAAATTTCTATTGATCAAGGACAACTGTAGGGCAAAATATTGAGCAATATAAATTTTAATTTGACTTAAAAAACTATAATAACGTGTTTCTGTCATCCCTTCATTACAATTAACGCAATACTCAATTAAGAAGCAAAACTTGCTGATTAATTGGAAATTGTTTGAATTTTGAATTAAAATTCTCCGCTGGTGAAATCTTGAACTTTTTTTTTCCATAAGTTTTATTCTTCAACGAATTTACAAAATGACACGTTCATTAACTTCACGGTAGAACTTTAATTAAAATGTTAAGAATAGTTGTTTGTTTTCTCGTTCATTTCATCAAATTAATTTATAAGAAAATATAAACAGAAGAGAAGCGAATATTCAATTTCTATACGCGGTATACGGGAGGGGGAAAAAAGTAATATACAGACGATAAGTGAATTTACGTATAGCCGCATACGGGGTGCATGGGTAACAAACAGGGTGTATGGCATTTTACTGGCGAACCGTTGGTCTTAGATGTATACTTCCAATTAGGAAAAATTACCCAAATAACGAGTAGCACGCAGATGTCATTTATGTTGCAAGGGGTTGTATAGTTATTAAAATAAAAATGGCAACTTTTTATACGGACACCCTGTACTCAGGGGGGGACCCCCCCCCCACTTCAAAGTTGTTGCCCTGTCTCTTCTGATGCCAAAAAAAAAATTACCTTTCCAAGTGCAATATTCGAATTCAAAAAACGGAGGAAAGTTGAGGAAAACAGCATTAAGGACATGTGAACCGTTTCACCAACATCTTTCGAAATCTATCTTTTCAAATATTGTACTTGAAAACGTGGAATTTTTTTTGTTGGCATCAGGAGAGATAGAGCAACAACTTTGTGACTGGGCTTTTAAGCACAGGCTGTTTTCAAATAAAAGTTGAAATTTTTATTGCGATAACTATACAACGCCTTGCAACATGAACGACATGTCTGAGTACTATACTTTATTAATGCCATACGACCTGTTACCTATGCACCCCGTATAATTAACAAATTATCATACATTGTAGTACAGAGTCGACGTTGCTTATATTAGAGAACCAAGGATAACGATATTATTCAGGTACTGTTGTACGGAAAGTACGGAACTTACCTATATCATAACATGGGAAAAAGTACGTTCATTTTTAACGGGACTTTGGGTTATATATATATATATATATATATATATATATATATATATATATATATATATATATATATGTACTGTCAAACCTCGTTAATGAGTCACTCTTGGGAGAGCAAAAATATGACTTAGTAAGCGGAGTGACTCGTTAAACGGAGTAAGCCGTAGCTGTACCAATTCCTGCCTGAGGACAATTGGAACTTCCAGAAAGTGACCCGGTAAGTGGAGTGACGTGTTAACCGGGTGACGCGATAACGAGGTTTGACTGTATATGCATGGCTATGAAGGAGGTCAGAAGGCTCCCTTATTGACAAAAATTTTTCGTACCAAGATTTGCAATGTCCTATTCGGTACATAATTATCGATATGATCCATGTACAATGCTTCTTGGAATTTCTTTCTTATAGTGAAGGCATGTGTAAGGTAGAGAAAAGTCCCTTTCTTCAGTTCACGGTTAGTTTCTTTCAAATGACCACATTCACAGTTCCTTGGCCACAAGACTTCCACAAAGAAGTGTATGGAACGCATCAGAGTTATCCGAAAAAATAATTTTGAAGAGTAATTTCACTTCCCCTCCTAGATATTAAGCGGTGTTTTCGTAAAGAGAGAAGTATTTTTTAAGAAAAACACACAGAAATAACTCCATTAAAAAACCACCTAAAATTTGAAGGAGTATCTTCACTACTCAACGAAATTTGGTGGAGTAAAATTGAATTTTGATGCATGAATCACACACCTAGATTCGTATTGGCGAACACTAGCACCGTACATAAGTTCGTGATGCATATTAGACAGTTTCATTGTAACTCCTCGCGATTTCGGACAAAACAGAAAAAAAAGGATTTCTGGATAAAAGGGGGAAAGAATTCTGTTTTGTAAAAACTGGAAAAAAATTGACGATTTAATATGTCAATTCCAATTGTTGGAGTTGTCTCGTTGGATCAAACAGGACGTATGGTCATCATACTTACAACTGGGATTTTTTTTTTTCAAATGTAATTGTTCATCAATTGGTTATTGTTATCAGAAACCCCCGAGTACCAATATGGTCTCATTCAGTGTCATGCACTGTAATTGGAACAGTCGAGTTCACGTTTCTCATTTTTATTGGTGAACGTGAACTCAAACTTTAAATTAGATTTTTGATACAAAAAGTATTCTCCCTTAGGGGAAAGAATTATCTCCCGATCGAGCGAGAAAATGAATGAAATCGATTTGGTTTTTAATCTGAGAACTAATTGAAACAGTCTCTCCGAACACAAAGTTTTGGCAGGTGTTTCGTGGAGAAGATTAGCAGGATGCATGTGCCCATCTCGGAACCATCGGAGAGGAATAGGAAACGAACATATACAGGAGAGCTTTCTTATGTCATTTGCGGTGGAAACTAATTAACGTTAAATGTAATGGCCTACACACATTTGAGCGAACAGACAGAGACAGCAGCCCTAAAAGAGATATTCCACGTTATTACATTAGATTTGATACTTGACCATCGATAACGGGCGCGTGCTTCGTGTTTACCAGCCACCAAGTATGGCTGTTTCGTGTAATTGTGCAAACATCGTTTCCCCAGAACCTGAATTACAGATCGCTGTTGCATGTGCTACCACTTGAATCCACTTGAATGCTAGCAGACAGTTTTTATTAACTTGCAACGGTAACTCGACTTTACTATTGCATATTCATATGCGCATGTACGCATTCGCTGATGCTCTCACGCGGGGATGAGTGAATGAGCAATGAATGATAGGTTATTAATGAAGATTAATTATAACACGAGCTGTAAATGCGCTTTCTCTCTCTCTCTCTCTCTCTGTGAATATACAGGCTGTCTCAAATTCATCGTTGGGCGCCATCTGCGGGCTAATGTTGTTACGAGCCGTTGCTTAGTTAGAAGGCTTGCGTAAGGAACATATAAATTGTTCTATGGTTAGAAAGCGTCTTTCCCGTGTAGCTCAATGGTAGAGCCGTCACCCGGGCAGTGAGAGTTTGATGGTCTAAAAGTCCGTAGAAACTTTAAAAATGAATAAAAACCGGAAAAATAACCGAAATAAAAAACGGTTTGCGGGGTTAGCATTGTTAGGTCACGGGAACTTTTTTTAAAACAGGAAAAAATCCTCAAAACAGCCGATAGGTGGCCTTCGGTGGAAATATGAAAATGAGACGGTTATAAGAACTTGCGCTTCTAATCCACAACCAGTTCACCGTTGTAAACCGTGTATATGGACCTGCTGCAATGTGCCGTTACTGGATTTGTGATAAGCCTGCAATGTGTTATCCCCCTGTGGTGGTGGTCATGTGGAACACACACTGCTGTAATAAACGATTTGGAGGCATTCTGTTCGTTACTTGCGTATCTTTTCTTTGACTCGTGTACGTCAACGCCACCTATCAGATGTTTTTCTCTGTCTTAAAAAAATTCCCGTGACCTAGCGATGCCAACCCCGCAAACCGTTTTTTATTTCGGTTATTTTTCCGGTTTGTATTCATTTTTAAAGTTTTTATGGACTTTCTGCCCACCCTGTATAAAATCACTATGTTTCAGCAACTTATTACTGGGTTGTCAAGCTTTCATTGGCTCAAAAGTTGTCATTTTTAGGGACCGTACATCAATAGAATGGACGTAAGCATTTTATTTTTTCATTCAAACTAAATAACAATTTTTTGGCAATTATTTTGACAATTGCAGAATTTTTATAATGTTGAATTTAATTTACTGCTTCGCAATTTATGAACCCCACCCTCAATTTATGAAACCTTCCACTCATGAGTGACAAACGCTGATAACTTCAAAATCAAATTCCTCCGTTAATATTGTATTTGACATTATTCCATTTTTCGCAAACGACTTCTCAGAACAAGATCCATATTTCACTGACTGGAAGTTTTAGCACACAGGGTTCTACATACAAAGTTAATTTTTCTATTTTTTCATGTACATGTTGGAAAATTTAAGACATTTTGAGCAACCGCACGCCATTTGAAAACTTTTTGTAATCGAAAGTACGTTTTTAAAGTCAATGGTTTCAAAACTATTCAATGTGCAAACAATTTGGGTCAGCCTGTATACGCGTGACCTTTAGGTTAACAACGCTGCCGTAAACAAACTTTCCGTGACGTAACACCATAAGAAAATATAGAAACTTTAAATTTTTGAATTTTTAGTTCCGTAATGTAAATAAAGGTATGGGGTACATTTTGCATTAAACATACACACGGAAGACATTTGCAAACAAACGCACGCTAAATTTCAGTTATGCACTTGAAATATGAGCACATTCACATTTTTCGTTTAAGCTCAGAAGTACAGGGTGTGTGAAAAGAACATGATACATTTTAAAAATTGATTTAAAAAAAATCAACAAATTGACATAAAAGAAGTGCGGTTCAGGCAAAAATTCTCATCATTACGTATGCTTTTTTTTGGCAACTAATAAAAAAAGGTCGAAATGTTTTGCTCACAAGTGGCGATGTATCACGAAAAACTTGATATAACTCATAAAATAAAACACAAACACTGTATAATTAATGTTTATTACGATTTGCGTTGGATAAAAGTGAGCTCGTTTAAATATAAACGCACTTTCACCAGTTTAGATGTACTCCAAGCTAGAAAGGGTGCTGATATTGAATTATTGTAGTTTTATGTAACGGAAATCGCAATAGATGCATTAATTGTTAATTTTGTCTCATTTTATGTGCTATGCCGAGTTTTTCGTGATACAGTGAGTTAAATTTTGAACATTTTTTTATTATTGATCAAAAATAAAAACAAATAAACTGTACGATATAAAAATTGTTTAGCTACAAATCACTTTTTTTAATGTCGTTTGGTTGATTTTTTTATCGATTTTTAAAATGTGTCGTGGACTTTTTATCCACCCTGTAGTTTTGCGAATTCGTAACATTCACTTAGTTTCTTGAAGAAAGCCTGTTTAACTATGAAGAGGATTTATATGCGGCTTTACTATACCTATATGTGTAAAAAATTTTATAAGTTGGTTTTGAATAACATAATGATTATGTAAAAGTTGAAAATTCAAATGAAAATAAGCAAAAAGTATCATACACATGAACACAATGAAACGTATGCAAAAAAATAACACAATGATGTTTAAAAATAACACAAAAGTTATATTTTTGGAGAAAATAGCAAATAACACTGTTCTAAACCTGGGGGAACAGCTGTGGCTGTTTCTTGGTGATTCATTTAAAACATTAATCTCGTTGCATCGTGAGGTAATTAACTCTAACTCATAATATGCTTCAGAATACGTACTAAGCTAATTTAGATTGTTCGCCAGAGCGCGGGTTATGCAAGCAACGTCTTAACACGACGAGCGATGATGAAGAATACACTTCAAGATATTTGAATTTCGCGTCGAGATTAGTGGATGGGCCTGAATATTTATGATGACTTAAGGTTTAACTTTTTTCTTTCGCTTTTGTCTTCACTTCTTCCACGTCAGACATAATATTTTGTTCCGAGAGAAAATTCCAGATGCGTCCATCTGTTTAAACTGAATAACCTTTCGTTGAAAATCCTTGAGATATAGAATTGATTTTCACAGACTTCATGTTTTTTTGCATTGCCTTGCATGTTTTTATTTCCACAACGCGAGTGACCGGAAAATCAACTAACACAGAAAAATTTCGCTTTGAAGACGGTTTTCATTTCCTGAAATGAAGAAAAACCTTTTCTATGGAAAAATTCTGTTTTTTTTCCTCTAGGACCTTAGCAGCTTTTTTTATTCATGTTACAAGTGAGTTTTCACTTTCGTTTGAAAATATACAGTTTACGTGTCGCAACTTTCAGCCTAACATGTAATTAGTTGGGAAAAAATAATCTCGTCATTCAATTTCTTAATTTGGCAACTTAGGAAAACTATAGAATACATTATTTTCAGTGTTACTTTGGAATATGGATGTGTGGATGAAACATATTTTATATCGGAATGGATAATGATTTGAAAAAAAAAAACTTGAAAAGTGATGAAAAAAGCGAACTTGAAAAAAAAAAAGAAGTTCCGTTGCCTCTTCCGGGAATTTAACCCAGGACCATTTTTTGCAAGACGTTTGCAAGAGGTCCTGGGTTCGACTCTCAGTAGACACTACGGAACTTTTTCTTCCCAAGTTCGCCTCGGCATAATATTCAGAAATTTATTTGATATTTTATTTGATTCTCCATGCATTAGGATTCATGCAGCACCTCCTAGAGATAGAAGGCTTCCGCAGTCTTCTTGTGATGTCAGTAAGTAGTCCATTTTCCTCAAAATATTCAGGGAAAAAAATTCCCTGCTCGTGCCAGTATCATCTTTGTGAGGAAAAGAAATGATCGGGCTCAGAATTGGAGATTTCTATGCCCACATCCAATTACTAAGCGGTATTTGTGAGCCAATCAGGAAGATTCTACGCCAAAATAAGAAGAAACGTAATAGGATGCTGTGTTTCAAAATGGGGCAAACTTGCTGGGTAGTCTGAATGACGTTTATGGCAAACAGTGCAGAGGCCTTCTATCTCCAGGAGGTGCTGGTTCATGTCAGGAAAATTCACCGAGAGAAAGTCATCACTAAGAAAATTCAGCGACAACAGTTTGACACGAGTGAGTAAGTGAGCGCCCGAGTGGCGCAGTGGTAAGATGCTCGTCTTCCATTACGACGGTTACCGTCAAGGTCCATGGGTTCGAATCCGGCGTAAAGAACATCAGAATTAAGTTCTTTACATACCGGGCCTGACCACTTATAGATGGCTCCTTAATTTCCCTTCCAGCTGGAGGAAATGGCGAAATGTATGACCGGAGTTGCGCGCGGTAAGAGGTAGTGAGCAAATGAGTGTGTGTGACAGTCAGCGAATTAGAAATAAGGGAATGAGAAAGAGTAAGTGACAGAAACCGAGTGACCTACTAAGTGAGTAAGCAATGAACCGAATGAGAGAGGAATCTATGAATAGCTTACTCACTTAGTAGGTCACTCGGTCTCTGTCACTTACTCTTTCTCATTCCCTAACTCACTAGGTCAGTCACTCGCTCATTCTGTCACTCACTGACTTATTCACTAGGTGACACACTGACTCGCTAACCTTTCTTTCACTCGCTGACTTACACACTCACTTGTTTAATGATCGCTCACTCATGTTGAATTGTTTATCGGTGAATTTTTTTCTTGTGGTGGATGCGGTGAATTGTTATCGGGGAATTTTCCGTAAATCGGTAAAGTGTGTAAGAATGCAGCAATTTGTTTCAAAATTTCTGTCAAAAAAGGTTTCCAATCTTTTCTTATTTCTAATCGATCTGATATTTTTAGCGAGAAATCCTTACCTTTAAAGTAATATATTATTTTCTTCTCTCTCGGTCTTTTCAAAGAGAGATGCCAGCATAGAGAAAAGAAGTATCGGTGACCGTAGAGGTCATTTGGAGTGCTGCTGCAATAAGAAAAGCCATCGTCATTCCTTGAGACAAGTCTAGTGGCTGAACTCATGATAGGAAATGAAATTTCCATTTACTTCGAAGCGGAAGAAAAACACGCCAACGTCAGTCCTTTCTCTCTCTCTCTGGCCACGAAGAAATATTTCTTACAGAAGCTTCTTTCTCCTTCCCATGTCCGAGCTGCGTCCCATTTTATCTCACCTAGGCTCTCTCTTTATCTCTCTCTCATGAATAATTTAAAGGGCTCATAAGTAAGAGATGCGTTCCGGTGAATACTTAATGAGAAATATTGTGTTGTGGGGCAGAGTTGAAAAACTTCCATTTTTATGATGGCTGCAACCCCCAATCTCTCTTTCTTCCCTCATCCGTCTTCAATTTTATTGCGTCTCTCAAATATTAAGTAAAAATTGAAAGACTTCTCATTACTATTCAAGGAACGTAATTAAATATCGAGCAAGCAAGCATGTAATAACCGCTGGAATGTACATTCCGTAAACCGGTAGAGAATTCGAGAGAAAACTTCAAACAAAAAATTCAAATGATATGGAAATCGCACAAAAGCAATCATCTGCTGGATTTGAATCTAACCTCACCTCTTAGAGTTTATGAAAAATTTCATTGACACGCGTTTAGAAATGACATTATAGTAATAGCTTGTTGGAAGTACAAACCTTTCGGATCAAATAATAACTTTATTGCACCAAACATTTACTTGAGAGCTTTAATGACAAATGCTTGCATAATTTGGATTATTTTTTCATTCATATAAGTGTTATTAAACAGTGTCTCTAACTCAAGAGGCCGTAATTCTTTTTTCCATTTGAATTTGACTGTTGTATTTAAGGTGAATTCGCGTCAATATAAGTTAATTAATATCAATACTTTTTCTAACTAATCTACATGAAACCAATCGTGATACATAATCTTAATTAACAGATTGGCGCATCATTTATATTTGAATTTATTTTTGGTGTTTCTTTTTTTTTCCTGGAGCTATTTCAGTAAATAGAAATGTACTTATTAAATATAATGACATTGTAGTTAATGGTAAGCCCATTACAGTATGTGTCAGCTAAGGCATATCATCTTCAAACCTGAGCCAAAACTGCCCATTAATTTTTTTCATCTATTGAATTGTGTTTATTGTATGCCGAAATACCCTTTAACCCCTTCACGTACAAGCTTTTGGCAAGAAATTCGAATTATCTCTGTTTGACGGATCGGCGATAAATCTGGTAACCTCGTCCTAACCTAACCGCACGTTAGAAAAAGGAAGGGGGGGGGGGGAAGAAAAAAATATAAAAGGAAGAAGTATAATAGATAAGGGTAGATAAGAAAGTTTTATCAGAGAATTTTTTTTCTTACCCTCACCTTACGTGTCCTCTTTCACTCTTACATGTATATGGCAGAATGAATTATTATATGTGTGAAAAAAAAATTAACAGGAGTATATATAAAAAGATAGGGGACAAAAAGCAACTTTCATAGATGGGGAAAAGCGTCGCGATAGTGGAGAGAGAGGAAAGAAAACGCAGAGAACTTTGGATTTATTCCACTATTTTTTAGACGTAATATTACGGCCGTGATCGTAAAGACGTTAAAAAGAGAAAAAATGGAAAAACATTTTATTTATTATTTAGAGTTAATATCTTACTAAGACCATTTGAGTTAGGTACTCTTACGCATACCTCAAGCTTTAACTTAAAAAAAGAACCATTAAAATGATTAAAAACCGATGAAAATGAAGGTATACATGTCTGCACCTCTAAAGAAGAGGATGAGGTACAACATATTGGTTTGCTCTGCCCGTTATCAGAAGTTCTTTTGGCTCCATATCCTTCCTGTTTCAGATGAAAAAGTTTCCGAGAGTTTTTTTAAATGTTTTAAAACGCCTTATTCCCTGTCATTGAATTTAATGTTTTCAATGCCCTTTGTGCTGCATATCACGGCCTTTTTCTCAAAACTGAAATGCAAAAAATCTAGCAATGAATGTTAATACTTAGCATGCAGAGTGCATAAGAAAGTCCCTTTATCCTGAAATTACTTGTGAACTGTTGATCCTAGAAGCATACTTCCAATTAGAAAAAGTATTCAAATAACGATTAGATCTTAGACAGGTCACATTCATATTGAGAGGTTGACTAGCACCATAGTGGCAACAAAAGGCTGAGCATCTGAAAGAAATTACAAAATAATACCAAGATGGGTAAAATATTTTAACGAGCGAAGCTGTATAATGCTCGAAAGGGTGAACTCGTGTTGTCGATGATTAGTTTAGTCGCCAGGGTTGAGAAATGCTGGTTCTATGCTCTCGCTAGAATCACTCATATTCCCTGAGTTAAGTTCCTGCGACTTCAACCCTTTGAATACGTTTTGACAGCCCTTCCCCAACACTTTCTCTAAGCTTCAGTCTAAGATGGAGGAACCACACGTAACGCAACCTTTTCGGTTATTTCAGGACACTTTACATTTTTGTTGCGCAACCTCTCGTTCATTCCATTTTTCTCCAGCTCAACTAATTATTTTTTGAATCAGTCGTGACCCCGTACTACGTGAGATGGCTCCTATAGTAGTTGTCGTTATTTTTTTGCATTACGCATGCGCAAGTAGTGGGAAAGGAAAGTCCATCAGCTCTGAGTCAGGGTAGGTATGAAACTAACCTTGCCACATTGCCTGCTCTGTAAAGTGACATTTCTTCAGCAATGAACGCCAGGACGCTGCCACTGAACTTGTCCCGTTGCTGAGATATCTTATAGCCCAGCTTCATGGAGAGTGTCTAGAACAAAGTGTGTGTACCTAACAGCCTAAGTACGTATCTAGTGTTGTGTCTCATTTTTCAATGCTACCATCTCACCTATATTTCATATTGGGAGCGAAGTGTAATGATTGAACTATTTTTGTGCCGTTGTAGGCTCGTTGCTCTCTGTGGCGAGACTTTTTAACGGGGATAATGCCTCGCATTCGTGCCTCGAAGTTGGTAACCACCACAGCGGCTATATTTTAACAGCATTATTCTACGGACCTCGCAACGTTTCGATTTTGAACAGGAAAAAAAGTTAATTTCCACAGAGTGAAATTCTTCATTCCTCGCAATTCAATTTAAGTCGAGCGAAAGGAAATCGCAAGAATTTCCAGAGGCCGAGGATTCGAAAGTTATACTAGAAAATCCGATTAAAATATTTTAAGCATTATGCGGCGGAGATCATTCACATTCTACCGGAATCAACCATCATTCTTTCAGGAAGCTAAACAATAATGTTATTGATTAAATCTGGGCGAGCGTGAGAAGTGCCCGAAAATCGGATTAGGTTCAAACATATTGATTTCTCTGCAGCATTTCGCGTACGGTTCCAAAATTTAATTCGTTGTTCCAGTGACTTTAATCTATTCTATGTCTATCTACTCTCTCTCTTTCTCTCTCAATTTCTATGCGTTTTTATCAAAGAAATTGCCTCTGAAAAGATTTTAAGCCTTCTCCAATACTCCAAGAAGAAAGCTTCATCAATCTTTTCTTCTTCTTGATCGAACTCAGTACGTATTGAACGGGGAGGAAAAAGAAGTAAGAGTAGAGAATTTTGATCATCCGATTATGGGAAAATAAAAACAACAACCAGACAGAAAATACCTGGAAGTAAGATGGTTGGATTGATTCCATTTGTCTTCTTGAAAATGGCAATACTGTTTATACGGTGTACTGTGTGTGTGTTATTATTAGAATTTTCCCATTTACACCCAGAGCAAATTTGTTTCTTAATTTATATCAGACACAAGCAGTGTTTTTGCTACGATTAAAAAAAAAGTAAAGTTGTACATACAGGGTGATTCAAAACTATTTGACCAATCTTTGAGGAGTGATTAAAAACGCCTAAAAAAGCGTTTCTCTTACAGTCGAATCGTAGCAGCATTGGTGGTAGAGAGATTTTCCGCTTTTGGAGAGAGTATAATAGCACTTCATTTTCGAAACCAATGGCGATATGCTAGTCAACTGCTTTGATGCAAGGTGTGCAATTAACCATCTGAACACATGTGACTTCAGCATACAGACGTGTTCTATGATTATTCAGGGTGATTACTTAATTGCCCTCACCACATTTTACTGACGAACCGTTGATTGTTGAGGCATACTTCCAGTTAGAAAAGTATCCTAACAACGTGCAGAACTCACATATACGTCATTCATGTTGCAATTTTATAGTAATACAATAGTATCTAAATAAAAATTAACTTTTTATGCGGACACCCTGGCTTAAAAAAATTAGAAAGTTGTTGCCCCATCTTTCCTGAAGCCAACAAAGAGAAATTCCACGTTCCTAATTGCAATATTCGCAGAGGTATTTGGATTGAAAAATCGGAGGAAAATTAGGAAAAAAAAAAGCAACTTAAATTTACGGACAGCCCTGATTTATGCTGTTCTTTTTCCCGAACTTTTCCGATTTTTTTCCGGGTGGGGAGGGGCATAAATTTAGCGTTCTGTATGTGACTCCTGTTGCAAGTCACGACGCCTCATGATCGGAATTTGTATCATTACTGTCTCATTACAGTGCTAGCACCTCACAATCACACATTATGTGACGAAAAATGCTGATTTACGAGTCACTCATCAAATACCGGTCACAAATAGTATTTGAATCAATGTTTATAAAGTACTCTCTCGAAAGATTTGTATTGAGCTTAGTACAGGGCGTCACATAAATTTGTAAAAATTGAAGAAATCGGTATATTCGAATGCGGTTTGCGAAAATGTTATTCTCACTAAGGGGGATTTTATTTTTGGGAAATAGAAAAAAAAATTTAGTTCAAATTTTTGTCAAGAGAGGGTGTTGAACGAAAGAAAATCACTGGAAATATACAAATCAGTCCTATAAAATGAAGAATGTCCGATTAACAGCGTATTTCAGAATTTTCTAGTCACTGGCGCTTACATAAGGTTTTCATTGTGATGTTAGACGTTAGTAGATAAAGCACTATTGCTAAAGTTGTTTTACCTCAGCCATGAAACTCCGGTTGAAGCTTTACGAACGTTCCGGACACAAAAGGGATTGAAGATCGGAAATTCTGTGATTCGCTTTCGTGTAGCACCCTCCAACGACAAGAATCCGAAATAAAATTTTTTCTAAAAAAAAAGAAAAAAAACCAACCAAAACCAACCCTTCGTGAGAACAACTTTTTTGCAAATCGCATTCAAATATACCAATTGCTTAAATTATTATGAATTTTTAAACTATTTATATATACGAATTTATGGGACACCTTGCATTACTAACGTACAGCATATGTAATATGTAATGCATACTGTTTACATATTAATCGGCAAAAGGTTTATTATATAGAATCAGATCAAGTATCTAATACACGCGATAGAATTACGCTTCGAGTTAAAAATTTTAATAGGTTTCGCATCTTGCAAAACACGTCTGAAACCTAACTTTTACATTTTTTTTGAAATAAGGTGGATTTCTTTTTGTTTTGTTCCACACACAAATTAACAAGGGATAATTACTATGCAGAATCAAAGTTTCGCTTATGAGACAAATGCAACAAACATTCCGACAATCGTTGTTAGTTTCGATTTGATCAAAGAGCTCGATCACTACCTACGTGTATATATAAAAGGTGCTTTTCTTTCTGGTACATTTCAAGCTCGTGACGCGAATATTCACTAGCGAAATCAAATAATTTTTGCTCGTAATTTGTATCAATTGCAAGTTGAAATTCTCGCGGTACCCCTGCTACTTTAAATGGTGTAATTTATTATACGTAAATAGTCGACGCTCGTTATAACGACCCCATGTTATAGTAACCATTCCATTGCAACGACTGATAGGATAAGTCCCAAATTTCTTCATATAATGACTATCCTACATGTTTTTCTTTCGGTATAACGACCTCCCAATATAACGTCCGTTTTCTATGGAACGATGGTGGGTCTAAATAACGCGCACCGACTGTATTTATGTTGATTGTTGACTTTCGTTCAAAATCAAGTAAAAGCCATATATAACCTCAAAAAACTATCAGTTGTTATTTGCCAAAGAATAAAACTGATTCAGAGATTGCGCAGAATTTTTTTTTTTTAGCATTCATCGAAAAGCTTGAAATTTGAAATATCTCTGTATACAAAGTAGAATGGACATACATCGATAGTGTCCCACAATCGACTGACGGTTTTCGAAATGGGACAGCAAGAGAACGGTGACAGACATTAAAGTCATTCTTGCGGAATATTAATGTGTGAATTCAAGAATTTCAGTTACGTCATTCATGCTGATAGGGAATGTATAGTTATTAAAATAAATAAACGTTTCATAGGGACACCTTGTGCCCAAAAAACCCAGATGGAAAGTTGTTGCCCTGTCTCTAGTGATGCCAAAATAATTCTCGTTTCTAAGTGCAAGTCACAGAGATATTTGAATTCAAATATCGGAGAAAATTTAGGAAAGAAGCGTCAGTTAGGTTTTGCTGTGGCTTTTCCCAACTTTCCTCCGGTATTTGAATTCACATATCTCTGCGAATATTGCACTTAGAAACGTGAAAATTTTTTTGTCGGCATCAGGAGAGACAGGGGGAACAACTTCCCATTTGGGCTTTTGGGCACTGGGTGTTCGTATAATAAATTAATTTCTTTATTTCAATAACTATGCATACCCTTGCAACATGAATGACGTACCTGAAATTCTTGACGTATCTCACAAAATTTATATTTCCCAAGAATGACTTTAATGTCTGTCCCCATTTTCTTGTTATTCCATTTTGAAAACCGTCAGTCGATTGTGTGACGCTGTGTATGTAGATAAAGACGTCCTCTCCCACCTCGTTAATACAATATATACGGAAAGCTGGCTGTATGAAGAGATATTGTTGTTTATCAAAGGAAAATGCATCTCTACCTACACGGACGCCTTCACAGGAGAGTAATGATTTTTCTTTCCTAAACATCAATATCTCTTCATGCGGCTAGTTTTCCGCATATATTACATTAAACAGGTGACAGTGACGACATCTTTCTCTACAATACGTCGCCATCTGGTGGCCTTGATGTCATTTACGAGCTGTTAGCGGAATGTTGCCGCCGTCTATCACATGGAGCCATTTCGCATATATACTCTATACGCTCCAAGGAGGGGGTATTCCACCTGCTTTCATAACTTGGAGGTAGATTAATCATCCAACATACGAAAGATCGGGGTTCGCGTCCCCGTAAGGCCAGATTTTCCTTTCCTAAACATCTCTCTTTTCATACAGCTAGTTTTCCGTATATATTAGAATGAACATGTTCTTATACAGTGAGCTTTTTCTTCCACAAAATGCATATAGAAACATTTGATTATAGAACCTGGTATCAGTTAATGTTGTCATTCCAAAGAATCCTTGCACGAATGGAAACGATTGAACACTCAATTTCTTGGAGTCTTTTGATCGTGGGAGAAATTCTTGCAGATTATTGGAAAAAGAACGTTGGTAACCACTTATTTTAATTGAAAGAAAGATGAAAGGAATCGCATTATATAGGAATATGTATCATTCAGTGAGCTCATTTCTAGAATGAGATTTGTGAATGATTCTCGCTTCTGATACTCGCCTCTCACGTGTGAATAAATTCCTGCTCTTCTCATCAGCAAATCTAAATGATACACGAAATTGCGAGAAATTTCCTTTGATGTACGAACGAACTTTAGCAAAAGTGGGCATTTTATGGTAACAACTTAGAATGCGAGAAAGAAAACGGTTGAAGGAACTAAAAATCGAACCATAAACGATTAGCATTATTGGAATTCAGTTATAGCATTGCTTTTTCCTTTTTGAAAGAAGAAGAATAAATAATGCGATATCTTGTGAATGGAATGGCGAACACTTCACCGATTCTTACCAGAATCACCATCGGGTTATTACATACGGTAAATGGGGAATTTCTATGGCATTAAGTCTGATGAATGCAGTGACGTAGAGTTTAACGGCGAAATATTTTGCTGTACACGAACGACATCAAGGTGACGGATTCCACTCGTAAAATCTCATAGTTTTCGCTTTAGCAGATGATTTAGGAAACCATTTGATCGGAATAAGAATTCAAGTTTTTTCATAAAATTATGAGAAATGGTTCGTTCAAAGCCAAAAGTGGAAAATCACTGATACTAAAGAAAAATATTGTTTTTACTGCTATCACTTCCTCGAAGAACGTGAAATAATACGGAGTACATTCATCTGATCTCGCAGATTCTTCAATGATAACAGAAGTTGACATTTTATGTGATATAGAATGATTCAATCGAACGTCATACTCATCTTGCTCATGGTAGAGATGGGTATATCAGCCGGAAGTTCAAGGAAAAGAAAATGATCTCATTCAAACACACACCCTGGGAAAATACACCTAATACATATTAGCTCACCGGTTTCTATTTGTGGATTGCTCACCTTCCCACGGATCGATTCACAACGACAAGGAAAGAAAGAGGTCTGGTCTCTGACAAAGGAATGTGCTATTTTTTGGATAAATGATTTATTTACTAATTGCTATGGAATGCCTTGCATTGTTCTGCATTGTTCGAGTGGAGAAAACTTGACAAAAATAAATATAATAATATTATAAAATATATATATATCTATATTTATATGTATATTACATACTATAAATATAATAAATATACTGGATGTTTATATGTTATTTCTTTAAATTATAAGATTTCATGAATTTATTACCATTAGGGTTAAGATTTTCATGACCTAAAAACCGACAGAATATGCGGCATAAAAAATACATTTATGCTCTAAAAACATTGAAATATGACGTAAAAATTGACGACTAAAAATTTTGCCGTCATATAAATCGACTCACCATATCTCTTCGAGGAAATTACGGGAAATCACCTATCATTGTCCCAAACGATGCTAAAGGCACACAAATAAAATTGCAAATTGCTGCTAATGTCACCGAAAAATCGCTAACCATTGCCATAAACGATGCCAAAGGTAAAAGAAAAATTGCCAATTATTGCTAATATCGTCGAAAAATTGTCAATTGTGGGAAATGAAACTAGTGAAGAGAGCTTGGGGGAAAAAAAATCTCTCCCCAGTGTTTCGATGGAATATGCAAAAAAGTGTTCCGAAATATGAAAATATGCTTTAAATTCTGAAAATCATGAAAATACTTTAAAATTACTGAAAATCATCCAAAAATGTTCTATTGCGTAAAAATATGCAAAATCATAAAAAAATATGCCAAGTCAATCTGAGCCCTAATTTTTATCAATATAAATCATGGGTGAGTGATTGACATCTATTCTGTACAGCCATATAACCCTAGACTATTCAGAACTTTCTATTCTCGCTATTCTGTACATAAATTCAACCAATTTGATTCATTTTTTCATTACGGAAGTAATTTTTGAGCACTAACTACATTAAAAATTTTCTTCGTGTGATTTCCATGCAGTAGTCTGTATCGGTATCTTATGGTCTTTAAAGAAAGAATGAGAGAAAAGGTCAGTTAATATATTACCAAAATAAATTTAAAGGGAGCGTCAATGTGTGCGTCGCAGCGCTTAGAGCATCGCCAACTTTTATCAGAAGTGCCGCGGTGAGCTAGGAATATTGATGGGTTTTGGGTGCCACAAGCTACTTTGGGTGCAAAATACTATTAAGCCCTGTAATAAGTTGCACCGTTGTGATTCTAAATCAAATTCGTGGTACTACCGAAGTGCCTCGTAATCAGGCAGGGGTACCGCGAGATATATATTCGATATTCTAATCTCATTCCTAAGGGGGCGTTGAGATTTTGATCTACCTGTATTCAATGAACAATTATTTAATATATATGAACTGACTGTTTTTCCTTTAATTTAATTAATTTTTTTTTCGCTCTAAAATGTTTTTGGAATGAAATATCACCGTTTCTCCCAATTTGTAAATTAATATGAGATATGACATACGTTTCCTCCAATTTTAATTTTACGTGCAACAGCCTGTTTTTACAGAATATTGCCTGCGCGGGAGCATTTTCACCGTGTACGGCCACTCGAGCACTCAGCTTGAAAGGAACAGTGCTGGCTACCCTCTATTAATTTGATTCGCAATCACTCAAAATAGATAAACTTTAAAAAAAACCTGAAATATTGAAATGATCGTTGATTTATTTATTATATTAGTATTAGCTGAAATCTCAGAATGTCATTTTAATTTTAGCTCTAAGATTCTTCCTGTTTAGGATGCTAAAATCTTTTCGATTTTGAATATATTTTTTGGTCGGGAGATTTTGCAACAAAAAAAGAAAAAGAAGAAAGAAAGAGATTACATTATCCTGCGTATTACTATTTCGATTTCTCTGCTTAATTTCACCATGATGAAACGGATTTTTGTAGGGGAAATAAATGTCGGAATTCAATTTAAAAAATAATAATTTGGTTGTCAAATATTGGTGAAGCATTCCGTGGTAATTCCGAGTCTCCGTATTCTGAAACAGTTATCACTGAAGCGAAACTGTGGTAGCGGCTGCTTCGAAGGAATGTATTCAGACCATCTCAAAAAGATTGAAATGAACCTTCTGGGAAATCAGAGTTATGCAATTCGAAGAAATTGCGATTCTCCAGCTTCAATCAGAAAGCTGGTTATGGTATATGAGCCCACACACACTATTGGTTTTCAGTAATGTGAAAATGAAGAAAATGATACCTTTTCTTTTTTAACCCTTTGGTGGCTCAAATAGCCGGAAATATACCGTTCTGCATGCGTGTGAGAGAGAGACCTCCCCCTTCATTTTCCTGTCATGAGAAAGCGATTGAGCAGGCTACTATATGCTCGTGAACAATAGACATTCACAACTCCCCCCCCCCCCCACATCTGTGAAATTAACATGTGTGTTTTAAATGGCCCAATTTTTTATAGTTAAAGCTAGGTTGAAAGGGAGGGGAAAGATATTACACGACCAAGCCCCGCGATTCACAGGGGCTTCCGAGAAAGGTCGTGAAAATCTACTTACAGCCAGGGATTCTTGAGAGGTATTAATGACGACCTAACCTTCATTCGTTGGAGGCTTCCGAGTTTGGTCGTAAAAATACACTAAGCCAATGTCTCGAAATATGGATCACAACACAGACTTGATTGGTAGGGGCTTCCGAGATGGATCATAAAAATCCACTGACAGCCAGCAGGATGATCCTGAGCTATGAGTCACTAACCGTACTTGTTTGGCTGAGGCTTCCTAGATGGGTCGTACAAATTCACTTACAGCCAGGGGCGTCTTAAGGTTATGGATCACGACCCAAACTTCATTCACAGGGGCTTCCGAGATGAGAAGTAAAAATCTACTTACAGTCCTGCTATAAATGCGCTTATTACGTCACTGTTTTAACTATATAATTTCGAGAAACAAAGTCACATGGGTCGTGAAGCTGATCTTGCTGCTGATTTTGGGTCGCGGCTGCAAAAGGTTATGAACCCCTGACCTAAATATTCCAGACAATACTCGTACATCCGACCAAATCTTCGCTCCCACGTAAACGCTTATTTGGGATTCTGTGCTTAAACAGCTGAACCACGACTATGTATTTTGGCTAGCGGAAATCATTTTCGAGTTTGAAGTGCGAACTAAAGGTCAGTTAAAGAGTTGATCATGTTCAGTGTAGTTTATTCTAAGTGCAACCACACGAGAACATAATTCTAACCAGATGCTCTCCTATGCCCGTTTCAGTATCATTATGTGAAAGTTCAACCGCGGGAGGGTCGAATAATTGAGGCAGCGAGCAATGAGGTGAAGGTAACTCGTTGCCACGGAATAAGAACCGTTCGCGATTAATAATCTCTTCGCTCCCCCTTTTAAAAGAGACATCTTTTAGCAAATGATATAACTTGAAGAAGATAAGAGAGAGAGCATATACCGTCCAATTAACTCTCCGGTAGATGAAGTAAAGCAAGAGAAGAAGAAAACGATTTGCAGAACGAAAACTTAAAGCGCCCCATTCAGTTTTAATAAAAAGGAATTCTAACGTATTTATTTTCGTACGAACCACTTTAAATTGCTGTAATTTAGGGGTGAAATTTATCATCTCAATGAGCGACACTTTAATTTGTTTTCTGAACCAGGCCATTCGTAAAATTTTAATGAATCTCCAGAAAGAGGGGATTTTCATCACGAGAGATAAGAGGAAGTAGTGATTTGATTTGCTTCAATTTCGTTTCATTCCTAATTACGGAGATGCTTGTCCATGTAAATTAGGTTTGGCATTAGTACAATTTTTTTCCAGCGATTCGATTTCTTAATTTTTCTGTATTTTTTATATATATATATAATTGAATTTTTCGAAATTTCAAATAGATACCAAGTCAAAAAAAAGGTAAAAAAGATCGAGCTGATAACTGCCATTGATTAGACAATTGTGGTTCTACACAAACGTATTCGGTTTACAAATGAAGAATAACCGAAAATATTTAATACTTTATGTTTGTTAAACACCCGTGAATCACACATTATTACCCCCATAAAATCACATCGGAAGCGAAACGACTGACATCTTCCTCGTCTGACCGACATTTAAACTCGTACTTTAGCTGCAGAAAGTTGCCAAGTGGGAATTCTTTGTCACATTTTTAACCCTTTAATTGACGAGCATTGAAATATCCAGCGCAGAATTTTTTTTTTTTGGTGGGGGGGGGGGGGGTTATATATCAATATATCAAGCAAATTAGGCACTTTATTACATAACAAAATTACATAACAAAAATAAAAAATAAAATAATGAACCTTTACAGCAATTTAATATCTGCTCATATTTGAGCATATTAATGAACGGTTCTCTGGATTTTGCTGACCATTATCGGGAAATGGTTTGCAGGGTTAATAGAACTGCATACTTGCTACGTACGGCCCGTAAATGTGATTCATTCACGCTTTCTGTGTGTGTGTGTGTGTGTGTGTGTGTGTGTGTGTGTGTGTGTGTGTGTGTGTGTGTGTGTGTGTGTGTGTGTGTGTCCGGCATACCCTTAAGTTTTGCTCACAGGACTGGAGTCCATATAAGATCAAAGACATAATGCTCTTGGAAATGTCCCAAAGATCTTCTACAAAAAGATTGCCAGGCCTGGGCGGACTGTCCTACTTTGAGAGGCTTAGAGTTCTTGGTCTGCACTCCCTAGAACAGCGCAGAATCGTTTCCGACTTGAAAATGTGTTGCAAAATTATCCAGAACATGGTTTTATGATGGTTATAACATGGTTTTATGATATGGTTATAACATGGTTTTATGATATGGTTATAACATGGTTTTATGATATGGTTATAACATGGTTATGATATGGTTATCACATATTTACCATTGGTCGTCCGATTTTTTGTCATCACTGACCACCAGGTTAACCCGCGGAGACACCCATATCAAATACAGATCCCAATGGCTAGAAATGACTGTTTCTGCAGATCAGCCAGAATATGGAATAGACTACCATCAGACCTTGTGTGCTCATCATACTCAAGATTGGCTTCAGTTGCTGACTCTGACCCTGCTCTGTTTCCTCTTCTAAATGTTATGTCCTGTTTGTGTTTTTATCTGTTGGTATGTTTTTATCCAGTGTAAGCGCTTTATATGCCTTCTGGTGCTTTACTAAATAAAAAAACCAGATGAGGCTATGTGTATGAAATATTCTTGTCCTCGATAGGGTTGCACTAGCACACCACTGCTGCACCTAGAAGAAACGATATAAAACACTTTTGTCATTGCAGCTCAGGGCTATATAGCAAAGGTCTGTCTCATCCCTTTGAAGTTGCTATTGCCGTTTTGGCTCAGTGGGAGTGGTCTCAGATCAGATACGTGACGTCACTGCTCTGATACACTTTAACTAAAGCGTGACTACCCTTTAAATACCAGGGTAGTCAATGCCAATTAACCGGTCCTGTCATGGTGATGACGTCAGCTGGTACTGTTTGCGCGTCATGAAACAGCCCTTATTATATGCCCCTGATTGCTGCTGAAGTTCGTCCGCATAAGAAGTGTGGAGTAATAAATTTAAATTCTGAATTATATAAATACATTTTTTTAATTATTTGAGATGAAAAATGTACACTATATATATAATTCGGACAATAATTGTGTATACATGTATTTCTTCCACATGTATATGTACATTCTTTTACTTGAACTGAAATATTTTGCTCAAATTCATATTAATCTAAGCTTATAACAATAAGGCATCAAACTTTTTTTGAACAACTTATATTCCATTTTGGTAAAAATTATGACGAATAATGAAGGTTTTGAATATATCTGAACTTGCGAAAATGGATCGAAGAGACAAAAAGATGCCAAAATTTCACACAACCAAATAATTCATTAATTTTCGGACCATTACTCTACTGAACAGGAGAATTTTTCACAGGTTTGGCCCAAATTAAAAAAAAGAATGAAATTTCATCTCAGGAATCATTAAAAGAAATCGAATGTGCGCATGAAGTCAGTAAACCAGCGGAGCAACTTCACATCTATGTATGCTAAATTTATCTTCTAATTTATTTCATTAAAAAAGAACCCTTATCCCGAAGCCTAAATAATCATCAACCGATAAAAATTTCAAACAATTCATTGAAATTTTTACGAGGTAGAAAACAATACACAGTTTGAACTACAGTAAGTTTTTGTTTTCTAAATGTTCATTATGCAAGTAATTTATCGCTGTATTTTTCCCCAGAGGGCGTTTCCTCGTTCTCGGGACAGACATAATTTAAAATTCCCTGGAATGAATTTCTCAATTTTCAACCGGAAGGAATTTTTTCTTCGGCTATGTTATTGTACACCATTAGTTTTGCTTAAAGCAACCGGTTAACGAAAAATAATGCCACAGACGTTATTTGATTTCTCTCATCTCGGTTTTTATGGCTATTATTTTCTTATTTTTTTACCCCTGAGATACATGCGGTATAAACCCTGAAGAAATGTAATTAAACTTTGATTGTAATTTCAGATTTTGATTAGGAGTGTTGGTAGATAAGGTTACGAGGGGTTGGGGATTTCTTCCCTCTTTTTTTTTTTTTTTAATTATTATCGTCAATAACAATATCGAAACAGCATACTTTAGTTAATGAAAGGATACGGGAGTTCCAATGTTACATTTGTTGTGAGAATTAACAAGAAAGAAATTGTAGAAATTTTCAAAAATTCTTCCATTTTATTTTTTGTTTCTCCAATTAACCTCTAAAAATACCCCATATCCTTTTATTTAGTTATTTTTTTCCAGTGAATAAAGCCTAGTTTTTTTTTTTGATTTACTGAATATCAATTTTCATATTAAACTCCCTCTTTCTATTCCTTTTTTGATTGTATAACGTCTCTTAAGGTATCGGACTACCTTTCTTAGCACTTTCCTATAAAATGCTACTGGGATGAACGTTAATAATATTTTTTGATAGAGAGTGTCTAAAAAATTGGTGAAAGCAATAATAAATTTTGAACTATCCATGCCATTTTACTATCCATAAAAATCATGTTTATGTTAAATTTTAAGCAAAATTCATGTAATGTCGAAACACGATTGCAAAAAATTATATGAATGGAAATGTTTTGTTACTTCCCAGTACATTCATCTAGTAATGACGCAGGTTACGAACTAAAATTTGAAGGATTGTATGATACTCTTGTAAGTTGCACCCAAATCTGTTGATATACGTGTGAACTTTCTGAAATTTTATTTAAGATATCGTCTATAAACACCTCTCCTCCTAACCAGATCGTACATAAACACTGTAATTAGACACACACATGTGATAGATTTTAGTTCATAACAATAACAACGTAATGACATACAATCAATAGATTTTTAGAAATCATGTTTCAAACTCACATAAAATGTCAAAACAGCAACAACTGTGTTACAAGTTCGTACAACGCGTTTAAAGTTTTTATTCACGTTATTAGTATAAAAACGCAACGCTAAAGCAGTAACTTCGATTCTAAGCTTGATATAAATAGAACAAGGCCTGTTTTGGAATATAAAATATACATTTAACAAACACCATTGACAAAAACCTTTAATCCGGTATCATTTTCCTAGATTTTTCTAAAGCATTTGACGGAGGCCCCATAATAAAAACTTCTAACATTGTAAACTTCTAACCTTTTAACAGGATGGACCATGAATTATTGTTACACCGTCAATCGAATACTTTTAAAAGGGGACACCAGTATCGATTGGTAAGGGACAATTCTAGGGTATGGTGTCGCAGGGAATTTTTTTCTAATAGGGTCGTTAATAAATAGAATAGCTTACCGCCAGAGGTAGCAAATTCTAACACAATTGACACGTTTAAAAAGAAATACGATAACATGTTGGGGTAAATCGAGAAGCTATCCATTCTTGGAATAAGACAACCATAAGTATTCTTTATGGGCTGTATAATATTTTATCATGTATATATATTGTTTGTAATTGCTGTATTTTTGAAATATATGGCATCCATATTTGTTATGGGCATCTTTTTCTTCAGCCACCTCGTTGGGTATTTTGCCTGTTGTGGCGTTGTATTTGTATTTGTATATAAACTGCCGTATCAGACTCTACAGAGATGATTGTGACATTTACAAACAAAGTGTTCAATATATCTGACCAAAAGAGAGAACCTCTCCAACACAATCTTAACTTTATTTCCGAATGGTGCTCAACCTAGGAATTGCCCCTCAACTCCTCAAAAAGTTTTTATGAAAGTTACCCGTAAAAGAATTCCCCCCGATTTCCCTTACTCGATAGACAATGCTTCGATCTCTGGTGTTTTCCATCATAAATACCTGGGCGTTATAATCTCTTTCGATTTCCGCTGGAATCTTCCCGTTGATTATATTTACAGTAAATGTTTCCAAAAACTCTTTTTCCTTCGTTGTAACCTGAAAAACTTCACCCGTTATGTCCGTCACCTGTGGTACCAGACATATATCCTCCCTGCTCTTTCCTATGCCTGTTTAACCTAGACCCCCCATACCTAAACCAACATAGAGAAATTAGAATCTATCCAAAACTAAGTCCACTCGTTTCATTTTTAACTGTTGATCTTCGTCTGTCTCCATATCGGATATCAAGCGCCAACTCAACATCCAACCGCTCTCTTCTTTTAGTCTCTATCTCTTTTTTAGTCTTTTTAGTCTCTTTTTTAGTCTTTTATCTCTCGTTTAACTTTCTTTTACAAAATCATCCATGGGTTTTTTAATATCGACACTCCAATGTTCTAATTGAACCCTCACATTTCTCTGTTAGACTCAACCATTCCCAAAATTTACAGCCCATCTTTGCTTCTTCAGACTGTCACAAATTTAGCTTCTTCCCAAGAACTATTATCGACTGGAATAACCTACCACCAAATATTGTAGATTGTACTACGATTTCCGAATTTCCCTGTATCATCAATCGTCATTTTTATCATACATAACTTCTGTATCTTTGTGTATAGGCCTTGGCCAAACAATATTGAATAAATAAATAAATAAAAGAACCCTAAAATAACCCCAGAGAAAGCCCGAATTTCGGACATTGGCCGGTTCAACTGGGCACTTCGTGAAGCGAAGTGGCCAACTTTGGGTTTTGGCAGTGTGTGTGTGTGTTTAGACGTAGTCGTATACCTTAAGAACTATAAAAATCAAAAAAAGAAGTTCGGAAAGAAACAGTTTCTGTGAATTTCGTAAGGGTATGAAGCTGATACACATTGATAATTTCATGCTCATTCAGGGTGATTCTGGCCTCAGTTATTAGGTAAAGCCAAATTTAGTGAAACAACACGTCTGGTTTTCCAGTTTCAAATCTCAAGTCGGGAGTTAATGTTTATGGCTGTAACAAGCAGTTTAAAGCGACGTGTTTCGTGCTTAAAACTAGTTCGGAAATCTTTTAACGTAACAGTCAAGTGTCTATACACGAGATACACTTTCGCAATGTATCCAATCCAATCTTTTAAATTGGTAATTCCGAAACGCGGTTTTTAAAAACATTTGGTATTTTCTCATAGGAAAGGGACTTTCCGGATAATTAAGAGAGGCTCTGTATATAAAGCACAGAGGAGTTATATTTTTGTCGTAATGGAATCAGGTATTCCACTCAATCAGTATTTTCTATTTTTTCGAATGTGACTTCTCTGGCGGATCGACGTTCTCTTATTTACTTGAATGCACTCAGATTCTGATGGTGAAAGGTCCAGGGGAAAACTTTCAGGAACTAATTTCCTCCTCAATCATTGCCACCTGCTGATCTTTGGCAGCTCTTCGATGAGAAGGCGAGAATCCACACCGTCCGTCGCCTTGTTGTAGTTAAGTGGAAGTAGTCGCATGTGGTGGCATCTTATTTACCGAGAAATTTTAGACGCTCTTCTTCTTCTTTGTGTGAGAGAAAAAAAGTACACAGTAGAAAAGTGTAAATACAAGGAACGGAAAATTTTCTTTGCCTTTCACTTTGCGGATTTGCTTTGCTTCGCCTCTTCTTTCCTTTTTTGGAAACACGCTTCTCTGACAGCGAGTTTCCTATCAATTAACTCTTTTGGGTTTATCCTGGGGAAAGTAGTTCCAGAGACTCATGTTAAACAAGACTAAAAAAAATATTTTTTTTCCGAGTTCTTAAGAAATATGATAGGAAACTGATTTATTATCTCATCGCGTCTCAACGGAAAATTCACGCGACTGTCTCTTCTCACTCATAAGTAAGCCTTCAATCAAATGTAAATATACTGTAAAAAAAAATTGGGTGAACAAAAAAAATGTGAAACTCTAATTCACTTCGCCAATTAGTTATCGCTCAAATTTCCTTCATGCCACCTACATAAATACTTCGTTGCTTTGAATAAAATAATTTCAAATTTAATATTTGTGTGCCAATTTTTTTTGCCATTTCAAGAAAAACGAAAAAAGTATATACATTAGGGTTAACGCCCACGAGATTACTACTAGAAGCTTCTCTAATTAGCTTAGTTAGTTGGAAGCTGATATGGATCATTATTGCAGCTAAATTAATGAGTTACAAGCTGAGGCATGGTGCGGATTTTTCACAACGGATGATAGCATCGCTCCGGGCTTAATGTCCAGGGTTTTAATTAAGAAACATGAAAATTGTTACCGCATCATCGTCATGACAAAGTTTAATTCGTAGCAAACAAAGATAATTAGGGAGGAATACAAAGAGCCATTTCGCATTTTCTTTGATGTCACGAGAATGTAAGTAACGAATTAGCCAATACGTTATACCTAATGTATGGCTGACATATTTCTCTACACCTGGAAGACTGCCTGTTTTTTACTATATACCTCGTAATGAATATGCCACTCGTTTCAAGGAGAATTCCTTCCAAAAAACTAATGATGTCATTTAGGAAGACAGAAAATGCAATGAACGAGAGTAAGGCAATATGTAAAAAAAAGGTGACTACTGATTAATTCTTTAATTGATCGTAGTTGAGAATAACAATAAACCGAGATGTGAACAAAAAAAAATGTCTTCAGATAAAATTGTGATGATTTGGTTGTATTAATAGAAATGTCCACAATAGAAGAATATGAGGTCCGCATACAGTGTGTTGGAAAAAAAAGATTCCCAGACCAACCCTTACGAGCCCACACAGTGATGAGTTTGGAGTTCGCTAAAATACACTTACTTTTAAAGGATATAAATGTTTGCAATTTTATATACTCCTTATATGTCTAGAGTCTGAAAAACAACATTTTAACGTTCATCCCTTTTAAAATTGAGTGCTTTTTAGTGAACTCCAATCTCATCATTGCGAGTGCTCATAACGGCTTGTGCGGTCAGGGAATCTTTTTTTTTCGAACATACTGCATGCGGACCTTATATTCTTCTATTGTGAACTTTTATATTGGTACGAAAGAGTGCTAAATCATTCCTAATTTTTTCTGAAGACATTTTTTTTGTTCACATCATGGTTTATTGCTATTCTCTTCTAAGATTAGTTAAAGAAGACGACCTAACCGCACTTTTTCACTCAGAATAAAATTCGATGTTCTTCAAGAAATTGTTAAGCAGTATCTCTCAGATTTAAATGGGAATTAATTAATTTAATATTCTACCCAATTTCTCCAGAAATTAATGTACACTTTTAAAAAACGAGGGCCTCGTCTTTTTCTATGAGAGATATCCTTTCGCCTCGTCCCATCTTCACGAATCGAGCTCCGCAAAAAACAACCATGTGGAAGCTCCAAGAAATGATGCCTAGCCATAAGGATATGCAAATAAAGGTGAGCGACTCGACGTTAGAAAAGGGGAGTGACCATATATTTTTTTCAAATTGCATTACACTTCGAAAATTGACGATTTTCAAGATCTTATTTCCCGTCGTAGTCATCATCTCAGAAAAAAAATTGGAAAAATTCTAACGGTTACTTTTTTTTCACTTGGCCCTGAAATTTCGTCCACCCCTATACATGTAAGCACAATTTTGGCTCGAGATGGTTATAGTACACATATGCAAGATAATATACCTAAGCCTGTGTGAGATACGGAATCGATAGTGCAAATGTGTAACGTATAAGAAACGCGATGCCGAAAAAAGAAATAGTTTTATATCGATCAAAACTCCAACGGTTTTATAGAAGATGTTAAAGATAATTTTTTTATCGATGGAAGTATAAATCTAAGAGGAGCCATCTTGTTACAGGATCGAGAGAGTTTTCTGTACCTTAAAATACTGCCAGCAAAAAAAAGTGTTATAAATGTCGGCTGAGAGAGTAAAACAGGTCCTGCGTGACCGCAGGTGCAAAGTCAACGAATAGGATCAGTATCATGAATCATTCAGCAGCTCCTCCGTAAAATATTCCTCTGCACGATTCGTTATAGGGAGTTAGGTATTTTCCAAGAGCTCAGTCGCTCAAGGGGCTTCACATACGAAGACGAGAAAACAGATAAAGACGTTCTAGAGATCGAAATGCGCTTCTACGTAAGGTTAGCTTCAGTCATTTATATGCACACGTACACATACACTATACAGGAGCGTAAATTCTGCATAACACGATGTAACATTCCACATATTTGGTTGCTTTTTTTCTGTGAACATATAGTGTTTTTATTTTCACTGCTTTTACTAACGGGTGTGTGTTCCTTTTACCGGCAGCTCCACGGAGTCAAGCTCGTGATGAATAAAATCCAGGGGTGCTCAACGCTTTCAGTGCGTGGGACAGATACGCGGTATTTCTGCCTCTCGCGGGACAGAAAATTGTATACTTTAAAGAGTAATCATATGACCCATATTTTACAGTATATTCCCGTAGTTTTGGCTGTCCCAACTATTTTATGAAATATTCAGTTTTTTTTCTTATTTTTAACAACGATTAGTTGAATTTTTGAAATGAAGAATTAAGATCGTTTTCCTGACTTGGAAATTATATTATGATAATTATAACTAATAATTAATCATAGTCATATAAATATATTTATCTTACATATTTGTCAAACGTACGTTTTCTTTCATGAATTGCATTTTGACTTGCGGTACCCATTATTTTCCGCGATTGGCGATCTTTCAGCATTTTATCAATAGTTGGCAACTTTACTTGACTTTGACATTTTTTGCGGTTGTAATTGGCAACTTTTTTGGCGATATCCTGTATTTTTATGAAAGACATATTGTCAGCACAAGTATTTACAGTGTTGTGTGTATTGATATTTTTCTACAACTTTAGCGGGCCGGATTTATGAACCTCCTGCTCTAGCTCTGCTATTTCTGAAAGGAAAGTTTTGTTGCAATATCATATTCTCGATTGAGATTAGTATTTGCTTTATTATAAAAATTCTTTGATTTTTATGCCAATACTGTTTTATTTGCGTGTATTTCCAATTGAGCCGACGATGTTTTCTTGTAGATCAGTTTCAAAAGTAAAATGTGTTTTATAGGGAAAAATGATAGGTTATCACGGACTAGAGTCTGTGTTGAGAGGGGTTCGAGCTAGAAAACCCAGTTCAAACACAATTTTCTGCGCAGTTTACAATGTGTAAACATTATTTGGGAGTTTGCCACGATATGCTAAGAAAAAATTCGACTCCATTTCCTCTCTGATTTGAGTTTTACACCAAATTATTACTAAGTAATCCTAGGTGTTTGAGTGACTAAATAACGTCATTCAACACTGTTATTGTCTTCATGACCTTATCCATGATAAAAACCAATCTTATGCCCGAGATCTCTTGCGAAAAAATCAGTAAATACAGGTATCCTTCGCTTTACGCGGTTTCGTTATAACGCGATTTTTAAAAGTTGATTTTAGGAATTCCCACCAGCAAAATTTTGCTTGGGATTTTCCTTTTAATCCTGGAAATGGTCTTGCATACTGAAGATATATAACATAGTTAAATCCTTTGAGAACGGAATACGTTGAATTTGATGATGTTGCTGAGACAAACGTGAGAGAAATTCTCAGATACATCTCACCAGATTTCACTTATGAACAACGTTTGGTAATACATTGACAATGAAATGAGATATTTAATCCGAAAAAACAGTTCCTCAGTGAAACTAGAATTTTTATATATGCGCGAAATATGCGGAATTCTGTGGCATCACTACTGAAGTTTTTATAAGGAGACGAAATGCTGCTTGTCAGCCGAATCTCGACTGTTTCATTAAAAATAGTTATCAACCTATTATACCAGGCTCTTCAGGAAAAGAAACATCCGCATTCAGTAGAATCAATCAAAAGGAGTGAAGACGGAAAAAGAATTTAAATTTAATTCATTCATATTGTCTAAATTCACGGGATTTATTCTATTCATAAGTTTGAATAATTAATTAATTTAAAAAAAGGTTCCTTTTCTGTTGTGTTCAATTTTTTAAATCCTTCCGAAGAGAAAACCATCCCCCCCCCCATCTCTCTTTCCCATGCTGAATTGAACACTTAAGGGATTTCATCTTACGACTATTTTGTGGAATCAGCTAATAGAGAAAAGCGAGGGACGCCTGTAGCATAGCCCACTAAACAATTATAATGTTTAGTGAATGTCTAGTCGGCCGTGCCTGTAGTGACTTTTTTCTTTTATTATTTTCTACTCGTTTTATCACAGGGGGTACTTGATCTGTCAGTCCCATGGACCCTCTGCATCAATAAAATGAATGTCACGGACCCCCTTGGCAAAATACTATTGACTACATAGCAATGTAAAAAAAATTTCAAAAAAGTCTCTTCGCGTTCTCCTAAAGTCATTCTTCCGCTTTTTCGAGGCTTAGTTCGTCCTGGACTGGAGTATGCTGTAAAGTTTTGGAGACCATACCTACAGAGGGACATAGACTTGGTTGAAGGCGTGCAGAGAAGAGCTACGCGTGTCCTTATTGGTACACAGGGCTTGAGTTATGAAGAGAGACTTCATTTTTTGTATATGTTTACATTTGATGAACGAAGGTGTCGAGGAGATACGATCGAAGTGTTCAAAATTTTCAATGGGATGGATAGGATGGACCATGAACAACATCGCCAATCGACTGCTTTTACAAGGGGACACCAGTATCGATTGGTGAGGGACAATTCTAGGGTATGGTGTCGCAGGGAATTTTTCTCTAATAGGGTTAATAAATGGAATAGCTTACCCCCAGAGGTAGTAAATTGTAACACAATTGACACGTTTAAAAAGAAATACGATAAACATGTTGGGGTAAATCGAGAAGCTATCCATTCTTAGAATAAGACAACCATAAGTATTCTTTATGGGCGTTGTATAATATTTTATCATGTGTATATATTGTTTACAATTCTTGTTAATTGCATTTTTAATTGGGTTGCTATATATTTGAAACATATGACATCCATATTTTTATGTGCATCTTTTTCTCAGCCATGGGCATTTTGCCTGTTGTGGCGTTGTATTTGTATTTGTATAATTTTATTTATTTAGTTTATAAACCTGTGAAAGGCCAACGGGCTTTGATTTCACTAGGTACACAATACAAACAATCAATGAAAATGGAAAGAAAAGCAGGGATACAGTAAAAACACTAAATTAATCAGACGCACGAACATATGTAGAGCAGAAAATGCCTAAAGATGACGCCAATAAATGTGTTAAAAAAAATCCCCGAATACATAACAACCAATAAAATACACATGTACATACAAATAAAATTCATTATGTGATAAAATTATGAATTAAAAAAAAAAGCTGCAAGTGATTTCAATTCAAAATTATATCACTCGTGGGAAAAAGCAGCAATATCAGTAAAACAATAAAACGATTACATTCAAGAAACGCAACAAAGGGGAAAAATACATAAGAAGATGACACCCATAAATATCTTAATTATTTTGTCATCAAAGCCCCGAAATCTCCCCAAGAACTGTAAACTCCTGTTTAAGAACCCCTGCTCTATCGGAATACATTTCTAATTTCCTTCTGAGTGGGGCGTGGGGGATGTCATGGAATGCCAATTTGCTGGGGAGGTGAATGCCAACAATTTTTTTTCGTAAATATGCTGATAGAAAATTTGCGACCATTTCTTTTGCACGTTATTATTCGGTTTAGGTTTCTTACGAAGTGGCATATCCTAAAGAAAAGAAAGAAGGAAAAATCAATAGAAATAACAAAAAAAAAAAAAAAAAAAAAAAAAAAAAAAATATATATATATATATATATATATAAATAAATAAATAAATAAATAAATTAATTAATTAAAAAAAATGAAGACAAAAAATAAATTTAAAAAAACAACAACAAGATTCCCGTTTGTCTATTTGTCTTTCCCTTCTCTGAAAGATAAATAGACACTCTTGCTGTTTGGAATAATAATCCCTTTTGCCGCAGGGAAGAAAAAGACGGTGCAATATTAATTATTTCGAATATTCCAGAAATCAAGAATAAATTATTTTGGGACAATCGATTCATTTTTATTTCAGTGACTTAAGGATAAGAAGAACCTTCATAACAATTTTTTAAACTGCAAGTGAGATAATTCAGCAACTCGAATTCATTTTACGACATCTTTGTTTTGTCGAATAATTTACACGCTCTTCATCTGGCAGGAATGTATTATTTAGCTGACACGAATTAAGTTCCGTGTATTGGAAATGTGATGAGCATAGATGAATTTCATCGCTCCCCATTCGGGCAGGCATTTGCTCATAATTGCTATTTCCATATCCTTCGGGGGGAGGGGGGTAAAACCGGATGATGCCTCATCCAGGAACGTATAAACAGTACAATACAGCACTAACGCCGTACTAGGATTACACATCTTTACTACTAGCGCTGCTGCTGCGTAATTGGATATACGGCACTAGGGAGCTGAATCGCATTTAGGTTTACGCTTTCTAAAGAGGCTTTATCATCTATGTGCATGGTTCCCATGAGAGAATAGCGTAGGCGTCGGGAATAACAGCAATTGTACCTTCTCCCTGCTCCTTTCTTATGCTCTCACCTACTCTTCAAGTAAAGTGTCCCAACAATTTTCGAGAGAGAGATTTCGAAGAATCGTTTTGCAAAGTAGTACCATGCTCATCATAATTCTAAGAGCAGTGAAGATGCGTGCACGAAAAATCTCCTCCCCTTTATTCCTTTTTTATGGAATTTTTGAAAACCCGCAAAGCGCCCGTCTAAGTTCCCCACCTGCATTCATTTGCAAATCGAATACGTAATTTGAATTGATCATCACCAACGCTTTACATAACCGTTTATACATACTCTGTTGGATGTACAAAACTGTTTTGAAATTTCAGATTGAATTTTCAAAAATCGATATTATTTCTTGCCAGCCTTTGTAACGGGCCAATGGGCCATAACCAAATAAATGTTACGTTATGCAAATCAATATTAGAGGATTCATACACGGTGGTTATACATAAATTGACACTAATGTTAATCATACTGAAATTACTCCGACCTATGTAGCGCTCATTGTGGTGGACGTATTTCATTGAAACTTGGTATAAACGTTATTTAGACTATGGGAAAAAGATAACTGAGATAAAAAGTGCCACTTTCTCACCTGGTGGTCAAAAATCGAAGTATGTTTTACTGAATCTTTCTTTTCACCATCCTCCATATATCCTATACACCAAGTTTCATTAAAACACCTACATCAAAACTGGCGCTACGTACGTCTGAGTAGTGTCATTTTATTTATAACCACCCTGATACTATTTGAGGGTAAAGAAGAAACATGGGGGAACCTGCAAAATTTAGGAAACATTATGCCGCAACTATATGAGAATGATCCAGAACAAAGGATGTTGATGTTACGGTAAATGTAATAGATCGGCATATAAATATACATAATAACCAATCCTCGGTAAGTTTCATGAATTTTAATTCATTTAACACTTTTACCGAGGATTATGCATAAACCTCAATCGATGTTGGCAAGTTTGATAAATGTTAAAAACATGACATAAAAATTAAATTGTATCAAAATAAGTGAGGAGAAGATAGAGGGAAGTGTTGAATATACACTGCTGGCCACCGTAAATGCAACACCCTGAAGGAAGCATGCAAATAATATGAAATTTACAACATGCATTAGCGGAGGTGAGATATGCAAATGATTAGAATTTCAGCGCAGACGCACATCACACGCGCCTGTGGCGCCACTTCAAAGCGCTATTTAAGGCTTGGAGATTTCGACGATTTGAAGTACGGCAATTGTGTTTTTCTTGTGGTTTTTTCAAAAAAACGATCAATTATGCCTCGTAGAAAACAGCGATCATCTTTTGATCAAATATCCGAGTTCGACAGAGGAATGATAGTGGCCTACCGAGATTGTGGATTATCTTTCAGGGAAATCGGTAGTCGTGTTGGACGAAACCAAACAACTGTAATGCGGATATGTGATCGTTGGATGCAGGAGGGTACGACGGACCGACGTGTTCGATCGCATCCACCTCAGTGCACCACTTCACGTGAAGACAGGCGTATTGTGCGTATGGCAGTGACGGATCGCTCAGCCACATCACGAACCATAGCACAGCACATTCAGTCTGTACCGCATCATCCAGTGTCTGCGCGTACCATTCGACGCCGTTTACAGCAGAGTGGTCTGTCCGCAAGACGTCCATTGCTTCGTCTACCCTTCACGCAGAACCACAGACGTCTCCGCCGCCAATGGTGCGATGAAAGAAGGATGTGGACGGCACAATGGAATGAAATTGTCTTTACTGACGAGTCACTCTTCTGTCTGCAACACCACGATGGTCGGATTCGAGTCTGGAGACACCGTGGAGAGAGGATGCTGAACAGCTGCGTTATGCACCGCCACACTGGTCCTGCACCGGGTATTATGGTATGGGGCGGTATTGGATATCACTCTCGCACTCCTCTAGTAAGCATTGCAGGTACTTTAAAAAGCCAGCGCTACATCTCCGAGGTGTTGAAGCCAGTTGCCCTTCCTTACCTTCAGGGCTTGCCCACAGCCATATTTCAACAGGATAATGCGCGACCACACGTGGCACGCATTGTTCAAAGGTTCTTCGTCAATCGCCAGATTGAATTGCTTCCCTGGCCAGCTCGCTCTCCGGATCTTTCGCCAATAGAAAACACGTGGTCCATGGTTGCTCAACGATTGACCCAGATTACATCCCCCAGCTGCCACACCAGATCAACTTTGGCAACGCGTGGAAGCTGCTTGGTCTGCTGTACCCCAAGAACACATCCAAAGTCTCTTTGAATCAATGCCGAGGCGTGTGGCAGCGGTGATCTCCAACAATGGCGGCTACTCTGGCTACTGATTTTGGCAGGAACCACACTTCACAGAAGTCTATAAATTTAATCATTTGATGCTTGGTCAACATGTTATCTACAAAATAAATATTGTTGCGATATCTCTTGTCTTTCTTGGTGTTGCAATTTGGGTGGCCAGCAGTGTATTTATGTATGACTTGGCAACAGCACAGAGCGCGAGCTTCATTACACTCGCGCCGTTCGATTGCTGTGCCGATTCGAGTTCTGGCGGCCATGGCGGTCGGTCGCGTTTCTCCGTAGCTATTGTATTAATGTTCGAATAAGGCTCATTTCTGCTATTGTGTAATTCCGAATGCTCTTTCAGTCTGAATCTCATAAATGTCTAGTGAGAGACGTTTCAGGAAGGAGACAATTTCTTATCCGTTTTCTAATGTTGGCTTATGTCGCATTTATTAACATGTGCAAACATAGTCAATGAATTCATCATCCTAACTGAATTTTGTGCATAATGTCCAATAAATTTAAGTAATTTATTGACGATTCATCATGTTTACCAATACGAACATAATTCATCAGTAAATGTGATAAATTCGCAATATATGAACAAAATTTATGAAACTTCCCAAAATGGTTGATGATTATGCATAATCTCTCACCGGATTTATCACATTTACTGTAACAGCCTGACTCTGAGGTCTGCAAAAAGTTTATTTTTCAAAAAATGACTATGAAAAATATTTCACTTAATTGCGAATTAAATAAAAAAAAAAATCATGTCAATCGGTTCATTGGTTCATTAAAAATATAAGAAATGAATGACAATATGAAAGTACTCAAGAAACAAATTTTGAATGTGTTTCTCTCAGATCGAAGTTTTTGCAGCTTATCCGTAAGATTAAAGAAAAAACTACTGCACAAAAATTGCTGAAACTTCGTGGGACTTGTTCCCCATGTGCCAGTAAAAAGCACCTGGAATTTAAATATGTGACCAATTATTTAAAATTTTCTGAATTTTAAAAGCTAGAAAGAATTAAGTTTGAGAATCTGTGCATTAAAAATTTGTAAAAAATATATTTCTCATTGGCTAAATTCTAGATTCATTCTAATAACACATATGAAATGAACATTACTACAGAATTTCATCATTTTTGATACAATATTGTTTTTTCCCCTCAATTTTACGGATGAGCTGCAAAAACTTTGGAAATTCGATCTGAGAAAGAACATGTTTAAAGTTTGTTTCTTGGAAACACTGTCCATTAATTTTGTTTTGACAGAACTAATTATCCGACGGACACGAAGCTTTTTGGCATTTGGTTTGTCATTAAGGGCGGTATTCACCGACATGGTTTAAACTAGTCCTGATTTTTTGATAGGAGATCGATACGGATTGGTTAAATTCAAGTTTTTAACAAATCGGTATCGATCTCGAGAAAAAAATGAGAATTAAAATTTCGAGTCAAAATATATTGGCATCAGAGTATGTGAGAGAAGAATAACAGCACCGTTATTTTCTATTATTTCCAGTGTTCTACATTTCCAAAATTGATGAAAATAGCTGTTAGTTTTCCAAATATTGAAGACAGGTTGCAGCACAAGTACAACATGAAAAAAGCATAACTGTGACAAAGAAAAATACGTTAGCGTCACCGATATACACACATACAACACGTTCCGGCAAGTAACCAATTCGTTAGAAATTCCTCAGAGGAATGTTCACGAGATGTGTATGTACGGTCAGGTAGTAGTTGATTTTATCAGTACTGATCCGAGACTCGACGTCTCAATCGTTTAATCGACGAACTTAACAATCGTTTTTTAGGCTTCGAAATATTCAAGGGAAATCGTTTTTTCGTCTTCGCTTCAATTTCTTCTGGCACTTCAGTCTTTTATATCCACGGTTTCAATCGTTTTATATTTTGTATTTGGTTGACTTTTTGATTGGGCATGTAAACGTTTGTCTGATTAAATATGAATTGTGAATCAACGCAAAAATATGAAATTTAAAATTTCCATGTATTTTAAACAGGCTGAACGAAGAAGAATTTGAGCAAACATAAAATGAGGAAGGAAAAAGGAAACAACTTCCGTACCTGAATAAATCATTGAATGTTTCCGTTTTGACTCAGCAAATATTTCTGAATGACTTCTCTCTCTCATATACAGTATACGAGCATACAACCAACCACTCGAAATGGATGGTTTATAAAAACTAAATGGATAATATCAACTCGAATTCCGAACTTTTTTCCCTAAATAAGATTTGATAGCTATTGCTATGATTTTTTTTCTTCGAAGAAGAATTTTGAAAGGGAAAAATATGAACGCGGTAAATATTTGCTATCATAAAAGAAAAGGAAACAAAACGGAATAGAAGTGAATCCGACTTTGCGCTGGTATCGAACTGTTTGCAAGGAGACACCACATGGCATCTCCACGCATACAACGAGATGCTGCGGTAACCTTTTAGTGTAAGGTGATATTGGAAAGAAAGTATGGAGCGAAGGTAGAAAGAAAAACTCATATATCACATTTAAATCCTTTTCCGTTTCGGAACTAAAGCTATGTTTGCTTTCAGAATCGAGAATGATGAAAAAAATTTTAATACGAGTTTCTATTTCGTATAAAGAAAAAATTCGCCTCTATATTGTGACCTTGGTTTTCTATTTTTTTTGTTTGGAAATAGGGTTTGGGTATTCCATGAGTATTCAATGGGATTATGGGCATGTCTAAGAGAAAAATAAGGAGAAAAATAGGTATTATTTTCTGCGAAATTTCATGGAGAACAACATGATATAAAATTGAAGAAATATAGAAAGTGTGTCTCTATAATATTTTTATATTATAACCCAATTTACCAGAAGTGAATCTGCAATTGAGCGTGGTAGCCCAGGTCGCGACCATTAGCCCGGTCGGTAAGATACTCGCCTAAAGTACCAAAGGATGTTTAGAGGTGTCGCGAGTTCGATTCATGGTTCGCCCTTGTCAGAAACTTTCCTGACACAGGGGTACAACAGAAACGGCGGAATGACCACAGAAAACGATTGCTACCGCAGGGAGTCCCACACCGAGGGGGTTAGCGCATCAACCTCTCAGTGAGTATTAAAAAAGCTGCAGTTCGGAATCGGCAATAAATTGTATGTCCCGGTCTAATTGTGTAGAAAATGACCGTTGTGCGACAAAGATGAATGTGCGAAGAAATGTATATATAGTGTGACCATGTCATCTGTATTTTACCGGAATGTATCCTTTTTTCCCGTATTTTCAACGAAATTACACTGCTGGCCACCGTAAATGCAGCACCCTGAAGGAAGCATGCAAATAATATGAAATTTACAGCATGCATTAGCGGAGGTGAGATATGCAAATGATTAGAATTTCAGCGCAGACACACATCACGCGCGCCTGTGGCGCCACTTCAAAGCGCTATTTAAGGCTTGGAGATTTCGACGATTTGAAGTACGGCAATTGTGTTTTTCTTGTGGTTTTTTCAAAAAAACGATCAATTATGCCTCGTAGAAAACAGCGATCATCTTTTGATCAAGTATCCGAGTTCGACAGAGGAAGGATAGTGGCCTACCGAGATTGTGGATTATCTTTCAGGGAAATCGGTAGTCGTGTTGGACGAAACCAAACAACTGTAATGCGGATATGTGATCGTTGGATGCAGGAGGGTACGACGGACCGACGTGTTCGATCGCATCCACCTCAGTGCACCACTTCACGTGATGACAGGCGTATTGTGCGTATGGCAGTGACGGATCGCTAAGCCACATCACGAACCACAGCACAGCACATTCAGTCTGTACCGCATCATCCAGTGTCTGCGCGTACCATTCGACGCCGTTTACAGCAGAGTGGTCTGTCCGCAAGACGTCCATTGCTTCGTCTACCCTTCACGCAGAACCACAGACGTCTCCGCCGCCAATGGTGCGATGAAAGAAGGATGTGGACGGCACAATGGAATGAAATTGTCTTTACTGACGAGTCACTCTTCTGTCTGCAACACCACGATGGTCGGATTCGAGTCTGGAGACACCGTGGAGAGAGGATGCTGAACAGCTGCGTTATGCACCGCCACACTGGTCCTGCACCGGGTATTATGGTATGGGGCGGTATTGGATATCACTCTCGCACTCCTCTAGTAAGCATTGCAGGTACTTTAAAAAGCCAGCGCTACATCTCCGAGGTGTTGAAGCCAGTTGCCCTTCCTTACCTTCAGGGCTTGCCCACAGCCATATTTCAACAGGATAATGCGCGACCACACGTGGCACGCATTGTCCAAAGGTTCTTCGTCAATCGCCAGATTGAATTGCTTCCCTGGCCAGCTCGCTCTCCGGATCTTTCGCCGATAGAAAACATGTGGTCCATGGTTGCTCAACAATTGACCCAGATTACATCCCCAGCTGCCACACCAGATCAACTTTGGCAACGCGTGGAAGCTGCTTGGTCTGCTGTACCCCAAGAACACATCCAAAGTCTCTTTGAATCAATGCCGAGGCGTATGGCAGCGGTGATCTCCAACAATGGCGGCTACTCTGGCTACTGATTTTGGCAGGAACCACACTTCACAGAAGTCTATAAATTTAATCATTTGATGCTTGGTCAACATGTTATCTACAAAATAAATATTGTTGCGATATCTCTTGCCTTTCTTGGTGTTGCAATTTGGGTGGCCAGCAGTGTACATGAATTTTTATTCCTTACTGAAATCAAGAATTGGGATTGTTTTCATAATTTATAAATTATACTATGACACAATTATTACTTTATCGTATTATATTCTAGTCACATAAATATATTCATTTCACATATTTGTCAAGTATATACTTTTTTTCTTCGTAGATAACAATTTATAATCCATAGTAACTTGCAGTAGGTCTTTATTCCGTCATCGGTGATTTTACTGAAGTTTTAGCAAGTTGGCAACTTTTTATCTGCGTTTGACAATTTTTTTGTTGATAACTAGTAATGCCATAAATGGATCCAGATTTCTCGTATTTTTAAGAATGAAATATGGTTAGCTTTTTACTACAATTAAACCACACATGAATCTCGTCCATATTCCTCTGCGGAACTTCTAAAGAATTTTCAAATCTTGGAATGTACGTGTCGCGAATCTAACGTGAAGTTTGTTTCTGTGCAATGCTTGTTATAGTTCTACCATCTGCCATCAATTTTTCAAACTACGAGTGAAGTGCATTGATTGAAGATTTGTTGTAGGCTCGTTGTGCTCTCTGTGGCGAGACTTTTTAATGGGGAGATCAGCTCGCATTCGCGCCCCTAAGTTAGGAACCATAGAAAACCAACTTCAGCCGACTACCACTGTGGCGGCGGTGGGGTCCTCGCGATGCGAGTCCATCACTATGACCACTCGACTACCACAAGCGGCAGCTTTTTACTACTAGTACTTTTCTACCGAAACACTTTTCGTTGGCCGGATGAAACCCTTTGGCGGGCCGCATTTGGCCCGATTTCATAAGATTGTGCACCCCTGCAAATGATAATTTCCCTGGAGTCAATTCCAAACGATAAAACAAAACAACTTGATCCCATGCTCATTTTAGTTAACCTGTTGACCTGTCTTTTGTAATCCTCACAAATGCGAAGACGCGATGTAGACGCAGGAGCAACGTAATTTATTTGACTGAAACAAATAAAATAAAATACCAAATTTTTTTCCAAAATTAAATTTCGCAAAACAATTTCCATCTATGCTATAACTCATTCAACTTGCGAAGCAATAAAGCGAAATAATTATTTTCGTTTTCACGGGAAATAAAAGCTCATCTGATTCGAGCTTTTCACTCTAATCGCAAGTCGGAAATGAAAAATACATATTTCAAGAAAAATTTCATCAACGGTTTCTGTGCGTTGATGGGGGGGGGAAAAGAGAAAAAAAGAGCGCCATTGTTTTTTAAAAAGAACTGCTCGCGTTTTAGAAACAAAAGATAGTATCAGAATTGATGATCTCGAGTTGTAAAACTGCGAAAAATGTTCAGCTTCATTTTTCATTGTGTGTGTATTCTTTGAACGAAAACTTTATTTTTTTCATCCCTCGTAAACAAGAAAAAAAACACGTAAAATGGAGGGAGGAGGAAAAAAAATACAATTCTCTCATGATAGTGTTCTGACAGATGTATATATATATATATACGTTCAGGATTGGATCAAAACTGTAGATATTTCTTTTTTAATGTCGTTTTCTCTATTTTCTCTTTTGAAGGAAAAATAGAAAAATCCAATTGTGTTGAGAAAAATATAAGGAAAGAGGGAGAAAAAAAAGAAGACAGACAACTGTTCTTCTTTGAGAAGTTGAAGCGATTCCTATCGCACAGAAAAAAAATTACACACTCTTCTATCTTATACTCAGAGAACATCCAATAAACAAAATAGATATTCATTAAGACAAGGCGATTCTCATCCGTGTATCCAGTTAAATATCCGTTAAATTAAATTTCACTTTGCTTATCTAAAAACGTGATGTTGATGAGAGTAAACGAGTTTTTAAACCATGGCATGCAATGCAATCAATGGACTAACCAATAAATCAGGTACTGAATAATCTGATTTGTAGGTGTCTGGATTCCTAGAAGACAGATATTATCGGCTTGGGATCTTGTTAAGTATTCGACATATAAAGGATGTTTCATGAAGGGTGTGCGAAAAAGATGGAAATTCTTCATTGGATTTGAAATTAATGTAAAATATGAAGGAAACATCAAAAGGAAAGGAAATTGAAGTGTAATACAATGATAATTGGGGGAAGATATTGAAATTACATTTTTATGCGACATCCTATCAAAAAAACAACAATAAATTAGAATTTTCGTTGTTTTGAATACAAGGAGAATTTCACCTCAAAAATTTTGAAAGAAAAATTCGCCAAGATATAATTGATTAAAAATTAATTCTTGATCATTTGTAATTTTTATTACTTATACGATGATCTCTATATTTCTTTTTCTTTTATTGTAATTAGCAAAAAAAAATTAATTAATCATTGGAATCCTGGCAAACTCATTTTAATTTTTTACTGTAGTGGATAAAAGCACTATTAGCTGAAATACTTTTATTAATTGTAACGTCTTTGATCGAGGGAAATTTAAAAAAAATAGGAATTTTATTTCCCTAATATATTAGGGACGAATGTATTAATTACCCTTTAAGCGATTTTATCAATTTCGCTGATCCGAATTATAGCTTGCACAGTGGAAATAACAAAATCATCTGTAAAATGTCACACATCTTTTTCAAGAAGAGGGCTTTCTTTTCCGATTTTGTGCTTATAAGTGCTTTCCGGACCCCCCCCCCCCCTTCCAACTCCGAGTACAATAATGAAAAAACCAAGGAAGAGAAATACTCTATTTCTCATTCTGTTATCAAAGCGTGAACATCTGACTTCATCTACTTCACTAGATTGGGGGGAATAGAAAACGTGCTCGAAGATAAAGCCAACACCAAAACTATCTGGGTTCGTCATAGCCAAAATGAGAGGGCTTTTAAGACGCGAGATATCTAGTAATTGCCGCTGAAAGGGTAAAGTACGAGTATTCACTGTCATTATCTTCTGTGTTGATCAATTTTTAAATATATATTTTTTTAATTTTAGAATCAACCTTAGAACTTATATATCTTTCGGACACTTGTCGTGAAACATCCTTCACTCGATGAGACGGCTGGTGTTTGAATGTATCTGGGAATTGGATACCTTACAAAATATTTTCAGGTCCTTTAGTAATGAGAACCTTCTTCTTGCTAGATAACATTGGAATTACGTGGCACACCTCCACCTCTGGATGATTCCCATGATGACATGCTACAAGAGTCCATATACCTCTATCTCGGGACTTCTCTCTCGTCTTTTTCTTCGCAGCTTCGGACAGAAATAACGTCAGGAAAGGAAGGAAACCTTTGGGGAAAAACGATGGTCAATAACAAAAAAAAAGCTTATCTTTTCTCTCTCGTCTAGCTCTATTTCTTGTTCCTTTTGTACTTCCATTTTTTCCCCGGAATCTCTCACGGTTATCTCTCGGGCATTGCATCAATGATAAAGAAAGAGTGAAGAAGGTGAAGCAAAGATGTCGAAATCCTACATAAAATACCCGTTGTTCCAAACGTACATACTATTACGTTACAACTACTTTATTATGGGCACCAGTTTCCTGGTCATTCTACTGGTCAGTAGCTGATGATAATTGATATTAATAAAATATTAGACGTGTGTGAATGATACAGATTACTCCAAGCATGATTGTGTGTGTGTGTGTGTGTGTGTGTGTGTGTGGGACTAAGCTATTTGTTGAATAGGCCTACTGAATTTTACCTCGATTGGATTTTTCCATTTTTATGGAAAATCATTTAATTTAGGTGCATCATCGATGATTCAAAAATACGATTACCACTTAAACGCACATGCACCTCGTTCATGCACACATTCCCCTGCGAAATTTCTCACAAATTGGTTCATGCCTGAATGTGTTACCTGTGTGTGTATGCGTAGCCATAAAGTGTTTATGTTGTCAGAGTTAGGCCTGGTTTGTATTCTTGCTCGTGCTGCCAACAGTATTCCATGTTCCGAAGTAAAAATGGCAAACGCAGGAATTCGCATGTTATGTAAGTATCATGTTATAGGTCTGCCTGCTCTTTATGGAGAGGCTTTTTCGAATGGGAGACCGGCTCCCATTCGGGTCTCGGAGTTGGAAAACCATAGAAAATACTGTAGTTTAAAGCCGGTGTGCCACTGTGTGGCCGTGTAAGTATCGTGCTGGACTCTAATCACAACGATCCATGTTCGAACCCCGATGGTGGCTGAGTGGTGGTCGGGTGAAGTTGGTTTTCTGCGGTTTTGCAACTTCGAGACGCAAATGTGAGTCGAAAAACTCTCCCCACAGAGAGCATTGAAACTTTCAACACGGTACATCAATAACATCAGAATTCCAGCATTTGCCATTTTTACTTCAAAACATGGAAGGCAGATGGCAGAACCTGCAAGAACACGAAACAAGCGCAATTCTGACAACATGAATATGTTAGGGGCCGCACAAACACTCAAAAAGTTAGAAACACACACTCACACGTTAGAAATTCCGCAGAAGAATGTGTACGAGGTGCATGTGTGGACAAGTAGTAGCAAAAGTAGTTTAGAGCATGCGCGCCCAACATTTTCCGTTTTCTGGGCAGCATTGGGGGGAAAAAAACCTTTTTAGGGCTGCACTCGAAACGCAAATACTAGCTGATGAGAGTTTGATGCTGCATTTTGAAGTCAAATTTACCATTCTAACTAACGAAAAAAAAAAAATGACTGCTCTTTTCTTTATCTTTTTAGTGAAAAAACCTTCTGGAAAAACCTGCTATGCTAAGAACAATGCTAAGCATTATAAAAGTTTTAAAGCGTCAGTCGGGGGGGGGGGGGAACTAATATATGTTCTAGGCCGTCATTTGGACACCGCTAGTTCAAATGATCATGCTGCTGTTGCTGCTTTCCTTGAAAAATCTAAATGTCTCTTGAAGGAAAAAAAAGAGCTCGATCATCTTTAGAGTTTGAATAGGACTGTGTCTTTTTCTGTTCAATCGCGTAATTGGTTCATAAATAAATAAATGGTTTGGGATATATTTCAGTCTCCACATATCTAATTATATTAGATCCCCATTCTCCATACGAACATATCTCTTAGAAGTTCGGCAATGTATTTCGTTTGATTAATTTCTTCATTTGAGAGAATGTGTTCTTTTTTCTCAATCGGAAAAATATAAAAAAACTCATGAAGTAAAACTACAGAATTATATTAACTATTTTTGAAAAATTTTAATTATTTGCATATTTATCCCGTGATTATTTGATATTAATCTATGATCGAAAAAATATTCAGTCTGTAGTCATTTATTTACTTTCCAGAGTATTCTCGGAAATATTCGTCTATTTGGAAGAGCATAAAAATTTCGGATTCAAATAAAATGATGAACAACGTAAGAAATGTTTCGTCTTAAAATAAAAATTGTTGATCTTTGCACGTTTTGATCACGGAAATCCTCATCATAAAAAAAGTGAGAACCAAATTCACAGAATAACCGATGAAGACACCAGCTGGAACGAGGATTAATAGCCGAAATGAAATTAGGTACTCGGTAATTATCGAAAGAGGAGGGAATTTCAACTTCAAGTTTGCTTAATGAAACACCACGCTTAACGGTGAGAATCTCATTTTATTTTATGCAAACATACTCCGGTTAACGCCTGAATTTCTATCAGAAATGAATTTTTAACTTGGGAATTGGTATTTCCACGTATGAAACGCTTTCTTGTGAAATCTTCAGCAGGGCGTATCAAAACGAGCAAAGTTTTATAATGAACGAAGCTCATTACAGAAATTACAACCAATAAATAATGTGATTTACTTGTGTGTTGCGCGCATTGTTTTTGATTCTTGAAATACCCGTTTGGTTATGCCGAGGTACTTCTGGTACGTTTGTCCACACGACAAAAAGAATTGTTTGTGCGATAGATAAATTTTTATGCAATGTAAAGAAAATATTTTGCGATGGATGTGCTATTATTTCGCATCTTTGGACTACATTTTCTTCCTGTGGTTCCTCTCGTCTTTACATCAAACCTCCCTCCCATCCAGGAGCGAGACCCTTTCTACCTGCTGAACTGATTTTTTTTTTGGAGTAAATATATGGTTAATGAAAATTTTGTAAATGAGTACAATCTCCGGCCAATCAGTTCAGTGAGCGTCCCTCTTGTAGGGGTTCTATGCTGGACCGTCTCAACATCATGAGTTTCTGTACTTATTTTAATTTATTGCAGTTCACCATAATTTTTTTTTATGAGAATTTATTTACATTCTTGGTCTGAAATCTTACTAGTAGATTTCATCAGGTAAATTCTCATATGTACATGAGCTCCCAGACCATGCCCAGATGGGCTCATGAGGTTAGATCGCCCTGGTTCCATGAGACAGTTTTTCTGAATTATGAAATTAGCAATGTTTTTCCCACCATATTCGATCATTTGTTTTTTGATCATTTTTGTCGTATCACGGTCATTTTGTGCACACGAGGGCATATTAGACCGGGATCTACAATGTATTGCCGATTTCGAACGGCTGCGTTCAACAACTTGCCTTTCATTATACTCACGAGGCTAAAGCTTTATTTCTTTAAATCTGTAGGCTTATATTATTTCACGGCTCTCTGTGCAAACCCCCCCCCCCCCAACCACCTGCCCTGGCTTACCTTCAATTTTAACTCGTGGCCCCTAAGAATGTCCTAAGACTGCAAGGGGCCATATGGCCTCAGGTTGAGAACCATTGACTAGATTAGATAATGTGACCAAGGAAAGATGGCCTCTGACCTTGTATGACCTTTATGACGAAAAGAGAGGGTTTATTCTACCGTAGGGATAAATGGGGGGGGGGGAGGAATTGCAGTCGAAACCCTGGAGGATGTTCGTTTTCTTTTGTTCCCATTTTTCCCTACTGAAGAATGAACCCTCTCTTTTCGTCATAATGGTTATACAAAGTCAGAAGCCATGTTTCCGTGGTTATACTAACCAGTGATTCTAAACCGTGTTGGATTGGAAATCAAGGCACCATCTATCGGTGGTCACCTCAAGCTCGTTAGGAACAATATCATATTATCTACATTGTTCCCCCGGTTTGAATCTGGGACTTGACGGCAACCTTCACGGTGGTATAGAAGCATCCCACCATTACGCCACTCGGGCGTATAACGCGTCAGCAACTACTAGTTTTGACGATTAATAGTGTAGAGCAGTGTTTCTTAACCGGGAGTGCTCGCACCCCTAGGGGTGTGGGAGAGCATTGTTGAGGTGCGAAATGGAAAAAAAATTAAAGATGATGACTAAAGATTAAAGATGATTCAGGAAAAGTGAAATGGTGATAAAAATTGAATTTTTTGAGTCTTAGAAAAACAGGAATCATACGGACTTTCCGGCACCTTATCTTCTAACTTTCGCTCGTAGAAATACATAACATGAAATTCGAGTTTATAAAATTACTTAATATAGATAATTAATGTAGACCACAGAAAAAAACTAATGAATAGGAAACTAATTATCCGGGGGGGGGGGGATGCGGGAAGGTACGTTCGTATTGCACTGGGGGTGCGGGATGGAAAAGGGTTTAAGAACCACTGCACTAAACATATGCGTAAGCTGGTCAGAAAATAATGAGAACGATGTGAACGTAATAAAATTTTTCTCATTCCCTTTTTTTTCTTCGTATGTATCGCCTTAAAAGTTTCCTACCTTGAGAGGAAAGCATCAAATATTTCTTATCGATTTCTTCCGACATGAACTTCCATTGATAAGTCACTAAGTTTCATGTGCACAGGGTAAGGGCATTCTTTATACTGCTATACCTAAGCAATAAATATCGTAAATGAAAATAATGTGTGTATATACTGGAAAAGACCAACGTGTGTAGACCCAAAATTACAAAAGGAACCACGGCTCTTTGCAATTTTCGTTTGCAATTTTGGGTGTACACACATTGGTCTTTTCCCAGTATTGTCTCACCCAAAAGGTAATGCATTTCTAATGGAATTATATGTCTAGTATATAATTTTCCTACTTTTCATAGAAAAAAAGAGATTTAAAACTCTTAAAATGAGGATATTTTTTCTTTCTGTTTACTAGAAGTATAAGACGCGGAATGTACAGGGAACAGAAGAAATGAAAATAATAAAAAAAGTCTTTGTCTAACATCTTTGAACGCGATCAGGAAGAAGTGTGCCATCATTAGAAGTAAATAAATGATAATGTTAGAAGGGAGGGAAAAAAAACAAGTTTTTTCCACCTCTGTCGAATGGTTTCAACCATTTTTGTTTCTGTAGTTTTGTTAAAGACTTTGCGTGGATTCGGGAGAAAACAAAATCCTACCATTAAACTCCTTTTTTTTCGCTCTTTTCTAAGTGGCTTCCTTGCTTTCAAAAAAAAAGAAGATGAATATAAAAAAAGAAGTACTTAGTAAAAGGCCCCCCCTCCCAATTTTTTTTCACTGCTTGCTTTTCGATAAAACCAGACACCGGATTAGAAAAATAAATTCCATGCTCCGACGTGAGGAGTAAAAAATTTTCTTGGATTTTACCTCTTTTTATTGCTGAAGTTATAAAAAAGAAATGTTAGAAAACTACGATTAAAACATTAGTTTGATTCTGGGAAGAAACTGGTATTAAAAATACAAGTGCTTCGAATTCATTCAAGTACAGTGATTATATGATATTTACGAGTGGATTGAGAGTTTGCTTCACGCTAATAATTTTATGCTACATTGCAAACAGATTTATAACTCTTAGGATGCTTCAGTAATCTTTATGGCAGTCTTTCTTAACGCTTAAATGCTCATTTTTTTCCGAGAGATGATAATGTTTTTCATAGTTAATGACACGTATTGAAAGTCGGAAAAATCATTTGAAAAAATCTATTTCAAATTGTACCACTTGTACGGGGCCTCAAAAAGGACGTACAGAACCTAAAAAAAACCGCATAAAATAAGTGAATTGAAACATTACCTTCCCAAATATATAACTACCTTCTATGTGATTCAAACTATAGTAACAAAGAAATGCGTATCGCAAACTTCAAGGTGAAAAGAAAAGAAATACAAGCAAAACAATTATAACAAAAAAAAAAAGTGAAATCGCAACCACAAATGCTCTGCAACAAACAAAAAGTTTTTGTCGTTAGTTGGCAAATCTACCAGCAAATTCAAAACATAAAATGAAAAATGGAAACAAAATGACCTCACCCCATGTGAAAGGGTGATTTTGAATTTTTATCTTCAAACTGGCGGCAGTAATGAATGTTTAAAGAACCCTTTGCATATGCGCAAACTACGCACATTCAAGGGTTGAACTTTTTTTTCAACCATTCCACCCCTTTAGACCATATTTTCTTTTCATGCTTTCCCCGAGTTATCCATGAGCCCCCTTCCCTTACGCTCATCTAGAGGTGAGACATTTATTGCATTTTTATATTTTACTGACAAAATATTTATACATAAAACGATATCTGGATCCCTGAGCTAAAAAAAAGTGAGTTTCCTTCTTGTACGGGTCTTAAATAGGGCCGTCACAACAATATGTCTCCCTCGGGTAAAATGATGTTTTGGAGCCCCGTACTTAGCTGGAAGTACAGCTGCTTATGGAAGAGTAAATCCTTTGCCTTTTGTATAAATGAAGAACAATGAAAAATAGAGAATAGTTAACGTTCGATGACGGTTATGATCACGATATTCGACTTGAACAGACGTCTTTTTCTGCTTAGCAACCGAGAGGTGGGATTCGGTAACCAACCCAAGTAGGATCTCCGATCAGCGTGGATACTGGTTATGATATATTAAAACAACGGCACCCTTAGTGTGTCGAAATACACTGGGAGTTTCGTATTTTTTTGCTGTGTTTGCTTGAAGACAAGATATCCTACTGATAGATTTTTAGTGAAATTATTCGACAAAAAAACTTACCTGCTTATTTTGAACAAATACAGTTCTAATCGGTTCTTAACGACATCAAACATTTAGAGAAATTTTGTTTTTACAACTAAAGTTGACATTTTCAAGATGTTTCAGGTGTGAATAATATATGCAATTAAATTGTAAGGTACAAGTAGTCGTTGTGTGTTCCACTGTGGATTAGGATGACCATATATTATCAAGAAAAATACGGGCAATCGAACTAATAAATGCGGAAGACCGCCAGTTCATCTCCAAACATGCCACCTAATGGCAAAACTGTCAGCTTACAGATTCGGTAAATTTAAGGGTTTGCACCAAGAGGTGTTTAGCTGTATTTTTCTTCCATTGGACCAAGAAGGAATCAGCTCCTTTACTCCCCTTTTTTATCGCCCCAATCCTACGATTATGGAGGCACTATTCATTGAGAAACACAGGAACCAACTGCTGAAGTTACCTTCATCTAGCACCAAACAAAGGCATATCAACGGAGATATAAATATAGCCTATATATTAGTGCCAACGCCCGAAATTGGCCAATTCGTGACAAGCTGGCCACTTCGCGGATTGACCAATTTCGTTAAACACTGGCTCGGCCAATGTCGAAAATTCGGACATTGGTCCGCCAGTTCGAGATGTGGCCGGTGCTCCCTAGCCAAACTCCGATAACAAAAGACATGATACAGGATCATCGTGAAATTGGCGTTTTTTCTTGATAATTATATCCACGTTAGTTATGGCAACACATAAAACCGCAGTCACGATGCTGTAATCATTTTTCTCTCTCCAAAATTTGGCAGAAAAACTATTTTTATGCAATTATTTCGTTCAAGTTTTACTTTTTACTCTCTCGTCAAATGGACCTAATCCAATACAGCTGCTATATACAGGGTGATTCAGAAAAGATGGAAAAAATTTTAAAAGATGATGATAGTACACACCAATACAATGGTCTGACATGAAACGTGAACGCGCTAGCGCGTTTTGAAACGGCCGCTCCGCAAACATTAAAAACGCCATTCCTGTTGAAATTTATCGGGGGAAAAAAGAACACCATGCATGCAAAGGTAACTTGGGGGAAGAAGAAGAAACCGTATGCAAATCTGCGTCACAGTGAATAAAAGGAACCAACCAGGCGCGGACGTAAGGGCTGTGAATTTATTCCAGCGAGCAATCGTTCTAACGTATGGGATAATAGCGCATTTACGGAGCTGCAAACAGAAGTACTACAAAGGCAGCACGAATGTACGGTGAGCGTTTTCCCCCACAGTCAACCGCCTATGCCCAATCCGAAAACATTTGCGCACTTGCATCGGAAGCTGTGCGAAACGGGATCCTTTCTGTCTTCCCGGTCTGACGCAGGTCCGCGCCTTTTATTCACCGTGAATAATACATGTGTAACGTTTGCGGAGCGGCCGTTTGGAAACGCGATAGCGCGTTTGCGTTTCCTGTTAGACCATTGTATTGGTGTGTACTATCATCACCTCTTAAAGTTTTTCCCATCTTTTCTGAATCCCCCTGTATAGACATGTATCACTCGTTGGTGATTATAAAAAAAATGGAGTCCTACCTGGCCGCCTTATATCAGCACATAGAGCTTTGGGCAGGGATCTCCAGTTACTTCGCGAAATGGCCGATCAAAGCCCGAATCTTTTCTGCAATTCGGACTTAAGCCAAAACTCTTGCCCAATTCGCGAATTGACCGGCCCCGCACTTCAGGCTTTGACAGTAACATATATGTATATTTTAGAAGCAAGGGGTTCTTAGAAGAAGAAAGACAACTCAAAAATATCAAAAATAGAGCGAACTCGTTCATGCTACAAGCCCTTCATTTTATTATAAATTACCTTTGGCAGGAAATTGGTATGAATAAGTCCGTGTGCAGGTGAATTAAAATTTATTTTACAAGGAAAAAAAATTACCATGATATACCAAATTATATTGACATTGTCTTATTTATTACAATTTGATTCAAATATTATGCAAATCTATTTTTATCCTCGATTAAATTAAAGGTTACGAATTGAAGTAAATTAAGCTTCGTCGAAAAAAGAAATAGATCCATTTTTATTTTAAAACTCATGAAGAGAAACAAGAACTACAAGATTCAAGGGGAACAAGGATGACAGGTAATGTTCAGAATACAAGTCAAATGATAACCATATTGAATGATAATTAATACAAAATATATACGACGGAAAATGTGTCGCTACATCCGAAGTCCTTGCTTTTTAGCGTCCTTTTAAGCAAGGTTCATTAACATTATTTTCTACGGGAATGGGATCGCCGATTATTGACATTACAGCAGAGAAGTCGTTGTTACAGATATCACTGTATGTGCTACGAGTACCTATTTGCACTAAAATTTAAAAGCTAAATTACCTGTACATAAACTGTACAGGTATTGGTGAAATTGGTTTTGAAGCCTCTATTTGATTAATATCCGATAAACTAATGTTGCGTTGCGATAATTTTCTGAGCGAGGAGTAACCATTTCTACGTAATAACATTAAGGACGGTTATTATTTCGAACCGTAAAGATGATCGACCTGGAATTTTCTACGAACATGATATTGCAAACATCACATATCTGGTTACATACCTGAGGACATAATTGCATGTATTTCCTTGTCAAATTACATCTCCTAGAATGACATTTCTGTTACTTCTCTAGTATGTTGCTTCGTAAAACTTTTGAATCGTTATCATTTCTCATCGCGGCAATTATCATGCGTATTTCCAATAAGAGTAGTTTTCGGGAAGAAACCTCCTAAATAATTAATTGAAAGCGCATCTCTTCGTGTCAGACATCCTCAATGTGTATATGCATTTATTTCGTAGATGACTCAATACTTACTCTCACTATTTTGAGTATGAGAGAGTTTTCGATGGAAAAAAACAACCGACTTTACATGCACCACTTTACGTGCGTGGTCTTCACGTATTTACGTTGTCAGGGTTATGCCTGTTTCGTGTTCTTGCTACTTTACCACCCACCAACTTGGTCGTATCGCCATACGGCAATTTTCTACCGATGGAGTTGGTGAGGAATGAAGGCCTCGACTATCGGTTGTCGCCCCAGGTTCGGTAGATAAAGAGCTTGTTTCTCTCTTTATGTGAAATTTTTTCATCTCAGCTCCCACAGAGGCTGTGTTCTTGCTGGTGCTGCGCCACCTGTCTTCCATATTTTGAGTTAAAAAATATTAATATTATACAAATACAATGCCACACCAGGCGATGTGGCTGACAAAAAGATGTCCATAACAAGTATGGATGTCAAAATGCAATTAACAAAAATGATAAACAATATATACACATGATAAAATATTATACAATGCCCATAAAGAATACTTATGGTTGTTTTATTCTAAGCATGGATAGCTTCTCGATTTACTCCAACATGTTTATCGTATTTCTTTTTAAACGTGTCAATTGTGTTACAATTTACTACCTCCGGGGGTAAGCTATTCCATTTTACTAACTACTCTATTAGAGAAAAATTTCCTGCGACATCATAACCCAGAATTGTCCGTTACCAGTCGATACTGGTGTCCCCTTGTAAAAGCAGTCAATTGGCTGTGTACTAAAAGTTCATGGTCCATCCTATCCATCCCATTGAAAATTTTGAACACTTCGATCATATCTTCCCAACACCTGCGTCAGGAAGTACCATGTTGCTGTTCTCTGTGGAGAGACTTTTTCAAATGGGAAATCGGCTCGCATTCTCGTCTCGAAGTTGGAAACCCGCAGAAATCCAATTTCAGCTAACCACCACTGCCACCAACGGGATTTGAACGTTGATCCTCATGATGCGAATACAGCACAGTGCCCAAACAACCGCACAGCGGCGCATCTTACTACTAATACTACTATTAAACAGAACATGAAACTCGTACACATTCTTCTGCAGAATTTCTAACGAATCGGTATATGTCGGAACGTGTTGCGCGAGTTTATGAATATTCATGGCCCCGAAATATGTATGTTGTCCGACTTTTGTTTATTTCGCGTTATTTAGCTGCCATATGTGTTCCATATTTTGAAGTAAAGGTGGTAGATGCTCGAATTTTCATATTATGTCGGAATCGCGTTGTAGGACTGCACATCATAGATCCCCTAGGAAATCAGTGTTAAAATTGCCGATTTTACTGTAGAAATGCAGAAATTTGGTGGGGTTTTCCGTCACATCAATAATTTTAAAAATTGTATTGAATTCTCGATTTTTGAAATATCGAGTTCGTTTAGAGATACGAAGCCCAAAAAATTAAATATGAAGTAATTAGCCGGACCTATACTTTTGGATTGCATATCCATGCAATAACATTGATTTCAACATTTTATTTGCATCTTCTCAAGCATGAAAATTAATGTCTCCGTATTGTCTTTTAATATTCAACTGCATAAATTCATGTAGTTTAGGGTGTTTAAAATTAATTAAGTAAAGTACATCGAAGAAATTCCACAACTTTAATTGAGCCTTTTTGGAAGCAGAAACAGGCAGAAGTTCAAGGGGGGGGGGATCGAAATACTTAACGCTCCTTGAAAAAGAGGAAAAAAATTCATAAATTCTACGTTTCTTTAAATCTAGATTTGTTTATTTCAAGAGTCGCGCAGGAATTCACCATATTGGTAACTCAGACACGGTTTGTATGTCCCTCAAAGAAAGAGGGATATCGCATGATCCAAAAAGCCTCATTGAAGAAAACCCAGGCAGCGCCGGGTATTATATAGCTAGTAGTTGATTAAATACAAAAACTAACTTTTGATATGGACACCCTGTGCCTAAAAATCCAATTAGGGAAGTTGTTGTCCTGTCTTGCTTAAGGCCAACGAAGAAAATTACATGCTTTCAATTGGCAGAGTTATTGGAATTCAAAAATCGGAGAAAAGTTATGAAAGAACAGCAAAAACTAACGGACAACGTTTCTTCCCTTTATTTATGTTGTTCTTACCCAATTTTCCCCAATTTTTTAACCGTGGTTCCCAAACAATTCATTTCAGACATGTTTATCCTTTTACAATGATTTGTTACTTCTTCAATGCCCCCAGTTTATTGAGAAAACCTGGGTATTATATCTGGTTAATAATATAATGTTACTGTAATCAATTATGATAATGAAAGTAAAGTTATAATTTATACGTAAGTTATATATGGAAATAGTCTGAACCCTTAATTTAAATGAAGAAAAATCCAATTAAACCTCGATGAAAATTCGAGAAAAACGGGGCATTTTCATGAAAAGAAAGAAGGCAAAATTACGAATGTGTACCATACGGTCCATATACAGTCAAACCTCCGTTTAAGGGACACTCCAAATAAGGGACATCTCTATGAAAGGAACGGATGTCCTGATCTGTGTGAAGGACATCTGAATGAAGGACACCTCTAAACATTCTGGTCCATTGGGTGTCTCTTATTGAGAGGTACACTGCGTACCGGTTTCTGGCCCGCGAGCGGCATCAATTTCGCAAATCTAGACCGCGGACCAAAAGGGTTGTGCATTCCTGTCCTGTGGGAATCAGCCAGGACAACCAAATATTAACGTTACAGCGGAGGTGTCGTTACAAGCGTGGTTGTTATAACAGAGTTTGAATGCATGCTGCTGCATTATCATTTCATTCAAGATGTTGGGAATTTTTAAAATACCGATAGAAAAGTCTGAATGGCGAGCTTCGGCTGACGCCTAGAATATGCAATGTCTTCTTATAGGAAATAGTAGCATGAAAGTAAGCTTCAATTAAAAGGAATTTTAGGGGGGTTACCACTGATAGATTGACGCATCTATCTTTCTCAGAAATCGTTAACCTTGATCTAGTTCCAGAGTCTAGTTTATTTAAGACATGGGAAGCGGTTGTTTGTTCTTGTCAGGATGTGGGTAGGCGGGTAAATTCCATGTAAGAAATCTTTTAGCTTGAAAACATCGACATCCAGACATCCATTTCTAGTTAGAGATTATATTCCAAGGAGTAGAAATACCTATAATGAAACAAAGTAATAATAAAAAAAAACGAAGATTTTTATAAACACTGGTCAATTATGAGATTGTTAAAAAATCATTTGATGTCACATGATCAATGCAACTGAGTTAATTGCCTCAGCTTTACCAAGGGATTTTAACTTTTACAGCCGCGAGCCAAAATCAAGAACAAGATCAGCGCTTTGCGACACACGGGACTGTTTGTTCTTCGAAACACAGTGGTATAAAATGAATCTCTCTCTCACTCTTATTTAGAATTTAATTTTGAATAGATTGAGTTAATGAAATCTCAGTATTTTTTTTATTAATTTATGACCTGAACACTTTTCTTTGTTTTGAATCAATTTTTATTCAACTGCATTGATGTCACATTATTTTATCATGCTTGCAAGGTGTTAGTTAATAAAATGCATTTTTTTGGAAATTTGCAAAAGAATTAAGTATTAGATGTAAAACTTTATATGTAATATATGTAATATGTACATATATGTAAAACTTATATGTACACTGGCATAGTATAGTAAATACAGTCAAAAACATACGTGTACCAAGTTTGAAATAAATCCGTCGTTTAATGATATTTTAACTTGAACATAGTTTTCACCATGTTAACATGATAAATATGCGGGATGAATATTCATATTCAAAACAATGAGATTGATTTGAATGAAGAAGAGAAATTCAAGTAGGCTTCGTTGAAAATGCGCGAACAAACGGGACAATTTTTATAAAAATGTCGGGAGGGCTAAAATTACAGGAAAATATGGTAATGTCCCGGAAAAACGGGTCATATGGTAACCTTAAAAATATACAATTTTCCCTTCTATTTGAATGATACGTTTTCTTCGGCAGCGAAATGTTTCGTCACGTGTCAAACTACAGATTTTTCCAGTCTGGGAATTGGCACCTATGCATTTGCATTTTGAAATATCACGCCAAAGAAAGGTAGAAAATAATCAAAAATAAATATCTTCCGCACTTTTAGAGAAAATATTTTTGCAATCGCAGAGAGAGAACGAGCTTTTTTCACTCTAATACACAAAATCAAAACTTTTCTGCTTTCGCTCGTTTCAACGTACCGACATATTTCGCACAAAGCACCTACCGCCGACTCATGGAACAAAATACGACGACATAATACTTCATTCAAAACAAAGCAGCATCAGCATCAGCAGCAGATGGCCAAAGATATTCAAGGAGGAGCTGTCAAAGTCTTCAATTTTTACGAGAGAAAAAAGGGTCTACCATGTTTTTGAGGGAGACGGTAGAGCAATCGAAATGAAGAGATTAGTCTCAAAGGAAGAGCTCGTGCCTTTGATCGAATGTAATTACTGCGCCGATAATTAACTGCATACGAGAAATCGATGAGGTTTCCTTGACTAGCTGTTGGTGAGCTCTCTCTCTCTCTCAGGTCTGTTTGTCTGCCTGTGTGAGGGCACACACCCACGCGTACGTACATACTGACAAGCAGTCGCTGTCATCTATCGACCTCAGAACCTGATGCAAGAGAGGCGGGAGGAACTTATTTCCTTTAGTGGATCTCTTCACTGCACTTCGAGACACGTTTTTACATATTTTGAAGTATTCTATGACTCGTAGCGCTACACAACTCGTCTCTCCCCTCCTTTTTTTCTTCAGTCGAAACGTTTGTCACTTCCTCACACTGATACTCCATATCCTGCATAAAATAAGATGTTTTCTTTGTGTTCCCTAAATTTTTTTTTGTTTTGTCGTATCACCAGCGCGATATGTGCTTGTAACAATCATTGTTACAGCCATTTCAATATCGATTTTGAATGTTTAATGATTGGCAAAAGTTCAGCCATTTGCTGGAATGGAGCAAAAAACGGAAGGTGGATGGCAGCACCATTTTAATACATGTAGTGGTGTCCAGACCCGCCATGGTACGTGATGCCGAGCCGCGCAAAAACTAGTTTTTGACGGCAAAGTCAGCTCGGGAAAACCTCAAAAACTGGTTTTTGAGAGACAGCGTGACGTAGCGATGCGTGTGCGGAACCGGCTTAACATGAGCTACATTAGACAGGCAAAAAACATCGTTGAATATCTTGGTAATTGGTATCTTGGTACATAGGTGCAACCTTCAACGTGATCTACCGCAGTTTGTCTCCTTTACTGCCTATAGGTGCAGATTGTCAGGCATAGTGATATACTAAAAGGTGAAAGCACGTGTGTGCGATTCCCCTAAAGGACAGTTGAATTTTCTTTCTTTCCTAAATATATGTTCGCATCAGTCAGCTAGTATCAAAGGTTAAAAACCTTTGTATACTAGAATAGTCGTAACAAGAGAAAATTATTATGGTAAATATAGGTTGTATATAATATGCTGGGGAAAATGTTATTTTTACCTGGTATTTGACGATTAATTTCTATAACATAATGTTATCAAAAACAATACGGTCTTTAACTCTAATTATCCAATCCAAATCTATTTATGTGTGTAATATTATGTACCCATATGTAATATTTACACCACCTAACAATAACTCTCCGCACACATACGTATATCGGCAGTGGGTATTTTGGTTTGTGACGTTTTCTCTGCTATACGGTCTTTGACAAGTGATTGCTGTTCAGGAGAATTAAGACGTAGGATGCTTATGGAACAGGAATGTGTGCCTAGAATGAGCTAAAACATCTGGGCGTCCGAACATTGGCTGACTTGGACACTTGGACCATGACATGTGACGCAAACATGACATCGATTCGTCGTTGTACGGCCTACACGACTAGTGACATCCAACAAACGCGGACGGACCACCACCAACGGAATTTGATTATCGAGTCCGGACGTGCCAAGGACGTTATAATATCAATTTAGATTTCGATTCTTAGATCACGATTTATAATAATTATTCCGTTGATTTATACTTCTGTAATTGGACTTGTTATTCTGTTATACAAATTTATATATATATATATATATACATATTTAATAAAATTCCGGATGCACCCATCTTTCGGGAACGCTTTGATATCTCCTTGAGATGGGAAGCGGGGTGCGTCCGGTCCTTCAATGTTCAATGTTCTTACTATTATGCGGGTGGGATGGGGGTATGTATATTGGGTGTGAAAGGATTGTCGTTCCGAATTTTGATATCAATCCAATTGAGCAATTCTGAGAATAAATAACGTGATCGTCACGTATTCCCAAGAGATCTTTACGATTAGTCCAGGGAATTTGTTAGTGTGTAAGTGCCCGAACCGGGATTCGGGCCCAGACCTACACAGTCAGAAGCTAGCTCCCTAACCACTGGACTGTCAGGCGGTTAATTGCAAAATGATTTGAGATACAGACCTAGAAGTTCGAGTTCAGCAACTCTATTACTTCTGCAGCCTGAATCTACAAGATGTAGGAAATCGTAGATCCCGATGTAGGAAGTCGTCTGGAAAGTTATCGGTAGGTATGCGGTTGCATCCGCATTTCAAAATTATTGTGCCGAATACCCATTACCTAGTCTAGATATCGATATTCAATTGATCGTGTACCAAAGTGAATGCGCTGAATATTCTTTATCCCTAGTTTGATCACAACAGTCACCAGCGACAAAATGTAATTGTAAAAAAAATAGGATAAACAAAATGAGAGAGAGCGCAAGATAAATTATTTAGTGACTAAGTAAATAAATATTATTTGCACGCATCAAGAAGTCGGCTTTGTATATTGATGTTTACCGTCAACATAAAACAACCGAAGTGAATAATCAATATGCCCACGAAGATTTCATTTTTGCCCTTTTTTTCTTGATCTTCACAATCACCTCGATCACGAAATATTTGAGAATATCGATCGAGACCTTTAAATAGCATATCGTTGCTATTTTAGAGGTTTTGTGTTCATGCATTTCCCTTTTCAGCAGCCTCTAAAGAAAGAAAGAAACAATTTGCTTGTCATTGTCCTCGTCGTCGTCGTCCAGGGAAACATCAACATCTATTATGCAAACGAAACCTACACGCAGGACGTTGAAGTTTCCATTTTGTACAAAAAATAAGAACGGGCTGGAAAATGAAAAGAGGGTAGAGACTTGGCTTGTTTAGAATCAGACATAATTACTCAACCGTACCTTCGGGAAAAAACGGGAGGGGGGGGGGGGGGGTTCGAATTAGTTTTCGTTTCGTGAATCTATACATATACAGGGTGGCGTGTCTGCAGGGTATAAGAAAAGTCGCCAAGTCACATTGTGATGGATGGCAAACCGTTGATCCCAGAGCGTGTCCGGAAAATTCACCGCCGGAAAATTCACCGCTAGGAAAATTCACCGCCGGAAAATTAACCACCGGAAAATTCACCACTAGGAAAATTCACCGACCAACAACTCACCGCTAGGAAAATTCACCGCCATGCAATTCACCACTAAAATTTTGGGTCCGTAGACCATTAAGAACCCCTGGCGGTAGCACAATACCGTTTTCGCAGAAATTCATAGAGAGACATGGGGGGTTTCTAATGAAAAAATTCACTGCACTGACAGATGGTGTAGGTGGACTGCGGTCTCGAAGCTGCTGTTTGTCGCTGTTTAAGCAGATCCCCAATTGTACAAAATACTGACATAACTACCGGAATTCTTCGTAAACATCCCTCCGGGAATTTCTGACTAATTGGTTCATGCAGGAACGTGTTCTAAGTACGAATACAAATGTAAATACAAAGGCTACAACAGGACAAAATGCTCAATAAGTGGTTGAAAAAAAGATGCCCACGTAAACAATATGTTGTCGAATAATTAACGCGAGCTGGATTCGAACCCTAGTCTTTAAGTTCACAGTCTGATACACTACCAACTACACCAATTCAGTTAAAATGCCATGACGTATTAAATGTTGTCAGAGCTATGTGTGTGCTTCGTGTTCTAGAACTCTAACAACTGAAGCTTCCTTTGTCGGTGGTAAATGCTTCTAATGCTAGAGTAAAATTTCTCGTTTCTAAGAAAACCCATTTCTAAGAAAAACCCCGTGTGTTTCTATACCACACTTTCCTAGACCTTTTTGTTCTTAGCCCTACTTTTTCAGATTTTTTTTCACCCCCCCCTCCTCCTCCCAATATAGCCAACCAATAAGATCCTATATCATACTCCCTTGGACTATTTCATCATCCCTCAGGTGGCGATAGTGCCCACATTGGGAAGCAAAGATCTATACTTTCGAATTATTGAAATTTTTTGCTTTTTCGATAACTTTTGTTTCACCCTGTGCAGCTGATTCTCCCAAATCCGGCACAAATCAGACCCGGGCATGTCGGATTACTGGAAGGGTAATTGAACTAAACCGATTTGAATCGTTTGTATAAACTTCTACGCACAGACATGCAGTGACATGTTTTCCCCATTCTATAAATTCACAGGAAATACGCCCAAATCCATAATACGGATTACTGGATGGGCCGGATTACACAGAATCTACTGCATTTATAGCACGTTATGTACGACAGTTTATTTCTCGATGTAATTAGCTTGCGTGTTTGTCTATTACCAAATTGATTCAAATAATTTCACCACCAGAGTAATAACTGATATTTTATTAAAGGCATAAAGTACGCAGTCCATGTTCCAATTAAAACTGATTTGTTACGGAAAAAGTGATAAATCGGTTATTATGAATAATAGCTCATCATCTTGGTAAGTTTTATAAACTTATCACTTTTCACTGGTGATTGTGCATAATACTCAAGCGTCCTTGGTAAATTTGATAACTACTAAACAAATTATACGCAATGATAATTTGACAATATGATACGTAATATCAGGGTGCGGTCGTGAAATTTGTTAAATAGGAGTTCGTCGTACCGAGACCCCATTGCAGAATTCGTGAAATAGGAGTTGATTATGCCGGGGTCCGATTGTAGAATTCGTTGAATAGAAGTTTGTTATAATGTGTGTGGTCGGATTGTACGCGCACAAACATAAAAATTCGTTAAATAAAAGAATCTGTTATATGAGAGTTCGTTATAAAATGATACGGTCGTAAAATTTGTTAAATACGAGTTCGTTATATCGAGGTCCAGTTTCAGAATTCGTCAAATAAGAAGTATTTCGGGAATAAGAAGTTCGGGAATAAGAATTAAGAAGTATTTTCGAAAAAATTCGTTAGACCAGAGTTCATCATATCCGGTTTAGGCGCTGACTCACAAGTACAATTGCTATACAGTCGAATCCCGTTTTAACGAATACCATTATAGCGAAAATCTCGTTTCAACGAACACTTTTCTAATTTCCGTAAATAAGTTTACATAGGAACAATGCTAAGCAACCTGGAATTCCTTTATAACGAAATTTCGTTTTAACGAAGTGATTCCACCGGTCTCTTGGAGTTCGTTATAACGAGATTCGACTGTATAAGTGATAAATCTAATCTCGTCAATGATTCGTCGCATTTATCAATACGAAAAGGCGATTATGTATAATAACCGGCAATTGCGATGAGTTTAGTACGATTTATCATGTTTACCAACGACGCTTGGGTATTATATATAATCACTGGTAAAAGTGATAAATTTAAAAACTTTACCAAACTTATCAAAATGATCGGCCAATTATGCGTAATAACCGGATTTATCGCATTCACCGTAACAGATACAACGCGACTGTTACTGGAACCGTTTCAATTTATGAATTCTGGAAAATCTTTTCCGAATTCTCTGGCTGTCAGATTCGTTATTCGAAATCGTATAGGGATGAATGGAAAAATAGTTTCTAGTCGAAGTGCTTCGGTACATCGTAAAGTTTAAAGGGAAGATAGTGGGGGGCGGCGAGAGGAAAAAAAAGGCGACGTTCTCAGACAGAATCCGAATTATTTGTCGAAAGCGGGGGCAAATGGCGGACGTGATCTCGTTGCAGGAGCAGATCGAACTCCCTACTGAATTTTCAGGCGCATAATGGTTATATAGCTCCCTGGGTAGTCGTTCGCGAAATCTAACTACTACATTTCCAAATATACGCCACGGTCCTGCATTGAGTTTTCGCAGCCAAAACTGGATAATGTATTTCGGGGCTATAGCGCTGGAAAGATTCTTTTTGTTTTTTATAACCTTCTATCTATTAGTATCAGGAGCTCGATTAATATTTCTGGATTATTTGCTTGCTTCACACACAGAAGATCCGCACATCGAAAAATTGTTATTAATTTCTCCATTGATTATTTTTTGAACACCCTGCTATAGAAAATATATTTTTCAATGGACATAAAATTAAGAATTTGTGCGTGTGGCCACACGAGGACAGTATCGAATCCAAGTAAATGCAATCTGAATGTCACGGCCCTCATCGATTGGAAGAGAGTTTATCGGAGCAAAGAGTCATCATTGGTACGAGTTAGTACAGTAGATCCCCTTGTTTGTAACGTTTTTCAGAAAAAACCATCATGAAAAACGTCGTTAGCGGAAAAATGCTTTAAACGGGAAATCCTAATGAGAATTAGAGTTGGTCAAGTCGTACTATGCGGGAAAAGGTTCTTCACATTCATGCATTGTTGAGGTTCTACAACAACGAACGTTTCTGAAGCAACCACCTTTTCGGAAGTAAAATGGTAGTCGATTGATTCTGTGGTGGTAGACCAGGACTGTATACGTTTGTAAGCTTAAGACTTGAAAATCCTTTTACTTTAATTCTAATTCAGTTATGAATAATTCTACGTGAACACCCCCTTCTGATGATTACAACCACTAGCGTTGGGGAAACGTTGAGAGGAAACTGTACCCATACCGACTCAAGAAACTCTTTTTCAAGTATCGAATCTGTCACTCAAGAATAATACCCAGTGCGTTTTTGCAACTAAATCCTCAGTAACGTCTTTACGGCTTCAGTGGTACCGACCTAGAACCCCCTTGGAGGGTTGAATGAAGATTTGCTTTGATTCTCAGGCTCAAACTGTTCTGTCTTGGTGGTTGACGTACAAGGTTCAGGATGAAAGTTCTGTGAGGTCGTGTAGACATTGTAGTGGACTGGAGTCGCGTTGATGCGGGTTCGAACCCCGCTGATGGAATTTGTGGTGGTCGTCACGTGTTGTGAACCTAGCGCGAAGTTTGTTTTTGTTGAACGCTTCTTATGATATGCGGTGACATTTTTTTTCTTTCAAACCGAGCACAACTCAGGTCTATCAACATTTATGGGCGATTTGCTACCTAGTGAGTTGTGCCGGAGGTGTAACTGTGTGTGTACCTAACAATCTGAGTGCGTATGTAGTGTTGTGTTTGATTTTTCAGTGCTGCCATCTATATTTCAGAAGGGAAGTGAGTGATGTGTTATGACTGAATTACATTTGTGCTGTTTGTAGGTCTGTTGCTCTCTGTGGCGAGACTTTTTAACGGGGAGATCGGCTCGCATTCGCGACTTGAAGTTGGGAATCACAGATAACCAACTTCAGCCGACCACCACTATGGCGACGGTGGGGTTCGAACCCGGGTCCTCGCGATGCGATATTTTGGGATTGTCTCACGCTGTCTGTGCGCGACTTCCGATAAACAATGAAGTTCCTTGAGTCCCGTTGCTGTCAATGGACGATGTCGCCTGTCTTGTATATATTATATATATGAGTGTTTATATGTTTGTATATATATGTGTGTCTATAGTTATTTGTGAGCCCCTTCGTGGCCCGCTGGCGACGTGCGTATGCACCTGCCCATGTAACCTCAACTTTTTGTCTTCTTACCCGCTGGTGGTCTTTTGGTGCTAAGTGATCCGGACACAGCATCGCTCTTCCACCATGGCCCAAACCCTCTGGGTGACCAGCTTATATCCCCTATGGGGACATTGAACATTGAAGGACCGGACGCACCCCGCTTCCCATCTCGAGGAGATATCAAAGCGTTCCCGAAAGATGTCCCCTATGGGGACAGAGCCATGGTCGGTTTCGGGTCCTCGCGATGCGAGTCCGTCACTATGACCACTCGACCACCATAGCAGCTGATATGTGGTGGCTGCATAATATTTGCGTTAAATTCACTATATATATATTTAGATTTATAATAAAATAAATTCCGACACAGCCACCTTTTCGGAGGTAGAACGGTGGCAAATTGCCTCAGGAGATAGACCAGGTCTGCGTGTAGGGTTTGAAAGAAAAGAAAAAGGGGCTTGACTAAAGTGTCGCCGGATGATTTAGGGGAAATAAAGATAAGTGTATAAACGTCGTTTTCTTAATATCAAATTTAACAAAATCGATTTTTTTTTAGTTTGTCCAATTTCGAATGACGATTTTTTTTTTTCATTTCCTAAAATGCTAATTGAATTATTTTTATTTGATCCGACCGATAAAGAAGCTGAATATGCGACGAATTGATTTCCGCGTCGAAATGTTTGGTTACATATGAAGTACAAGTAACTAAGGAGTAAGCGAATGCATAATGCAGTGTCATGAAGCTTCTTTGGGTATTAAATTCACATTTTATTTAATGGAGCGCATTTTTAATCGAGTACCGGAATTATCAACAGCACACATGCAAAACTTTTCATTAATTTTTTTTTCTCCCATGTATCTGTGCTTAGTTGCAGCGGAATAGAATCGATTTTCGGCTTATTTTTAAGTCCTGAGAAGCCGAACAGCTGCGTTTGATGCACTTAAAAGCTGCGTAAATGGCAACTACTCTTTCTTTCCTTTCGCTTTTGCCTACAAGGAACGACAGTCGCTATCATGTTCTTTCGAAGGGGGAAAAACCGTGCACTTTCTGTTCTTAAAACTTTTTCTTTTTTTCTGAGGTCGAATGTCGTCTTATTTGATTGATTGATCCCAACTATCCTAAAACATTTTTGCACGCATTTCTGATTCGTAAAGATCTCATTTCCCCTCCCCTTCATATACGTGTGATATCAGTTCAGTTATTTTTCCCATGAGCTTTCCTGAATGAAAAATTGGTCTTTACGAACATTGTTCGAAATAAAAATTAATCCTTAGAACGCTCCGAATCTGTAGTTTATTTTTATCATGAATAAATTTGCCAGTTTTGTAATGTTTCATTGAAACATGGTACTTACTAGTTGTAAATAGACGATTATGTGTGTGTAAGTGAAATTATTTATTAATTAAAAATAATACTTTTCTTGCTGAATGAGAGAAAATATTTTATGCCTGAGTTGAGGCTAAACAAGCTAATACAGAAAGATTGGGTTACCTCAATATTTTCATCGGGAAAACTACGTTATCCATTGCTTAACAGTATTTAATAAATGTAGAATCAAGTGTGGGATAGAGTAGATAAACTTTGCTCAATAATACTCAGAAATCACTAACGAATAAGGCAAATATGCGGAAAGTACAAAACTTCCAGTGAATTTCGACACACACAGGATGTAGAGGGAATTCTAGAGGGAAAAATATATAACTACCAATCACGCAGACCGAAGATTCCGATTGGGTTGGTTACCAAATCTGAAGTCGCGGTTGCTAAACGGAAAAAAGCACATCTGTTCACTTCAACCGTCGTGGTCGGAATGGAAATCGTGATTTCTGAATACGACGTTTGAAGTGAACAGACGTAATTTTTTTTCCCGCGGAGCAACCAAGAGTTTGGTTGCCCCGCTGGTTGGTTACAAGTTTTGTAACCAACCCGAGTGCGATACTCGGTCAGCGTCGTTAGTGGTTATACTACGGTAAACGTGATAAATCGGTTATTATACATAATAACCGGTAATAAAGCATACCTATCAATCGTCTTGGTAAATTTATTACATCACTTTTACTGACGAATCCGCATAAAACCCAAGCATCATTGGCAAAAAAATGAATTAAAGTACGCTTCGTTGGAAAATGTCGAAATGTTCCGTGTACAAGTAATGTCAATGAGCAAGTTGGGACGTCAAATATATAATAGAGTGAAACATCGCTGCACCGATTCTCGATATAGCGATAAATCCCTCTACAGCGATATTTTGCGTCTTGTTTGGAAATACCGCCTTTCGAAATAACAATAACCCATCTATAACGATATTTTTCCTTGGTCCACAAAGTATCGTTATATTGAGAGGTTTCACTGTAAATGTTTTTTCCTCGTTAGGTAAGAAAAGAACAACAGACAAGCATTGCCTCAATGCGATGCTCTCTGATTGTAGGGATTTCTTTGGAAAATACCATAAAAAAAACATGTCGTTATAGCCGAGGTCGCTGCGTTTTCATCGACGTTATCAACTGTTAAGTTATGGAGAAAGATGGTCGGGATAATTCACCTGCATATTTCGCAGATAGTGAGCAATGATTTGTGTATCGGAATTTCTGTATCGTTCCATCACTTAAAATTCAAGGCCACACACATCGTGTTGATAAGAAACTAGGACTCAGGACAAGTGGAGATTTCGAACGATCTGGAGTTTGGCCAAATCCCAACAGCGTGTTTGGGGCTCAAGTTGATTTCTAATGGTAACGAATATATTTTTTATGTTTTTTCCCAAATCGTCTCTCACAGACCCACTAGCGATAATACAAGAGTTTCCAATGAAAAATGTTTCATACTAACAGTGAACAATACTCGATATAACGATACATCCCACCACAATGATATTTTATAAAATCTTGTTTGGAATTGCTTATAGTCTAATGCTAAACTCATCTCTAGAAAACGATATCCTTTACTAGGATGAGTCTCTGTATAACGATATTTGCTTCAGTGATTCTGAAACTGCTACAACGAAATACATGTTATACGACAATAGTATTTAATGCAAAAAAAATTGATATGATGCAACCAAAGGCATATTGGTAATAAGGTAATTAATTCGCTTCTATATTTGAAAATATACATCAATATCGTCTATCGTTATTAGAAATTCAAAATGATGCAAATTTAGATAAATTCTGTAACCGATAATTCCGCTACAACGATATTTTTTCTTGGTCCACAAAATATCGTTATATCGAGGTTTCACGGGAAATGTTTTTCCTGTGTAATAAATTCTTTTTGTTACCAAAGGTAATACAGATTCATAGATGCATTTTGTTTTGGTCCTTACTAACAACGCCAAATCAGAAGAGATGTCCGCAACAGTATAAATTTGGTTGCGACTGATGACAATGCCTCCTCTCGATATAACGATAACCCTTCTAAAACGATATTTTCTGTTCATCCGTAGAGTATCGTTATATAGAGATTTTAACTGCGTAATGTTTGCATTTGTATTTATAGGATCACATTCTACACGTTATTCGAACGTCAGGAAAAAACACGATACGTTCGTTCAGAATTATGTTCACTTTGCGTGACTTCGCCATTCTCTTCGTTTGTTAAATTAACTATATATATAAGAAAAAAGAACAGAAAATCTCTTAAATAAAAAGGGAAAGAAAGAAAAAGAAATAAGAAAAAAAAAAGGCCAGAGACGGGGAAGTTAACAACTACTACATGTTCGCGTGATTTCAGAAATTCGTAGGCAACGCGAAAATAGTTTTTTTCCTCTGTGTTCGTTGCTTCCCATTTCCTTGCATTATCTCTTAGCCACTCATCCAGTCTCCAGCTCTCGATATAAAAATAGCCAATTCTCACGTAAAACTTAAGCCTTTAATCTACTTAAAATTTATGAGCTTTAGAGGGGTTTCGAACCCGATTGCGACGTGAAAGTGCTTTCTTGTCAAAAATGATTGCGTTGGAATAATGTTGGCCCTTAGTAGCATTTTTGAAAACGCCTTATAAATTTTTGAAATGAAAGCTTACGTTTGGAATGTAATGTAAGATTCTTAGATTGAAATTGCGTGATCACCTCAAATCTCCTCTTTCTCAAATTGGTACATGACTCCGATTTTTCGGTTTCGAGATTTTTGTTGAAATTCAATAGAGAAAAAAAGTGAATCCCCTCTACATGTGAAAACAAATAACTAAAATTTAGCTGCAAACACGCTTTTACACGGCACATGTTTTTTGCAGCATACCAACTGAACACATTCAATACGAAAAGGATCGATATACACATTTCTTTCAGTAAAATTGGGATTTGGAGCAACATTAGTCATATCTCAGGCCAATGTGTTGTTGTATTACATATTAGGATATTATTAATACAGAAACTGTATAAATATCTCAATATGTAATGTAATACATTTTCTTTGGCCTACTAGTGGGAATAAATAAGTACTGTAGTATGAATATTTGGCGTTAATGTGGTCATCGTGGTGGAGACTCATGGCGAAGATCCAGGTTCGGAATTCGCTGGCAGCACAGTGGTGGTCGACTGAAGTTGGTTTTCCTGCTTGAACCGGTCACCCAATTGAAAAAGTATCTCCGCAGAGAGCAGCCAGCTCTTCAACACGATACTGACACAACACGAAAAAACCTCAGGCATTTGTCATTTTGACTTCAAAATATGGAAGGCGGATGGCAGCACCAGTACAACAGGAAACAAGCGTAATTCTTAGCGTGGCCCTTAATACGTTAGAGCCGCGCACGCGCGCACACACACACACACACACACACACACACACACACACACACACACACACACACACACACACACACACACACACACACACACACACACACACACACATCGAATACGTTCCGGCATTTACTAATTCGTTTCGTTAGGAGTAAATTCACGGCAGGAATGTTTACTAGGTGCATGTACGGTGAATTAACAGTTGTGTGGATATTTCTAGAAGTATTAAAATTATACTCTTTTAGCTTGAATAAGTATTATTTCTCAAATTTTCACAATAATTTCAAGTATTTTATCTATAAATAAGTCAGACATTTTATTTCTCCTTATTCGATAATGCACGAAGCAATAAAACATATACGTAATATAAACTATTTGTAAAAAATCGAATCAAAAAAACATTTGCTTCAGAATCTCATATGAGACTGTATTGATAGTCTTCCGTTTTTTTTTTGGAATAAATTTCTTTTGTTTTTGTATTTTTTATACTTATTTTCTGAAATGTTGTGCGTGAGCACATCATTCAAAGGAATAAAAAAAAGAAAGCCCTCTTGATTACTCCCCATTTTCTTTCATCAAATCGCATGATTAACTCTGGCACATGATTGCTTTTTAATGACCAAAGTTGTAGTTATTTTAACTCATGAATATTTATCGCCCACAACCGAAAATTCGCTTCAGTGTCAAAAGGAAGAGAAAAAATAATTTACTTCGTTACTAATGTATTTCATTATTTTCATTTTCTAATGTAATTATGTTTCAGGAAGGACTTGCAGCAGTTGGAAATGTTACGTTATCGTATCAGTAGTCTTTAACTGAAAAAAACCAATAATTTTTCTGCTTGAGATGAGAAATAAAAAAAAAAAAAATGCGTAAAATGTATATCTACTTTAATATCAATTCACGCTATGATTCATGCGAATTAAATCATCATGACATGCAGTACAAGTTAAAAAACAAACAAACAATGATTAATATAATGCTTCTTTCCTTTTGGCGATAATCAGATTTTACCTTTCAAAATTTCATAAACGGAAGGGAGAAATTTGCAAGTCTTGATATTACTTGGCTCAGCTCAGCTCATGAAGAAAAATCTGGTTCCAACAAGTTATTTGCGGCAGTGTGAATGAATGACAAGTTTTCACACTGGATGAAAATCGGAGGAAAACCTAAAATGTTACATCTACCTTGTAAAAGCTTTTCCAGAAACGCAAAGTGGTGATTTCTCTCTCCCATAAAGTTCTGTTTGCTTATGTGTAAAGTACATACATAAACACAAAAAAGTTGAGAAATTTTGATCAATAAATATAAAATGCAATAATTTGTTTAAAAGATGGTAAAAGATGATGTATAAAAGACAGTTTTATACAGTTTTGTAAAAATAAATTATAAAAAGTTAATGGTGTTCTACTAAAAAAATATTAGAACGATATTTTAATAATTTTTCTGCTTCTGCGTATGGGCATTTATTTTGTATAATGATATGGCAAATATTTTCACGAGATGTGTGTGTCAAATGAAAGACCTGTGTATCAAACGAATTATTGCTATAGAAATTCCCGTATTACGTTCATTGTATTATTTTTTTATGTTTACTTCGGATTGACCCAATGTCTGAAATTCTCCATAGTTCCATCCTATTCTTTTCATTTAAAAAATTTTCATTCCATTTTTAAAAAAAAGATTCCCAAACTTTTAAGAAGTAATAACTAGACCTTAAAAAATGTAAAAAAGAGATTGAATAAATTGATAATAAAATACGATAAAATTGATAATAAAATACCAAAATAGATAAGTAAAAATAGAGTGACATGAATAAAGTAAAAAAACAATAATACAATGAACAAATGAAAAAAAATTAATTAATAAAACTACATAAATAAATAAACAAAAAAAAAAACATTTACATACGGAAAAAATAATTTATACATTTTTCCTTTATAAATCTCGATGGAGACGAAAATTTGAAATTAAAAAAAAAATTAAATGAATTTTCTTTTACGATGAGTTAAAACATTTTAAATTACATCTATTTCCCAATTCGTGAAGGATAAGAGTATGCGGGACGAGCTGTTTCTATTCACGTAAAAAAACGGCATTTATTTTTTATCGCTGGAACTACTTATGCATCCAATTTTTGTTTCATGTTGCTACCGAAAGCCTTTTTTTTTAATGAATAAATAAAGTATTTTAATTGCCCCCCCCCCCACACCAGCCTGAAAAAAAAGAAAGAAATCGAGCTGTGAATTTTTTTTATAAAAAAAACTGAATTAAAAAAAAAATAGATTTCTAAAGATTGCTATTATTCAGTTAATATACAGCCAATTGAATGGTTGCGTTAAAAAAGATTAAAGAACATAGAAAAGTGTTTTAATTTGTGCATGGGAAGCTCAGGGGAGAGGGAAGAGCTGAAGTTGCAGCAGTGAAAGTTGTGAATTCTTTTATATCGAGAATTTGTTTTAAATTGAGAACGGAGAAATTGTTTTGCGAAGCACTTCTTTACTATGAAAACGAATTTTTTCTTGGTCCTTTCGTGCTGTAAGAGTGTGATGTTCTGTTTCAGTTAAACTCCTTTTGAGAAAAACAAGAGTTAAGAAAAAAATGTTTCGCGAAACCTATTTATGACGTTTTTCTCTCTGTGTATGATATTCCAGTTTTTTACATACCTTAATGGTTTTTTGAACCTTTCTTGAACGAATTTAATCTGTTTTTCTTTCCAAAAAAATTGGTCGTAAAAATTACCATTAATTGTCCAAATATCCAGGTATATCGGCAGATCGATTTCTGGATTACGTCATGTGGGATATTTTCTATACTCTCACATTGGCAATACAAGTTGTGCTACAGAACTCAGATGTGTTGGTCTAGACCTCAATTAACGTTTCGATTCGTCCCACAACTGCTCAAGGGAGTTTGAGGTCGTACTCTAAGGCTGGTCGTCCACTGGAAGCTACTGAAAGCTGTATATATGATCGTGTATACTCACACGCTAAGTCGCGTGTACGCGCAACACTAGTCTTGCGCACACAAGCGACTTGTTATGGCTTGCAGCAGCTTGTAGTGGATGAGTGGATGATCAGATTTAGCGCGGATCGCAACAATCGTTCCACTCTCAAGTTTTCCTCTCACTGTATAATATCATGTACGCTATGTAAGATCTACACTTCTGAAGGACGGTACATTTTGATCCTAGCAAAGATGGCTTTCCGTTTTGAAGTATTGTGTGCCACAATATATGAATGACGTGATATCCCATGAGATGCGAACGTACTTCGAAAAAGAATCTGGAACTTAGCCATGTATAATTTGTTGGAAGAAGCAGTTTTCAGTTGAGCGGAAGAAGAGTATTCTTATACAAATGAGAAATGTTCGCTGTTCAAGTTGACTGTATCAAATTTCGATTCCATTTTTCGGAAATACTTTCGCTTCAGATATTGATGTTGCTGAATGAATATTAAGGAAAGATAATCTTTTCGAAGTATAAGTTGGTGTTATTTATCTCAACAGAACCTTTGGGCATAGGCGTATAAATAAATAAATATGTATGTATGATTCATAGGTTTCTGTTGTTTGCCCTTACTAAGTGCTTATCGATTGTCTTGGCAAAACTAGCAGATCCTTTCTCTCGACGTCACTTTTGTGTGTTGTACGTGGTTTTTTCTCTTTTCTCCTTAGCTTTCTTTTTTTTTTCTCTTGGTGCCTTTCTTTACCTTCGTGGCCTTTCAAACAAACCCATCGTCAATTCTTTATTTTATTTTCCTCAACATTCTGCGACCACCAAAAGAAAAGAAAGATGAACAAGAGACGAAAAGAAATTACTCGATAAAGAATGTACAGGGAAGGACTCTCTATTTCTTCAAGGCCTCGTAGGCATGGTACTATTAATTAGTGATCAGCCCAACAAAAAATATAAGCGCATACAAAAATAAATGTTGGAAGAGTCAAAATTCGTTACAGCAATAATGCCAGCATTGCTTTAACGACAATCCGTCGTGTAAATTTATAATGTAAATAAATAATGTGAAGTAGTTAACGACATCGACATTGCATCATCAATCTATTGAAAGTGAATTTGATGTCATTCTTAAAGTTTCGGAATGGGAACGAACTTAATCTCCTAGAGCAGTGGTTCTCAAACTTTTTTGGTGTCGTAGCAGTTTTTTGAAGAAAATCTCATCGCGGAGCACCGATGCTCACCTATCGCTAAAACGATTACATAAAAGACAGTGCCTCAGGCCCACACGAGCACGACCCTACACCAATATTTCTAAACACGTGGGGGAGGGGGGACTCGGAAAAATCACTTTGCCCAGGTACTCATGATTTTCTTAACACGACTCCGAGCCATATCTGAAATCGTATAAACTACTAATTACTAGTTAGTATCTAGAACTGGGCTTATCGCGTGCGACAGTGACAAGTGTATGGTGAGAGTAGATGTAATGAGCTGCCACAAATTTAACTACATAATTTACCTTAAGTGATCGCTATTGTAGGCAGTTCAGCTGGGTCGTATGTTTGTCATCAAGGTCAGATATTTAATTAAGAATATACCACCCAGCAAAACAAGGGATATAGTGAGATAGGCTAGTCCGCATAAGGGCTGCCCAACGCACATTTCAGTATAGGCTTCAGAAGCCGAATGGTAACCATGAGGGTACCACTCAAGGCTGGAAAAATCTATAGTCAGACATGATCGGGACGTAAAAATTTCGACTGAGCATGTACTTTTTTTTTTACCACATGCCCGAGAGACGCGAGCACATGAAAATTTTTTTTTAACACTTCCGTTTATTTAATTTTTTCATCGATGGGTGCAAGAGTTCTCACACACATCCGTGGAATTTCACAGAAATGTTTTCTTTGGCAGTCATGATGCGAATGTGTAGTCAACGTATTTTGATTTATTTTTACATTTCTAAAATTTAGCAGCTCAGCGTGATCATGGGCCCTCATATTCCCATATGCCGTAACACGCGCGCGCGCTCGCACACACACACACAGTTAATAAAATCACTCCTAATCACTTGTATGCATCAGACGAATAAATTATTGTTTTTTAATAATTTCTTAATAAATTTTATTTTCTTTCCCGTACGGATAATTTTTGTATGGGAGAGAAATGCATATATATATATATATATATATTGCTTGTAGGCTTAAGACCTGTTGAGACCTATTGAAGAAAAACAAAATTCTCTTATATCTCTTGAAATAAAATGGTTGTTGATTTTAAACAGATGTGCAGCATGAAAATGAACAACATTTGGTGTGAAACTATATTTTTGTAAGTTTTATGCTTAGTGTAAGTTTTATGCTATAAAATAGCAGGAAAAAAAATCAAAAATTTATAATTCCATATTAAATGTTGTGTTTATTTTATTTCTTTACACTGTATTTGTTTAAAATCACAACCAATTTATTTCAAGAATTATAACAGATAGTTTTGTTTTTATTTAGTAGGTGGCAGCAGACACCCTATAACTTAACATTATACGTTTAACCTTTAACGTTTAAATGATATATTCTATTCATTTCATGCAATTATATTCATTGAACGGATGTAAAAAAAATTAGAAAGAGATTAAGAAATGAAGGCCGTCCGCTTGAAGCTAATTAATGTGCTATTTCTTAACTTGGATTTTTTAAATCAGTTATTTTAAGTTATCCGCTAATTTCGAAACTAATTCGATTTTTATATTTTTATTCTGTTACATTTTTCCCTTGAAACTGTTCTCAAATGGTACTGCGGGTAGGGTGGGAGGCAGCTGAAGTTTCCCGAAACAAAAAAGTGGAGACAATAAAAAAATTTAGGTCTTGTCTTCTAAAACTCCCTGCAAACAGTTTGAAACTGAAATTACAATGTCAACAGTTTTTGTTGAATCCATTCGTATTTACCAATTTCGAAAAATTTGACCAAAATATTTTCAAATATGGTCACTTATCTGAAATGTTTTGTATAGGAACATCTTTCTCAAGACATCTAATAAGTTTAATCAAATCAAGTTAAATTATAAACTTTTAATAAAAACTTTAATTGATCGATTCGATTAACTCAACTAGAAATTTTAACTCCGATTAATAATTGATCCATTAACCGACCCGATTAATCGATTAAACAGATAAGTCCTAATTATAAGCAAAGCAGGAAATTTTCCTCCTGATATTTTTTTTTTCTCTCTCGCGGGTTCGCAAATTATTTTTCCCATTCATGCAGGTTCGTAAAAATGTTCAATTAATTTCAGCTCTGTAATGAGAAAAGGTTCAACAACACTGAACTAAACCGTACAAGGGGCCCAGGCTTTAGTTCAAAGAGGTAGTTTTATCCATTTGCCTTATAATATATTCAATACTACAATGCCCTCTGATAATCCCGGTTTTTATCAGTGAATTTGCGTCGGTTGCTTGATCCGGCCACCCTATCCTTGACACGCGCTGGCCGAAGTCAGTTCGCGTATAGTAAATCGGCTATGATTCTATAAGTGAAGTGAATTGTATCGGTGATCTGTCCAACGGCGCGGAAAATTACAATTAGTGGTTTGACTAATTTTAGATTTTTAATTGGTGACCGCATTTTTCCTTTCTGAAATTTCGTATTTCTTTCAAATTCAGGTTTAAAAAGTGATATTTAAAAATATCACTTTCGATATTTTTTATGCAAACAAATCAATTTGTTTTTAAAATTGATAAAAGTAAAGCCAGTGGCAATATTTTTCGGGCACGTAAAACATTGATTTGGGCATGTGCAATTTTAAGTTATATGAACGTTCATCGTACTGAACGTTTTTGTGATCCAAAGTAATGCGCTCATAATGGGTATTTCAGAACAACCACTTCGCTCACAGAAAAGAAAGATATTACCGCATATATATCTTCGCTTCAACAAGAAGGCACTTTCAAAGTCGGTTTAAATTTTTTTTGATAAAATTTTAACTTTGATTAAAAATTTTGATTATTTCTGAAGTTGGTTCCAAAAATCTGGAATTATATCATTATGAACAAGCATTTGATTGAACGAGGACTGGGGTTTGATTCCCTGTGGAGACCAGCACTTTGTTTTCTTAGTTCACTTTGGCATATTAACCAGTGACCTCTTCGCTCCAGAGGTACATGTATGTTTACCTGCATTTCTGAGGGTTTTAAATATTTTTCCTGATTATTTTTCAAGTCAAGACCCGCGGTACACATACACAAATACTAATACAAATCAGAAAAAATGCCCAACGAGGTGGTTCATAAAAATATGGTTGTTGAATACATATCTAAACTATATCAGAAATACAGCAACCCAATAAGAGGAATAAAAACCCATTAATTGCGATAAAATATAGATATACATACTGCCCATATAGAAAATTATGGTTTTCTGATCTGAGTATGGATAGTTTCTCGATTTATTCCAACATTTTTATTGTATTTCCTTTCAAACGTGCCAATTGTGTTAGAATTGATGATTCCCGGTAGTAAGCTATTCCATTTATTAACAGCCCTATTAGAGAAAAACTCCCTGCGACATACCACAACCTAGAATTGTCCCTTACCGATCGATACTGGTGTCCTCTTGTCAAAAGCAATTGATTGACGATGCATTAATAACTCATGGTCCATGTTGTCCATCCCGTTGAAAATTTTAAGCACTTCAATCATATCCTCGATATCTGCGCTCTTCCAATGTAAACATTTTCAAAAAATCAAGTCTGTCTTCATAGCTTAAGCTGCGTGTGCCATCAAGAGCACGTTTGGCTCTTCTCTCCACCCCCTCGACCAAGTCAATGTCCCTCTGTATGTATGATCGCCAAAACCTGACGACATACTGTAATCAAATCCAGGTCGAACTAAGGCCTTTAAAAGTGGAAGGATCACTTTAGGAGAACGCGAAGAGACCTTCTTGAGAATGAAACCGAGCATTCTATTCAATTTTACAACCACTGCTGAACAATGTTCAGAGAACCTAAGCCACTCGTCAATGAGAATTCCCAAATCGGCGATCCTAGTTGCATCCGGAATGGATTACCACCATTCAACTCATAAGTGAAATGCGAGTTGTTCGAACCAAAATGAGCGACCATGCACTTGTCAACATTGAAGGTCATGCTCCAATCTGCTCCCATGCTGCAATCATATTCAAGTTCGTTTGGAGCCCCTCCATTTCGCTTTTATTGCCCACATCTGTGTACTTGGCTCAAATGGTCCTGGTAAAGATATCGACCCAAATCAATTACTTTATTAATCGATTCGTCATTTTTTTTTCTTTTTAAAGGACATTTTGACATACAATAAACACAAATCAATAAATTTTTTTTTTTTTTTTTGCCAGTTTCGGCTCAGGTTTGAAGCGGATAGTAGTCTCTTTGCTCGATGTATTGGACTCAGAAAAACAATCTCACTCTCTCTACTTCCATCACCTCAGGCTCATTTGTTGAAATTAAGAGAGGAGTGTTAAGCCTCTGCTTCCGCGCTTTAAGCAGCAGTGCGTGAATAAAGAAAGCGAAGTCGCGTTTCTCGTGGTTGTATACGGATAGCGGGTTTGGACGGGATTTCGACTTCTGGCTACCAGTACACTTTTACTCCAGAGCTCATTCGGCATACATAATAGCCAGGAAAAGTCTCTTTCCTTAATAAACCATTAGTAGTAGTAACAGAAACGAACAAATCCCTACTACTAACCTTCAATTTGTATTTTCGGTATATGTTTTGCATTTTCTGTATAAGTTTTGCATTTTCTGTATATGTTTTGCATTTTCTGAGTGTGTATAGCATCTTCTGCATTCATTTTGCATTTGTCATATGTATTTTGCATTTCACTTATGATTTTGAATTTTTTATATGCATTTTGCATTTTCCATATGCATTTCCCCCACATAATATGTACTCCTCATTCTCACTATAGTTGCTTTGAGAATTGATTCGTTGTTTTCAATATTTCCTGCTAAAATAGAATGCATTACAAAATAAATTATTGATAAGCCAAGAAATACTGAAGCATTTGTTGAAGCATATTCGCCGAAAATATTTCTTGTTGTTTTATTCTTTTTATGAAATATGTATTTTTTTTTTGTGGTGGGTGGGGTTAGTTTTCGGACAACAAACATGAGAAGGAAATGGGACGAAATACGAGATAAATGCGATTCCTAGAAAATGTTGTTTCGAAGTGAAGGATGCAGTTACAGATGTCGAAGAGGTACAACAACTATTTTTTTCTATTACGTCTAATCGATTTTCTTTCGATGCTGCTGCTCCTTATGTTCGCCGTTTCAAGTTATCGGTATTTGAGGTCTCTCGGTGAAACATATCTGGTTACTTGGAACTGCTTCGATCCTACCGCTACGGATACCCATTTGGACAAGTTTGCTTACCAAAACGCTATTCATCGTACACTTTTTAATAATGATCATTTATGTGTAAATGATTACATCAGTATAACATATCCTTCTTCTTCCTGATTGTAGAACTGAACGAATTAAGATTTTTTTGGCCACTCATGTTTTATTTAGAAATGTCTATTGTACAATTCAGACGAAAAGTATTACGAAAAATAAAAGTATTCGAGACCAATGTCTTTTCGCCTTTTTTTCAAACGTATCGTTATCCGGTTTTTTCATTCCCAACTGTAAGGCACTGATTGATGCGCGAGAGTTACGTTACTTTTCATGCAATTACCTTTGGGTTAGGTTAAAATCTCCTATTTAACCTCTTATATGTACCGTATATACTCGTGTATAAGCCGAGTTTTTTTGTGGAAAAATTTGTTCCTCAAGTGGGTGGGGGTGTCGGCTTATACTCGGGTCAGTTTTTGATGGGAAAATATCGATCCCGCACAATCAGTAGTCATTTTTGTACCAGTGTTAGAGAAACAGGCATTATTGGTATGGGATATGTTCAAACCCCCAATAATGTGAAAGACGAGGTGGTGTTGTGTAAAAAAGTGTTGCATCAGCAATGACATGGACGGAACTGAAGATGATATCCCCTTTGAAAGTAACAATGACAGCCCAGATGATGATAAAAACAAAGATGCCGCACCCCCCATGATGATCTGATGGATTACGATGAGCTTGGAGGCTCAGAAGAAATTTATTAAAAAGTTTGAATCATTTTCTATTGTAAATTACGTAAGCTAAATAATTTTGAATGAAAATATAAGAACTTTTTTTCCTTCTGAAATTCACTGATTTTTTGGGGTCGGCTTATACACGGGTTTCAATTTATTGCGATTTTGGTGGTCCTGAAGTGGGGGGGGGGAATCGGCTAATATACGAGTCGGCTTATACACGAGTATATATATATATGGTACATGCACATAGTAAATATTCCCCTGAGGAACTTGTAAATCGGAGCAAGTCAGAATGTGCAGTGTGTTCTGTATCTAACGCGAAGTTTATTTCTGAGAAATTTCTGTTACGTATTTGAGACGTACTGCCATCTCTATCTTCCGGATTCGGAAGCAAACAACTTTGCAGGTTATTTTTGCCTGTTGAATTATGCGCGAATTTTAAATATTAAAGGCCTAATTGCTCTCTGTGAAGAGTTTTAAAAATGGCAAAGCGGCTTGAATTCGCACCTGAAAGTCAGAAGCGGCATAAAACCATCTTCTGCTGTCCATCATGATACCGTCAGTGGGGTTCGAACCTGGAACCTCACGATACGAATTAAGAGTTGAAATTTCCTGTGATATTGTAACTGAACGGCGTGCTCAGTTAATAAGTTGTTTCAGACACACTTAGAGAAATCCGGCCCCTCTTTCCCTGAGAGAAAAGGAAAGGGAATTCAAATAAACTTGAGAATTATTGATTAGTAAAAATAGAGTATCTGCAGTTTTTGTAAATAAATATAGCAGTAAGGAAATAGGTATTTTCTGGATATTATGCCGAGGTGAACTCGGGAAGAAAGTCATCTGGTCTCCACCGGTAATCGAACACAGGTCCTCTTGCAAACCGGAAAAGTGTGCTACCATGTACAACAGTGGATACACAACTTTGCCTTACTTATTTCGTGCACTGTTTCATGAGGCGCTGAAGCCTCCCTTAACTTCAGCAAATGGTCCTCAGGTGGGACAGTAGAGGGAATGAGACGGCTTTTTCTCAGCCCAACACATGAAGGAAATGAATATTTATTTTCTGGATATTATGCTAAGTATGTAGTGCACACCGCGCTTGCCCGGTTTGCATGAGGACCTGAGTGCGATTCCCGACGGAGACCAGATGACTTTTCTTTTCGAGTTCACCTCGGCATAATATCCAAAAAAATATCTATTTCCTTGATGTATTAGGCTGAGAAAAAGTTGCCTCAAATACTGCAGTAGTTCGATAAAAACAGAAATTCACATGTTATGCGTTTCTTGTCTTGCTTCCAATAGAATCCTACGTGTACGTTTTCGGTCCTTCTGAATCTGGTTTGATTGACTTACCGGCCTGACTGAAAAGTCATGAAAATTTAAAGAGATTCGCCCTGACGTAGAAGGACTTTGCTACATCAGGTTTGCATAACAAATAGGATATATTTTGATTGCGCTTCGTGAATATGGAATACAACCATCTCTAACTGTACGAAAGTCTTTCGCACTATTTTGGCTGTTTGTACGTATCACGTGATGTGTTGTTCGGGGGATTTTTCCGTAGATAGGCGTAGTGAATTTTCGCGGCGCGCGTGGAAATCCTTTCTCCCTACGTAGTACATCGACTGTAATATGTTCATGTGCTCTTTCATCTGCCAAGACGACTACGGTAGATGAAAGAGTGCGCGCACACACAATCCAAGCGAGCTTTGCCGTTCTTTGGAAAAGCTCCCGTCACGCAATCATTTTTCCTCTCTTTGGAAGCTTTCGGGGCATGAAGCTCACTAGGAAAAGTTGATGTAAAACGAATGAGGGGGGGGGGGAATCCTTCTTGCGCTGACGGCATTATTTGTCCGAAGCCGAGGTGAAATCTATCCCAGAAAAGAGTTGCGCAGAAGCTTCCTGGAACATTCTGTGCGATAAAATCTTAGCTTTAGAGGTTCGCCGCGTTCCACTGTATTATCTCCATTTGTTGTCTTCTCGACAATTCATGTATGATAGTGTATGATGAATATACATATATGGGCTGCGTGTATAGGATGCCCAGAGTGTTTTTAGATTGCATAAGAGGAAATAACGTTAAACTATGCACTTGGTAGCACTTTTTTTGTTTTCATCTCGTAGAGCAGTGAATAACAACTATTTATTATTATTAATTTACGTTAATAACAAACGGGGAAAAATATGTAGAATAATACTTAACATTTATTTATTTTTGCTCTCTAATCAGGTCAAATATTGAATTTTCTTTAAACTTTAATCGTTTGTTTGTAGCGCTCCTGCTAGTACTTAACCGCACATGCCCCTCGTTAGCATTCCTCTGGGAAATTACCAACGAGAATTGGTATATGCAGGAATGTTTTGTGTGCTGTGCAAATGAGTTTCATCGGTTTACCAAATTGATGCGTGGTCCCAACTTATTTATATAGTCAGAGTAATATTCATGTTTCTGTTATACAGTCTTCCCATATTTTGAAGTGAAAACGGCAGATGCTTGAAATTTCATGCTATGTAAGTATCGTGTTGAAGATCGTTCTCCTTTCTGTAAGAAGTATTTTTCAAATGAGAGATCAGCTCGCATTCACTCCTAGAAGTTGGAGGACGGCAGAAAGACAACTTCGGCCGATCACCACTGTGTCGCCAACGGGGGTTCGAACATGGATCCTCACGATTAGAGTCCAGCTTGACACCCACACGACCGCACATCAACATGCATGCATTACTGCTAAGAATTCCGATATATATTTTTTTGCCTCATGAAGTATCATGGAAATTTTTTTATCATTATGATAATGTCGGGAAGAGGTTTGTTTTAGAATTTGCCTAGAGTCAGCTCCATATTAATCGATGATTACAAGAATCAAAAACCCCCTCACTTTGAAATATCAATCTTTTTATACTTGATTTCTCTCTCTCTTTTCAATCCATTCGGATATGAATATCGTAACTTGGAATTTTAAAGCTGTTTTCGAGTTACGAAATCAGAATCAGGAGGTTTTTTTATTTACCAATTTATTGATTCTTAATATCAGACTTTTGAATTAATCATTTTTTACTTCTATACCGTTTCTAAAATTACATAATGAGTTGTAATGGAAGACAGTTGAGGCTAACATTCCCGGAAGTAACCTAATTCTAAAAAATAAAAATATACCATATCAGGAAAAATTCAATTTTATAGGCTACTTGTTACCATAAAAATAGCTTTTCAATTAGAAAATTACGTCCACATAAAAAGCACCCAAGCTTAATTTCAAACATTTTAGATGAAATCTAATTGAAAATTAATGAGCCATATAAATTAATTATAATTTTATTCACGAAAAATCCCCATCATAATTTTTTACTCATATTCTTCTGTTTTTTAAGAAAAAAAAATCGATATTTTTTTTTAATCTCTTTGATGTCAAAATGAGAATTTGTTGGTCTGGAAGAATATCTTTATTAACATCAAAAATCTTTCTCATCTATTTTGTTTCTCGTGATTACGAAACCCATCATATGTAGTAGCAATTATGCAGAGTAGAGAAAGAGATGTATGTCTTGTCCATTTGTTAATTCAAAAAAGAGAAAACACTGCAGAAAGAGTAAACACTGGCTGTTTATGCAAAGATACCGATTTAAAAAAAATCCTCCCCTACTTCTACTGGTCATATATGATTCAAGCAAGAAATATTCTATCTGCTTCTATAGCGTAGTGGTAGCGCACTCGTTCCCAGCGCGAGAGGGCATGGGTTCGTGTCCCTGTAGAGACAGAAGTTAATTTTTTAATATCTTCATATGAACAGGTGGTTTTCGGTATACCTTGATAGTATCAATTAACTGGTGAAAACCCGACATATTCGAGTGGTTTTACAGTATCGAGGAAATTTGTTAAAAATCACATATTAATCAAGTCTTATAGGAGAGATGGACAAACTTATTTGACAGTAGGACAAAAAGAAGAAAAAAATTGGAGAAAATAATCCTAATTCCTCATTTTAACACCTCAGCCAGTCCTCGTTGAAAATAAAAGAAAAAAAGGGACATTTTATCGAAAAAGTTCGGATGACCAAAATTATACGAAAATGTCCTGTAATATGATATCCCTTCATACACAAGTTTCTCACCCGCGAGCGGCAGAAATAGCTCATATCTGGCCAAGGCTATGTAGCATATGGGCTGTTATATGGCCCTGAAATCTGGCGCATGGATTGGAAAGTTGTGTACAATGTACGTTCCTGCAGTATAGGCTCCGTTTATTTTTCCTCAGTATTTGTTATCAGCTAATCATTGATTCTCATACTAGAAGAATGCACGAGAAAACAAAAGCGATGCCAAATATAACAAACTAAACCAGAATTTCTGCAAACTTTCGTCTTCCCAATACGCATGTATTTCTCTTTTCATTACTTGAGGTTTTATCGCCAATTCAATTTATAGCGTCATAATGAACGTTATTAATTACTGCTATATTTTTTACCTCCCTTTTCCCCAAGGATATAAGGAGCCATCTCACACAGAACCTATGAATTCAACATTGCTTCTTTTTTCCCCCCTCTTTCCTGCTTTCTTATCTTTTCTCTGAAAATACTGATGAGGTATCGATCGCATCCTACTGCTCTGCTGCTGCAATATTCCTTGCGAGGAAAAATTCGAAAAATTCGTTTACTGGCCATGATCTGCGAGAGAGAGAGAGTCTATAGGCCATTTCTCTCTGCTTTCGATGATAGTGCTTAAAATAAAGAAGGAACACGACGAAAAACTGCGAGAAAACGAAGAAATTGTGAATTTTTTTCGTTGGGAAAAAATATTCCCAATTGGGGAATTACTTTTTTATCCTGTGAAAAAAAAAACCGTCTTTCCGGAAAAACTAATATAATTAATAAGAGAAAGACGGTGTGTAATAATGCTTTAATGAAAGATGAGCCTATCTTTTTTCACTAGTACTTGCGTGAGAGATTAAAATTCTGCTTTTATATATACAAAAATATATATAAAAGGGAAAAATTATGTTTTTAATCTCGTTGCATAGCGAGCACGCACATTTTCAATATACACTCTAATAGTTTTCATGAACATCAGATTTTAAAAACAAGGGACATGGTGTGGAAAAACGCGACTCCAAATTGCTTAATCGGAAATTCTGAGATTATGCGCTTCACTGAAATTACAAAGAAGAAATATTTAAAAAATTATCATAGAGAGAGAGTATTTTTACTTTGAACAGTTTAAAATATTAAATATCAAAGTTGATTTTGAAGCACGAAAATATCATAAACACGATTGTCTAGAAAATTTAATGATTCGGTACAGAAACATGAAACTGTGCAATGAAATGCCAATGTAGTTTCTCAGTAAATGACTTTTAATAGCCTTACCAATACAGTTTATACATTATTTATTTGAAAATGCCAAATAGTTTGTTTTTTTCGAATTAGAAATGGTAGTCAAAAAATGAAAAGATGAAAATTCGGGCATTTCCCATTTTACTTCAAAATATTATAAGACATATGGCAGCAATATTATAACACGAGACAAGCATAACCCTGACAACATAAATATGTTAGGGCTAAGCATTGCATACACGCAAAACACATTCTTGCATGTATCAATTCCTTAGAAACTGTTCAGAAAAGCGTTTACGATGTGCATGCACGGTTGGGTAGTAGACTTCGAAAACGTTTCTGCAGAAGAGTAGGCAGACCTTCAATATATATATATATATATATACGGTATCTACACACCATCAAAATTCCATTTGAAATTTTCACATCAAAATATGGAAAAAGATGAAAGCACTAGTGGCCGAGTAGTGCAGTGTTAACATGCTCACCTACCACCATGAAGGCTAGTCTCAGGGTTCTGAGAACATGGTCTCAGAGAATAACATGGATAACAGTTTTTTCCCTACCGAACCTGAAGTGACCACTACTAGAGATGGTGTCTTTATTTCTAACACAATCCGATCGGTAGTGAATTTTTGTATGGCGATGTGACCCGAGTTGGGGTACGGGAAAGTTCTAAAACAAATGTTATTTCGACATTGTCATAATGATTGGTTTTTCGTGATACGATACGTGACAAACGGAAAATTAATAGGAATTCTCATCAGTGCTACATACATATCGATGTACGGTAGTATGGGCATCGTGCTGAATTCTCATGGTGAGGATCTACTTTCGAACCCCGTCAGCGGCACAGTGGTGGTAGTCTAAAGTTTGTTTTGTGTGGTTTTCCAACTTCGAGGTGCGAACGTGAGTCGTTCCCTCATTTAAAAAGTCTCTCTGCAGAAAGCAGGCTGAACCTCAACATGATACTTACGCAACATGAAATTCAAACAATACCCATCTTCACTTCAAAATATGGAAAGTAGATGGCAGCATCAGGAAGAACACTGAACAATCACAACTCTTTCAACATAAATACTCTAGCCTCCCACGTACTCTCAGAACACACACATCCTGGCATGTACCAATTCATTAGAAATTCCTCAAAGGAATGCTTATATACGAGGTGTATGTACGGTTAACTAGTAGCAACAAAAATAAAATACATAAATAAATGGAATACTTCGATTTTTTTTTATCACTGAAGTTTCATAAATAAAAACAATTTGTTTTAACGAGAGTAAACGTCAAAAACCGCAAAAAAACGTTCGAAACAAAATAAAAATGTTAGTGGAAAGTTAAAGCAGGTATTTCGCAAGCAAAACAATATGACAAATGACAGAAAACCAATCTGGGGGTTTCATTATTATTTGCTGTTTTTAGCACCTGCTTCCATTTTCACTCATTTAGTATGTATTAATGATCAATTATTCTTCTTCTGTTCTTTATCCGAGTTCTTACCCCAATACTGCTTATGCCAGACTTCCAGCGAGAAAAAAACATCTTTTTTTTCGCCTCACGATTGTTGTTCCGAATAGAACTTTGGTAAAACATTGAAAACAATCGAATCACGCTATGCATAAAAGTACGTATGCTAAGTTCGATAATATTCTCTGAAACGTTCATGCGTAATTAAGTTTAGAAATTATTACCCCGGTTTTACCTTTCCGAAATAAAATCGGACGTGCCACATGAAAAATGCGCATTCATTTATTATATAAATGAATCTTTGAATGGAATGGAAGATTTTAATGAGTTTTATTTGTTTCTCGATTTTAAATGAATCATGTAAAGTTATGGGAAAAGAGCCAGTTCGTTAGTAGCACCCCAGAGCAATATTTAATTGCTAAATTACATTATACTACAATCTCCTCTCCTAGGGTAAGAGCCTTTATGCTCCATATTTTAAACGATTGCGTCGCATTTTATTTTATTTTTGATTCAATAAAAGTATCTCATTAAGTTTCCTCTCGGGGGTTCCATTAATATTTTAACTGAGTCTTATAGAAGGCAATTTAGAAGAAGCGAGAAAATGTTTGATTTACCGTTACGCGACTGGTAAAAGGGCCTCACCTGTCTTTTTTGAAGATGATGCTCCATATATAAACTTCTCTTCAACGCAGACTTTCCAAAATCCTGCCATAGTTCAATTTATTGCAGGTTGTTTTATACATTGTTCTATACACGATGTCTGGGCTAAACGTATCCAAAAGTAATTGACTTGTACTGAGAGAACCCCACACATTCTTATAAAGGAAATACCTTTGAGCACACTGTAGAAGACGTAAAATTCAACAACGAAAATGACTCAAAATAAAAAGCTAAAACACCAAACAAACGTTTCGAGACTAAAATATAGTCCCTTATTCTGCTAAAATCATTCAAAAATGCTCAACACCCACTCCGACTTAAATTTCTTCGAAGCCCTTCAGATTCAATCACTTTTTTTTTTGGTTAACGATTACTCCAGCACTCAATATTTTTCCAATATTTCGGCTGAATTCTTAAATTTGCTCCTCCCTGCCCCACTCTATCATCGATGTATTCCAAGTTATAATAGTAATTGTATCTACCATCGCTATTTCTTCCTTTACCATCATCACCATCACGCATCAGTCTTTTATCCGACCACGTGTTCTTACTACTCTAGCGAGTGGTTTACGCTACATCAGACCATTTCTACAAAGAGGAAACTATACCGTATAAATCTCAATGCGGCTATTTGGTATTTTTTGTTTTTATTGAGTGATTTTCGTAGGATTTTACGTCTTCTACAAACATGCGTAGTTCTGAAAGTGCTGTGTCGTCAATTATGGATTGCTCTAAGTTTTCGACCAAAGTCACGCATCCGCACTGTCCACAGCTGCTTTTAAATGCTTTTCGGAGCAGTTGCGCTGATTGCGAGTATGGGGACACCGTGGTCGGCTGAAGTTGGGTTTCTGTGATTTTCTGACTTTCTGTGGGTGTTCTGAAGGTAGAAACGCGAGCCGATTTACTATTCAAAAAAATGTCTCCCTCACTGAAAGCACTCACGCACTCATGCACGCACGCACACAATTAGACCTTCAGCATTCAAAATTCAAGCATTGTACGCGGTAAAGGCAAAGCAAACAACTACCTAGAAAATTCGCAAGATGGATGATAGTATACAAACTCGACAACGATATACAAAACATACACGGCACACACATTCCGACATTCACCAATTCATTAGAAGTTTCTTTGAGTCATGCTTACGAGGTGTACGTTATCTTTAGTAGTAGTAGCAGCAGCAGCATGTTTTAAAACAGCATCTGAAAACGTTGATTTAATAGCAACTCAAATGCTACTAAACACTTGGTAAGGGATCGAATATCGTTTAAACATCTGCAGCGCCATTAACGATGATCACATCGAACTTCATTAACTTGAGGAATTGTTACTCAAGTTCAGTACTTGTTGCTATCTTCAGTACAACTGAAATTTATAGGTAACCATATGTGGTTCTTTAACTATAAGCTATTAATTTTGGATACCTTTAGCCTGGACAACCTGTGTTTCATATAATTTTCACTTATTGCATCGTGTTTAATCAATTGTTCTTGAGACGATAGTGGTCTCGTCAGCAGGAGAATGTGTGTGTGTGCGCGCGCGTGTTTCAGTTTTTATTTATAACAATTTTTCGTACAGTGTTAAATTGCTATTTCTCTCATATCGAATAATGAAATAAACGTTTATTAATAAACCGTGATAACTAAATGTGTTTTCAAGAATTTCTGGCTGTTCCATGTTCTTATATATGCGTTTTCCTGCTGCATTTCAAGATGTCTAATGCGGTCGAACTTGGTTAATTCAAAGCTTGGGGGAAAAAGTTTGAATTATCCAATTTATCCGTATAAGATAACTAGACGTTCACAAAAACTCTTAATAATTATATAAAAATGTACTGAATGCTATCACTAACTTAATTTCCCCGTTGTTGGAATAAGTGTTTGTGTTAAACGTAAACGATCACGAACACTATTTCATTTGTAAATTAGTAATTTTCACGTGCTTTCTTCTGGGTGCTCTTAAACATTGTACAGTACAAAATCTTCAGGTTCATTTAGAGAATGAAAGATGCGATTTTCGAGCTTCTCAACAGCAAGATTTTTTTAACATGTCAGTAGTTTCTGCAATTGTTGAAATAGGAACATCGGTTGCTTGCGTAGATTCGTTTTCGTCTTTTTCATGAGAAAGTTCAATACGACTTCATTTTCCACTTTTTAACCGCATCTCAGTAAGTCAACCACAATTTTGTTCTGTAGAGTTGAACAAGCTCATGAATCTCGTTTGGACATGGTGGAAAACGCTGCTAAGCTACACTACATTCCAAAATGAATGAGCAATGGTTTTAAAAATTCACGAATCTCCAAAACATTTTCACCGGGGTTACATCAATCACTCTAGCTTTTAACAATTCTGCCTGCAGAGATTTCGTGATTGCCACACGCAAACTTCTATATTTACTAAGTAATAGCACGTGCATATCTGCCATTGGCAGGTGGTAATGTAGTCATCCAAGGCCCGATAAAACCCCATCAGCCCTATGTAAAGACAAAAATCAGCGAGTGAGTATGAGCGTACAGAACTAGGAACAAAAAAAATCATTACTTCTTTCTTGGAACTGCTACAAAACAAGTTCAGATTTAGTGTTGATTTTAAATTTGTTATAGACCATTTGTTACATTCTGGAAAAGATTAGTAAACAACGAAATAAGGATGATTGAAGGTTAATAGTACTTGCTGGAAATTCTGAGGAAAGTGACATTTTATTTGTGACATATCTGAATCAAACTTTGAATTATCCCAAACATTAGGGGGGGGGGGGAATTCGAATTAGACAGATTCTTTCGATATTAAATTGAATAAGAAACTCAAGGGGAATTCCTTAAAGTTCGACTTAGGCAAGTTGCCCTGTATTATTAATAATTCAAGAAAAATACATTTGCTCATAGTATTATGTAGTAAAGAAAAATTACTAATTTCTTTGTCAAGAGACTAGTCCTCTTTTTATTTATCCCAGTGAATCGGCCCATCGGAAGGTGAGCGGTCCACGAATAGAAATCGGTGAACTAGTATGAATAAGGTGTGTTTTCTCAGAACATGTTTTAATGAAATCATTTTCTTTCGAAAATAATTCGAATTAACTACGTTCGAATTATTCAAGTTCCACTTTATAAGAATACATGAAATTCCGAACAACAACGATATGAATCAAGAACTAATTAGTTTATGTAAGGATAGTTCTCTCCTCCTACAGAGGAAAATAACTTACCTTTCCTACGTTTACATAAATTGTTGGGCACCCTAGAAAAACAAGTAAAACGCAAATTGCACCAGTTTGCATAATAAGTCCACTGAGTTATAAGCACCGCCACCTGCTCCGTGTATGGCTGGATATTTTCAGCGTTAATAGAAGTCCTTCCAGCAGCTCATGATTCAAATCTTGGTTGGAAAAAAAATCATTGTGTGAGAGAAATGGAATATATATATACAGCCTCTCTGTTGGGATATATTTTGTTTTCTTTCGTCTTTCATATCCGCGTGCTGGAAGAATGCTACAAGAACTTCTTTTCTGTATAAAAGCTACAGAAATATTCGGAGAAACTTGGACTATATGTGTGTATGAAAAATTACGCTAACCTAATTTACCTTTTTTTCTTTTCTCTTATATTTTTTTGGAAACCATCCAAAACACTTGCAGATGGCAGCGAAACAAAACAGTTCCGTCAGGCGTTTTTACTTCTCTCTCTTGTCAGATTCCTTTTCTTCATAGTGGCCTAATTAAAGAGAAAGAATATAAAAAAACCGAAAACACGGCGTTTTTTCGCCCTTAAATCAAGAAAAAAAGAAAACTTTTGGATATATTCCCTAGAAAATTACATCGTACAATATGTAAATTATAAGGGATGGGTATGTACAGTATTTGCTAAAATTCATAATTCATTACTTTTCTCTGTATTGTTAGAAATAACTACAAAAACAAAATTTCTGCGCCGTTGCAAAAATATTAATTAAATTTATTAGTTTAATTTATATAAACACTAGACATGCAGTGTAAGCACATGTGGAGATACTTTGGAGTTATTTTCTCTTCAATCATGTACAGACACCTTGCTTAAAAGATGGTGATTAGGACAAGAAAGAAATTTTGAAGAATTTTTCGGAACATTCTTCTAATAGTATGAAAATTTTATATTTGCTCGCAAGCGATTTATATAAAGGGTGTCCTGTAAGTCCTAATTCGACCTTTATCTCATCGACCGTTCGTCGTAGGGTATGGCTCTAATTTTAAAAATTCTCAAAATATGTTCAGAAATATCATTCTGTACTAATTTTGAGAGTATAAATACAGTGTGTCACAAAATAAAAATTTAAATTTTCATAAGGAACCGAAAACCTCAATTAAAAAAGTTGTTGCCCTATGTGTTTTTAATGAGGCCGGCGTGCTTCCTATACGTTAGAAGTTCTTTAGGAATATTAACGTGGACGCGTAAGTTTATTTATTACTCCTAATTAACCGTGCGTGCATCTAGCTAACGAATCGGTGCGTGCCGGAATGTATGCTGTGATTGAATGTGCGGCCTTAACGTTGTCAGAACTATGCATGTTCTACTGATGCTGTCACCTGTTTTTTATACTTCGAAGTAAAAATGCTAAATGCTTAATTTGTATGCTATCGTGTTGAAGGTCTTCCTGCTCTCTACGGAGAGACTTTTTCGAACGGGAGACCTGCTTACATTCGTACCTAAAAGTTGGAAACCCACGCAGACTGCAGTTCATACAATGCTGCGGCTCCCGACTTCGAGGCGCTAATGCGACCCGATCTCCTCATTAAAAAGTAACGCCGCAGAGAGCAACAGGCCTACAACGGTACAATTATTCATTAATTACACTTAAAAAATTGATTGCAGATGGCAGCACTACACATAACAAGCATTACACAGAAACAAAGTTCACAGAAGTATCACTATACGTACACACACATTCCAACATGTACTAGTTCGATGAAGTTCCGCAGAGGAATATGGACTAGGTGCATGTCTGGTTTAGTAGTAATATTAGTTCATACAATGGCTGCATGAAAGTGCGTGGTCGAAGATCTATAGAAAAAACGGTGATAATATAGAGTTGGGTCCAGATGTGCTGGATTGAGTCTGGAGAAATGGGTGACGAGAACGAAAATGGAAATCTTGGTCATGCTCTTACTATAATCATGAGCCATTTCTAGGCTGCACAGTGTGTCGTACATATTACTGTTCTTAAACATGAATTCTGAACAAACGGTGTTTTTTTCGAATTTACATTCTTTTTCAACCCGCTTTATCCCTTTACAATGATTTGTCATTTTAATGCTCTAAATAGGTTCTACCTAACCCTGCATACAACTCGTAAGCATTACTTTGGTGGGGAATTTTTAACGAATTGGTACATGCCGGAAAACGAGTGTTCTGATTGTATGTGTGGCTCTTACGTATTTATATGTAGTCAGAATTATGCCCGATTTGTGTTATACTGCCACTGCCATCTGGCTTCCATATGTTGGATTGAAAATAGCAAATACCCGAATTTTCACGTTATGCAAGTATTGTGTTGAAAGTCTGCTCTCTGCGGAGAGACGTTTTCAAATGGAAACTGCGAGTAATAAGAAAACCTGGACAGCATTGGATATTACAGGTACTTTTACTTATGAATATGAAGAGAGAGAGAAAGATACAATCTTTATATTAATATAAACAAATTTATTTTTTTTCATGGAGAGTGAAAATTATTCTCTCTAATTAGTTAAGCAATAAGGTATCAGTTGATTCAAACCAAGTGTAAAATTTAAAAGTTGTAACATATCTTGATGAGCTGAAGACTATGTATAAGATGTAAAAATACGCGATCGGCTAATTAGTTGAAGAAAAAAAATATAAATTTTTTAAAATATACTATACTAATTATATTAATTTTTTCAGACGAGTTCCCAAGAAAACAGAATTTCATCACCGAACAAGAAATGTGAAAAATTAATCAGATAAACACAATATTACGGCAACAAAAAATTTACTTCTTTCATTTGATTTTGACATTTCTTTTGATCAATCAAAATGCGATGAAAACGGAAGTTAAAAGATACTTTTGAAATTTTTTTTTACAAAGGAACGATTAAATTCTTTTGGGCAATATCTTTTCTCGAATATACTGATTGAGTTTCCTAAAAAAGTGAAACATTTATAAAAAAAAAATATTTTTAACACACCGTTTCTTCCTCCTTCTTCCCTTGCCTAGAAATTGGTTTTGCTCATTTGCTCGTGAATGGCTTTTCTTTTCCGCCTGATTGGCTTCTTCAAAAGAAAATTCATTGATGTCTTATGTAAATATTTGGAGGCCCAAGTAGATTACGGTCTCAGGAAGATGAGAAAAACAAGAAAAATGTGAACGCTATCATTCAATTATCAAATTTACTTTGATTAGGTTTTGTGGCTTATTTCTCATTTTTTCCCGTTCGCGAGAGCATTTAATAATTTCTTCCCCATCTTCTCATTTTTTGTGTAGCCTACACTCAGTGTGAGAGGTATTTTTCTTCGAATCAAAAACATTAGATTTCTTCACATTAGATTGTTCCGTGATATTCTATTATTCTTTTATGATTTCGGTAAAATATAATAAGAAGAGATTTCAGCTTTATGCTTGAATTTACTATTTGTTTTGTTTTTTATTTTTGCTGTAATTTCGTACGTTTAAGATTCAGAAACGAATTTATGAAGTGCTTTTGTTTAACGCTTTATACCGTATTTTTTTCAGTTAATGTTATGTCTTTCTCCCAAAAAAATTTCTATTCATGAAAATCATTCTGGAGATGATGAAACATTTTAATACTCTCTGATAATTATTTCGTGGGCACAAAAGAATTTCTTCTAATTATGCAAAGCACTTTTTACTTTTGTACATTGCTACAGAATGTGCAATTAGTATTAAGTATATGAATTATTAGAAATAAAACTTGAAGTAGAAACAAACAATATATATTTCAACATTTTTTCTCTCTGAAAAAAAGAGGGAGGAACATTAAAGGAAATTTAGAACATACCATTTTTTTTCTCCTCAAATTAAATTCCATATTAATTTCGGTATTGTATTCATGCAGTATTCATTAAAGTAATACTCATTACATCGGCCATAGTCAAGGAATTCCCTTTCTCTCTCTCTAGAAACGGAGCTTAAATGTCATAGTTTAAAGCGCGCGCTCTTCATTAAATTATCTCGAAAACAAATGAAATAACCGAGTTGAGAATCCGCATGCATACTTATACATCACTTGAATCTATATGTTAATCTCAAACAATGTAAATTCATCAACGGACTCGTTAACACTATAATTTATCAAGCGAGTAATGAAACCATCTAGAATATAGTATACACTAAATTTCAGTTGTTGCAGCTAATTATGAATTCTGTAACCGTGGATGTGACCTGAATTAGAACCAATCCATATCATAACGTGAATTCTCATTGAGTGGTGCTCAAACCATGGCTTTTTGCAAAACAAACTGCAGAATAATTACGACTAGTCTGCCTGTTTTCAATGGAAATTAAACGTTATAATGCGGATTTTTGTTATTATTATTAAAACATATGTATCAAGTGGCTAACTGATGCCATCGAGAGAAAGAGATCAATGTAATATGCATTTAAAATTAAAAACACAGAATACTTCACAATGCAGAGACTATAAAATACTATGCGATTCAACAGAAAAAATTATGTTCACATTTGTTACTATCTGTCTTGATTCATTGAATATGTTTTCTTTGGAACAAAGTCGGCGTCGTGAAAATATGATTGAAGTATTTATGATTTTCAATGGGATCGATATGGTAGATCTTGAAATATTGTTACTCCGTCATTCAACTGCTTCGGCACGGACATACCAGTTTCGATTAGTTATGGTTTATTCCAGGTTGTGTCAAAATGTGATTACTGTAATAAGCGTCAAATCACAGGCAGTAAAAAATGCCTGTTAATTCCCTAATGTTCTCAAGTAACGAGTGTCCATTCACCAATATCGAAAACGAGTGTTCATTCGTCAAGGTCACTAACCAATATGAATATATGCCCCTCACCCAATTTCACCAACAGAACCCATTCGCCTATATCTTCAAATAACGAGTGTCCACTCGACAATGTCGCTAAATAGCGCATCCTTCTCTTCAATTTAGCTGAAATTTTATTCGTCTGATTAACAAAACTGATGCAATTAATATTAAAGCAAACAACTTGAACGAGTTCGACTGTAACCGCATGTATTAGATGCTACCCAAATTCACAACATCTACCTTATAACTTTAACAACTAAATGAAAGAGCGTCAGAACTAATTAGAAAACGAGAAATTACCAATTTTTTTTAGAAAAGTCGTGAGTGAAACTTTTGTTTACTTTCAACCGGGTGACGGGTTACTCTACTTTTTCGCTCTTTCATGACAAAAAAAAGGCCTTTGTACTGTTGTTCAACTCATTCTAGTGATTCAGAATAAAAGCTTAGAACACAGACAATGAGTATTTTCTTTCTCCATTCTACTTAATGATAACAAGTGCAATGGGGAAGAAAAAGGAAGAGGAGGAAAAGTTGTAGGTATGCCATGCTGTTTGTGACGACGACAGTTACGAGCTGCGGTAATAGACAAGGGTATTAGAGATCTAATTACGAGGAAAGCCTTTTCCGTTCGATTCAAATGCACCTTCATCACTGATTAGATGAACGGAAGGAAGCCAACCTACTCGATCGGTTCGAGCTTCAACAAAGACGATCAGGAGCTGACCTGAAGATTTGAATGCGATAATTAGTCTAAAGAGAAGCGGACATCCTCCGAAACCTAGGAGAATAGTGCTCGGAGAACTAATTCCTTTTATCATTCATAAAATATAGTTGAGACAAATATTCCAAGTAATAAACATACGCGTTCCACAATGGCTCGGAGACATATGTGGCCCTCATTATGTATTCGAGTTCTAACGGAAGGTTTCATCGTAAACCGGAGTAATCTTTAATTTCCATTAATGAATTATGAAATGCAAGTCGCCATGTGTACAGGGTGTGCCATAAATTCGTAAATAGTTTAAAAGTTAATAAAAATCGAAGGAATTAGCATATTATAACGCGGTTTTTCCGAGAAAGTTATTCTCACGGAAGAGAATTTTGTTTGGTAGGGAAAAAAAATGAGTTCAAACTTTTTTCGATAGAGGACCAAAGAAACCAGTCCAGCAAGAGTGATTGGACCCGAACCGTTCTTCAATCCCTCCTGTGTCCAAAACGTTCGTACATCTTCAGTCGGCGATTGGTGGCGGTGATAAAATAATTTCACCAATTGTGCTTTATCCACCAATGTCAACATCACAACGAAAACTTTATGTCAGTGCCAGTAACAGGAAAATTCAGAAATGGGCTGTAGATCGTATACCCCGCGTTTTATAGGACTCCAATTTGAATATTTAAAGTGATTTGATTTTGTTTAGACCCTGTATATATTTAGTATTGTGATTACATATTCTTGTAAATTAGAATATCTCGAAGAAAATCCAACAAATTACTCTAAAATGTGTATTAACACTTACATTAGAAACCGATGAATTTTTTCATATTTTTCATTTAAATATGGGTTGAAAATTGATCTTTATACGGTTTCAGTATGTCTATACAGTGCCGCAACTAGCCATTCCTGTGCCCTGTGCAAGAATTTGAATTTAGGCGCCCCTTCTGGCCCATTCTTGGGCCCAGAATGACCCAATTAGGCCCATTCTCGGCCCTCTTCCAAGTGGGTCCTGTGCGGGTGCATCTGCTTCGTTGCGGCACTGTGGCTATACAATCATGTTCAGATGATTTACTTCTGAAAAGCATTCGAAGGTGAAGTACACGATTTCCATAATACATAAAATAAGTATTTTTTCATCCGAGTCAGGGTATTAATGCAGAAAATATCTTCTTACTATATTTGACTAAATTGGATTTTCGTTCAGAAATTTCGAGATACATCTGATACCTCGTTACCAAACGATAGATTCAATAACAAGATTTATCATCTTCAAGATAAATGCAAATATAATTACTTATTTTTCTTTCTTTCTTTTTTATTCAGGAGCCATGCTCTCAGAAATGGAAAATTCAACTTGAAATCTTTGAACACGGATAGAATATCAACTATTATGAAGTAAGTAAAACTATCATCGCAATAAATTTTTATTCTTTTTTTTAATAACTTTATACTCGGCGTTTGAAATTCAATTCAGTTTTTTAGCCATAAAAAATACTTCGATAGAAAAAGAAGTAATAAATGAGGATAGAGTACTTTTCTAAATTCTATAAATAGTAAAGTTAATTTATCTATAGAAATATTATAGCTGTTTGAATATAAAATAAACATACTATTCAAGTTACATATGTTTTATAATATTTGTTTCAAATGTTTATTGAATAAAAGAAAAAAAATGAGGGGATTAAATTAATTTTTAATATTTTTGTGTGTAGAGAAAATAATTTATTAATTTGATTTTTTTAAATTTTATATTAATAAATAAATAGTTGGATTTTTCCTGGCTTTCTTTTTTTGGTGGAATAAAGTCCTGACACATTCATTAATATCATCGATGAATGAACACTAACCTATACAAATCCCTATTTAGTTCAAATATTTTTCATGTTCTCAGCTTACATGAAAAAGGGAAAACTGTTGCTATATGTATAGAGATGTTGATTTTTTTGGAAAGAAAAAAATAATTTCCGTGTCCACGGGGACACGGACCCCGATATCTCGAATGCCGGACGAGTTGTTTGCTACGAGCTATGAAAACAGACAGAGTATTTTGGAACGTCTGTATATGCCGAAAGGCACCGTGCGATGGGCAATAACAATAATCAGCTAATGGCCCGTAAATGACATCGGTGCGAACCAAATGAAGAGTCATATGTAGAGGAAAATGTCCTCTCAACTTGTTAACACAAGCTATACGGAAAACTGGCCGTACATATGTTACGATGCTGATCAATTTTTTTGGAAAGAAAAATTCATCTTCCAAGAAAGCAATGTTCATTCTGCTTCCATAGCTTAGTGGTAGAGCAGTCGTCCGGCATATGAGAGAACTAGATTTGCCTCCCCGTGGACGCGTATATGATTTTCTTTGTTTCCGAATAAATCAGCTTCTCTACATATACACAGTTTTCCGTATATCTTGTATTAACAAGTGCAGTGTGCATCTTTCTCTACATATTCTCAATTTGCGAACATGCGTACTGAAAATGTTTCCGCGCTTAAAGTGAACCTGATTGAAAAGCTTTTTTTTTTTAAAATAAAACGAATTGAAGAAAAATAATGGAGGTGGCAAAATAGAAGCGAAAATTCGTTTTTATTGCAATAAATGCGTTTCGAGACTCGCATTACAAGTGACTTTTTAGGAAATAGGGAAGGCGGAAGAAGTGGACGTAATGTTTGGGGGAGATTGACAAAATTTTTCTTCCACCTCCTCTAGTTATTCAGTAGAATATTCCGATAAGGTGTCGAAAGAAGGTCGCTTCTTTTCTCTTCGTTTCTTTTTTTATTACTTATAACAGAGTTCTGAAAGAAGCGAAAAAAATTTGCTGAAACAAATCATGAATTAAAATAACTTTGTAATTTTGGAATTTTTTTTTGAAAATGACAACTGCGCCTTGTTCTCAGCATGAAACCCACAAAACTAGAAGCAGATGTTATGTCACAAAAAAGATGGCAATTAGATGACTCAATTCGCGTAGAAAAATTGTTTTCATAAAATTTATTATCTATTGTGAAGAAATAGGAGTTGTGTACAATGAGTTTCAAACGAAGATTGTTACACAACTTTTTGTTTTAATTAGAGCTTTGAACACTTGTGTTAGTGCAGTGCTGAACTTTTCTGCATTTAAGGACCAGTAAAATGTCTGTCTTGCGTTGTTTCTTGCGACAGAGCCTGGGTGTCTCGTGCTCGTGGTTTCTCCAGTTTCTCCAGTAAAATGCCTGCAACAGTTCGATGGACCACTATTTACAGCTTGATTGCGCGAACATATTATCCATAATTTGCGGGACGTTTCTGTATATTTGGTCATTCCGACTGTTCTATAATATTGTCCCATTTTGTTCAACGAAGCTTATTTAAATTTTTGATGTTTTTCTGAAATTATGAAGGAAGATGATTTTCACATCTTAAAAATTACGACTATATATATATATATATTAATCTCCTCATATTTAATCATGTTCAAGGTATTTTTGTTTTGGTGAGCTACATTTCAGTTCACTCAGATTTCTAACAGCCCTTTCATTTCCTACCGACCGGTATTTTTTCATTAATTTTAGCAATAATTGACGATTTTTCCAGCTTATGGGAAAGTTTTTGGTGGCGACTGTTGATGCATTTTGCTGTATTTAAGACCCCAATTTTTTCCGTAAATTTCTTGATGAAATATTGTTTGCCTGAGTCACGATAAACGTTTTTTTGTTTTGTTTTTGTCAAACATATTTTTTTTTATTAACTCAGATCGCAAAATTACCTCTTACTTGAAACAGCGGTGTTCCATGATCTGGTAATGGGGAGATTGTAGAATTTGTCAAACAGGAATTAGCTATAGGAGTTATTTCGGGGAGGTGTTCGGAAAAATTCGTTAAATCTAAGTTCAAGTACATTCGTTTCAAAACCCTGGATCACAAGTACGGCCATCTAAGTAATAAATTTTATCAAGGCAATGGTACTGATTTATCATATTTACCAATACGAAATGGTGATTATGCACATAATAACTGGCAAATGTGATGAATTTTGTATGATTTGGTATATTTACAACGATGGTTTGGAAGTACGCATAATCACCGACAAAAGTGATATATTTTTAGCGTTTGATGAAATTTACCAACGAATCTTGGGTATTATACTTAGTCACCATTAAAAATGATAAATTCAGGGAAATTTATCAAATCTACCGAAAGGTGATCTGATTATGTTTAATAATCGGATTTATCACATTTACCGTAACATATATATATTCTTCGTTACCCGAACATAAAAAAATACATATTTTATGCATAAAACCGAAATTACACTATGAAAATTTCATAAAAGATCTTTTACAAAACTAGAAAAAACAACAAATAAGCCTATTAGTTACATTCGCTAGAATATAATCGATACGCTTAGTGGTTGCATTTTTCAAATTTTTTTATTTAAAGGTTTTCATTTTTCTTTTAAGCCAGTAATACCATGTAAAAGTTTGATAAAGGTTCTTTTATAAAACATTTACAGTGTAATGCCGGCCTAAAAAGAAAAGGAAATCTTTAAATACAATAAAATGAAGCATGAATGGAGCCTTTTGGTTTTTCCAGAACCATTGTGAAGTGAATTTTAACAATAAAAAAAAAAGACCAAAAATAATGTTATACAAGTTTCTGTAACTTGTCAAATACTTTATGCAGATTGTCATCTTCATAGGAAGTAATACATTCAGAAAAGAACGTCTTTTCATCTTGAAATGCTTGGAAAAAAGCTAGACAAGTTTCGATCTTAAACTCGCACATTAAAAACATTTTTTCTTTACATCTACGCGAAATATTATTGTATAAGGAGACAAGCTTAAAATATGTTATATACTCCATCTTTATTTCTTTACTTTTTCTTTACTTATTCAAGCAAAAAAAAAAAAACCACTTTTTTTTTCAGTCTCGTAAAAATTTCTTCTCCTCCGATCTTGTTTGCGTTTCTTTTCTATTTCTGAGTTCGAATCCAGTTGCTCAGGAAAAGCTGAAGAGGATAGAAAAATCTCGAAACCATGAAAAGAACACACAAATTCGAGAGAAAAAAAAAAAGAGAAGAATATATCGAACAAATAAGAAGCTCTGAAGAAAAGATAAAAAAATTTTTTTTCGTTATTTTTTCGTCTCTCTGTTTTGTTTCTCTGCTATTCTCGGTCTTCACTTTGCTGCTGAGTAATATAATCCCTACCGAGCGATCAATATTCTATACGTGAAAGCATTTCTCTGTAGAAAGGGTGTCAGATGCATACTAAATTACTTCTGTGCAGTATCGGTACGAATTTTTTTTTCCATCTCGGATGTTCCTATCGAAACGCTATATAGAGTGCTGATTTTGCATTCTATTGCACGCGCTAAGCACACAACTTGTTTTATCCTGTTTTTTGAATCATACCACTGGATGTAAATCGTGAAATCGGGGTTTTTTTGGAATTGTACAGAAAAACCCGTTTTTATACTTATTTGAATCCCTCCTAAAAATATTCGATGTAAACAAAATTTTACCAAAAGTAAATATAAGTCTATTAAGGAAACATATTTTCAGGATATTATGCTGAGGTGAACTCGGAAAGAAAAGGCTTCTTATCTCCGCCGGGACTCGAACCCAGGTTCGAGTTCTTCTATCTCTACCGTCTCACTTGGGGGGCTATTTTCTGAAGTTAAGAGAGTCAACTAATGCCTCTACTTCTGTGAATCGCACCCACACTGCGTGAAAAAAGGAAGGTAGGGTCGTGTCTCTAGTGATGTAGATGGTAGTATGCTTGCCCGGTATGCAAGAGGGATTAGGTTTGAGTCCCAGCGGAGACAAAGTTACTTTTCTTTCCGAAATCATCTCAGCATAATATACAGAAAATATCTGTTTCCTTGATATATTGGGCTGAGGAAAAGCCGTTTATAATAAATCTAAATGAACATTCGTTAATGCATCCAATTGGCATCGTACCACGCAGTGTTCGCCAATACGCATCTAGATACGTGATTCACGCATCAAAATTCAATTTCACTAATCCGAATTTCGTTGAGGAGTGGAAATACCCCTTCAAATTGTAGATAATTTCTCACTGGTAAGAAATAACTCCTTCTTTTTCAAAAATACTTCTTTAAATTTTGGAGAGGGGTGAACTAACTCGTCAAAATTGCATTTCCGGATAACACTGGTACCACGTATTGAATAAGTCATTATGAATCTTCCACCCTTGACGTGATTGGTAATATATATACAGGGTTAAAAATGGGGTTATAAAACATACTTTCAATTAGAAAAGTATTCTAACGTGCTTATTTTAAATATATTATTTTACTGTATGTAGTATGTACCGAGATAAAAAATTTAATTTTCTATATGGTCCTCCCTGTCCTATGATTTTTCAATCAGAAAGTTTTTGTCCTGTCTCTTTTAAGATGATTTATATATACGATTTTTTTTATATTGATTTATCATGCTTTACATGTAAATGATTCTTAATGATTTTTTATGATTTCTATATCGATGATTCAAAATGATTTATTATTACTTATACACGAGATTCATATACATGAGATTCTTATCTCTTTCTTAATTTTTTTGTTGTGAGCAAATTTATGAGCTCTCTCTTTTTTTTCTCTTATACCTCTTCAAAATTTAACAGAGGTTTATTGGACTTCCGAATGTACCCATCTCCTGGGAAACGCTTTGAAATCTGCTCTTGGAGATGTGAAGCTGGTTGTTGTTACCGGTCCATCATTGTCAATGTCCCTTTTAAGACCAACAGTAACAAATCCATGTTTTATGCGCAATATTAGCTGAGACATAGGTACTGAAAATGAGAGAAAGAAAACCTGTTGCGTATATTAAGAGTCATACTGGGAAAAAACAGAAAAAATTTGAAAGATAAAGTTGCAGTTTATCAAAACTTTTCTAAATTCTTAGATGTCCTGTTAACTCTTTCTGCCCTTGGAAACATATAATTTCATTATTTTTCGTCGAGCTTAGGAAAGACTCAGCAACAGCTTTTTTAATTGGGAAATGGAAGGGGTTGAGCCCCGTATAAAAGAAAAATTGTATCTAAGTATATATACGGCACTCAGTAAGATGAATAACGTATCTAAAATGGGTGCATTATTTAGATACTTTTTCAATTGAAAATACGTGTCTTTAATTAACGGTTCCCGAGTATTTGAGCTGAAACAAACGTTTTCATCCACTATAACTTGGAAATTCTTTTTTACTGTTTTGGAATAGGTTCATCCATCTATTGCTATTCTTTCTGAACGAATTGAACTTTGATTACAATTCAAATTGCAATTACATTATGTTCACTAGTTACGTTTGATCTGAAAATACCTCTTTTCTCTTTTTTTAGATGAAACTAAAACGACATTTCTTATGCCTTTTTTGCGAGGTTAATACGAGTTTTTGATTCCTTGTCAACGTGTACATTATTACTTAAGAGTTTGATATGCAAATGCATTCAACTGTCTTTCACCGCTGGTATAAAAATAGTAAACTTCCCATAATAAATAGAATACTCAAATGTACATATCTTAAGAAAAGTACTACGTAATTTGATAAAAAAAAAGTACACGTTTTTCATTCTTTCTCAGACGATCAGTTTTATGCAAATAGCTGATTTACTTTAAACATTATTTTTATTACCGTTTTAATTATGTATTCATAATTTGAAAAAAAAAAACAAGAGAAGAATCTTCTATATGCAAGTGGTTTTAAATGATAACAGTAAATTTTTCGCTTATCGATTTGATTCTACCTTTAACCTTTACAACAATAAGATCTTGAATTTATTTATCCAATTCATCGCCCTTTAATTTTTCCCACTATAAATTTTCAAAGGTCAAATTCTAAATTATCTATTTGTCATACATAAGGAAGTATTTGAAAAGTTTTTCCTTTTGGCATACCTCTAAACGTTCTAATGTAAGCATTTAGAAATATTTAAAAACATTTGTCCAATTCATGTTCCTAGGAGTTTTTCAGTTTTTTCTGATTTTTATGTACTGTATATTCACTCTACGAATTTAAAAAAAAAACGAGTGTATCGTTAGTTTTTCCATAAGAATCAAAAACGCCTTGCTGTATAATTTTATCATCTTAAAAGAATTCCCATCACGGAGAATTTTTAAATGTGAAGTAAATACAAACTGAATTATTAATAATTTCATTCTTGCACAAATCACATAGAAATTTTCGAAACAGAAATTATCCATTTTATAAAAAAGATGACTCCAGTGACTCCATTTTATAAAAAAAATTTCTAGATAAGCTCTCTCTCTTTCTAGATTTCTCTCTTAAAGAATGATATTTAAATGAGCATCAACAAAAACTATCGATGAACTAGTTGAATTGAAATGTTCATTTTGCATATCTTTTCAAAAATCTTGATATTTATCTTCCCAAAGAAACTTTTAAATTTACAAAAATTGAAACATAATATATATTATACATATGAAAGAGGAACAAATTTTTAGATATCCTGGAGGAACACTCGGAATTAAAATTTTATAAACGAGGTAAACGGATGAAGCGTGAAATTTTGAGAGGAAAGATAATTTAAAGTTATTTTTAAAGGAAATGTTCCGTTGCTATTTTTCTAACAAAAGAAACTTATGCGCAAAAATATTGGAACAGCATTTTTACGGTGATTGAGATCATTGAAAAATTCAAACATGCCCATATGAAGAGAGCAAAACAAATATTTTCTTCTAATAAATTCCAGTAAATACCACTCAATTTTCCGATTTGAACGAATTCAAATTGTTTTGGTTGATTTTTTTTTTACCTTTTTATTTTGTCTCATGGTAACAAGCATATTTTGCATATGCCTATACATGCATGAAAACATTCAAGTATACCTATACTTGCGTAATAAATAATATATTTGCAGAACTTGAGTTGTAAAAGCAAATGACGATAAGAAAGTACGCAAATGCTATACATGATTTATTTGCGAAGATGAAAAAATTAAATGAAATGCCAAAATTAGTTGCGGCTTGCCCGAAAAAAAAGAAACAATTGAAGTCTTTAGGTATAAATAATTATTTTATGTATGGTAAATACGTATCCTAATTTGGATAAATAATTTATATTCTATTTGTTAAAGATTTTTCGTATCTTCAAAGGTGATGTATATGTACAACTATGGTTCATTTTAAGTATGCACGAAATAATGCACAATATAAAATAATTTACCGAATGTTCAAACATTCAAACTTGAATGTTTGTTGCAGAAAAAGAAGCTTCTGAGGTTATCAAACAACAATTTTTCGCGTGTTTCCACTTAACTATTAAACAAATTACGATAACTTAATTAAATTGTTTCAATGAACTATTTAATTCAGTTAAGTTCAAATAAGAGTGTCGCAGGTTTTTTTATTGAATATTTTAAAGTATACTGGACGTGTTTACCAACCTCTTATTGCGAAGAACATCTCATTTGAAGCTTCCTTCAATTACATTTATCTATAGGAGCTATATTAACTAACACAGAGAGAGAGAGAGTTCTTTAAAAATTTATTTTCGAATTAAAATTATTTGAAACAGTATGGAAATAAAATTACCATTTCAACTCGGAAAAATAATTGTGCAAGTTATAATTTTTTCAGGGAGTTATTGTGTTATTATTTACTCGAAAATAAGAGAGAGGTCAAGATATATTATATATACATACATATATCGGAATGTGCAAACAAAGAAAATAAAATACAAACAAACAAATTAGAAGAACAATTAGTATTAATTTTTTATTGTTATCAAATGATTTTTTGATTCCAGCAGTGAGAGAAATTTCGTTAATCAAATTTTTTTTACATAATTAAAAGATTCTTTGAGATATTGGAATATTAATAATGATATGAGTTGATCAATTGGTCATATTATCTTCTCCGAATGTTCTAATTTTTACGCACACATTTCTCTAATCGATAAAAGTGAACAAGGAAACTAACAAATAATGAACAAAAGTCAACAAATGTATTCATGCAAAAACAGAACAGGTTTTTCTCTCCTGACAATATAAAAGACATCGATTCCTGAAAAATTGAACGTTTTTCAAATTGCATCAGACAATTTTTATCACGCATTTTTGAAAAGTGAGAAATGGTTTATCATTTAGTGAAAGAGAATAAAACAACACCCGCATTTCGGGCATTTCGATTCATCAACTTCGTCCTCTTTTACAACTCGAAAAAAAGAAAAGCAGTTGTCAAATCATATTTACGTCGTTGCGAAATAAATTGGAAAAACAAACAGAAAAACGAGAAGATATCATCTAACATCAAAGAATCAAGACCGAAAATCTTTCCCTTCCTTTGTATCGGTGTGTGTGTGTGCAGGGTGTTCACTCTTATTGCTGCCCAAAAGTAATTGCTTGACCCAGGGGTCTACAGCTGTTTAGAAACTGCGGACCAAATTCGATTATTTTTGTCGCACCACGGTCATTTTCTTCTCACGAGGGCTAATTAGATCGGGACCAACAATTCATTGCAGATTCCGAACGGCACCTTTTTTTTATACTCACCGAGAGTCTGGTGCGCTAACCTCTCGGTGTGGGACTCCCTGCGGTAGCAAACTTTTCCAGTGGTCACCATTTCTGTTGAGTCCACACGCGGAGAAACTTTCTGACAAGAACGAACCGGGTATCGAACTCGCGACACCTCTAAACATCCTCTGGTTCTTTACTCTTCCTATGAAACTCGCAGGCCACCACCACACTATGTCATACTATAGTATTTATAATTGTAAGATAGACCCCCTATTCATAAGACTTCATGTAATGTGCAGTGATGTCTTATAACTGCAATTATTTCTTTCATTAATTCTGAAATTATTATTTTTTTCAGTAATTCTAAAATTTTTTTTTTCAGTGATTCCGAAATTATTTCATTCAAAAATTCTGAAGTTATTATTTTTCAAAAATGAGATAAATAGATTATTATGTACATTAACCGGTTATTATGCGTAATCACCCATCATCTTTGCAAGTTTGATAAATTTATCGCTTTTACCGGTGATTATGCATGATATCCTATTAGGGAATTTAATAAATATAAATAAAATTTCTTAAATGAAACTCGCTAGTATAATTGACAAATTTGTTAAAATCGTAAAATTTTTTAAGTGCGAGTTCGTTATATCGAGGTCAATTTCGAAATTCGTCCAATAGGAGTAAATTGTAGGAGTTATTTTCGGGGATGTTCGGACAAATTCGTTAAATCAGAGTTCATCATAACCGGTTCAGACTTTGGCTCAAAAGTAGTCACCTAAATAATGAATCTAATCAAGTCGATGGAACCGATTTATCATATTAACCAATACGAAATTGGATTATGCATAATGATCGGCAAATGGGACGAATTTTGTTCGATTTATCATGCTTACCAATTACACTTAGCTATTATGCATAATCGCCGGTAAAGGTGGTAATTTTTTCAGCATTTATTATTATTATTTTAATTTTCTTTTAATAATGTGATTATCACATATTCCCAACAGACATTTTACGATCAGTCCAGGGAGTTTGTTAGGGTTTGTAGACATCCATGCCCAAACCGGGATTCCAACTCAGACCTGCAGTGTGAGAAGCTAGCTCCCTAACCACTCGAATGTCAGGCGGCACTTCATAAAATTTGTAAATTTTATAATAATTAATTAATTAATTTAAGCATAATACCAAGACACTCGAGTATTAAGCTTAATTGCCGGTAAAAGTGATAAATTTTGGGAAATTTATCAGACTTACAAAAATGTTCGGCAATTATGCATAGGATTTATTATATTTACCGTAACATATCGATTTTAAAAGACAAATTTTTAATAAACAACTAATTATCTGTGAGACCTTACGTAGGAATTACGCTCATTTGTTTCTCAATTAGTTTGTCATTTGATCTAGTGATTAGAAAGAAGACGTATTTGCGTTTGTACCTTCGAATAAATCGTGAAAATTTGCGACACGTCGTAATGGTTTCGTATTGCTAACCAGAATTTATTTAGCGAAATAAAATAATATATCTGGAAAAACACGAGCAGTAGCTAAATTGATAATACATTCGATATCTCAATATTTATTTACTCATCGTTAACGAATACTAATGATATTGTTGGATTAGTTTCCCACCATATCCTTGCGCATTTTTGTGACATCCCTTACTTGATTAGTTGCGACCAGTGCAATTCGTTTACGTTCCCTCTCTTAGAATTTCTCGTAGAAGCTTTGCGTTTATCGCCGTGATGGATGTTAGAATGCAGATCAGAATTGCAAATGTTCCTCACACCATTCGCACCAACACACGGTTCTCTCTCTCCCTCTAAACTCTCTTTTTGTTTGTTTTCATGGAGCTCTCACGCCATGTTCTCACACGACCAACTCTTCCTCCAACACCTGCAGCAGCACGAACTCCGGGGCGAGAGAGTCCTTCACCGTAAGGATTTTTATAATCCAGACAAAGACAAACGAGGCGAATACACAACGTCGAGGAATATGCTAGCGAAATTTTGAAGAGGAAAATGCTCCGAAGAAAAATATTTCGAGCGTAAAATGTTCACACGAAAAGTCATGCGATTCTTTGCAATAAAATAATCTGGTTGTTACGGAGAAAATGTCCCAGCCCACATGTTGGGATAGCACTGTCTCATCGACAGAACATCTCACTTTCGTTAATATTTCTTGTTTTTTGCTTAAAATTTATATTGTATGTACGTGGTATTTTGAAAAGGACTAACTTTGAAATGACATAACTTGAAAACAGTGACAGAAGATTGAACAAGTGGTACGTTTAATGGACCTGAATGTTTGAATGCACTGACTTGTAGAATTAAATATGTTTTCATTTAAACAGAGGATGCCACAGTCGTTTTATTTTACGACTTCTTTTTTTGAAGGATCATTTGAAGGTCATTGTTTACAGCAGGGGAAGCTTTTTCAGCCGTGACCCAAAATCAGCTTCGCGAACGATGGGACTGTTTTCGAAATTTGTGAAACCAGTGACGCAATAAGCGTATTTATAACAGGACTGTAAGTGGATTTTTGTGCTCTCACTTAGGAAGTCCCACAGTGTCAACTTTGGGTTGTGGTTCATAGTTTAAGAATTCCTGGCTATAAGGGAACTTGTATGCAGGGTGGCCATTACCAGACTTGGGGGCCCGGTACGAAAACAATTGCACGTCTCAAAAATTTTGGGGCACCAAAAATGTTTGCCCCAATTTTATGTAATTTGTGGGGAGTTAGCCAAAAACTGCCTTCTTGGAAAATAACTATACTGTACAATATACTATATCACACTGAGAAACCCCATGTGATTAAACTGGAGTCCCTTCGGCCACTTATAAAATAAAAAACCCAACTGTCATGACTCTTCGAATTGACGACCGGTTTTTGATTCAAGTGCCGCCTGAGAAAACAAATCTATATAGTATATTAAAGTTTATAAACAATAATATTATTAATTAAATTACTAAGTTTACTTCAAAATTTTAACAGTTGATGTCTGTGTGCAATAGAATAACATTAGAGTATTCACAGAGTTACAGATCATTACAATCACAATTAATTAATAAAGGTTGAACTTTATGTGTGAAAATTACTAATATAATTTTACTGTTAAGACATCAACTGTTAAAATTTTGGGACAAACTTAACAATTTAACTAATATTTACAAATATCATACTACTGTATGTTGATTTTTTTTTTCAAGCGGCGCATTAATAAAAAAACCGGTCAACAATTCGAATCATAACAGTTGTGATTTTTATTCGATAGGTGACAGAAGATGTACCAGTTTAATGATGTTTCTCAATGCAATACATATTGTACTGTATAGTTATTTTCTAGAAGCCATATTTTGGCCGACAAAATTTTATTTTTACCCCACTTATGGGCAAAAGTAACTGAGAAAGGCATTTTTTCATGGTGAATAAGTTGGATATATAAATATATTTGTTTAATCTGCGAATGAGAAGGCTTCCGTGAACACAAACAAAAAATTGTCCATATTGTATGAGGTAGCATGATATTTTTCATTCCGCAAACATATATCGAAATTCTATGTGCAGAGAAACAACAGGTCTGTGCAGGTGAAATTAAAGAGAATGTGTTCATTATCTGGAATATAAAAAGGATCCTTGGTATCACCGAAATAGAATTTTTTATTCATCTCAGCAAGATATTTTAAGTAAGCTAATGTTTAGTATTTTTTCATAATTCATAGATGAAAGCAAGAGGTTTTCAATGTATAACGATATTATTTATTATTTACGTGCTCAATATGCGAGAGAGAGAGAGAGGAAGCGTTGAAGGAGTGTTACCAAAAATGCCTAAACTTGGACATGAGGACGAATTCGCACGCATGTTTGACTATGTTCTTAGGTATGTTTACAAGAGATGGTGCCACTACACCAACAAAGAGCAACGATTACTTTCAATCGTTGAGAGAAGATTACTTTCAATCATAAGAGAACCCCCACTTCCTGTTCTTTTCAACAGAGGGTATTTTTAATTATCAAACATTGAGTGTTGTTTCACTCATTTTGTTTATTTCTAAATTGAAGAAGGAGATGACATCGCCTGATTCTTTATTAGACTACCCCAGGGCCGTCTTAACACATGGGCCCGCCAAGAATATTCTGGTGCATAGGGGCACTCCATAATAATGGGGTCAGGTAATGGATTTTAAGATTCCAAAAAAGAGTGTGAAAGCATGTGAGTGACCAAAGAATGACTCAGTGAAAGTGCAAATACGCGAGGGATCAAAAGAAGCCAAGAGAGTGTTGTGCAAACACGTAAAAGACCAAAAGAGGAACCTAGAGTATTCAAGTATGGGAATGAGCAAGAGCGCGTACGTAGCAAATGTGAAAGTATGGAGTGACTGAAAGAGTGACCAAGGTATTGTGTAAGCATGTGAGTGACCAAAATGACTGACCAAGATATTGTGTAAGCATGTGAATGACCAAAAAGAGTGACCAAGATAATGACCTAAGGAGTTTTCACACATGTGAATGGCATAGAACTTGTGAAAGCATATGGACGACCTTTAAAATGAATTAGAGACAGATGTGTGCGCACGTTACATGCGGGGGGGGGGTGGGGGGCAAGATAATAAGACCTCAGGGTTGCAGGTTCGGAATGCGGCAAATTTGAGGAATAAATGAGTGTTCAGGCCTACGAACTACTTGTTTCGAAGTTGCGCCATTTCAAAGCTAGGGAATCCTCTCTGAAACACCCTGTACATAATATTAGTAGCTACGCATAATCAAAAATAATTATAAAAATTATGTGTGAACACATGTTTCAAAAAATGTCAATGGGGCCAAAGGAAACAAGAATAATTTCCTTGTAAAAATCAGAGTTGAAAATAGAGTTGTTTTTGAAGAACATCATTGAAAAAAAACCCGAATCATTTCGTAAAAATTTGAGCTTTCAAATGAATTTGTGTGAATTTCTCCATTCAAGGCCTGAAATATGTAGTTCACACGAGTAAATTGCAGGGTATCCCTGGAACCCGCGATTAGAGGGATGCAGGCTCATCATCGTATTAGGATCAATCCTTGGCAGTGCTCGTAATTATACCGAGAAGATAAACCATAACTGCTTGATAATTACTAGAGAGGTTACTCAGCATACTCGAAGACCACCTTCCTACCACCACGTGTAACACATTCTCCCGCTACTGATGGTTAACCGACGAGAGAGACACGAATCGTTAGCACTCGAATCACGTCCTCTCTTTTAGTCATTATTTGTTCGGATTTACTGAAGCAAAATCCAAGCGGACGGAAATCGATTTTAGACGTTTGAGCTGCTACACTTTGTTATCGAGCTACACCCCCGTCGCATATAAACTCAATGACGGCCATAATGTGTCTATCAAGAGACGCCATTAATGTGACATATTCAGTGATGACAAGTGAATTTGGATAGTCGTCTACTAAGTTTAGACCACTCTATTATACACGGCCTGTGTTCTCTTATGGATATACTGCTATTTAACCGTACATGAAGCTCGTACACGTTCCTCTGGGGTAGTTCTAACAGATTGCTACATGCTGGAACGTGTGTTCTGAGCGTACGGGGGTCCTAATGCATTTATGTTGTCCGACTAAGCGTGTTTCATGTTTTAGTAGTACTGCCATCTGTTTTCCATATCTTGATGTGAAAATGATAGATGCCTGAATTTTTCGTGTTATGCAAGTATTGTTCCGCTTGCTATCTTCGGAGAAAATTTTTCCAATTCAGATATTAGCTCGTATTTGTGCTTCGAAGTTGGCTCGTGATCCTTGCGGTGCGAACCCATCACGATGTCCACAAGACGTCTCAGCAGCTTATATGGATAATACAAAAAGCTTTTATATTCTTGATTAGAGGGAAAAAAAACCAATATTTTTTGCAATGAATGAAACAAGAAATTTAGCAACGCAAGTTTTGCTATCCGGATTTTTCACCCTTGGAGAATCAGGGGGTCAGGGAGAGTCGTTAACCCCTTAACGATCTGGGACGACATATCTCGTCCCATCGCAAATGGATGAAATTCATTCCAGCTCTCCTTGTTTTCTTTACCCCTTTTTTCATCATTGCGAAGCTTCATTACAATCCTGCGCGTGCGTGTGTGTGTGTGTGTGAGAGAGAGAGAGAGAGAGAGATCTCCCCATTCATCTCAGCACTACCCCCCCCCCCCTTTATCGTGTTCTGTCACACTCGTGCTTTTGTCATTTCAAAAAAGCTATTTTTTTTTTTATCTTCTTCTATACTCCTGTTTAGTGATTCCTCCCCACCCCCAACTCACATATAATGTGCATATAATATATAATATAATATAATAATGTTCATATAATGTTTCTGCTATATACAGTATACATCAGCGTTTCTCAACCTTTATAAATCTAAAGACCAGTAAAATATCTGAAACAATTTCACGGATTACTTAGGTCCCGTATTACGGGACATTCCGGTATTTTCAGTTGTTCTTCAAAAACAATTCTGAGAAACAATTCAGAAATAATTTACATTTGTCCAGTTTTTAATGATGCTTATTTAAATTAGTATTGTTTATTAAAATCGTGAATAAATAACGTTTTCATAATTATTATGATAAATATAGATATTCATCTCACGTAATTGTCAGATTTAATAGGTTTTTTCTTAAATTTTAAATATAATTAAGGATTTTGTGGACTTATGGCAACGCTTTTGATGACAGTTGGTGACGTCCCACATTTTACAGTATTTAAAAAATCCCAGTTCCTCTTATTTTTCTGAATGAAATATTGTCATCTAATCATTTGAATGCTTTTTCGTTAAACATTTGTTATTTTTATCTACTGTGATTTACAGCAGCCCTTTATTTCCACCAATTTTCATTCCTTTTTGCAGTAACTTGAAATTTTGTCACAAACTACATCTTCTTGTTACAATAGATGATATTCCGTATATGTATTTAGGACCACATTTTCCTTGATGAGAGGTATGGTGAACATAAGTATTATTTGAACCTATATGGATATTGGTACAAAAACGCCAATTTATACGTTTGGTGTATGTTTGGCGAATTCGGCAAGATTCCTAAATGACGCAATCAATTTTTAAAGCGTTATAACTCCAGAATTATTGGTCAAATGAAAAAATATTGACACGTTTCCTTGTTAGTTTTTGACAAGAAGTCACGTAGTATAGTTTTTCGGCGGTCGATTGTATGCAATATAACAGTAATATGTAGCCAACAGTACGCATTAGAGAAAAAGGAAAAAAAAACAAGTTAATTGAAACACAAAATCAATAAACATGACACAGATTCTGGGAATATTAACATTTTCTGCCAGCACTGATGGTATTACCCAATGGATTTTTGTAAAATCTTCCGTCAGAAGCCCATAACTGTCTGATTAATGCTTTTAATTTCACTTACGAATCCAGTGCATTCCCGAAATCCTGGCGTGAGGTTATAATATATCTCCAATTTTCAAAAAATGGTGATCCATCACTTTTAGCCAATTTCAGATCCATTCCTCCGATAAAACTGATTTAAACTGTTGCTCGAAGTTTTTCTCCCTCATATTCCCAAAACGCTTATACTTCTGGTCAGAACTCAATAACATTCTTCTTGAATCACAGGGTGAATTTCACAATAACTGTGATTACATCGATCACATTTTCCACTCTGGTTGATTGTATCTACCCTGTATATATAAGAGGGAAAGAGGCCACACAGGAGTGAGTGAAAAATAGAGAGGATGGAAGATAAATCTACTGCAATAACTTTTCCCCTTCTATTTCTAACATGCGAACAAAGGAACCAGTTTTTTGAGATTCATCACCGATATAAATAAATATCATCTAAATTCGTTGCCAAAAGCCTCTACTTGAAGGGGTTAAGTAAAATATCAGCTTTGCGAAAAGTTCTTTATTTGGTGGTGACTATCGCTGCCATCTCATTAAAAAAGAAAGAAATTAAAAATATTTCATTGAATTTTTTTTGGGGAATTCGAAAGAAACGAAGTTTCAGAATGTATTATGGAATCATCATATGAGAGAGAGAGAGAGTCAACATAAAAAAAGGCGTAAGCTTGTGTTTAAACTTGAGATAAATTCTACAGCCGTCTTCGTCACCAAAGCAGTGGCCCCTCGTCCCGTTTTCTTTCGTTTATTTTTCTTTGAAGACAAATGGTTTTAGAGAAAATACAAAATTTTACGTCTCGGGAATTTGATTTTCTAGAGACTTCTTTCTTTTTTCCTTTTGCAAACAAAGATTTTTCCAGTCTTTAGAGAAGAAAATCAAATAAACAAACAGTATTGAAGCTCGAGGCTTAAAACTTTTATTTTGGCGTTCATTTGCGTTTAAATCCTAAAGGGTTTTTTCTTTTTTTTCAGACCCGCCAAGAAGTTTAGCATTAATTTTTTTGAACAAGCAAAGGACAAAGACAAACAATATCGTCCAAATCAAGATGAAAATTTTAGAAACATCAAACTCAAAATATGGAAAAAAATTTCGATAATTTCTCGCTAAATACAAACTAAGAAAAATATAAACACCATTCATTAACATGAACATGATACAAAGTTTAAAAATTTCAAATTGTAATTTTTCGAATGATTAATTAGCAATAATTTATAAGTAAAACATATTTTTTTTAATTAAAATACTTCATAGAAAACTCAACTCTCGAATGTAAACAACATTATTCTCATGTGTGGAAAATTCATCGACAACAACTCACCACCACTAAAATTCACTAAAAGGAAAAAATTCACCGACAAATAATTCATCGACAAAGGGATATAGTGAGTGGATGAGCAGATTAGTGAGCAATCAAGTTAATGAGGCAATGATTGATCAAATGAGTCTCGGCAACACCATCTATAGGAAGAAGACCATTGGATACAGCAGGCCAACGCATGTGCCATCTTTATCCTTTTTTGTAGTATATCCAATGGCTATAGGTGAGATTATCTTCTTCAGTGATGTCGCGAGCTTCGCGCGGAGGCCTTCTGCTATAGATGGTGTTGGTCTGAGAGTGAGTGAGTGATCAGGTGAGCAAATAAGTGAGGGAGTGGAAAAATGAGCGAGTAGAGATGAACAGGTAAGAAAATGAGTGATTTAACGTGTGATCAAAAGACCAAGTGAGTACGTGAGCGAATAAACGAGTGGGTAAGCAGGTGAGCAAATGAATGAGTGAGTGAGCGTGTGATCAAATCATTGATTGGGTGAGGAGTGAGTGAGCAGGTGAGAGCAAATGAGAGTGAGGAAGTTAATGAATCACTCATTTGATCATTCACTTCATTGCTCACTCACTCAGTAACTCACCCACTCATCAAGTTCGTCAATCGCTTACTTGCTCGGTCGTTTATATTGTCACTCAATCACTCACTAAGTCACTCATGCGGTTATTCATTCTCTCACTCACACGGTCATTCTTACGGTTGCTCACTCTCACTCAACAGCTACTCACTATGTCACTCATGCGCTTTATTCACTTATACGGTTACTCACTCACTCGGTCATTCACTTGACCTATATTGTACGGTCACTCACTCACTCGATCATTCACTTGAACTATATTGTACGGTCACTCACTAGCTTATTCTCTAGCTCATTCACCCACTCATTCGGTCGCTCACACGGTCACTTATTTATTTCCTTGCTCAATCGCTCGATCACTCACTCATTTGTGACAAACTGTTGTCGGTGGCATTTCCCAGCGTTGATTTTCCGTAGCTGTGAGTTTTCCTATCGGTAATTTGAGTGGCAGTGAATTGAAGCGTAGAAATGGTAAACACTGTAAGTGCCAGAAGGGAAAGTGGGAAATCGCAAAATGCTGTTTCTACAGCCTGAAGGGACGTTCACATTTGGGATCTCTGCACACGCTCTTTTGCATCACTACCAGGCACTTTCTACGTTGACAGCATTATAAGGCATTACTCATTTGACACTTCGACATGATAAACGTTGTTTGAATATTTTTTTAGCACTTTTTTAGCAGCGTTTGCCATTTTTTACCCTTTTTCCGTAAATCGTGTTTCTTACTATGTTCAGCGTGAAATATTCTCCAAAATGATGTAGCAATAATTTCACAGTACGTATTTTTCTGATCAAAGACAAGTCTCTTCCCACCATTTCATCGAATTAAAAGCGGCATTAAGGAAAGAATGCGAGAAAATACTTTTTTTTTAAGTATAAGAACTATTTCAAAGAGTTTCAAAAGAGCGAGGAGAATTTCCTGACTAAAATACCAGCCAAAAAAGAAAAACTTTCCCTACAAGTATATGAGAGAGATATATATTTTCATTTTCATGCTTCCTCCTAAATGAGTATTTCAGGGCAGAATGATTGTGGGAAAATGATCTCATTTCTGAAAATGAGGACCGAAGAGCCTCGAGGGCAGGCGTCTATTTGTCTCATCTGAGGCTCTCACGATGCACGTTTATATAGCCTTTCTGAAGAAAATATTTACTTTTTCAAGGCAAAACTTTTCATATCTGCTAAGTAGATTTTTTTATGAGTTTGTCTTGCTTTGCCAGTTTAATCGAAATGACGGGATTTAATTAAAACTTATACTTGTATTTTTTTTCCACCAACTTATTATCATTAGTGGGGTTCGTACCTCTTGAATTATTAGTAGTTAAGTAACATTAAGAATAGCTGAAGCTTCTCTAAATGTCTACGAAAACAAATAAATTAATTATACAGAGTGGTACTTTCGCATTTGCTTTTAGCACCCTTAAAAACTTACGCTGGTCACAATTTCGATATTTGCATGAAGAAGAAAACTTTCAAATACACTCAAACTCGGTTATAACGATAACTTGGTTATAACGTTCATAATTTGCGGCAACTATACCTCGGATATAACGACAAATTTTTCGTCACTTTGCTTCCGTTTCCCAAGAAATCCCTAGAAAGTTCCCATTGTTTTCCGTGTTTCACAACGAAGCTTGCTTTAATTCGAATTGCATGTACTAAAATCGGAAGATAATCTGCTAATTTATAAATTATAAGGATTCTGTCCCCCTTGTAAAAAATATTTTTTTTAATTCCTTGCAGACCGAATGAACACCAGAATTCTTATGTCCGAATTATCCCGTCACCGCTATCCCTTCCAGCCCAGCTTCGTGGCATAATCTAATTCCTAGCTGACTTCTTGTAGCAGTTTCTTTGAAAAAATTATTATCATTTATACGTAATAACTGGCAATTTCGCCGACAATTGGAAACATTTTTGGCAAGGAAAGGTGATGTCCCCGTGTTTATGACCCCAATTTCCCATATCTTTCTCAATAAGATAAGTTCATCCCCTAATCACAGTGAAATAATTTAATTATTCATGTATTTGATTGCACCTGAGTATATTTTTCATGTTTGAAATGTGTCTCTGAAAAAGTCCACCTCGGTCGTAACAACACCTCGATTGTGACAACGAAATATTTTAAAGAATCTTCGATGTCGTTATAACCGAGTTTAACTGCTCGTTGAAATGTATCATGTATGAAAACGATATTCTCCGTGATTCCGAAAATTTAGATCAGCAAGGAATCGAAAAATAGCTCCGTTGGTGCGTTTGAATGACTCTCTTGATATTGCGAAATGAAACCATAGAAGGAACCGAGTCTTTTTCGTAGGTTCGTTTATTTTTAAAGAGGGAAGTTTGGACGAAATTCGTCTGTCTGTTAAGATGATTTTCCCCTTTCATATTGTATTTCTTTTCAGCAAACTCACAAAGAAAGACGACCAGAAAGGTTTCATGAAACATGACGAACTCGAGACAGAAGATTACTTCGACGTGGACGAAGACGAAGACAGAGCGAAAAAGAAGCCTTACACAAAATACGGAATCGACATCCCCGAGCCGAACTGTCCGTGTTACAAAAGCCTCAGCAAGAGATATTCTATAGCATTGCTCTGCAGTATGGGCTTCGTAATCAGCTTCGGAATACGGACGAACATGAGCGTTGCATTGGTCAAGATGATCGAGAAAAACAACCAGGTTAGCAGGTTTGAATTTATCCATCACTTGTTTATCGTTGTCAAAACTATTTCAAACCCGATCATTCATTTTTTGGAAGTTTCATTTTTTTTTTTTTTTTTGCATTTTTAATGCTCAAAAAGTGCATTAAAAACACAAATGTCAGCAAATCTTTATTTTTTCAAATTTTCGTTTCTTTGTGAAAAAATAATTCATTTAGTTCACATTTTTTTCAACCAGGAAGGCGCAGGATATTTTCATCTTCACATACAGTTTGTCCAGAAATTTATTTCTAAATTTCAAGTAATAAATCACACTTTTCCCAGAGGCACTTCCACCCGAAAGCAATCTAGAAAAACCCGTGTTTGCACGCTGTAAATGTTTCCTGATCTGCCTAAAATTTTATTCCATATTAAAAGTTTTCACGCAGCATCTGTCAATACACTAATTTAAATAATTTATTCTCACCTAAAAATTTCTTAGTTAAGGTTCTATAAATTCAGAGTTTAAAGAGTATCTTTTCAATCAAAGCAGAGCTGACAGAACTTGATATACCCAAAGCATTGTTTTGCACATTTAATACAGCTTCAATTGGAAAAAAAATTGCATTATATAAATGCCAGTAAATATACCATACCATAGCCAAACTTAGTTATTCTTACTTTTGCACTAAGAATAAGGTACAGGAGTTTCTTAAGCACCATAAACAAGACAGCACTAAATTAAAAGACATATTAGTCCTACAATTTAGTATTTTGATTGCTAGATATATTTTACTGTTATGCATAATAAGGATATTCTTTTAAGTATCAGTGATTATGTAGATAATTTAATAATAACAGAAATCAACATTACATATGTGACAATTTTTAGCACCTATTTGTTATGAAAAGAGTACAGCATGTGGTTTATATCAATACACATAGGTATATAAGCAGTTGAAATTTTGGAAGGTTGAGAATCATCTGGAATTGAAGAATATCAAATAGTTCTATAATTTTTCCTTCAGCTTTTATGCTATGCTCTTTTCAAATTGTATATTTTGTAAGAGAAAAAAAAAAAAAAATATATATATATATATATATATATATATATATATATATATATATATATATATATATATATTGTACAAAATAATCCTGTAGAGAGTAGAAAATTATTTTACAATCATATTAAATATATTTATACTTTGTATAACATTCATAGTCATTTAAACATTACATGCAATTAACGTGTGTATTTCCAATGGGAATTCTTGTATTGAAAAGCAATATTTGAGGTTTTTTGCCAGTTTTTGACGTGACAGTTTAGACCGTCAAAAACTGCCACACGTCAGAAACCTGCCAACCCTGACGTGTCGGCTGTCTCATGACGCGCCGGAGTCTGTAACAGCTGACGTCATCGTCGTTACATAACCGGTGAAAAAATGCCAAATGAGTCTAGTATGTGTGATGAATATAGTCGGACCCCGATATAATGAGGCAACACATGCATGAATTATCATGCATAGTATATCATATAGTACGATTTATCATGTTTATCAACGTGACGCTTGGGTATTATGCATAATCGCCGGTAACAGTTTAAGGATATTTATCAAAATGCTTAGTAATCATGCATGGTAATCGGTTATTTGTATAGTATAACCAGATTCATCACATTTACTGTAACATATACACCAAAATAAAAATTTATAGAACAGTTTGCGTGTTATATTACCGAAAAAAGTAGTACCGAAAAGTAATCCATCTTTATTTCTCCACTTCTAATTTCTATTCTTATTTGAAGTGCACTTTATTCTTTAATTTTCGTTTGCCTGTTTCTTATTCTGCCTAACTTTCTATTCGTTACTGGTTCTGGTTCTAGTATAACTTTCTTTCATTTCTTTCGTTTGCTATATTCTCTTCCTTTTTTCCCCATTATTTCAGACATTGTCTTCCACGCTTTAATCTGCAGTTCTTTGTTATTATTATTGCTTTTTGTTTTACATTTGTGTCCAAGTACGCAAACTACACGCAATTCTATTCAATATTTCTCTCTTTAATCAGCGATCATAGCAATTGTTTTTCTTTATGTGAATGAATGTTTTTTCATTGCACGAATACTGAACATCATTGAATTCATCAAGTAAATAACTGACAAAAAAAAATGCTTTTGTCTTTTATCTATGCAAACTAATTTCAGACGAATTCGGCAGCATTCAATTGGGATGCCAACACGATCGGAGTAATCGATTCTTCGTTCTTTTGGGGCTACATAATTACGCAGATCCCTGGTGGATTTCTCGCTGCGAAGCATCCAGCTAATAGGTAAGTTAATTCTATCGAATCATTGATGGATATAGATTGAATTATTAAACATTCGAGTATTCAGAAACTAGTAAGCACACACACTATTCGGATAAACTGGAATCTTAAAGAATTAGCAATTTCGTTTATGTGCAGTTTTAAAAACAAGCGATGGCGAAGTGTTTTCGATATTCCGGGAGATTAGGTTAGATTTATTCTTGAAAATTAATTATTTTTTTAGCATATATTAGTTTTTTTTCCTATTTTATCCTAAATTTTTCCGAAAAATGTATTTTTTTCTTCTATTCGACGTGAATTTTCAGTGTAAATTCTTCATTATGAAGGATGATTAAAACGGTGATAACATGGATTATATTACTTGTTTTTTATTTAAAAATCAGAGAAGGTTATTACACAGATAGAATCAAGTAGGTTTAACAATAATTCAAAGGATAAATTTTTTGCTCGGAGAGAGTTAGGCAGGTTTCCGGTGAAAAACCCACGTGTATTTGTACTATGAAATATTATCAGCAGAAAAAAAAATTCTTCGGTAAATGTATTTGCATAGCAAATAGTACTCGTTTCTGATATTTCATGTTTTTTTCTTTTCGTTCTTACTTAGGGTCTTTGGTTCTGCAATAGCGGCATCGTCTTTCCTCAACCTTTTGGTACCACAGTCAGCGATCATACATCCAAGTCTAGTTATTATAGTGCGTATATTGCAAGGTTTGGTAGAAGTAAGTAAGATGCCACATTTGCTTTCGGTTAATTCAAATCAATCTGTGCATACACATATTATTTTGTGAAAACTTTGTGTGACAAAATGAAACGACTGATAAACGTCATTCAATCCATTACAACGACCGAACTCAACTCGGCCCCCCGCCCCCGTTTTTTCCTTCAAAGAATGAATAAAATCCGTCGTTTAGTGTGTCTGACAGACCTTGAAATTTGATGTTTGAAGTAAAAAGAGTATTACTTGAAGTAAAAGAGTATTATTTAAACATAGATGGTTTAAAGACAAAGTGTTGTCAAAAATACGGTAAACCTGGTGGTTAACAATCACTGGAAACTTTGCTTACCTTTCTGTTTTATTTTTTCACATTGTGGCTCACCCACTTCTTATTTTCTTGTAAACGTCTTTGCCCAATTTCTCAATGAGGAGAATATACAGGCAAGTGAACTTATTAGTGTAATTACTTATACAGGTGATTCCGTAACTCTCCCTGTCGCATTTTACTGGTGAACCGTTGAACCTAGAAACATACTTCCAGTTAGAAAAAGGATCCAACTGACGTGTTGTCCTCAGTAAGTCATTCATATTGCAAGGGATTGTATAGTTATTAAAATATAAAAATTAACTTTTTATACGGACACCCTGTGCTGAAAAACACAGTTAGGAAGTTGTTACCCTGTGTCTCCGGAAGCCAACAAAAAAATCATGTTTTGAATATTCGCACAGATATTCAAAATCAAACATCATAGAAAAGTTGGAAAAGAGAAGCATAAACGAGGGAAAAAAGACGTTGTTCGGTATTTTATTATGTTCTTTCACAACTTTTCTCCAATTTTTGAATTCCAATAGCTCATCGAATACTGTATTTAAAAACTTCTTTTTGTCGGCCTCAGGAGAGACAGGGCAACAAATTTCTAATTGGGTTTTTGATTACAGCGTGTCCGTTTAAAAAGTTGATTTTTTTGCTATCAACTGTACATCCCTTTGCAACATGAATGGAATATATCTGAGTTCTACACGTTATTTGGATGTTTTTCTAATTGGAAGTATGCCTTTAGAATCAACGGTTTGCTGCATGTAGTGAAAAATAAATGTAGGTTTTGGTCATATACGGTGGTATTTCTATAAGTATAATGTTCATACTGTATTATGTAATTGGTTTTTTTTTCCAACTGGATACACACATTTTCATTACAACATTATAACAAAATGGAAGAATTTTATTAATTTACTTTTTTACGTCAATATAATATACAATTTTTCGGAGAACTAAAGATTTTGTTAAACGATCGCTATAACGACCTTCCAATATAACGTCCGTTTTCCATGGAGTGAAGGTGGTCGTTATAACAAGTGTCTACCGCAGTGGTTCTAAACCGGTGCTCCGTGTGCACTTCCCAGGGGCTCCACGGTGACTCGAGGAAAATAAATCAGTAAATTTGATAGATAGATAAATAAAAAAAAGAGGTCTACAGGGGTCCGCCATAAAAATTATACACAAAAAGGGCTTCTCTAGTGAAACAGGAATCCGCCATAGAAATTATATACTGAAAAGAGCTCCGCGAGTCAAAAAAGGTTGAGAACCGCTGGTCTACCGTATCTTTATTGCTCTGCTTAAACAAAGGATAATTGAATTCGAGAATATTTTGGGTGTGTATTCAAAAGTTTATAGCCGTAATTATTAAAGATAAAATATGAAAAAAAATCACGGTATCAAAAATCCATTTTGTTTCCAATTTTGTGATTCATACGAAGAAAAAAGATTCGACCTTGATATCATTTGAATTAAGTACTGCAGCTACTTTTTTGACCGAACATGCACCTCATACACATTTTTCTGTGGAATTTCTAGTGAATCGGTACATGCTAGAATGTGCAGAATGCGCGTTCTGAGTGTATGTGTTGTCCTAACGTATTTGTATTGCCAGAGCTGTGTTTGTTTCTACTCCCATCTGGCTTCCTTATTTTGAAGGGAAGATGGTAAATGCTTGAACTTTCATATTATGTTAATATCATGTTTAAGGTCTGCCTTCTCTTTGAATTAAATATTCGTCATGCTTTTCTCAGAAAATTATTGAAAGTTGGATTTATGGTAAGGAAGAATGAGAAAGAAAATAAAATAAATTACAGTTATAAGACAAAGAGGAACAATTTACTGCATCATGGACTCGTACGAGTGAAAGGAATTATATCAACACTAAAACGATTTGACATTCTTTTCCTTTTATTTCCACGGAAACAAGGAAAAAAAAACATTTTTCATAACTGGTTGATTATATGTTTTGCTCTCCCATCTCCGTGCTTGGAAAAGACTATCCCTTTTAACGTAGATCGAAAGAAAGAGCGAGTGTAAATCGATTTACCCGTGTTCCGAAATGAAAAAGGCATGGTGCATTTTATTCACGTATGAGCACCAGGTGTCGTTTGATTTAAAATTCCCACGCATTAACTTGGAATTATCAAAAAAAAACAAAAACTTTTCTTTAAAAAATGAAAAGGGCCTACAGAAAGAGAGATAGAGTGGAGCAGTCTCTTGTAAAATTCATAAAAGCGCAAGCGACGGTGGAAGCTCAGTTTTATAATTCTAATTAAATTGCGTGAGAAGGTGTCGCACGTCTTCGTTATCCACTTATACATCAAGATGTGTTTAGGCTTGAGCTCATAGAAGCAGCGGTGCCTGAATGAGTGCCTCTTTACGCGACTCGTCGAACGTGCTCTAATGTGTATTATAAACTAAGCTGTATGATGCTAATATGGCCAATTTCTTTCTCTTTTTACTTCGAACGGAATTCAAAATTTGATATTTTTATGCTGTGTAGCTATTTGTTTGGACACGGGACCTAGTTTTTTATGCTTGGGCGTTATATAATTTAGTACCAATTCGCCATATTGTGCCCCCCATCGTGAAATCACGTTGTTATTTTCTTATGATGAATTAGTATTTTTCCTCGGGTTCTATAATTCCCCTACTTTAATTCGTTAATCATCATCATTTCATCTTTTTGTCGCACCACTGTCATTTTCCTTTGATGATTTAGTCAAGTATCTTATTGACATGGGCTACCGCACCCTTGCACTTATTGTGATTTCAATCTTTATAAAAAAATTCTGTCTGTCATGGTTTCTTCTGAATATTTGACAGGTTGGTTTGACCAGGCATGCTACATTCTCTGCGCATGTGTGAGCATAAATTCCTTTTGTCGGAAATTTAATGTGACCAGGTCTCTAGAGGGACGCGTTCCCAAATTTCTATTCGCTAAGAAGGAAGAACAAAGGATTTATCTGTCCGAAACGTGTTCCTTAATTTCCTTAAAGAAAATTTCAATTTTTGTTTCATTATTTTAATTTAATTGACGATTACGAAATTCATTTTGTGAACGAAGTATGTTTCTTTTTTGTATTTTCAATGTTTGATTGAAAGTTTGGGTGAATAACTTTTTAGATCAATAAGTTCGCGTAAAAATGACTTAATTAGTTGAGATATGTATGTTGAAGGTTTACGGAAAATTCACCGCTAACAATTCGTCGACGGAAAATTCACGGACGACACGAATCAGTAAGCCAGTAAGTGAGTGAGAAATGACCGAGTGAGTGAGTCAGTAAATGATACAGTAGTTAGTGAGTGAAAGAGTGGTTAGCGTTGATGAGTAAGTGACCTAGAGATAGAATAAGTGACCCGGTGAGTGAGTGGGCAACTGAGTGTCATAGTGAGCGACCCTTGTGGTAGACTGAGTGATCTAGTGCGTGAGCGAGTGGAAGAATGAGTGACCTAGTGAGTAAATGCGTGACCTGGTGATTGAGTGCGTGACAAAGTGAGCGATCTAATGAGTTGGTGATCATATGAGCGACCTAGGTAGGAAGAGACAGATTGAGAGAGCTGGTGAGAGTAACAGAATGAGTGGCCTAGTCAGGTAATAACAGAGTGAGTGACCTAGTTAGTAAGCGAGTGATAGAGTGAGCGACCTATAGTGATTAAGTGAGCGATCATTCAGTCACTTGTTAATTCACTCATGTCGAACGGTTGTCTGTGAATAATTAGTCGGTGGATTTTCCGTCGATGAATTGTTGGTCTGTGAATTTTTCGGACACGTTTCATTGGCCATGTTACCTTCACCTGTTGGAGATATAGCCAAGAGGTAGACGCTTTAAAAAAAATCCTATTTTTTTAATATTTTCCGTAGCACGGACGATGTCACAGGAAAGACGAATTATGTGAGTCGTTTGATAATCCCCCTATTTTAGGGGGACTGACAAATTTTTCCATATTATTTCGCTTTTGGGAGGGGCGATCGTTTCCATCTCCTCCCCCCTCCCCCCATCTCTGGATCTCTGCCTGAGCGAGGGCAGGCATCATCAACTGCGAATGGAGCGGAGGCAGACATCTTCAGTTGTGAATGAAGTGGACAGGGCCGTAACTGAATGGGAAGGGGAGGGGGGCAATTGTCCCATGCGACAAAATTTAGGGGGCGGAAATTTTATGTGGGAACGAAGAACTCCGTTATAAAATTATCGAATTTTGAAGTTGTGGGGGTGGCAAGAATCCTAGTTACTTTTTTGAAGTAAAGGCAGGCATTTTCATGGATCGCCCGCATTTTACGGGACAAATTTCTCTTATATTATCGGGTTCTTGGGAGGGGCGATCATCCAATCACCTCCCTCTTCATCCGTGCTTGCATGAACGCAACGAATCTCGATTACATTTAATGAATATTTCATTTCCAAATGTACTTACCACGATTCCTCTCTCGTTATTGTCCAATAAATCAACATAAAACCCGATAAATTAATTAAATACATTAGATTATTACCGATCCGCATTTCCTAACCATTCATCGCATTTCTTATCTAGTGCTCTAGGTTTTCTTTGGATTTCGACCTGAGGAGAGGCTCGAGGTATCTCTTTTAAGATCAAACAAAGAAGGATAAAGAGTGTGGGGGGGGGGGGAGGAACGTGCGGCGAGATCATTAGCTAGTTTTGTCTTTTAGTTCCGCACAAAAGCTTCGATCACCGCGCTAAACATGTTTCCGAAAAAGCGAGACGCATTTACTCTTGCGAAACGTTTTGTTCTCGCGGTATTTTATTGCCTCGTTAATTACAACCCTTAATTTTGTATTTGAGTTTGTACTTTTCTGGTCGAAACAGATTTTTCCTCTTTGGAAAGATAAACATACTTTGTTTGTTTTACGTTGTTCGGTCGAGTCCCACGTCCCTTTGGATTCAGGTTGTTACCTTTTAGTTTCCCTTATCTTTCCGATTTTCGAAACGGAGTAGGTTGACACCTTGTTTTGTTCCTTCAAAATCCATAGATATTTATGTAGCAACGATCTGGAGGAGTAAAATATATTTTGGTATGCAATAGAATGGTATACGTCCATTTTTAAATTCTTCGGGGTTGGACAAAGAATTTTTATTTTATCGAAGGGCAATTGAATGAATGAACGCAAGAACTCTGCTACCGGACTTATCCAGTTACCGAGATCTCTTCCAGTCCAGCTTCGTGGCCGAGATCGAAGGACAACTACATATATATTTATTTTGGTATAATATTCACATTGTCAAAATGTTTTCTACGTTGGCAGATTGCATCCGGTTGATAAATTTACAATTAAAATACAATATTTAAAGGAAATAAGCGAGGAAAAAATAAACGAGAGACCTGACGGGTTTCAGCACTACTGGGTACCGTTTTTAATTATCATATCCAGAATAACATACACACGACTATTTTAGTGATTTGTCCAGGGGGTTGTGTATCTTCGATGTATATTATTTATGGCGTAGGCCAATGAAAAAATCCGGTTTATTGCAAAGAGCCTGCTCACTTTGCAATGCATTCGGCTAATTGGAAAAATTACCTATCACTTTCTAAATCAGTCTGATATTATATTATCGTAATGAGTCTAAACGCCTCTAAGCTAATTATAAAATTTGCAATAGAGATTGCTCAAACAACCTCATTTCATCCGGGCTCAATACAGAACGAGTTCGATATCCGATTTTCGTCCTTGTCAGAATCTTTCCTGGGGCGCATTAATAACAGAGTCGGCAACAACATGATCACAGAAAAAGATTGCTACCGCAGGGAGTCCCACACCGGGGGGGGGGGGTAGCTTACAAATTTTTCGGTGAGTATGAAAAAGGTGCGAAAATGTCAAACACTGCCGACTGAATTCATCTTCCTATCAGCCAGTTGTTGAAATTTTTGAATCTGCCACTTTCACTTCCTATTATCACTTCTGCCTGCTCGGGAGATGGGATAGAACCATTTGGAACACATAACATGCATAGAAAAGCGTACAGCACTTTCAGGCATCTACTAATTCGTTATGAATTCATCAGGGGCCTGTTTATGATAGGTATCTGCAATTTAGAAGTGTAAACTTAATCGTCTACACACAGTATTAGAAGTACTATTTTTCTGCATAAAATTTTTTATGTACATTTTCAAATAATTTAATACTACTACATTTTGTTTTCTCAAGGGTGTCACATATCCTGCGTGCCACGGAATATGGAAATATTGGGCTCCACCAATGGAAAGAAGTCGGTTGGCCACATTAGCATTCTGCGGTAAGCACAGCATTCATTGCAGCGCTACACATCCGAAAACATTTTTTCGTTGCATATAATTTGAGTTGTTCTCCGATGTAGATGATTAATAACATCGGTAAAGCTAAAAATAAGGATTCTCATACTTCAAAAAGGAATATAAAAATTAGTACCGATATTTTTATCCTTAATAATGTTTATTGGAGAAAACTGGACGAAATAATAAAAATACTTATTATTTATTTACCTTATCTATTAATGTTATTTATGAACAATTCGAGAAAAGAAAATGGAGATAATTAATTTACGATATAACTAATAATGAAAACATATTCATAATCTGTTTAGAAGCTTTCTGAGATTTAATTAAATGATATTAATTTTTGTAAATAGAAAAAAAATTACAGGAAACGATGAAGCTGATTATTATCTTGCATCGTAATGATAATCTGAACGAATGTGGAGCTGAATTAATTCTAATAAAACCTTCTTTTGCAACGCAAATATCTTCGATATTATTTCGAGGATAAAAAATAATGAATACAATCTCTCGAATAGGTTACTATTACCAAGGAAAATTCACTCATGAAAGTTTCCTCCCAACGGAGAAGGGATCTCTGATTCTATAGCGATACCCAATTTATTAAGAAGGATAAGCTTCCGTGATGTTGAGTTCACTCATTAGGATGATCTGTTCTCCTTTCTTCGACCGATATTCTCATTATTTTAATGAACCGAATTCTGAGTTAAAAATACCATTAGACGAGTCAAAAATTTCACTGTAAAGCATCACATTATTTCTCAAGAAAAATGAAGAAAACAAATGATTCTTTTCTTTTTCTCTTTTTTTTTTTTTTAAATTTCAGTGTTTGCAGGACATATCGATGCTCACGAGTATCTCCGAACTCACATACTAAATATGTTCAAGTGCTCTTAAATTATAAATCTGCGTCTGAGTAAACAAGATTTGTGCTCTATGCCGGTCTCCAAAAAAAGGACATTTCAAAGAATTCCACTTAATTAGTCCCACTTTAATTATTGCTCGAACCATTATTATTCTTTCTAATGTTTTTCTTTCCCGGATTGCGAAACCCTATCATTTATACCACATGATATACAATGCGTATATTTTTTCGTGCTACTCCAACAAGAAGGAGAAGCACATGAAACGAATGAAGGAGATCCACACTTTTAAAAATGGGAATCAATTCATTTTGAAAGTGGGTTTAATTATTGTCATTAATATTATCATTCGTACGATTTTATTTCATGTTTAACAGCCTATTGATTCATTAATAGAGATACAAAGAAAGATATTAGAATATGCAATTTTTATCTCTCTAGGATCGTACGCAGGAGCCGTTGTGGGTCTGCCGCTTTCAGGAATTCTCACGAATTACATGAGTTGGCAAGCGTGCTTCTACTTTTATGGTACTTTTTACTTTATTTCAGAGCGTTAAATTGAATAACACAGTGAGGAAAAATAATAATAAATAAGAAGGAAAAATTTTAAAAAACTAATAATTAAGAAAAGTGAAAACGGGGGAAATTAAATGTGACTATACGCGTGGAACATTTGTCCAATTAATTAGAGTGTCTCTGGAGGCCTTTTCTTGTGATTAAATATTTGATTAAGAAAGCTAGTAATTTTTTTCTTATTTTATTTAATAATTATTCTAATTTATTTTATATATAAGGTTTAAATGTTTTTTCTGTTACTGAAGAGAAAAATTAAATTTTTCGGATTAAGAGGATTAAATCTCACAAGATGAATAATAATATGATATAGAGTATATATCAAAAAATAATTCTATTCGTTTGGATTTGTATTAATTTTTTTTTATAAAAGTAAAATTTATTCCCTACAAAATTTCTTTTAGTATTATATCGTAAGAAAAAAAGATAAAGAAGCAACTGACAGGTGAAAAATAATTACAAAATTTTCTTAAACCAGCTGCATACGTATCGTTTTCAGTCACCCTTAGGCCGGAATTTATAAAAGTTTAATAAACCAATAAACCTATTGATTGCATTCGGTCGAATGTAACCGATACGCTTATTGGTTGCATTTTTACAATTTTATAAAGGAAAGTTTACAGCGTAATACCATGGAAGAGTAGATTAACTTTGCCAAAAAGTCATCAACGAATAAGGCAAATGTCGACTGCTTAATAGTATAATATCGGCCTAAGAAAGTTTACTTGTGTAATGATCCTTTTTACTTTAACTAAAGCAAATGAAAGTACACAGTAAACATGTACTAATGAACAATTATTTCGACACGTATGAGAACTTATTTATATAATATTTTTTTTAAATTTATTTATCCAAAAATAGGTTTTTTTTAAAATTATTTGTATTTTTTGTGTTTCTTTGTATTTTTCACTTATGGGTATGTGGGTCAGCTATCATCGTTCCTAAAGTTCCGAGAATGGAAAATTGAAATGAGAGAATGTAAAAAAAGCCATTTTGTTCTATGAGAACGGGAAAAGGAGGAATTCGTGTCATTAATCTTCACCAACCAGAATAGAATATGCAAATGAGGAATGAAAGAGGGAAAAAGGAAATAAACAACGGAATGGAAATGAGTTTTTTTTTCCCCTTCATTTTTCAAACAGCATTTCCATTCTGAATAAATTGTTTTCTTCCAAATAAATTTTCTTAAAAACTGAGAGAAAACGTTTGGTTCCGTCCATTTTGAAAGAGTTACTTACCTCTCAACACATTCGTAACGTCAATATTGAAACCACGAGAAATGCGAAATTTTAATATAAAATACCACGCATTTTTTTTTTTGAAACAATAAATTGGTACATTTTAAACTTTATTAAAATATTCAGTTGTCATTCCTGTCTAGTGGAATAATTGATTGCGTTGTGAATAAGACAATGTCAACAAATGGAACGTTTTTAATTTTGTCTTGAATTATTTAATAACCTAGTTCAAATCTTGAGCTCTGGGTATTTAGAGATGATTACTGAATCGTCATTTTGAAACATGGTTTTCAGGTACATACGAAATGTTGCGATCAAAAACGAAAAACTATCAAACGTAAATATTTTGATTAAATTAAATGAAAAATTTTGAAAGAAATGAAAGTAAAAAAAAGTACTTTCAAAAAATTCAAAAGTACCAGTAAGAAACAGTTACAATAAAACTAAATTTTTGTGAAAATTGTTCTTGATTTTTAAAAATTGTTTGTTAAATTATTAGTTGTAATTCTGTTTGTTACTCAGGTGCCTTTGGAATGATTTGGTACGTGTTTTGGGTCTGGTTAACCTTCGAAAGGCCATCGAAACACCCATCGATCAGCCAGGAAGAGCTCATATACATCGAACACAGTATCGGTCAAATGTCCACCACTCTACCCACGGTAAAAAACCTTAGAACTTTCGTTATTTTATTTCAGAAAAGCTATATGCAAGAGTAAACATTGTGCCATGAGAGCATGTGTTCAGATTAAGTCTTTGGCCGCGTGAATAGTCGGAAAAATTCTTCTCTCTCTGCTGGAGTGAAAAAAAAATGTACTTCTTTTGTTTTTTTTCTATGAATAATAGATGTCAATGAAACTCAAACGTTGCAAATACAATACAGTCGGAAAATAAGTGTGAGACAGACACAGAATCTGGGTTCGGACACAATCACAAAATAGTGATTGGGAGCAGGCAGGCAATCTACCACTGGCTTCAGAAGAGATAGGGCAACAACTTTTTCAATTGGGTTTTTGAGGACAGAGTATCCGTATTAAAAGTTAGTTTTTGTATTTTAATAATTGCACAACTTCCTTTCAATATGAAAGGCATATCTGAGTTCTACAAGTTATTTTGATACATTTTCTGATTGGGAGTATGTCTCTAGGATAAACAGTTCGCCAGTAAAATGTGGCTCAGCACAACTTTCCGTACTACCCTGTAGATGCGTACGCCATCGATGTCATTTAAAGTATTTCGCCTTTAACTAAAAAGTTTCTAATCATCACTAAATGATTTGCCATCATCTGTGGATGATGGGAACCCTCTGAGCGTTAAATGTGTATTAGGACCAAAAAAACTCTCTCATTTTTTTAAGAAGCTGTTTCGAATCCAGTCGTTGTATATACAGGGTGTTCCGTTAATGAACCGACAAACTCAGAGGGTTGTTAGTAGACATCAAGCGAAAGAATAATTACAATGGAACATGGCGTCGCAAACCACATTGAGAGGGTGAAAATTGCCAAAAACATACAGGTTTCGAAGTTACGCTGGAACGACAAAAAAGTACAATAATAATTACAATAATAACTACAAAAATATTGTTTGATTAATTATTACAATAGTCGTTGGTAGTGGCAGTCGCGGACGTCATTGCATAGTCTACAACGACGTAAAAACGATTCCCGGATGCGCTCGGAAATACCAGGTATACTTTTGATGTCATCCGCAGCGCGTGATCCTACTCCAGCGCAAGCGTTTTGCGACGCTGCTTACGTCAGATATGGTGAGTGAACCCACGAACGCATTCAGCGATCAACTGACATCCACCTTTCATCTCCTCTGGACTCAGAGTCTGCATGCGTTTTTCAACCTCTCAACATGATTTGCGACATGTTCCATTGCAATTTTTCGTTCCTCTTGATGCCTACTGACAACCCTCTGAGTTTGTCGTTCCATTAACAGAACATCCTGTATATCCAGTAATATTAAAAGGAATATTAGGGAAATGAAAAGAATATAGGTTTTTCGGTCAAGTAGAGTTCGTGTATTTGGTTGCTTAATTTGACTGTGGTGGGAAGAAATCGGTTGCAAAAAATGCGTTTATTGTGGAAATTTCATAATTTTTCTACAAAATAAGACGAATTTTGAAACTCAATTTTCGCGCTTAACTTAGTGCAGTTTTTACTTCCGATGTCATACAGTGGAAATGAAAGAATATTATTCTCTATTCCATTTCTGATTTAGCTGAAAACAACACCTTGGAAAGCCATGTTCACTTCTATGCCAGTTTACGCCATCATCGTAGCTAATTTTTGTCGAAGTTGGACATTTTACTTGCTCATTTTATCACAGCCAATGTATTTCAGCGAAGTCATGGGTATGGAGGTCAACGAGGTCTGGATTCTGATTTTGTTTGTTTCTTTAAAATCTATTTAAATACATGGAACTTTTTGTAATGATGATTTCAATGAAGTAAAAGTTCTATATGAAAAATAATTATTTTTCTCATATTTTCATTTACATTTGTGTGTACCTTCCGCAAAAAATTTAATATAGTTTCTGTGTTTCTACGCCCATGCTCTTTCTCAATATGGAAATGCGGGGATGAAATTCATAAAATCGTTGTTACAATTATTCATTCAATCATTTAAGTACAATATATTTTTATAAACTTGGAAAGTCTTCATTCCATTAAGATCAAAAAACTACGTTCTTAGAGCATTTAAATTGCACTCATTAGAATATTCATTCATTGCCAGTTTCGTCTTGAGAAGGTAAACGCAGAACCTGAATATACATATACAGACAAAACTTAATAAATAATACATAAATAAAAACTCTCTCTATTCTGTCTACGGGTGGCAAAGTACAGTAAACTACAGTAGGACCTCTCAAACCTGACTCTTCGGGACCTGGATGATTCCTGATTAAAGAACCTTCCGGATTATTGACATGTTTTTGTTAATTTCCCAAGCTTTCATGTTTCGGGCAATAATATACCTTTTTTGAACACTTTGATTCATATTTTATTTTGAAAAAAAAAATTAATAAAGCGATATATATGCGCATGGTAACAAATAATTTCATTAAACCGTAATTTCTAATTTACGTACCGTTGCTTGCTTTATCCATCGAAGAAAAAAGTATTTATTATTTTAAGATTTTTTTTTAGTCATTGCTCGGATCCGATTTTTTTTTGTTTCTGAACATCGTAAAGAGTAGATTTTCCGATTTCATGTCCTACACACAATATTCGTACTGATGTTCCGCGTTCTAGCTTTGTGGTCATTCAAGTATTGCTTCAGCATCGATGGGAGGGGGGTTCGGGTTTGCTGACTTTTGCTGACAAGGGGAAGGGTTTGAATAATGCTTACGTCATCAACCACCCTTTATAAAAATATGGGATATTCTTAATGGCATTTTCCTGGGTGTACCAAAAACGAAAATAACCTTTCGCTAGTTTGTGGGCACCTGAACTAACATTCTTCCTATTGATTAAGTCTTCTATAGAACCAATTTAGCGATCTCTAAATGTTCCGCTCATCCTTCAAGTGAACTGGAAATATATCCGGGCCGCTCAAGTGATCTAGAAATGTGTAGCGGGCCGCTAAAAGTGCTCTGAAATTGTGTCGAGCATCACTCAAATGATCTGTAATTATGCCGTTGCTCAATCATCAGTTGATCGTTCACCACTTATCTTTCAATCTGCGAATGTCCCGCGGGTAACTTAATTGGTGTAGAACTGCACTCGGGCCGCTTAAGTGCTCCAAAACTGTGCCACATTCATAAGAAATCTCTAAATGTGCCACAGGCAAATTAAGTGTTCTGGAACTGTGCCGTGGGTCACTCAAGTGATATGTAGATGTGTCGAGGGCCACTTAAGCGATCCGTGAACGTGCCACAGGCCTACTTGAGTGATCTGAAAATTTCACGCGCGACTTAAATACTTCGGAATTGCGCCACGGGTCACTTAGGTGATCTGTAAATTTGTCGCTTAGTTCATTTTCACCAAAATTAGGTTTGAGGTAGCGGACCACATCAGACATCCCAGAGGACCACATTTGGCCCGTGGGCCATAAGTTTGGCATTTGTGGCTTAGAGGGTGGGTCGCAATGAATTTTTTAAAGAAAAATTTTGTTCTCTTAGCCTTCAAATAGCATTGAATTTAACAGAAATTCATTATGGTAACATATAAAGGTATTTTCTTCCTAAATTAAATTTGTTTTTAAATATTTTTTGCATCAAAAAATTTTCTTTGTTTTATCATCGGGGGGGGGGGGAGCGCATAGTGGGAGCTCATTGCCCCCCCCTCCCCCGCGTACGTATCTGATTCCAATATGCGTTAGGAGGGGGGTGCTGACGAAAATTTGCTGACAAGGAGGGGGGGGTCCGAGTTTTGCTGACGGGGGAGGGGTTAAAAATGGCTAAAAATCTGCTGACGCAATACTTGAACGGCCCCTTTTTCTAAAAAGTTCAATTTTCTCACGTATGCATAAACCATCATGTTTCCGTTTGCATATGGTAATTGCCACATCACTTATTTCTGATATTCACAGAAAAAGATAGAGAGCTAGACAAGCTATAAAACACTGAGGTTAAATGTACAGGAAAGATGAAATGAAGGAAAAGGAAAGCTTTTGATAGCTGATTTTCTGACTAATCACATTCATTGAAATACGAAGTTGCTATGATTGTTTCCCAGAAGCCCAAGAATCACTGTGGACACCAACAAGGAGTGGTGCAAAAGAGAAATAAAATGGCTGGTGCCTGAGAAAGAGCTTAAACGAAATTTGGGTTAATAGAAAACATCGCAAGTCCCCGAGGAAAAAAAATCGACTGAAGTGTCCGGATTTTGGAGGTCCTACTGTACATTATTACCAATAATGTACAGTAGGACCTCCATGTCATGATTTACGTGAATGCTTTTACGTTATTCATAGGCATTTCTGTAAGTTCGCGAAGTATTTGTGGCTGACTTTTAGTCCTTTTATTCTCATAACTCTCTCTTATTTCTATATTAATCGAGTCACTGTGTTTTCTTTTTTTGCTGTGCTCTTTTGAAACCCAGAGATTTACTAGACGTTCGTTACATATTATAGAGTGAAATTCGTTTTCTTTGTTCCTAGTCAGGCTTCCTGGGTGCACTTCCCCACCTGTTGATGACTATAGTGGTTCCCATAGGAGGTTACTTGGCAGATTACCTAAGACGCAGAGAGATTCTCACTACAACTTCAGTTCGGAAGATATTCAATTGCGGAGGTGAAACTGTTTTTAGATCATATGACGGGAAAATTTAAAATTCGCAAATTAAACTAGATAAAAATTATTGAGGTTTTTCTAGTTAAATTGGTTAGTTTTACGCAATCGACTGAAATGAAGTAAAAAATTATAATGTTATTCAACAAGCTCGGCAAAACTTATGTTTAGGATCATTCATTCTAAACCATTTATATGTACTGGATATACAGGGTGTCCGGGCTAAAGGAATTCGAGAGTAATGGCTTATAACGAGAGAACCCCATATGGCTAGTTATAGATTTTTGATTAAGGGGCTAATAAAGGGGGAAATTTTCACAATCTTATTTACAGGTTTATAAAGTTCACCGTGAGCACCTTTAGTGGCTTCTAAGATTTCCAAACGGTATTCGATCTCTTGCCAAATGTTTAGTAGAATTTGTGGTTTTTTTTAATCGACTGCAGCAGAGATATACTGTTGATACGGATGCTAAAGTCTCCACATTCTATTATGTTCGTATACAGCATTTAACACTCATCACTGATTGAAATTCAGCTAGCGAAAGCATGCAATGCGCCTGAAGTTGTGTCGTCCACATGCCGACTAGCGATTAGTGTGCAACTGCTGTGAAAAGCGTCTTAAAGCAGCTGTCGACAATACACATGCATGACCTAGATAGGAAAATCTTGGAGAGCAATTCCCTATCGACAGCACAGCACTTTCATAACTAGCATGTGGTTTCTCTCAGTATAAGCCATTACTTTTGGATACGTTAAGCCCAGACAACTTGTATTTGAAAAAAAGAAGCGATATTCCTATATGCAGGGATTGTATTTTTTGAAATATACTGAAAAATTGAAATCCAGAAAATTCAAATTCCAGAATATTTCTATATATTTTCACTAATAACATTCATGTTTTTTTTCAAAAGTTTTCAATCAATCATCAGATTCCGTCGACTGCCGCACGTGTTAACTAGAGAAAGTTTATATGCCATTCTCACATTTACACTTTCCAATTTTCAGGATTTGGTTTAGAAGCGACATTTCTACTCATTCTAGCCTACAGCGCCAACCCAGTCGTGATAGTCATTGGTTTGACATTAGCCGTGGGCTTCAGCGGATTCGCTATTTCAGGTGAGTTGCTATTTTACATTGCAAATGAAAATTCACCATTCACAATCAATTGTTATTCGTCGTGTCTACCAAAACTGGAACTTCAGTGTTTTTTTAAAAAAAGAAAGATTCACGGATCAATGGAAAAAATAAATGAAGTGAAATAATAATATTCTAAGAAAATAGTGTCGTTTGCATCGAAAAAATTAATCAATGTTGAACGCTTATAAAATAACTAATTTCTTCCTTTAGATTCGAACAAATATATGGAGTCCCCTTTTATTCGATAGGATTCGTATTTACCGATGAGGAATACGTGGTTACATTTCTACTGTTTGAGATTTATATAGTCGCTTTATGTAGGAAAGCAAACAAATAATATTTTGTGTATTCACTGAATTAATCGTTCTCATGTGAATATCAAATATGCGTGGCCATATCAGCTAGTAAATTTTTCTGTTATCAAAATTTGATTTTATAGGCTTCAACGTGAATCATCTAGATATTGCTCCACGGTATGCCAGTATTTTGATGGGGATGTCAAACGGCTTTGGGACTTTCGCTGGAATGATTTGTCCTATAGTTGAAGAAAAAATGACCGAAGAAGCGGTGAGTAAAGATTTTTCTAAAGTTACAGAAGAGGGTTGGACATTGTATCCGCATATTATACGTACCGGTATTAAAAAAAAGTGTTCAATATGATCTTTTTCATTTCTAATTGAACTGAGTGAGGTTCATAGAGAAAAGCATGTTAAACTAGTTATTTCCACTAAAGGAAAAGTTTCATTGATGTTTTTTTTTTCACAGCTTACAACACATCTAGGAAAGAGGTTTTCTAGATATTATGCAGAGGCAAATTTGGGAAAGAAAAGATAGTTCTCTTCAAGAGGAAAAACCCCCGGTTTTCTTGCACCCCAAGGAAGCGCGCTGCCAATACACCATGGGGACACAAAACTACATAACGCTATTACGTGCATTATAAGGGAAGAAGAATTGTGTTCTCGTGGTATATTGGTGAGTATTGGCATGGTGTATTAGACATTTTGCACTTGCCTGGATTTCATAGGGATCGAGATTAAGTTCCCACTGGACGCAACTACATTTTCTTTCCCAAGTTCGCCTCAGCATAATATCTAGAAAGTCTCTTCCCTAAAAATTTTGACGTTTTCAGTTCGAAAAAGTAATAGACAGTAAATTCTTTCGTTTTCAGACGCCAGAGGAATGGCAAAGAGTATTCTTGATCGCGAGTCTAATTCATTACGGAGGCGTAGTTTTCTACGCGTTGTTTGCGTCGGGTGAAAAACAGCCATGGGCAGAGCCTCCGGACGAGCAGAATCCAGAAGAAGGGCCTTCGTGGAACCCTCTCGAACACGCCTTCTCGTCAGAACCTACCGACAAGAAGCCCAGCGACGCTACGACTTCGTTCGGAGGCGAAATACCTCCGAGTTACGGAGCAACCAATAGCCAAGTAAATGGTGGAATGCCGATCTATGAAACGACGAAGGAAATGACGCAACCACCCGCTCGGGATACATACCTGCATGGAGGCATGGACGCCAGGGATCTATAAATTGGTAAATAGTCAGAGCCACTCTGTCTTCGGTAATAATATCGACTTGTGTGGTTATTTTTTCCTCCCCTCTTAATTTCTTTCTATATTGATTTGTGATGGAAAATGTATCAAGAGTAAGTTCTAAATGCGCGTGTTTGTGATTTGACAATAATATGTTTTTCTCCTCGAATCGAAATTTTCGCTATTGATGTGACAGAAGTTCGACGAGACCAGATCACAAAACGGGTAGGCAGTGAACCAACTAATATATAATATAACGTTTGTTATGGAGGGTATGGAGGAATGACTGCTCTGGTTCCACTAAGAGTGATCTTAAGATCAAGGTTTGCTTTAATAATTGCATGATATAATTGATGACTGAAACGTTCTCATGATCCACATGAGGTTGTTTTTCGCTGACAGTGGAGGTAACGAATACGAGTTTTTTACCGGACAAATGATTACATTTTCATTTTGCTGAATTGATTATCCATAGTTGTAGCCCTTTTTCCTCAGCGTCGAGCAGAATTTGGGTTCAACGAACGGCACTGAGCTAATCAAATCTTTTGTCCCTTCTTTTTTCAAATGAAAATTTCAAATTATCGAGACACTTCATTCAATTAAAATGTGGTAATTTAATAAGTATTCTTGGTGATGTTACTTGCGTTACATTAATATACAGGATGTCCCAAAAATTCGTAAACAGTTTAAAAATTCATAATAATTGAAAGAATTGGCATATTTGAATGCGGCTGGTGAAAATGTTTTTCTCACTAAAGAGGATTATTTTTGGCTGCAGGAATTTTTTTTACTCAATTTTTTGTTGATAGAGGGCGTTTCTAGAAAGCAAATCATAAAATTCTGGACCTGAACCTCTCTTCAATCTTTTCTGTGTCCGAAACGTTCGTAAAGCTTCAGCCGGTGATTCGTGACCGACGTGAAACAACTTCACCATTAATGCTTTATCCACAAATACCAACATCACAATGGAAATCTTATGTAAGCACCAGTAACAGAAAAATGTTGAAATAAGCTGTTAATCGTACACCCCTGCATTATATAGGACTGATTTGGATATTTCCAGTGATTTGCTTTCCATACAATGCCCTCTATAGACAAAACAATTAAACTAGACGTTTTTTTCTGTACCGAAAGAAAAAAGAACTCCCCTTCGTAAGAATAACTCTTCTACAAGGAACATTCAGATATACCAATTACTTGAATTTTTACGTATTTTCAAACAGCTTATGAATTTATGGGATACACTGTATTTTTATTTCATTTGACCTAAGCGTTTGAGTATTAACTGTTCATGAATCTTGCGCATAATAGAAAATTTGGAATTGTATAGAGCATTGTAAGATCACAAACAAACGGTTAAATATGTGATTCTTGTTTGTGTGTTTTGTGGAAATCGCTATGAAATTATTTAATGTATCAATTATTCGCCTAGAAATTTCCCCGATTCTTTATATATTTTGTTTTATTTTTAGAAAACACTACATTTTATATGCAAAGTGATAATGAGACTTCCCGTAATCAGCATTATAGTTAAAAAAAAATGCAAAAGAAAAAAATTCGAAAGCCCAATTTTATGATTTTCCCCCCATCTATAAATTTTCGTGTTTGATTCAATTTACTCATGGAAGCACAAAATCACATTCGCTGGAAATAGAAAGCATGGCATATTGAATATGAAAAGGAATGCGATATTAGTTTTATTCGTAAAATTAGGAATATTTTTATTTGTGCGATTTTCTCTACACACGCTGCGACGTCACATTTCTGTCAAGTATGCATTCACTCTTGTCCAATCATCCAATCATATTTGTAGATCATGTCCCCGCTACATTGTAATTGAGGCAAGCGCTATCGCTGTTGAGAACTGGTTCAGAGTTTTATTAGTTAACATACGCATTTGCAGTTTTGAATGCCCCTCGAATTTCCTTCCAGTTTCGGAGAGAATTTGCAATTAGCCTTCATTGTGATGACCAGAACCCAGATGTTGATGACATTCGCATTTTTCGGCATATTTTGCGTTTTTCTGCTTTTTTTTTTCCTCTGTTAAGGCATTTCTTGAGTTTTGGAGGATTTTTGGATTTTTCACGATATTTTGTACTTTTTAAATTTTTTGACATTAAAAAAGATTGACAAATTTATATGAATACTGATTACATTGGGCACTTATGAGAAAATATGCTTGAATTTCTTGGAAAATAAAACAATATATATATATATATATTTTTTTTTTTCGGCTACCTAAGCATAGGAATACATAGAATTTTCTCGGGTGGGGGGGGGGGTGTTTTTTTTTCACTGCAGAAAACTATTCCCCACGCCAGTCATCTAGCAACAGGGCCCTCCGGTCAGATTCGTCACGGGGGGGGGGGGGGTCTCTCAATAACGAATTTCTTGTGAAAAACAAGAAATTATGAGAATCATCTCAGGCTCCTTAGCCAAAACCCTGTTGGCCCCACCTTTTTATGGGGATTAAAACACCACTATTCCAAATGGATTCATGAATTATAACTCGTTCATTAGAAAAATTGTTATTTTTTATGAAATATAAATATCGAGAAAAAACATTGATTTTGATGCTGTCAAAACTTTGTCAAAACAAAAAGAAATTTTGACATTTAAACATACCGGTTTTTAAAAGAACTTTGTTTTAATATTTTGATAGCATTTTTTTTTCAACTTTTGAGGCATTTTTTAAAGATTTTTAAGTCATTTTTCAAGATTTTTTTTAGGGCAACAACATCCGGGCTTTGGTGATGACATTGTGTTTTTACGTCCAGTTACTAATACAGTAAAGCCACCGTATCCGTAGGCCATTGGTTCCAGTTACTTCTGAAACCGCGGATAGTGGAGTAGTGGTTACCTCTGGAAGCGGCCCAATTGAATTTTCGTGAGAGGCCCGGCCATACACACGACTAACGGGAAATAAATGATAAACAAGATGAAACGATGAATCACTCACTACCCGCTTTGACTCACGTCAGGACCCGGTGCTGGACCGCACCCTGGTAGTTGAGAAATACTGTAGTAGAGAGTTATTTCTCTTGCCTGAAGAATCGTTAGTATTGGCGAACTCTGATAATGCGTATTGGCGAACTCTGATACAGGCTCTGTTTCACATGTGGCGTAAGCACTTGTTGTGAAGGCACTCGGATGCACCGGATCTTTAATAAATACACAAAAATTCCCGCCTTCACTGGCTGGAGAAACAAAATAAGGCCCTACATGGACACATCACCAGTGAGTTCAGTCGTAATCTTAGATAAGTCGAGTATAAAATCGAATGAAAAATAGAAGGAAAAACGATAAAAAAAATGTGGAATAAGGTGGAAGATCACAATCGTAGTCTTAGTTCATTTATCAAAAAAAGATCATATTTTAGTCCAATAACAATAGCAGATTTGTGTATGACAAAAAAAATTGCATATGTAAAACTAAAGATATTTCATGATATGTACATCGTAACGAAAGGAAAAATGCAACCGTATTATATCAGTAGTTTGAATTTGCGTCTGAATTTCTAAATCTGAAGTTATATGATATTGATTGGCAGAACCCAGCAACTCGGACAGGATTTGCCAAAACTACACCAGCGCTTACGTATTACTTGTTTCAAATATGCGCATAAACATTTAAAAATAATATACTGAGCGTGTATTTGCGAACTGCAGATAACTGAAACGGATACAGTTACTCCTATTGTAAACACAAACCATACCTTAGGTTTCATGGGGGAAAAAGATCCTACCAAAAAACATGACAAAAAATCGAACGAAAAGAGTATATTTTTTTCTCCTCCGATATTCAACAGCTTCAATTGTTGAGCTTACAAAAGAACACTCACAGAATACTTAGTTCAAAATAATTCCATTCGGTGTTTATTGAAATTTGAGATATATTTTTATTTTTGAATAAAAGAGAGGAAACGGTGTTATCGATACATTTTATTTATTTACTTTTAATTTATCCCCTCCTTCCCCCCAATTCTCCAAAAAAGGAAAAAAAATTTAAAACACGATCGTTTTTTTTTGTACAAAATGTATTTTGAAAGATTTTTGAGAAATTGGAAAGAAAATATTATTTTTTATTCTTTACTCGAGCAAAGGGAGCTTAGCAATAGCTTTTTTCCCACTATCACACGTTGCTACAACTAACCCTGAGAAAACACGATCAACGTTTATATGTTTCAATATAAGTTTTTTTTTGTTTTTTTTTGGAAAAATGATTTAAAAACATTTTGAAAGACATATTTGCGTATGCTCTATATATCCATACATATATTTTTTCCTCATTCCTGTGTGCATAATGAACGATTATTGCTATACCACGATTATTGCGCAATCTCAATGTTTCTATTTATCTCTGCACCCGATGTATCTATCCGTTGTTAAATCAGAAAAGATTTTTTTATTTAGAGGAAAATGAAGTGCATGCCTAAACTCGAATATATTGTTAATTTTTATAGATTTTCATCGTGTAGCTCGATGTTCATTCGTTATAAAGCATGTATTGATATTAAGAAATGCATTTGACGTGAATATTTCAAGAGCGTTTATGCTTCTTGCCCTTCTGTGTATGTGAATTAACTAGTCCAACGAATACGAAAAAATAAATAAAAAACTATATAAAAAATGTAATCGAAACACAAATTGAAAATAAGGAGTTACTGTGTATGTTTTTTGGACAAATTCAATGATTTGTAACTTTTCGTGTTTAAATTTTGCATACATGGAATTGAGCATTTTCTTCCACACGAGCTGTTTTCACCCAGTGGAATAAAACTTACACTCGGTCACGAGAGTCAGCGGCTCAGTCGCAATTCAGTAAAAGTTTTAAGAAGAAAAGTTTCGGTAATATCGTAAAATTTCCATCGTAAAATCCGAACATAAGAACTTATCTACTTTGAGAAAAAAAAAATGTCATGTAATCCGCACATGTGAATATGGAATCAATTACAGAACAGCGGCATTATCCTAACAGCAGCATTACAAGATATCTAGCTTAACTTGATGGGGGGTTTTTTTCGGCAATTCCAAGATATCTAGCCTCCTTAAAGTTGCATCCACATGCGCACGCGATGAGTTGTTTCTGAGTGGCTTGCTGGGCTTTCCCATCCATGTGTACGGCAGTCACGAAAGTTTTCGTCGCGAGCCAAGCAACGCACACTACATAAACGCCAAACTTGGGAGGCTCCGCTGACGATGGATTCAACGAAGGAGCTTGAGTTTGGTCTCTTTGATTTTCTATAGCCAAGGCTGCAGTCGGAACTGGCTTGTGCGTGGTGAGGGGGGAAAAAAAAAAGAAAGTGGGAGAGTAGAAGCGCAGTGAATTTTCAAAACAAAACCGCGGCGAACAGGTATCAGGGCGAGTGAGCTTATGTAGACGCACCCTAAAATGCTCTTATTTCCGCCATGATAGTGCGTTATGGTTTCTGTTAAGTCATTCAGGTTTTTCAACCTCGCAACCTGTGAGATCAACTGCCAGTGGGGGAGTCAGAATTTTTTTTTACTTTGATAACAAAAGGAAAACATTTGATAACAGAAGAAGAGAGACAGTGTTTTTTTTTTATTTGCTGCGGGGGTAGTATAGAAAAAATGTGTAGAGTATAAATAATTGAACAGCCAGAGTATTTGTCTTCCTTTGCTTTTTATCATTCTCAGAGTTGAGGAAAAATCACTGTACCAGCACAAAATCGGGGAAAAAAAATTTCTTGAGAAAAGGGTTTGGCATTTTACGAAGGTTCGGTGATTTTCACTGCGGCAGTTATAATGCGGATCAGGGAAATTTTAGAAACCACTCAAAGGGACAGAATTGGTTGTTGGTCATGATTCTTTAGAAAAATAACGATTCTTCTGTTTGTGTGTGTGTGCATCTCTATAAACTATCTGCTATATTTTATAAATTAATTTTTAACAGTTATTTTAAAAATATTTATATCTATTTATATAATATATAATTATCTCTATTTCTATCCCAACCCCTCAGAAAAAAACTGCTGGTAATATTCACTAAGAGAAATTCAACTATTTTTTCTAATCAGTGGATTATATTTATGAAAGAACGGTATTTTTGATGAGTAAACTTTTTCGAGATACCATCATGAAGTCAGTGTATGGGACATGAGGGTGCGATATCTAACTTCACTCATTTTGAAAATAAAGATCACACATTTATGGGGCGCAGTAATGGATAAAACTGAACAAGGTTACAGCGGCATTTATGACATATCTCGCCTAACTTGATCCTTTTGTATTTCAACAATAACAAGATATATCTCACCTCCTTAAATAAAATCCTATTATTTTGGTTATGTCGTGACCAGATACTATGTTACTTTGATTCTCCTAAAACCATGTTTTCCATACCCCCAGCCTGTCAGATCAACTGCGTGGGGAGCCAGTTTTTGTTGACATTTACATTAAGAAGAAGAGACACAGTGTTTGAAATATATTATTTTTTACCTCACTTTTGGGGTAGTAGAATGTAAAAGGATTATGCGTAGAGTATAAATAATAGAAAAAGAGTATTTATCTTCCTCGGTTTATTGTTCTCGGAGTTAGAAAGGGAAACACTATCGCCTGCACAAAGTCGGAAAAAAAATGTTCTTGAAAAAAATATGTGGCATCTTAGAGGGTTTGGTTCCAGTTACAACGTGGTTCAATGAAATTCACAAGACCGCGGAAAGGGTTAAGTTAATCAGAGTCTTGAATCAACGAGAGAGACAAGTCTTCTTCACGTCTTTGAGAATTTGAGAGTCAAGAGTTAGAAATGAAGCTACAATGATGTACGCGGAGTCCTGTTAAAAAAAATGACGGTTCTCACCCAAATTCAATTTTTAAGTGACTGAACGATGTTTCGACGTGTACGGGGCTCTTTTCTGTGTGAGTCCAGTCTTACAACACTGATCCACCCACCGACTGATTATTTTTCTTGAATGAAAGTGCAACCTCACCTAATTCCAGAGGGACAAGATCGACTGGCTTCAATTACTTTACACGAATTATTCCACGCAAAATATGCGCTGCTACTACCAACTACTTAACCGCACATGCAGCTAAATATTCCTCAGAGGAACTTATAACGAATTGAAGTATGCTTGAATGTGCTATGTATTCTGTACCTAACGTGAAATTCATTTCTGAGGAATGCCAGTTACATGTTGAATAAGTGCTGCCATGCAGCTTCAGAATTCGAAGGCAAACATATAATCTTGTTGTATTATTATGCGTGAATTGTAAATGTTATAGGTTTGATTGCAACTCTGTTGAAGACTTTCTTTCAAATGAGCGATCAACTCGACAAAATATGCGCTGCTGCACGAATCAATGAATTCAATGAACCTAAAAGGCCATACGTAACTCAACCACCAGTGAGGGAACTCCTTTTACAACCAACACAAGCAACTTTGTCTACTCTAATCGGCTAACTTTAATTTGCCGCGCACTGACCGTACTTCACGGAACTAGTGTGAATGGAAGTAATATTTTGTCCCCCCCCCTCTCCCATTGGAAAGCAAAACTCGACTACGTGAGCAACGATAACGCTCCCTTATTTAAATGCTGCTGGCTCTTATTCAAAAGCATTTTTTGTCTGAATGAGTGCCGACCATCAGAGAACGCTATTAACCGAATATCCCAGATTTGATTGAATCGCGGAAAACAGCTCGTATGTGATAAAAATGAATCCCAAAATATATATATATATATTATACATACATACAGTATATATATTTATGTAGCTGTTTTTTCTGTGCATGTCTGCGTGTACGTGTTTGCACAAATTTTATGGTACTTTAATCCGGTGCTGTGAATTTAAAGATCGAGAAGGTATGTACCACTTTATATGTGTGTATGTGATCGTATAAAACGTAGTTTTTTGTCTGTAAGTGTTAATATTCGTTGTTAATTGGCTATCGTGCCATTTAATGGGATATATTACTACTACTACTTGGGAAAAAAAATTCTACTGTAGAAAAATTCGAATCTCAAATCTTTTTTTTTTCCTTTGGTTGTTGAACAAGAAAAAATTGTTATAAAAATGAATCCTATATAAATAATATATACCATAACAAAGTGTTTGAGCAAAATGAAAATGTGTTTTAAGCATGGAAGGATCATTACCAATTATATTTATCGTGGTGCTTTCTTCTCTGTAAAATTCTACCGTGTCGAAAGCCGTGTTATTTACGCATCTCTCGAATCAAGAATAGATCATACTGTGGTATAGAATTATTTGAATTCATAGTGGAAAAAAGTTTTACTGGGAAAAAGATTTTATTCGAAGCATATGCAATTGTAACGAAACATGCAGGGTGTAACTGAACTGATGGTCAGAACTGCAAGGGCTAATATAAATCGTCAAAGCAAATTTCACTGTACAATGTGGGGTCGAAAGCAAGCGAAAATGGAGGAAAACACATAAAGACGAATAATAAAAGATTTATAAAATTAAATAATAAAATATTTATTATCAAAAAATTTACAACAAATGCTCGAACGAGCGACTACCAGCTGTATTAGGCGGCGCTCATAGTGGAGCGAAGAGGTATGAGTTACAAGAGATGTCAGCACGTAATAGAGGAGGAAGAGGATAAAGAAAATGACTGGAGGGGTTCTGAAATGCAAGAGTATGATGATGATGATGATGATCCTTTCGCAAAAGAGGGGAAAGAAAAAAGGGAGAAATGGGCCAATCAGCAGTTCGAGGTGAAAACAAACAGGTTTGTTCAAGGCACGTACTTCGTTGAGTGACCTCTTTTTCTCCTTCACCTCACTTCTAGTGTATGTGCGGTGTAGAACAGAACAATACGATTGTTTTCGTCGCTAGTCTCTATTATGCACTCCCTTATCTCTTGGTCGCCGCAATATGTGCGCGACCTTACAGGCGTCACATCAGCGATGTTTCATTCACTCCAGAGAAAGTACCCTCTCGAGACTCGCCACGCGCTTTCTGGCTCCATATTGTAAATTGAAAGTTGTTTGTTTTGGCTAGTTCTATCCCTCTTACAGTTCCGACCATCAGTCTAGATACACCCTGTATATTGCGCAGTAGGAATTGATAACGATGATCGTTTTTGCACAGCAGATACCTTTGCAACCGTTAACTTTAGAGAAACATACTTTCAGTTGCAAAAAGTTTTCAAATGATGCGCAGTTACTTGACATTTCAAAACTCGTTTGAGGAGTCGAATGCATAAAAAAATAAATTGTTTAATTTTTTATGCAGTCCCCGTGTGTTGAAAGTTTCAATTATTGGAATGTAGGTTCCATTCTGACAAGTCATTTACCAAAAAGAAAACTATTTTTAAATGCAATATTTACTGCATGCATTAAATACAGAAAATCACTGTGTTTAAATAATTTAATGTGTTCTATATTATAATGATTAATGTGAGCTATGTTTTAATAATCACTATGTTTTATATTTTTAGAAATTAAATATATAAAATCCACTGTTTGGCAACTTATCACTGTGTTGGCAAGTTTTCACTGGCTCAAAAGCTGCCATTTTCAGGGACTATACACCAATAGAATTAACTCAACCGCATTTTATTTCTTTATTTACAATAAATAATTACATTTTTTGTCAATTACTTTAACAATTACAGAATTTTTTGCACTTTGAATTTAATTTACCTTTTTTAATTTGTGAATCGCACCCTCAGTCATTGGCGATAAATGCTGAAAACTTCGAAGTCAAATATCTCCATTAATACTGAATTGAAAATATGAAACTTTTTGTAATTGAAAGTATGTTTCTAAAGTCAACGGTTGTAGAGACATACGTTGTGCAAACAAAATCCGGGACAGTCTGTATAGCGTTTATAATGTGTATAGCAAAGACCGAGAATTATATAAAATTTATCGACCACTAATAAATGAAAAAAATAATACGAAGATAGATGTTTTTTAGTAGATTGCTTTGGTTTCTAATCGAGAAAAATAAATTTTTTTTATATTTAATATCAATTAATGCAATATCAACACTGATGCTTCTAGATTAATTTATGACTTCATTGTTATTGATGAACAAAAATATAGGAAATTTCGCTCGGAAACTTAAATTTGAAACTTAATTATTATAAGCTTATAATTGAGTTGATAAATATATAGAGAGAGAGAACAATAACTGTGCTCTGCTAAAGCCTTGGTCAGTACACGAGAGCTTCATCAAAACATATCATTAACTGTGTTTCCCGTCCTTCTAGCGTCGTGCGTGCTGCCTGTTCGCCTGCCATTTACTGCTACATTGTGCCAATCTGCTGTGAATGCCTTCTGCGATACTTGCACTTTCTTTCCCTATCAAATGCGCTGACAACAAGGTGGAAGCAGAACTTCTTATTAAAATGTATTATCGCTTTGTTTTTAGTCTTTTAAAAAAATTGTAGTTAACAGTGACCTAGATTTGAAAATGGTAACGTGCATAACTCGTAATCGTTCCAACTTTTTGGTATGGTTTCCACGCATTTGTATTTTTCTTCCTGAATCTCAGTCTTTCGTAAATACTGAGTGTGTGCATTTTGTTTTTCTGGAACTTTGATTTGCGCTGTTGCCAATACCTTAACAGTCGGAATACTCGATGGATATGCTTAACTATTTTTAAGGCCAAAAGAACTGCGAGATGTGCTTGCTTTCTTCCCTTTCTCTAAAAAAGAAAAAAACCTAATGCGTATAAATAAATAGTATCTGGATTAATATTCGATACAAGATAAGAGCACTGTAGCATGCATGAATTATAACATCATCATCGGAAGTAGAGAAAAGAAAATTATCACTTATTCTTCGTAAGATAAAAGCTTTCAATGTTTCTTTAATAAAGTGTTGACGATTTTTTATTATTCAACCACACATCAGTATCTGAATTAAAAAACAATAATACTCATAAAAAAAAGAAGAAATAAAGAAATAGAAAATAAGCTACACAGTCCACGCCGCTTAATGTTTACACATCGCGACTCCGGGTTTCTGATAACAATAACCAGATGATAACTATATCCAAAAAATATAAAATTAATGATTAAAATAAATTCGTAATTATCCATCGTAAAATTTGTTGACGATTTTGATTAGCCAAATTACTAAATAGATAATTTTTTTTTGTTTTTACATTTAGTGAGGAGGAATCTTTTTTTTAAAGTCAAATAAAAAGAGATAACTTAATCAATATTGAAGCATTAGAAAAAAGGGGGGAAAAAACTGAAGCTCACAAAAGTAATGTTACCGAAACACTACATTCTCTGAAAATTTACTCTGACAAATTATTATTCATTTTCAGTCATCATTCATGTTTAAGTTCGCTTATTTTTAAGATTTTTTTAACGTACGTACTGATTGGATACTGTTATTGATCCGAGTTCAGCTATTTCAGATACATCAATCACGATCTTGCTTGATTGTCTGGCGTTTTAAGTGTAGGCGTTATTTATTTTTATTGTTCATTACTATTTATTTCTTGATTTTAACCGAGGTTATGAAAAGCGTGGAAAAAGGTTTTTTTTTTCTTAAATTTCTTCCATAACATATCAATACAGATGTTACGTTCTCATTATACGACAAACATGCAAAAAAAACACTTTATATTTCTAGTAAGTAGAGTGTCAAAATAGAGTTTTCCGTCATAATGCACTCACTCAACCCAAGAAATTCTTACGATTTTTATTTGCGAGATAACAGGTAATGATATTTATTCGCCACGCTTTTTACACGGTAGAATTGAACAGGTTGCAGCAATGTTAGTCGTCGGCTGCTGTCTAGTCCAGGTGATTTGCCAAGATTTATACATATATTATATATAATATACAATATATACTATACAAATATATATATATAAATATATATGTATACACACACACACTCCAACTTAAATGCGAAAGTATGCAATGTTATTCTTATTGTGTGGATTGAAATATGAATGAACTTTTTTTATTTTAATGTTGACTTTGTTATGGAAAAAAAAAAGTATATGTACTTAATAAAAATGTTGTTGTAGTTGTCGATTTTCTCGTGAGATTAAAGTCTCTCTCCCGTTTTATTTCAGAGTATTCTTCACGTTTTAGATGCAGCATTTCAATTTGTAGGCATTTCAGCTATAAAAAAATATACAGTTCACGTATAGTTTCAGTTATCATATTATTCTTCTTTTTCGTCCTAATAAAGTTATAAATATGCAGGGGTGATTCCATTATTCCCCCTTGCCGCATTTTACTGGCGAACCGTTGATCCTAGAGGCATACTTCCAATTAGAAAAATAATCCAAATAACGTGTAGACCTCAGATGCGTCATTCATGTGGCAAGGGGGTTGTTTAATTATTAAAATAAAAAACGAACTTTTTATACGGAGACCCCTGTTTTCAAACACTCAATCAGAAAGTTGTTGCCTTTTCTCTCCCGAGCCCAACTAACGGATAGGCTGCGCCATAAACTGATTATTCTTTCGAGCTATATTTACTAAATCGAGCACCAAATTGAGGGGAATAGAAATAAAAACCGAAATAAAACTATTCAACTTTGTATAAGCAAGATTATATCAGCTTACGGATAACACTTAAAACTAAGTAAACTATTCATTTTAGCCTTAAATAACCATTTCAGCTGATTAAAAAATACCTACTCTGATTAATAAAATGCTATGATGACGTATTGTGTCAATTAAAAATGTTAACAGCACTAATTTACATTCGTTTCTGTTAAAGAAACATTCAATACGCTTTTACGGGAGTGAACCATAGAGGGTTAAGTAGTAGGAACTATTTATTTTTTGTGGAAATTTAAGACATGCGTGAAATTTTTAAAAACATTAAAGTTGAGGCCCCAACCACACCATACCACAACGGTTTTTGTCTTTCTCAACACTTCGGATTGCATTGAACTATTTCACATTTATTGGAACAGGCATGCTCACTCGATCATGCGACTACTTTCTGTGGAGCAACTTAAAAGACATGTTTTCCGGAACAAATTCAAGATTTAATATGTGAGGCATGTGTTCTGCTGAGACACTATAGAAGGTGAAAGAAATTTCATTCTTCGTTTACGCCCTCTCAGTGCTGCGAAAGGTGCACATTTTGAATCGATTGTGATTTGATTGCAAAGGACATTTTATGGCCTCTTCATTGAGACAGGAAACATTTTTTAGAGCGGCGGGCCATGATCTGGTTACGAGGAAGAAGCTGTCCTGCTACTACAGTGTACAGCGTCACCTGTCGGCAACATTTATAACTAATTTTGAAGCTTCTGCAACATATTTTTACGACTTTCAAAATAAATACAACACTTGTTTTTATTCCCCTATCGATCACCGTTTCCGAGTTATCTCATGTTAAAATCAGGGAGTCCTTTGTGAGACACCCGAGTGTATCGGGTACAACAATTATGTATCAGTGTTCAACAATCAATAGACTATTAGTCATTAGTATATTAATTGCAACAAAACGTGTTTTGCGAAATCAAGAGGACAGTTCTCCATCACAATGGAACATGCGATTGAAAAAAGAAATAGTTTTATTCTTTCCAATATATACAAAACTTATTCTTATATAAATTTATTGCAACACACACAGAAACATCTTTATACTTATTTATTTTTGTTTTCGTTATGTGGCCACAATTATCAGAAAAGAACATTTTTTTATGAACTATAAAATGGTGGAAACTAATTTTTGGTCTTTCCTGAACTTCACAGAGATGAATTTTCGTCGACGAGTTGCTCGTCGTCTTCTTCTTCGTTTGGATAATACTGAGCTCCGGGCCTATACGTTGATTGCTGCTCCTCGTTTTGATTCTGTTCCAGTTTCGCCCAGTTCTGCGTCTCGCCACAAGCGAAATATCCATAAACACAAGCGGTCAGCGCACTCAAAACGATTGCAACGTAATGAAATGGGTGTCCTCCCTCTTCAAACTGTAACACGATTCAAGACGTAAAAACATATTCCAATTTCCGTGATCGATTCAATGAGCATTTTTCATGTGATAAATACGTGTTGTTTAAAACACGTATAAAATCAAAATTTAAAGGTTTTCTACAAGAAAAAGAGGTGGCTTCATTTTCACAAAAAATTTGTAAAATGAAAAAATAACTATCAACGTTTTAATTTCCAAAGTCTGCTTCAAAAACATTTTTTCTCTTATTTTTATGTTCAATCATTTCAGGCAAAATTTTGGAGCCACTTTCTTCTTTGGTTAAGGGAAATTAATTATGTTTGTTTATATGATAAAATGCACACGTAACTCGAATCGCACAAATTTAGATCTATCTCTTTTCGGAGCAAACTCTTCAATTAATATGCAGAATGCGCGATTACATTCGTGAGGAAAAGGTATTTTATAAGGTTTTCTACTTACAGGTGGCATCGGAACTTTTTCGGCTATCAAAGGGATGATGAGGGTCGGCAAAGATCCAAGGGTGAGAGATATACCAGTTACGAGAGCAGCGTATCTTCGACATACGTCCAAAATGTTTGCCTCGAAACCTATATGTAAAAAAAAAAACCAATTAGAAAGTGTTGTTGCCCTGACTTTCCTAAGCGAACAAACACTTCATGTTTTAAGTGCAATATTCGCTGAGATATTTGAATTAAAAAAATTCGCTGAAAATGAAGGAAAGAACAACATAGGAAGCGTAGAACGTTCTAATCCGTTAAGTTTGCGCTTTTATTTTCTTCAATTTTAGCGATTTTTTAATTAAAATATCTAAATCAATATTGAAAATAAAAACTTAGTTTGGATCTGGAGAGATAGGACGAAAACTTTCTAATTGGGATTTTTAAGAGGGTTTCAACAGTATGAAAATATAAAAATTATGTTTCTTTCATTTCAATAACTATACAACCCCTTGCAATATAAATAACGTATCTGAGGCCCACGCGTTATTAAGATACTTTTTCCAATTGGAAGTATACTTCCGGGGTCAACGATTCACGAGTTACTCCGGGATAAATGAACTTACCTATGCTCCTCGTATAACATACAATAAATTGATAAAATACTCTATTATGGGAGAAAAAATTAAACACATTGTACATGAGTTAAAGTTAACTTGATAAAAAATCAATTGCTGATCATACATTTAATTCCCCCCCCCCTTTTCTTTCATTTTATTTCCCTTTCCCATAGCATTTTAATGATTGACTGGATTATTTTCTGGAATTTTATGTATTTCATTGTCAATATCCAGTTCATCTATTCATTTAATTTACAAGTGATTTAATGGCGATCGCATCCACGGTCTTATCAACAGTAGTATGCATAGAATATATATATATATATTTTTTTGCTATAATTGTTCTACTAATGTTTCCATCAGGTTTAGAGATTTAAATCTAATCTAAATTTAAATTTATGTGTAGATAAATTATCGATCGACATCCAGACTTCTCTTGAGACTTCCTTTTCCACAAGTCATACATATATCATAAATACTTGCCTACGACTGCAAGACCCAAACACACAAAACCCGCTTTGAGAAGAATAAAAATAGTGTAGCCGTCCTGAGATACAGTAATAGCCACGGTGATGCTGCTGAGAAGGATGAACGCTGAAAGTAGTGAAAGACATATTACTTGAAAAATATTGTTAATTATTAGTAAGTTCATCGATAGACCAATTATTACACTGCTCAAAAAAAATTATGCTCCCGAGAAAATTTTAATGGGTATATTGGGGCTGCTGATTTTAACACTGATGTCAGTTTTGCCGAATTGGGTATAGTTTTTGAGATAATGCATCTCCCAACATTTCAATATAGTCTGCAGCCACTAGTTTTGCAGTCAAATTTTTACTTTCAATCTTTTATTTATTTTCCTATATATATTTTATTCAATATATCATTACATTTGTATCATGATCCAACATCAGTGGGTCTTTATTTACTGATATTGATTGTTTATTATTGATTTACATTTCTCATACTCCGAATGTGATTCGTATGCTGCTTATGTATATATTACCATTTAAATTTAATTTTCACCTTATCTCAAAAACTACAAACATTCTGACAAAACCAATGCCAGATTCATTATCAGCATTCCAAAATCAACTTAAAATCACTGAAAAACCTTTGAGAACAAAATCAGTGTTGAACCCGCTCACACAGTGTTATTAATCACGTTTTAATAGATCGTTAGTTATTATCATTGAGCTGTTTAAACAAAACGGTTGTTAAATAATGTTATTGATAAAAAACTGTTTAAAAAAACATACCTCTTTTTTATTTGCTCAACCTTAAAATTAAGATATCAGTGAAATCGAAAATCCTCACCTCCACAAGTAAATAATTTCCTCACCACTCCAACAGACAAGCAGCCTCTGTTCACGAAATAATCTGACAGAAAACCACTGAACGGTATAGCCAAACCAATACAGACGTACGGCAAAGGCAGTGTTGCAAAAAAGTACTCCTTTTTCAAAATAAATGATAGATTCCGGTTGAAAGTATGCGTGCACTTAGAATGCGATTCAATGGAATAAAATATACAAAATAATACTACATACGGTGCTATTGCGATAGGAATGATTTCAAAAATCACGTATCTTACCAATCCTGCCTGGGTTCCCATATGATATGTAACAGTTAATGAAAGAATTAGACATGTTTGGAAACAAAAGCTTGCCATGAATATGGCCCATAAAGCCTTGGATTTGAGCATCGACATCACCGGAATGATCTTCAACTAGAAAAATGCACACACACATATATTTTCTTCTCTTAATACATTACTTACATACCTAAATTTATGTTTCACATATTTTTCTCTCATTCACTGAATTATATATTTTCATGTGATTAATATTATGCGAATTCAAACTCCATATTCGCTTTATGACTATGTAAGGCGAGAAAAAAAATATCTTCTATAACCATCACACTCCAAAGCTTTCTGAATGGTATGAACATCATTAACTCCGATTAATTATCATTAAAAAGACAAGGAAGAATGAACAAAATCAAATGAAAGGAATAGAGATTCATATCATCAAGCTAGAATTAATTAGGAAATTATTAGAAAATAATGCAGAAAATGTGTTGGAATTTCTGATGCTCAAAAACGAATATATTTCCTATCGAGATATGTTGTATATTCTACGTATAAAGAGACGTTCCCCGATGCACCAACACGTTTACCCATTCCTTGGGAATGGTATTGTAAATATAGGTCCTGGGGTCTGGGGGTCATGCTGTCTGTGTGCGTGGGAGTGTATAGAAGAAATCCGTATCCTCACAACAGTTGAGCTTTGTCTTTTGCAAAGGGTGGCAGCAGCTCTTATCTGCTCCTCACCAATTTAAATAAATTCTGAATTTTCTTTATATTATAGAATATCTGCTGAGTCTACATGTTATTACCTTTAGGAACAGTTTTATTTGAAGAGTTTTACTAGGATTTCTCCAAGAAAGAATACAAAACAAAATTCTATACAACAGATATAACTTAAAATTGGTGTTCTGAAGCTGGAATAAGTTTGAATAAATTTGGTACAAAATCGAACATTTTGACTTTTTGTGTTATATATAGTATTTGAACAGACCGTTATTCATCATAGAACAAATAATAATAGTAAGGAACTCACGTCATTCGATGCATTTGCATCAAGTGAGATGGTTTCTTCCAAATATTCCAGTTCTTTTGTTGAAATGAATGGATCTTGAGTAGGCTTGTCATAAGTATGGCATGTCCACAGCAAACACCAAATTAGACCAGCTACCCCTGCAAGTTAATACATATAGATGAAGTTTTGAAATTTTAACTACAAGCTTACAAAACGACAGAAATATATTATCACGGAGTTGTATTGCGTAGGTAAATCATTCTACTTATCAAGCGATGCCATATAGAGTTGGGTGAGAATTTTAATTTGTTTATTATGTTCAAGTTTTTGTTTGGAAGGGCTGTATTGTGTAAGGCCAGGATTGCACTATAAAAGTTTTATGAAAATTGTTTCATAAACTTGAAAAATGAAACCAATTAGCGTATCGGTTACATTCGAGCGAGTGTTACCTTATTGGTTGTGTATTTTTTTTTTTTTTTTTTGAAGTTCAGTAAAAGATCTTTTATCAGACTTTTAGTGTAAAGATACACTAAAAGATACACCGACCTAACCCACTTCGTAAAATATAGAACTACAATCAGTGAAGGATTTACATCATACATGCTCAACCCCTAGCCCGCGGGCTAAATGTGGCTTTCGGATCCATCTGATGTGGCCCGCGACTTCAAACCTCATTTTGTAGAAATGAATTAAGCGGCTCATACCCAGATCATTTAAGTGACACACAGCACATTCCCATATCACTTAAAGAGCCCACGGCGTATTTACAGATCACTTACATGACCTGCGGCATAATTCAAGATCACTTTACCCTTTCCGACTCGGTGTACTCAGTCTGAGCACACCTAAAAATTCCCTTTTCAAATACTGAAAATAAACTATAAATAAAAATGAAAATTATTTAGCGATTACGTTGAACCTTCTCTTTATCAACACTAGATAACAGCACCACACAAGCCGACCCAGACTTTTGGTCTGTGTGTGTTTATTTTTGAAAACCCTTATTTTTCAAAGAAATGGATTCAAATTTCAAATAATTTTTATTTTTATTTTGGGATATAAAAAGGATTTCGGAAAAAAATTCTGTTATTTTTATTGGTTGTACACAAATCTGTTTATTCTGTACAAGTTTTAACTTTTTACATTGAAAGCTTGCCTAAAATTGAGTTCCGAATTCAAGGTGTGCCCTCTTTAGGTACACCCACAAAATTTATTACTTTCACTACGTTTCATCGAATAATTTTTACATTTCTTTATCAACTATCAACTACATATTTTAAAATATTTCGATTCACCATTAGTGATTTACCTCTCATTCCCTAAAAACTTATTTTACTATGCCAGTAAACTAGCAGTAATGAATATATGGATGGAGTCAACTGTATAGCAACAGCATCAGACAGAGTAAAATGGAAAAAAATTAGAGGAGACCCACACACATCGAACAGTGGATTGAAAACGGGTGATGATGAACAAAAATATAAATAGTTTACCTGTAGTAAAGTAAGTAATTTCTTCCCCAAGTTGTTCGACAAGCTTCATGCTGAAGGGAAAACCGAACAATACGCCAAAGTAAAAGCCTAAAAATGGTTAAAAAAATTATACTAGGGGAAAAAGAAGAAATTAAGATGAGCTTCAAAGTAAACACACTATCATTCAGTTCTAGGTGTACAAGTCTATCTATGCATATCATATTCCACATTTCGAATATGTATTAGCAATTATTCTCGCTCATATCGGTCTTCGTTCATGCCTTCTTATACCAGGTATACAGGGTGTCCTTTAAGTCCTAATTCGATCTTTATCTCATCAACCGTTCATTGTAAAGGTATGATTGCAATTTAAAAAATCTTCAAAACATATTCAGAAATCACCCTATATCAGTTTTGAGAGTTAAAATACACTGAGTCACAAAATGAAAAATCTAAATTTTTGTATAACCTTTTCTTCTGACTTTTAATTATAAAGTTGTTGCCCTATCTCTTCTGAACTCAATAAAAGAAATCCCATGTTTCTAACTGTGGTATTCGCTGAGATATTTAAATTCAAAATCTGAAAGAAAAAGAAGAGCCTGAACGAGGGAAAGAAGCGGTATCCGTTAGTTTATGCTGTTCTTTTTCCAACTTCCTTCAAACTTCTCAGCGTATAAAAACTTCTGAATACATTTTGATAATTTTTTAAATTGCAACTGTACGTCGTAGAGGTATGGTTACAAATGAATGCAGTAAAATTTCGTTATACAACAGCTCAAAATTTTCTTTGTAATGGATTTCTCGTTGTGTAAGAGATCGCTTGCAAATCATTCATAATAGCAAAATTCTCATTAAATGCCGTACTCCTTATAAACTTTGTGGTTTCTGTCTTAACAAATATCGTAAAAATAGGCAAGCATCCTCACCTGACGATGCTATCGTAACTAAACGAGCATTTTCGGGTGGTGGTGTCCACTGAGCGAGGATGGCCATAGCTGCCGGGTGTGTTGCAGCCTGGCATGGGGAAAAAATATTGTTAAATACACATCTCTCACGTAAACATATTTGATCTTTCAGAGTAACCTGTAAAAAGGTTTTCTAAGTCAACGGCTAGTGCCAGTATTTATGTATAAAAAGCCGCAGAAAGGATGAAGAAATAGTGGGAAAACTGATATTAATATATTTCCCCATTTCTCTTTATTCCCGAATTTCTAAAAATGTTTAAGTAAATCTGAGGCTTATTGTTCAATAGAACAGTAAGTCTAAGTCTGTTATAGCACAGTATTTCCTACTATACTAATTTACTTGATACCAATTTAAAAAAGTTTCACCGATAACTATAACCCTCGCAAAATGAATCTTCTAAAAAAATTCTGTTTATAATCTTCTCACATAAACTTAAATGATAATTAATAATTTTATAAATGTGCAATACTCATAATAAAAATGAAAATCTAAGTAATCTGCGAATATCTATGTATAGGTTTTAACGAGTAAATTACTCATAAACCGAAGATTCAACCAGAAATTCTATAAGAGAAGAAACTAAAGAAAAAGAAAAATGCACTCACTTGCAAAAGACCCTGCATGAAATTTAGAGTTAAAATAACTCCGGGATGGTAGCTCAACGCAAGTGGCATCGCCATGTGTAATAGTGATGTCAAGAGCGTCGCTAGGAATATCATGCTGCATAAAATATTCATATTAACCATTAAGAACACACTTACAAACACAAACGTACGACTGAAGCACAAAACCATTGAATGAAAAATACATGGCTGCTTACAAATTAGTAAGGGTAATTTTTCATTCATAGATAATAATGAAATTGAACTTTTATTGTTTGCGACGCGCACGCACGCACGCACAAACACACAAATATACTGTTCTACGCATACAGGGTGTTTTACCAAAAAAAAATAATAATAATAATAACAGCAAAAACTAATAATAAATAAAAAATAAATCGACTTGCCACGCCGAAAAATTACATCAAAATATCGATTCAAATATTTTTAAATATGGTCACTTATCCAAAAAAAAAATTATATAGGTACGTAATTTAAGTTATTTAATCGGTCTCGTTTGACAAATTAAGTTAAATTACAAACTTTTTACGCAAATCTTTAATCTAATTTTAATTGGATTGATCAGGTCTTGAAACTTTTAACTGTGATTAACAATTTATCAATTAACCGACCAATTGGAAAAGCCCTAATTTTTGTATGACTGACTAAAAAAAATCAATAATTAAAATTTCTGCTTCTCCATTATACCACAAAATAAATGAAAAATTCACTCCTTAAAAATTGAAGAAAATTTCACTCAGATGTCGGTGATTGAATTTTTTTTTTATTTTTGCTTTTCATTTTGTCTTTTTGATGGCCTGAGATTTTTTAAAACTCTATCATTTTGACGCGTAAATAATTGCAAAAATAAAGAATTCCAATCGCAATATCTCAGTAAGTTCAATTATTACGGGTTAACTTTTACGGCGGTATAGAAAAAAATCCCTAATTTCACTAATTGATGAATATTTTATTGAGAGACGTACAAAAATTTCAATTTTTATCATTTTCTAATAATTATTTTTCGGTTGGTTAAATTAGTGTTTCTCAACCTTTTTCAGTCCATGGCCTCCCCTTTGGACGATATTTTCTTCTCATGGTCCTCTTGTCTCATCTAGGGCCCCCCTGAGGTAAACGCTCATCCCAGATCGTGACTCTTTCTATTTACCGGTCTTATTTATTACCGGCTATTTACCTTTCTATTTAATCAAAACTCTAAATTTATAATGAACAAATATTTTATAAATAAAATTTAATTCTGGAATCCTGAGCCAAGCATGGATCCAGAAGGTAAATGCGCATCCCTTCTAAAAGCCGAATGAAATGCGTAAAATATGGGATGATCCACATAACGAACCTACAATCGACCCCTCCAAGCACATCACCCTGCGTCTGTGCCTACCTTGGACAATGAGCTTCCTTCTTGTGAAGGGTTTTATGCATGGCTGACTCACACACACACACACACACACATCATTGGTTCCCCCATCCAAAGTGATGTTTTGGGTCCCTCATACTCAGCTGGAAGTAACAGCTTACATATTTACAGATTCCCTGGGTTATACTCCCACAGGCCCGTGGATTAAGATGGCACTGGTTCTATGAACAGTTCTGTTGGATTCTAAAAGCAGTAACATTTTCTCCCATCATATTTCACTTGGAAGCTATAATTCTTCACAACTCTCTGTGCCCCCCCCCCTCTCACACTTGCCATGGCTCCCCTTTCACCGGATTTTGGTGAAAGGGCCCCCTTAGAATATCTCAGGACCGTGAGGGGGCCATACGGCCCCAGGTTGAGAACTACTGGGTTAAATCACCCAACTCTTTTTGCTGATCCTCTTTTATATTTTATTCGAATTTCAAAATAATGAACTGTATAATTTTTATATTCTGTTCAGACACTGTTGGTAAAACATACACCGTATATATTTCTGTATTTTATGAGATCTTTCTTCTATACCTATGAGCTGAGTACTTCATGATAAGAAGAGCTCCTGGCACTTGACCAGCAAGATAACCCCAGTAGTAAGAGGAATCCATCAAATGCAAATCTTCTATTGTCCACAAGTATTCGTTCGGAAAGAATTCTCTCTGCATCAATAAAAAAATTATTTGTCGTCCTCATTTTCATTTTTTGAAGATTGCAACAAATTATAATCAATATCTGATCAACAAGTAGAAAGTGGAGATTGAAATCTACTCTTACAATTGTTGATGATTGAAAATACTCTTAACTTCTGTTATCTGTTATGCGATAACATAGTTCTGTTTATCAGAAAACAAATACGTGTCTTTTATCTCACAAGTAAGAATATTAAAAACACTTCAGAAAGTTTAAATTGAACTCATAAGAGAGTTCAAGTAAGTTGATAATAGAACACTCACTGCATATTGATGCGTTGTTAACATGTGGTACACTGCAGTTGAGAAATTGGTTACCATCCAGCTCGACAAAAATAATGTTATTCCCAATAATATCGATACGACATATCTCTGCGGTAAACGCCATCGACTAGCCACTGCTGATTTTCTACTGAGAAATTTAGAATCATCGTGGCTGAACCTTGACTTACATTCGTCTGAATCGTTCATTTCCCTTGAAGACAATAATTTGAAAAAAAATGCAATATATATATTTTCGGTAATTTTTTCTCCTATAAGTAAATGAGTATTTCATAAAATTTTCAACACAAATAATTATTTACTTACCATTTACCAACTATAATTAGCTGTTGGAGAAAAGCCCCTTAATAATTTTTTGTAAAAAACGTCGTTCAATATTTATGAACTGATGTTAAAAATCTACAATTAATGCAATTAATTACAGTATTACGCGGACATGGCAACAAAAAAAATTTCCATGTTTGTAAGTGCAATATTCGCAGAGATATTTTTGAATTCAAACATCCGAGGAAAGTTGGGGAAAAACAGCATAAATCAGGGAAAAAAGCGTTGTCCGTTAGTTTATATTGTTCTCTCCCAACTTTCCCCAGATTTTTGAATTCAAATATTTCAGCGAATATTGCACTTAAACATGGATTTTTCTTCTTTTGCGGGGGGGGGGGGCTCAGAAGAGAGACGGGACAACAAATTCCCATTTGGATTGTTGATGACAAGGTGCCCGTATATAAAAAGTTGATTTTTTTATTTTAATTACTATACAACCTCTTGCAACATGAATAACGTATCTGAGTTTTACACGTTATTTGGATATTTTTTCTAATTGCAAGTATGCCTCGAGGATCAGGTTCGCCAGTAAAATGCGGCAAGGGAAATTATGGAATCACCCTGCATATAAAAACCGACAATCCCTGTTAGCGAACAAGACTTTCGGTCCCATGGGTGTCCGTTATCGAGAGATTCCATTCTATCTAAAAAAAAAGTCACATCGCAGAGCTCAAGAACTGTTCTCGTAAAAAAAATTAAAATCTGCTTATCGAATCCAGCTCAAAGAGATCAAGACTGGTTACCAAGTTAGAACAAACATTCCAAATTTTTTTGCACGAAACACGGAAGGAAATTTAAGAAAACATTTTTTAAAACATGTCTTTTTAAAGAATAATTTCAAATGTCCCCTAAAATTATTTAAATGTGAAAAACATTATATCTGCTTTATGTAAACTTTCCTTCTGCAAAAAACATTCGTTGCAGCTTTATCATAGAAAGTTGAGGCACTGAAGGCCGTCAATTCACCAAACAAAGACAACATAGTTGACAGAATAAAATTCAAAACTTAAAACATTTGAAATGCTGAATTGAGAAGTTCCAATTTTGCCCCAGTTGTAGTTTTAATTATGTTTATTGTAAAATTAATTAGTAATGAGATTTTCGACATACCTCAAAATCTTTTTAAACTGTCAACATTTCATACCGTGTTTTGAAAAAATAAAAGTTTCTGACGAGAGAAATAACCACCAGTTGGTTCGTGCCTCCTGAAAGAACGTGATAAACGCTATTTCCGGCTAATCAGTTTCATATATGTATATCCTGCTTCCTTGAAAACCCTATCTCCTTTTTTTTCACTCATTTACTGCCCGGCGCTAATACAGTACTAATTACTTAGGGATTTTTCGCCATAAAAACTTGCTCTGTTTAATGTGTCATTCTAAGGTAACTATATCGAGAAAACAATGTCTTTAAACAAAAATTTTGCAACAAAGTAACATATACGTCATGCATGCATTATAGTATGTAAAAAACTAACTGCCCACAAGATTTTATATATTCCTAAATCTAATTTTGTTTTATTTTTCTCTCTTGTGTGATTTGATTTCGTAACTTATGTTACAACATCAGGTATGAAATGCAATCGGAACCCGATATAGAAACTACTGATTCAACGAATTCCTCGATTTAACGAAATTTTTTCTCAAATTCTGATGAAAATAAAGGTCAAACCCTCTATTTAACAAATAAAAACCCTCGATACAACGAATTTTTTTCAACCTATCCTTAATTTTTTTCTTATTTCTCGTCACCCAAAATCCCAATCTGAAGATTTGACTTCCCAGAATTTGAACTTCGGGTCTTCTTTAGAGATAAACAAAAAAAGGGGGGGAAGAGCAGAAATTCGTTCCTTTTTTGAGTAAACTCACTCGGAATGGCAATAAAGCCATTTAGAGTATGCACAGGAAGGTTTCAGTGGCCATTTGATGTACAGCAATACCATAAAACATTATATGAAAAAAAAAAGTTGTCTGCATGATTTGCGTGGATTTCAGTAAAGAAATAAAGTTACTTTAAGTTTGTGCTCTGTCTTGACAAGTAAAGAAAGGCGGATCACATCTGAAAAGAAAATGTTTTTCGGTTAGCAGAAAACATGACAATTTCGATAGAATTTGATAAAAACGTCAGACTGCTATCAAACAGATTTTTCCTTGCATCCTAACTTTATTCTTTAGTTTATATACTTTTTTACATTGTTGTCAGAAATAAGTTTTAAAGCAACCCAAAGTAAGTACTAGCTTTTAAAATTTACCGTTTCGAGTGTGTTTATGTTCCTGACCGATTTGACAACAGATTTAACGAAAAAAATTGTCGGTTTCTTCCAATTCGTTAAATCGGGGGTTCGACTGTAAATGAAATAAATAGCAAATTATTATTTACAACTTTTCATAAATACAATTACACACTAGAGTCTTGTGAAATATGCATAAAAAGAGTTGCAAGAAAAAATTAATAATAATAATAATACTGAAAATTTCCCAAAAGTGAATTTCAAAATGTCTATGCACTTATATTACGTGCAAAATAACAAATGAAAATTGTACATTCGCTTTGTATAGCAATTTATAAACGTTACATTGTTCTTTCGCAATGCCAGATCACCATGATGCCCACACGATCGTAAAGCTTGCGATTGCAAGTATGTGTGTTCACATATGCTTCAGACCCACTGGAGTAAGCAAGCAGGATATGCTAGAGCCGATATCACAGTATTTTTTGCACTGAAAACGAATCGCAGGTGGTCGGCTGAAGTTGGTTTTCAAACGTCAAGGCGCGAATGCGAGCCCCGGTCTCTCATTTGAAAAAGTCCCTCCTCAGAGAACAGACAAACCGACTACACGATATTTACATAACTTGCAAATTCAAGTAATAACCCTTTTTACTTCAAAATATGGAAGACAGCGACACCATAAATACGTTACAACATAAATACGTTAGGGCCACGCATATACACATACGACATGCAACATGTTCCTGCATGTACCCATTCATTAGAAATTCCACAAAGGGATGTATACGAAATGCATGTATGGTTAACTAGTAAAAGAAAGGTGGTAGGGCTGCTTAACGAGCGCATAGAGTGTGAGTGTTTGGCCACAGAAAGGAACTCATCCGGCCAGGTCACTGGTTGAATTTTCTTCGACACAACCACGTCCAAGAGAACTGTGCTTATATCGCTCGAGCCACACTAGCGTCCAACACGTTCAATACGTTCCTAGGTTTCTGATGGGCGAGTAGCGTGGCTACTCCACCATTGGCAACCAATGATCAACAAATGTTATAAGCTGGTCGAAGAGAACAATTAGGACAACTTCCACCACTCCCCCGCCTGAAGTCAAACGAACCGTCTTCCTTCCCGATCTTCCAATCTGTCTGACCGTACATTGGTCGAGGAACGCCAACAACACAAGAAGAAGTTCTGGAAGAAAATATTTACTAACAGCAGAGGGAGACAATCATTGGAAACAAATATTTTCGAATGACTATAGGGCCAGGATGAACATGAACGTGGCCCCACTTTTAGGCGACAGAGCTGGTCATGCTAGGTTCTTTCTGCTCTGCTGAAATGATATAGACTCATTACCTTAGTGATGTTGAATGGAATTCCTACGTCGGTATTCTCCCACAGTCACTCTGTATCGATATTTTTAAATATGTTTAATTAAAAAAATTAAGAAAAATATGGTTTATCCCTCGCCCTATCTCGGCGATGTCACATTCTCAACGTGCAATAAACTCCCATTTGACGGGGCACGGTGGAAAAGGTCACTCGCCTACTGTAAAAAAAATTAAGGGTCTCATGACTGAGATTTGGTCCTAAAATTTTCGAGAATGTGGTATACAGGCAAGTACTTTCAGCTAGGTATGGGCAACACCAGCTCTTGTAGTTCTACTAAAGCTGATGTTGGCATATAGGAGGCCATATCGAAAATTACTTTTCCCGGGGCTCACAATGTTGTTAAAGCAGACTTGATGCAGCTAGGGCCTGTTTCTCGCATGGGCAAACGAGCCCAGGGTCCACAAATTTTCAGTCCCGAAATTGGCTTCCGTTTATATTATGGGCACGAAGCTGATTCATTCGTTGTCTTTGGACAAGAGTGTGACGAACGTAATATCGCCATGGAAGCCAAACGCTGTTCCCGATCCTGCTCTTTTTTTAAGGATCAAACATCACGGGGAGCTGCAAACCAGTTTGTCTGTTCAAAACTGGAGGACGATGAGTCCGCTCTCCCTTATATGTGCCTTATGCCATTTTTTAAGACTTAATTGGAGGGGGGGGGGATTGGCCTACCAGCCTTTCTATTTGGTTCACCAGTAAAAAGAAAAGTTCACTGGTGGCCATTGGAAATGACCTGCCTCACGCCCTGGCGGCTCTGGCTACGACCTCGACGCCATCCAGTTTTTTTCTACAAACTTTCGGATTAAAATACACAAGATTATGACAGTATCGGGTGCTGATATCTATATTTTAATATGCAAACAGCTTTCTGAGAGATATGTGCTCCGCGTTTTGGTTTCTGAAGCCAGCAGCTCCACCTAATGCGTTTAAAACTTTCAATTGCTGATGAGTTGAATGAAATCTGAAAAATTATCAGACGACAAAATATGTTAACTGGGATGACCATATGTCCCATATTTTCCGAGACAGTCCCGGTTTTTATTGTTTGCTATTGGCAGTTTTCTTGAATTTGTTATTTTCATCAAAATAGTTGATACAGGTTATTTTCATAACTCAATAGCTATGAATTGAAAAGTTGATATTGCATATTTTCAGAGAAAAAAATTGTATTTTCTTTGACTATTAAACGATTGATGTGGCAAAAAACCTCACTAAATTTCCGTATTCTCCCCCCCCCCCCCAGTAAAATCGGCAATTTTAATATTGATTTCTATGGGGATCATTATGTGCCTGTCCCTCAAAGTGATGCTGTTGATGATTATGACATCTATTCAGGGCCATCTTAAGACGTTCATGGGGCTCCCGGACGAAGTGGGTTTTCTGAAGCCCTAATTGATAAATTATAGAAAATTTCAACCAGATCTCATTTTTGCGAGTCCCCCTCTTCTCTTGAGGCCTCCGGACATTGCCTAGGTGGGGCCCATACGTTAAGACGGCACTGCGTCTATTCAAAAAACCTCAATGGCAACATTTCGAGTGTTACACTAATGCACATTAGACAGATTTTTTATTTGACGGGCGCTATACGGGTCTGAGTAGTGTCACTACACTGAAACCGCTTGGACCTATGTAGCGCATTTATTCGGACATAGCGTATTTATTTGGCGATCGGTTACACCCGTAATAAAATCAGGGCCGGTTGTGTACATTTTTCAAGTGTAAGAAATGATATTTTGGTGATAAAAAATTGTCCTCTTCCCCCCCCCCCCGAGAGTTGGTGCCTTAAAAATCGCCCTAAAAATCCACCGCTTTCTGCGGCAGCGTAGTTCGTAGAATTCAAGGTCCAGCTCTGAATAGAACAAGTAGTAACTTTTTCTGTTGCCACATTATGCTTTGATGAAAGTGAGAAGAAGCGTTTTGAAATGTTAATGAGGCAATATGCGTGCAGAAAATTCTGTGGTGTTTGGTCAGAATATGATAATTTCAAAATCACATTTTTGAGATACAAGCATTTTCATTGTCATTTAAAAATCAAAAATAAAGCATACACACAAATACAAAAGAAAATATCATACATCAGCTTGTCTTTTAGCCGTACGCACGTATTTGTGCATTTATCTCACTTCTAATTAGTTATATAGCAAGACTTACTTTTAGATCAAAAAGTCATTTTTTGGAGATATCACGTTCTGACCAAACACCACAGAATTATGGTCTATTTTTTGTGAAAAACCTGCTACTAAACCACGCTCGTCCATATTCCCCCCTCCCCATCATCAAAGGTGAAGTCGATTGATCTAATGCACACATATATATATATACTATATATGAATTGACATCATCATCATCATCGCCTCCTCCCCAGACTTCCAAGTCTGTCTCCGTCTATGCTTTTATAGTGCTGCCATCTACTACATATTTTTCGAACTATGAGTGAAGTGTAATGTTTGATTATTTTACCGTTGTACTCTGCTGCTTTTCCGATGACAGGCAACTGTGAACGAGTTAATTCATTTAACAGAGTTTACATACATTACATTAGCATAATGTCAACCATTCACGTACGCAGGGGGGGGGGGGGGGTAGTTGGCGGTTCTAACTCCCCGAACCGAGATTATAGTGTTCTTTTGTTTGCAGGAAAAAACGTAAGCCACCCCCCAGAGAAGAGAGCCCCCCCCTCCTTGTCAGCAAAATTTCGTCATCACTACCCCTACCTCCTAACGCATATTAGTGGGATCAGAAACTTACGCGGGAGGGGCATAGGGGGCTCGTGCGCCTCCCTTCCCCCAGACGAAAAAAAATTATTTTTTAATGCAAAAAATATTTTTTTTTAAATTAAAACTTCGAAAGAAAATACCTCTATATGTCATCATAATCAATTTCTGTTCATTTCAATGCTATTTGAAGGGTAAGAACTCAAAATTTCTCTTTAAAAAATTCATTGCAACCCACCCTTTAAGCCATATATGGTAAACCATTGACCCACGGACCAAATGTGGCCCCGAAGGTTATATGATGTGGCTTGCCCCCCCCCCTCCCCGAAACCTAATTTTGTAAAAATGAACTAAGCGGCACATTTACAAATCCCTTAAATGACCAGTGGCACAATTCCAGAGCATTTAAGTGGCCCGTGGCACATTTTCAGATCACTGAGGTAAGCCTCAAAGATCACTTTCACATTCAAAGATCACCTAAGTAACCCGCGACGCAGTTACAGAACACTTAAACGATCCGTGGCACATTTAGAGATCCCTTGAGTGACATGTGGCACGGTTTTAGAGTACTTAAGCGGCCCCCAGTGCGGTTCTACATATCTCCCAAGTTACCAGCGGAACTTTCCCAGATTACTTAGGTGAACCGTGGCATAATTAAGAATCACTTGAGTGATGCGTGGCACAGTTCTAGAGCACTTAAGCGGCCCGGAAACATTTCCAGAGCACTTAAGGGGCCCGGAAACATTTCCAGAGCACTTAAGGGGCCCGGAAACATTTCCAGAGCACTTGAAGGATCCGTGAGACATTTAGAAATCATTAAAGTGGTTCTGTAGGGCCAGGTTTCCAACGTGAAAGCTCGCGAGAAACCCTTGATGGTAACGAGGCTATTGCGCGGAGCCCTTAACAAATTTTGAATATTTCTTCAATATACAGGGTGTCCTAAGAGTCTGCATTCGCTCTGCGAAACAAGAATCCCCTCACTTGCCCTAGATAAAAGTGTCAAAAGTCAATTTGAATCAATTCATGAGAAAAAACATATTCGGAGCTTCCAATCAGCACAAACGGACTTATTCTGGAAATATTTTCATACTTGAGATTGAAAACATTTATTTTTGTGGCAATTCAGTAAGTTTTGCGCCATACTTGGCAATTTCGCCATGATTTGGCATTTATTGGCAATGTCCCGTATTTGCGAATTTCCCGTATTTTTATCGAGAAAACTGGTCAGCCTGGTAGCTTGTTGATCGGATACAGAATCCTGCGATCATGATGACGTCATCAGAAATTTCCTTTATAATCTGGCAACGCTTGACGTTGACACAAAGCAATAACAAAACAAACATCTTTTCCCCCCCCGTTTGAGCCATTTTAGGTGAGAAGGGATATTTTGAAATTAATGAATTGTTCAATTTCTTCCCCCCCCCGTTATAATTCAATTATAATTATTTAAAATTAAGATTTCATGAATAGTTCATTGATTTGCTTGGGCCATCGTGTCCAATCACTTCAATAACGGGGTTGTGTGATTGGGGGGAAAAGTGCTGTTGGCTACTAACTACGTAGTACAAATTTTGAGAAGCTATAGAGGGATATAGGTAAAGCGTATTAAAGATTCTTGATAAGCTTTGGATATAGGCTTCTCTATACCTCCTCTGAGAGTAATTAACCTATCCCTATCCTCTCATCATAGGCATAAACTTGTATCCGGCCCACGGGCCCGAACCCCCCCCCCCCCCCAAAAAAAAAAAAAAAAAATTGCCGCTATCTATCGAAATATTGGGTCTGAGCATCCCACATTTCCAATGACAACCTTGAATTCTTTAAAATTTTATATTTTTGTGTTTCACTATAACAAATGTCTGTGGAAACCTCATTATACAAATGCAAAGGCTACACAGGTGATATGATCAAAGACATGGCTGAATAAAAGATGGCCATAAAATTGTGGATGCCAGATATGTATAACTAAAATATATCAACCCAATATAAAAGCATATTTCTGAAAAAAATTATATTAAAATATAACACTCTGCCCATAAATAGATTATGGTTGTCTCATCTAAGTATGGATAGCTTCTCGATTTATCCCACTATGTTTATATTGTATCTATTTTTAAACGCTTGAATCGTGCTACCTTACTTCAGTGGGTCGTGAATTCTATTCCATTTATTAACAGCCCATATTAGGGGAAACTCCCTGCAACACCACAAGCTGGAATTGCTCCTCCGATGCGGGTCAAGCCCGTAAATAGGTTGAGGTAAGCAGGGCTTGCAGCCAAATGGGGGAGGCCCCAAAAAAAATGTGTACTTATTTTGCATAATGACTTTTTCAAGGGGGCTTTTAAGAAAAAGTGTGTCCCCTTGTCAAAACGGTTGATTGACGGTGCATCCTGAAAAATGTTAAGCATTTTGGTCATCCCCCTGATACCTGCATTCTTCCAAAGTACACATATTCAAGAAATCAGGTCCCTCTTCAGAACTCAAGCTTTGTGTGACAACAAGAAGGGGAACAGCTGTCGTATGGTCCGCCACACGTCTGATGGCCCAACGAAGAGTCGCCAATGCCGTCAGACACTACGGACGCCGAAAAAAAAACATCAGCGTGCAAAACATAATAGAAACCACCAAGCATAAAAATCGAAAAAAATAGCAGTTAAAAAAAATTACACCTGGCCCATTTTTTTAATAATAAAAAGATTGGGGCATAAGGAATTCCTGGCATAAATATTCTATGTAGTAAAACTAAAACCCGGACCCTTTTTTTTTAAATAAATGGATCCAGGCATGAAAAATTCTGTAGGTTCATTTTCAATAATAAACCGATAAAATGGAAGGCATGGCAATGGATGAATAACTAATAAATACAACGAAATAATAAAACGGTATGATACAACCTGAGTAGTAGATAATTATCCGTAATGACGTAAGCTACAGAAAGGAGGAATAATAATCAGAGAGAGAGAGACGCGCTGGAAATGGAACAACGGCTGCTTAGAATTTTTGAAAAAACGCGGTGAACAAAAGAAAAATCCTGTTTGGCGAAGCTAGCGCCATCTAGTATCACCCAACGAAACCGGAAAAGTGTTAAAAAATACGGCAACCCAGAGAAGCATTATGACGATCTTGGCGACTTATCGCGAGAAAAAAGTCGCCAAAGTCGTGGCGGACCATACTGCATCTGTTCCCAAGAAGGTGCGTAGCTCATCTCCGCAACCAAGTCTATGTTCCTCTGCAGGTACAGTCTCCAAAACCTAACAGCATCCTGCTGGATGAACTGTCTCAGAAAAGTGGAAGAATGACTAGGACAACATGAAGAGACACTGAAAATGTTTAAAAATGAAGAGAATGAAACTGAGCATTCTATTCACTTTTTTTACCACCGCTGAACAATATTCAGAAAACTATAGCCACTCGACAATAAGAACTCCCAAACCGGTGGCCCTGGTTGCATATGCGAAACGTAGGTTGTTCAAACCAAAATGAACTACCATGCACCTGTCAAACTGAAAGTCACGCTGCAATCATATTCAAGTTCATCTGGAGCAGCTCCCTATAGTTTGGATTCCCAATTTTCCCCATTAGCTTCATGTCGTCTGTGAATTTGCTAACAATCCCATCGGTACCCTGATGGAGTATATCAATAAAAAGTGAAAAAGTATATACCCAAAGACACTTTCTTCAGAAACCACTCTTCACACTTGTCCAATCAAAAACTGTTTGCCATAACCTATCTCACAATCACGATTCTGTCCAATTTAACAATTTGCGTCCCGATCTCTCTCTTGTGTAAGAATTTTCATGTTGTACCCATACAATGCCTTTTAGAAATCAAAATAACATCAACGTTTTTGCCTTTTCTCAAAGTTTTAATGACGTGATAATAGAAGCAAAGGAGGTTAGTTACTTATCATTTTCCCAATTTTACTCTTACTTTTCCCAATTACTCTTCCTGAACCCATGCTGGTTTTCTGACAACACGTTATTTTCGCCTATCCACTTCACCCATTGCCTTTTGATAATAATTTCCAGAATTTTTGAGAGTTAGTTCATCAAACTCACTGGACAACAGTTTGACACTGTTTCTCTACTACTCGTTTTAAATATCAGAACCACATCAGCAAGCTTCCAATCCCATGGGACGATACCCTCACCAACACTACTTCTGTAAATCTGTGCAACAGTGTATTAGCACATTCCCTAAGGACAAATATAAATAGATTATGATGATACTAACAATTATAGTTGATTTATTTTTTCCGCCGTTGCATGATTTGCACAATACTGTTACATAGTAATCAAATTTTTCCTTGAATTTATTGTACAGTTTTTGCTAATTTTTGAAACTCTCAACAGCAGTGCCACTACTTACAACTGACCATCCTTACAGATAAATACTTGCAGCTATAGCTTGTGGCTCCTCCTACCGAGATAGCTATCGAATAGGCCTATATCGTAACGTGGTTATAAGTCTATTGTTCTATCACTTATCCTCTCTCGATTCTCTTGAAATATCAATTTTTCTCTTTCGAAAGAAATTTGGGTCTATATACAGGCAGTGAAACCTCTCAATAAGAGTGGGGACCAGACTTTGTCCATTAAATAGAAGTTTATATTCAGAAGGATGCAGATCAAGACTATGCATCCCCCCCACATACAAAGGTAGGGCTGACAGAGCTCTAGCTGGGGCCTTATAAATTCACATAGAGGGGCCCTGCAAATAATTACAGCTTAGGGGCCATGATTAACTGCTTTAAACTGAGGTTTGACTGCATATGGTGGAACCTCACAAGCAAGAGTGGAGCCTGATCTTTTGTGGGCTGTCTAAAATTTTGTCAGGGAGCGGAATTATTCAGTGTGTGACAAAAGACTTGTAGTGTCATCCCCACTTTGCCAGATCTTTGAGACACCAGCTGTTTATTGAATATATGGCAGATTTGATAGTCCCAGGTCCCCACAACCTGCAGCAGGGCACCTAGGCTGGGACTCCTCTATAGTGAATTTATAGAATTAAAGATTGGAAATTATGTAAATCATTCTGGGCTGGAGCCCAATCAACCCCGCCCCCATGCGAGCACTCTGGGAACGACTGTATGCCTAGTGCCACCTTAGAATATAAGTGAAATACAAAAATAAATTGGTAATCCAAAAAATCAAAGATGTAAGAGAGGCAGGGCTCCCACTTGTCCTACTTTTTGGTAAAATGTCCTACTATTGTCTTACTTTTCTACCAAATCCTATCGACAAAATTTGTGTAATTGATTTTAATTGAGCAGGAAATTATTCATATATTGCCAAATATTACAAATGTTGGAGAATGCAATTAATGATTTTGCCAAAGCAGAAATTATCATTTTTAAGGTAATTTAGAGGCGGGGGGGGGGGGGGTATGTGGACCATTTGATTGATTAATTTTTCATTTGCTTAGTTTGAGGGTTCAACAAGTATAGTAGTCATTAAAAACTTCTGTCTGGATGGAAAAATAATTTTGTATTTATTCTTTGGACAGTAACTTTCATCATTCAAAATTATGGTGCAAGTAGGTAAAACAACAGTTTGCATTTCAAAGCAGTTGGATACATAGGCCTGTTCTAGGTTTGGTGATTCTGATGCTACCCAATAACATTCAGTTGTCTTCTGTATTTTTAAGGCATGAACAGGCATAAACAATATTTACAATGCTCAGCAAAGAGCTAGAAATGGAAGTGCTTCATTTGTCAAAAATGATTACACTTGCATTGAACAGTAAAATGTGAACAAAACAGAAAAATTTTAAAAATGATGAGCAACGCAGTAAAACTATCTGGTTCACCTTGCCTTATATATAGTCCTCTGACCACGAGATGAATTTTCGCTGCGTCATGTCACGTCGAATGATTTTATTCTTTTTTTTTTTTGGTAAAACGATTGCACATCGAGAAAAGTTTATCAGTGATTAAGCTTTCACAATTGGCATGTCCTTCTAGGATAAAATAGAATCGTTTGACGTGACATGACGTGCCGTAGCCAAATCTCATCTCGTGGTAGGAGGACTATACGTCGGATCTTGTAATTTACACATTTTTTGCATTGTGCCTTTGAAAGCGGTCTCGAAGGTGCGTCATTCCTAAAAAATGTATGTCTTCTAAATTTGCTGTGCCTTGTCGAAGAGAGTTGACATGCTCGTCACTTTGGAAGACTCCAAAAAGAATGTAATATATATGAGGAGAGACAGCAAAGAATTATCTGTGGTTGCTAGTTCACTGTTTTGGCTAAAAATTGGTTTTGTAACCAAGTCATTTGTCATTTTGTTTTGGCTTGACTGAAATAGTGCTAGGAGGAAAAAAAAGTTAATTCAAAATTAAAAAAAAAAATTTATTTAAATTTTTTTTTTTTTTGCAAAAAGAAATTTTTTTTATGGATTTTTTCCCATTATGCTATTATTATGTTGTCTAAGGGGGTTACCCTCCCTGCATCCTACTTTTTAGTCTTGCATTTTCCTATTTTTTTTCATTTTTTGAGTGGGAGCCCTGGAGAGGGGAAAAAAGCTAGACTTCCGTGCAGGATTCAGACCTCCAACCTTCATTTTGCTAGTTGCACCACTGGGCGAACAGAATTGTGCTAGGCAGAATCCTAATTTAATTCATCAATTCTTGAACATCCACTTGTCATCAATGCCCATGCGCTCTCAGATTGGACACACAGAAGTGACGTTATTTCTTGTTCTGCTGTACACCGAATAAATGTCCGACTCTGTATTCTTATCCACAGCATAAAATTTTTCACAGTTCTAGTAAATTTTTGTTGATTCCCGTCACTCTTTGCAAAGAATAGTATTCCCCATTTAAGGTCCATGATATATCCCAAAGTGGAATATGCCAAAACTATGACATGTCGCAGAACAATATTTGTAAGAATTTTAAGAAAATAATTGATGGTATGGAGGTTATATATAGTGTATTGTGTTTTATCGTCATGATTATCATAAAAAATTTTTAATCAGAATTTCGATGCATTTTTAGAGTGAGCAAAGCAATGTCCAGATACAGAGACAGTGGCTGCCCTGCTGACTGTAAAGTCTACGTTGGTGACCTAGGAAACAGTGGAACAAAGCATGATATTGAAGATGCTTTCAGTTATTATGGGCCACTAAGAAATGTGTGGGTGGCTCGCAATCCACCAGGATTTGCTTTCATTGAATTTGAAGACTCCCGTGATGCAAAGGATGCTGTTCGAGCCCTGGATGGAAAGTATGTTGGTAATATAATTTTTGTGATTTACATGTCATGGTGTCTTTGTAGCATGTTTCTGTGTACATGCTAAAGTATTTGTATATTGTTCATAGGCTTCTTTGCGGTAGAAGAGTGAGAGTTGAATTATCTACTGGGAGAACCCGTAACTCTTTCCGTGGTGGACCACCTCCGCGTCCTTTTCATCCAGATGATAGATGTTATGATTGTGGTGAAAAAGGGCATTATGCTCGTGATTGCAAACGTGTCAGCCGGAGGCAAGTTTATCATTTCTTAATTTATTGTATGCATGCGCTTTTCATTTTTTACAATTGATGTGTATAACGACTAAAGTGCATAAATTGCATTTTATGGTGTTTGCTGGAATTTCATTAACTCTATATAGTTTTGGATTCCTGGTGATATTGTAATTAGTTTTTTTCCAAAAACTATTTTCATAACATATTGATGCATGTTATTTATTTATACATCTTATTAATTGGTTTCTAGACACTAGTGATGTTCAAATGCACTGAAAACTTTTTTAGACACGGCAGAGCTTTATGCGCAGTATTGAATTATAGAATACTCTGGAGGGTTATTGTGTGGAATTTTAGGGAAACCCCAATATTTTTCCCACCCGTAAAAACTACCAATTGTTTTTTCTTGTTGTACCGAAGCTTGTTGTACTTGCTAAGTACCGAAATTAAGTTTATGTTGCCCTTTTTTTCTTTTTACAGCTTTTCTGAATTTCCTTCCGTAATGAAAGGCATTATAATTATTTTTACGTCATGTTCTTTTAGGGTAAAACTGTGTGATTCACGTAATTGTGGATAGAAACGCTTCAAGCTGTGCTCTTTGACACCAAAATAACGATATTCTTCAGTAGATCGACGTGAGGTCGACATCGTCCAGGGGTCGCCCTCACCTCGTCAGAGTACAAAATAGCAAGCAATATTGAGCTGCTTGGTTGCATGCATATCATCTCGTCTGTCATCAGTAACTAGTCACCATCAGGCATCGCAGCAACCCTTAAGAACATCTCGTCAATAAGAACTTCTTTGCTACTGCTATACTTTGGCACGAAGTTATCGTGAGATATTGTCTTCCACGTCAGTGGTGCGTCTGCCTTCACATGCTTTCAAAACACAAGCAAGGGTATAAACATTTGAAAGAAAATAATTATGGGCCTTGAAAATTATGTATCAAAACCATATTTAGTGATAGTTTAACAATGTCACATTTTGAAGTACAAAATTTTTAGTGATTTGATAATCAAATCCACCCTATAATTTTAATTTTTAAGATAAAATTTATATTCTCATGATATAACTACAGACTAAATTTAAAATAATTGATTTCAGTTTCAAGTAGTTCTTTGGGTTTTATAAAAAAAAATTCTGAATGTACTTTGTAAACAAGGAGATACATTGCTATTTACAGCTGTAATGTGAGGTTTTACATGTGAATGAAAAAGCCTGTTACATTCAACAGTTGAATAAAGCTCAGGATGGTCTTGATCTAAAATTGACCGAAATTTAATGTGAAAATTACTTTGCTTAAATTTGTATGAATAAACAGTAGAAAATGTCCAAAAAGCCTCTTCCCCCCCCCAAAAAAAAAGAAATCGAACGGCTTATAGATAGATGAAACTTATTTCAGTGGCAATTGTGATACAATTAATTTCTATCATGTGAAGTGCCTGAAATTTAATAAATGAAAATAAAACATTTTTTCCCAAAGCAGAACTTGTAATTAATTACAAGTTGCATGTTTTGAAAGCATAGTGAAGAGTTTTTACAAATAAAGGTAAGTAATGACAGTCTGTTGTGGGAGACTAATATTTACTTCATGTATCACATGAACAGTAAACGAAAACTTAAATATTCTCAAAAACTGAGTGGAAACCATCAAACACAACAAAATGTTTTTATTCCAGTTGATAGCAGCTTAGAATTCTGTAGATAACATCACGGCTATAGTTCTTGCAACTTGGCTTTTCACATTCGACAGTTCTGATTTTTCTTGCATGTGCAACACATAAATGCATAGAAAACTCTTTGAAAAGTGAATCAATGAATTACTTTTCAACAAGTTCTTCCTATGTTGTTTCCAATTATAAGTTAGGCTGTTTCTTTTAGCATTTTGCTAATCAAGTTAAATGTGCTGTTTGGCTATATTTATAGACAGCTCACTTATCCGGACTACATGGTCACAATTAGAACATCTACTGATACTTAAAATATATCTTTTGACTAAACATCCAAGTATTATGTGTCTTATCTGAAGGAATTCCATCTGAGTAGAGAAGACTTCAAGTCATGGACATTAGTTAGTGAAGTTAGTTATTATTCATTTACACTAAAACCTAGATTAATCTAGGTAATAAAGGGGAAGAATGCCATGAATAAAAAAATTGCAACTTAACAGTTAAATTGTTTTAACATGGATCCTCCTTTAAATATATATAACCCATAATCTTCAGATTTCATAGAATGCATGTTGATTATATTATTAAACACGTGGTTGTCTTTTATTTTTTTGATGGTAATAATCAACTTTCATGGTAGCACTGCACACATGATTCAGTTTTGAAAGTTCATCTATCTTGACTAAAAGAAAAGCTCACTTATAGGAGTATATGACTAACTAGGAGTTTCCAGGCATTTCTTTTGGTGAAAACGGAATGAGTAGAAGCAGTGTCTGAAACGATTGAAATAGATTTTCCGACAGCTATTCATAGGATTAATCTACTTGAAGTTGGTTTTGCAGGGTTTTGTGGTATCACTGAGAAGTGGACACTTTTCACAACATGCAGTACTTTCGGATTTAATTATATAGAGAAGACCTGATTATGTAATAACTCAGCAGTAAAACATATCTTTGCTCATTGTTTGTCATTTAAGCAAACAGGATTGTAGCTGTGGAGATTGATTTGCTGAAAATATGAAGAAAAAGATCATCTGAGTAAACGAATTTCCACCATTGTTTTTTATGAACATGCTGATACACATTTGTGTATTTTTTACAATTCTAAAGAGAATTTCAATTTAAGAGAGAAAAAGGAATTGAATTTCATCTGGAGAGCTCATCTTAATGCCACAATATATGCTTATGTGTTCAAAGAAATGGATCTGACTATAGAACATGTCCGGAGTGTTATGTTATTGCAAATGTTCTTGTATCTACACTTGTGTATAATCTCATATGTTTTGAGATCCTTTAATACAGTAACTCATTTCCACCACACAAAAAGCTTTATGTAACATTTTTTGAGAAGAATTTTATAGTTTTACCTAGCATAGCCACAACAAATGTTATTGAGAAATCTTAAATTGTACATTGTTTATTGATTTTTTTTTAAATTGAAACTAAACATTCAAGTCTCTGCTTAATAATTTTGATTCAACAGTGATTTTTTCTTATATTTCACTGTAGCCAAACCAATATATCTTTGTTGGATATATTATCAATATTTTCCATATGAAATCTTTACTGTCCTGATCAGGGATTCCTATAAATATGATAAACGAAACTTACACCTGATATATCTATTATTTCAGATCACCAGGAAGAAGTCGTCGTTCCAGGTCACGATCTCGTGGTCGCTCTGCAAGTCGAAGCCGTTCAAAGTCAGTCAGTAGGTCTGTGAGCCGAAGCCGCAGTGGAAGTCGAAGTCATTCCAGAAGCCGGAGCAAGTAAAGCAGAGGTATTTTATGTGACAATTGTTTGATATAACTTGTGCACAAGGTTTCCCGGACTTTAGCCAAATTGTTACAATTGATAATCAGATGGGAAAAGTTGCAACCAAACTGATAAGTCAGAAAATGCAAATTCCAAAACTGGATTAAGAAGCCAAATGGACACTTGCGATTTGAATTCAAATGAAATATTTTGTCACGATTTGATGGAGTGGCGATCGGCAGCGTGAACCCTGCTTGTGCATTAAATGTAACAGCACGAATGAGGAAAAAAAAAACACATCCACTACATTTTCTTCAGATTTAATTTTCACTGGCTAGTATATCAATGGATATTTTTTAAAAAATGCCAACAATCTGATATCAATATTTTATTATAAATGCTTTTTCATTTAATATGCTTTTGACATAGGATAATGTATAATTAACCCACAATTATTTTTGTTCTAGGTTTCCATATATTCATTTTACTGATGCCATAAGTAGATTGGAGCCAGTTGATTTCATGTTCTTGCACGTCTAGGTTTCTTTCAAAGCATATTCATCAAGTGTCTGTGGAAGCTCGTGTACTCTACTTATGTAACTAGTATTTTAAATAAATGTCTTGCACGCCAATTCTTACATAAATGATCCATTGCACAAAATCCATTTTAACATTAGCTCTGCGGTATACTGTTTGGGACAAAGGAAAGTTTGCAAATTGGAGGTTCTTAAAATTGAGTGTTGACAGTATATAGACCAAATTTGTCCTCATTAGTGCTGCTTGAAATTCCAGACTCCTTTATCTGCCATCTTTGTGCAAAGAGTGTCCGTATACTATAACCAATTGCCTTTCTCTATCCTGTTTTTTTAAAAATTAGACATCCTTTGAACCAAAAAAAAAAAACTGGCCCTGCCTACCTTTTATCTTGATAGTTTGTGTCATCTAATTTGTTTTTTTTTTTTTCCTGTGTCTCAGACTTCCCCCAAAATAGTTTTTTTTATTATTTTGTATATATTTTGCTCATTAGATAGAGCAGATCAACTTATCTGAATATAGGATCTAAAAGGGATGGAGCAGAGATTTTTAAAATTCATTATCTGAGAGCAAAAATCTTCCTGCTACAACAAACAAAATGTTTCATTAATTTACAACTACACTGGTGTAAGAAATTAAGAGAATTTGCAGACTTGGTCGATTATCTCTAGAACTACTGTACCGATTTTAATGAAATTTGATATGTACATACATTGATACAAAACAAATAACCATTCAATAATTGTGTAATATACACGCATGATCGTGCGTAACACTCGGAGTCGGAAGGTATGAAACAGCGGTTGCAGAATAAACAAAAAAATGGGTTAGTAGGGGGTATGGCCCCTCTTACAGATATACAGGTCTCGCAGCTTGATTTCATACTTGAAATAAGGCAGTTTATCATTTCCTGTGGCAATTGGTCCCACTTGTTCAGCAACACTGTTTTGGTTCCTGGAGGGGGGTTGCAATTGCCCGTCTCAGACATGCTCTATAGGGTTATGGTCTGGAGATCGGGCTGGCCAATCCATCCGGCGAATATCCTCACTCTCTAGAAAATCGTCGAGCAGAAGAGCTCTATGTGGCGTTATCGTCCATTAAAATAAACTCGGGGCCAACTACACCCCTGAAAAGGCGAACATAGGGCTCCAAGACCTCATCCCTGTCACAGTGCCTCTTTCAAAGACATGGAGAGGTGTGCGGCCATCCAACATGATGCCTGCCCAGACCATTAAACTTCCTCCGCCATAATGGTTGATTTCGCGGACATTGCAGGGTAGGTAGTGGGTCCCTGGTTCTCTCCATATGAACGTACGGCGAGAACCGGGGCTCATCAGTGAAGAGAACGGTCGCCCATTGATCCAATCTCTATGCTCTCTGCACCATGATAAACGGATTCTCCTGTCCGTAGGAAGTGAGCGGGACGCAAACAGCAGGTCTTCTTGAAACAACCCTCTCTCATGAAGTCTTTTGGAAACAGTCACCCTTGATACACTGGTTCCTGTGGCTGCATACAAGTCACGAAAGAGCTGAGAAGCTGTAGCACTCCTGTTACGCCTCGCTATAATCGACAAATGGCGATCTTCTCTGGCCGTCGTGGCTCTTAGATGACCTTGCCCAGGCTTTCTCTCGATGGATCCTGGAACTGTTTCCATAAGTTACACACGACGCTGGGCGTTAAATTGAACTCTCTACAAATCTGGACTTGAGATTGGCCTGCTTCTACCCTCCCCACAACTCGCCACCTCATTCCATCATCTAAATGTTGGTGGTTACTCATTTTTACTGTTACAATTTGAAATCAACCGATTGCTGCAAAATAACACCAAGAAATTCGCTGAGGTGTGTTAGCGAACGAAATGAGTCTTAGCTTATAAAGCCTGTTTCTCTACTGGCTCCGCCTACACACACGTGTACGCTTACGTATTTGACGTACAAGATTTGCATTTTTGTCTAGAAGCAGTGGTTTTACATTCAGTTCAGTTCTTTTCATGAAATTCGATAAAATATGCAAATTCTCTTAATTTCTTACACCAATGTACTATCATATATCTCAACTTTCCCAGAAACCGACAAAAAACTATTGTTGCAAATTTTATGTCAAGTCAGATTTATAAAAAAGTCAAATTGACATTGTCTATAACTGTTTTCTAATTTTTATTACATTACTAAAAACAGTGCCAATATGAAAAAAAAATGATTGTTTTTGTAAATGAAGTAATACTACTGTTCCCGTTCCGGCATGACCAAATATACACATGTATACTGTACTGAAGATTCCTCTCCATTGTTCCTAACACGTGAATCTATAAAAAAAAAATTAAAACTTATCTCATTCTTTTCTTGTACAAAAAAGCCATAATTTCAACATTGTAATTTATAATCAAATGAAAATCCTATTACCTTATCCTTTGAATGATTAACAGTTCATCGCCTGTATCCTCTTGGACTACGACTTCTGCTCCTTGAATACCTTCTCCGACTATACAAAAAAAAGAAAATCAACTGTTAAAGAGATTAAACTATATGGCTGAAATATGCTTTTGTCAGCTTAAGATTTACCATAGGAGAAAAAAGCAAGACAGTGCAATGCTCAAAGCTGTGATCCAAAAAATCCTCGCACTATATATTTTTCATACTAACAAGATTAATGTTAGCCATGAAGTATTACCTAGATTAATCTTTACAAAATGATTAAAAACACGATTCATTTGTCCCAGCATATCCGAGAAGAAAAAACAATGGCTTGACTACTCATAAAAATGTCCTGCCACTACTTTTTTTTCCTTTCTCTTTGAAAATTGATATTTCTTCCCATAACGTGGCATATAAAGGAAAATTAAGGCGCCATTAAAAAAAGTATAAAAACAAAATATGGAAGTAGTAAAATAAAGGAGAAAATGTTTCAACCTTTAGCCTTAGCAGGGTTTGAGGATTCAATGAAGAAGCGTTCGATGAAGTAGTTGATAGGCGTTGAGAATTTGCACACTGGAACTAAAGGTGGTGCAAATATTGGTGGCAGTAGTAGTAGGATCAGGAGAAGGAAGAGGAGGTGGTGGTGGTAGGGAAAATTCCGTTTTAAAATCGTCCGAAGGATTTTAGTACTTCCCAGGAGATGAGCTTAAACTGCATTTGACAGTTTTGATTTCTCCCATGTTGCACGAAGCGATGAAATGCTGGGTGCTGAACATTTTCTTATTATCGCTGTGGTGACTTATAGGTGGTGTCAAAATTTTTGAGCGGAAGTTTTGAAGCCGAAGAATAGATGGAAGATGGCATCTACTGCTGAGCAGCATTCGATGAAATAGGTGTATTGTTGAGTGGTCATTATTATCGTGGTACCTTGCGAGAAAATGATGTTAGGCAGATGCAAAGCCAACTTCAAGCCCACATTGATGAATGAGTTGATTTATCCTGAAACATTGAGGTTAAATTAACACAAAGTAAATCAAATGATTGGAAAATAAGAACTCTATGCTTACCTAAAGTAATCACAGAGTTAGAATTTTCTATATTCTGGTTAAGACCCTATAATCAAAGGGCTGTTCAATCAATAATAAATAAGGGCTTATAGCATCATATCAAACCCCATGACTTTTCTGACATAACCTCCCTTATGCTTTGTAATATAATTATGATTCTTAATATATATGTCATATAAATCAGTATAATTTTGTTTTGTTATATTTTTTCAACATTTCTTTTGTTAAAACTAAAAGCTACATTTAGCAAAAAAAAATAGAATATATCTCAATCATGATCTTCACAGATTTTAATAATCATGAATAGCTTGTGGAAAATGTACATAATTAAAAATGGGGTAATATTTTTTAAGTAAAGTAAGTAATATTGAATTTAAATACTTTCCAATTCATACATGGAACTATAATTCAAATACTTCTCACTTTAAACGAATACTTCACACTTATATTCAAAATGCCAAGTATCCCTTTTACAGTGAAAAACATCTAAAGTGCAGTTAATTCCATCCTTTCTAAATTCATATATTCAACTACAACCTAATTGCAAGTCGGCGATGTCTTGTGCGATGTCACATTTATTGCAAAAAGGAAAATTCACCTGCAATTTTACTTTTATTAATGGAAAATCTCTACATTGTTTTTCAAAAATCCCAATTTTTATTTCTCATCCTTCAAAGTTGATAGCTATGCAGTTACCAATTACTAGTGAACACAGGAATTAAACAATTTCAGAAAAGTAATGTAAGAAAATATTGATTGCTATGCTTTTTTATGCTCCCTTGGTTAAAAATTCAACAAGTACTTTAATCATTGTTATTTTTTAATACACAATCAATGTATTGAATTTAAATACATTTTATTAAAATTATAAATGCTTTTTCTACTACAAAATTTTCAATACTGTTTTGCCTCTCTTCCTCCCATCCCGACTCCTCTCTTTCTACAACTTCATGAAGAATTACAATATTGTTCTAAAGTTTTTAACAGAAATTTACATAAATTCGTACATTACAAATTGGTAAAGGTTTAAAAATAAACATATTTGTGAAAAAATAATTATATATTTGACTATTCTTACCGATATGGAGGCGATGCATTCCTCCTTCCACCATAATCATCTCGACGAGAGGAGCCTCTATCATTTCGAGTTTTTCCATGAGACATTTCCACTCTGATTCGCGAACCACACAACCTCCTGAAATATAAATGGTGAAAAATTACCCTGATCACATTGAAATTAGAACACACCAAAATAAACACAATAGATCCTCAAGGTTCTGTATAATTCAAAGAGCTGAAATTTTTCAGACTATCCTATTCACAAGATCTTTGCTCTTTGCTTCCTTCCAAAGGAAATCCTGTTTTCTGTTTCAAAGGGAATCGGCAGCCAAAGTCAGTAATAAATCATGGGATACATTTTTGTTATCAATGTAATAAAAGATGCAAACATATTGCCACAGCTTGAAAAATAAAAAAAATAAGCCCACAATAAATTTCTTAAGAGAACCAAACACTTTTTTCACCAAAAAAATTTTTTCTATGAAAAAGTTTCAGATTATTTTCCCTCCCATGAATCTTATGGGACTTAGAGCACCTACCTTTCCATGCCGGTAGACACCAATTAATCTGAGAAAAATAAAGATACAAAATCAGAAAAAATATCCTTGTTATCTTCAGCAATCATCAAAAATTGTAGGTGTCAGTCCCGACGTGGTGCCTGAGATTTGTGTAGCCCTGCATATCAGTAAATCAGCATAATAAAAAAACTGAACGCAATCAATTTAATGATTTCACAGCAAGAAAGCCATGCCCATTAAATGTATGGTCAAATCACAGCTGTTTGATACTAGTATGGATATGCTGTAAGCAAAAAAAATGCCAAATAATAAGTGATACTCCTATTATGCGAGTTTACATCTACTTACAGAATAGCAGTATTGCCCATTATTCGACAATGTTTTGGCTTATAACATATCCATACGTGACAACAGCTTCTGAGTAAAACCAACATAGTACAGTGCCCCGAAGCAGAATATGCCAAAAACTGTGACGTACATCATAGAATAATCAGCATTGTTGCAAAACAAGCTGGGAAGAATTTTAAGAAAAATAAAGGAAACACTGTTATGGGAATTTTTATCGCAGAACATTTCCAGTCAGTTGAGGGCTCCTTGCAGAACAATGTGAAACATTCATTTTTGGAAGTACAGCGATACCTTGACTAACGAACAGCTTGGCTTAAACTTTTTTGTGATTTTTCTTCCTCTGCTAATTGCAGCATTCATTGATATGGATGCACGTGCGGAGATATAATAGTCACATTGTGAACTGAACTTTAGCTCCAATCATAATTAAGGGATTGCGTTCACTTAAGCCCTTATCAAGTCATGTCAACCTTAGAATTTTTCTCCATGTGTGTATACTTCCACTTTTCTTTCTGAAAGTTTAAATCATTTCACTTAAAATGAAAATTCAGTTAATAGAAAATGCACTGAAAAAAAAGGGGAGAGGCTAGGTTTTCTGAGCACACATTCTTTCAGTGCAAGACTTTGCATCAAACTGAACAGCCTGGACATTCCAAGAGCTTAGGAAAAGGGGGGCACAGTGGACCACTTTTAAAGTTTTTTTTTTCTATAAAATTTATGAACCAATCTATCTGAAAACATTCTTAATTGCTTATATTTCCTATGAATTTTCCCAAAGGGCTCATTGATTAATTAAATTAAAATGAATAATTTAAATATTAATAATTAAAATTAATTAAATTAATCTCAATAGTATTTTTATGAAAAAATATTTTGTAAACCAAAAAAAAATGTGTCCCACGTTTGGAACACAGTGGACCATGCTATAAAAATAGATATTTTCAACAGAAATACTGGTTTGAAGTGTAAATTGATGTACTAGAAATGAAATGAATTTGTTTGAATCATTCCAGAAAATTACAAATGAGATATAAATTATGGAAGGTTGAAGATCAACAAGAGAACATTGAAATACATGAGAAAAAAAATCATTCTAAAATTATGCGACTTCCATTTACATTTTTGTTCCTAAGTTTCAAGAGCGTTAAATAACACTAGTTTATGTATGAATATATAGGAAGAAGAATATTTTTGAATGTGCATGCATTTCTAAATAAATTATGTAAATTACTAGTCATAATTTTCAACCCATCGTGTGAGAATGCAATGATCAAACTATTTTTTAAAGACGAGAAAAAATGTTGCATTTTACTGATCTTTATTTTAAATTAGAAAATTGAGATAATGTTTAAACTAGCAATTTAGTATTTTCATTTGACAATCAAACTATATTCTATTAAATACTAGTTTGAGGTATAAGAGTGGTTTTAAAAATTCCAAATAACACAATATTTTGAAATTTTAAATTTTATTATATCGTGAACCTATTCTTGAAATAGCATCCACTGTACAACAATTTTTTTTAACAATTTGCGTTTTGTATGTTTGCCAGGTTTTAATAACTGAAATCATAAAAAAATTTTAAAAATAAATTGATATACTGCTTAAAGGTAGTAGCGTAAGATATGGCCCACTATACCCTATGTAGGCTATCAGTGAGTCTATTTCAGGACAGTTACCATTTTCATTATTAATAGATACGTTGATATAAATTCCAAAAATTTTATATTGTCACCTGGGATTTCTAATCCCAAAGAAGAATGCTCTGCAATGAGCCCTCAGCTGACTGCATCCACTGCAAATGTTCTATGGCAAAAATTCTCATGACAGTGTTTTCCACATTTTTATTAAAATTCTTTCAGATTGTTCTGCAACATAAGTCAAGTTTTCGGCACATTCTGCTTTGCGGATCTCTAGTATCATATCTTCCTGTAAATTATCATTTATCCATATTATAGCTGTTTATAACAGCCATTATAAAGCTGTTCATTTAATCAGTTTTTGTCCTTTTATAGCGCTCCTTGGTATCTTAAAAATCTCATTTGGGGTAACGAATGTGATTCTGGAAAGAATTATCTTTGTTACCCAGGGTGTCACTGTACTCTTTTTATATTGTTTATCTCCACTATTGTTAATTACCCACAATTTCTTTCTTGTCAAATGTTATTAAATATCTATAAGTAAATCTACCAAGTCCTCTTGTATAGGCCTTTGAAAGGCCGGCAATATTGCATAATTATCACAAAAATTGCCACGTTTTTAAGACAAATAAATTCAAATGGTCGACGAGTTTCGGCTCTTCAATGGAGAGCCGTCATCAGGACCTCGTGGTCAGAATTCACACGAATGAGTCGTGGAGGGGTGATGTTCACGTCTGGTCGTCCAAAGAGTTCGCCTTTGTATTTGTTGCGTCCGAGTGGTCTTTGGATGCGAATTGGGGAGCCATCTGTTGCAGAGTGTTGAAAGTCTCAGTCGTGACAAAACTTTCAACACTCTGCAACAGATGGCTCCCCAATTCACATCCAAAGACCACTCGGACGCAGCAAATACAAAGGGGAACTCTTCGGACGACCAGACGTAAACATCACCCCTCCACGACTCATTCGTGTGAATTCTGACCACGAGGTCCTGATGACAGCTCTCCATTGAAGAGCCGAAACGGGTTGACCATTCAACCAATTGAATTTATTTGTCTTAAAAACGTGGCAATTTTTGTATAAATATTGCATAAATAAATAAATTTATTAGATAAATATGGATTTTTAGTATCGGAGAATGTCTGTCTAATTCATTTCTAATTATTATTGAAAGTGTTGTTGATAAGCCATGTAAGAAAGAATAATCGCTTACGATCCATCTAGCTCCTGAACAGCTTCAACTGCATCTCGCCTATCTTCAAATTCCACAAATGCAAATCCAGGAGGATTACGAGCGATCCAAACGTTACGCAATGGTCCATATCTGCTGAAAGCTGTCTCGATGTCGTCTTTCGTAGTTCTACTACCGAGGCTGCCAATGTACACTTTGCAATCCAGATTCCAATCGCTGAACCTTGACATATCTATAAAATAAAAAATATTTATTCACCCTTGGATGTGACAAAGCAGTCTGGAAAATTTTAATATACTCATTGATATATCAAAAATGTTGCAAACGAAGGGGCGACAATATAAATATATTTTTGGAGGTATGGTTATAGCATTCTTTTGATAGTCATGAAATTATCTTTAGCCTCTTCCAGTTATGTAGTTGTACCACCCGAATGTGCAGTGGTAAGATGCTTATCTTTCATCATGAAGACGATAAATTGCACCCCCCCCCCCTCCCCCAGAAAGAACAATAGGGCATTCTAGCGGAAAGAGTGACGGATGTAATAGTCTATAGCAAATAGTTAACTTTTATTGACTTGCAGACAGCGATGCTTTAACACATGGGGACTGCCGGAAATCTCAAGAGGGGGGGAAAAGGGGGCCTCACAAAATAGAGGTCTGGGTTAAATTTCTGAAAATTTCCCAGGTAGAGCATCAGAAAAACCACTTGGCCCAGGGCCCAATGATCCTCCTAAGACGACCCTGCTCATGGAGCCATTTTTGCTGTATGACTTGTACCAAATCTATACAACAAGGATGCTTAACCTTTTTGTAAAGTATAGGTCATTCCACTGCTATCAAAATGTGCCACAGGCCACTTTAGTCATCTGGAAATATGCGACAGGCCACTTGAGTGCTCTGGAACTGTGTGCGTGTCACTCAAGTGATCATAGAATGTGCTGCAGACCACTTAAGTGATGTGGAACTGCACTGCGGGTCACTAAGTGATCTTAAAATATGTAAACTGCTGTTGACACAATTTATACCTATTTTCTGACAATACAGGCTTGAAATTCTCAGCAGCATTACAGGTGTGCGTGTGCATGTCGAAATTCTGCTGTAAGTAAAAAAAAAAAAAACTTTGAAGCCGCCTCTTCCAAATTCTTTAAGCTGCATTTGTATCTCTTTAACAACTTTTTTAAAAATATTTTTTTCCAAAACAAGTCAAAACTTCTGGTCCACCCTGTATAATCAGCAGTAAATTATAGTGAATGACAATCGTCTTTGACCAGATGTGTATTTACAAGGGGGGCTATAGCCCTAAAACATGAATGTTAGTTAAGTATTCCATCCGCACAATCGTTCGAGCTCGGGCTTAAAGGATTATCTTAAGACAGCAAATTTGAGAAATGAATGGTAAAGAAACTTATCAGAATGGAAGAAGAGTGAGGTAAAACGTTTTATAGCCCACAAGCAGTGAAACCATAAGTCTGCCTCTGCATAGAGAGCAATGGACTATGTCAATGACTTACAGGGTTCGCAAGCACATGAGTGAATGAAAGAGCAAAGAACTTGTCAGTGAGTGACCTAGAGAGTGAGAGACCAGGTCAGTGACCAACCAAACGAGTGATCTAGAGACTTTGAGCATGAAAGTGACCAAAAGAACAATCAAGAAAGTGTGCAAGCATGTGAGGCGACCAAAAGAGTAACCTAGAGAGTGAAGGATTAGGTCAATGAATGATCAAAACAGTGACCCACGTAATGTAGGAGGAACACAGGAGTTGACCTACAGGAAAAAAGACCAGGTTTTAGTGAGAGACCACAATATTATGTGTGTGAATGACCAACAGTGATCTATAGAGCAAGGGAACCAAGATAGTGAGCAACCAAAACAGTGACCTAGAGCAGTGTTTCCTCAACCCAAGGACCAGCAAAATGTCTGAAACAAATTGACGGACCACTTGTGTCCCATATTACGGGACATTCCTGTAATCTTGTTTGTTTCAATTTTCATACATTTGTCCTGTTTTTCCGTTTATTTTAATTCATAATATTTACTGAAGTCGTGAATACAAAGTGTTTTCATAATATAAATAAAAATCATGATAATTAGGGTAAAAAATATATTTATCTCAGAGAAATGTTTATATGTCAGGTTCAACATTTTTTCAGCAATTTTAATAACAATTATTGATTGTGCCTACTTCTGACAATGTTTTTTATCACAATTGGGAATACCTTGTATTTTATGCTATTTAAAATCCCACTTTACCATATTTTTATCAATGAAATATGGTCATCCGAATGTACCGAGATTTGTTGCCATCCTGTATTTCCCCCCCCCCCCCCACCATTCAGCAATTTTAGCAGTAGTAATCATCGAATTGCATTTAAGGCAATCACTTGGGGTTTTTTTGGCAAAATTTATTGATATCTCACATTTAGGATCACATTTACCTTGATGATAAATGAAAGTGTATTCTTTTGAGCCCATACCGTTATTAATGATATCAATATCATAACTGTTGAATAATTTTTCAGTTAGAATTAAATTATGAAGACTACCTGCACACCATAGGTTGAGGAACGCTGCCCTAGAGCATGTGCAAGAATGTAAGTGACCAAAACAGTGTGTGAGCGAACATGAGAGTGACAGAGACGGGTGCATTTACAAGCACGGGTCGGGTCCAAGAGGGATATGGAGCAGGGCGACAAAATTCGTATAGCCCACAGGCGGCAAAACCATAAATACGCTTCTGTATTTAATTGGCAATGTATTGTGGTATTTCTAATTATGTATAGTTTCTAGCAAAAAAAACAGTTTTAATTTGTTATTTCTAACGAAAACTACATCCTCTAACGACAAAAAAAAAAAAAAAAATTTGTTAAAATGTCAAAACTAAATATGTGTAAATACGAGTACAATGGCATACGCAGTCATACTGCAAATTTTTTTATGAAGCGAAATCTCTCAGACACATCACAAATACTCACCGGACTCTTCAAGGATGAGTAAACTGCCCAACACTATTTTTGATTGGCAATTATCAGTTTAAGTAATTATCTTCTACTAATTTATTCACATCAACGTCAAAATAGCCGACGACGCTTCCGCTTTAAATGACTTCAAATGAGGATTCTCTCTTTTTCTTTATTTGAGAGGGACCCACACTCCTCTTGTTATATCGCTTGTGACGCTGCTGACTATATTTTCTCGAGAACAATACGGGACACCACATACGTTCGGAAACTCGCCAATAATCACCAAAAATGATGCCAATCGTGAATAATAAGCAAAGTAGCAGATTATTGTTGAAGTCACCGAAAAGTTGAAGGAAAAAGTTGGAAATAAAAAACTTATACTATCATATTAAACCATACATGCAGTTCGTACATGTTCCTCTGCGGAACTTCTAACGAATTGGTACATGTTGGAATGTGCGTTTTCTCTCAAGTTTGTCTCTGTGATGCTTGTTATGGTGCTGCCATCTGCCATCTATTTTTTCAAACTATAGATGAAGTGTAATGATTGAGTACTTGTATCAATGTGGGTCTGATGCTCTCTGTGGCGAGCCGTTTTTAACGGCAAGATCGGCTCGTATTCGCTCATCGAAGTTTGGGAATCACTATTAAACCACACATATAGGCCTACCTCGTCCATATTCCTCTGCGGAACTTCTGACTAACTGATGCACGTTGGAATGTGCGTGTCCATATTGTGAGCCTAACATATATGAAGCTTGTTTCTGTGTAATGCTTGTTATAATGCTGCCATCTACCATGTATTTTTCGAACTATGAGTGGAGTGTAACGTTTGAAGATTTTACCGTTGTAGGCCTGTTGCTCTCTTCGGCGAGACTTTTTAATGGGGAGATCAGTTTGCAATCGCAACTTCGAAGTTGGGAACCACAGAAAACCAACTTCAGCCGAGTACCACTGTGGCGATGGTGGAGTTCGAACCCGGGACCACGTTTAAAAAAGTGTTTACCAGATTCGTAAAGTCCGAAATGAAGGCGCACGCTCACGCCCACTTGTTGATGACTTACATCTAGTTCACGTCATTCTCTTCGACCAGCCTTCCAATATGCCTTCTAGCCTCCAACATTTGGTGATCATTGCCAGTGGCAATGCAGCTGGAGTGTACTTTTGCGAGGAGCGAATGCGAGCACTACCTCCTGTATATAGGAGGTAGTGATGCGAGCCTATCTCCCCGTTAGAAAGTTTCACCGCAGTGAACAACAGGCCTACAACGGTGTAATTATTTAATCATTACATTTCACTCATAGTTAGAGAAATCGATGGCAGATGGCAGCACTATAAAAAAGCATTACACAGAAATATAAATATTTCAGTTGGGATCATAACACATACGCGCACATTTTCCAGCGTGGCCCAGGTCTTCTTTTACCACACACACAACTGCTTCTATTATATCTCTTCATTGAAACAGAGTTCTGGACCATTATCTGGTTCGGAGGAGGAGCCGCAATTCTCCATACCAACCTCGAAACGTATATTGGCTCAGGTGGACACGAGTGTGGCCTCCAACTTCACAAAAGGTATTAAAGCTTGGCCTACAAATTAAATACGATTAAATATGATTTTTTGTGGTATATACTCTTCTTAACATTATTTCCAATACAAAAATTGACTTCTCATGAAATCGCGATCGGAGAGAATCGATCACCGACACATACAATGTATCTTTCTATTGTAAAGTAGTAAGAGTGAAAAGAGACTGAAAAATATACTCTTATCTATGTATATTTTTATATATATTGTACTATTTTTTTCCTTTTTTTTATATATATTTTTCCTTCCTTTTCTTCTATTTTTTCTTTCCCCTTCTTACGTTTTCTAACGTGCGGCAAGGTTATGAAAGAAATTAAGGTTAGGGGTCATTCAAGTATTACGTCAGCATCGATGTAGGGGGTTTCTGATTTGCTGACTTTTTATGACAAAAGGGGAGGGGGCGTTGATTGTTCCTTGTATCATCGATCACCCTTTATACAAATATGAAGTATCCTTAATGGTATCTTTACTGGGTGAGCCAAAAACGAGAAAAAATTTTCCCTAGTTTGTGGGCACTGAACCAACATTCTACCTATTGATAAGTCCTCTATAGAGCCACTTTAGTGATCTCAAAATGTTCGGCGGATCCTTCAAGTGATCTGGAAATGTATCCAGGCCGCTCAAGCGTTCTAGAAAAAAATGTGTTGTGTACCACTGACATGTGTAGCGGGCCACTCAAGCGCTCTAGAAATGTGTCGCGGGCCGCTTAAGTGCTCTGGAACTGTGCCGCGCGTCGTCACTCAAGTGATTTGTAATTATGCCGTGGATCACTTAAGTAATCTGGAAATTTATCGCGGGTAACTTATTTGATGTAGAAATGCATTGCAGGCCGCTTAAGTGCTCAAAAAACTGTGCCACATGTACCTTAAGGGATCTCTAAATGTGCCACTGAGTGTTCTGAAACTGTGCCGCGGGTCACTAAAGTGATATGTGAATGTGCCGCTTATAGTTCATTTTTACAAAATTAGATTTGAGGTGGTGGGCCACATTTGGCTCGAGGGTCATGGGTTTATCATATATGACTTGGAGGTCGCAATGAATTTCTTAAAATGGCCATGAGGCGTACTAAGCGGGAAAACGTTCCAAGCGGGAGGAACATTATAAGCGGGATCAACGGGATCGACTGTGACTGTGCGCCGTCATATCATATATTGTTAATTTTGATGCTGCATACCGGGGTTTTCGAACCAACAACCGATTTTACTTCCAGAATTGTAGCAAATAATTTTTTTTTAATTCGACAGTTCAATTTTCAGTTTTTTGAATGCGGGGTTGAAACTAGATGCTTGATCAGCCGAGGCAAGTGCGTCTTTTGGCACCCCCTTTGTAATGTTGAAAGAGAGGTTACAGTGTGAAATTTACTCCCCTTCTGGTCCGGTGCCCTCCTATTATTATTATTTCGCGTGAGCTCACAAATTATATCTTCTATTAAGCCGGGTTTTCCTAGGATTATGTTTTTTGCGCCGCATGAACCGAATTGGACCATTTCGCGTCGACAGAAACGTCTTACATAAGCACGCTTTTTCTTTCAAACCGAGCACAACTCAGGTCTATCACCATTTAAGAGCGATTTACTACCTAGTGTGTTGTAACACTAGGTAGACCACAGTCGGAGGTGTAACTGTGAGGGTACCTAACAGTCTGAGTGCATATGTAGTGTTGTGTTTTGATTTGTCAGTGCTCCCATCTATATTTCAGAAGGGAAGTGGGTGATGTGTTATGATTGAATTATATGCATTCGCACCTTGAAGTTGAGAACCACAGAAAACCAACTTCAGCTGACCACCACTATGGTGACGGTGGGGTTCGAACCCGGGTCCTCGCGATGCGAGTCCGTCACTATGACCACTCGACCACCATAGCGGCACATAAGCACGCTACGCGTTTGTGTTTTGCCACGCGTGCACACACACAGTCGGCCAATCACGCCCGACGTAAAACACTGACGGGAGGCTTGTTGCGTTCTGTACGAAAATAATCGAACCACTTTTCTTGTTGGTGAGTGGACGGCGTGTCACGCTGGGTGATTCACGTTGCACAGAAAACCTGTTCCTAGGGAAACCCGGCTTTAATGTCGTTCCGCGAAATAGCTCACTTTATTTTAGCGGTCCGCAAGCATTAAAAGGTTGAAGAACACTGGTTTAAAATACTATATATGATTATTATTTTTTACTCACAATATCGATACCCCCAGGAAAGAACAAACGGAAATCATCTCGATGGGGGAATAATAGTTTCGAAGATCTTCATTTCGATCCTGCCATTTCGGATGAATAGAGCGTATCGCCTACCATTTGATAGAGGAGAAGATTTTTCCGATATCCCAACCGACCTTGAGAGAGACTATTCTGCTGCACCAAGGACCTGTCAAGATAAGGGTCGAAACTAGTTTCTGTCTTGGGAAAAACAAATAAAGTTGGAAGAAGGTACAGAGAGTAGTTAACTACGAATTCCTCATACGAATGTGCGTAAATTAACCCATTAGAGGACACCAAACAGATAATGTCACTTTCACATGGCAATGCTTTTTTCCCATAATGGACTCGAGAATGCTTTTTTCACATAATGGAGTGTCGAGAATTGTCAAGGGTTTCTATTTTTAGGCTGGACACTTTTTTTTTATACCGAAAACTCGTTTTTCACTCCCTTTTTCTTTTTTTTAAACGCGAACAACTCCATCCGGATGTTTGAATACAATTCACAGAGTGCGTCACAGCGTCCGTGGTGCTGAGCCCCTTCAGTCGGATTTCGCTTCATCAATTTATTGTTTATCTCACGAAATGAACGAGAGTATAGAACGCAGTTAGTGAGAGATTAGTGAGATTTTTAAAGTCTACTTGCTCAGCAGTAAGTATTCACTTTATTATAAATTGCATCTTTGCAGATGTTCTTGCCATGCGATTGTTCCTTTTTATCAAATTAATTGAAGCATGAACGAATTTTATTGATCCAATAACTAAAATCAATCGACTAGTGGTTTTGAATATTTGAGTATGCGTGCGTATTCATAAGAATTCGCCTTAGGCAGAGATTACACTATAAAAATTTGGTAAAAGCTCTTTTATAAAACTTGAAAAATACCACGAATAAGCTGATCGGTTGCATTCAAGCTAATCCAACCGATCAGTTTATTGGTTGTATTTTTCAAGTTTTATCAAAGCGCTTTTACAAAAGTTTTATAGTGTAATACCAGCCCAAGGCCAAAATTACACTATAAAAGTTTGATAAAAGTTCTTTTATAAAACCTGAAATTACAATCAATAATCGTACCGGTTATATTCGCGCAAATGCAACAGATAGTCTTATTGCCTGCATTTTTAAAATTTTATAAAAGCACTTTTATCAAACTTTCATAGTGTAATCTCGGCCTTGGAATCAATCGTAGGGTTTTTCGCTTTTCTATAATATTTATAGGATATTTATAATATTTTCGGGTCCATGTGTGACTAGCCTATAAAAATAATGAGTACGGCCAAGATTTTGCTCATCTGGTATGAAAATGGCTTTTGCCGGCTCCTATATATCGATCCCTATACTTCCCCATATCGGTTTATATTATTCGGGGTCATCGCCACGTTGGCGTATTTTTTTGTGTGATAATTATGGCCATTTATAATTAGTCATAGTTAACCATAATGATTATGGTTATCTATGGCAACCCTAATGATGAAAGGAATCTGAATATCGATATCTTAGTGATCCGTATATAGGGATGTATAGGGATCGATACATGGGGGCCGGCTAAAGCTAGGCGAAAGGTCGAATTTCGGACATTAACCGGGTCAACTGGCTAGCCGACGGGCTGGCCCCGTCGCGAATCGGACAACTTCGGGCTTTGGCAGTAACTAAGGTGACTGTATAAGGATTTATTTAAGCTTTAATTATAAGCTTTATTCTAGAGGCTATAGCAATAACATATACACATGTTTGACGCACTTACTCATTGGCATGACCCGTGCATTTCCGTGCGGGACATTTCCGAACTTCTTTCCCGTAACTTTAACTTTCTGTTAAGCTTTAACCTTCGTTTAAGCTGGTTTTTTTTTTGGCCCGTTTTTTCACCAAAGCTTACTCATAATAATAATCTTAATCTTTACTATGATCGGTGGTGAAAATAATTCGCATAATTTGTAAATGGTGTTATAATGAAGATGACTATACATATATGATATATGCTATGCATATTCATCTCAAAATTTATGTTAATTTTTTTTCGTGAACTGCATTTTATATTTTTGAAGACTTTTCATTTAGCTCTGTATTTATCAGCCTCACCAAAGATCACTAATAAGCAATTTCACCGACAATTGGCAACATTTTTAGCGCGAATTGGCGCTGTGCCCTATTTATGGCCCTTATTTCCCATAATTTTCTCGATCAAATAAAACTCTCACTCTAATCGTAATTAAATACAATTTTATGCCCGGTTTTTGATTGCATCTGAAAGATCCTGATAACGTCAACTTCGGTTGTAACGACACCTCGGTTATAAGAACATACTTTCGCGGATCTATGTCGTTATATACAGGGTGATTCCATAATTCCTGTTGCCGCATTTTACTGGCGATCGTAGAGTCATACTTTCAATTGGAAAAAGTTCCAAACAACGTATAGAGCTCAGGTATATACGCCATGCATATTATTAGGTTGCATAGTTATTGAAACATAAAAATTAAATTTTTATAAGGACACCTTGTGCTCGAAAAACCAATATTCATGGTTGTTGTCCTGCCTCTATAAATGGCCAAAAAAGAAATTCCACGTTTCTTAGTGCAATATTCGTTACGATGCTTGAATTCAGAAATCGGAAATAAGTTGAGGAAGAGCAGAATAAACTAACGGATAATGTGTGCTTCTTTCCCTTATTTTCATGCTGCTCATTTCTAACTTTTCTCCACTTTTCGAAATAGAATATCTTAACAACGGATATTGTACTTAAAAACGTGAAAACTTTTTTAATTGCCCTGAGTAGACACAGGGCAACAACTTTCTAACACAACTAGCTATACAAGCTTGCAGTAAAAATGACGTATCGGAGGTCTACACTTTATTTCGATACATTTCTAATTGGAAGTCTGCTTCTAGAATGAACGGTGCGTGAGTGAAATGCGGCAAGAGAGGATTTTGGAATCACCCTCTATATTCGAATATAATACTCTCTCTATCTCTCCCCCCCCCCCCATATAGTTTATAGTATCCCCCACTTTTTAAAATAATTATTTCAACGATCCATTGCCTTTCGAACTGGAAAGTCGATCGTTGAAATTAAGGAAAGAGACTTCGTACTCATTTTCTTTTGCTCTGCAATATTGTCATTCGACTTGAGAGCTCCGAGATATACAAGTGAGAAATTTCCAGAAAAGGAAAAATCGAATCGGTCTCATCAAGGAAAGTCTTTGGAAGATTCTAACCAATAACATGTCAGTTTTCGCGAATAAAGCGTCGCAATTTAATTGTTAACCATGCAGTTATCAAGATTTTTTTCCTTTTAAAATTATATTTGCTTTTCCTCGCACAATCACGTATATTCTACGTGGAAATGTCTCCATGTTCAATCTAAGTGATTGTTGTTTAAAATAGAATTTTTTAACAGGAACAGTATCATTATAGGAAACGATTCTTATCTTTAGTAAATCTCAAAAAAAAACAAAACAACAAAAAAAACCAAAGAAATACCAAGTCATGTCGTTTCATTTTCATTTTGCCGCCTACATCTAAACTTAGATTACGTGAATTCTGTAATACACAGTATTACGACTACGTAATACTGTCTACATCGTGTATAGGCCTATCTACGAAAACTCCTTCAAGGAAAATATTGCAGTCTATTATCCCTTGAGACGTGGTATGTAGCATATCTCGAGGACGACGAAATAGATTATAGGAAAAAAAGGTGTCCGCGCTTGATTGTGTGTATTTGGACTCCCACGGGTACTCGAAGTGTAATATTTTTATTTATACTTCAGATCTCCGGACCTCGTTCGTGTCGTTCTCTTGATTTTTTTTTCAGGTTTCTTAGAGTGAAAATGGGTAAAAGTGGAGCGTTCACAGGAATTATTACCCGGACTATTCCTCGCAACAAGTTCAGCACTGTCGCGACTGCCGAAGTGATAGCAGCGCGTAAAAAATCATTGAAACCATTTTCAGAGATTCCTGGACCGAAAACACTACCCCTGATTGGTCATCTTCACTTGTTCACCAAATTCGGTAAATATTATCAAATTTTGGTTTCCTTCTGAAAAAACAAATGTTGTTTATTTTCTTTTTTAAGTTTATAAGTCTAGAACTTCGTTTCATATGAATTAATTGCCATTGGACCTTCAACGATACTTTCATCGCATCGTCGTAGCTAGAAATTTATTTCGGAGGGAGACAACTGGCATTCCGGGACGAGGGGAGGGACCAAACTCACAATCAAATAGACTTTACCATGTTATTGTATTTGCATATGAGTAATTTTCTTACATTTCGGAAGAGGCCTCCTTTCCCCTACGTCTTTGCTTTATTGCAGTTATCAATGGAGTCAGTCACCCTAATGAACCGCTCCGTGGTCGTGTGGGTATCGTGACCGACTCGCGAGTACCCTGGTTCTAACCACGTTGGAGGAAGATTGGTGTGCCAAGTCTGTTTTCTGTTGGTTTCCAACTTCGAGGAGCGTAACGCGAGCCGATATCTCACTTAGAAAGGCAACCACAGAGAGCAATAAGATTGAAAAATTCACTCATGATACAGGTAAAATAATCTGCTGAGTGTTTTCCTTGTGCAGCACTTCGATATAACATAAAAGAGGCATTCCTCAGAAACTTCACGTTAGGTCCACAATACATGCACAGCGCATTCGACATGCCCCAATTCGTTACAAGTTCCGCAAAGGTATGTTTAAGAGGTGAATGTGTTGTGCGGTTTAGTAGAATAGTCACCCTAATGAGTTATGTAGTGGAATTGATAATTTTATACACACATGAATGTTCACACGCAAATGTTCATACAGGTGATTACAATATCTTAGCCAATAATTTTTCTCGGTGTTGCGATATAAGATGGTAAACCTAGTCACGTGACTACGTTACGTATGTCTTGTCGAAAATTTCCTCATTTCGGTAGTTGGCGATTTATACATATTATTGAACCGTACATGAATTTTGTAAATATTCCTCTGGAATTACTAACGAATTGGCAAATGCATGACGGTGTCGCGTGTGCACATATGTGACCCTAACGTATTTGTGATGTCAGAGTTATGCATGTTGCATCCCAAATAGCACAAGGATATAGATCTATATCGTAAAATTTCAGTTTCCAATATTGATCTATATCGTGCCATGATATCGTTCTGGCTAAAAAACACATAGTCAGAGATAAATAGATCAATATTGTGAATGTGATATTTGCAAGTACTTAAACTTTTGGACGATAGATGGCGCCTTTCAGAAGAAAAAAGTCTGTAGTTTTCCCTGAGAGGGTTGGTTTGAATCCAGTACCCTGAACTAAGACGACTTCATATACCTCTCTATTATATTAAGTATATAATAGAAGATATATAATCTCTCCTCATATGAAGGAGTTCTACACTGAACACTTTCTATCTCTGACTCTATATGCCTTACTTACCCCACAACAGCACTGGCTACTAGGTGCTATTATAATATTAAATTACAAGTAATAGTTTTGTACTAGTATTTCGAATCTCGTCAAATTTATTCATTTTCATGTATATGTTACCGGCAAAGTATGAAATATAGGCATTCTATAGAATGCCTAGGCATTGTATAGAATGCCTAAACACAATCCAGGCAAAGTATGAAATATCTTCTTCCAACAAATCTCTTTAGGGGCGGTATAAAATATTACATAAAATTAAAATTTCGCAGAATTTTCATCATTTTTTCCCAGAAAAGTTTCCCTTTCGCTCTCGTGAAAAAGGATCTGTGGAGGGGCGTTAAAAAATATTACAATTCCTTCGAATTAAAATTTCGCAGAATTTTCTTTTTTTCCCGGAAACGTTTCCCTTTCGCTCTCGTGAAAAAGGATCTGTTGAGTGGCGGTATAAAATATTACAATTTCTTCGAATTAAAATTTCGCAGAATTTTCATCATTTTTTCCCAGAAAAGTTTCCCTTTCGCTCTCGTGAAAAAGGATCTGTGGAGGGGCGGTAAAAAATATTACAATTCCTTCGAATTTTTCTTTTTTTCCCGGAAACGTTTCCCTTTCGCTCTCGTGAAAAAGGATCTGTTGAGGGGCGGTACAAAATATTACAATTTCTTCGAATTAAAATTTCGCAGAATTTTCATCATTTTTTCCCAGAAAAGTTTCCCTTTCGCTCTCGTGAAAAAGGATCTGTGGAGGGGCGGTAAAAAATATTACAATTTCTTCGAATTAAAATTTCGCAGAATTTTCTTTTTTTCCCGGAAACGTTTCCCTTTCGCTCTCGTGAAAAAGGATCTGTTGAGGGGCGGTATAAAATATTACAATTTCTTCGAATTAAAATTTCGCAGAATTTTCATCATTTTTTCCCAGAAAAGTTTCCCTTTCGCTCTCGTGAAAAAGGATCTGTGGAGGGGCGTTAAAAAATATTACAATTCCTTCGAATTAAAATTTCGCAGAATTTTCTTTTTTTCCCGGAAACGTTTCGCTTTCGCTCTCGTGAAAAAGGATCTGTTGAGGGGCGGTATAAAATATTACAATTTCTTCGAATTAAAATTTCGCAGAATTTTCATCATTTTTTCCCAGAAAAGTTTCCCTTTCGCTCTCGTGAAAAAGGATCTGTGGAGGGGCGGTAAAAAATATTACAATTCCTTCGAATTTTTCTTTTTTTCCCGGAAACGTTTCCCTTTCGCTCTCGTGAAAAAGGATCTGTTGAGGGGCGGTACAAAATATTACAATTTCTTCGAATTAAAATTTCGCAGAATTTTCGTCATTTTTTCCCGGAAACGTTTCCCTTTCGCTCTCTTGAGAAGGGATCCCTTGAGGGGCGGTGTCGTCAAATTAAATTTTCACACGGTTTTCTTCGATTTTTCCGGGAAACCTTAACGTCTGGCTCTCTGGAGAAGTCTATCTGTTTATAGGGTCGGTATTCTTATTCATAGTTGTAATTATAGTGATATAATTTATGCGTCGAAAAATAATTTCAATAGTTGATTTTAATAAAGTATAAAACTATAAGTATCTAAAAGTAGGCTTTGTAGATTCTACAATGTAGAACATTCGCGACAAACCACGGCATTCTTGCAAAAAAAGTCGGGACAGCCAAAATAAAGTGAAAATACGGGAATGTCCCGGGAAATGCGTGACATACGTGTCATATGCGTAAGGTCACCACAAAACGTTTGCTAAGTAGGCCTATATTTTGCTATTTATCTTTTATTTTCACTGACCCGAATTTGTTTTTCAAATTGTCCCGTATTTTCGACTAAACTCACTTGACTCGCTGAAACTCGCTCAATCTTGACTGAAAACGTGGAGGAAGATAATTTTAATTTCTTACAAATCACGGTACGATTAATTATGATTGTAAACATAAACGTTCATGTCGTATATATATTTGTGACGTGTTTCTTTTTTACATAACAAAAACAAGACATTTTTAAATAAATATCAATAACATAACATTTATTTCGTGAAATACATTTTTATTTACAGCAATTTATTGTAGTCCTTCTTCGTACATACCCATCAGCATTTCTTTCCCATCAATTTTAACCATAATTATCAATTTTTCAACATTTGACAATTTTTTGAGAGATAGAATAGCAATAAGCAGGGTGACCATACATCCCGTATTTCTCGGGACAGTCCCAGTTTTTTTCTGTCCCGACTTTTTTGCAGAAATGTCCTCAGTTTTCAAATATTTTCAACAAAGTCAACTTGACTTTTTATTCTTCAAATCAACGATTAAAATTATCTTTCCAGCTTAGAAATTACATCACGATAATGAGGCTTTTGGAATAGACATCATAATCATCATCAGCATTCTCAAAGGGAACCCCCCCCCCCCCCGAGCCAAGATTATAGTGGATTATATTATATTTTACAGGAAAAAAGGTAAAACCCCCTCAGAAGGTAAAAAAATCTCAATTCCCCCTCGAGAAAATTCTGCGTACGCCTATGATCATCAGTATCACTTGGAGGGATAAGCACAGCATGCTTTTCCCATGGAAATCAATGTTAAAATTGCCGAATTTACCGTAGAAATGTGGAAATTTAGTAGGGTTTTCCGCCTCTTCAATAATTTTAAAAGTTGAACTGAATTCTCGATTTTCGAAAAATTGAGTTCGCTTAGAAATATGAAGCACAGAAAATTAAATGTAAAATAATTAGCCGGACCTACTTTTGAGTTAGATATTCATGCAATAACATTGATTTATATCTTCTCAAGCACAAAAATGAGAATTAATACTTCTGTATTGTTTTATAATATCCAATATCATCAATCTATATAGTTCAGGATGTTTTGAAGTTAATTATGGGCCCATAAATTACACTGAAGAAATTCCGCAGCTTTAATCAAGCATTTTTTGAAGCAAAAGCAGGCAAATCCATAACTTGAGCTTCAAGAAAATTTTCGAAATATCTAGCACCCATCAAAAAGAAAAAAAAAAACCAATTCATTTCTATGTTTCTTTAATTTTGATTTATGTCTTTCATGAGTTGCGCAGGAAGTCGCCATATTGGTTACCATGTATGTCTCTCCAGAAAAAGGGAAATATCACGTGATTCAAAAAGCCTCATTAAGAGACTAAAAACAAGAATATTCATCTCACACATTTGTCATGTTTTTTTTAATTCATTGCAATTTGAAGTGGCACTTTATTTCTCGCGATTGGCGAATTTTCAGTGATTTTAGCACGAGTTAACGACTTCGCTTACTTTTGGCATCATTTAGCGATAATTGACATTGTCCCGCACTTTCCCGTATTTCGAATCCCAATTTCACGTATTTTTCTCGAGCAAATATGGTCGGCCTAACAATAAGCAATTCTTTACTTAGAATCTCTATCTCCCGTATTTCCAACGATAAAATATGGTAAACCTACGTATACCAATTTGTTTTCCGTGACCGACATACCACGGTCACTTTCCCTCGAATAGATGAGTTAACGGTAGGCTGACCATATTTCCTAGAGAGAAATACGGGACATCGGGATTCCAAATACGGGAAAATACGGGACATTGCCAATTATCGCCAAAAACGATGCCAAAACCAAGCAAAGTTGCCAAATATTGTTGAAATTACGGAAAACTCACAATGGCGGGAAATGATGCATTACTGCAAATTGCAGTGGATTAAAATGTATTCCACGAAAAAAAAACGTTCACCAAAGCAAATGTGCGAGATTAATATCCCATATATAGTTGTAACTATCATAAAATAATTTATGAGTTGAAAAATAATCTCAATCTTCGACTTCAATAAAGAATAAAAATTCAAGTAGGTGTCGTGTGAAATACGGGAAAAACCGGGACACTTTTGCCAAAAAGTCGGGACGGCCAAAAAAAGAGAAAATACCGGGACTGTCCCGGGAAATACGGGACGTATGGTCACCCTAGTTAACGGGCTCTTTATACATTATATTTTTTGTTCATAAATCCGTAGATAAAAATTTCGGTTACTTCAAGACAAAATGATATCGCATAGTCCGCATTTGCAAGTTCCATTTATCAATGATGAAATATTAACAGTAGAAAGACGGAACGGGTGTCTTTTTGACCCTGCACGCTGTTTAAGCTTACATATCTCTGCTAAGAATAAACCGAACCACCTGGAATTTCTGGACTTTTCCTGAATTAGCATGTTCTTATTGTATACCAAAGCTTCCTTTCGTTACCTTTTTAACAACGAAGCTACGAGCGGATATACCTAGAAAGACCGAAGGGGGTCATAGTGACCCTTAATTATATTCTAGCACATTATGCGGTAAATACTACTATCGTCGTCACAATTGATTTCTAAGTAGGTTATAATCCTTCTGAAAGTCTTTTTTGCATTTGACCTTGTGTGTGACCTTTCTTTTCCTCTCATTCTTATCTGCAAGTGTCGTCAGCAGGTGTGTCATTTTTGGTTTTTGTCAAGCATTCTTGCCATATTATCCGTTAAATTGTTTATTCTGGGACGTAGAAAATTTGAGTGCATGTGATCTTTTCAAACAGTTTAGAACATAGTTTCAAAAACTTTTTGTTCCATCGCCCCCTTCTTCAGATAAATTTTTCCCTCATCACCCCCCAACTCAAGCGAACCCATAGGATCCTATGTTATACCCGTGGCTTCTATCGCCTCCTTGGCCCTTTCTATCGCCCACCAGGAGGCGATATTGCCCACTTTGGGAAACATTGGTTTAGAATGACAAGTAAACGTATATTTACTGAAGAAATACTCCAGGAGATGCAAAGATTAGATGAGAGAAACTCTGGAAGCAGTTATGATGAAAGTGCAGAAGAGCATAGACCTACCCTATGTCAAACTGTAGTGAAGAAAGTAGCGGTTCTGATGACGAAGATTTAAATCAATATAAAATTATTTCTCGGGCGCGGTAGCCCAGGTCGATAAGATACTCGCCTAAAGTACCAAAGGATGTTTAGAGGTGTCGCGAGTTTGATACCCGGTTCGTCTTTGTCAGAAAACTTTCCTGGCACAAGGGTACAACAGACACGGCGACTTGACCGCATGAAGTCCCTCACTGAGGAGTTAGTGCACCAACCTCTCGATGAGCTTAGAAACAAGCTTGCCGTTCGGAATCGGCAATAAATTGTAGGTCCCGGTCTAATTAGCTCTCGTGTGCAGAAAATGACCGTGGTGTGACTCATTATAACTCGTTGAAGCCACAGAAACGATCTAAGAAACTGTAGCAGATGGGAGCATATGGAAAATCATAGAACCTTCCTCAACTTTAGGATGTCGAGGATCACAAAATATATTGAGAGAAAATCAAGGCCCCACATTTTATGCGCTCAAAAAACATAAATGAAAGTGTTCTGGGTTCGTGACGCCTTATTTTCTGCGACAAAATGATTCGACATATACAGAAGCTGAAGCCCATCGTCGTCTAGATAAAACTTCTTGGTCAGTTTCTTTACTTGAACTGGAAGCAACGATATCCATAACAATGACAATATATCGTTTCAAAGAAATTTTGAAATTCATGCGATTCGATCTGACCAATTTTCTCTTGCATGTTCACTATGGATTTCATTCATAGAATACAGTGCGACTTGCTACAAAACAGGGCCCAATCTAACTGTGGACGAACAACTTCTACCCTCAAAAGCAAGATGTCCATTTACACAGTATATCCCAAGTAAGCCAGACAAATTTGGGATAAAATTCTGGCTTCTTGCCTGCGTTGATTCCAAATATATTCTGAATGGACAGAAAATCAGTTTCGATTACACTGGGACAGATAACACCAGACCAGCAAATCAACTTGTCTATGAACATGTAATTCGATTAGTCAAACCTTATCTAGGAGAACGTCGAAACAAAACAACAGATGATTATTTTACATCACTCAGATTATGTGCATTTTTGAAAAGGACAGGCTTGGTTGGGACCCTTCAAAAAGACCGTCGTGAGGTACCTCCAACTGCAAAAACAGGAACACAGGATCTATACTCGTCGATAGTATTCAAAACTGGAACTGATATCACGCTGACATCTTATCAGAGAAAAAAAAAAATTAAAAATGTCTAGTTCTGAGTTCACTTCATACTGATGTAACTATCAACGAAAACGTGAAAAAGACCCCAGAAACAGTTGCCTACAATAACGAAATTAAATATGGAGTGGACATCGTGGATCAAATCGTGCGATTATACACCAATAAGAATGGAAGTCGTCGCTGACCAATGCATGTTTTCGAAAAAAATTACGAACCTCAACAGATCCTTTTTCACGAGAGCGAAAGGGAAACGTTTTCGGGAAAAAATGACGAAAATTCTGCAAAATTTTAATTCCAAGAAATTGTAATATTTTATACCGCCCCTCAACAGATCCTTTTTCGCGAGAGCGAAAGGGAAACTTTTTCGGGAAAAAATGAAAATTCTGCGAAATTTTAATTCGAAGAAATTGTAATATTTTATACCGCCCCTCCACAGATGCTTTTTCGCGAGAGCGAAAGGGAAACTTTTTCGGGAAAAAATGACAAAAATTCTGCGAAATTTTAATTCGAAGGAATTGTAATATTTTATACCGCCCCTCAACAGATCCTTTTTCACGAGAGCGAAAGGGAAACGTTTTCGGGAAAAAATGACGAAAATTCTGCGAGATTTTAATTCGAAGAAATTGTAATATTTTATACCGCCCCTCAACAGATCCTTTTTCGCGAGAGCGAAAGGGAAACTTTTTCGGGAAAAAATAACGAAAATTCTGCGAAATTTTAATTCGAAAAAATTGTAATATTTTATACCGCCCCTCAACAGATCCTTTTTCACGAGAGCGAAAGGGAAACGTTTTCGGGAAAAAATGACGAAAATTCTGCGAAATTTTAATTCGAAGAAATTGTAATATTTTATACGGCCCCTCAACAGATCCTTTTTCGCGAGAGCGAAAGGGAAACTTTTTCGGGAAAAAATAACGAAAATTCTGCGAAATTTTAATTCGAAGAAATTGTAATATTTTATACCGCCCCTGAACAGATCCTTTTTCGCGAGAGCGAAAGGGAAACTTTTTCGGGAAAAAATAACGAAAATTCTGCAAAATTTTAATTCCAAGAAATTGTAATATTTTATACCGCCCCTCAACAGATCCTTTTTCGCGAGAGCGAAAGGGAAACTTTTTCGGGAAAAAATGAAAATTCTGCGAAATTTTAATTCGAAGAAATTGTAATATTTTATACCGCCCCTCCACAGATGCTTTTTCGCGAGAGCGAAAGGGAAACTTTTTCGGGAAAAAATGACAAAAATTCTGCGAAATTTTAATTCGAAGGAATTGTAATATTTTATACCGCCCCTCAACAGATCCTTTTTCACGAGAGCGAAAGGGAAACGTTTTCGGGAAAAAATGACGAAAATTCTGCGAAATTTTAATTCGAAGAAATTGTAATATTTTATACCGCTCCTCAACAGATCCTTTTTCGCGAGAGCGAAAGGGAAACTTTTTCGGGAAAAAATGACGAAAATTCTGCGAGATTTTAATTCGAAGAAATTGTAATATTTTATACCGCCCCTCAACAGATCCTTTTTCGCGAGAGCGAAAGGGAAACTTTTTCGGGAAAAAATAACGAAAATTCTGCGAAATTTTAATTCGAAAAAATTGTAATATTTTATACCGCCCCTCAACAGATCCTTTTTCACGAGAGCGAAAGGGAAACGTTTTCGGGAAAAAATGACGAAAATTCTGCGAAATTTTAATTCGAAGAAATTGTAATATTTTATACGGCCCCTCAACAGATCCTTTTTCGCGAGAGCGAAAGGGAAACTTTTTCGGGAAAAAATAACGAAAATTCTGCGAAATTTTAATTCGAAGAAATTGTAATATTTTATACCGCCCCTGAACAGATCCTTTTTCGCGAGAGCGAAAGGGAAACTTTTTCGGGAAAAAATAACGAAAATTCTGCGAAATTTTAATTCGAAGAAATTGTAATATTTTATACCGCCCCTCAACAGATCCTTTTTCACGAGAGCGAAAGGGAAACGTTTTCGGGAAAAAATGACGAAAATTCTGCGAAATTTTAATTCGAAGGAATTGTAATATTTTATACCGCCCCTCAACAGATCCTTTTTCGCGAGAGCGAAAGGGAAACTTTTTCGGGAAAAAATGACGAAAATTCTGCGAGATTTTAATTCGAAGAAATTGTAATATTTTATACCGCCCCTCAACAGATCCTTTTTCGCGAGAGCGAAAGGGAAACTTTTTCGGGAAAAAATAACGAAAATTCTGCGAAATTTTAATTCGAAGAAATTGTAATATTTTATACCGCCCCTCAACAGATCCTTTTTCACGAGAGCGAAAGGGAAACGTTTTCGGGAAAAAATGACGAAAATTCTGCGAAATTTTAATTCGAAGAAATTGTAATATTTTATACCGCCCCTCAACAGATCCTTTTTCGCGAGAGCGAAAGGGAATCTTTTTCGGGAAAAAATGATGAAAATTCTGCGAAATTTTAATTCGAAGGAATTGTAATATTTTATACCGCCCCTCAACAGATCCTTTTTCACGAGAGCGAAAGGGAAACGTTTTCGGGAAAAAATGACGAAAATTCTGCGAAATTTTAATTCGAAGAAATTGTAATATTTTATACCGCCCCTCAACAGATCCTTTTTCGCGAGAGCGAAAGGGAAACTTTTTCGGGAAAAAATGACGAAAATTCTGTGAAATTTTAATTCGAAGAAATTGTAATATTTTATACCGCCCCTCAACAGATCCTTTTTCGCGAGAGCGAAAGGGAAACTTTTTCGGGAAAAAATGATGAAAATTCTGCGAAATTTTAATTCGAAGGAATTGTAATATTTTATACCGCCCCTCAACAGATCCTTTTTCACGAGAGCGAAAGAGAAACGTTTTCGGGAAAAAATGACGAAAATTCTGCGAAATTTTAATTCGAAGAAATTGTAATATTTTATACCGCCCCTCAACCTATCCTTTTTCGCGAGAGCGAAAGGGAAACTTTTTCGGGAAAAAATGATGAAAATTCTGCGAAATTTTAATTCGAAGGAATTGTAATATTTTATACCGCCCCTCAACAGATCCTTTTTCACGAGAGCGAAAGGGAAACGTTTTCGGGAAAAAAAGAAAATTCTGCGAAATTTTAATTTTATGTAATATTTTATACCGCCCCTAAAGAGGTTTGTTGGAAGAAGATATTTCATACTTTGCCTGGATTGTGTATCATGCCTAGGCAAAGTATAGAATAAAACCGGTATTTCATACTTTGCCTGAAACGACCAGGCATTCTATACAATGCCTAGGCATTCTATAGAATGCCTGGATTTCATACTTTCCCGGTAACATATACACAAAAATCGCAAAAAAAAGGGATATTTTATCATTAATGAAAAAAAAATATTATAATTAAGGAAATTACATAATGCAAAAAACACAACATAGAAAAAGACAAATTAATGTAATATTAAATTGATGTATTATGTAATATTAAATTGATGTATTTGTAATATTAAATTGATGTATTATGTAATATATTAATTACTTATTTAAAATTATTAATTTATATCATAGAACAAAAAATACAAATTAAAAAAATACGCAATACAGAAAAGTTAAAATTCTCAAAGTATGGTAAAAAATGAACAAAACATCTAAAAGGAATGATAATAAATAATTTTAAGAGAAACACACACATATAAAACAAAAACAAGAGCAAATTTTTCTAAATTGAAAATTATGTGCTATTATAAAGTGGTAATTGAAGTTATGGTACATAAGTTCTTGCTCTTCCTAAAATACCAACATCTATGACGTGAAACATACACAGTAAGGATTCAATTATAATGTATTGATAAAATGATTTTGATATATCAACATAATTTATCCGAAAAATCAAAAGTTTCATATGAACAATCATTCATTCAAACGTTTTTAATTTACATTCAAACAAAAATTGTACACTCGACTTTAGATTTTCTCCAAATTTTTATTTGAAGTCGCACAATCTGTTGATATATCAGTATATTTTGTGTATCTGATGTATATATTTGTCGGGGGGGGGGGGTTCACGATATAGATCTATGTATTTCAAACTATATTAAAATCATTTATTATCACAAGTTGTTATCCTTCAAAGTAAAGATTATTCACATGGGGGAAAAAAAATATCAATTCGACTGAAAAATTCAAGGCTTGATCAATTATTATCATAAATAATTTGCACCACATAAGGACGAGATCCTTCTATATATCATAATTATGACATCTGATATTCCTCTGACATTTCGATATATAATGATATGGTCCGGATATTGTACTATGTCGTTGTGCTACTGGGGATGTTCGAGTGCCACTACTACTACTAAACCCATGGTCCCCACATCCTGGAGCAGGACCTCCAGGCCAGGATATTATGCGGGCCCCCACCAGACTCTCACGCGCCCCCTTTATGATGAATTTAAAGTGTGAAAAAACAAAAAATGGTGAAAATCGTCCCGGGCCCCAGGGCTGGAGCCTTGTAAGCCCGCCCCTTGTGGGGGCCATGACTAAACCACACATCCACCTCGACCACATTCCTCTGCAGAGCTTCTAACGAATTGGTACATGTTGGAATGTGCGTGTCAGTGATGTGAACCTAACATTAAATTTGTTTCTGTGTAATGCTGTAATGTCTAGTGCTTCCATCTCCCATCTACTTTTCGAACTATGAGTGAAGTCGTGTTCGAGTGCTGTCATCTGCTTTCCATTTTGGAAGTGAAAGTGACAAGTGCTTGAATTTTCGTGTTTACTCATAAGTAGGAGCAGATTTTCATGCCCTAAAGATGAAACGTCGTTGCTGATAGGTTAAAAAACCTGAATTTACCGATCAGTAACGACGTTTCTTCTTTAGGGACATAAAAATCCGAGCCCTACTCATAAGTATCGGATCAATATCTGCCTAAAGTCGCCCTGGAGAGACTGGAATAGGGGATAGACTCATTTTCGCACCTCGAAGTTTGAAAACCAATTTTCGACAACCACCACGCCGACGACCGTGCTGCCTGAACAGGATCGAACCTGGATCGATCGTGACTGGATCCTCGTGATGCGAGTCCATTACGATGCCCAAATAACTGCACAGATGAATTTTTTTCAGTTCATCATGGACTAATAAAAATGAAAAGTTCAATGTTTGTGTGTCAAGCAAACATGCACGCATTACCTCGAAGTTCGAGTTTTTTGAACCGCAATGAATGTGGTACATACTCCGAGCAGTGCTGTCTTAACACATGGATTCATTTGTGCTCGTTCCGCGGGCCTTGGGTGCAGAGGCACAACTTCATAGCTAGGTGGGGGAGGGGGCCTTCAGAAATATTTCTTTTCCCGGAAGCCCCTTTTGAGCCGTCCCTGACTCGGGGGGGGGGGGGGCTCCTGATGATGATTATCTTAATCATTTCACTGGCAATAGTGAAATACAGTGTATAACAATGTCAACACGGTTGCGATTTGCTTCCCCATGATACACTATCTATTATATTCTGTATTTCTATAATGAAAATTTTCCTCAGAAGATTTTTCTGTATATTAATTTTGAAATGCTATTTTTTACTTTAGGTCCGTACAACTTCCCACAGCTATACGATGCTTACCAGGACCTGCATGCGAAATATGGGGACATAGTCCGTCTGAATATCGGGACGTCTTTGGTAGCTCTTTTCGATCCCGAAGATGTGAAGAAACTGTGGCAGATGGATAATTTACAGCCTCAGAGACCGATGTTTGAAGCTTTGAGGCACTACAGGCTGTCGAACATCGAACATTACGGATCTGGCGGACTTGTAGCTGAGTATGACACGTCGATGATAGTTTTGATATTGTTTACTCGAAATAGTACCCTCGGGCCTGTTAATTTTTTTGTTGCGTGGAAGAAGTTTTATATGCCCACCAGGGGTCCTTGGAGAGATTTCGAGGTGTCCGTGAGCTTGGATAAGAATACAATTAACTCATTGATTTTACATTACTATATACTGAATATAATTTTGTGGAAGGGATCCGTGGACTTCATTTTATTGGCATAGGGCCGTGGTTTTCAACCAGGAGTCCGTTGGGCCTTGTGTACACTTCTCAGAACCTCCACAGGCTCTCGAGAAAAATAAAATAAAACAGTAAATTTCATAAATAAATAAACAAATAAAAGAGAGGCCTGTGTGAGGAGCTCTGTAGAATTTATATACTAAAAAGCGAGTCCATGAAAGTTGAGAAACGCTGGCATGGGGGGGGGGGGGATCAGTGGAGTTCATCTCTTTGGCAAAAAAAGATCCGTCGAACACAAAGAGTTAAGAACCCCTGTGTACTACAGTGTTCTTATTTTCTCCCTGATTGAAAGCTGTTAGCGTAACTCATTAAAATTAATTTTAAAAAAGGCAATTTTTTTACTCATGAAGAGTTTTATAAATCGTGTTCAAAACTTCTTTCCAAGCAAATTTATCGAGGCCAAGTGCGAAATGGCATCTTTTCCTTCTCCCACAATCGGTTTAATCATAAATATTTGGCATTTTAAAATTTCTCATTATTATAAACTTGATTTTTTTATGTTTCAAAGTTTTTTCCCTAATTTCTAAAGGAACGGTGAAAAATGGTGGAAACTTCGAAAAGCCGTAAACTTCATTCTGAATCCCCAGTTTGTATATGACCATTATCACAAGGCACATTGTGAAGTGGCTGGTGATTTCATAAAAAGAGTTCGCGAAATACGGAACACCCTGTACGTAGTTGAAGACAGTCTGTCAGAACTGTACAGGTACACCGAAGAAGGCAAGTTCTTATTAATAACTTTGAATTTGATGTTGTATTTGTGGATGTACGTTTCATAATGATTTTTCGTTCGTCTTCACGACTTTTTATTTTCACTGTAAATATGTGTTGTGCTGAATATTATTGGAAAAAAAAAAAAAAAAAAAAAAAAAATATATATATATATATATATATATATATAGCGTCTAAGGCAGCTGAATACATATAACTGAAAATTATACAAGTATAAATTAGAACAAAGAAGGAGAAAATAAATAAATGGGGCAATGGAAGAGGTCGTTCCTCCTCCCCCCCCCCCCACTACATTGTCCAAAACAACAAAAAAAATGTTTCTGGTGATGGTAAGCCAAAGATAGGCATAAAATTACCATCAGTTCCCCCGACATTTTTGCAATAACAAGCTCTGGAAGCCCAAAAAAACATGTGAAAAAAGCAAAATTGAAAAAATACAAAAATTTAAAATCACTCGAAAAAGCACGAAAAAATACATCCGTTATAATCCAATATACATCTAATATTCCATTAAATATTGCGTTACTAATGTATTTTTACGGCGGATGTCCGAAATTTGGGCTTTCGCCGGTCCCTATATATCGATCTCTATAATATACACTGAAGAGCCAAAAAAACTGGTACCCCTGCCTAATATCGTGTAGGGCTCCCCGCGAGCACGCAGAAGTGCCGCAACACGACGTGGCATGGACTCGACTAATGTCTGAAGTAGTGCTGGAGGTAATTGACATCATGAATCCTGCAGGGCTGTCCATAAATCCGCAGGAGTAAGAGGGAGTGGAGATCTCTTCTGAACAGCACGTTGCAAGGCATCCCAGATATGTTCAATAATGTTCATGTCTGGGTATTTAGGTGGCCAGCGGTCTAAAGTCAGAAGAATGTTCCTGGAGTCACTTTGTAGCAATTCTGGACGTGTGGGGTGTCGCATTGTCCTGCTGAAATTGTCCAAGTCCGTCGGAATGCACAATGGACATGAATGGGTGCAGGTGATCAGACAGGATGCTTACGTACCTGTCACCTGTCAGAGTCATATCTACACGTATCAGGTGTCCCATATCACGCCAACTTCACACGCCCCCTACCATCACAGAGCCTCCACCAGCTTGAACAGTCCCCTGTTGACATGTAGGGTCCATGGATTCACGAGGTTGTCTCCATACCCGTACACGTCTATCAGCTCGAAGCAATTGGAACCGAGACTCGTCAGACCATGCAACGTGTTTCCAGTCCTCAACAGTCCAATGTCGGTGTTGTCGGGCCCAGGCGAGGCGTAAAGCTTTGTGTCGTGCAGTCATCAAGGGTACACGAGTGGGCCTTCGGCTCCGAAAGTCCATTTCGATGATGTTTCGTTGAATGGTTCGCACGCTGACATTTGTTGATGGCCCAGCATTGAAATCTGCAGCAATTTGCGGAAGGGTTGCACGTCTGTCACGTTTAATGATTCTCGTCAGTCGTCGTTGGTCCCGTTCTTGCATGATCTTCTCCGGCCGCAGCGATGTAGTAGATTTAATTTTTTACCGGATTCCCGATATTCACGATACACTCGTGAAATGGTCGTACGTGAAACTACAAATTTCATCGCTACCTCGGAGATGCTATGTCTCATCCATCGACTATAACACCACGTTCAAACTCACTTAAATCTCGATAACCTGCCATTGTAGCAGCAGTAACCAATCTAACAACTATGCCAGACACTTGTTGTGTTATGTAGGCGTTGCCGAACGCAGGGCCGTACTCTGATTGGTTCCATGTCTCTTTATTTGCATACGCATGCCTGTACCAGTTTTTTTGGCTCTTCAGTTTATTTATCTTACTAAGATATCGATATTCAGATTCCTTTGATCGTTGGGGTTGCCATAGCTCACCATGATAATTATGGTTAGCTATGACTAATTATAAAAAATCATAATTATCACAAAAAATACGCCAACTTCGCGATGACCCCGAAGCATAGGGCTGTATATCAATAAGGGGCCGGCTAAAGCTCAGCGAAAGCCAGAATTTCGGACATTGGTCGGGTCAATTGGGTAAGTGGCCAACTTCGAACATTTTTTTGGCAGTAATATATATCTATATATATATAATTGATTTTATGTCTTGTGTGTGTATATGTTCTCCATGCAAATCGACAATTTTAGATCGATCGTCACCAAATTTTGCATATATACCAAATAAGATCCGACTTGAACGATAGGCTGCATTAAAATTTAGACAGAGCAGGGTAAATGCCCCAAATGGGCAAAAAACTGTCGGGCAACAATGGTTTTTGGTCCTCAACAATCACTTCTGGAACGTTTACTTTGGTTACCGTGGTCCCCTAGCAATGCGTTTCAGACGCTCTATATGCTGTTTTACAATGGTTTGTCACTTCTCTAATCCTGTTAGTATATGTATAATAGTTTATGCCTTTGTGTAATGGTTTGGGACTTTTTCAATCCTCCCACTAATGAGAGCTTTTTGAATAGACGTCAAAATAATAGCATCACTTTGAGGGTCAGGCAAAGGATGATCCCTATAGAAATGAGTGTTAATATTGCCTGATTTTACGGAAATTTACTGTTGTTTTCCGCCACATCAATAATTTTAAAATTTGTATTAAATTCTGAATTTTTGAAACATTGAGTTCGCTTAAAGATATACCAAGCTCAGAAAATTAAATATGAAGTAATTAGCCGGACCTACTTTTGAATTGGATATCCATGCAATAACATTGATTTCAACTTTTTATTTGTATCTTCTCAAGCATGAAAATTAATGCCTCCGTATTGTCTTTTAATATTCAACTGCATAAATTTATATAGTTTATGATGATTTAAAATTAATTACGGGTCCGTGTGTGTAAAGTACATCGAAGAAATTTCACAGCTTTAACTATAGTTTGTTTCAGGTTAACTTTGCAGTGGAGAGAAAGGTAGAGAGTGTATTCCTTCGCCGCAAAATATAGTTCCCATACATCGGAGGTTTCTGATGATCATTTATATAGAATATTTCAAATTTTTTTATGATTTTGAAAAAGATACTGAAAAAATACCGTTTTGAACCAATGTATATTCGTTTAAAATTTTTAAATTAGAAAAATATTGGTTACCATTATCAAAAATCCATGGCGAGCTCAAGAACATTTTGGCGCGATTTCCAAGAAATTTTCCCCGCCAATATTACTATCGTGCTTTTTTTTTTTGATTGCTCAGAGAGAGAGAGAGAGAGAGAGTTATATATATATATATTATATCGTCATTTTGTTGAATTTTTTCCGATACAATTTTTCATTCAGTTTTGCATGTAGTTATAGGCCTACACACCCAGACGAATATTCAATTAGTTTCTTTTTCTCCCGAAAATAACCTCCAACGAATTCAAATATTCACTCATAGATTACAGCAAGTGTCCCTCTTTCACGACAGCGCCGATACCGTTGTGAGAGGCTCTCTTTATGGGGGTAGGTTACGGTTCCAGACCCCCCCCCCTCCCTTTTTTTTATATCTATTTCTTGCCGTGTTCGTAGGATAGGGGTGGTTTCTGAATTCCAATAGCCGATAGCGGAGGGTGTTGACATAAGTAATGTCTATTTTTCACCCACACCAACATCCTCCCCCACAGCAGAGGCTGTTCTTCCAGATGACCCTTCAGTGTCTCTCCAGATAAATATAAATAAACAAGAGAGAGAGACCCACAATGGTTTAGGCTTGCAGTGTATTTTTTCCTTCTGTTACAGTTGTATCTTTCTTTTCACCAGAGATAGACACGCTAAAACGTTCTCCGTTCTTTTTGGCAATAATGCATAAAGCACGTTATTGAAAAAGAAGAGGAATTTTGGATTGCAGGTGGCCTGATGGAACACATGTTGGAGCAACAACAATTAATAAGTAATAGAGAATCAGATAGTTCTACAACGTCAAGTGAGGATTCCATAGAATGGGAATCCGTGAAAAATGACTAAAACTGTAGTGATAATAAGTGGCATCGACGTATACCGTGCGTTCGGGTGGGTGAGCGACGGAAATTTCGGCAAGAAAAGTGAGTAAAAGAATTCTAAATTTCGCCTTATCATTTTTATTATTATTATTTGGGGCTATTCCCAAATTCAAACGTGAAAACCGGGTTAATAGGAGTTACTAAGATACTTTTCAATAAAAAAAAATGATTTCAAAAACCGCAACTTTGATTTCTGAAAGTATCGACAATGATTTTTTTTTCTTCATTAGCTAATTTTTTGTTACTAACTGACTGCAATTTTTTCTACAAGCATTACGTTACACGTAAAAAATATTTTTTTCTGCGAGATTGGCGAGAATCAGCCATACCTTACCGAGGCCGCGCATCGATACATAGGTTAAGAGGCTTTCGTTGTCATAGCAACGAGTGATGCGGTTCCCTCGTAGCTTCCTCTTCACTGCAAAGTTAACCTGAAACGGACTAAGCATTATAAGCATTTTTGGAAGCAGAAACAGGCAGATGGATAACTTGAAGTTCAATGGGGCGGGGGGGGGGGAATCGAACACGCTCGTATATATTGTAAATATGTATGATGATCCGTCAATTAATTAATTGATTAACTGAACATAGCTATGGTTCAGGATGCTGATTCCGAATGGTAATGTTGGTTTTGTTTGCACATGTGCAATCGCTTTTATAAATGAGAAGAATAGCCAATGAGGAGAGAAGAACGATTATTTATACCCCTACATGATAAGTGCACTACACATATTTTGCAATAAAAATTAAATTAAATTAAAATAAGTATGAAGAAGAAATGACCGTTCACTTGAACATAATCAGTAATGTTTACGTGACGTTCAATTATCCTTGTGTTTTGCATTTTATTCTTCTTCTATAACGCTGCTACACCAACACACTGCGTTTCCTTCCTTCATGATGTAGATTTCCTGAAATGTTCACATAAACAGCAATTATGCTTAACTTTTGGACATGAGTGTATATCTAAGGTGTATGTACGGTTAAGTAATAGTAGCAGTCTGCATACAGAAAAACCCCTCTCAACGGACACCTCTCGGATGCGGTCACTCCTCTTTTAGGGACAAATAATAATTTCCCCCTTATATAACAAAAGTATGTATTTGGAACTCATGATTCACGGTCACCCCCCCCCCCGTCTCTTACGGTTTCACTTGATGGTGCACAAGAGAATAAATAGAATTACAGTATTTTAAATCCTGTTGTATCATGAAGACACACACACACTACTCCCAAATGATCCCCAAGTAATGCTGTTGTGAAATTTTATATCTGTTAATTAACTGTGTTTTGCAGCAATCGGCGTGGTGTGCTTTGGTACGAGAATGGGGCTCTATGACCACGGAGACGAGGCAGCTCGCCAGAAAAGTCAACAGCTCACTCAAGCAGCTCACGATAATCTCCAGTCCATGGCCGACACGCTCTTGGGATTCCCCTGGTGGAAGGTATTTCGGACCCCTACGTATCGGAAACTGGAAAATGCTCAAAAGTTTTTATTACGGTAATAATCTTATGTTATCACACGACTTTTCGATTGTCAACAGTTGAAGGTCGACCAAAGTTGGTTTTCTGTGGTTCCCAACCTCGAGGCGCAAATGCGAGAAGATCTCCCCGTTAAAAAGTCTCACCATAGGGAGCAACAGGTCTATTGCGGTACAAATGTTCAACCTTTACACTTCACTCATCGTTTGAAAAATAGATGGCAACACTAAAGTATTCATGTACAACGCTATACACTCACTCAAACTGTGAGGTACACGTGTACTCTCCCTGCACAATTTATTCGGTAGTAAATTGCCATATGGCGATAGACCGGGGTTGTGCTCGGTTTGAAAGAAAGAAAAAATATTAGTTAATATCAGTTTGTGGGGTCCGTCCATTGGACCTCTTGGTTGTTACCAAAATTTGAAGCCAGTTAATTAACTATGTAAATTTTGAATGTCATGTATGCTTTTGCCCCTCCCTACATATATAAAAAAGTTTACAACACTCGTTTTAAATTAGTAAATTAATTTAAAACAAGTGTTATAAACTTTTTTTTTAATACTACTTCCACTACTTCTTAACCCCCACACGTACCTCGTAAACAGTGGAATTCTGGGGAATTTCTAACGGCGTTACATGCCGAAACGTGTATTCTGAGTAGGGTTACCAGATTTGAAAAATTGGGGCCGAATGGCGTGGTGGTAAGAGATGAAGGATGCTGTAACGCTCCCTGTTTCAAACCCGAAGGAAGATATAGGTAAGGTATTTTCCCTAACGAGCTTGAGGCGACCGCCGATAGACAGCACCTTCATTTCCACCTAATCTCATTAATGACAGTAAATAGCGATATGGCCAGAGTTGGTGTAATAGATGTAGAAATTCCAAAATAGGGATGCACGCTTTTGCTTCCTTACTCATTTACCTCTGGTCACAAGAGATGACACCACTATACTAGAAAAACCATTATGGCGTTACCATATTCAAAACCGAACTACTGTTACTATTTTTCTAGGCCACAGACGTAGGGTTACTACTACTCTTTACTCGCACTAGCAAATCGACTGCCGATGGGGGCGAAGGGTGAAATCTTAAATTGCGATCAAATGAATTTTTGTTAATTTCTTTTTTCGGCAGATAAGCCGTAATTTTAGGCTCGAGAGGACACAATTTATTAGGCTTGTCATTAGACGATGGCATAGAGAGGTAGACTTGTTAAAAATTATTCATGCTACTGCTTATTATTCTTGCTATTGATGATAAAAAAATTGCGTTATACAAGAAGAGAAATAAGAGAAATACGACGGTTATAACACACACACACGCGCGCGAGCGGGCTTCTGAGCTACACTACACTTGGCGAGTGTGGATGGATAAGCTAGTAGAGGGAGAATGCAAATAGTTTATAAGTTTGAGTGTGACTTATCCATTCACAAATACATCTATAAATTGATTTGATCACCATTTATCATTTGACCCTTCGCGCCCATCAGCCGTCGGTTTGCTAGTGCGAGAAAAGAGGATTTCAGCAAGAGCCTTTAATTGCGGCTTACATGCCGAAAAAAAATTTGCAAAAATTTGTTTGATCGCAATTTCTTATTTCACCTTTCACCCTCCATGGTTTGCTAGGACGAGGTCAGTTGTTTTTTGGAAGCGCCTGAAATTGCGGCTTATCTCTTGAAAATTAAACTTGTAATTCATAAAATTTTATTTAATTGTAATTTAATATTCATTCTACACGAGCCACCACATCGTGTTCATAAATTTTCGAAGTCTGTTAATCAATCTAACTATTATTATGAAATTCGTATTTAAATGTGGAGATTAAAACTCGAACTATTTCCCCTCGTAATTCCTTTTCTATTAGCCTGAAACCTGACTGGAACTGAACTGATATGTGTGAATAGTTTTGACTGTAACGGTTCGGATGCATCGGCGTCTGGACAAAGACGGTACGTCGACTGCACTGATATGTGTGAATATAAGGGTATTAACCCTTTAATATAACCCTCGCGTATTAACCCTTTAATATAACCCTCGCGTATTAACCCTTTAATATGTTAAAAGGGTTAATACGCGAGGTTTATATTTAATAAAGAGTAAGTGCAGCCCTGGGATTCCTGAAAGAGTGAATATATGTGGGGAAAAACCAAATAAATGAAGTGGATCACACACACTGAGAGAGAGAGAGAGAGAGATGAACAGATTTTAGTTTTATAGAGCAATATTTTTTTTTTTCTTCTTTTGATAAAGGAAAACATTCCTTAGATCTGAAATGAGGGCAAAAGGAATAAATTTCAAAAATGTACGAGGACGCTTAAAATGACATCCGAAATGAGGGCCTCTGGTAACCCTAGTTTTGAATGGATGTCGCACGCCCACTCAGGGCCACATCCACCGTATTTGTGTTGGCAGAGTTATGCAGGTTTTATTTTCAGTGTGATTTTGCCATCTGTCTTCATGGCGGATGCTTAATTTTTTTATTGCATTTAACACGTGACATTACGTAACATGAAAGTATCACGTTAAACTGTGGCAAAAAAATAATGTATGCACGAATTAGTATATGTATTTTATATCAATTTTAGTTTTTCACGACTGACTGCGTAATTGGGTTTTTAGTGCATTATGTTTACGAAATTTCGTCTTTCCTCCGCATCATCTTTTGTCAACAGATGGCAGCAGAAGTGCTGCTCATCGTAAGTAACGATTTGAACTCAAGAACCTTGAACGGTGTTGTTATCAACCGATACATATTGGAAAAAGAATAATTTTCAAAGGGGGGAGGGAGAGAAGGACGTAGAAAATTCGAAAATTATCTTGTAATTCAAATGTACAAAATCGGGGTTCCCCCCCCCCCCGAACATGGCATAACCTTTTTTTATTTGCTTTCGTTCCGAACTTAATTGAAATTACTTGAAATTTTATGATTTAAATCAAAAATTTACCGTGGTTTTTTTGCATTGACTTCAGGTATGCGACGAACTGTCTGGAGACAGCATTGTATCGGATAGAGCATGGCGAAGATAAGGAACCCACTCTGCAGCTTCTGAAGATTCTGTCACAGGAAAAGAATTTGAAAGATATTGAAGTTCGTTTGCTCATGACGGAAATTTTCGCTGGAGGAATTGATGCGGTGAGCTCAGAAAACGTCAATGCAAAATAATACGACACAGCTTTTGTTTTCAATGTTTTTCTTTTCTTCGCGTACCCACATGTGTCACATCTAATATATAATCAGTATCACACAAAAATCGGAATCTTATAATTAATGAAAGTATGTTAGTGGGAAAAAAAATTAAAGGCCATATAAAATCCTTCCGTTATTTTGCCTAAAGATCTGAACAGAAAAATTTTATCCCCTCATTCAGTTAGAATGTTTTTTTACATGAGTTACTTAGCTTGTGTGTGATAATGAAAAGAGCATCAGTGCTCCGAAAGTGCTGAAGTATCCTCAGTATTTTCAAGCTCTCTGTAGGACACCCTCAGAATCACAGGAGTAAATTTTTATTGGCCCATATCCCTTCTTCCCCCCCCCCCCCCCAACATATCCCAAGATCTCCATTAGTACATATAAGCCCTGTGCACATGTGCAATAAAACATCCCGGGAAGTTTCCGGTAACGGGAATTTCCGCTACAAACCATTCACATTTGACGTTTAGTTTATGCCGGTAATCCCCCCTCTTCTTTCCGGAACTCGTCACTAGTTACGTGGGTCGAACGGAAGTGGTTGATTAAAGATGGCTGACGAAGGAGCTTATAGTAGTTTTTGCTGCGCAAAGGATTATGGGAGAGAAAGTCGGTGTCGACCACCAACACACCCCAAGAAAGATGGGCTTTTTTGATGAGCTTCTCTCCTACCTTTTTTTCCCTACGAAGGGAAAAAAGTTGTCATGCCGGTAATTATCACCAAAGCGACCCCCAATCTTACACATGTGAACGGGGCTAAAGAAACTTTCATTTTCCTTCCCAATATACTATTCCGGATAATGTCTCTCACAAGGAGGGCCGTAACTAGGATTTTGTCGCCCGGGACAAACATGATTCAGCTGCCCGGGGCAAACATTATTTTGCCGCCCCACAGCATTAAAATTCGATAATTTTGTAATGGTGTTCTTTGTTCCCACCTAAAACTGTCGCCCCCAAAATTTTTCCGCCCGGGCAATTGCCCCCCCCCCCCTCTAGTTACGGCCCTGCTCACAAGAACTTGCGATGGCAAACCACGAAACAAGTAAGGTGCTTTGCATCAGTCCGGGGCTGTGAGCGGTTCTATCTATCTATCTATCCAATAACTTTACGCCTATGCTCAGAATTGATTCAAAAACAGAAATCTCTCAGAGGCGGGTGTCCTTAGATAGAGGCAAAGGAGGTTCCTTACCTCCCAAGGCAATCAAAAATTTTAAATATTTTTGTGAAAAAATTAAAATACTGATGAAATACAGTCATATTCTGTCTTAATCGATTTCTGTTAATTTTAAATTTTTTTTGAAGGTTAGTAACTCAAAATTTCTCTGGAAGAGATTCCTTGTGCTCACCCCCCCCCTCCTCCGCCCCATCCTTCAGACTCTGTCTGCTCAAAACGTGGATCTTACGCACGTCTCTGAAATCTCTTACATAGATTTTAGAGGACTCGTGAAAAACTCGTTAGGCCCGTGGAACTCGAGCCGAGCGTCCACGGTCCTAAAACATTGCCGTCGAATCACAGAAGAAAATAACCCCTAATGAACTTGAATATGTGTGTGTGTGTGGGGGGGGGATTCCCAATGCATGTTATAATGACAGGTATATTTTTGCATTTATTTCAGACCGGGAACGCTATTGGATTTCTCCTGTACAATATGGCCAAGAATCCCGACGTCCAAGAGCGTCTATACGAAGAAATAAGAAATAAGGTGCCTTCAGTTGAGGAGCTGACACCGGAGACCTACCAGAATCTTCATTATATGCATGCTTGCATCCGAGAATCTCACAGGCATAGAAACATTTTACATAAACTTTAGTCATCTAGCAATCTTGTACTACTTGAATATATTGAGCGAAATAGGACTCACACAACCAGAAGCGTATTTACAGAGGGGCTTAGTAAGCTATAGCCCAAGGGCGGCAAGTTCAGAGGGATAGCAAATTTGAAGAATGAATGTTCAAGAAAATTAGTGGAATGGAAGAAGGGCAGCAAAATTTTTACAAGTCACAGGTGGTAAAACCATAAATCCACCCCCACCTAGAAAGTAAGTGACCAAAAGAGTGACCAAGGTGACGTGCAAGCAGGTGAGTGACGAGGAGAGTGACTAAGAGTGTGTGCAAGCATATGTGACCGAAACTGTGTGCAAGCATATGATTCACCTAAAGATTGACCAAGAGAGCCAGAGACCAGGTTGATGAGTGATCTAAATCGATGGTTACCGTCTGTGACTTGTAAAAATTTTGCTGCCCTTCTTCCATTTAGAAAAGGCATCTTCATCCTGTTACTCGCGAGCACCACGGTGTTCCCTGTAGCACCCATAGTGCTCTATGCCCATGTCTGATTTCGTGCTCGCGAGCACTTATCAACGTCCCAATTGAACATCTTGTACAAATGCATTCTATAAGGATTAATTGCATTCTAATAGGATCAAAATCATCCTGATTTCATTCATTCGTATATCAAACTTGCGTTTCGTCTTACACATATTTGGGAATTTCATTTTCATCTTCCGAAAAATTTCGGACAGCTAAAATCAAATTCATCTCCAAAGCAAAAAACGCAATAAGCTCAATCTGGCCGATCCTTATCCACAGTCTAGGATTTCATCAATCAATATTGCATTTAGCAATCCGGGGGTCCCCGCATCGCGGGGACCCGGGTTCGAGCCCCACCGTCGCCACAGTGGTGGTCGGCTGAAGTTGGTTTTCTGTGGTTCCCAACTTCGAGGCGCAAATGCGAGCCGATCTCCCCGTTAAAAAGTCTCGCCACAGAGAGCGACAGACCTGCAAACAGTACGAATATTCAGTCACGACACATCACTCACTTCACTTCTGAGATATAGATGGCAGCACAGAAAAATCATACACAACACTATAGTCCGTTTCAGGTTAACTTTGCAGTGAAGAAGAAGCTACGAGGGAACCGCATCACTCGTTGCTATGACAACGAAAGCCTCTTAACCTATGTATCGATGCGCGGCCTCGGTAAGGTATGGCTGATTCTCGCCAATCTCGCAGAAAAAAATATTTTTTACGTGTAACGTAATGCTTGTAGAAAAAATTGCAGTCAGTTAGTAACAAAAAATTAGCTAATGAAGAAAAAAAAATCATTGTCGATACTTTCAGAAATCAAAGTTGCGGTTTTTGAAATCATTTTTTTTTATTGAAAAGTATCTTAGTAACTCCTATTAACCCGGTTTTCACGTTTGAATTTGGGAATAGCCCCAAATAATAATAATAAAAATGATAAGGCGAAATTTAGAATTCTTTTACTCACTTTTCTTGCCGAAATTTCCGTCGCTCACCCACCCGAACGCACGGTATACGTCGATGCCACTTATTATCACTACAGTTTTAGTCATTTTTCACGGATTCCCATTCTATGGAATCCTCACTTGACGTTGTAGAACTATCTGATTCTCTATTACTTATTAATTGTTGTTGCTCCAACATGTGTTCCATCAGGCCACCTGCAATCCAAAATTCCTCTTCTTTTTCAATAACGTGCTTTATGCATTATTGCCAAAAAGAACGGAGAACGTTTTAGCGTGTCTATCTCTGGTGAAAAGAAAGATACAACTGTAACAGAAGGAAAAAATACACTGCAAGCCTAAACCATTGTGGGTCTCTCTCTCTTGTTTATTTATATTTATCTGGAGAGACACTGAAGGGTCATCTGGAAGAACAGCCTCTGCTGTGGGGGAGGATGTTGGTGTGGGTGAAAAATAGACATTACTTATGTCAACACCCTCCGCTATCGGCTATTGGAATTCAGAAACCACCCCTATCCTACGAACACGGCAAGAAATAGATATAAAAAAAAGGGAGGGGGGGGGGGTCTGGAACCGTAACCTACCCCCATAAAGAGAGCCTCTCACAACGGTATCGGCGCTGTCGTGAAAGAGGGACACTTGCTGTAATCTATGAGTGAATATTTGAATTCGTTGGAGGTTATTTTCGGGAGAAAAAGAAACTAATTGAATATTCGTCTGGGTGTGTAGGCCTATAACTACATGCAAAACTGAATGAAAAATTGTATCGGAAAAAATTCAACAAAATGACGATATAATATATATATATATAACTCTCTCTCTCTCTCTCTCTGAGCAATCAAAAAAAAAAAGCACGATAGTAATATTGGCGGGGAAAATTTCTTGGAAATCGCGCCAAAATGTTCTTGAGCTCGCCATGGATTTTTGATAATGGTAACCAATATTTTTCTAATTTAAAAATTTTAAACGAATATACATTGGTTCAAAACGGTATTTTTTCAGTATCTTTTTCAAAATCATAAAAAAATTTGAAATATTCTATATAAATGATCATCAGAAACCTCCGATGTATGGGAACTATATTTTGCGGCGAAGGAATACACTCTCTACCTTTCTCTCCACTGCAAAGTTAACCTGAAACAAACTATAGATACGCACTCAGACTGTTAGGTACACACAATTACACTTCCGGCACAACTCACTAGGTAGAAAATCGCCTATGGCGATAGACCTGAGTTGTGCTCGGTTAAAAAAAAAAAAAAAAATATTGCATTTAGTCTCTTCTCCGGTTGTATCAACTATGTCACATGGTGCACCGACTTGGAGCCCAGAATATTTGGATGATTTCGATGTTGTACTAAATTTTTTTCCGAGAAAACTATTGCACTTTCCGCGAGACATACCAAGCTAAATAATCAGATGTGAACTTGGTCAACCAATAATGTCCATATTACTCAAAAAGTTTATTCTCTCCTTTTTTGTTAGAATTCTAAAAATGCCAAACTTCAGACTCACGAGACTATGTCTTGGCCAATTGTTGGCAAACACTCACTCCCTGATAGACTTGACTGGCTTTTCTTCGTGTGGAGAATATTCTACGATTGTGGATTGAGTTTTCTGAAAGAATCTATGGACCCAAACTTGGTAAAAACACACATCCCGAAAATTCTTCAGATTCTATGCGATCAAAGTTTACAGGTAGACTTATCAAATGCATATAATGCTACATCATTTCTCCAGTATAGTCTCGTGAAAAATCTAGCCTTGGAATAGAACAATTTCTTCTGAATAATAACGATTTAAAATACAAGAGAGTTTTTGTCCAAATTCGACCCGGAAAAGAACGTATTTACGTGAATGGAAAGGTGCTTCTCATAAACCCAGTCGAAAACTGTACATTTTGTAATAAAAATTCTCTCGAGACCTGGTCGCATGTTCTTTTTCACTATAATGCTTACACATACTATCGATCGAAACACCTAGACGAAAACTTGACACATCAATCAATTCCTGAATTTCTGACAAACTAACATTTCTGCAATATATTGGTTCTTGAATGACATTATAAAATTTAGAGATTTCTTTGAATATTGACAGTTCACGAACAAATTTTTGTTTTCTACCACCTTGTTTTTTCAGGTCTTTTTATTTGTATCATCGTTGTTTATATTGTTTGATTATCATAATTAATTGCTGTATGTTGAAATCAGGAAATTGAGATACTTATGTATATGCAAAAGAGTGTGTAGCATAGGAGTGACCTGGAGAGCAAGAAATCAAGTCAATGAGTGACCAAAAGAGTGACCTAGAGAGTTTGGGAGCATCTGAGTAACCTAAGCATTGTGCAATCACGTAGATAATGTGACTTGGAGTGCGACCAGATCAGTAAGAAACAAAAAGAGTGACCCAGAGTACGAACTCCTATCCAGATCATGTCCCGTTGCTCTGTCTCAATGAAGATGTTTTAGCAGGTGGTCGAAGAAGACCTGGGCCATGCTGGAAGTTGCGCATGCATGTATGTATGTATTGTAAACCTAACGGGAAGTCGTCTTCTGTGTAATGCTTGCTATGCGTAGTGCTGCTCTAGAGTGCGACCAGATCAGTGTGCAAAGGAATGACCGAGACAGTGTGTGAGCATAGGAGGGATCAAAAGAGTGACCTAGACCAGGGGTTCTCAAACTTTTTCCCCTCGCGACGTCCCTTGCTCTAATCAACGCTTATCTGCGATTCTCCAGAGGCGCCTCTGACAAAGGGTAGTGGCTCACCAGGGATCCGCGGAGCACAGTTTGAGAAGCATGGGAGGGAGCACAAAGTATTCAAGCATGGGAATGACCGAAAGAATGACTTGGAGACAGGTGTATTTCCAAGAACGGGAGGGGGGTTAACCGAGCTCTTGCAAGGGCGGAAAATTTGAAGAACGAGTGGTCAAGAAAATTATAGAATGGGTGATTGGTGGCAAAAGTAAGTAGCCCACAGGTAGCAAAACCATAAATACGCCTCTGTTTACAACCACCTGATAGGGTCGATCACTAAAAAATTCCAATAAATTCAACGAATAATAATCATAATAATAATAATTACGTAAATAAAAAGAAAAAAATATTTGAACAAAACCGAATATTTTTTGCATTAACAATTCATCTAAACGCATTTGAATAGATTTTTAAATGATGATAATTATGGAAAAAGCAATATCTTAGTCACAATACTTTTATTGAAATTAAAACAAAATTTGAATATGTTCTTTTTTTTTTAATGACAGTATCTCAGCTGTCTATAGCTACCTTGAACGTTTTTGGAAAAACCTAATTTTAGAGGCTTGTTTGTTGCCTGCGTTAATTTTTATTTGTAAAAGTAGAAAACACAATCTCCTAGAAATTAACTAAGAACACTTAGATTTACAATTACATGTCAACTATTTTAATTGAATTTCAACTGCGTTGCTCAAAACAATTAGGGGAAACGTAGTTTTTATTTAATTGTGGTTTTTTGACATTTTAATCGGTAAAATATTGACAAAGAGTATTCAGAAAGAGTGGCGTCATAAGAGTTAATCGTCAATAAAATTTTAATAAATTAAAATAAATGAATTTAAAAAATTTAATTAAATAATAAATATTTAATTAAATTTTCAGTGTATTGAAAATTGGTTCTGACATGATTTTCTAACAAATATTTATATTTTATACGTATATACGTTACTGTAGGTAACCAGTAATAACAATCACGTGCGGCAAGAGGCGGCTTTACGGTTTTGCTGCCCGTGGGATACACGAATTTTGACGCCCTTTACAGTCTAATTTTCTCGACCGCTCATTACTTACTAACCGAAACGGCGACCCAGCCCATATTCCGAAGAATATGGACTGAACCGCCGTCATTACTCGAATTCGCCGCCCTTGGCAATAGTCCGCTTGGTCCCCGCCCTTGTAAATACACTTGTGTCTAACTCACACTTTTGGTAACTCACATGCTTGCATACTCTTTTGGTCACTCATATGCTTGCGTACTTTTTTTGGTGCTCTTTCTCACACACTCCCTAGGTCCTTCTTTTGGTCATTCACATGCCTTCCTCCCTGTTTTGGTAATTCACTCACATGCTTGTACACTTTCTAGGCCACTGTTTTGGTCGCTCACTGATCTGATTCCTTGCATCTAGGTCACTCTTTTGATCACACCCATGCTCACACACTCTCCAGGTCACTATTTTTATCATTCACATACATCTACATTGTTGTGGTCAATCGCATGCCTGCACACGCTCTAGGTCACTCTTTTGTTGACTAACGTGCTTGCAAACTCTCTAGGTCACTCGATGATCTGATCCTTCATTCTCTAGGGCAGTGATGAATAAAAATTTTAAAAACGGGCTAAAAATCAATTTTTTTTTCGTATTCGGACATTGATTTTTAATTGGAATTTTTATGCTTAGAATTGTAGCGCCACAGATTCTCCTGCAGACCTGATAGAACCTCTAAGCGATCCGCATTTGGCCCGCGGGCCGTAGTTTGCTCATCCCCACTCTAGGCAGAGCTGGAGTTTTGCCACCCTTCTTCCATTCTACTAATTTTCTTCGCCACTGATTCCTCAAATGTTTGTACTTCAATCGTAGTGGTAAACTATTTAAGGCTTTCCGTCGCAAGCAACCATGTCGAATTCAGTGTTCAAGTATAAACTCCCTCCCCCTCTCTCTGCTCTGCTAGGGAAATAATTCACTGAGAATTTTTCGAATGATCGAGTCAGTGACACTCTTTCGGCCGTTTTTGAATAGTTCAGCGGTTCTCAACCTGTGCTCCGCGGAGGCCTTTGGGTTCCATGTGCACTTCCCAGAGGCTCCGTGGCCACTCGAGGATAATAAAATAAATCAATAAATTTGATAAACGAACAAAAAAAGAGGTCTAAAGGGTACCGCCACATAAATAACATACTAAAAAGGGCTCCTCGAGTTAAACAGGGCTTCGCCATAGAAATTATACACTGAAAAGGTTCCGCGAGTCAGAAAAAGTTGAGAACCGCAGGAATAGTCCAATGACGACTCATTAACTTTAGTTGGACTCATTTTTCTCTCTCACCACGCACTGACTCAATCATTTGAAAAGTAGTTTCCAAGTATTTTCCTGAAAACAAAAATGAAAGACTACATGACAAATTTTGAATGTGTAAACTCTGAGTTATTGGTATCATACTAGCATTAAATTGTATGTACTCATAGATACTGAAAGGGAAATTCATTGTTTTTAGTTCTTTTCATGCTTAATAAAAAGTTTAATGTTGATGAATGTACTTTCTTGTTCCTCCGTAGGTTAACTCCAACGGGTGGCGGTTTTGCAAGAATTCTTCATCGATCAGCAAGTTTCGGTGGATACGAAGTTCCCAAAGACGTAAGACTTTATTAAATACAATCTGAAGCGTTGAACCAATTTTTTTTTTCTAATGAAATAACCTTTAGAAGTTATATTTTTATTTTATTTTCAACCCTTTAAATGATTTTATAAATGCTATTGATCCGCATTATAATTAGCACAATGGAAATAGCCGAACCCTCTGTAAAATTGGCATATTCTTTGCAAAAAAAAAAACAAACAACAGAAATACTCTATCTTTATCTACCATTTATACTGTACGCATATTCATGTAATACCCCCAAAGTGGAAGGAATACAGTGATACCTCGGCTAACGAAGATAGTTCGTTCCGCAATCACGTTCATTAGCCGGAACGTGATTTCCCATATGTTTCTATGGAAACCATTTAATTCGTGCCAAGTACTGCCCAAAGTGTGAAGATAAGTTTTTTAAACGACAAGGAGAGAGAGAAAGAGAGAGAGAGAACGCTAAAAAAAAACGAAAACTAGCCAAAGGTTGAAGCGAACAGCTTCAAAATTGGATAAATGAGAATTTACAGGAAGATGAAGTGCTGAATAGATCGTTCATTATACACTATATATACGGGGTGATTATAAAAAAACTATCCCGACATATGGGCCCCTAACTATCATACCATTCACAGAAACTGAATGAAATTTTGGCATAAGGTATTTCGGATGTATGCACTCAAGAATGATATGGAAAACAACAGTGTCACTCTAACAGTTACGGTTACAGTGAGAAAATTTCGAAAATATCAAATGGCAACACCAAGTTTTTTGTATTGGAATGCGATCTCCATACTGAAAAACACTAAATAGCGTTGGAATGGCACCTGTAGCACGAAAATCCCCGGAGCTAGGCAAGGAAAAAGTAAAAAGGACTTTGCCGTGCACCAGAGCATTAATGTTCGTTTCATTCGTCACACCGTTTGTTCGGCTGAGATCCCAGCCTGATTAGTCCTCGCTCCACAAGGTCATGTGGAAAATTTGTGAAACACAATAAAATGCTTTATTTTATGCTGCTTCTCTGTCCTTATTGGTTGTCCTCACTTTTAGCCTATCTACCGCCGTTGATTTTCATGCTACAGTTGCCGTTCGAACGCTATTTAGGGTTTTTCACAATGGAGATCACATTCCAATACAAAAAAACTTGGTGTTGCCATTTGATATTTTCGAAATTTTCTCACTGTAACCGTAACTGTTAGAGTGACACTGTTGTTTTCCATATCATTCTTGAGCGCATACATCAAAATACCTTATGCCAAAATTTCATTCAGTTTCTGTGAATGGTATGATAGTTAGGGGCCCATATGTCGGGATAGTTTTTTTATAATCACCCTGTATATATAACCAACATAACCAATTTTGTTGACATAACCCAGTCGTCTTCTTGGATGTCCCCATTCATTTGTGATTTTGTCAAATCATTACAGTGTCTGATACATGCAGGTAACAAATAAAGCTCCTTTATTGTCCAGACTGTTCAGTTTGATGCTACTTCAGTTTTGCACTGAAACAAAGCGCACTCTGAGAACACATACTCCTTTTTTCTGCATTTTCTGTTAGCTAAATCTTTCACTTTACATGGAACGATTCAACTTGCAGAATGAGAAGTGGAGGCATATCTGAAAAAAAAAAAAAATCATACACGAGCTGTTAATCAGACTCACGTGACAGTTATTCTGTTGTGGTTAGCGCAAAAATTCAGCTTACGACGCAGCTGTTTTATGTTAGCGCGTGCATCCATATAAACGAAAATGTTCGTTAGCCGAGGCAGAAAAATCCCGAAAAAAATCTTTGTTAGCCGAAAAATTCGTGAGCCGAGGTATCACTGCATTTCGAACTTCGCCTTTCTCCTCCTACTATTCCTAAACTACCCCAAAGTGAAAGGATAATAGAAACACACACACACGTTTCGAACTCCGCCTTTCTCCTTCTGTTATCAAAACGTGAACAATAGCTGACAGTTGATCAGACGGGTTCGGAGGATGGAAAATATGTTCTTTCTATTATACAATGTGAGAGAAAAAGAAAACACAGGGTGAAGGTGAAAAGAGGACTCTATAAAAAAAATAATATTCTTATCTACCTTATCTCTGATATAATTTTTAATTACATAGATATATTTTCTTTACTCCTTTCTTTTCCTAGCGTGCTGTTAGGTTAGTGCAAGGTTACCAGATACAATAATTTCAAAGATACAATTATTCTGTCATTTCATTTCTTTCATAGTCAGAAAAAATGATGGCAGATGGCGGCACTACACGTAACAAGCATTACATGCTCACATCATGCTCATCACATGTACACGCATATTCCAACATGTACGAATTCGTTAGAAGTTCAGCAGAGGAATGTGGACGAGGTGCATGTGTGGTTTAGTAGTAGTAGTACTTTTTATTACACATGTGTTTCATCATAGGTGTTCTGCTTAGGCGTAAATCCAGTGATTAGTTGGGACGAGCGTTTTTTCAAGGATCCATTCACATTCAAGCCGGAAAGGTGGATCGATGAAAAGCGTCCTGCTCATCCTTGTTCGATGCTGCCATTCGGTCTTGGAGTTCGAAAATGCATAGGTCAAAGATTTGCCGAACAAGAGATGCGAATCATACTCCTCAAGGTAACTTTAGAAAGGGAAAAAAAATCACAATGATATTTTGCCGTAGATAATATTCACAATGTAATCAACGAATCTCTTCCTCTTTTGAATTATATTTTTGATTGTTTTATAGGTTCTACAGAATTTCAAGTTGAAATACAATGGGCCCGATATTTCTTCGAAAATGCGGTTGGTTTTGACCCCAGACAAGCCTCTCAACTTACAGTTTATAGATAGATATTGAGAGTTTTGAAAAACTCGAAATTTTGAAAGAGAAAGAAGAGCATTTGAACGAATAACTTCGAACTGTTTTATACATTTTGCTTATTATACGACACTTTTCGCTGTTGATCGGAAATTAAAATACTTTCGACGAATAAACATAATATTTTTTACCCCCTTGAATTCAATTATTCATGGACACAAGTTCCTTTTTCACTGTTCTAGATGATTATGTTATAGATTATAGTGTAAGGCAGCGGTTCTCAAAGTGTGGGTCCAGAACAATGTGACGGGAGGGACGAACTGTGTTTGATCGTCGTCCCGTATTTTACGGGACAGACGATTTCCCCATATAATACGGCTCTTGGAAGGGCGGTAGTTCCCATAGCCCCCTCTTGATCCACGCCTGAGCGAAGAAAGACATCTTCAGCCGCGAATGAAGCCTAGGCATGGAGTGGAATGTAATGCCAATATATCGCATCTTTGGAATGGAGTGGAGGCAGGCTCTTCAGTTGTGAACTCAATGGAGGCACGTATCTTCAGCTGCGAAGGAAGCCTAGGCAAACATTTCAATTGCGAATGAATCCTAGGCAAACATGAATAGAGCAGAGGCAGGCGGATCCAGGGCGATGTGTCAGAGAAGCGACTTATAGTGTAGATGCACCGGATCATCCCGTATTCTATGGAACTACTACTACTGCTAAACCAGACATGCACCTCGTCTATATTCCTCAGCGAAACTTCTAACGAATTGGTACATGTTGGAATGTGTGTGTGCGTGCATGGTGAACCTTCCATGAAGTTTGTTTCTGTGTAATGCTTGTTATGTGTAGTGCTGCCATCTGCCATCAATTTTTCTAACCATGCATGGAGTGTAATGATTGAATAGTATACCGTTGTAGGCCTGTTGCTCTCTGCGGCGAGACTTTTTAACGGGGAGATCGGTTCGCATTTGTGCCTCGAAGTTGGGACCCGCAGAAGACCAACTCAACCGACTACCACTGTGACGACGGTGAGTTCGAACTCGGGTTCTCATGATACTCTATAAGACTGACAAATTTTTCCCCATATTATTCTTGGGAGGGGGCGATCGTCTCCACCCCCCGCACTGGATCCGCGCTTGGTCACGTCAATGAACTGGAGGGTCCCCGAGAAATTCTCAAAAATAAAAACATCCAAATAAAAAATTCCTTTTTTTTTTTCGCAACGTAAATAAAAATACGTCAAAACTAAAAGATGCCTTCACTCAGCTCAGTTACATAACATGTATCCTACAATATAATTTTATCGAATTCTACTTGTACAATATATCAAGTTAATACTTGTACAGGGTAAATTAGAGAGGATGATGCGATTTCAAAATTGTATAATATGTTTTAAAATTAAAAACACAATGATATAAGTAATATATGAATATAAAGGGGGAAATGTGTCAAAGTTGTATGAAAAATATTATTAGTGATCGATATCAAGTGAAAAACATTTTAAAATCGAATGAATCTTTCTGAATCACCTTTTACATAAAAATTAAGGAACACACACCTTGCTACACTTCCATCCTGCATAAGAAACACTTACTACGTCAAAAAAATAAATAAATAAAATAAAATATATATGTTTAGAGGAAAATATCATTAAAACTCAATATCGCCAAACTAAAACCGAGAGAAACTGGAGTCCCGAAAAGTACTTTCTGGACAGCAAATTATCTATAGGGGGAATCACCGATAAATTTCTTGTCTAAAGGGGGGGGGGGGGGGGGTCACACTCCAAAAAGTTTGGGAACCACTGGTGTAAAGGGTGAAATTTTACTGATTCCAGAAAACAAAGTGAAATATGAGGGATATAAAACAGCAAATCCCAGGTGAATTTATAGCGGGGGATTCTTTTCAATTAATTATTTTCGGCTCCAATCAGAAAAGGAGAAAAAATGAATCTATGTAAGTAATAAATCAACAAATAAATTTTACTTCTCTATTTTGCTGGAAGAAATTCTCTCCGCAACATATAGGGCAGTCGAGAATTCTCGATCTGTTTTGAAAAAAAAAAAAAACTGTTAAAGATATAGAGACTAAAACAGCTTAAAGCAGGGGTCTTCAACCTTTCACACATTGCGGGCTAAATTCGAACTTCCCATAAAGCTCGCTGACCGCCACACCAAGGCATACTGCAGCATTTATAATTGTAAGAAGAATCACACACACCGCATTGCCCCCCAAAATTGAAAATTTCTATTTCTTCTGAAATAATTTTTCTTCCCGTAATTCTAAAAAACTTTTTTGATTATTTTTTCCTACTTAATTTTTCAAAATTATTTCTCTCACTGATTCTGAAATTATTTCTCTCAATGATATCGAAATTATTTCTTTTACTGACTGTTTCTTCCTGTATACTGTATAGCTGAACGAATTAATGGTATTCTAGATAGTATAATAGATGCTGGGTTTTCTGTCTTCATCATACTTTAATGAAGTGCATAAAACCGTGGCTATAGAAAAATATTTGTCACGTTTTTAGGAAACTTGGGTATTATTTTTCTATGAATTTCTACGGCGACGGGTGGAAGCGTGGGGGGAGGGGGACATATAAGCACACACAACAATGAAGAGATATCAGTTTAGCAAAGCAAATTTTTCCCCCAGAAAGAAATAGGAAAAATAATTACAGAAACCTGAAAAAATAAGGAGAAAATTAATAAATTTCAAAACCGTATGAGGACGCTTAAAATGACACAAAAATGAGGAAGTCTGATAACTCACGAGCAACACGTTCCGATATGCATCGAATCGTTTGAAATTCCACAGACGAAGTGGATGTACGGTTAAGTAGTGGTAGTACAGTGAAATCTCGATAAAACGGTAGAAGAAAACATATCGTTGTAGAGGAATTATAGTTATATCGAGAGGTAGAATTATCATCAGTCGCCGCCAAATTTATGCTGTTGTTGGCATCTCTTCTGAATTGGCGTTGTTGGTACCACGATAAAATGCATTTATACGTGTTTATTCGCAGCGAAAAATTCTATATTGATTAGTTGATGAATAAAATTCAGTTGGTTATTTTACCCTGCAAAGTTATTTCCTGCACAACACTTTTATGTGCTATACAGAAAAAGTAGCTTCACGACAACTTCATTAATGTTAATGGGAACCTTCGAAAGAACAAACGCTGGTGAGGAATTAAAAAATATATTGAAGGTGATTTTTTTTTTTTTTTTTTTTGAGTGAGATATAAAAAATATCGATGTGGCGGTTTCGAAAAATCCTCAAAAATGATCGTTATAAAGGGATTTGTCGTGGTAACGAGAGGAGTTTAACATTAGACTATAGGCAATTCCAAACAAGATTTAAAAAATATCGTCGCAGAGTTATTTATCGATATATCGAGTATCATTATTAGCGAGGTTTCTCTGTAGTTAGTGCACCGACCTTGGACTGTGTGACTTAGTTCGAAATCCAGTTGGAACTCTGTTTTAGCTGTTCGGAATTGGGGTCTAAACTGTGTTATCCAGTCAAATTGGTCCACCAGAGTGCGTAAAATGACAGTGTGATGCCACAAAACAGATTTAACGAAAATTAAGAATTTTGTTTTTCCCGTAGCTTAACCGCATCATAAATACGTAACTCTCGAACGTATGCAGTTTGAAACCATACACCTGATTTATCTGTATTCCCCCCCCCCTCTCTCTAATGAGCGTGGTGCAATATTTTCCCTTGTATAACCTTTAATTAATATTTTTATAGGAAAGACCTGGATTCCCCCCCTCTCCTCTCCTCTCCAGCAATGAGTGTAGGAGATGCAAATTGAAAAAAAGAGATACTTTGTCCTTAACGACAAGAGAAAAACAATCTTGGCCCTTTTTTTTCTCTTCTCGCCCTTGACTTATAAAACACCACTGATTAGTAGAGATAGACCGTGACACGATACACTGCCGCAATCAATTTATCTTCTAATCAAATGAGAATAACGTTCTAGTACCGCATATTTACACGTCAATGTGGAGATTATCAACGCTGCTTGTTCATAGTTTGATGGTAATTAAACATAATGATTTATAGTCGTAATGAATAAATACTTCATGTTCGCAATTATTAATATATTTTACGAACTTGAAGCTGGATAGGGGTTATAATATTTTTCTTAAGTTCCTTTCATTACGCATTCGTAATTGTTCATTAGGGGATAATTGAATATTCATTTGTTAGTGTCTTTAAAGGATTCTCGTAAATTAATAGATAATCAGTTTGTTTTGGTTTCGTTTAAAGAATCGATTTGGTATTCCTCTATACCTTCATATTGAAAATGCGGTATTGATGTGGGAAAAGAGATCTCCAGATGGTAAAATTTATTTTTTTGCTTGAATATGCCAGGAATCGCAGTACATGAACAACCGAGAATGAAACTAGGACAAACAAACACTTGATTATTCTTCTTTCAGTAAATGTTGCGCAAAATAGAATGATTCAAGCTGTTTTTTATTTGTGAAAAAGCAAGGACGGCCTTGTTCAGTGTCACAAATGATTCGAGTCCATAATCAAAATGGACCAAGTTATTTCGGTATCTATTTCGATGCTTTCACATCCTTGATCATCGATACCGGGAGAAAAAATACGAATTGTTATAGAATACGCAAGAACGAGATGTCCCTTAATTCCCTACTAGCAGTGACACTATAGATTAGGGACGAATAACCTCTGGGCCGAAGACCGAATGCGCCCAACCAAGCAGCTCCATCCGGTGCCTTAAAAAGTGTTCCGTATCAATGCACACGCAAAGCGATATTTCCCTTGGACTGACCAAATTCCCGCGAGGAAAATACGGGTGATAGTGATAAAAAACGGGAATCTCCTAAATATCACCAAAAATATTGCCAAACGTAAGTGAAGCTGCCAATTATCATGGAAAATTCTCTAATAGCGGGAAATGAAACGCCATAGTAAATCACAATGGATTAAAATGTAATTCATGGAGGGGGGAACGTTTAGTTCGATGAATATTTGAGATGGATACTTATGTGGCTAAAAATTTTTTTTTCAATTTAACTTGAAAGTTATACTGTGATAATTATGAAAAAACTACCACAATATATAGGGAATTATGAAAAATAATTTTATCTGGTTTCAGCGGAGAAAAAATTTAAGTAATCTACGTTGAAAAAAACGGGACATTTTTTTAAATTAGTCGAACGGCCGAATTACGATGATACGGTAATGTCCCTTAAAATACGGGTCCTATGGTCGCCACATACAGAGCATTTTCTGGCCCGCAAGCGGCAGCAATATCGCGCCTATATGGCCTGCGGACTGAAAAGGTTATGCATCCCTGCTTAAGATCATACATGCTCAGTGGCCAACATGTGACCCTAGGAGTCATATGATGTGGCCAGTGACCTCAAACGTGATTTTTTAAAAATGAATGTAGTAGCACATTTACAGATCACTTAAGAGACCCGCGGCATATTTACAGATCACTCGAGTGATTCGTGGCACAGTTCCTGAGCACTTAAGTGACGCGCGAAACTTTTACAGATCGCTCAAGTCAGTGGTGCACAAACCGTGGATCGTGACCCCAAGCGTCAATGAACTAGGGGGAGTCGCGAGATATTCTCCAAAATAAAAACTTCCAAATAAGAAATTAATTTTTATTTAAAAATATGTCAAATCTAAACAATGCCTTTGTTCAGCTGAGCTGATTACTATGTGGTTTTATGAAATTCTACTTGTACACTAATCAATATAACGGCTCCGTCATGCCAGAATCACGAATGTGCAATGTCCTTGCAAATAAAAAAAAGTACGTGGGAGAATCATCCGATTTCAAAATTGTATATTTCTTAACAATTAAAAACACAGAATAGAATGATAAGTAATATGTGAATATACGGGGCAGGGGGAAATGTGTGTCTACGTTTTATGAACAATTTTTTTAATGGTTGATTTCAAGTGTCGAATCATTTTGAAATCGGGTGATTCTTTCTTAATCACCTTGTACGCGAACATCAAGGACCATACACTTCCATCCTGTATAAAGGACACGCCTAATTAAAATCGAACAAGTGTTCCGAAAAAGGCTTTTGGGACAGCACATCTACTGGCAAAAAAAAATCGGAATGCCCCCAAAAAACCGGGACATATGGGTCAGCCTGTGGTATATGGGTCGCCGATAAATTTTTTTTGGTCAAAAGAAGGTCGCACTTCAAAAAGTTTCCTCACTACTGGCTTAAGTGACCTGCAGTGCAATATCGCATCACTTAAGTGATCCGCGGTGCAGTGCCACATCACTTGTGCGACTTTAACTGCAATTATACGTCACTTAAGTGGCCCGCGGTATATTTCAATCACTTGAGTTATTGGTGACACATTTCCAGAGCCCTTAAGCGTCCAACGACACATTTCTACATGACATAAGTGGCCCCGTGGTACATTTCCAGATCATTCAAATGGCCCGTGGCGCATTCCCAGACCACCCAAGCTAGCGCGGCATATTTCTAAATTACTTAAGTGACCCTCAGTACAATTCCAGAACACTTACGCTTGCGCATTCATTGATTAGTTAGGTGGCCCGCGACACCTTTCCAAACTAATGAATTGGCTCACACTCTCGCAAAGGCTGAGCACGCTTGCTTTAGATAGTTTGAATAAATATGTTGTCATTCAGAAAGTCATAATTCACAAGGAATCTACTTTCGATATATATATATACAGGGTGATTCAGAAATACTATCACCTCTTTTCCTCCATCTTTTCTGAATCACCCTATATATATGTGGGTAAATTCGTAATCTCTCTCAAGGAAATATTTTAAAAAGTTTCAAATTTTTAGTTATGCTTTTTATCGTGAATCCGATTTCTCTCTTCGTGTGTTCATGCCTGAACTTCTAGAAAATTCTTGATTAAATCGTTGCCCGGTAAACAAACGCACATAAACATGCTTTCTCGTTATTTTTACTTCGCATTTCACTAACTGAAGTAGGTCAGTCGTTTAAGGAAAGCGAGTGTCGATAGCACCTTGAGAGATATGCAGCACGTTTTTTGGCGCATGATCCGCCTGCAGAGGAGTCGACGACAAACACAACGTTGCCGTGTACACACACACACACACACGCACGCAGAAAACACTCTACTGAATTAATGCTGCCAATGCACGACGGTTCCACTGAATTCGGTGAAATATTGTAGGTATAGTATTGTAGAAATACTGTTGCGTGGAGGCCCACTAAACAGTATAGAGCTTCATGGCTTGTCTTCGGGTTTTGGTGGGGTATTTTTGGTTATTGTGCCACTGTAATGAATGTTGTCGTATGAAATTTTGTATTTTTCTCATTCTATATTTTCAATCAATATTTTCCTTAATTCAAATTCCCTAGATTAAAGGTGTTTGTTCTTTGATTGATCATGAACTTTTCAAATCGACTCGTGAATTCTCGAGAATGTTAACTGCGTCATTAGTAAGTAATATAAAGCAAGGTTAAAATTTCGTAGAATTCTGTGTTGCTCTTTCTCGCCTACGTGATAACAACGTAACAAAGAACGTTGACGGAATGAACTGATATTAACACCTTAAATCCGACAGAACATTGAATAGTTCGTTTCTGTTCCAGTATCTAGGACACAGGACGTCAATTAAATATTCTTATCCAAGATAATGAAAGTTTAATAATGAAACAGTCTGACGTAATAACTGTGGAACGAAATGACTAATTTTCCTAGTTGATACGAATATCTTTTCCGGCGATTTTTGTAAACACAAAATCTTGCCTTCGCATCACTTTCGAATTATGTGACCATACTTCTGATCACAAAATTGTTTCCCAACAAAAAAAGGAATAAATCACTCCATTAAACATAAAATATTTGTTCAATACAATATATGAATGTATAAGTATGCGCAATGACGTATAATGAGGAGGAAAACGTATCCTTTATTTTATGACTATTTTCAATTTAAAATGGATGCAAGCACAGATATTAACCCAACGTTAATTTAAAATGTCTTCGACAGGAATAATTTTCCACAAATTCTTTTGTCTTATATGCTTTCTTCCTTGTGAATTTAAGCAATAACCAAAGCGTATTATTCGCACGTGTCGCAATTATTATACTTTTACGCACAACAGCAGCAGCAGCAAAAGAAACAAAAGGACATTCTCCGCCTGTCCACTTTCTTTTGTTTTCGCGCAGTATTTTTTTTTTTCTTTTCTTTCTTTTTCTCTCTCCCCCAAATGTTCCCATGAACATTATAGCTTCTTGCACAATATTCTCAACTCATTCTGTTTTCTCTTCCTTTGTATGAGTTGCCTAACATGACGTAATCCACCTTAAGATTAACTTAAATTCAAACAATATAAATGCACGAGTTCTTTTTAAATTTTTACTTTTTTCTCATTTTTCAAATGCGAAAACTAATATAAAACCAACTTCTTGAAAACTAATCTCCCAATTAACCTAATGTTATAATGTTAATTGTTTTCCCATCTTAACATGTAGATGAGGAAAAGATATTTATTTCCTTTTACTGGATAACGGTGAGATTTTTTCCTCTTACGAGAGTGCATTTGAGAGGAATCCCCGCTGGTCATCAAAATCAAACACATATTAAAGTTGAAAATCAGACTCGAAGGTTGACATTCTCGATTCTTAAGGTATCTGGACCAATTAACAAAAATATTGCGAAAAGATGCAATTTAGCGAAAAGTTAATCCCCAAAAAAATTAGGGTAGGCTAATTTTTTTAAGGCCGCAATTTTGTTATTGCCGATTACGTCTGTTATGCATTGAATCACGTGATAAGTAACAAACGATACCAATTTTGTCTGCGATGCAAATCTCTCGAGATATAGCGTAAAACAATTTCGTTACGAAAGTGGGTCGCGAGCCTGGTGCTCAGACCAGAAGAGGTATTGAAACCAGTGTAGTATCATTAGATTTGTCTCAAAAATGCTTATCTGGCGACACCAATGCCTTTATTTTTTTGCGTAGCGAACCAATTGAAATGTAAGACAATTTCGTTATCAAAGCGGCCCACGACCCTGGTGCACAGACTGGAAGAAGTATTAAAATAAAAAAGGTATCATTGGGTTTGTCTTAACGAGATCTTCCCACAAACATCAAAAACCACTTGATATATTCTGAATAGTTCCTGAGATATCAGCATTCAAAGAATTTCGTCACGCAACTTTTCGTGAATGTTCCGAATATCGTCAGATGATTTAAAGACGTATTCACGTGAAAAACAGAAGAAAAGGGAAGCTTTTAAGAAGGCGAGATATCTCATCAATGCCACTTAAAGGGCAGAAAGTATAAAGGGGTTGTTATAGAGATTGTTGTAATTTAGCTGGTATGTAGATTGGGAACACACTCATTTTCGGAAAACTGTTTCGAATGTGCATCGTTTTTGCGAAATAAAAACAAGAATACAAAAAAAAAAAAAAAAAAAAATTGATTAGAAACGATTACGTACACTTATTAGATTTAGCGAAGCCGCTGTTGATGAATTACGTAGTTCCTGCGTCATTACATACATCACTCGCATTATTTCTACTTCCGCTGATTTGTGAAGCTTATCTTTTATTTTGTATTTCTGGATGCTTCGTCAGTTATTTCTTACCGAATAAGCACACGGTGACGACTGAAGGAGAAGAAAAGAGAAAGATATCTCTCATCTCTTCAGAGCTGCTGTTATTTCGTTTTTGCAACCACGGTGCATTTAGAAATACCGTGATTGCAATATCAAATTCTCTCACGCAATACTGCTTACGATTTTAGTTGCAATTTGATATAAGAATTATTATTCGACGGCTTTTTCATGAAAGAACAGCTGATTCGGAGGACACAGTGAATATTTCATGTGTAAGAAAAGAAATGCATGAAAAATGCCTAATATGTATATATATATATACACACACACATATACTTTCAATATTTCTATTCGATAAAAAATGCTTCCTTTCTCTTTTTTTACTGAAAATAGGAATCAAACATCCCAACATAGAATTTTTTTTCTGTGCATAAGATGTAAGCTATTAAAGAATACAGTGTACATACTTTGCGCGCACTCCAACTATCCGGGCAATACACCGGTTCACTTTCTTTTAATATCCTCCTCCCAAGCTACGGCCTTGTAATCACAAAAAGCAGTGGTTCCCAAATGGGGGGTGGCTGGAACTCCCCATGGATCCACGGTAGTTTCATTGGGGGGGGGGGTCCATATCCCTATTGTAAAATTATAAAAAAAACTCAATGCTAAGTTGGAGAAAAATAACTATTCATAAATTACTTTAAAAAAATTTGTAATTAAATTTATGCGCAAAAGCACCGCTGCCGCGTTGGTTGACTACAGTAGTACCATTGTTATGATTTGTATAAAAATCGTACTTGTGGTGACATCACTCGATAGGAGTAGGCCTATGACACGTTGCTTTACTTCTTTTACAGTCCAGTAGATTGCATTATTAACGTATCACATTTACTAGTTCTGGTTCTACTGAAATGTTCTTCATTCAGGGGCGTAGCGAGGTGGGGGGGGGGGGACTTGGAGATCGTCTTTTTCTTCCTTCCAAACAGAGCACAACTCAGGTCTATCACTATCTATGAGCGATTTACTACCTAGTGAGTTGTGCCGGAAGTGTAACTGTGTGTGTACCTAACAGTCTGAGTGTGTATGTAGTGTTGTGTTTGATTTTTCAGAGCTGCCATCTATATTTCAGAAGTGAAGTGAGTGATGTGTTATGATTGAATTACATTTGTGCTGTTTGTAGGTCTGTTACTCTCTGTGGCGAGACTTTTTAACGGGGTGATCGGCTCGCATTCGCGCCTTGCAGTTGGGAACCACAGGTTGAATGGACTACTTACTGATGTCACAAGCAGGTGCGGAGGCCTTCTATCTCTAAGAGGTGCTGGATTGTCCTGACTGAACTAAGCATCTAGTCGTGGACCAGCATACCAACTGCGGACGTATCACCTTGCGGCAATTTACTACCGATGAAGTTTGGTTGGAAATGAAGTCTTTTGTCGCCACCTTGTGTTCTTTGCGGGAAAGAACTTCTTATATATGTTCTTCCCCAGGATCTTTCTTAATGGCAAACTTAATGGTGTAAGACGAGCATTTAGCACCTACTACTGATTCACCACACACCAACTCTGGCCATATCGTTAATGAATTGGGTTGGAAATGTGGTCGCCTCAAGTTCGTTAGGAAAAATATCATGCTGCCCCCTATATAATGAATATCATTCCTATAATGAAATATCATTCTTTCCCTTATTCGAACCTGGGACCTGACGGCAACCTTCACGGTGGTAGAGGAACATCTTACCACCACGCTACTCTGGCGTATAACGCACTAGCACCTACTGGCTTTGACCATTAATAGTGTACAGAAAAGCTTGTTACTTCAGAGCTACTCTAAAGAATATGTGACAAAGTGACCCCCACCGTGCTTCACCTATTAAAATACTTAACAACTAATAATATACAGTGTCGTATTAACGCGTGGGCCTACCTAGGGACGGTCTGGGGTCCTCAAGTGCATTAGGGGCCTTTTTAATGAAATCTGGTGCTACGATTTCCGAAAGAAAATTTTATACGTAGGTAATTTCAGCTGTTTAGGGTGCCCCAGAATATCACATTGTCCAGGGGCCCCATGATGCTTATAAGACGGCTCTTGGAACATGTAATACCTTATGTTAATGTAAGGATTTTGAAGACAATTATTTGTTTTCATGAAGGAATCTAATGGATAATTTTTTGTTCCGGACTCCCGCGGTCTGGTAAGATCCATCCTTCCTGGCACCTCTAGCAAGGGAGGGAGCCACGGGTAAATAGTTACTGTGACAAGTGAGGCGTGAGTCTTTGGGAGAGGGGGGGGGGGCCACGCCAAATCAGCAAAGTTCAGTATGTACCTGGAAATCATTGTTTCAACATTTTTCTCCCAATTTTTTGCTTTACTTACGAGACAGGTTCTTTCATTTTCCGCTGGAGGCTCTGCCTGCCTAATATCACCCCCAGGGCCGCAACTAGATGCTTGGTCACCCGGTGCAAGCACACATTTTGACGCTCCCTTGTAATGTTGAAGGAGAGGTTTCGGAATGAAATTTGCGCCCCCTCGGTTCTAGCGCCCGGGGCACGAGACCCACCCGATCACCCCCCCCCCCAACACCATTGTTACTTAGCGACCGTGATCTTATGTATAAATGTGAAAGTATGTATGTCTGTTCTTTATACAAATCTGCAGTTTTAGACTGATCATCGCCAGATTTTGCATATATACCAAACAGGACTGGGATTGAGCCGTGGGCTACTTTAAAAGTTTGTCAGACCTGGGCAAATGTCCGAAATGGGCGAAAAACCTTCGGGAAACAATGGTTCTTGGGTCCCAACAGTCACTTTCGGATTTTTACTTTGGTTACCGTGGCTCCCTAACAATGTGTTTCTGACATGTATACATATGCCTTTACAATGGTTTGTCACATCTTTAATGCTGCCATTATAACAGTTTATTTCTTTATAATGGTTTGTCACTTTTCCAATCCTCCCAGTAATTGAAGAAAACCCGGGAAGCGCCGGGTATTTTCGCTAGTGGTAAATAAAAATCATTCTCAACAACAATGCACTCTCGATGACCTTGAGCAAGGTCAGCTTCCAACAATGTTTTGATATGCGAGGCGATATATACGAGGCGCAAATGCGAGCCGATCTCCCCGTTAAAAAGTCTCGCCACAGAGAGCAACAGGCCTACAAACAGTACAAATATTCAGTCACTACACATGACTCACTTCACTTCTGAGATATAGATGGCAGCACTGAAAAATCATACACAACACTAGATACGCACTCAGACTGTTAGGTACACACACTTACACTTCCGGCACAACTCACTAGGTAGTAAATTGCCTATGGCGATAGACCTGAGTTGTGCTTGGTTTGAAAAAGAAAAAAAAATGTTTCGATATGGCATTGAACGCTATTTATTTACATTATAACAATAATTTCCAAAATTTCCCCACGCAACAGTTATTTTTTCCAACAATTCAACTATCGCAACAATATAGAGCTTTAAGATAGAAAATATGTAGGGGATGACTAACAATTGATGTCTTTCGAACGGAAACACAGACATAGAATAAAAGTTAGGCGAAATAAACTAAACATGTTCTATTAAACGTTATCATCTTAACGCCCTCTAGCGATAAATTTAAGAACTTTTTTTTTTTTTTTCTTATTTGATTTCAACTCGGAAGCTAGAAAAATTATGTACAAGGAAAATTCCAATTACAGTAATATAGAAAGGTACTGCGGTGGAATTTTTTTAACGGACTTTTTCCCGTTAGCGGTTACCTCCCGTAAACAGATACTTTCTGAATTCCGTCAACAGGCCTGAATGTATTTTACTGGAGAACTGGAGAAACCGCGAGACACCCAATGTACTTTACAGTCAAAAATTGGATAATCTCCCTCAGCGGACAAAATATTTGGTCACGAGGACGTCTGATATATTGTGAGGTTCTGCTGTAATGCAAAACTATTGATATATTTCTTCATATCCATTTTCATCGAAGTAGGGCCTAAGAAAAATCACCTCGCCCGGATGTCCATTATGCTCTTAAGACAGCCCTGGTTCAAAGTCTATGTATTTGATTCTTTCACAAGAATTTTAAATCATCAAGAATGTTTCTCGAATGTTCGATTTTTAGTCCATGTGAGAATGAAATTCAGAGCCACCTTTAGCGGTGTGAGACAGGTGCGGTTGCACCTGGCCCCACTTTTTTAAGTAGGCCCCGCACTCACGGTGATAGAAAAGAAAAGACGTGTATTAAGAAATCAAATATAAACCCTTTTTCCATCCAAAATGGAAGGCTAAAAAAAAATAGATGCTGGCCGATGGGGATTAGATGCATTTCATTTCTGGTTGTGGACCGGAAGGACCCAGAGACCCGAATCAAACAGGGAGGGCACGGGCGTAGATACGGGGGACACCCCCCCCCCCCCCAGTGTCAATGATGGAGCCAACTGATCTAATGTATATGCATGCATATGAATTGGCATCATCATCATCATCATGCCCCCAGCTTTCATTGTAATGTCGGCGTCCCCAGCCTTTCATGTCTATCTCCGCCTATGAGGGAGGTCAAACATTACCAATTCTAAAATTATTTCTTTCATTTATAATTTTCATAAATTCTGAAATTCTTCCATTAATTCCGAATTTACACAGGTGCTGGAATTATTTCTTTCCTTTATTCTGTATTTTCATTAATTCTGGAATTATTTCTTTCATTAATTCCGGGGGGGGGGGCGTGGGACCCCAGCATCAAAGGTGAAGTCGACTGATCTAATGCATATATGTATTGATGAATTGACATCTTCATCATCGTGCCGCCACCCCCCCCCCCAGCAATAATGACCGTGCACCCCCAGACTTCCAAGTCTATCTCCGCCTATGGATAACAGTGGTTTCTCGAGCTTCTTAAGAGCATCATGGGGCACCCGTGCAACTGATTTTTCGAGACCCTACCCAGAGCCGTCTGAAAAGCATCATGGGTCCCCGGACCAAACCATTTTTCTGAGACTCTCCCTGGGAAATTTGCGTGATTACTCTCGAAAATTTCAAGCAGGTCTCATTTTTATGAGCCTCCTCCGGGGGGCATGCATTAAGATGGTACTAGCCCTGTTTGGAAAATTCTCGACAATTTCAACCAATCCTCATTTTTGTGAATCCCCCTCCCCCCGCAGCGCCGTTTTAACGCATGAGTTCACCCGGGCCTCAGAGAAACGAGAAGTAGTTGAATTTTTCGAGAATTTTTCAGGTAGGGCCCGGCGGCCCACGATGCTCTTAAGACGCTTAAGATGGCTCCCCCGCTCCCTATTCTCTTTAAGCACACCCGGACCATTACCTCCTAGAGATACATATGCATCTAGGAGGTAATGGTACCTTTCGGGATGGGCCCATGCGTTAAGACGGCACTGGGTGGCCTTAATGAAAAGAAACTCTGTTTTTTTTTTTTTTTCAAATGCGCAGGCCGCTAACAACCCCAGATTTTTAATTCGCACTCACGATATTAGTTTATTCAAGCAATAAACAAGTATAAAAATAAGAATCTATGCCAACAGTCACCACCGGCATCAATCACTACCTCCTTTGGATAAATATATGTTAAGTTGTTTTTTCTTTTGACATTCTAGAAGTTTCTCTCAGGCAAGAGCACTTTTGGAACTTGGAGCTGTTGTTGTTAGTAAACAGAGAAATTACTTTTGTATTTAAAAAGTGTGTTTTTTTTTCTTTTTCTTCTATTGCCGATTATTGCATAATCACGTAGAGGCAAAGTATAACACAAAGAAGAAAAGGAGGAAAAGAGTGCAACAGCAAAACACACTCCTCATTCCGTCTCCTTTTTACGCAAGCGAAAGGCCGGTGCTCCAAGGAGAGATCACGGTAGTGAACGATAGGCGGCGCTTCCTCATATTGTCTCATCATCATCATCATCCCCATTGCGATTTTATTGTTGTTACGGTAGTGTGTGTGTGAGGGGAACCTTTTCCAACTTGTTTTTAGTCTTTTTGCATGTGATTTAGAACATATCAATCAAAAGCTATTTTCGAATCTTGTTCCAAAGAAAAGAAACGTAAGTACGTAATTAATTCCAACGAATAATACATTGTATTGTTTTCTTTTCATTGTAACAATCTAAACGATTTCCTTGTCCATAGATATTTTTAAATATAAGCCGTGAAAATTAAGAAGAAGCCGTATATTATCTCACGATCTTTTTTATGAATCATTTTTTGCGATAAAAATAGATTTTCTTTATCCGGTTGATATTGCACAGTGGTGTGTTATGTAATTCCATCTTCAGTGAAAATATTATTTACATAATTTATTTCATGGAAACATTTTGTGGAAAATGGTGATTTTTGGATTTAATACTGGGTAATTATGTATTACATTATGAACAATTACGCTGAACAACAAATTTTGACAAAGTTTCTGTGTCATAACAAAAAGTCATTTCTTATGTAATTTGGTTTGCTAAACACAAATTTGACTAAAAAATAAAAAATTGAATTTTCTGTGCTTTTCTCTGTAAATACTCATTTAAGATACATTTTATGACACAATGCAAGGACTTGTTACACATTACAACAATACAACACGGCTTGATAAATGCCAGGCGTCATGGCAACTAAGAAATTGTCATTGACACCTGAAATTTTATGAGTGGATTTACTAAATTGTGGAAGCTAATAACAGCACAATGTTTCTGGAAATTATGTCAACCTGTTTGCCAACATAGAAATACAGTTTTTAAATGCCTGTTTACATGCGATAAGGGATTTTAGTGGGAACAGGCATTAATGTCTGCATACATTTTAATGACATGAAAATTTAATTAATGTGTGTAAACGAGCCTTAGGCCCCAAGACAAGAACCAAATAAATTACTTAAACCAGTTTTCGCAAAAATTCATATTCCTTGCTCCCAAGAAATGTGTCTGGCTCCAGGCCCAGAACTAGAGGGAGGCAGCTGGGGGGCAAATTTTAGGTGAACACATAGAATGTCGTAAAATTATTAAATTTTGAAATTTTTCCCCGATTTGTTAAACCCTGAATACATAATATATTTCATTATATTACATAATACAAACCAGCAAGGATATAGGGCTTTAATGCACAGTGAGTCAAAATCATTTAAAACAAAATAATATACAGACAGACTTGCAGCTCACTCAAAACATGACTACCTCATTGCATGCACTCAAACTGACAAGGAACAGCAACAACGTTACTGTCAGAAAAAAACAGACAACAATACAAATACAAAGCGACAACAGACAAAACTCCCAGTGGCTGAGAATAGCAGATAATGCTGCAATAAAACATATCGTCAGCAGTTCAAAACCATTTGGAATTGTATTTCATGTTGGACACAATTTAATTACTGTCAAGTGTTATTAAAACAGTGTTGTTAGTATTGATACCATATTTCATATGTCAACCCTGTGGTTTTCTTGTAATAAATGACTGACTTGTTTTTAAATTTTATTTGTAGTTATATACCTGTACATGATTTCATCCCAAAGAAGATGGTGGATTCAAAGTCTAACGTAAAGTTACCTGAAAGTAATCCAGGATGGATACTATTACCAGAACAAATGGACATTCTCCGAAAAGTTCCATATGCCTATAATGCCAGTGCTGGATCATTTCTAGAATTGTTATTTTTACAGAGGTGAGAGAGAGAGAAGAATTTCAGTTATCTGTTTTTTCTATTTAATCTGTAATTAGTAAAAAAGTGTTGTTCTTTTGCCCACAAGAGAGAGAGAGAGAAAAAAAATTGGATAGTTTCATTTATGTGCAGTCGTACATTATAACAAACCCCAAGAGACAGGAAGAATCACTTCATTAAAATTAAATTTCGTTATAAAGAAATTCAGGGTTTTTGCATTGTTCCTATGTAAACTTATCTGGGGGATTAGAAATGTGTTAGTTAAAACAAGTTTTTTTTTCACTGGAACAGTATTTGACTGTATATCTATGTGTCATAGGTAACTGTCCATTTTCATCAATATTGAGGTAACGCTATTAATTTGCTGTACTTTTTTGTTGCACTACTTATAAGTATATATCCTCCCTCTGGGGTTCGAACCCAGGACTGTGACAGCAACCTTCATGGATGGTAGAAGAGCATCTTACCATCACGCCACTCGGGCACACTTATAAGTATATAGGACACTAAGTCCCATTTCAATAAATACCAGAGATATTCACGTTATAAAACGAGCGAGAGAGACATACTGAAAAAAACTTTTAATTGCTCTCCTGTAAAATTCCCCTTTTGTGACATGGTTCCCCTTACCTTCAGCATACAGGTACAGTGTGAGACATAATTTTAAAACACTCTTAAATTTTAGGGAAATAAAAGAAGGAGCGAAGTGAAAAATATCAAGCTGTTTTATGACGGTGCAAAATAACTTTATGCGAAATATTGGGAATTAAAAAAATATTTTCTCATTGTTTTATGGAAAAACAAAAAAAAAAATAGTATGGACAAAATTATAAGACGCTTAAGTAAAATAAAATTCAAACAAGTTATACATAAATTTGTCGACAACCACCTCTATTGCTAATCAAAGCAAAAATGTTTATTGATTTGTCATTGATTCAACCAAATCAATGAGAGTGTCACAAGAGGCATCATTCAAAGCCTGTGACATGCGCTTTGATAGATGCTCGATAGAAGAAAATTGCCTTCTACCTGTGTATACTGATCTGCAAAGGATGCCCCATAAGTTTTCTATGGGGGTTGAGGTCAGGGTAACGAACTGGCCATAAAGGACATTGATGTTTTTTTGCTTGAACTACTGCTTGGTATGACCTGATACATGAATTGGTACATTACCTTGTTGGAGAATATGCAACCTTCGCCACAAAGAAATTCTTTACACACATTGAATTGCTCCTGCAAAAGTTCTACATGGCTTTTTTGGGCGAGGGCAGAAAAACTACATCAGTCTTTCCTTGGGCAGAAAATGTTCCCCAAACCATCATTGAGCCACCACCTATTTGACAGCTGATGAAATATGACGTTGCAGACTTTAAATCATGCCAATATGAATGGAAACCATCAAGATCAAATTTCTTTTTTTCATCAGAAAACATACCATGGACTCATACTGGTATTCTGTTATGTTTTTGCGAGAGTCAAATGATCCTTTTTGTTTCAAAGTTAATGGAGGTTTTTTCATGGATTTCATGTTACTTGTAGAACTTAAAACTCTTGAAATTGTTTGCTGTGAGCACTGCAGTTGTAAGGCAGATTTTATATTTCTGGATGACATTTTGCTCCTTACTTCTAGAGCACAAACATTGCGTTTGATCTGGCAGACAAGCATGGGGTACACCCAGATCCCTATTTTTTACAAAGCCATTTATTTCCATGGTCTAAAACATTTGTGACAGCACATCAAGAATGTCCAATTTTATTTGTCATACATTTTAGAAACACTAGTGCCACACAACAGCCAAATTTCATAAATTTCACTTTCTTGTAGCTCTGCCCTGTGGCATTTTTTTTACCAATGAGAGTTGTAAGAGGGAATATTTTTATTGGTTTATTATCCAGTGACTTAAAAAAAATGATTTGCATAAAGTAACACAGTAAAGTGCTTCACTACTATAAAATTGTGGAAATGCCTTACATTTCTTCCCTTCTAATTTCTTACTAGAATTCACAAAAATATTAAAATATCAAAAATTGTTTCTCAGATATCTTTGTAATTTCTACTCACAATTGTAAAAAACATAGCAGACAGATGCAATTAAGTTTCATTATTGTGGAAATATTATTTCCATTTTTTTTCGTGAATGTTCATGGCATCTTATAATTATGTTTGGCACTGTATGCAATTGATTTTCTGTGTGTGTGTTCTCTATACAAATTAATCTATAATTTTAGACCAATCTCTGCCAAATTTTGCATATATACCAAACAGAGAACCCGACTTAAATGATATAATATGAGCTGGGGCAAATGGGCTATAAACTGTTGAGCACCAATGGATTATAGACCTCGGCAATTATTTTTGGAATGTTTACTTTGGTTACCATGTGGTTCCCAAACAATGTGTTCAAGACATACTTATCTCTTTTTAATTGCTTGTCACTTCTTTAATGCTCTCAGTATATGGAGAAAACCCAGGCACACAGCGCTGGGTATTTTTGCTAGTATTTTCCTATTAGAAGGGAAAAAACCATATTTTTATTGAAATATTTTCTAATCTTATTTATGTTAATGTAATGCAATTATTTATTTTAAAAGCTTTATCTTTTCACAAATAAATATTTTTTTTTGGATTTTAATATAATCTGTTTGATTTGCAGGTTTTGGACAGCACTAGTCAGATTTATACCACTTCGCCTAGCTCCATGTGTTCTCACCTGCCTCGGCTTAGGAATAAATTTGTTCTGTTGTCTCACACTTTTGTATTATACTCCAGATGTTAAAAGTGAGGTGAGAGTTTCATTTAATTGGGGAAAAAAGAAGTCTCTTTTGCTTTTACAATTGTGTATAAATTTTTTTCAAGGAGGGGATTCCACTATTGCAACAAGGGTATTTTTCGTAAGCCTGTATTTTATATATGATTACATTGGCATATGCAAAAGTTGGTTTTGGGGTTCTGATTCCCCCCCCCCCCCCCCCCCGCCTTCCCCCTTGAGCCAAGCCAAGATTATAGTATTACTTTGCAGGGAAAAATGTAAATCCCCCTCAGAAAGAAAAAAAATCTCACCCCCCCCCCCTCGAGAAAATTCTGCGTATGCCTATGTATGATTAGAACATTTTTTTATTTCAGTGCATAAGAATCATTTGTACAGTTCTTATGTCTTTCGTTGAAAGCACGCTGATTCACTTTAATTAAAAAAATTATCAGTTCTTATGTCTCAAATTTCATAAAAAACACAAACTGATTGTCTGATTTCATAATAATTTTATTGAAGTACCATAAAATGGGGTGAGAACGTGCCATTCTTTGATTCAACAAACAAGTGTCCTTTAGTGGCTTTTTACTAAAGCCATTAGGTTTCCAGATTAGCAGGAGCTAGTGGTATGTTGGTAAGACAATAACTCCGATAACAAGCCCTTAGAGGGCACCTGTTTGCTGAATCCCAGGATAGCACATGGGCTTTCACCCCATTTTACTCATAATCTCACCCCATTTTACAGTAATATTACGTATGGATCAGTTATCAAGACAAATGTTAATTGGCGATGAAAAACCATTCAAGCCTTGTGTGGGAATGTTGGCGGTTAAAAAAAAGATCTCCACTTAATCGCAAGCACCAGGATATTTTCAAAAGCACTCTAAATTGCATCAATTTGAAAAAGTGTGCTGATGGTTGTCCATATAATCGACTGATATGCAATATTGTTAAATACTGGTGTATATATATGGTATATGCTGTTTGATTTTTTTCAATATACATGGTAAAATGTATAGCTTCAAACATTTAATTGAATAGTTCCAATCTATGTTTAACATTTCTACTCGCTACAGGCGCCATCCTGGACATTTGTGTTATGTGCTGTTGGTGTTTTTCTATATCAGACACTAGATGCCCTTGATGGGAAACAAGCCATCAAAGTTCAAAATTCACAAATCGAAGAGCTTTATGATCATGGATGTGATGCAATTTCTACAGGTATGTTGTTAATTAGTTATTGGGGGGGGGGGGGGTTATTGGGACATATCGCCATCTTATAATTAAAACCTCAGAAATTTTTTTTATTTTTTTGAAAATGACTTGTTGACAGTTTTAAATTGAGAATATATCTCACCTATTACAGTGTCTGAAAAAAAGGAAGGAAAAATCTGCAATGATCTGCTCCTTATAGATGAAAAAATGAACCCCTTTTGCATGTTATTCAGTGGGAAAACTCATCTTTTTTTGTTCTTTCTGTAAAGATGGGAATTTTTGACATAAGAGGTTTTCATTATAAGGTGACGATATGTTCTTTTTATATAATATGAATAAATGTTGATCAAATGAATATAATCTTGATAGTAATAAAAATATAATCATAATATTCATTGGAATGAATATTTCTTTTTGCTAGAAAACATTGGGATTCATAAATGGAAATATTTTAATTTTTCCCATATTTAATTTCTTTATGCTATTAATTTTTTTTAGTTCATTGTAAATGATTAGTTTTTTTTTTTTTTTTCTAATCTGTTCCAACGTGAATTCTAAATGAATTTTGTTTGAAAATTAGTTTTTGTAGGTTTGACGGCAGCAGCAGCTTGTAAACTTGCAGAATGCCCATTCTTCATGTTTTTATTTTTTTTGGCTTCAGTTCTAGCTTTTTATTCAACTCATTGGCAAGATCACGTTACCCATGTCATGATTTTTGGCAAGTAAGTGAATTTTATTTTGCTAGTGCACTTTATTTTTGTTAAAAATTCAATTATCAGATTCAGATCAGGTTTTATTTCCAGTTGATTGCTCAAATTATGTGTCCTTGTTATGAAGTTGATTTTTTTTAAGTTTATCTGGTTGATATCCCATGTTTATGATTTTTTTTATCAATAATGTCCATGAGTTTTTTTTTTAATACTGCTAGCCATCATAGTATTTATGTGATTCTGAAAAAAAGCAGCATTTTGTTTTCGGGTTCAAAAACTTATGGTTTAATGATCCAAATTGATGATTGGCATGAATTATTAATACACCAGTATTAATTGGCAAGGGGCAATTCTAGGTTTTGGTGTGTGTTGCAGGGAATTTTTTTCTAATAGGGTAGAGACTAAGCCTTTTTCCTCACAAAAAATGAAAAAGGCTGGAATACTTGTCTAAGAAATGTCGCAGAATTTTCTCTCTAGTAACTTTTGAAGTTAAAAAAAAAAACTTAATGACTATTTCTCATTTGGATTTGGAATATCGTGCAACTATACTGCTCAATCACAAGAATGTGATTCAGAGAGATGGTGCCAAAAACAAAAATTTCTACTCTGTCACCCAGAATGAGCAAAGAATTAATTTGGCTTCTCTTTTTTTCCCAGTGCTTAGGGTACCAGATTTGTGGCCTGGTCATGGCCCTGTTATTCAATGATAATGTATTAACAGTAAGGTAATATAGAAAAAAATCAGGGTCATTAAATTCTATAATGTTACTTTTTTACTGTTATAGTGAGCATGATATTCATTTTATAAACACAATATTTCTTTTTGAGAATAAAATTGCAATTTTGTTCCATATTATAAGTAGGTTCACATGCATGAAAAACAATTATCCAATATGCTTCATAGTTCAAATATGAACATTTTTTGAGGTTTTCAGACTTCTTTTGAAGATCAAACGGGCTAGAGAGTAATTTTAGATGACTGAAATCTGAATATGAATGAAAACATTGTTGGCCAGACATGCTGGTAAGAATTATGTGAGGAATATTTTTTGAAGGAATTTCTCGGGAAAGACCTTTTTATTTAATGCTTCAGAGTTTAATTTGATTTTTGTAGGTCTTTGGCATTTTTGTCATAGTATGTCTTCTTCTAGGCTCCTGAGGCCAAATGGCACGGCACATGTATATTTGGAGTAGCCAAAATTAAAGAGTAGCCACTCGTCTCTCCATTTGTATTGGAGCGGCTATCATGCGGATTTTCAAAGTGTAATATATGTATTTATCAAAGCTTCTGTGAACACTATACTTTAATTACTAATATTTTTCCCCTTTTGTGTGTTTGTTATCATTTTTCTTTATTTTTAATCTGTTCCTGTAACAGTTCAGTCTGTTTCATTTATAATAACAGGTGATAAATATTTTCATTCTCATGAGATTTTAACATTTAGTCTTGTGGATGATATTTTCTTCTTATGTGAGGAAAGTTACATTTTGTATATATATTCATCATTATAGGCCTTAGTTTCTTCCCATCCTAATATCACTACTTATAGAGCTTTAGTTAAACTTTTTTTTTTCATGAAAGATACCAGTCAGTACTTATTTAAAGAATTGAAATTGATTATAACAAATTTTCGTTACACACTGGAACTTTGGTTTGCTAGCATAATTTGTTCCATGAACATGCTCGCAATCCAAATCACTCATATATTAAAGCAAACATTCTCATAAGAAACGATGAAAACTCAAATGATTCATTCTACAACCGTCTCCCTCACATCAGCCACAATACTTTTCAAAGATAAAATGCTGGTTAATTTATTTGATATTACCTTATTTTTACTTATTTTATATCAACGGCTCAAATAATTTTAGAGATACAAAAGAGCAGTGTCCGGGTTCATCACTTCGAAATCCTTGTTTGCATCAACACACAACAAGAGGGTAAGAATCTTTCAGGACCCTGTGTCACGAATGTCATAGATATTTTCTAATTGGTGGGTAGGTTCGAGTCAAAAAAGGGGCCTTGAACTAGGACTGAGTGGTATTGAAAATTTGACATTGCGATACATTGCCAACTTTACATCACAATGTATTGATGTATCTATATGCAGGGCCGTCACTCAAAAAATTAAAAAAACTCCCCTCCCACCAAGACAACATAATCATAGCCTTATGAAAAGAAGCCCCTCAACAATTTTTTTTTGAAAAAATTTAAAATTATATATATTTTTTGTTGCACTATTTCAATATCCTATAAAATTGACTCAATCCAAAGCAAAATGACAGAAATGACATGATAACAAAAAAAATTTTGTTGCCAAAACAGTGTAGTAGCAACTACAAATAATCTGTGGTTGCTTGACACAAAATATTAAAAATTTTCATAATAAATTCTAAATAACTTTGAATATTTCAAGGTAAGTGTTACTAATCTAATGGCATACCATTTCAAAACCACAGTCTACTACATTGTTTAATAAAACTATCCGCAGAATATTTGCAGCCCAAATATCACTGCACCCCAAGGTGTCATGGCCAATACCTTCTAAAGCAGAAGGCCTGACCCTGAGATTCGTGACGTCATCAAATTCCATCCTACGAAACCCATCTTCCCTGTAAGATCGTTTTCCAGCACCACACCGATGTATTATAACACATCGAATGTTATTACAGAATCGATTCACGTTGCTATATTTTTTCTTAATGTTATATAAAAAAGAGGCCTAATTATTAAAGACTTGCACTCGAATAGACAAGTTTATACTCATAATTCACTATTTCCAAGTATCAATTAGGGCCAGTTTTGATAAAAACTTAATATTTGAAAAAATTACCTTTTGACTTCAAAACTTCCCCAAGAGCATTAATTTTTCAGAACTGCATTTCTGTTGATTTTAACCAAAAAAATATCCATTGAATACCAAAAGAAAATTGGGACCAAGTAAACTATATAATATCCTTTATTTTTCATCACATACAATATATATTTTCTCATTTATAAAAAAAATATGTAAAAGGAACTTTTCATGAAATAAATATAATAAATAACTTGAGACTTATAAGTTCTTGATGAGAATATTCTCTTGTTATTTATAATATAGTTACATATAATATCCTTGAGAACATTCTCTGGAAGGACTACTTTCATAAATTACTGGGGAATATTCATATAGAAAATAATTATTCTGAAGTTATTAATAATAGTGCTTGCGAAGAGAATATTCTTCAGTTACCAAAATCTTTACAGAGAGTATCAAGAATATATGTAATAACATGTATTATAATAATCTTGATAAATAACTTGAGAATAATTTTTGATAAGAATATTCTCTAGTAATTTATAATAGTCCTTTGAGGGAATATTTTCTGCCCCCATCTCTCTTCCCGTCAAGATGGGGATGTTGAAGTTTGTAGACCACAAATATTAATGTTTGAAAGCAAGAAAATTAAAGCAACAGAGCTGAATTGCACAACTTTTAAAAGAACTGAGTGATACAGAATTTAAGTGTATGTGCATTGAAGAAAACAACAGAGTTCTGTATTCTCTTAGAATGAAAGTGGTTGTATAAGAATAGCTGCCTTTATTAATCAACTTTGATTTAATTTCTTTTGTTGTGAACTTATTTCTGAAAATATATCTAATTCTAAAATAATTTTTTAAAGGTTTCGGAAATCTTTATATAACCAAACTTTTAAAACCTCTCATCACGATCTGAGAATATTCTAGAACTATAAGTTGTCATTGGGGGTGATTATACCAAAAATTGTTTTGTTGTAATTTTTTCGGGCAAAGAAAACTGATTTATATTTCACAATATAAACAAAATTAGTAAAAAAAAATTAAATTTAAAAGAAAAATGAATATTCTCGATTATTCTCCAATTTTTACATCCAGGATAATATTCTCATTCTCCGAGAATATTCTCACCTCATATCTCTAGATTCAAGTAGTAAAAATCAAAAATAATGCTTTTTTAAAAATGTCACCACTTTCCTTTTTGCATAAAATTTATTGACTATAATTTTCCTTTAAAAGTGCATTTTTATTTGAAGGTTCTTTAGAAATATGTCAGAAAAAACTCCACAGAAAATTACCCCCTCCCACATACTAAAACTTACCTCAAAGAAATATTGTTAGTACCTGTCTATATTTCCCAAACCTGGCTTTTGAATAAGTATTTGTATATATTTTCCAGTTAAAACATGGAGAACCCAATTCATCAACACAGTATTTTGTAATTTCTAAAGAACACAAAGTTGTTTATCATAACACACTGCAAGTCTATTTCGAAAATGCACCTTCTGTACCAGAAGGTGGATAGATTAATTTTAAGAATTATATTATGAAGCAACATGTAATCTATGTTCAAGAAGGGCAAAAGATGAACCTCATGAAATTTATAGGTGGGGCAAAATTCTATTTGAAAAAAAAAACCCAATTTTTTAATACAGCCAGCTTTTCTGATAATTTTAATCAGATACACTATGAGGGAAAAAATGGTCTGGCCCTGCATGTTGAAGGGCGAGGATGAACATGGAAATTTATATGGGGGACTAATAGACAAACGCACTATTTTGTTATTAATGCAATTAATTATCAGTTGCGATGGCTACAACAATAAAACCAATAACATCCAAAGTGGATCACACAATTTTGAGAATTACATTATGAAGCAACGGGCCATATATGTTCGACAGGTAAACTATGTATCTGACCAAATTTACATAGAAAAGCTATCGACGGGGAAAAAACAGGCTTGAGTTTTAAGCCGGAGTGTGATGACGTCACAGCATCGAAAAATCGCGGCCAAAGGCTTCTTGCTCTAGAAGGTGTTGCCGTGGCACATCATTTAGAAATCAAAACCTTACCATCATCTTCAATGTAATTTAATTTGAAACATCTCACGACCCTATCATTGAAAATACATGGAAGAAAAGAGGTAGGCAGAGATTGTGGTGGTTTTCTTTTTAGTAAAAATGAAGAAAAGGAAAATAATGAACCCCCCCCCCCACCTCAAGAAAATCCTGCATGTGTTACTGCCCCCCCCCCCTCTAGTCATTGATGGATGGATTAACGGGGGTGGAGGGAGTGACCCTCCCGAGTGCAAAAGAATAAAATATTCTTGGGGTATCCCCTATTCCCCCCTCCCCCATCTGTTGCATCTTAAAAAAAAAAGCCCCCAACTACAACATTGCATTAATCCATCACTGCTTCCGGTGTCAGGGCACTGTTTGGGAATCAGTTTTACTATAGTATAACTGTTTTACAAAACTCGCATGTGTACGTGTTAAAATATTGTGCAAGAAATCTGAAAATGCACTTTATTCTAATTCATGTGAGATAAATAAATGTATACTGTACATAAATAATTTTTATTTTTCAAAATTCAATCATACCCATTAAACACTAAATTAATTTATCAAATGTTTTTTTATTCCCTGTAAGTCCTTTCCCCCATCCCGTAAAGAAGAATTTGTAATGGTTTTGTTCTCGTAGCTCTTTCCAATGATTTGACATCTCATATAAGAGTTGAGAAAATAAATTCATCAAAATTCAAATTAATTTTTACAAAAATTATAAAAAAAATATCTTGCAAATAAGAAATATTTGTGGCATCCACTTGATAAAATTTACTTAAGTTCTGTGTGAATAAGAATTATAAAAAATCATAAATTCTCTCAAAACTGGAATCGTAGGTGGATTTGTATGGCAATGTTCTTATTTGATTTCCACGATGTATACCATGCTTACATATTCACTAAGTCAGCATAGTCATTTCAACTCTGATGGTGTTACATCGGATTGCACCGATCTTAAACATCACACAGGTTCACTCACTAAATCGACATCACAATGTTAGACATCAGAATTAACGATACTTCACTGTGCTCAAAATCATGAAATTGGGATATCGATGTGGGGCCTTACATTGATGGCTCATTATAAATCAATACATTGCCTATACTACCTTAAACTATTTAAAGATTTCATTGAAATGCACTTTCATACAACATTTTTTTTTAATTTAGTCACTCATTAAAGTAATGAGAGAATTCTGAAAAATTCTTGGGCCCTGTTCTCCGAACGTATTAAGATGGTTACTACACCTAGGTGTAGTATCCTTACTTACCTCACCTAGGAGGCTTTGGTATATGTATTAAGAGGTATCACTAGTATGTAAAATCAAAATTTGTTTGCAATTTTTGCTGGTCTTTTGAAATATATGGGGCCTTTTGAAATATATCAAAATTAATATTTAAAATATATTGCGTGTATACAAGATGTATTACATCAAATAAAATACTCATACTTGGTCATCCATTTACTTCATGGCCGTAGATGTGAGAGGGAATGGATAGTCATGGGAAGTCAATGCCTCTTCCCAAGCATCAACAATGGGTCCAACTGACCTAATACATTTGCATATAGCCCCATATGTACTGATATTGTTATGATGCCCTTTAACTCTATAATGCCCAGATCGCCCGAAGTCGGCCGAGTAGGTTAATGCCCATAACCGCCTCAAGTCGGCCCAGCTAGGGGGTATGGGTATGTATCGGTGGGCTTTTGTCACCTACGGGGAAGGAGATGAAAGCTCTTGTCAGAGGCGGGAACGGAAAAGACAGCTGCAATGCCCTATCAATGGGATTTTAAAAGCTGATGTACTAGAATGTTCCTTGAGAATGGACTAAGGGTACTCAATGCATTTTCAAAAGAGATAATACTGTGAGGAAAGGGGTGTTTTCAGTACACAAATTATCTTCCGAAAATCCATTGAAATGAAAGGGTGAACGTCAATGCAAAGGGTGGCATGAATAGAAACTCATGGAGAAAGGGTGGGGAGAAGGAACGTGGCCGAAATTTGGATGAGTCCATTTCGAACACAAAAAACTTGGTATTTTCACGACCCTCCCAGGTTTTCTATCTGGGCATTAAAGAGTTAAGCACTTCAAGATCATTCACTTCCCCATGCCAAAGAAATTGCATTGTTCATTGCATTTGATATTGAAACATTTATGATGTGGTTTATAAATATATGCTTATTTAAATTGAGTGTAAATTCTGTTTCTTTGCAGAATCGATGTCTCAGAAGCTCAGTTTTCTGTTATAGGAATTCATTTAGTTACAGCTTATTTCGGGCAGAATGTATGGTGTTTGGAGGTAGGTTTAATTTGATAACTAGTTGAATGAGTCCAAGAAATAGTATGAAATATAAATATTGTAATATGTCCATACCTTAAAAATGATGCAAAGCTTGAATTTGTTTGGGTATACTAATTTATACCACATATTCATCAGAAAAATGAGTGGAGATAAAAAGTTTGTCATAAAATTCATTATTCACTTAACATATCAGCGTTGATAGCACTGAGGTGATTATTATTGAATTAAAAGCTAAATTTTTTGAAAGAAAGCCATTTTACAATGTTTTTCAAGCTAAATCAAGGAATAAATACAAGTTTAAAGTTCTTGTTAGATCAATGAGTTTTATCATCAACTAGCTGTAATACCCGGTGCTGCCTGGGTTTTCTTCAATTATTGGGAGGATTGAAAAAGTGACAAACTATTATAAAGGCATATGCATGTCGGAAACGCATTGCTAGGGAACCACAGGAACCAAAGTAAACATTCCAGAAGTGTGATTGTTGAGGCCCAAGAACCATTGTTGCCCACCAGTTTTTTTCCCATTTCGAGCGTTTGCCCTGCTCTGAGAAACTTTTAAAGTAGCCTTGTATATCATTCAAGTCGAGTCCCATTTGGTATACATGCAAAATTTGACGGTGATCGTCTAAAATTGTAGATTTGTACAGAGAACACATACCAATCTTTTTTCTACACTTGGTGCATACTTTCACACAATATGGTATTTTAATGTTCTCGCAGTAATTTTAAAACAAAAATCAAACATCGGGTCCCTCCTCCAAATCAGTTAAAAGATCTGTATACAATTTGAAATGCCCTATTACTTATATAGGTTGAAAGTACCCTTATATTGTAGTCTATGGATTTCTGTCTTTGTAATTGTCTTTGAATATATTTTTTGTAACTAATATAAATTTTTTTTTTGTTTTGTGAAACTAGAATCTTTTTGAATCTCATCATTATTATTTTCATTTGTTCCCAGTATTTCGGAATAGAAATGCGTCAAGCGTTGGTTTTCTGTTCTATTTTGACTCTGAGCAGGGTCATCTACTTAAACATTGGTTATATATTAGGCAATAAAACACCTTTGGATGAGTTTGCTGAAATTCCAAGGAAGAGTGTAAGTTACAGATCTCTTAAGCTATCACATCAAATTTCTTTATTTAGGGCTGAATTTCAATAAAATATAATAAAAATTATGAGCACTTCTCATCTCGGGAAATACATTCATAAGTATATACTGAATTGTTTAAAATGTATTGCCAACCCTATCATTGAGCTGGACCCCGATATAACAATTTCTGATTTAACTCTTCTTTTTTTTTTTAAGTTTCTATGCATTATTTATGTTAATCTCAACCCTGATGTAACACTTTTCCTTGATTCAACAAATAAAAGTGGTGGTTTTACCTGATTCGTTGAATCAGGGTTCGGCGTAATTTGATTTGTAATGAGCATATTAAATTTTTCATAAGTTTATTTTTTTTTATTTTCTCTTTTAATTTATAAATTTTAATTTCAGGGGTCCCAAATATGGAATCCACTTGTACCAGCTCTAGTGTTGAGCCTGTTTGCAGGAAGAGTGTATGGTGCTGGATTATTCACACTTAGCCCATGTATCTTTATAATCGCCTTTGGTTTTGCTTTTGCAAAAATTACCATGAAGTTGGTGGTAAATACAACTTTTCATAGAATAACACTTTTATCCTCAATTATGTTCTGAATACAAACAACGCATATTGTTTACAGTTTTATTGACTAATAACGTTTGTATGTTCATTCAGGTAACTAATGTGACTTCTGCTGATATGGATTATTGGGATAGCAGTCTTGTTGCTCCCTTACTCCTGTTTCTCAATACTTATCTAGGAATACTTCCTGCTTACACATCTCTTCTGTGTGGACTGGTAATTACATAACCATCTTATTTTGTTCAAGTTTTCAACTTGAGTTTACTTGTTTTACATATTTTGTATTCCTAACACAGTCAGAGAGTATGTTGAATACTTAATATACACTGCTGGCCACCGTAAATGCAACACCCTGAAGGAAGCATGCAAATAATATGAAATTTACAACATGCATTAGCGGAGGTGAGATATGCAAATGATTAGAATTTCAGCGCAGAGGCACATCACGCGCGCCTGTGGCGCCACTTCAAAGCGCTATTTAAGGCTTGGAGATTTCGACGATTTGAAGTACGGCAATTGTGTTTTTCTTGTGGTTTTTTCAAAAAAACGATCAATTATGCCTCGTAGAAAACAGCGATCATCTTTTGATCAAGTATCCGAGTTCTACAGAGGAAGGATAGTGGCATACCGAGATTGTGGATTATCTTTCAGGGAAATCGGCAGTCGTGTTGGACGAAACCAAACAACTGTAATGCGGATATGTGATCGTTGGATGCAGGAGGGTACGACGGACCGACGTGTTCGATCGCATCCACCTCAGTGCACCACTTCACGTGATGACAGGCGTATTGTGCATATGGCAGTGATGGATCGCTCAGCCACATCACGAACCATAGCACAGCACATTCAGTCTGTACCGCATCAACCAGTGTCTGCGCGTACCATTCGACGCCGTTTACAGCAGAGTGGTCTGTCCGCAAGACGTCCATTGCTTCGTCTACCCTTGACGCAAAACCACAGACGTCTCCGCCGCCAATGGTGCGGTGAAAGAAGGATGTGGACGGCACAATGGAATGAAATTGTCTTTACTGATGAGTCACGCTTCTGTCTGCAACACCACGATGGTCGGATTCGAGTCTGGAGATACCGTGGAGAGAGGATGCTGAACAGCTGTGTTATGCACTGCCACACTGGTCCTGCACCGGGTATTATGGTATGGGGCGGTATTGGATATCACTCTCTCACTCCTCTAGTACGCATTGCCGGTACTTTAAAAAGCCAGCGCTACATCTCCGAGGTGTTGCAGCCAGTTGTCCTTCCTTACCTTCAGGGCTTGCCCACAGCCATATTTCAACAGGATAATGCGCGACCACACGTGGCACGCATTGTCCAAAGGTTCTTCGTCAATTGCCAGATTGAATTGCTTCCCTGGCCAGCTCGCTCTCCGGATCTTTCGCGATAGAAAACATGTGGTCCATGGTTGCTCAACGATTGACCCAGATTACATCCCCAGCTGCCACACCAGATCAACTTTGGCAACGCGTGGAAGCTGCTTGGTCTGCTGTACCCCAAGAACACATCCAAAGTCTCTTTGAATCAATGCCCAGGCGTGTGGCAGCGGTGATCTCCAACAATGGCGGCTACTCTGGCTACTGATTTTGGCAGGAACCACACTTCACAGAAGTCTATAAATTTAATCATTTGATGCTTGGTCAACATGTTATCTACAAAATAAATATTGTTGCGATATCTCTTGTCTTTCTTGGTGTTGCAATTTGGGTGGCCAGCAGTGTAAATTATCAATTATAAAAACTTCATTTCGAATATCCATCTAAGCAGCAATGAATAAAAGAACAAAGATGGCTACTCCAGGAACTACATTTGGCTGGCGTAATTCAGAATATTTTTGCCAAAATTCTGTGAATTGTTTTTACAGCAGAAGGGGGAAAAAAATCCTCTGGACGTGTTCTGAGTCATTTAAGATTTAGTGAAACTGTTTATTGGAATTCAGCTTATTGGGACCCCCTAATATAGGCGTATGCAGAGTTTTCTCAAGGGAGGGGGGAGGGGGGTTCCAGATTTTTTCCCTGCAAAATAACACTATAATCTTGGCTCGGGGGTGGGGGGGTTAGAACCCCAACCCCTTTGCATGCGCCAATGCCCCCTAATATATTAAAATTTTTATCCTTGTGCTGATTTTTCAAAACCCTATCATCAGAATATATTGGTATAGATATTACTCATACATAATTTATACATTCATAAAAATGTGATTTTTTTTTTTTTTGCTATGTGCTGATTTCGAATGACTTCATCATTTTCACTTCCACATTTTCTATAGATTAATTGCATTACTATGTTTGAAAAGTTTCAGGACTAATATTTATTATGGAAGAATAAATACACAGAGAGAACCTGTTTATTTGGTGTTTCCTTTGAAATAACTACGGGCGCGGTAGCCCGGTCGATAAGATACTCGCCTAAAGTACCAAAGGATGTTTAGAGGTGTCGCGAGTTCGATACCCGGTTCGTCCTTGTCAGAAAACTTTCCTGGCACAGGGGTACAACAAAAACGGCGGCTTGACCGCAGCAAAAAATTGCTACTGCAGGGGGCCCCCATAGAGGAGTTAGCGTACCAACCTCTCGGTGAGTATAAGAAACAAGCCTGCCGTTCGGAATCGGCAATAAATTGTAGGTCCCGGTCTAATTAGCCCTCGTGTGCAGAAAATGATGGTGGTGCGACAAAAATGATCAAATGAAATAACTACCCCATGCAATTTATGTATTTTTGCCATTGTTCATGCAAAGATGTAAATGTAGATTGCAAGCCTTTTCTTGTCACTCCCACCAGTGTCTATTTTGCTGCTCTCTGCACTTATTTGGAACCTGAGAATCGTTACCAGTTAAGCAAATTCTTTATCACAGGGGGCAAGACCAGGGGAAATAAGCTGGTTGTAGAAGTATTGGAATGTGATGTTTCGACAGGTAATATGACACCAGGAGGGACCTGTGAAGTGGCACATTGTCGTGATGGAGCACCCAAGACTTGGGTGCTTTTATACTTGTTTACTGGTGAGGTGCATAATGGCACCTGCCCATGTATGTAGTATATCTTTCTCAAGCTCAATAAATGCTTAGGTTCCCCAGAGGCACCAAAGTCCTCAGGGACAATGTGCTTATATCACCGAGTGTGACAGAGCCTGGGTGTCTCTCGATTCCTATCACTATCACCCAAGACTTGGGCTACCAAAGATCTGGTCGCTTGCATCTCATCAAATCATACAGATACTTAAGGACTCACGGGTCGCTCTTGATGTCAGATTACTTGTCAAAACATAACATTCAGATACTTCCACAACCAGTTTGTTTTCCTGATCCATGAGACTTCTTTCTTTTTCCTAAGATGAAGAATTTGTTTAAGGGGGATGATTCTCAGATTCTGAAGTAATGCAAAGAGCAGCCATGAAGGCACTAGAAGATGTGACAAAAAAAAAAAAAAGCTTACAATCCGCATTTACATCTTTGTATGAACAATGTCAAAAATGCATAGTTGCATAGGGAAATTTTTCAAAGGAAACACCAAATAAACATGTTCTCTTTGTATTCCTACTTCGGTAGTAAAATAAGTCTTGGAACTTTTTGAAGGTAAGCAGTATATTTTCGCTGTTTTAATCTCACAATAAATCATTTATTTAAAAATTTAAAATTTTTAGGCTATTTGCAGCTATAAATTAGTTTTTCCCCCTTTTCTGTGATTCCGTAAAAAATTATACAATCATTTATATTTGAATCTGCTGCTCAAAAATGAATCTGAAAGTGAATATTTTTTTTTGGGCTGCAAGACTGCAGGGGTAGAAAATCTGCTACAATTGCTACAAGCTGTTACAATTTCTGACGTCTGCTACATTTTGTGATAATTTCCAGACATTTGCCACATTTTGCTACAAAACACTGAAACTCTTCAATTCTGTGCCATCTTGTGCCAAAAACAAAATTTTCCTCTCAGTAAACTTTGAAGTTACTTCACAATAGAAGCAGGCTTTGCGATAACATCATTTGTCCTCCCCACAATTTGATTGCTTCGGGCCACAAATAGAATTAGCTTCAGGCCCCCTCCCCAGAATTCAGAGTTCAAGCTTCCGACAACGTATAAAATAGGGTCAAACTATGCAAATTGCCACTTATCCGCAGAACAATGAAAAAACCTTCAAGTGATATTTCCAGCTATTTTTTTATGAAAAAAAGTTGACTCCTTTGATTTATGCATTCCTTGCGTTAATTATTTTTTAAATTGTGTTGATTTTCCCTGACTGGCTGTATTTGACAAAACATTCATGTATCCTTTAACAGAATGGAAAAAAGTTCACAAAAGAGCCTTTTATCGCACTTGGAAAACAGCAATGACAAATCTGTCTTCACCATCAAGAGTTGTGACGCAAAAACTGTCTGTAAATTCAGGGTGCCTACAATCATGGAAAAGTGACAAAATCTTGGAAAAGTAACAAAATGAGGAAAGGATCATAAAATAAGGGGAAAAAAGGGAGTGAAAACAGATTGACAGATGTACTCGGATTGAATTTTTTGTCCTCCCCCCCCCCCCTTCTTCTGAGCTAACACTGTTTTTTAAAGTAAAAAGTAATCTTGTGTATCCTATGCATATATGTATATAAAAACTGTGTATTTTATTTGCTAGTGTATTTCAGTTCTACAAAGCTGATAAATGCTGATGGCTTTCTTTCTTTCTCATCATACACCAACTCTTTCATGTTGCCTCAAGGCAATTTACCACAGAATGAATTTGATCTGAATTATTTCTCCCATGAAATTGCACTTCTAATGTATAGAACTCTAGTATTTGAATGTTTTTATGCCTTTCAATTCCAGGTGGTGTGACTAGTAATGGTTTTCACACCAACATATTGTGAAGATGCCATCTATCAATAGTTGCCTGAGGTTTATGAGGGGGAATTTTTTTCTCTGTGTATCTCTAGAGTTGTAGGGCTGATGGAGCTCGCACTGTCTGTTGGAAACCTGCTGGGCTGAATTACTTGTTTAGCTGATGGGGTTCACTGTCTGTTGTAATTTTCCCATTGATCAGCTGAGATGAAATTACCCAAGATTGTCTGATTGCATCAATTTGCTCTTTGCTACCAAAAATGACAACCAGCCACATCACCAGTCGGGTAATTTCATCCCAGCAGATCAGTGGAATTGTTCCAAACATATAGTGAACTCCATCAGCCATTCACATTCAGCGAACAGCAATCCACCACAGCAGAGCAGTTTAAGCCAAGCCTATGCATAAATATGAGATGAGATCTCGAAACTATCTCATCTAGTCTCAAAAGATCTTGCACTGCAATATCTGTTAACCCCAAAGCAGAATATGCCGATATGTGCGACGTACGTCGCAGAACAACCAGTGCTGTTGCAGAACAATCTGAAATTTTTTTTAAGAAAAGTGTAAAAAAACGCTATTACGTATATGCAAATTTTTACCGCAGAACATTTTCAGTCAGCTGAGGGCTCGTTGCAGAACATCGCAAAACATTCAGCTTTGGGGTCTGCAAACTCCTACTGATGATGCCTGTGGAGAAATGCAGAGTGCAAAATCCAACTTATGGTGTCTTACTGTAGTCTGAAAAACTTGTACTCATCAGACAATGGCCATAGAAACCTTGATCAGATATTTAAATCTCAGAGTGTTGTGTAAACGTAATCAATTTAAGAATGATATTCCAATATTTACTGTTTTTTAGTGCTATGGTGAAAAATTTGAGAAACTTTTTATTATTTATTCTTTTTGAGTTAAAAATTTTATTTCCATTTTGAAATTCACAGGTTTATAATTTGATGGATTTGGCAAGGTATTTCACCTATGCCAGTTGGGATTTTCGAGAAGCACTTGATCTGTGGATCTTCAGTCTCAAATATATGCCTGGTCATCCAAAATGTCAGAATGGCAATAATGGTTTCTATATGAATGGCTTGAACAATAAAGATATTAAAGACTCTGCTAGAAAGTCAAAAATTATTCCCCAGACTAAATGAAGGATCTGATAAAGGTAAATATCAGAACATTATAAATAATGAAAACAAAATCAATTTTTTTTAAATAGTGTTTAATTCAAAAGTGTTATTAGAGTAGATTATCTCTCCTGTTTATTTAAAATAGAGTATTCTGGGTAATCAAGGGTTGTACAGGACCATGACCACATTGAATTGCTGAAAACACTGATTATCTCTAAAACACCACAAGACACATAAGATGTTTGTTTTACCTAAAAAAAAAAATAAAGTGTATTCAAAAACAGATACCTGAGAGTAGTGCCCTTCTAGGAAAGTAATTTTAGTGAGCCTTCAAGACTTTCAGAGGACTGACCTATTCCTATGACATGACTTCCTATACTCTATATTGAATTCATTGTAAATATATGCATAATTTTGAGAAAAACAAGGTCCACATCCAGGCTTGACTTCTGAAATGAACTTCACTTATATAGAGACTATTGGCTGTTCTTAATGAAGTTATAGTTGAACTTATTCTCATGTGATAAAAATAATTAATCCTTTGGACCCCTATGTATTCATATGCGCTACTACTGTTTTCAATTGAATGGCTTAATTCATTATAAATCAGGGCTGTCAAGACCCATGACCCCTTTATAAGGGAGATTGGCAGAGGTCATAGTCCTGGAACCCTGAGATGAACATTATCATTTTTGTAGGGTTTTTTTAAATATAAGTTTACTATTGATGGGCCTTGTGAAAAATTCTGGCCTGGGTGGATCTGGCCAAGACCTCATCCTAAGAATCAAGATCCCCTCCAAGACCTATTCATATGAAAAATGTAACAACATTTTGTGTTTTTTGAAGAGAATGGAAAGATGGAAAGTTTTTCATATGTTACGAACTTTTAAAAATTTCACCATCTCAGATTATTCAGAACCTGAAACTTTGACTCAAATTATTGAGATTGCACTGTATGTACAAACTATCTTGGCTCCCCACATCCTGCGGGGGGGGGGGGGGGATCTTAATGAAGTCTCCTCTAGAGTGAATTTATAGTGTGAAAAAACAGAACACACGTGCGATGAGAATCATCTCAAGGCCACCACTCTCTCAAGCTACTACTTTACCGCACACCAACTCCAGTCATATTGCCATATGACAACTTCCGACCAACTGAGTTGGGTCGGAAATGAAGGCAATATCTATCAGTGGTTGGCCAAGGCTCGATGGGTAAAGAACTTGTTTTCTATGTTCTTCTCCTGGATCAAACACGTGTACTCTGACGGTGATATTCATGGTGGAAGACAGGCATCTTACCACAGCACCACTCGTGTGTGAGCCTCAGGCAGAAACCCTGTCAGCTCACCCTTGTAGGGGTCATGTAAACTATATAGTGCTTCCCAAAGTTCCATCCATCCATCCCTTGGAGAAAATGGGAATGGATCAAAAGATTTGAAGCAGCTGCACGTGCAATATAGGATTAAATAGGTTTGATTTTAAAAAGGATTGGGGAAATGATGGTAAAAGAATTCATGGGGGGGGGGGGGTAGAAAAAATAAGTTTAGAAGATTGCAATGAATCAATTGGTCTGGAAGGCATCAAATTAGTCTTGATATATTGCAGATATGGAAGTAGGGAAGGTTTTAGATTTTACGAGAAACTTTTTCTTATGAAGGTTTTAACAACTAACTGATGCAAAGATGAATTCAGACAAACCTTTTCTTGAAAAGCAAAAACTTTTTTAATAAATAGATCAGTAACTTTTCAATCAATATTTATGTTGATTCTTGAATTTGGATTTTCTCTCTGCTTTGTTTTTAAGTTCATTCTTTTCTGAATTTCAGAAGTATGTCATATTTGAAGTGTGGCGAATGAATAAACGGTGGATAAAAGTAATTGGCTGCTGAAAAATCAGTTCTTTTTCCCTTTTATTTGTAATTCAGAAATCTTATCAATATATTATCTCATTTGCAATGTTTCTGTTGGTATCTCAATGTTTTGTTTGTTTGTTCTCATTTCAAAGGATAGAGGAATAAATCATGAATTCTCTGTATCAGTAAAATTTCAGTTTTTAATTTCCAAATAATCAAGACAAAAGTTTATTTCGATAGATACCTGCTTGAGACATAAAAACAAAAATTTTGTTTGTATAATTTTAACATGAAAATGTTTTCGTCATGATAGATGTTTCCCAAATTCAATAACAAGTTTTTTTTCATTGGGACTCCGGTGTTGATAAACAGAAGCTTTGATCCTGAGAGCTATACTATATTGTATCAATTTTATCCACATAAGTCTGCGATGCATATATTTTGAGATGTCAACTTGAAATTTTACCTCAATCCTTTGAAGATTTACCTTGTTCCTTTTTCCATGTGATTTTTACATGCAGATTTTTTCCTCTTATGGTTGTTAGATTATAAACACTACTTTATGTAACAGTCTGAAATGTTTTTATATGAATTTTCAGGAAGCATTTGATTTTAATTTCTTAAGAAACTACTCCTACTGGTTAGTGTTAGTTCACCTTTTGTGTGCATGTATATTAGGACAATGGGGGGGGGGAGAAATTTTTTATATACCGGTGCCATCAACTAGTGTAATTACTCGTGTGTGATATACATTGTCAACTTATCATGTGAGAGGATATTTATGTTGTACAAATATTTATTTGTTTTTGTGGGGAACACATGGGTGCATTTTTCCTTTTGTATGTGTGGCTGTCATAAAAGCATATTTTATTTATTATCTTATGTGAGATAGCGCATCATATGATCTTATATATGCACGAGCTTTAAGTGTGTGTGTGTGTGTGCGCGTTCTGTTAAAAATGTTTTTTTTTTTTTGTTATATGTGTGAAATTACAGCATTCCCTAACTGACATTCACGACTTTATGAAATCATTTTTGTTTTAGGATTTGGCTTAAATTTTTTCCTAAAATAAGGACATGAGTGTTTGTCTTTTTGACTTGAATATCAATCATTAAAACTTGTTTTTGTAATATGATTCCACAGATTTGATAGTTTTTTTTTCCTTCAAAATGTATACTCTATGTATTTTCTATGATTAGAAAGATGGTTATTTTTATAGATGTCCTATGGCCTTTATTTCTATGATTTATTTTGTGTTTTGTGGCTTAGCAGATTCAAACCATTGTTTTAACATTTAATGTAAGGTTCCCACGCTTTACGTGATTAATTAATTCCGCCAAATAATCCCTTAAAGTGAGTTGCATTCAACATGGGTAAGATAAAGATAGATAGAGTTTCTTCAGAAGGATGAAAAAATAAACTCCAGCATAAAAATATATTTGCATTGTGATTATATAAATTATTCAAAACTATATAATTAATCTAAAAAAATTACTCTTGATGAATGAATTTGATTAAAATTTTTTATTTCCATCTCTCTTCATTTGGAATGGGGAATGGATTGGTACTCTTGAATGGATTTTTGCCTCTCCTGAAGTGACTGGAATGATGATAGGCTGATAGCTTTTTTTCTAATGAAACAGTCAATATTCAGTGGACAGACGGCATCCTTTGTTTCTTCTATAAAATTGCTATATCAAGCCAGAAAATTCTGAATCTCTCTCTAAGATATAATAATTCTAGTCTCATTCTGACCATTTTCTGTGATTACAATTTTTGCTGTATTATCAATGTTACCAAAAAAAGGTTATTACTGATCTCCGGTGAGTTGGATTTGAGTATGTCTTCCTCATTTGGAGGGCTCAGAAGCCAATCAGTGTTAGACAATAAACATTAAAAATGAGATAAAAGGATCTTTTTTAAGGGATCTTTTTATCCAATGATCAGTATTACTGGCACTGTTGGAATATAAAGACAATGACTTGAATGCCTTGGCACCTGAAAGTTTTAACAATCAAGAGGCACTTGCAAATCAAAAGTAAAGTCATTTTGAGAAAATTTAGTTACACTGATTGGTTTCTGAGCCCTCCATGTGTCTCATCTACATCCTCAAATCTAATAAATTTTGATTTTCCAACCGTGGCATGCCTTTAATTCGCAATCTGATTTTCAGTTTTAAAATCATTAGAATCACACCTTAGGGCAAATTCCATAGGTTATGATTTTTGGAGTCAACTTTTCAAAATTCTGTAAAGCAAGGGGTGTTTGTATTGGTGAATTCACCCAATCCGTTCATGCTTAATTTTGTAATGGGTATCTTTGTATTTTTCCACCAATTTCCAATTTATGGGTGTTCGTTTTTTAAGTTTTCCTCTCTAAACTATGGTGTTATACATTTATGTACTTAGATTTATTTTCCTTATAAAAAATGTTATTACTATAATATAAATACACTAATATATAACTTAGTAAGTGTAACTATGCTCTGTAATTTATCTTGGTAGTATTTTGTATGACATATATTAAATTGTCTATACTGGCACAGGCTTCTGCAATGAACATCAAAATTACAGTTTCTGATTTGAAAATCAAAATTAAAAAACAAAAAAAAATGACATTTTGATGAAAAAGTTGAATGTAACTAATTTATATTAAAATTTAATCTATGATGGGGTTCTATAAGATTTATTGCAAAAATTTCCTATAATGGAAATGTTTCTACAGAAAGATATTTTCAAACAAATCATGATTTGGATCACAAAATTAATCAATTATTTCATGCATGTAGGTCAGATGGTAAAATATACGTATCATATTTAAAAAAAGTTATAAATTGAAAATTCTTTGTGTATTATTGAAACCAACACTTAGTTCAACCCATAACTGGTGAAATCTCAATATTAAGATACTCTGCAAGCCAAGACAAAATATCATTATAGAGAGATTGATGTCAAACTGCTGCATTTTTTTTTGATATAACAGAGTATAAGCCTTTCCAAACAAGAAAAAAAATCATTCTGTGTAGAGGGAATTTATTATTATATTGAGTATAATTGTAATGAGGTTTCATTGTATCATGATTAGGGGCCGCTCAAGTATTACATCATCATCGATGGGGGGGGGATGTTTCTGATTTGCTGACTTTTGATGACGGGGGGGGGGGTTTGTACTTTGGTGGCTGAGTGGTGGAGCCCGCCCTGACTGTAGCCGCGTAACTAGGGGGGGGGGTTGGATAATGCTTATGTCAGCAACCACCCTTTATGAAAATATGAGTTAGGATTCAGAGGGACAGAGCTGATGACGAAATTTTGCTGACTAGGGAGGGGGGGGGGGTCAAAAATGGCTAAAAAATTGCTTACGTAATACTTGAACGCCCCCTTATGTGATTTACTCTGGATGCGACTAATATTTGTTCTTGCTTATATAAGTTCATCTGCTGTAATTGGCATATGTTTCTGTAATGAATTACCTTTCCTCCAGAAATTTAGTACTAGATTTAAGAATTCTGTGGGGGAGAGAGGAAAAATCTTCTAACATATTATGTGCAATTTTTGGATAGTTGAAAGTGATTTGTTCACATATTCTTTTTGAAGAATTTTTTGTGTATTGGTGATGGATTGACTCATTTATTAATTGGCAGCTTTAATAATAATTTTAATGCAATATGTACTAATTCCAACAAATCTGATTCAATAAAGCTGCTCAAAAATCATTTTAAATTCCCATGCATAAAAGCCAGCATACTGCAATGTGTTTATTATAAGTATTTTATATTAACCCCCTTTATATTCCAGTTTTTATTCATCCAATAATAATTTTTACTTTATACATTATCTTAAAGTATTCAGTCATATACTTTATATGTCATCTGCATGTGCTGTTGGATCATTATCTTCGAATGGTAATAAAGATTGGTTTCCAATTTTTGCTGTTGATATTTGATGCAACTAAAGAATATGTGTTGAATGAAATTCCTAGGTTTATGACATATTTCTTCTGTGCAAACAGACATATTTCTTCTGTGCTTACTTTCTTATAACACATTTCTCCATGAAAAAATATCTTAATGATGTATTTTTGTGCTTCAATATTTTACATTGTGTTTGATAAATTAAAAATGTCTTGAAATGAGGGTTTAATAACATTAATAAAATTTATTTCCTACAGTTCCATATGAAATAACTCATGTTTTCCTTTCACGCCTCTTTTTTTAAAGTATTTTAGATCTTTTGTATGAGTGCAGTTGTCCAACCTTTACACAAGGGAAAATTTTTCAATGTTTGTTCTGTGAACATGATCCTTGTATAGTGTTTACAATAAAATTAAAAATTTGTTTTATTTGTCTGTGTTTTAAATTAGGAGAGCGCTTTTACCTTCTCATGGACATTTACAAGATATCTCGCCTCGAAACAATCTTATTTCCACAATGATGAGCCCAAAGAGCCTTTTGAATACAGATTCTCCTGAAAATATGTGTGTTTCCCACCCCCATTCCCAACCTAACAGATCAACTGCCTATCTTTTGTTCTAAATTTGAATACCCAAGGAATTTTTATGTGTTTTTGTTCCTACCTAAAGTTTGTCAACCTCCAAAATTTTGCCAGCAGGGCGGCTGCCCCTTTGTCTATAATTAAATTCCGTCTTTTCTCAGCCTTGCGATCATGGAATGTACACAGCTTGCATAAAATTTCTTGCATATCATTTGGAATTTCAACCCTTACACTGATTTCTCCCGTGGACCTGCTTTTCCGAAAAATTTTGTTGCAATTTCAGAAAGCAACTGCTTTATTATATATGCTTAGTAAAACAACAGCATTAAGTACGGATACGGTATTTTGCTAATCTAAGGATGGGATGATGTAGAACTCACATTTGCAATCATAGATTGCGTAAAAAATTTCGTTGGAGCACTTTAATATATTGCGTGATCCTTTGGTCGCAAAACACAGTCAAAGTATTTTTGGGAAATTTTCCGTTACAGGGTACAAAATTTTCCTTTGCGTTTCCGCGTTAAATAAGTTCTGTTTAATCCATGTGGTTTTTTTTTTCACATTGAAATCACGGGACCACGGTTTTTCCCGTTGAAGACAGGTGTCCGCTTAATACAGGTTCCGTTAAAGACAGGTTTACTGTACTATGTTTCTTGATCAACATTCAAGAGAGTTATCCACATTTGAATTTCGGAAATGTTCCTTTTTGGAAGAAAATTAGTGGAAATGTTACCTTTTGATTAAAATTTGAGCTTGTCAAAGTCTGAAAAATTGGAAATTTCTACCTCTCCTGTTGATTCCAGAAGGTTTTAGCTAACCCAGGAGGGTACCCTTACTGCCCTCTCGTCATTAACATAAGAAACACGACCATTCTACAGTAGAACCTCCCATAATGGACACTTCCATTAGCGGACACAATTTTCAATTACTCGACGGGACTCGATGTATCTTATCCAGTAACGGACACTCTTACCGGACAAAATTTTCGGTCTCATAGGTGTCCATTATCTAGGGGAAAAGTACCGAAGTGTATGAAAAAGGTGGATATGTTCTGTTTTTAATAGGAAACGACTAATCTTGACGACAATGAACCTTGCTTACACCGTCAATGACACCCTCGGATGTAATGAAAATTTTTTGTCATTTTTGTTTCCGTTTCACAATGACGTTTTCCTAAGAAATTCTCAAGATGATCACATCCAGAAAAATGTTTTTCTATTGTTACATTTATACGTACAAAAATAGGATTGATTACATGTTTGAAGCTCCGAATTGATCATTGTACACAACATTTCCGAATTTTTCCCTCAAGATTTTTTCTCATAAAAATTTCCCTTTTTTTCAACGAAGGATGCTTTAATTCCTAATCTTAGCTAGAATAAGAACTGACGGTAATTTGCATTGTTTTTGAATTTTGTTATAATGAATATGACCAAATATTCATCTCACATATTTGCCGAATTCAATTTTTGCATGCAATACATTTTACATTACACTCGCTGTAGCACTGTATTTCTCGGCAAAGTTTAATTATTCATAGCGGTCATATAAGCAATATTTGGCCATTTTGTCGACATTTAGCTACACGTTTAGCGAGAATCGGCAATCTCCCATATACACTCATTGCCATAAAAATTTGCGCACCAAGAAATAACTGTGGGATCGAAACGAAAGTTGGCCTGAAGGTACATGTGGGGCAGATATGCAAATGATTAGAAATGCAGCGTGATTGCGCATTGCGTAATGCCACTAGAGGGCGTTGAACTTCGTTCTCCTTGGAGTATAAAACAGGTAAGCAGAGCTTGCTGGAGTGTATTTAATCGTTTGCAAAGGAAATGCTGAGGTAGACATGCCGTTACGCCGCCGTCGAAGACCATATGAGCAGTTGTCAGAGTTCGATAGGGGAAGAATCATCGGGATGATGGAAGCTGGGTGGTCAGCTCGTCAACTAGGCCGTTCTGATTTTACTGTGAGGAGGTGTTGGGACCAGTGGACAGAAGAGACGTCATTTGCACGGCGACCAGGTTCAGGACGCCCTCGACAGACCAGTCGTGGGCGTCCTGAACCTGGTCGTCGAGAAGACCGTCACACCATCCGAAACGCACGCGTAGAGCCAACTGCCTCATTGGCCGCTATCCAGACACAGGTAGCAGCTTCACTACGGGCCCCTGTGTCTTCCCGAACCATCGCAAGGCGCCTGGCTGAAGGACATCTGGTATCGCGGCACCCATTACGTGTGCTGCCAATGACACCCGCCCACCAACGCCTCCGTTTGGAGTGGTGTCGAGCACGACGGGATTGGACTGCAACGGAATGGAACCAGGGCGTCTTCAGCGACGAATCGAATTCAACTTAAGCAGTGATGACAATCGTGTTCGTGTGTGGAGGCCCCGTGGTGAACGCTTCAATCCTGCCTTCGCTTTGCAGCGACACACCGCTCCCACAGCTGGTGTCATGGTATGAGGTGCCATTGCTTACGATACACGGTCACCCCTAATACTGATCCATGGCACAATGACAGCCCAGCGGTACGTCCATAACATCCTTCAGCCACATGTGTTGCCACTCATGGCAGGGCTCCCAGGAGCCATTTTTCAACAAGACAATGCTAGGCCACACACAGCAAGGATGTCACAAGACTGCCTCCGCCACATTACCACCCTTCCCTGGCCTGCTCTATCCCCAGATTTGTCACCAATCGAGCATATCTGGGATCATTTGGACGGCAAGTTGAACACCCTACGAGGTTGGTCGAACTAGAGGCGCATTTGCAGCAACTGTGGAACGAGATGTCTCAGGACATCATACGGAACTTGTATGCCTCAATGCCCGCTCGTATCGCATCGCGCATTCGCGCTAGAGGGGGGTCCAACAGAGTACTAAAACTTCTGTTCATCTGTACTTTTTTCTGCAATAAATGATCCTTTTTCTTGGATTTTCTAATCACTTACTTATATCAACGTAGTACTTACATGTGTAAAATTTCGTTTCATTTTGACGACTTCTTTTGGGTGCGCAAATTTTTATGGCAATGAGTGTATATTTATTTTATCCCAATTTTCCTTATTTTTCTTAATCCAATTTGAGATCACCCTGGTCACAAATAAACAAAAACTTCATGCACAGTATTTGATTGCCTCTGAATGAATTTTCGATCAAAAAGTATCTGTTATGTCAGAAACGATACTTCGGTCATAATGATAAAAATTTCAAAAATCTTCGCTATAACCGAGTTTGATTGTATATTTTCTGAAGTAAAAGAGTCCTCGTAAATTAGAAAGCCCTGGTGGAGGGGGGGGGGGGGTCTTATCCATGAAATGCGGAAATTTGGCCAAGCTATTATACCCAGTTAAGACCGTTTAATATAGATTATCTATTTTTTCAGACCATATCGCTAGTGGTCACTTCTTGTACATGAAACACCCGTAACGCGCCACCCTTTCCGGCGTGCACCAATTCGTTAGAAATTCTCTAAAGCGGTGATTTCCGCGTGGGGCAATTTGAGATTTTAGGGGGTCAATTTGCGTTTTATATGAAGACTTGGAACCTTCCGAGCTCTTCTTTTTCTTTGTATCAGTTCAAATTTTTAATTTTTAAACTATTTCTTGATGACTTCTTTTTTTTATGCTTCTCTTCTAGTGGAAGGGGTTTGACTTAGGGTTTCTTAATGTTTTGTGTTCCGCGGAAAATTTGTGTCAGTAAGATAAGTCCACGGACCCCTATGCCAATAAAATGAAGAAAAATGAAGGCCGCGAAGTTCCTTTAAACCTGTATATCCTGAAGGCACTTTAAAGTACCTGGTTGTATAATTTGTTTTGAGCTAACTAATTGTTTCAAAAACATTGTTTTTGTCTTTAATTAGAACTAAAATGACCTACCAAATAATTGACATGATATCTATTCATTATTATTATTATTATTACATTTATACTTTTATTTTAATTTATTATAATTTCTTCTTATTCTACTTTTCACAATGTCAAATATAAAGGGTTAAAAAATAATCTGCGTATAGCAATGTAAAAACGATGAGTTAATTGTTTTCTCATCGAAGCGCACAGACCCCTGAAGTTTCTCCGAGGAACCCTGATTAAGAGAGAGAGAGAGAGACCACTGCTGTTTTTTGACTAAGTAAAAGTAACAGAAATGGGGAGGGGGGCAAAGACCCCTGGTTTTGAAATTTAAGGAGGTAAAGCAGAAACTAATGTTTTTTACATTTTACAAAGAGAAAAAATCTTTGTTATGAAACTATGAAGTTTCACCGGAGGGGGGGGGGGGTTCACCTCTTGAAAAACGTACGGGGGGGGGGGCATCAGGATTTCAGATATGCTTTGGTGGAGCATGGTCTAAAAAAGATTGGGAAACATTATTCTCTATAGGAATGTTTAGGCCGGTGGTCCGCTGGAAACTACTAGTAGCAAAAACAATTTACGTGTATGCGAAAAAATTTTATAGTGGTCTTGCGCATACGCGCGACCTACTTTCGTTCGTCGTATCTTCCAGTGGACGACGGCCTTACGAGAAGCATGTGCGGTTCAGTAGTTGTTATCACTCGAGTTCCGACCTGATTGAAAAATAATAGTAAGAGCATCGAATCACAGTCGGGCTTCACTTATAATGAAGTACGAAAAAATAGTGAAAAAATATTGTACTCATGTACGTGAACTCCGTTACATCCTTACCGACTTGATAAGCAATATGAAGTTTATGGAAAATTGAAAAACTTCGTTATATGTGAAAATTCGTAATATCCGGGTTCGTATATAAGTGGGAGTGACTATCTTCCTATGGAGAAGACAACGAAATCATTATACTGTATGTGAATTTATAGAACTCATACTTGCGAAAGGTAAATGAGCAATGGCGTCGGAGTCGGAGGTGCTGTAGGTGCTCAAGCACCCACGGTAATTTCTGCTATAGGTACGAGCGCAGAATTGATTTGAAAATTAAAATTTCCTTTATAAAGGCACGTATACATTAGCGCGCAGATCATGAAATGATCACCCACAAGTTTGAATGAGCACCATGGTCCCCACATCCTGAAGTAGAGCCCCTAGGCTGGGATCTTTTACGCCCCCCCCCCCGACCAGACATTCACGGGGCCTCTTCATGATGAATTTATAGCGTGAAAAAACAAAAAAAATTATTAAAATCCTCCCGGACCCCAGGGTTGGAGCCTTGTCAGCCCACCCCTTGTGGGGGCCATGATGAGCACCCACAGGTTTGAAACACTTCCGACGCCCCTGTAAATAAGGATTCATCAAATATCAAAGCATTTTGTGTTCAGTGTACGATGCATATATTTTCTAAAGATTAGCTGAAGTGTAAAAGACCTATGATTGTGTATGCGTATATTGTATATAACTTTATATAAAACATTTTGTATAAATTTTACATGCATGACAATAAATGATACAGCTGAAAAAAAATTGACTGAAAAAATACACAGTATATAAAAAGTTTTTTCAAAAGAAATTTTTCTCAAAAGACGTTCGAAAGAAAGGAGAACCTCGGTTTGTTGTTTTTCTTTGGAGATAAGACTTTTTGTTTTTAGTATATGTACCTATTGAAAGAGTGTTTTCCCCTTTCGCTTTGCCATTTAGCCGCTGGACACACGTAAAAAAAAACAGGTTTTCGGCACTAATTTTTCTCGTCTTTCCTCGGTCAGTCTCCTTCTCCCTCTCTTCTACCCACCTTTTCCTGCGGTAGAAATAATAAACAGGCAATTGTGTGTATAGTCTACACACGCCGGAATGGCCTTGTGGCCGAGTAACTTACTGCTGGCACAGCAGCATCTTTGCCCGACTCTCTCTTGACTTTTCCTCGTTGGTCGTCTTGAAATTTTTTCCCCACTTGTTTACGATCGCTTTGAGCGCGTGTTTTCATCAGTTTTCCTTTAAGAAAAATAAAGAAAGGAGGATTGAAAAATTTTTCGTTTTCCTTTAGAAACTAACAACTGACGCATTCGTCGCAGCCGATTATCCTTTAGTTCGATTGATCGGTTTTCTTTGATCAACCTCGTAACTGGATCTGGATCTTCCCTTTGCAAATGGATTCTAAAGGGAACGGTGAGTGTTGATTACCTTGAAATATCTATCATCTTACTTAATCAGTTCGAAAAAAACAAAAACATTGAATAATTTTTTTTTTCACTTTGAATAAATTGGTAATTACAGTATTGATTTACACGTCGTCGTATTGCTTACTCATTGCAAATCCCGATTATATATATACTATATGTATTATATATTATAGAAAAACAGATCGCATCGGTTAGGTTAAACTCATTTTATTTCTTTCGTTATAATTAATTTTAATTTTTTTTCTTTCTAAAGCTGGGATTACACTATAAAACTTTTATAAAACATCTTTTATTAAACTTTTATAGTGTAATTCCGGCCTTAAAATGCGTTTTCAATTCAATACTCAATTTTAAAAACAGAAATTTTTTGGTTCGTGAAATACGAGAGCCATTATAAGAATGACAATACAGTTAATCAATGTTATAGTCAATGTCTTCTATTTCCCGTATCATTATCTGCATTATTGAATCTTTAGTTTTAAGTCGGCATTACAGTGTAAAAGTTTTGGAAAAGTTTTTTTTGTAAAACTTGAAAAACACAACCAATAAGCGTAGCTGTTTCATTCGAGTGAATGTAACCAATCGGTTGTTTTTTTAAAAGTTTTTTAAAAGATCTTTTATCAAACTTTTTAATTGTAATCCGGCTTTAAAAAAGTTCATATTCGTCATTATGATATCGTAATATACATATCAACCTGTAGGAGCGAAACAAGTTAGGTCGGTTAGATGCACCCCTACTGTAGCAAAAGATGTTCAGATGTGCCGTGACTTTGGTACCCAGGGCCGAAACTAGGGGTGGGGGTGACTAGTGTCCCAATTACTGGACCGGGAGGAAGGGTGCTGAGTTTACTCCCCCCGTTAAAAAGTACGGTGAGGGATGTGCCAAAATGAATACAGGCCTCCGGCAACAGAGTAAATTCGCATTTATAGTTGCAGTCCTGTCGATTCCCGATCAGTTTTTGTCAGAATCCTTCCTGACATGGAAGTACAAACGGCAAAACGACGGCAGATCAGGCACAGACCATCCGGCCAGTGCCATCTTAATGCATGGGTCCACCCGGGCACGGCCCGGGGGGCTCAAGAGAAGAGAAGCCTCACAAAACTGAGATTGGGTTGAAATTTTCTAGAATTTATCAGGTAGGGCCTCAGAAATACCACTTGGCCCGGGGGCCCATGATGCTCTTGAGACGGCCCTGCATTCGGCGAGACATTAAAAAAAAAACTCAGTTAAAACCCTCAGTAGACATAGTTCTAATTAACCCTCTTGAGCAGAAAAATGTTTCATATTTTTTTCAAAACCAAGTTTTCTCTAAGTTAGTGATACCTTTACTGCATGCAGAATATCTGAGACATTTCATCATTTCGTATACGTTTCATGATTTCGGACGGTAACTAGGTGAGGGATGGGGGGACTGGTGCCCCGGATGCTGGACAGAGAAGGGCGTTGGATTTTCCTTTTTTCGGGTCAAAATTACGGGGTGGGGGGGGGGGGAGTCCGCCAAAATAAATACTAGCCCCGGGGGACAGAGTAACTTTCCGTTTCTAGTTGCGATCGTGACCTTAAGTATAAGTCTCTCCGCAGAGAGTTGGCAGCCCTTCAATATGATACTTACAAAACACGAAAATCCAGACATCTACCATTTTTACTTCAAAATGTACGACAGTTGGCAGTACTGGTATAATACGAAATAAGCATAGCTCTGACAACATGAATACGTTAGGCCACGCGCGCGCGCACACACAAAACTCGTTCTTGCGTTCATTTCTCCGAGGAATGTTTAGGAGGTGCATGTACGGCTAAGTAGTAGTAATAGAAGTAAGCAAGCCCTGATTTTCTCGAATATTCTCGTATGTTTCCTCTTCACTTTGAAATTTTAGCTTTTCCTTTCATGTTGTCTGTCTTTCAGCTTTTTCTTTTATTTATCTGTCACTTTCAATTTTTTTTTGATTTCTTAAAGTCAAGTTAGACCATTGTATGACATATACAATATTTTTTCACAAGATTTTTTGTAAGAAATTCAAACTGGTGGGTCCACTTTCAAAAAATGGCATCCAACAGTGTGGTGGGAGTCATAATTATTCACAAAATAACAATAGGTCATAGCGCACGAGTGAACATTTTTTCCCTTTACTGGTGGGCTAAATAGAAAAGGTGGTAGGCAAAAAACACTACTAGTTAACGTGTTAAAAACGGCTTGGAAAAGTTCTCGAAGTCATACGAAAATCTAAGTGAAAATGAAATAATAGTTAGATCGGTATTTTCCCTGGGGGCGATAGAAGCTACAGGTATAACATGGGATCCAATAGGTTGTCTTGGGTTAATGCGCAATGAGAGGGAAAAAAATTCTGCAGAAGGGGGCGATGGAACAAAAAGTTTGGGAAAGTATGGGTTAGATTATAGTTTCCAAAATTATTTTATTCCATCTTCCCCCATTTTCAGAATTTTTTTTTTCTCTCATCACTTTCTCAAATCAAGCAAATCCATAGGCTCCTATGTTATACCCGTAGCTTCTATCGCCCCTTCCCCTGGATCTTTCCATCTTTCCCCGGGGGTGATATTGTCCACTTTGGGAAACATCGGGCTAGATGGTTACCTAACTTAAATACTGTATAATTCCTTTCTCAGGGCGGAACCACAGGCAGGCAAATAAGGCAAATGCTTCCTCCGGGTGGCAAATTTTAGGAAATACCGTTATAAAAGCATCAAGATTTGCAATGATGGGGATGGAAAAATCATGGTGGCCCTCAGTGCCGTAACTAGGCAGGTGCACCTGCACAAGGCCCTCTTGAAAGGGGGCCCAGAATGGACCTAAATGGGCCAGCGGGAGCCTAAACGCAAATTCTTGCACAGGGACAGAAATGGCTAGTTATGTTACTGGTAGCCTATCCTCTTTCCCCACAAGAATACTAGTTACGGCCTTGCATTTCGGTTGCTTTTATTAGCCAGAAGAAACTTTGCAGTATAGCCAAACTGTAGAAGGAGCAAAGGATGCAGCTTCACTGGGACGAAAAATATTACGGGCCGTTAAACGAAATCAAAATGCATTGACTATAGGTATTGTTTTTCGAGTTTTTATATACAATATACACATATAACTGCTTTAAAAAAACGACTTGAAATTCGATCAATTCACAGATACGCCATAACGAAAATGTAAGTCCTACCTCTTATAAAGAAACCCTAATATGTACAGTATATACACATATTATTATTGCATATACGTAGAAGGCCGCTAGATTGCTTTTCACACGGGATCGTAAAATACTCAAGTTTAAGTGCCCGTGAAATATCCTGCGTTTGTGGGCAAATGAAGTTTAGGGACTATGATTTTTCGTTATTGAATCGGCAAAAGAATTGCACTGTATTTTGCAGCGAAAACAAAATAATCACTCATAATGACTTTTCCTCGTCACGGGAATACGATTTCTTCAGATGCATTCATTAACTTTCGTCGGGCTTTTTTGCCTGATGCATTTATGGTCAAGGATCCTTATTTTGAAGCATCATTTCCGTCCTAAAGAGGATGAAATATTCAAAACTCCACATTTAGAATCAATCAGATAGGCTCGGAAAAAAAAAAATTCCGACGTTAAAACACAAAGCAAGAGGAGGGGGATTTTTATCGTTTTATTACTATTTTATGGTTTTTATTACTATTTTTTCCAAAGGACAATCTGCGGACATAAAAAAAACTCTGTTGCTACTACCTCGCGAAAAGAAGTTTCACTTCAAAAACTTTACTTAACCCTGTATGTGGTCCTGTATATATTTGAATATACATGGATCAAAAACGCATTATGCAAATTTCTTTTCTCACTATTTTAGAAAGTACTGTACATATTTTAACGTCATTTCAGTACAGCTATATTTAAAAACTTTTTTATTATCTATCTGTCTTTTTTTTTTATTTAGAAAAAGTTGATTCCTTGTTGGTGTCCTTTTTAAAAGCTGTTGAAATTTTACATGTTCGGAGATTTATAAAATCTCGTCGTACTGAGGGGATGGGAAATAAAATTCAACGTAAAAACTATTTAGCTTTGCTGAGATAGATAACATCAAAATCAAGGCAAACTGCATATTTTACCTTTAATTAACTATTTTAAGTAATTAAAGAAGTTCATTCTAATTAATTAAATCGTTTATGAGGTATATATGGGTTAGCATATTTAATGTATTAAAAATATGCTAAAAGCATCCATGTATATTCTTATTTAAAAAAATATACATTTGAAGAGCCAAAAAAACTTGTACACTTGCCTAATATCGTGTAGGGCCCCCGCGAGCCCGCAGAAGTGCCACAACACGACGTGGCATGGACTCGACTAATGTCTGAAGTAGTGCTGGAGGTAATTCACATCAGGAATCCTGCAGGGCTGTCCATAAATCCGTAGGAGTAAGAGGGGGTGGAGATCTCTTCTGAACAGCACGTTGCAAGGCATCCCAGATATGTTCAATAATGTTCATGTCTGGGGATTTAGGTGGCCAGCGGAAGTGTTTAAAGTCAGAAGAGTGTTCCTGGAGCCACTTCGTAGCAATTCTGGACGTGTGGGGTGTCACATTGTCCTGCTGAAATTGTCCAAGTCCGTCGGAATGCACAATGGACATGAATGGGTGCAGGTGATCAGACAGGATGCTTACGTACCTGTCACCTGCCAGAGTCTTGTCTAGACGTATCAGGGGTCCCATATCACGCCAACTGCACACGCCCCATACCATCACAGAGCCTCCACCAGCTTGAACAGTCCCCTGTTGACATGTAGGGTCCATGGATTCATGAGGTTGTCTCCATACCCGTACACGTCCATCAGCTCGAAGCAATTGTAACCGAGACTGTCAGACCAGGCAACGTGTTTCCAGTCCTCAACAGTCCAATGTCGGTGTTGTCGGGCCCAGGCGAGGCGTAAAGCTTTGTGTCGTGCAGTCATCAAGGGTACACGAGTGGGCCTTCGGCTCCGAAAGCCCATATCGATGATGTTTCGTTGAATGGTTCGCACGCTGACACTTGTTGATGGCCCAGCATTGAAATCTGCAGCAATTTGCGGAAAGGTTGCACGTCTGTCACGTTTAATGATTCTCGTCAGTCGTCGTTGGTCCCGTTCTTGCATGATCTTCTCCGGCCGCAGCGATGTCGTAGATTTAATTTTTTACCGGATTCCCGATATTCACGATACACTCGTGAAATGGTCGTACGTGAAAATACAAATTTCATCGCTACCTTGGAGATGCTATGTCCCATCTCTCGTGCGCCGACTATAACACCACGTTCAAACACACTTAAATCTCGATAACCTGCCATTGTAGCAGCAGTAACCGATCTAACAACTATGCCAGACACTTGTTGTGTTATATAGGCGTTGCCAACCGCAGCGCCGTACTCTGATTGGTTCCATATCTCTTTATTTGCATACGCATGCCTGTACCAGTTTTTTTGGCTCTTCAGTTTATATTACTGTGTTATTTTAATGGAGGAATGAACCATAGAGAGTTACGTTGGATTTGTGGAATAGCAACTGCCTAAATTCCAAAATCTGGGGAGAAAGTGTTTTTCTTTTCTTCTTCTTGTCACAAGTTGCCTCGGGGGTAAATGAAGAAAAACTTTTCGTGCTGAGAAGTGTGTTATTGAATGCCCCTGCAGCAATCAGCGCTGAGATCTGACACACTTACGTGTTTGCGCACTTTATATTTTTATGACCATAGTTATTGTGTATAGTATTATAGTGTATGTACGCGTAGCTAAAACCAAAGCTTTAATTCTATCACATTGAATGAGCATGTTCTGGTTGACTTGATAAAGTGCGTTGCAAGTTTCCTTCTTTCAAAACAATACAGTCGGACTCGTTTAATACGAGCATTGTCAGATCACGATTAATATGAACATTCCTTAAGCCGTGTTTGCTATTTGATTACTTAACAAATTTAAAACATTTAAGCTCTGCCAAATATGAAGTTCGGTTTATGCGAGGAACAACTTTACTTATGTGTGAGCATATTTTTTTATATAAACACTAGAACATGATGAAAAAAATTACAAAACAGTGAATTTTTCCAAGAAGATTTCTTTGATTGGTATAATAATAATATATAGGTAGGGTTATATATTGAGCGTTTGTATTTTAAAGCGACCTGATAAGGTGTCCGTGCCATAATTTTGCAAAATAAGCGAAATTTCCTTATTTTTTAACACCTTTTTTTTTTTCCATCAATCGATTTTATACCAGGAAATAACTTCATGTTTTTGTGAATTATAAAACAATCGAACTCCTATATAAAGATACTCAAGGTACCGGATAAATCTATCATTTACCGTTTTAGATGAATTATATGCAGGGTACGTAGGTAACAGCACGCACGGCATTTTACTGGCGAACCGTTGGTCCTAGGGACATACTTTCAGTTAGGAAAAGTATCCAAATAATGTGTAGAACCCAGATTCGTCATTCAAAACAAAATTTAATGCAGCAAAACCAGCAATTTAATGCCGGTCTTTTCTGACTTTCCTCCGTTTTTCGAATTCGAATTTTCTCGGCGAATATTGCAGTTAGAAAAGTGGAATTATTTTTGTTGGCATTAGGAAAAAGACAACAACTTTCTGTTTGGGTTTTTGGGCATAGGGTGTCCGTATAAAAAGTTATTTGATTTATTTTAATAAATATAAAATCACTTGCAACATGAATGTCTTATCTGTATTCTACACGTTTTATTTGGATACTTTTCAAATTGAAAGTATGCCTGTAGGATCAACGGTTCCGCAGTGATTAGCCGTACGAACTGCTATCTATGCACCTTGTACATTAAACTATGAAAAGTGTATCTCGGGACCATAGAGTAATATCTATGGTCATATGCAATGCATTGAAAATCCTGTATAAAGAAATAACACTCTAGCCTTTATATAATGATATAGAGGCTAGGGGTATCTCTCTATAGATGATTTTCACTACATTGCATGATATAAGGCAAAAATAATGAGAAACAACGAATTTAGAAAAAAAAAATAGGCCGGCCACTTAAGCCTTACTCTTTTTCCCCGCAATCGGGGAACTTTGGGCTAGTGCAATTTTTTTGCGATCATAGTACATAATGCGTTCGAACGAGGATGACCGCCTCTGTATCAATAAAGCATGGTCATCAATCATCAATGCGTGTCCGCAAGGCCGCAACTAGAAACGGAAATTCCATCTCTTGCCCGGGGACCACTATATTTATTTTGGCTTCCCTTTCCCGTTATTCTCAACGGAAAAAGAGCAGGTCCAGCACCCGGAGCACCCAGACCCTCACCGCAATCCCCTTGTTGCGGTCCTGAGTGCCCATATTTTGAGAGTTCAAAATCTGGTAACCCTAAGTACGGGTATCCAAGGATTCGATTCTACGGTGGTGATATTCAAACTGATTCTGTTTCCCTTAAAATGTCGATTAACTGTCCATAACGTCATGGTATTTTATGCATCTGTCTTTTCAGATGCTCTGTTGAAAACATCTCGAGTAACCGAATGGACTATAAACAACAGTGGCTACCTAACATTTTTTTTCGGAGGTTTTCTGCTGGCCGGATGCCTCTCCGCCTATGTGATAGCCGTGGCCAGAGGAAACGTAGATCCTTTCTTACCTCTCATCAGGTATATATATTTCATTTTATCTTTATTCAGTGAGAATTTTTTCTCGTAGGACCAAAATGTTAAAAAGCAATGAATCTTGGACCGATTGTCATTCATGGATATGTTTGGATAACAGCGATTCTTTTCATCTTTTCAGTGATGCCGCAGGTTCTCCGCCGCAGAATGGAATATTCGGGACGCTCATCTGTTTAGGAGGGATGATTGGTTAGTGAATTAAGAAAACAAATAAGAATAACAAAAACTTTTGATGCTTATACATGTATTTTCTTTTTTTTCTCTTGCACATTATCTTCACACATAAAAATTTAAAAAGAATATTTGTCAGTTAGATTTAAAGATAATATTTTTCCATTAAGATTGCTTAAGTAAATTCGAAATTATCTCTTCGACTACTACTTGGAAAGATTTTGTGTCAAAATTTCTGTAGCCGAAATAAATTTATATGCGTTGTGTGTAAGCTTTGCAACATACACTCTCTATCAAAGGTTTATAGAATTTTGTGAAAGTTGTTTTTCAGACGAACGAAAAGAAATGCAGGAATGTGTGAAAAATATTGTATTGCAGACCAGATGCGATTGTCATTCAACAACTCATTTGAAAAAAAAAAAGAAAAATTTAAAGTTGTTTCAAAAATTCATAGAATAATCAAATACATTATAATTTCTTACAAACACGTGTTCATTAATAACTGATAATTTTTCCATTATTTCGAACGACATCAAACAAGCGATCTTCCATTGATAGAACTAAATTTTATAGGAGTTGTTGGTCCAAATTATGCCATTCAGTTTCTATGGCATGTTTCAAGTTCTTCGCTGAGCTGAATTTTCGTTCATTGGAGTAGACTTATGAGTCATGCTCTACTCGCTTTCTATCTGACTAAGATCGGACTCGTCGGTGGCCAGTCCAGTAGATTCACACATTTTACTTTGAAATAGGTTTTCGCAACGCTGGACAAATGCATTAGAACATTATTATGCTGAAAACACCATTACTGCTCCCTCCCCTAAAATTTTACCAAAAAGAATGAAATGACTTTCTAGTACCTCTATGTACTTTTGTTCGCCCTTAATGATATTCAAGATTGCTAAAGAATGCATGTTCATTGAATGAGGAAGCCGCCTATACCATCACAGAACCTCCACTCTGATGTCTGCTGTAGTATGGGCGTAGCTTTTAACTGAAATGGTGACAATACCTTGTATATGCATCCGAACCATCTGAGTCATATTTCTTTTTCGTCACTGAAAATAACACTGATCCATTTGTCTCCATAAGATAATGTTTGGAGTGCACTTTAACCTCTTGAAATGTGGTGTGTGTGTGTTTGAATGTGGTGCTTTGAGAGCACTAGTTGACGAACAATTTTCATAGGAACCGTAAAACCAGTTTCTTTTTAATTCTCCTTAAAGCCGTATCTAGCGATATATACAAACAAGAGTCCCGAATAATTCCACACACAAACAAACATCACCAGGGTGGACACCATTCTTTTCATGAACCTATCATCGTGTGAAGTCATATCGAGGTCTTGCCGAACATAATTTTGGATGGTAGGGCGTTTTACTGACTAAAACACGAAAAATTATGTTTTTGCAACGATTTAAAGCCTTTGAAATATATTCATCAGGCTTACTTTGCAACTTCAATCTCAAAATTTTGTTAATCTCGTCCACACAAAGCTACGTCGCTTTTGCCATTTTTTAAACAAAAGATTCTCTATCACCTTATGTCGTCTTTTACTGAATTTATAGATTCCAAGATGCGTCACAATTACGAATTTCTAATTTGCATATACAATAAAACGTGGTTAATTCAAATTTGAATAATTCGAACTTTTACGAGTGCATCGAGAATGCGTGGCAATTACTAACGATTACGTTTTATCAACCCTATAGATCAAGGTGTAACATTCAAAAATCTGAATTTTTTATTGTCATTAAGAGTAGGTAAAGTACCGGAAACTTGGAAATTCCGGTATTTTCCAAGTACCGGAAAGTTCAGATTGCGTAATATGTTAGTGAAAGTATATTTCCTTGATAGAATAAGAATGATAAGCAAAGTTTTGGAAACCTTTTCGTAACGGATGATCATGAACTGTTACCGTAAATAAGGCTTTGAGCATGGTCAAGGATTTCTGCAGTGATGCTGAGTCCAGAACAGTGTAATAATGTAACAGCTACGAGATCAATTATTATAGTTATAAATTATTAAAATTTTGAAAACAGTTTCGTAACTAATGATAAAATTTTAATAATTGATTACAATTGTTCTATGTGAATGTTGATGATTAAGTTGCAATTTGTAATCATTTTACGGATCCAGGATAGATTAATTGGATGAATCGAACTTTTTTCCAATGAATTTAGACTTCAAATTAACCAAGCTAGACTACATTCAATAGCATCCATAAACTTTTGGGAGACATAATTTTAACAAATTAACGATTTATAAATACAATTTTTGTTAGTTTATGAAGAGTGTTCATTATAATGTTGAGAAAACGCTTTTTTTTCCTTTTCTGTGCAAAAATTGCATTTCATTACACCACGTGCTACAAAAGTTAGTCACAAAAAATAAGAGCATAAACTTTTGGGACATAGAGTATGTTCTATGTAATGCAATTTATGCAACGTATGCTCTACGAACATAGCAATTTGATTTGCAATTTTCGTCTGAGCAGTAAATCTTTCAATCGTCAATTCTTTTTAAGACTTTTCAGTCCAGACAGAAAAAATTACTAGCTTTTCTATCTCAAGTGTAGGTTTTGTTCGTACGTTTATGTGTTTTATGATGTTTCTATAAAACACATGGATTTTTACTCGTCGTTTTCATAATGTAATCTTTCAGGTGTATTATTCATGATAGTTAGGTATATGATAGTTTTGGAGCAGAATCTAGAGAAAAACAAAGTCGTGAGCTACCTCAATAAGACGAGCCTCGCAGTTGGTATCCTGTCGATGTTTGGCATAACTATAGTCACCGGGTATCCAATGAACTTCTATAGGAACAAAGATGTTTGGGCAAGTTATTCACTTTTCCATCTTCTGGCACAATATGCATTTTTTTTTTCATTTTGCTCGTGTATTTGGCTCATTTTATGACTCGTTTTGAGGACAGATTTTTAAACAGAAAAACTTCATTGTTCACATTTTTAATTAATAATTGTTAATAACTAGTTTAACAATGGAATAGGCATATATGGTATGTGACCTGATATATCGCCATGAAAAAGTCACAAATTTGCCGGAGTGGCCAACAATTCCGTAGTACTTCTACCACGAATAATCATACACGCAATTTCTTGTGAAAAACTAATATTTGAAAAGTGTTTTCCATTCTAGTATCGGACGCGTATTAAGGGAGTTATAAGGTTTTGAAATTTCGTGACGTATCAGTTTTCTAACGATCAGTTACACGCCAAACACCCAACGAAAAAAAAATACTTTCCCCATGGTTTAGTGGCCGATAATTGAAAACGAACTGAAATATTCAACCCCGTTAGAAGCCAAGTTCAGTTATCTTTTTTTATGATTTGGCGCGTTTTCCTCTTCGCATATAGTGATGTTAGCCTTGTTATTAAGTGTTACCTTCACCCCCTACTATATTGGCAAATTTATCTCCAGATTTTTAAAGTGTTAGGCAAACGAGATCTATTGGAAAACTGTTTTTCGGAAATCAGCACTGTTTTGCCAAAATGTGGTCTTTTTTTCCCCCTCCATTGTTAACTGAAATTTTTTGAGGGAAAGGGCAAAGCCCGGTTTTAGTTTTTCAATTAATCATCATGAACCTATTAGTTTCTGACACTTGTTAATTAATTCATAATTACAATTATTTAATATACCTTTAATTAAAAACGGGCTTTTTACTCTTGGGGGTCGTATGCATAACCGAATGAGTCAATAAATGCGTAAGAGACCATATAAGTGACCGTATGAGTCTGTGAATGACTGTATGCGTGAGCAAGTAAGTGGAAAGTGACCATGCACTTATTCACTCAATATGGTCACTCACTTTGGTTTCTCATACGGTCATTGATCCACTCACTTGGTCACTCACACGGTCAGGGAACGCGAAACGTCAGGGGCCACGTATCTGGATCCCACTGCAGCCAATGCAATGTTGCCGTGTTGCAAAAACTCCGTTGGATTAGTATACTCAAGGTGGAAAGTATCCGTTTTAGCAATTTCCAGCGGTTAATTCTATCCCTATTTTAAACATCTGCTAGTTTATCAAATTTATAGTGCAAAGTATTCAAATTCAAGTGCACTTAATATTATTTCTTTAAAAACGATACGACATTTTGAGGGAGGTGGGTGGGAGGGGCTGTTAGTGATTTCTACCGTGCCGCTAAAAAGGTTAAAGAAAGGTGAAAACAGGAAATCACATTCTTGCTGTAGATTTTGCTGCAATAAATGAGGAGATGGGTTCCATGGTAGACGGGGTAAGATTTCCGGGGAGCGGGGGTATGCGAGTAAAAGTATTTGAGAACCGCTGTGTTGCAGCGTTTCCGTCAAACTAAAATGTATAGTGTATGTCAATGTATGATTTAAAATGCCTATATTTTTTCCTCGTGTCCTCTATAACATAATCGTTTTTCTTTTGCAGCTCAACGACGTCGGTGTACCTCACATGATTGGAGGAGTGATGGTGTTCGCCTTCGGACTAGTCTACATGGCTATCCAGTGTGCCTTGACTCTTTTCTTGTCAACTAAAGACCGGACGACATTGTTTTTGAGAGTTGCCATATGCATGATCTGCACTGCATCGTTCGTCTACCGTATCCTTTACATCTAATATACACGAATAGATTCGTGAGCACGAGCTCTTCATCATTCTTTTATTTATTACAATATGAATTAGCAAAATACAGTCGTACCTCGATTTAATTCCCCCATATATTTTGCAGATTTCTGGCACTTTAGTGATTTCCCTGTTGTATCGAGTTGTAATATTTTTACTTCCCCGTTGTAATCCTTAGGAATGGAAGATTCCTTCACAGAAAATTTCTGGCGCTAAAAAATTAAAAGAGTGAAATACTGATCGCATGTTTCTTCTCGGAATTCACACTGCAAAATTCTGCCGAAATATAAATACAGCAGATACATTTTTTTCTTACCAAAAGCTAAAATGTTTAGTAATTAATTCTTGTTTTGGTTGAATCTGTATTAGAATAATGTGATTATAATTCAGGAGATTATAAATCGAAATTAAACTGGAGAAAACAAAGTGATGCTGCCTATTGGGGAAATTTCCTACTCTCTCATCTGATTTCTTTAAATTCCATTAATGATGTGCGCATCATCTCAAGATTTTGTTGTCCGAATTTTGTCATATTTTGACCAGTGCAGCACACCTTCTAAAGCGGTGTTCTTCAACAGCGGAAAGAGTGACGGATGTAATAGTCTATAGCAAATAGTTAACTTTTATTGACTTGCAGACAGCGATGCTTTAACACATGGGGACTCCCGGAAACCTCGAGAGGGGGGAAAAGGGGGCCTCACAAAATAGAGGTCTGGGTTAAATTTCTGAAAATTTCCCAGGTAGAGCATCAGAAAAACCACTTGGCCCAGGGCCCAATGATCCTCCTAAGACGACCCTGCTCATGGAGCCATTTTTGCTGTATGACTTGTACCAAATCTATACAACAAGGATGCTTAACCTTTTTGTAAAGTATAGGTCATTCCACTGCTATCAAAATGTGCCACAGGCCACTTTAGTCATCTGGAAATATGCGACAGGCCACTTGAGTGCTCTGGAACTGTGTGCGTGTCACTCAAGTGATCATAGAATGTGCTGCAGACCACTTAAGTGATGTGGAACTGCACTGCGGGTCACTAAGTGATCTTAAAATATGTAAACTGCTGTTGACACAATTTATACCTATTTTCTGACAATACAGGCTTGAAATTCTCAGCAGCATTACAGGTGTGCGTGTGCATGTCGAAATTCTGCTGTAAGTAAAAAAAAAAAAAACTTTGAAACTTTGAACTTGTGGCGCTCTTGAAAAGGGTTAGAGGTGCACCAGGGCACCGCGGCGCACAATTTAAGAGCCCCTGCCCTAGGGGAATGTTTACGAGGTACAGTAAAAGTCCGTTATAATGAGTACGGCTTATAAAGAGAATCTCGCTATTACGAGTAACTCGCAAGTGATTGTTTGTATTGCACACGTAGTTAAGTCAGAGCTCTTTGGCTTTTCGCAGGTTTGCTTATAATGCCGGACTCGTGATGCGAGGATCCGGGTTCGAACCCCACAGTGGTGGTCGGCTGAAGTTGGTTTTCTGTGGTTCCCAACTTCAAGGCGCAAATGCGAGCCGATCTCCCCGTTAAAAAGTCTCGCCACAGAGAGCAACAGTCCTACAACGGTAAATCATTCAACCATAACACTTCACTCATAGTTAGTAAAACTGGGGGCAGATGACAGCACTACACATAACAAGCATTACACAGAAACAAACTTTACGTCAGGTTGCACTACACGTACACGCACATTCCCGCATGTACCGATTCGTTGGGGGGTTCCACGGGGGGGGGATGCATGTGTGGTCTAGCAGTAGTAGGTAGGGGCTCGGGGATCCATGATGATCTTAAGTCAGCCACCTCGTTGGGCAATTTGCCTGTTGTGGCGTTGTATTTGTATTTGTATTTGTATTGTAAATAAATAAATAATGAACGAATTGTCAAAAAGAGCTAATGTTAAAGATCAAAAATATATCCGCTTATAGCGAGTAATTTATGAATCACAATCACAACACATTTGCTATAACGACAACGGGAATTCTTGAGAAGCATGCTTTCCCCCCTTTCTTTAAGAATCATACGTAAATTTGAGACCGGAAAAAGAGTAGCACTTTTCGAAATCTCTTCACATTATTCATGGATGGTTTATAGGCAGGGCACGTCAGTACCTTTATATGCCCGAGTGGCATGGTGGTAAGATGCTCGTCTACCATCGTGAAGGTTGTTGTCAGGATATTTTCCCTAACGAACTCGAGGCGACCACCGATAGACAGTGCCTTCACTTCTAACCCATCTCACTAATGGCAGTAAATTGCAATATAGCGATATGGCCAGAGTTGGTGTTTCGTGAAGATGGTTTTTTTTTTCCCTCAGCCCGAGATATCAAGGAAACTGTTATTTTCCGGATATTATGCTGAGGTAAACTCGGAAAGAAAAGTCATCCGTCCCACCCAGGGGCCATTTCCTGAAGTTAAGGGAGGCTACTACTGCCTCTACTTCAGCGCCTCACGGCACAGGGCGTGAAATAAGGAAGGCAGGATCATGCTTCCAGTGGTGTAGATGGTAGCGTGCTTGCCCGGTATGCAAGAGGGCCTGGGTTCGTATCCCGGCGGAGGCGTGATGACTTTTCTTTCCGAGTTCAACTCAGCATAATATAATAACTGTTAATAAAATATATAACTGTTATTAAATATATAACTGGAAAATAACTTCCTTGATACAAAGTGTTTGTCTGTAATATGTGTGCATCCATCTTTTTTTGTGTATTATATGTTTGTATTCGTGTAACACATGTCTGAATTTGTGTATTACATGTTTGCATTTGTGAAATAATAAATAAGTCCATTATAACGACAATTTTCTTTCTAATTGTGAACTGTCGTTATAACGGACAGTTACATTGTACGGTTTGGTAGAAGTGATACGCTATACACCGGAACGATCATGAATATTTAGTTCACAAAAAAATGTTTTCCCTTGACATTCTGTCCTAGATATGGTTACGGTTCCAGATAACTTCGGTGGAATATCTCAATATTATTTTGACAACAGCACGGAGACAGCTTCTGATACAAAGCAGATAGTAAGTGTTATCATTTCAAAGCAAAGCAAAAGTACTACAGTATTTATCTTTTATTATTCTTAGAGATTCTTTGAAGACCAATTTTCTGATACTAGGAAGAAACCGTATTTGTCAATGAAAAATAATTGTATTTTTTTTTCTCTTCTAATCGCGAAACAGCCATATCCTGGCACTTTGGGCTCAAGTTTGAAGCTTCCCATCGACACAAGCGGTAATTACGTGTCGAGTGCAATCACAGAGTGGATTCTCGTCGTTTTCTTTTGCGGTTTCTTCCTGACGTTTTTCAAAGAAACTCAAGAGTATTCGTTGCTAGTTGTCATCGAGACTCAAATGCAGGAGACGGAGAGCATGAACGACGTCTCGGCTCAACCGAATGGAAAGGGCGCAGGTGGCCGACGGGAATCTGAAGTCAAGACACTTTTCAGAAGGGACAGCACATGCCAGACGGTTCTAGATTCTGTCGACAGCGATGACATGAAAAAACCAGCCGCGACGACAGCATTGAACGGAAAATACACCAAGAGACAGGTATCCTCTTTCGAAATGTTGGCGGGTGACAAGTTGGAGAAACTGATTGAAAGTAAGGTCAAGAAATCAAAATCGGACGACACGATAACTACGGACACTGGTACAGACGCTGCTGACGTAAAAGCTCAAGAAGAAGTGTCAATGGTCGATTCCGGCGAGACTAAAGTTAAAGATGTTTCAGAAACATCTGAGGAACAAGTGCAAAAAAGCGGAGAAGAAATCGTGCACATAAATGAGGATTCGAAAGAGACTGAACAGAAAGACGGTGATTTGGAAAATTCTGCGGTGCTTCCGAACGGTGTGCACCGAGAAACAGAATCAGTAACTAAGGAATAAAAATCTCAAAAAAAATTTGTACATAAGTGAAACAGTTATTTAAAACAGTTCTTGATTAGCGATTGTTATATGAGTGGATAAGAAACTGAAGTGAGATTGTGAATAACAAGTGTGGAATCGCTTGTGTGGAACTTGTTACTAGTATTTCAAATGTTATTATCAATGTATTCTTGTGTATATTTCGCGTATCTTGCGTAAACCCCACATTTATCATCAGATTTATTCAAAACGAGGTTGTGAAAACATATCAACGAATTTTACTGTGCAGTTTTTCAAGTGTGACCACGATGCCATTATTTTAGTGTGTATCAATGAGAGAGATTGTGCAATAAATACATATTTATTTAAAAAAAAGAGGTTTGTACAAGTAAATATTTTTTTTTCATTTTACGATTTTCTTTTGTTATGAAAGGGAATATTTTATTTCATTCGGTAGTGGCAATCACGGTACTTATACAGTAAAATCTCCCATATTCGTAAATATCAGAATATATTTTTTACGTCTTCGTATTCAAAGAAATGTCCGTGAAATAATGAAAGAGAAGTCAGTAAAAGACGTTGTGCAAATAATTGAGCTGATTTGCTTAAATTTATGTAAAGTTGTTTAACTAACATAACCAAATTTCTACAATATTTCGCCACCTTATAAGCCTCCTTAAATGAGCTCCTTTACAGCTCTAGAGAGAGAGAGAGAGAGAGAGAGAGCTAATTATTACTCGTACCCATAATTTTTCTTACCCCCAGAATACGTTCAGTCTTCTTCATATCAGATAAGCGCAGGGGTTCTCAAACTTCTTCCACACGTGGTGCCCCTATTTTCCCAATCAACGCTTATCCATGGCTCCCCAGAGCAGTTTTACAAAATGTATCTTCAAAACACCTTTGTCAGAGGCATGGCCCACACAAGGGGTGGGCTGACAAGGCTCCAGCCCTGGAGCCCGGGACAATTTTCACAATTTTTTTGCTTTTTCACGCTATAAATTCATCATAAAGGGGCCCGTGGAAGTTTGGTCGGGGGACCCGCAAAATATCCCAGCCAAGGGCCATGCTCCAGGATGGGGGGGGGCGCATGGTCAGGGGCACCGCTGAACACAATTTGAGAACTCTTGAGATAAGGAATGCTCTACTTTATACAAATTCCGATTCTTAAGAACATTTAAGGACAATCTTCTGAAGGAAAAGAGATGAAGGGTAAAAGAATGGTAAACACTGTAAGTGCACTGTAAGAGAAAAATGTTGTGAAATCACTAAAAACTGTTTTTGCAGCCCATAGGGACTCTCATCTTTGCGACCACTTTTACACGCTCTTTTGAACCACCTGGCAGATTGCCAGGCACTTTTTAAGTTAACAAAATTATAAAGAATTGTTCATTTGACACTTTAACGTGAAAAAAAAGATGTTTGAATTTTTTTTGGCTCTTACAGTGCACGCGTTTACCAATTTTACTCTTCAAATATTTCTGATTAAAATAAAATACTTTAATGTGTTAGAATTCACTTCAAAGTTAAAGTGATAGGATCAGGGCTGGAACTAGAGGGGAATATAGGGCAACTGCCTCGGGCTGCAAATTTCAAAAGGGAACAAGAATACCATTATAAAATCATCGGAATTTTACAGCAGTGAAGATGACTTAATTATGTTTGACCCTAACCACAAAATTCTAGTAACGGATAGCCCCTGAATAGGTCGACTAAACCAGACATGCACCTCGTCCATATTCCTCTGCGGAACTTCTGACGAATTGGTACATGCTGGAATGTGTGTGTGAACGTATAGTGAACCTTCCGTGAAATTTGTTTCTGTGTAATGGTTGTTATGTGTAGTGCTGCCATCTGCAATCGATTTTTCAAACTATGAGTTTTTATTCTCAACTCATAGTGAGTGAAGTGTAATGAATGAATAATTGTAATATTGTAGGCCTGTTGCTCTCTGCGGCGAGACTTTTTAACGGGGACATCAGCTTCCATTCGCTCATCGAAGTTGGGAACCGCAGAAAACCAACTTCAGCCGATCACCACTGCGGCGACGGTGGGGTTTGAACCCGGATCCTCGCGATGCGACTCCGTCACTATGACCACTCGACCACTGCAGCGGCCCCTGAATAAGACTGCACGTCACAGAAAGATGTCAGATTTGATCACCTGTGTAAGATTTTTTAAAAAAGCAGAAGTTTTGTTAGGATAAGCAAATTTTTGAGTGATTTGTGAATTGATGGTCACTGATCTTTTTTTTATAGTAGTGGTTGAAAGTAATTAATTTTTTAATGGAAGATTTTCTTTCTGAAACTTAATTAGAAAAGAAATGGAAGGGTAGAAACTCTTCGCAAAACTGAAACAAAAACCATGGAGCAAGCACAAGGGGAATAGAAAATGTTTTCCTTTCTCAACCTTCGCATCATTTATCTTCTTTCCAAATTACGTCAAGAAGTTGAATCTTCCGTGTTCTAGAAAAACGAAATTTGAGAAACCACGAAACACGATGACACCCGCAATGAATTCCTCATGACGTTTGAAGTTGTTCGAGACAGAACAATTCCACGTACCGTTTTTGTTACGTCAATTTTTTTTCCCCCCATTCCAACTTTTAAAATTCGCAGTAGATATGTGATGCTTCGAAGCGCAAATGCAAGCCGGCCTCCCACTTGGAAAAGTCTCTGCGCAGAGAGCAGGCAGACTTTCAGCACGATACGAACATTCAAGAAAATTCAGGCACCTGCCTCTTTCACTTAAAATATGCGAAACAGACGGCAATACTACTAGAATACGAAGCACGCATATCTCTGACATCATAGATGCGTCCGGAAGCCGCGTTTCGGCGTAAATATTTCAAGATTTAATGACATTCATTATATTTCAAGACATTATACTTAAAAATGTTACATCGACATTACATTTAAGACATTTTTTTTTTTTGTTCCTTCATCAAATAAAAGTTCATGACTCGTGACACCAGCAAAAAATTCACAGAATTCTAAAAAATGAACAACTTTTGTTTCTTTGGGTCTTATTTGACTTCTATTTCTTAACGAAACAGAAGAGTGATTGGTCACTTGGGATTGTGAACATAAGTACGAATGAGGAAAAAAATTTACTACTGTACTTAAATGTGTATTTCAGGACGCAGTTGAAAACACGGTTTTCTAATGTATCAGCAGTTTCATCACAGATTAAGTCGGCGGCATGTTACTTAACGTTTCCCCCAAAATCTCCAGTTTTTTTTTTTTTTAATTTTAAAAAATTTAAAAAAAAACTAAATTTTCGAAATTTCTGTACAACATTCTTACAGTTTTGCTAATAAACGTACCGTTTACCGCATAATTCTATTGATCTTTGTTGTAGAGATATTTAATTTTGAAATAAGGGCTTATTCGCTGATCACCCTGTATTAGACTTCTTTTTTGTTACGGAACCATAGCTGCCAACTTTTGAAAATGAAAATTCGGGAGATTTTCGCGCACACCCGCATTTTATGCTAAAACCACTCCCTAATAAATACAATAGGGATTTTTCCAAATAAAATAGGGATTTTCCAAACATAAAAGTTGAAGCGTAGGGAATAAAATCCCTACTCAAAAACTGAAGTCTAATTAAAATAGGGATTTTACACACATGGAAGTTAAACCCTTGGGAATAACATTCCTACGCAAAAAACAAGTGAAATTGGAGGTCAAAACTTCAATGATGTAAAAATAAATATTGTGTTCAATCAGAAACGCTGTGAACAAACATTCTGAGCGAATGACCCCAAAATCATCGGAAGATGAAGGAAAACACCGTCAATTTTTGAAGAACACTGACTTTTTGTGACACTTGCTTGATGTTTTTTTTTCACTTCACAACTGATGACGGCAGTCTTTCCATGTCCGATGTTTATGTCCGTAACACAACTTGTACAAAAAGGAAAAGTCAGCCCTCTTCTGGAACGTTTGATGAAAGGAAATTCATCGGAATAAGAATCTTTAAAATTGATTAAATATGTTTTTGCTTATCATTATTCATGCTTTGTTATATCGCACGTACGTAACTTCAACAAAAGAAATTTTGACCACATGTGCATCACCATAATCTTCAATTATTATCCAGGACTATTGGCTGCTAAGCCATTTTCCCTGCACGATAAGACAAACAACTTTCTTGTTACCATCAGAGGGTTTGTAAAACTTCCTTAAAAAGGGAATTTCCCCATTTACGACGTGTGACGTCATTTCGAAAGGGAAAAAAAAGAGGCTTCATGCCCCACAAGAAATTCCTTAGGGATTGTTTTCATAAGCGGGGATTTTTTTAATGGAGTAGGGAATTTTTAGGGACAATTAGGGATTTTTGTGATTTTCGTAAAAATTCGGGAGATTTAAGAACATTTCGGGAGATCGAGCGATGAAGATAAAATTCGGGAGATTCCCGAAAAATTCGGGAGACTTGGCAGCTATGCGGAACAGAAGAGTGGTCATATTCGTGATTGTGAATCTAAGTATGTATAAAGAAAAATATTTAATACTTACGTAAATGTGTATCTCAAGATGAAGTTGAAAAGACTTGTTTTTTCCCCCAGTGTATATCAGTTATTTTACCACAGCTTAAGCTGATATTATTACTTAATGTTTGCGTCTGTTAGTAACGCTGAAACCTTTTTCGATAAGAGGAGCTGCTATGAAAGCAATGATAAGCAACAAGACCACTTTTAAAAGATATCTTTATGCGCCTCCTATAGATATCTAAAATAATTATTGATAACATAGCAGAGGAAACGAAACGGTAGATATTTTAATGTGCATAAAACGTCTGGTGGTACAACTGATCGTGGAAAGCATCGATACATGGAGAATGCAAGGTTCAAATAATAATAATAAAACGATTTATTAGACAGGGTTCGTTCAAGTAATTACGTCAGCATCGATAAGGTGGGACAGGGTTTATGATTTGCTGACTTTTAATGACGGGGGGGGGGAGATTGTATGGTGTTTACGTCATCAACCACCCTGTATAAAAAATATGAAATATTCTTAATGGTATCTTACTCGGTGTGCCAAAAAACGAGAGAAACCTTTTCCTAGGTTGTGGGCACCTGAACTAACATTCTCCTCTATTGATAAGTCCTCTATAGAGCCACTTTAGTGATTTCTAAATGTTCCGCAGATCCTTCAAGTGATATGGAAATGTGACACTTGTTCTAGAAAGAAATGTGTTGCGGGTCACTTAAGTGTTCTAGAAATGTGCCTCGAGCCGCTCAAGTGCTCTGAGACTGTGCTGTTTACGTGATCCGTAATTATGCCGCGGATATTTTAAGTGATCTGGGAACGGGCTGCAGGTAACTTGAGTGATGTAGAACTGCACCGAGGATCGCTTAAGTGCGCTAAAACTGTGCCACATGCCACATAAAGGATCTCTAAATGTGTAACGTACACCTCAAGTGTTCTGGAACAGTGTCGCGGGTCCCTTAAGTGATATGTGAATGTGCCACGGGCAACTTAAATATTCTGCAATTGTGCCATGAGTCACTTAAGCGATCTGTAAATTTGCCGCTTAGTTCACTTTTATAAAATTAGGTTTGAGAGGGCGGGCCACATTTGGCCTGCGGGTCATGGGTTTAGCATATGTGGCTTAGAAGGTGGGTCATAAAGAATTTTTTTAAAGAGAAATTTTGAGTTCTTAGCCTTCAAATAACATTGCCATTAACAGAAATTGATTATATTAACATATATGAAGGTATTCTATTACGAAATTTTAATTTAAACTAAAATATTTTTTGCGCAGAAAAACCTTGATCGTGGGAAGGGAAATGGGGGCTCGTGCTCCCTCCCTATCGTTTACGTGTCTGATCCCAATATGCGGGGGCAGAGCTGACGAAATTTTGCTGACAAGGGGCGTGGGGGTTCAAAAATGGCTAAAAATTTGTGACGTTATAACTGAACGTCCCACATGAGCAAGCTCGCCGCAGAGAGCACAAGAACGACTGACTCCAGTCGATACAACAGAGCAACTGTCCAAAAAGGCAGGGAAAAATAACAGATAATATTAAGGTGAAAACAGTGCCATCTGTATCGCCATCTTGTTCGCGATATTCATATATAATGTATATATATACACACTACGTGTATATGAAACTCTATAATACACAAAACAATACAAATACAACGCCACAACAGGCAAATTGCCCAACGAGGTGGCTGACTTAAGAAAACTATGAAACTCTAAATATTATATATATACACACTACGTGTATATGAAACTCTAAATGTTTCATGCTCAAACATCAACTATCTGACGAAACCGGCTGTATTAAAAATTGATGCAACGAAAATTACGCTCGGGTGCTAAAGCACCCACGACACCCCGGCTCCAACGCCACTGGTTGGTGACGATGACTGAGAAAGACAGACTAATATATCTTACACTTAGACATATATTATAGTGTAGGCCGACTGTCTGCTGGCAACTCGTGAACCTTTGCAGGGAGGTAAAAATTCGAGGATGTGCACTAGGACCGCCTACATACATTAACCAAATCACGTCTCCCTAGTTTTACTGGTTCACTCACGAAAAATTATGGTCGGACAATTTTTGAACGTACCTCGTATGTGATTATCGTTAATATTTGTTGACAATTTATTACGGCTCTAATTAAATTTTCAAATCTGTTCGAGGCCCACCAGCCCCATCTTAGCGGACTACTTCTAGTCAGCGGACCTCGGTTGAGAAACGCTGCTTCAGTTTCGATATCTGTTACAGATTGGCAAAATGACACATGTTACCGTGTACAATATACGGGACATTGTTTTCTGGGCATAAAAAAAAAAACACTCTAGAAACAACACGAGTAAATATTTTGTAGTTTTTATTTACCGGGAAAAAAATGGTCCCTTTCATAGCCACTTTTGTCCATAAGGGTCCGTTAAAGTATTACGTCATCATCGATGGAGGAGGGGGTTTCCGATTTGCTGACTTTTGATGACGAGGGGGGAAGGGGGGGTTGGGTAATGCTTACGTCATCAATCACCCTTTATGAAATATTTTTAATGGCATCTTACTCGGTGCGCCAAAAACGAGAAAAACCTTTCGATAGTTTGTGGGCACTTGAAGTAACTATCGGGAATTATGAGATGCATCGGTTGCGTGTAGTTACAGAGACATATCTTACACAAGGGACGGACTTTATTTCACACAACATCCTATATACATGACGAGAAACGAACTGCGCAATAACTAGAATAATCACCTGATGGCGCTTTGAGCGCGTACATCAATCCTCGCTCTGAGGAAGTGGCTTTCTTTTCCCACACGTCGGCGGCGACGCCACAGACTATCCCCCCAGTGAGCGAGCGAACGCTAATGTAGGAAATACAAGATTGACATTTACATATTGATGATACAAAATTATAACAAATAATAACCAATGTGCATGTGTGTATAAATACTTGCGACAGCTGAGAATTCAATATTTTGCTAAGACGAATGAAAAATACGAATATATACGATGTTAACATGTTTGCAATGATTTGAAAAAATAAATAATGTAAATTAACACTTATGCGAGAAATGCGAAAATAATATGTACACATATGCGAAAATGTAAAGGCATAACACAAGAATATAAATGGGTGTAAAACATATGCAATCAAAAATACGAAACAAATCGTTCTGGAAAATGAACTCTTCGTCCATAACGAGTTGTTACTGTTTTTTCTGTCGTTGACACTGGACTTTTGGAGTCCTGTTTAGAACTGATCTCATTTGGTAGTTCGGTGACTGCAGGTGGTTCTCTGTCATCCATGGCGAATGCAGGTTTGACTCTGTCAATAGACACTGAGATAGATTTACCATTTACTTTGATTACAAAAACTTTGTCGGTCCTTCGCACTACAGGATATGGTCCAGTGTAGGGTGCGCTTAATGCGGGTCGAACTTTGTCTACGCGTAAGAACACATGAGAACAAGATTTTAAGGAAGGATGAACATAAATCTTGAAAGTATTCTTATGAGATGGAGATACGGGTGATAAACTCCTCATGAGCGAAGACAGCATTGATGCATAGGTAGCGTCTGGTGTAGATTTGGACACCTCATCTGAAAGTAGGTCAGATGGCAATCTAATAGTGGTTCCATACACCAGTTCGGCACAGGTAGCTTGAAGATCCTCCTTGAAAGCGGATCGTAGACCCAGGAGGACTATCGGAAGCGATTCTGACCATTTGGTATTGTCGTGAGCAATGATGGCACTTTTTAGGGTGCGATGAAATCGCTCGACCAGACCATTGGCAATTGGATGATATGCAGTGGTTCGTATGCGATCTGTTCCTAGTAGTGCTGCGAGCTGCTGGAAGAGATGAGATTCAAATTGAGTTCCACGATCTGTGGTCACTGTTGAGGGACACCCAAAACGACTGATCCATGAATCAAAGAATGCTTTGCAGATGGTTTCGGCGCGTATGTCCGGTATCGGTGTTACTTCGGGCCATCTTGTAAATCTGTCTATCATGGTAAGACAGTAGATGTTCCCGTTTGATGGTGGATAAGGGCCTATAATGTCAATGTGCACATGTGAAAAACGAGCGTCGGGAAGTGCGAAGGTGCTCAGAGGTGCTTTTGTGTGTCTCTGGATTTTCGATCGCTGGCATGATTGGCAGCAGCGTACCCAAGCTGTGATGTTATTGTTCATGTTTGGCCACACATATCGTGAGCAAATGAGGTTTTTTGTTACAGCGATTCCGGGATGCGATAGATTGTGAAGGTGGTCAAAAATCAGCTTTCGATACGAGTCTGGAACGAAAGGTCTGGGTGAGCCAGTTGAAATGTCACACCATAATTCACCATCTGTTAGATGACATGGCTTCAGTTCCAGCTGTAGAGATGTGTTGTTACCCTTCAAAATTTCTTTTAGTTCCGGGTCGCTTAATTGAAATTCCCCGAATTCTTTGAAATTAATGTCCTTAGAACCAGTTATTGCGTCGATTTCGATTCTTGACAGTGCATCTGCGACATAATTTTGAGAGCCTTGGACGTGACGGATATCGGTTGAATACTGGGATATCAAGTCCAAATGACGAAGTTGTCGCGGCGAACATTTGTTTGGATTTTGCTTGAAGGCATAAATTAGGGGCCTCTGATCTGTGTAGATAATGAACTCCCTGCCTTCGAGCATATGCTTGAATTTTTTTATAGATGAATAAATTGCAAATAGTTCTCGGTCGTATGCGGACCATTTGTTTTGACTTTTGGACAATTTCATAGAGAAGAATGCGATGGGTTCCCATTTGTCGGCTAATTGCATGAGAGCACCACCCACTGCGACATCTGAAGCATCTACCCAAACACTTAATTTAGCTCCAGGAAGTGGATGTCTCAGGAGTGTGGCATTTGCCATGGCATCTTTGGCCAAAGTGAACGACTTTGTTGCTTCATCGGTCCACGCGAGTTGGTCGTTGGCACGAGCAGAACGAGGTGATTTTTTATTTTTATGACCTTCGAGAAATTTTATTAACGGATGTAACAAATCGGCAGCTTTCGGAATGAAACGTCGATAAAAATTGTACATACCGAGAAATCTTCGAAGTTGTGTCAAGGTCGTTGGCTGTGGATAATCCAAGATACACTGAACTCGATCTGTCAGAGGTTCGATGCCGCTTGTAGATAGCCGGAATCCAAGGAAGTCGATGGTTTCTTTACCGAAGTTGCACTTGGAGACGTTGACGCAGAGTCCATATTCTTGAAGTCTGTTGAAGAGAGTCTTGAGATGATGGATGTGTTCATGAGGATCTTTTGATGCAATCAGGATGTCGTCGACGAATGCGTAAACTCCAGGAAGTCCTCTGGTCACTTCATCGATGAATCGCTGGAAGGTTGCAGAAGCGTTGCACAATCCGAATTGCATCCTGGTGCTCTCAAACAATCCGAGAGGTGTGCATATTGCTGTTTTGTGGATGTCATCAGGATTTATTGGGATCTGATGATAGGCTTTTATGAGATCCACATGGCTGAAAATTTTAGTACCATGCAGTTCAGCAGTGAAATCAGCAATGCAAGGAATGGGATATTTGTCTTTTAACGTTTGTGCATTTAAAGCACGGAAATCTCCGACCGGTCGAAATTCCAAGGTACCATTTTTTGGTACCATATGAAGTGGTGAGGCGTAATTACTCCTCGAAGGTCTCAAATGCCCCAGTTGTAGCATGTTGTGAAATTCCGATTTCGCTATTTTTAATCTGTCTGGAGCTAACCTACGAGGTTTCGCCACCACAGGCGGTCCTTTTGTGGATATATGATGGATGGTGTTGTGCTTTACTGGTGCATTTGGATTAGGAAGTTTAGTGATCTCCGGGAATTCAGAAATCAGCTTGTGATACGCCGAGTCACCGGTAATCGTTTTCACCGAATGAATGCACGTTGCGTTTGAGACGCGTCCGGGACGTTCAGTTTCAATTTCGTTTTCAAGTCACGTAGGAACTTGTTGCGAAGGTCCGGGACTAAGTCGAAATAATGAAGGAAGTCCGCACCCAGTATAGGAGTTGACACATTGGCGATGTAAAATGGCCAGGAAAAATTTCGTCTCAAGCCGAAATCCACGGAAAGAATACGTTGGCCGTACACCTCGATGGATGATGAATTCGCGGCTGCGAACGCTTGAACAGGCCGTTGTTTGCGCTGAGAAAGGCTTGCAGGCAAGATCGAAACATCACTGCCCGTATCAACGAGGAAAGATAGATTCGTTTTCATGTCTTTCACAACCCAGGCGACGTGACGTAGATGGCAAAGAGCAAGTCGCCTCTACTCTTTGCTGAGTTCGTTTCCCGAATATTTGCAGGGAGAGACACATTTCTTGGCATCGGTGCCGAATCGTCGATGATACCAACACTCGTCGCGATTTTTCGATCTGCTACGCTGTCGCGGGTAGCGATTTCGGTACGGGCTACGACTTCGCCCTCGGGAAATCTCGTCGATTCGCACATGGAGCTTTTCGATTTCCGACAACAAACGTTCCTCGATGGAATTCGCGGAAGAGTTAGAACAGGCACTTACCGCTTGTGGTGCTACGTCCATGACGCGATCGGCGATTTCGGCCGCTTTGTCCAACGTTAGTGGTGTGACTGCAGCCAGGATAGATTGCACAGATGTTGGCAAATGCTGAAGAAACAGTTCCAACATGAGCTCGTCCGGAACGCTGTGTGATTCCGCGCGACGCCGCATGACGCGCAAAAGTTCACTTGGACGACGATCACCGAGTTGCTCCCCAGTGAGAAGTTTCCGTATCTCTTGCTGTGACGATTCACCACTGCGCTTGATTAATTCCGATTTCACGTGTCCGTAGGGATCTGTTGCCGTTGGATTCGTGATGACATCGCGGATGACGGAAGCTGCTTCCGGTGGTAGATGGGCCACTATGTAGTTGAATTTTGTGCGACTGTCCGTTACCGGTTTCGGAATCCCCAGTTCGAAAGTTGATTCGCACATCAGGAACCACAGTGTAGGATCGGCGAAATTGTACGGTGGTATCTTTACCGCTGCCACGTCCGCCATGCTTTCGCTTTTGCGTGGGCGAGAATGTTCAACAGCACGTGTTGTTTCCGTTGAGATGCGTCCGCTGTTTCTTTTTTTAGATATAATGTCTCAACTGATGATCAGACTTTCCAAGGTCACCAATATCGGGAATTATGAGATGCATCGGTTGCGTGTAGTTACAGAGACATATCTTACACAAGGGACGGACTTTATTTCACACAACATCCTATATACATGACGAGAAACGAACTGCGCAATAACTAGAATAATCACCTGATGGCGCTTTGAGCGCGTACATCAATCCTCGCTCTGAGGAAGTGGCTTTCTTTTCCCACACGTCGGCGGCGACGCCACATAACATTCCTCCGTATTGATAAGTCCCCTACAGAGTCCCTTTGGTGATCTCTGAATGTTTCGCGTATCCAAATGATCTGGAAATGTGTCCGGGCCGCTTAATTGATCTGGAACTGTGCCAGGCATTACGTAAATAATCTGAGAATGTGCAGCGGGTAACTTGAGTGATGTAGAACCGCATTGGGGGCCACTTAAGTGCCCTAAAACTACGTCACGTGTCACTCAAGGCATCTCTAAATGTGTCACAAATCGCTTAAGTGTTCTGGAACTGTGTGCAGGGTCATTTAAGTGATCTGAAAATATGCCACGGGCCGTTCAAATGTTCTGGAATCGTACCACGGGGCACTTAAGCGATCTGTAAATGTGCCTCTTAGTTCATTTTTACAAAATAAGGTTTGAAGAGGGCAGGCCGCATCAGATAACCCCCAGGGCCAGATTTGGTCCGCGGACCAAGGGCCTTTATGGCCTTTGATTTTTCATTATATGGTTTAGAGCGTGGGTCGCAATGAATTTATTACAGATAAATTTTGAGTTCATAGCCTTCAAAATGGCATTGAAATTAACAGAAATTGATTATAACAAAGGTATTTTCTTCCGAAATTTAATTAACAAAAATATTTTTTGCATTAAAAAAATAAATTGTTGATCATGGGGGGAAGGGGCACGAGCCCCCCCCCCCGTGTTCGTCTCTGATCCCACCAATATGCGTCAGGATTCAGAGGGGGCTGAGCTGATGACGAAATTTTGCTGAGAAGAGAGGGGGGGGGGAGGGGGTCAAAAATGGCTAAAAATTTGCTTACGTAATACTTGAACGGCCTCTAACCAACAATTTTATCAGCCTAAACATGCCTTCCAGAAGATAACTATAAAGTATGTATTTTATATTGAGAAACATCATTAATTGGAACACCTTCTGCCACCTATCGAAGAAATATCACAACTGTTAGGATTCGAATTGGTGACCGGTTTTTGATTAATGTGCCGCATGAGTAAAATAATGTAGTGTGATATTTAGAGAGTAAATATTTTTTATAAGGAATAATGTTAATTAAAATGTTAAGATATTGCAGCAAAATATATTTTCACATAGTAAAATAACATTAGTAAAACTCGGAAAGTATAAAATTACTACAATTTTTCTTGTGATTGTAATCGAAATATCATGTAAATCAGAATTAAAAATGTTGTCAGCTTTCAGACTTCGCTCTTACAAGTTCCTAAATATGACAGTGGCCTGTGGGTTTCGACTGAAATTGGCAAACAGTGCATACCCCTGTCATTTCTTAGCCGTCCTGGACTAGTAGTGCGATTTTCGCCATGGTTGTACATATTTTATTATTTTTTAGACTACTTTTTAATATTACCCATATCGGGTTAACCTAGGGGGAAAGAAAGCTTAAGCATGCAGGAAGGGAAGTAAAAAAAACAGAATGTCATTCGTTATTAAGTTTATAATTAATGCTCTTATTAATGAACAGAATTTAATTTATTTCGTCGTTTCCCAGCCCAATGAGGCTGCCTGATGACTTACAAATAGCCATTCTGAGGCGTTGTGAAGGAGAAAGACAAGTTTGTACATGTATGTGTAAAGCATGAGTGTGTTTGTGTAGAGTAAACAAAAGTCCAGTCCAACGTCATGTCCAAAGTACAAATATAGTATGCGCTCTAAAAGATCACAATAAAGGGGCAAAATTGAAATATTCAATATAAAAAAAATAAATAAAAATAAATAATAATCGTTGGTAGACAAAAAACCATATAACACATACAACGCGTATAAGATATATAGATAACACATACGGATGCAAGAATGAGTACAATATACCAGTGGTAAAGTAGATAAAGTGGGATATAATAGGATGACTTGTACGGAACTATAAAAACAGAAATGCACAGTATAAATATATATTTTTTCAAATCTATCTCCTCTTTTTTCTAATTGCATTCAATTCTTTTTTTCTAATTTTTTTTTTTTCGAAAATATTTATAACAAATAATAATAGAATACATAATTTTCTTTATCAGTAGAGTGTCCAGTCAGAGTGCAATACCCTTTTTGGCCTATGGTATATTGTTCTCTGTAATAGGTCGTAATCCACTATCTCATTCAGATGGCCATATTCAGAGTTCTGTAGTTTGTCATAGTGGGTTGTAGATAGCTCCTTGATGAAGTCCAGTATAAAGGGTATACCCAGGTCTTTCCTGATGTCAGCTCCACATATAAACTTAGGTGCCCTCACAAGAGACCTTAGGATCTTGTTTTGCTGAGATTGTAGTTTTTGCATGTTGCTATGACTTGCGTAGGCCCAGACCGGGGCTGCATATGTCATAATTGGTCGAAGTATAGATTTATATAGTATGACTTTATTCTTTAAGGAGAGACGAGCTTGAGGAAATGTCATTTTGGAGAGCATGCCTAGGGCTTGGGTTGGCCTTGTTCCTGACATAATCAATCTGCGGATCAAAAGTCATTGGCCGGTCCAGAATACAGCCTAGGTATTTTACTTTTCTCACTGGTTCCACGGCCGCTCCACCAATATAGATGGGAGCGTTTCCTGGGTCCGTTTTTCTTGTGAACCAAATAAATTGGCACTTGCTGTGGTTCAGCTCAATGGCATTGATGCCACACCAATTCTCAATGGCCTCAACGATTTCTTGAAGATTTTCACGGCATTTTTTAGATTTCCTATGATTGGTGAGTATGATGGCATTGTCAGCAAAAAGTGCTATGATTCCTACCAGAGGTGCAGGAATGTCGTTAATATAAAGTAAGAAGAGCTGAGGGCCTAAACATGATCCTTGCGGAACTGAGGCTCTCACTGGGTGCACGTTGGATAATATTTTTTCCAATTTTGACTCTGAAAGTTCTTCCTGAAAGATAGCTATGGAAAAATAATATAAAATGCTCCGGAAACCCCATTTCACTAAGTTTGACCAGTAGTGTATTATGTTTAGTCTTGTCGAACGCCTTACTTACATCAAGACATGCTGCACAGACGTAATCTTTGTAGTTAAATGATCCAATTATGAATTCTGTCACCCTGCGCAGTTGGATCACACAGTTGGGCCCTCAGCGGAAGCCATGTTGCTCAGGTCGGATGATGTTATGTTGATTGAGATAGTTATCAAGTCGTGTTTTATATATACGCTCAAATAATTTAGAGATGCAAGAGAAAAGGCTGATGGGTCTATAGCTTTTTGCAATGAGAGGATCAGTACCCATTTTATGAATTGGTTTTATAATAGAAAGCTGCCAGATGCGTGGAAAATAGTTGATTCGGAGCATGGTGTTGAAGAGATTTGTGAGAGTAGAGATAATTGGAGGAGGTAAGATTTTAATAGCATAATTGGAGATTTCGTCACGGCCAGGGGCTTTCTTAGTTTTGAGTTTATTAATAAGTGTCTTAACCTCGTCCGAGGAGGTTAGCTCGGCTTCACTAAATCCACATAGAGCCGGTCTTGGTATGCTCAGGAAATCTTGAAGTTTCCTCTGATGTTGAAGTTCGATGATAGATGATTGATTGGAGTTACTGCTTCTCGTAGTTGTTGGCCAGTACTTCGGCTATTTCACTTTCGGAGAAGACAAATTCATTCCTTTGATTTTTGCTCCCTTTGACCTTGCAGTTCTTCCAGGCCCTCCAATGCGATCCATCCGCTGCTGTGGCATCTTCTATAAAGTTGGAAAATCGTTCGTTGACGTAGGCTGAGGTCTCTTTTCGTATTTCTTTCTCCAGTTTGTTAAGAGCTACTTTGTCCATTTGCCTCCTGTGATGTTGCCACATTTTCCTGATCTTGTTCTTGAGTTTGATCTTGTTTTGCAGCTCTTGGGAGATGCCAAATCTTTTGTCAGTTGCAAGAATTTTCCTTGTCGATTTATCAATTGCGTCTTTAATTTTGAAAGTGATATCAGAGATTCCTTGTTCGACAGTATCAGGAGTATGTTCGTCGAGGGTTAGTTCTTCTTCGGTGCTGAGAATTTCACGGTATTTAGACCAGTTAGTTACTAATTTATAAGGAATGTCTTTGGGTCTTAAAATATCCATGGTGAAGATTAGTGGATTATGAGTTGAATTTAGCACTGGCATTGAACCTAGTTGAATGTTATATGGAAAGTTTTTAGAAATTGCAAAGTCAAGTACATCAGGCCTACCTCTTCCCCGAGGAAAGTTAGTAGAAACCTCGCTGGAGTGTATACAAAGACATTTGTTTCTACAATATTCCTCCAGAATGCGTTCACATCGGTTATATCTGTTGCTATAGAAAGCCGGGCTTTTGCTATTCCAGTCTCCAGCACTGAATGTGGGATTGGTTGAATTGAATAAGAAACTAAGCAAGTTAATGTCCAGATTATTATTCGGTAGCTTATAGATGACACTTATTACAATCGGTTGTCTGTTTATGTAAACTGTTATAGCTTGAACCTCCATCTCAGTAGATGTTGGCAGATCCATTTCCAAAAAAGGAATGTCTTTGTGGACGAAGACGGCGACTCCCCCACACACCCCTTCCGTGGAGTCGATCTTTACGGACACATTTTTAATTAAAAATTTTAAAAAACGGGAAAAACAGAAAACCAACTTTAGATTTACCAACTTCATCACCACTGTGGTGACGGTAGAGTTCGAAACCGGGTTCTCGCATTCGACCACCAACAGTGGTTTAGTGTACATACCTACGTTTGACTGCAGTAGTCTTGAATGAAACGGTTTCTGCTCAGCTCTGCGAACCCTTAGCCCACCACCTCAAAACCCGGCACCATTGGCACAGTGACTCGAAACAACGAGCCAGTGATACCATTGCCACAACGATGTTGAGTGTAAGTGGCTGAGCAACTGACCTCCGAATGCAGAGAGGACGGGGGTGACGAACGCAAAGGGTTCGCTCACTCAAACTGCCGGGGGTCACGATGCTCGGTACCTCTCTGGTCCACAGAGCTAAGTCAAACTAACAGGGGAGAAAGAACAACGAACCACAAAAACATCAAACGAAGATATTGGGAACCCTTCCCAGAGCTACCTAACCGTGTCAATGCCCACGACCGAAGCCTTAAAAACTGTGATTCTTACCTGAATCTAGATTAAGCCTCATACATAGGCCTTCCTTCGAGGTTAGACGCAAACACGTCTTACCGTAATGGAATCTCCAACACGAATGACTTTCAACAGACGTTTCAACACCTCCAAAATGAATTTTTAGAAGATTGCGTTGCTAAATAATGAGCGAGAAAGTAATTCATTTGTTGAAACACATTTTTATTCAACTATGGTAAGAGCGAATCACAGTGGTGCGCAAACCGTGGGTCGTGTCAATGAACTGAGGTGAAGTTGGGGAGGGGCGGGGGTCATGAGAGATTCTCCAAAATAAAAACTTACAAATAAGAAATTTTTATTAAAAAATATATCAAAACTAAAGAATGCCTTTATTCAGCTGAGCTAATTACCATGTATCATACTGTAATTTGTTTTGTAACGTAATTTTGTCAAATTCTGCTTGTACAATAACCAATATATCGGCTACGTCATGCCAGAATCACGAATGAGCAATGTCCTCGCAAAAAAAAAAAAAAAAAAAAACGTGGGAAATGACATTTGAATGGATTCTCTAGCCATGTCACTCTATGGAAGCTATTTTCCTAAGATGTTTTGTAACGTGTGCTTCAAAAGGGATACACATCCGCGTTTCAGGAACAACTTAGATAGTAAAGATCAGCGGTTCTCAACCTTTTTTGTCTCGCAGAGCCCTTTTCAGTACATAACTTTTATATCGGAGCCCTTTTTGTATATAATTTTTATGGTGGAACCCTGTAGGCCTCTTTTTTTCATTTTATATATATCTATCAAATTTACTTATTTTATTTTCCTTAAGTCACCGCGGAGCCCCTAAGAAGTGCACACGGAGCCCCAAGGGCTCCGTGTGCACTTCTTAGGGAAGCACTTCTTTTGCACTTTTCCTTGTGCAAAACCCTTTTACGGAGCACCGGTTGTTGAGAACCGCTGATTTACATGATTTACCGGACGAACTCCAATTTTGGGTTTTGGTGTTGATGTTCCTATTTCTTCTTCAATTATATACGTGTCACCACATATCTCCGTATATTATCAGTAATTAGAGAGGGCTTCAACAGTTGAACCTCAACTAAGTTGGTAAATCCATCTTGAACAATTTCGGTCTCTACTAATTGCATCTGATGTTCGTGAATTTCTCGGATGACTTCGTTATATTTCCTTCCCACATCACTATTTTGGAATTCAGTACGTTTGATTATTTCGGCTTCACAGTTGAGTCTATTCAGTTCGTCTAATAATTCATGCTTGGAGAGCTGTACTGTTCCTCTGCCTAGTATATGTGGTCCTTCTCTGACTTTCCCAATTGGTGTATCCTGTTTATTGTCGTGGGCATTATTAGTTTTCCAGGCTGTAATAGGCTGAGATGAAATTACTTGTGTATTCGTTGTTACTCTGTTGGTAGAAGGCCTGAATGTAAGTATATCCGTGAAATTTTCTTCAGTGTCTACATTAAGAGCTGGAAAGTCCTGCAAGTCCGGAGGGACTTTCGGAAGAAATGTCCTTGAGTTGTCCCCCTTCGGTAGAGGTCGTTCCGGACAACGAGTAAATGTGCCCGTGTATGGACCACCACACAGTATGCATTTAATTTTCGATTTATTACCTTTATCCTGGCAAACTCTAGTACTATGTCCTAGAGAACAGAATGCACATCTTGGGGAGTTATAACAATAATAGGACGTGTGTTCAAACAGGAGACAGTTCCGGCATTGAAGCGGGAATCTGTTCCCCCTTGTAGCGCTCAATCTCTATTGGGAAATCATCAATGTCAACAATATTTGCTATTTCTTTACAACGAATGTCATATAACTTTTCATATTGCAAATTTTGATGATCTCGAACCCTTTTTTTTCCAGATCTTGAGTGATTTCATCAATATTGACATTAGCCGGTAGGCCATGGATGACAAATTTCAAAGTCCTTACCGACTCAAGTTGATAGGTGTGGTACTCCATACCCTGACTATTGACAAAATTTGGTTGTAGTACGATGGTCGTTTACTGAAAAAACATTAAGTAATATATTTTTATTGGTGGGTTTCGATACAGGAACGAATTCCCAGAGTTCTATTATTTTCTTAAAACTTGATATCCAATCATCCCCCCATTTAGTAAGTACTATTTGAGGAACATTGGATTTTTTGCCGTTGCTAGTTGATGCGAAGTACCAAGCACTAAGCTCTCGTCTTGGTTTCTCTACTTAGGTAGAGATATTGGTCAGTCAATGGCACAATGGTTGCTAAAACACAACCACCAGTAAATTTTTTTAAAATTATAAATAACATAGTAATAATGGACTTTTTATTAATTAATGAGTTTTACTAATGTTATATTACTATACACAAATATCAACTGTTAAAATTTCACATCAAAGTTAGCATTTCAACTATTATTATTTTTTTAAGTACTTACTAATTCATACCATTTTTTTTTCATGCGGCACAGTAATAAAAAACCGATCGATAATTCGAATCATAATAGTTGTGATTTTTATTCGATAGGTGGCAGAAGGTATTCCAGTTAATGATGTTTTACAATATAATACTGTACTGTGTAGTTATTTTCTAGAAAGCATGTGTTTTATGGCTGAATTTTTTTTTATCCGACAAAAGTGACTGAGAAATACACAATTTTTTCATGGTGTATAAAATTACAAAATAAGGGCGTTTAGAGTCTGAGAATAACTGGTAATAAATGTTGTCTGAAAAAAAATATTTTTAAAGAGTAATTTCACTCCTCTCCAAAAGTTTAAGAAAACTTTGTAAAAAGAGGATTTTTTTTCTGGAAAACAGAAGGGAAATAACTCTATTTAAAAAATTACCTAAAATTTGAGGGAGTATTTTCTCTCGTCAACAAAATTTGGAGAAGAAAAATTGAATTTTGATGCGTGAATCACTCATCAATATACGTATTGGCGAACACTGCTGAGGATGCTTCCATGCAGGGGCGTAGCCAGAAATTTCGTTCGGGGGGGACCACTTTCATTTTGGGGGGGGGGAACCAAAGTGACAGAACAATGGATTTGGCCATCTTTTTCCCTTTTTTCGGTCATTTTCTCACATTTCGGGGGGGGGGACCAGGCCCCCAAGTCTCCCTCCCCCCCTCGCTACGCCCTTGCTTCCGTGTACAGAGTTTTTTTTACGAAGAAAAAAATTCCATATATTTCATAAGGTAGCATTCAATACTTTTCCATCCGCACAGATATCAAAATTCTGTGCTCAGAGAAACAACGGGTCAGTGCAGGTGAAATTAAAGAGTGCGTGCAATATCTGCAAAATAAAAAGGATCCTTAGTACCACTTGGAAACTTGGTATTTTTTTATTCAGCTCAGCAGGATTTTTTAATGTTTTAGTGTTATTTATATTTCATATATAAACGACAACAAGGGTTCCAATCAGGGCCGTAGTGTGCCTTTTCGAGGCTCTGGGCAAACTTTTCCTTGGGACCCTTCTTGAAAGGGTTATTATTTTTCAAAATAAGTGTAAATTTTTGGAACTGTTTCGCCGGTCACTTAAGTGATCTGCGAATGTGCCACTTGGTTCATTTTTACAAAATTAGGTTACGCCGGCCAGATCAGATAACCCCGAGGTTCCACATTTGGTCCGCAGGCCATGGATATTGCATATATTGCTTAAAGGGTGGGTCTTACAGGCATTTTGAGTTAGCCATCACCTTATCCTTCAAATAGCATTGAAATTTACAGAAACTGATTATAATAAAGTATAAATTTTCATTTTTTTAAATATTTTTTTTTACACTAAAAAAATAAATTTTTGACCTTCTGGGGGGGGGGGCGCACGAGCTCCATATGCCACCCCCCTTCTCCGCGTACATCTCTGATCCCAATATGCGTTAGGAGGTAGGGGCAGTGCTGACGAAATTTTGCTGACGGGGGGGGGGGGGTCAAAAATGGCTAAAAATCTGCTGACGTAATATTTGAACGATCCCTAGCCCTCGTGTACAGAAAATGACCGTGGTGTGACCAAAATGATCAAAGTTCGACTTATTTTGTTTGTTTCTGAATTGAAGAAGGAAGATAGTGCCTGATTCTTTTAATAAACCACTCCAGCGCCGTCTTAACGCATGGATCGCCAAGCACGGCCCAGAGGGCGTGCTCTGGTGCATAGGGCACTCCACGATAATGGGATTTGGTGATATGGTATATAGCAGGTGCCCATTTTTTCACGCAAAAATCCGAGCGATTGACAAGGCCTTTTAAAGGACATCCGATGAGGGATTTGCCCAGAGGCCCCTTCCGTTGGTGGATTTACAGTTTCGTCGCCTGTGGGTTAAACATATTTTCCGCCCTTCATCCATTCTTGTCTAGTTTTCTTGACTGCGCATTCCTCAAAATTAGCCGCCCTGTACTATAGCCCCGTTTAGTTCTTCCCCCGCACCGTAAATATGCCTCTGTGCCTAAGTCCCCGTTTCGGTCGTTCACATGCATACACACCCTCTAGCTCACTGTTCAGCTCGTCATCAGCTTCGTTCAGGCTAGTCAAGTGGTCTGGTCGTCTGGACTTTCTCTTAAACGACACTATCAAGTTAAAATTCAAAACAAAGAACAGCTTTGCGAATATCGATAACAAGAAAATTTTCTTCTTTGAAAGCTCTCCAGGTTCTGGGAATTTTAAGGGTTTTATGACGTTTGATCAAGCAGAACCATAGAAAAACTGTCACGGAGCAACAGGGTTCCGCGGAACACAAGTTGGAAACCCATGCTGTATGCAATGTGTTGGGATTACTACCATCTATCGACCATATTGGAAGCGAGAAACGATAAATTCGTGAATTTCAATGATTGTGATAATTGTTTTTGTGTATGGAGATCTGCTTACGCTCTGTGTTGACACAATTTTGTACATTGTGAATTCTTCTGAAGTATTTTGCTTTCTTTTTTTCAGACAGAATAATAGACAATCGAAACGACAATACGCAGCATAAAATATTTAATAATCAATTTATACTTTCTATTTGAATCATGGTCTGGATATATGTGTCCCTTTCCATGTGTACTATTTATTTAAACATTATTGGTATATATATTTTATTGACACATTAAGATCGTTGCGAACATCAATCACAATATGCGAACAGTTTCCACACAACATATCAGTAGTGCCCGGATTATATACCCCAAAAATGCACTGCAAATAAAAATAAAGGTAAATCTGCATTTAAAAATGCCGAAATATGGCGTGAAATGCAAAGAACTAATACAAATCCGTCTTGGGGATGGAATTGATTTTAATTTAATTAACTTTTATGGCAAAATATATGTGTGGTGCACCCATCACGGACGGGAGGTACCGGTGAGAGGTTGGATTTAAGTGGTACATGATTTCTTTTTCATATTTGTCATACTTATCAACTTCAATCGGAAAATATGCATAATCACAGATAAAAGTGGTAAATGTAGGATAACTGAACAAACTTACTGATACGATTGTGTAGGTTCGATTGTGTGTTGTAGGTTCAAACCTACCCACCTCCAGACAGTTACACTTTTGCCGCTGTGGTGGTCGAGTGGTTATAGTGACGGACTCGCGATGCGAGGATCCGGGTTCGAACCCCACAGTGGTGGTCGGCTGAAGTTGGTTTTCTGTGGTTCCCAACTTCAAGGCGCAAATGCGAGCCGATCTCCCCGTTAAAAAGTCTCGCCACAGAGAGCAACAGTCCTACAACGATAAATCATTCAATCATAACACTTCACTCATAGTTAGAAAACTAGTGGCAGATGGCAGCACTACACATAACAAGCATTACAGAGAAACAACAAAAACTTCACGTCAGGTTTCACTACACGTACACGCACATTCCCGCATGTACCGATTCGTTGGGGGGTTCCGCGGGGGGGGGGGGTGCATGTGTGGTGTAGTAGTAGTAGGTAGAAAAAATGTCTCGGGGATCCATGATGTTCTTAAGTCAACCACCTCGTTGGGCAATTTGCCTGTTGTGGCGTTGTATTTGTATTGTGAGGTGATAATGCATAATAACGGCTATTATGGATAATCACCGATTTGTCACATTCACTGCATACACCCCCACAGTCCGAAACATGGTTGCTATGATTATTTGTGGTTTAGTAGATTCAGTCGAGCTTTATTCCTTTGCAATAGAAAACCTGGTTATACTTAGTAGATTTCTGAATTGGCAGAAATTTTAATTCATTATATAAAGTACATTTTGAACAGCTAATTAGTATAATCATATGGCATACAAAAATATTACTTATTTCTTCAAAACCTACAATAAAACAATTTATAGGGCACTTGACATCTTTACACAATGACAAGGGTGCCATATGTTAAAAGAGCTTGAGAGTCAGTGGTATATATTGTACGTACAGTACAAAAAAAAAGAAACTAAGGCAAAAACAAATCTGGCCACCAATCGATGATATCAGTTCCCCTTGTTTTGATAACGAATTTCTCTTTCAGCCTCGCGTATTGAGAGTCGGAAAAGTAATTTTCCCAATCTCCGACTATCCCTTTCCTAATGTGTGGTGTGGCTGAACCTTGACATTTTCCAGAACTCTCGTTTTTCGGTTTGTCGTACAAATGCACCAAACCGGATAACATGCCAGGAGATGGACCGTGTTGGCGTTCAGCCTCGATCTTAGAATACGTGTCCTTCATGTAACTGAAATCGGAATGCAGGAGGATGTTGTTCATCACTTCGTTGTCAGAGAGGATGGCGTGACTGTACTCCTTCCCGAGAAACTCTGCCACCTCGATGACAATGGACTTCAAGTTCTTTTTCATGGCCTCGTAAGTGGTCCAGTAAACTTGTTCATCGTTCCTGTGAGGGTACCAGGACAACAGATGGTCGAAGTAGTCGTTGCACTCGGTATTGCCGGTGATGAAATGCTCGAAAAATTCGTCGAATGATCCATCCCAGTAACAAAACTCTTTTTTGAGATGTGTATGGTGGAAGAAAGAGACGCACACGTCAAAAGGGTTTCTGATGACGTATATATACTTAGCATCTGGCGAGTATGGCATCCGATCATACGGCAGGTGGGTCTTTATCAGTCCCGGACGAGGCATTTTAGACAGTCCTTCTGTTCCCACCATTTCGAGAAACGGTGAGGCGGTGTAGAAATCCCTAGGGTTCTTCAAGGGTATACCTTTCCTGAAGATCTGTATCACCACCATTTGCATCCAAGTCGTACCGCACTTTGGGTACGTGGAAATAATAACATCATCCGATCGTGGTTTATAGGATAGACTCTCTATCAAGCAATTTTTTAATAAAATCGGTGGGAAACGCATTCCACCAATAATTTGAAGCGGGATCGGATTCTTAGAGGTTTCCATCATTCAACAGAGAATCTATGGTATCATAAAGAAAAAAAATAAAACACTTATGTTACGCTTGGTGCATATTTCTCTTATGGTAAAATGTATAATTTTTTTAAATAAATAATGCAAGAATTTTGGAAAATATATACTGCTAAAAAAAAGTAGTAGCAATGCGTGTTCAATGTGTGAATCGTATATTTATGTCTCTAAGATGTCTGAAACAGTTATATAAATATAAATACGAGGCCACAACAGGCAAATTTATCTGGATATTGATTTACCCCAATATGTTTATCGTATTTATTTTAGAACGTGCCAATTGTGTTAGAATTTAGTACCCCCGGGGGTAAGGTATTCCATTTATTAACAACCCTAGTAGACGAAAATTTGCGACCAATCGAATTGATGCGCATTCATCGCGAAAAAAAAATAATAACAACCTCCATGAAATATTAGTATGTTATGGAAATCTATTGCAGTTTTCGGGGAAAATTCTATATAACTTCATAATTATTTTCGTTTTATACAGCGCATTAAGAAGTGGGTTTCGGGATAAAGTACGCAAAATCCCCAGTAGTGTGGCGCGTGCTTGCGTGAGATAATAGTTTCCTTCATTTACATATTTTCATCTATACTGACGGAAAAAAGGACAAAAAAAATATATATTTTTTCAATTTGTAAGAAGATTGCGGAACGAAAGTAAATATATATATATATATATATATATATATATGGCTTAACATTCCCTCTTATCCTGACTTGTCTAGTATGCATAACATCACACAAAATTGGCTATCACGATAACTGACAGTATAGTGAAAATAATTTGAATTTATTATATCGAAAGACAAAGTTAATCAAGGTCAAAGCCAGGTCAACACTTACTGAAAACCTGTTGGGAAGAGGAAAACGCAAAAAATAGCATACGTATATTGCTTAGCTTTTCGCATGTTCTAATAAAAGGGAAAACTTTCTGGTTGTAGACATCAAATCAAATTATTAGAGGTCAGCCTTTGTTTTTCTTGCATAAAAACTCGATTGGTGAATCTTATATATCTATTTTTTTTTATGTTGAAATTCGATGTTCATTAGTGAGAGAGATTTGCTACACACTCTTGTTTGGACTGCTAGCTATTCTTGTGAAATTATGTTAGCATAGGCTTTTTTTACGTATTGTCATAGAAAGTAAAGTTTTCTACCTATAAAAATCTTAATTTGCTGTAATGCAATTCATTCGAATGGTGTGATCGCATGCCCATTTCGCGAATGATGCGGAGTAGTTGCGTCAAATACAGCGTCACTCCAGTATTGCGTAAATAAATAAAATAGGGCTTTGTGGGCAGAACCTCGTATCCATGAACTCTGTTTCTCGAAAGAACTTTATATAAAACGCATGACCTTGAACTGCGATCAAGTTCTGAACACTTACGGTTTCTCTGATAGATAGAAAAATGATTATTTATTCACGATTGAGAAAATATCTACTTCACGATCTTTCACTGTACAACATTAAACTTTTCACTAATATGTGTTGTAGGCCCATATTAGTAACAGATAAACCTACCCCCCCCCTTCTGAATTCATATAATATAATACAAATACAAATAAATACAAATACAACGCCACAACAGGCAAAATGCCCAACGAGGTGGCTGATATATTCTAAGTGACGAGTAACTAACTAAGTTCTTGAGACGAGAAAGAAAAATTAAATCCACGTGGTACAGTAGAGTCCCGATAGTCTGAGGTGAATGGCGTCGAGGCCAACTCGGATTAATGAAAAACTCGGATTATCCAAAAAACAATAGAAATCGGCTTTTTTCTGGAATGTGGGGGCTTAGACTTACGTATTCGTGTACTTACTTTTTATTCTCTCCTATTTTGTTCTTAATTCAATGGCTTTTATAGTTAGTTCAGTGGTTTAGCCGAAGACCCCAGTCTAAGGATCAAGATCCTTTAAAAGTGAAATTATTTGCATTCGTTGAAAGAATAAAACAAAATAAACACGTAAAGCGCTTTCAGAAGGGCTTTTGAAAAATCCAGCATCTCGGATTTTCCGGGACCTCGAACTTTTGGGACTCGAGTTGTCGTAGCACTCTACTGCACAAGTATTTTATTGATCGCAATTCAACTTCATATAATAGCCTTTCAACGACTTAAATATTCCTATTTTTGCGAAATTACTGATAAATTATACTATCACGATGGTTTTTTTCAGCCTCTATGTATAATGTAGTATACAGTACATTTTAAGACCGTTGTTCTTGTCAAGAATTTATCTTCAACAAGCGATATAAAAAAGTAAAAATACTGAAAATCTAAGTAATATTGAACGTGGTGAAATTTGTTAATTGATGCAAAGCTTGATAACTTTTTGTATGTTCCGAATTTCTCCAGTAACTATTTTTGAGTTGCTGTTTGATCTTCGTGATAGCCTCGCATTGCGAAGGTTTTGGTTCGATTTCCACAGGCTGTACAGTTGTGATCTGGTGAAGATGGTTTTTGAACTTCGAATCCGCGTGAGGATGCGAACTGGTTCCCCATTCAAGAAGAGTATCTGAATTCAAGTATTTGCCATTTTTATTTCCAATTTGGAAAGTAGAAGGCAGCAATCTTCAAACACAAGACACAAACAGCTCAGGCCTCATAAATACGTTAGGGGCACGCACATATGCACATGAAATGTTTCCGGGGGGGGGGGGGGCATAAGAGATTTAATTAATAGTAGTGGTGGTTGTACCTTTTTTGGTATGCATACGTGTGTAGAGGTACTCTACAGCGAGCGTCACTTGTATTGTAGTGAATTGACGAATTGTCACGAATGATTCTCCCCGTGACTAATTATATATTGATACGATTTAAAAAATCGTTTATTTTTGTTGTTTATGTGTAAGCGATGATTCGTAGCTCTGTAATCAAAATAAACAAACAGAAATTCATCTTATCAATGAGTGAAAAAAAATCCCCAAAGATAATCATTATATATTCCTGTGAATCAATCGTTAGTATAGGAAGTGCGTATTTCTTTCTTCTTTTGCTTAGATTTAATTTTGCTCGATAATAGATAGTTTACGATTGCGCAGATATTCAGTCAATGCATATGTTGCTGCCCATTCATTAAAATTCATATTATTTCATTAAAACGGAATATCTCACTTAATTGATGATGAAACGCCTTACAATGAAACATCGTGTAACACTTGATTCACCTGTCTCATCTTCGCAGAGGAATGGAATCGGAAAAAGCCTTGAAAACCCTCAAACAGGAATTACAGGTACATTTTTGAAAATGCTTACTTAATTACTCTTTAAAGCTATTTTATTTAGGGTAAAAATTCCCAGCACGTATAAAAAATTAAAATTTGAAGAAATTTAAAAAAAAAAAAATTCACTCGGGAGTTAAATGACCGACTCGTATTTGTGGATTCAAATTCCAAATATAAAACATACACATAAAATAGAGAGCCATAAAAATGATATAAATGAAATTGAGAAAATAAAAGTAAAATTGTATAGTGACACATATTTGTAGTTTATGGTATTATACGTGTATATATCTGTAACTTATTATGTGAAATTACAATAAAAACCCTTTTTTTTGCGGACGCCGGCGGGACAGAGAAAATTCGTCCGTAAAAGAGAGATGACCATAAAAATGACGTGGGGGGGGGTGTCTCTTTTCGCCCCCTTCTTAGGAAGGGGGGGGGGATTTAAAACAAGCTTAACTATAGTAGTGGACCGTGGTTGAGGTTTTTTGTGGATCACACGATATCCTCTTTCTTTGAGGGACATACAAACCGTGTCTAAGTTAACCAATATGGCGACTTCCTGCGTGACTCTTGAAAGAAATAAATCTAAATTTAAAGAAACGTAGAAATGATTTTTTTTTCCTTTTTTTAAGGGCACTAGGTATTTCAATTTCCCATCCCCCCCCCCCGAACTTCAAGTCCATCTGCCTGTTTCAGATTCCAAAAATGCTTAATTAAAGCTGTGGAAATTCTTCGATGTACTTTACGGGCCCATAATTGATTTTAAAAAATCCTAAACTATATGAATTTATGCAGTTGAATATTAAAAGTCAATACGGAGAACTTTATTTTCATGCCTGAGAAATAAATAAACGGTTGAAATCAGTGTTATTGCATGGATATCCAACTCAAAAGTAAGTCCGGCTAATTACTTCATATTAAATTTTCTGGGCTTCGTATATCTCTAAGCGAATTCAATATTTCAAAAATCGAGAATTCAATACAATTTTTAAAATTATTGATGTGGCGGAAAATCCCACTAAATTTCCGCATTTCTACAGTTAGAATCGGAAATTTTAACACTGATTTCTATGGGGGAATCATTTTTTGCCTGACCCTCAAAGTGATGCTGTTGATGATTCTGACTTCTATTCAAAAAGCCTCATTACTGGGAGGATTGAAAAAGTGTCAAACCATTACGAAGGCTTATACTATTACACATATAGTAACAGGATTAGAGAAGTGACAAACTATTGTAAAGACACATACACAGACACAAGTATCCTATCGTTCAAGCTGGGTCCCATTTGGGCGAAATGGTCCATGCAAAATTTGGCGACGATCGATCTAAAATTGTAAATTTGTATAAAGAACATACACACACACACATACACAGACATACAGAAAATCAGTTTTATATATATAGATAGATATTTGCGATGTTGTAAAAGTTTGTATGTTTTTTTTTCTTTTTTTTTGACACAAAATAAAGTGTTCCAGACTCTGCCACGAAGCTGGGCTGGAAGAGATCTCGGCAACGGGATAAGTCCAGTGGCAAAGTTCTGGCGTTCATTCATTCATGCACGGATAGGAAGGGATTATTTTCAATGATGCACACCAGCGTCGTATCACTACATTAGACAAAAAAGGGGAAATGAAAATTAATATTGCAACATTATATAGGGCGGGCGCTTTCTACGTCACGTTTATGCAAGAAGGAGCAACTAGTCACACTGCTGCTACTCCGGTCAAGGCATTCCTGATACAGACGTTTGGGGAAGACAAAATGGCGTTGCAGGTTCCCATGGCCTTAAGATTTGACACCGGCAGACTTTTGGTTATGGGATATTTGAAATCCCGGGTGTATCGATCCGGCCCATCCAATCTATCGGAACTGAAAGATGCGATCCGCTGAGAGGTGTCAATATACATCCGGACCTGCTGCACTCTGCCGTTGCTGGATTTGGAACTCGCCTGCAATGTGTTATCCCCTGTGGTGGTGGTCATGTGGAACACATACTGCGCTGTAATAAATGATTTGGAGGCATTCTGTTCATTATTTACGTATCTTTTCTTTGACTTGTGTACATCAGAACCACCTATCGGCAGTTTTTGAGTTTTCCTTCCCCTGTCTTAATAAAATTCCCGTGATCTAGCGATGCTAACCCTGCAAACAGTTTTTTACTTCAGTTATTTTTCCGGTTTTTATTCATTTTTAAAGTTTCTACGGACTTTTTTCCTACCCTGTGTTATAAATAATAACACAGCTCAAAAATTTTTTTCTCATGTGAAAGAAATTTGAATGGCTTAGGGTATATTTTGGCTGATGATTCCGAATCTGGCATTGGTTTTATCAGCTTGGCTCTAGTTTTTGAGATAAAATGAAAATTATCTCTCTCTCTCTCTCTCTCTCTCAATGGTAACGCATAAGCAGCAAGCAAATCACATTGTTGAGGGTATGCATTATCCTGAAAACGTTCCAATTCGGCAAAACCAATGCTAGATTCGGGATCAGCACCCCAAAATGACTCTAAATCACTAAAATATCTTTACCAATTATTTAGTTTATTTATTTATAATGCACAGTTTCTCAACGTGATTTGTATGCTGCTTATGATATTACTACTGGAATTTAATTTTCACTTCATCTGAAAAACTTGAACCAATTTGAAAAAAATCTGTCAGATTCGTAATCACTAGCTCCAATATACCCTAACATCACTGAAATAGCTTTGAGAACAAAATCGGCGTTGAGCAGTGTGTGCATACAGGGTGTTCTGTTAATGGACCGACAAACTCAGAGGGTTGTTAGTAGACATCAAGAGGAAAAAAAATTGCAATGGAAAATGGTGTCGCAAACCACGTTGAGAGGGTGAAAATCATCGCGAAAAACGCAAGCAGGCTCTGAATCCAGAAGAGACGGAAGATGGATGTCAGTTGATCACTCAATGCGTTCGTGGGTTTGCTCACCATATCTGACGTAAGCAGAGTGGCGAAACGCTTGCGCTGGGGTAGGATCACGCGATGCGGACGACGTAAATTAGCGCTATTGCGGTAGTAAGCACGTGTAGCAGTTAGTTGTCTGTTTCAATGAGTATCGTGATGGCTGACTACACGGACGAAGAATACGCTGATATGCATCTGATTTATAGTAGAGTAGATGTGTGTGTGAGTGTGTGTGCGTGCGTGCGCGCGTGTGTGTGTGTGACAATGGGCGCTTGGCACAGCGGATATCCGATGTACCAACAGCAATATCTTTGTCCGCACCATACTACCTTCGCCACGATCGATCGACTAGTACGGGACACTGGGACCTCCCACCCAGAACGGCGGGAGAGAGAGAGAGAGAGAGAGATGCAGGGAGACGTGCAATATATACGTACTCCTCAAATGGAAAACTCCCTCCGTGCTGCAACGGCTTGCTGATTCCCCGTCGACAAGTACACGTCGCTGCGGGAGACATCAAAAGCATGTCTGGCATCTTCGAGTGCGTCCGGGAATCGTTTTTACGTCGTTGTAGACTGCAATGACGTCAGCGGCCGCCACTTCCAACAATTTTTGTCATAATTAATCAAATAAATCTTTTTTCTTAGTTATATATATATATATATATTGTACTTTTTGTCGTTTCAGCGTGACGTCGAAACCTGCATGCGTTTTCCGCGATTTTCACCCTCTCAACAGGGTTTGCGTCACCATGTTCCATTGCAATTTTTGTTCCTCTTAATGTCTACCATTGGCGTACGCAAAGAGGGGGGTTATCAAGCCGAGATTATAGTATTATTTTGCAGGAAAAAACGTAAACCCCCCTGAGAAGAAAAACAAATTGAAACCCCCATAGAAAATTCTGCGTACGCCTATGATGTCTACTAACAACCCTCTGAGTTTGTCGGTCCATTAACAGATCACCCTGTATAACAAATAATCATGTATTACGCAGTTTCCATACGATGACACAAATGGTGTTTCTTCAGTCTTTTTTTTTTTTTTTTTGCAAAATAAATGATTTCTAAAATTCTGATTTGAAAAAGAATCGATTATTTCATCATTGTTTCTGTATTTTTATATAAATATTTTACATCGTTTTTTTTCTTATACACATCGATCGATAAAAGATATAGATCGATAGTACTAGGTAAAAGAAAATCACTTGATGGAAGATCATCTACTCTGACTATTCTGTAACATTCCAAAAAAAAAAAAAAGAGAGCTCTTTTCAATTTTGGATAATCGAAAAAATATATAAAATATTATCGTATTATATAACACTACTCTTCAATAGAAATATAAGTTATGTAATTTTGTTCCCTCTTGCTTGTGATTCTTGATTGTTATTCATCTGATGCAGCTTCGTTTACTTTCTCTCTCTCTCTCTCTCTCTCTCTCTCGCTCGCTCGATTGATTCCTTTCTAATGTATCGAGCATAACTAATGAATATTCTGAACTTCCATTATCTGGAATGTTTATGAACCAAACTGCTTATTAAGAATACCATTAGTTTCGATCTTGGGTTCATCGGACTGTTTTTAAGTAATGATTTCAATGAATATTCATGTTTGAAATATTTCACGAACATTCTATCAGATTTCATTACTAGAAAACACGGGTTGGGAACCAATTTGACTTCTTTAACTATTATTCGAACTCTTTGCCCAAGATATGATTTCAACAATGATGTGAAATTTTTTTAAAAACCTCGAAAAATTTATCCTCATCAGCAGTTGATTGGATTTTCCCTTTAAAATTAATGATTAATTGAAATTTTTGTTAATTAATCGGGTTGCCTAATCGACCTTGATAATTAATCGTAGTTAAAAATTTTAGTTGAGATAATCGACTCGATCAATGCGATCAAAAGTTTTATTAAAAGTTCTTATTTATCTTAAAATTTATTTTGCGAAACTGATTAGATGACTTAAAATTACACTTCTAGAGGAAACATATCGATTCAACGAAGACTGGTGATGATTTCAGTCGTAAATTGAGTTTGATGAAACTTTTTGTTGATCATCATCATAACAACAACATTTGTTGTCTCCTACGATTTTGTGAACAACAGGTTTCGTATTCGGGAAATATCATGCCTTTCCCCCCCCCCCCCCCAGTACCATTTGGGAGTAGTTTCAGGGTAAGAAGTTACAGCATGAAATCGAAAGTAGTTTCAAAATCAGTGACTAATCCAAAATGACTGATTTTCTAAAAAAAACGACAAGATTCTATATAGTGAGGAAATTCCAGGATGTGAGACAAAAATGTTTTTCCATTACTTCAAGCATGCAGCCTTAATTAATTAATTTATTCTAATATCTGTTTACATCTAGAGAATAGGTGAGTGAATTGAATAAAATATATATTTGTAGGATCAATTAGTAAAAAAAAATTACCTAATAAGTTTGTTTTAAAGTAATATAGCATTTGAATAATATTCTATTAAAATTCGACTAATCAGTCGATTAATCGATTTCAATTTTTTAATTAACCAATTAAATGTTTTAATCGGTTTCGAGCCCTAATTTCGAGTCATTCGATTGGGAATGAAATAAATGATAATTAGGAAGCGGGTAGCAAAAAATAATCAGTGGGATCGACTGGTGAAAGATCATAAGTTCGAAAATGAAAAGGTTTTCCGTGAAAAATTTCTTCTGACCTTATAATTCCAGTGTATGAGGGAAAGGGGAAAATATTATGCTAATGAACATTTCTTAGGAAATCCAAATGATCAATAACTTAGTGGGAGTGGGGTCAAGGTTTTGAAGTTCAAGCAAATTATAGTAGCCATCTTCGTCTCATTCCATCTCCGAAATATCGTAATATAACCCAGAGAGAAGCGTTTTTTATATTTCAATTTCTTCGAAAGGAAAACTAAAACTAGTACGTCCCCATTAATTTTACATTATTGATATTTCATAGTACGAACCTAATTACCGAAGGAAACATTTTTACCCCCATCGAACAAGTCAATTAAAAAACAATCTTTATTTGTGGAAATGACGACGTCGCAATCATCATCATGATAAATGAACGGTTTTTCGCCCCCATTTCGGCACAAAATTTTCCGTCATTTTGCTCCTACTTATAAGTTTATTTTGTTATCCGCTTAGTAAACACGAATCTGACATTTCTTTAGCTGCATGCTGTAAATCCGGTTTACCTTGAGCCTCTCTCGCACATACACTTCTTGCTTCCCTCCTTTCTTTCTTTGAAGAAGAAGAGAAATAAAAAGAGAAAAGAATAAAACAGCTCAAAAACTCGATCTTGACCAAGTTCAAGAGAGTTATACATTCTATATACACAGTCGAGTGTTGCGGACCATTCGGCTCAACTTCTTCATTTGATTCTGAAATGTCTCGGGGATAACATTCCCTGGAAATCTCGGTCTGCATCTCTTATTTATTACATCGGGGAAGCATTAATTGTGCGTGTTTGTGTACCTGTCAGCAGACTTCAGGGCACCTAGCTGTAGCATTCTTTGTCGTTCGAGCACTTCGTGAAGAGAATGTGGTCACCAAAATGTAAGTACTTATTTCATCGTAAATTTATTTACTGAAGATTTCCGATTGTGATCGAAGATAAGCTGGGGTCTGCCAACACGTTTTTTTTGTAGGATCCTGTTTTTGTTTTTTTTTAATGTTCTTCATTTTTGTGAAATGATCCTTAATTTTTGTGAAAGTAAGTAATCTAGTTTATTTTATACAAAAGCAATGAAATGTCAAAATTATGGTTTCGTTAATTTTCATTTTGTGAAGGGTCCATTCATCTGATACGGAATTTTGTGAAGTGTCCGGAAACGGGCCTATATTTTGACTGAGTATTCCCTTGATAAGTTTCGTTTTTTGCTTGAATGTTCAAGGAATCTTTTTTAAACCTATGCGAACCATGAACACAGAAATTTTATTCATACCGTATACAGAAAACATGTGTGAATAAAATCAATGTATTATTTTAGCACACACAAATGTTTCTATTTATTCATGATATATTTTTCATACTATCAATCAACGGTCAACTCAAATTTGGAATGAAGTACTCGTAACCATGCTGCTGCATGTATTGTATGCAAATATATTTCAATTGTCATACATAAAACGCCTGTTGAGCATTCTGAAGAGATACAACGGATTGTTTAAGAATGGAGAGAAGAAGAAAAGCGTTACATGAATGGAATCAAATTATCGTTTGCGTTGTATTATTACGAGAAAATAGAACATTTTGGAGTCAAATAAGTGGAAGGTATAACTGTTTAAATTTGACCGTTCAGATTAGACTGCTATTAGTTAAATGGTTATTATGAACAATTTTGTAGTACAAATCAATCAGGCAACTTCAAAAAATATATAAGAAAGAAATAAGAAAAAAATATTTAATATCGATATCTTCATATTGTCGAGAATAAACCTCAAACAATAAATGATTTTTTTAAACATCGAGTCTTCAATAACGTTGAACAAACCTATAGTCTCTGAAGGACTACCACAATCTGTATAAGAATAATTTTATAATTATATTTAAAGAATAATTTTATAATTATTTAAAGAATAATTTTATAATTATTTAAAGAATATTTTTTTTTAATTCGAATTCGAGAGAGAGAGAGAGAGAGAGAGAGATTCCTATATATTAGTTCACATATAGGACGAGACTACTTTTTTGAAGGGCCAGTGTTTTGAGGCACCCAGAGTAAACCTATTCGCGGAGGTATTAAACGTTTCCCGCTAACCACATTCTTAGGAAACAACTAATGAGAAACAACTTTGAGAAATTCACATTTCATTACCTATTAACACTTTATCTGGTGCATGACCAGGGCCGACTTGACAAGTTGCGGTGGGGGGAGACACTTTTAAGGGCTTTTAATAGCATTGTCTATACAGGGAAAAGTCGACATCCAAAAAACATACATAATTACTAAATTTATAGAAATTATTCAAAGTCCCTTCGAAAAAAATATTTTCATGATCTAGTGACTGAATTTCGACACAAGTAATTGCAGAATTCTAGTGACAGAAGTATTTTGAAAATTACCGAAGGAAATAATTTTTGACAGAAATAATTTCAGAATTGATAAATATTTGGTATCAATAAAAAAATAATTTCAGAGAGAAAGAGAATTACTGTTAGAAATAATTTCATAACTATTGAAACAAATAATTTCCGAATTGCTGTAAATCCCACAGGGTAAAGGGCTTACATCCCGGAAGCGACGAAGCCCGGGTCGTGTCTGGTATGACAGAATTACTGTAACACAGGGTTGGACAAATCGCAAAAAGACTAAGTGCCAGAAGAAATTTTTACCCGTAAGAAAGGTCCAAAATAATGCTTCTTTTGACTTTTTCAAGGCATAGTGACCCTCTTTTATGTTGACAGTGATGCTACTATAAATTCCAAACATTTTGTGCTTTTCTCATCCTGCAATTTAGTAACTACACAAAGAAAATTTTAGGTGCCAGCACCAATTTTTTAATCGCCATGGTGACCTGGCTCCTGGGATTTGTCCCGCCCTGCTGTGAGAAATAATTTTGGATAAGAAATTTCCTAAGAAATACTGTATTTATTTATAATTACTGGATAATAAATTCTCATTGCAATAAATTTACATTAAATATTTCATAATTACTGAAAAAAATAATTTCAAAATTATTGAAAGAAATAATATCGGAATCATTAAATGAATTTCAGAATTAATAAAAGAAACGCAGTAACTGATCAAAAAAAAGGTTCAGAAATGGTTCTAGAAAGAATACATTTTTCTTCAGGTAATCGGGGGCCGTGTTGGATGATCCATAAAGACGCCACTGTATATATTACATCAAGTCCTGGTGAGCCTGCATCTAACAGTTATAAAAAACGCAATACGACTTTGGTATGGTGGCCCGCGGGCTTCATGGGAAGTTCGAATTCGGTCCGAAATGCCTGCAAGGTTGAATACCCTGACGTAGCATTCCTTATACGCAATTTTCTTTTTATGCATAATAATGATGATGATAACAGTGCATATAGTAATTGTGTGAATATTATAATAACTATGCATGATATAATTTTTATCGTTTGGAATTTTTCCTTGTCCGCACGCCTATTCATACGAAATTTCACGATATTCATGGAGTTTCCTTCAGGCAACGAGACTCTTTTAATTGAAAATTGATCGTGTGTGTGTCGACAAGTTTTTCGGGAACATTCCTCGTCAGAATTCAAATCCGGCACAGTTTCGTCGCATTACGTCGTTCACGTTTTAGCTGAAGGTAAACAGCCCATATAAGACTTAGTACCTATTATGTTAGTTGAGGGTCACGTCGTAATTATAAGCATGATAAGCGGAAAAATTATTCCGACATTTATCGAACTTGTTTATGCGTTGTAGGGAAAAAGATAAACGTGATAGTGTTCAATTTTTTGTAATAACATTGTAGTAATAACACATAACAGGAAGAAATAATTTAGTCGATGTTTTTCGAAGGATATTTCGTTTTCATGATTTCCTTCAACGAGTAATTTACCTGAACAACAAAGAAAAGAAGAATGCTCGCCAAAGTTTGTTGAATCGTTTGGGATTAATAGCATATATGTATTTACAGCATGGGCGGGGGGGGGGCAATGCCCCTCCAGCGTCAGTGACGGAGCCAGTATATGCATGCACATATATATGAACTGGCATCATCATCGTCATCACGCCTCCCCAAATTTCATTATCGTGTCCCCCCCACCCCCCAGCCTTTCATGTCTATTCCTGCCTATGATTTACAGATATTTCGGTCATAAGATGCTCTAGGGTAAGTTCTCAAACTTTTGGCACCTGGCTCCCTCGGCTCAACCATAACATATTCAAGGCTCCCTTGCTCTGACGATAACCTACTCGAGGTGCCCCAACAATCATTTACCCGCAGCTTCATTGCACTAGTGACCAGGGCCCGTTTCTCGTATGAGCAAACAGGGCACGTGCTCAGGGCCCACAAATTTTCAGGGCTCCGAATTTAGCTGCTTTTTGTATTATATACAGGTACGGGTCCCTTCCCCGTAAACTCTCCCCATGAAGTCTCTTTTTACGTAAGGAGAACCTAATATTGCCCAGAGCCCTGAACTTATGAGAAACAGACCCTGCATATAAACTTGCCCTAACGGTCATTTGCCCGTGTTTCCCCTACTTGTGATCATTTACCTCTGGCTTTGTCGCCCGTCATATTCCACCCGCGGCTTCTTCGCCTTAGCTATCATTAACACGCTATTGTGACCATATTTTCGTGACACTCTCATGACGGTAGCAGCTTTTAAAATTATCATGTGAAGTCCGAAATTCTTGGTATTTAATATGTAGTCGGTGATGGAAGGAGTGACTTATCGTGTAAGTTTGTTGGATCGTCCCGTATTTTACGGGACAGACAAATTTTTCCTATATTATTCGGCTCTTGGGAGCGGCCATCGCGTCCAACTGGATCTATAGCTGGTTCGGCGTAACGCCCTAGACGAAGTTTGGCGGCGTCTATGGGAGTATTGTTTGCCAATATGCATATAGATGCGTGATTTAAGCATCAAAATTAATTTTTACTCCTCCAAATTTCCTTGAGGAGTGAAAATACTCCATCAAATTGAAGGTAATTTTTTTAAATAGTTATTTCTCACTGAAAAAAATAAAATACCCCCTTAAAACTTCGGAGTGGATTGAAATTATAATCTTTATAATTATATTTTCGAATAACAGTGCTCAAGAGTCGAGACGCATACGGAACCACTATTCTAGGAAATCAAACACGTTACTCATAAAGAGTTTAGTGGACTTATTAATTCTATAGCATTAAAAAAAAATGAACACTCTATTTCCCTGCATTTCATTTCTTGCACGCAGAATAAGTTAAATTGTTCAGAATAATTATGACAGAAACTATTTACTTTCACATAATTTCTTATTCAAACATTGACGTACCCATTCCAATTCTTGTTTCCCAACTAAATATGTAAATGTATGCATAAAGAGTTTTCTTCTCCTATTAATACTTTTTATTTCGTTGAGAGCTCTCTTTTCGCTTAAACGTTCTTGCCGGACACAATGGGTCAGTCTTGCCAGTCCGAAAGGAAAAAGAACCGTCTTGGATAATGACACTATTCCTCGTGGCGTGAGAGAAAGATGTAGGTCATTGTACTCGATGAAATCGTTTCTGCGTGTGAACGCGATAAAAAAAAAAATAATAACGTGTGCGCCACGGGCATGTACATTGACATAATGGTTCGAACAAAATCCACGAATACCAGGGTATTTGAAAAAAAATCGTAGTAATGGAAATGTGCCATTCTTTTTTTTGTATTAAGCAATGACGTTCCGTTGATAGAAATTTTTTGCGATGTTAATGTTAATGAATTCTGTTGTTTTATTCTGGTTTTTTAGTTTCCTCCTTCGCTGTCGTTGCGTATATTATTTTCCCAGAGAAGGAAATATTTTCGAGAAATTCTACTGACGTGAACTAAACGTTTGTTTAAACTGATGACTGAAATAACATAAAAACAAGATAGGTCGGGCTGTTTTCATATAATAGCAGAGTTTCTTTAGAGTTCTCTCGAACTGAAAAGATAAAACACCGAAATGATTTTAACCCTCTATGGTTCATCCCCGTAAAAACGTATTGGAACTTTTTTCACAAAAATGAATGTAAATTGGTGCATTTAGCATATTTTAAATTGAAAAAATGCATCCAACACAGCAATTTAATTAATTATAGTGATAATACATGTAATTAGCTTAAATGATTAATTAAGGATAAAATTTAGTTTCCCCTCTATTTCGATGTTGTCTAAAACCAGAAAACATCTTGGCAAAGTTGAATAGTTTTACTCCGAATTTCATTTCTAGTCCCCCTCAATTTTGTGCAGTTTCATAAATCTCTGAACATGTAAAATTTCAGCAGCGCTCGAAAAATGACACTTACAAGGAATCAACTCTTTCTAGATAAAGAAATATTGTATTTACATAGCCGTACTGGAATGACACAAGAAGATGTACTGTTTAAAAAAAAAAGAAAAAAAAAAAAGAAAAAAAAAAAAAGAAAAGAAATCGGTATAGTGGGTGACCATGCATATTTAATACATATGCATATTTAAATACCTATAATGTATGTATGTATATACGGGATTAGAGAATAGTTCCGTTGAATACAATTGATTCCCGAATATTTTATATTTACAGCAGATGTATAGTAACTACGTTCCTGAAATGGATGACAGTAGTAGTTTAGTGATTCTATTTGGAGTAATAATTATGAAAGTACTTTCACTTGTAAAATTCTGAAGGATATTGGACTCGTTTTTCACGTCCAGCACCTCCTAGAGATAGAAGGCCCCTGCAGTGTTTGCCATACACGTCATTCAGACTGTGCCTAGCAAGTATGCGACATTTTGAAACACGGCATCCTATTTCGTTTCTTCTTATTGTGGCGTAGAATTTTTCCGATTGGCTCATAAATACCGCGTAGCGATTGGATGTGGGGCATAGAAATCACCACCGATTCTGAGCCCGAGATCATTTCTTTTCCTCACAAGGATGATACTGGCACGAGCAGGGAATTTTTTCCCTGATTATTCTGAGGGAAAATGGACTACTTACTGACGTCACAAGCAGACTGCAGAGGCCTTCTATCTTTAGGAGGTGCTGGTTTGTCTCTCTGCGACTTTTCTCTGTGTCAATGTTGAATAGCTGGTGTATTTGTTATTGAGAATGGTGATTTACTAAACATTTATTGTTTCGAATATATTTTCTTGAGCTTTAAACGCTATGACATTATGCTCAATTAAAAAAAGAATACTTGCAGCAACAGTATTTAAAAAAAAGAGATTCTTGATGTTAAAAGCAGCCTACCCAAGGAATATTATGCGGCTTATTCAAGAACTTTATTCGTATACATGATTTCGAACGGATTTTATAACATAATTCGGTGAAACTTATATTATATAAATGAAGTATAAGAATAATTATTTTTATCATAAAAGAAAATATCTATTTGTCTTAGAAACCACTAGAAAGTTCACTTTCATGAAAATTATAAGTCAGTTGAATGAAAGAAAAAGAAATGATTCCAAAGCAACATCGAAACAAAAGGGGGAAGTTGGAAATGAAAAAAAAAACAAACAAAAACCCACCGAATATATAAACCATTTTGACAGAACTGGTTTCCCTGGAAAAATGAAATAAAACTCGATGTTCGATTGTCGTAATACCAAGACTAAATCGCACGAGAACAAAACCGCATAGTAATTACTATTGCGATGCCAATATGTGAAGCCCGAGCCGGATGACCTTCTTTTGACTTCGTAAGGTTCTTGGATAACATGTTATTACAAGACTGCGAAAGTATACAAAACTAAACCCGAGAAACATCCATTTTGATGCGTTTTCTTCTTAGCTTTTGCGAAAGTAGTTTCTGCGATTCCCTTTTCTTTCATAGATATCATACAAAAAAGAATAAAAGATATATGAGGAAAGATATATAAAATTATAGGATATGGATACGAAAATAGTTTTAAAATTAATTTTCCAACTTTTTCTTACGATTTAATGGTATTTTAGGTTCATTAATAAGTTTCCAACGAGATGATGAGAAAAACTAAAAAATTCCTTTGTATAGATTTTTATGGATTTCTTATGTGAGAAAGGAATGTATTTTTTTTTAATTTTCTAAATCATAAGCTTTCGATTTACTCTCTTCCCTATTATTTTTCACGTATTAATTTCCTACGAAGAGATAATTACAGTCGACGCTCGTTATAACGATCTTCCATTCCGGTCGTTGTATCGAAAGAAAAACATAGAACATAAGTTATGTGAAAATATTTGGGACTTATCGTACCGGTCGTTGTAATGGAAACTATAACTCATGGTCATTATAACGAGCGCTAGGGAAGTTATATTCCGTGCGTATATACTCCAATTTAAACCGAGTACAGTAGCAAGCACTTCACTTCAAAATGTCCAATATTTCGTTATATTTTTACCGATCATAGCGCTCAACGATCAAATGTTAGCTCTCAATCGAGAAGAATCAGGAATAAGATAAACAGCATTGTAGTCGACGCTCGTTATGACGACCGGTACGAGAAGTCCCAACTTTTTTTACGTGCATCCCATGTTATTTTTCATCCAATATAATGACCCGCAAAGACCTTTCAATCCAATACAATGACCGAACTCAGTTCTGTCTCGACTCTTTTTCACAAAGTAATGTCTGAAATCCGTGATTTTTTAGTCAGTCAAAACTATTTGACCTTTAATTTTGATATCGGAAAACCTTCAATACATAGGTGCGTGCACGTAATTAGCTATTATAAATTTTATTATTAATTTTCTAACCTGATGCATTTTCAGTGCAGCTGCTTACATTATAAAAAATATGTATCACAATTTTTCATGCCAGCCAGATACGAATTCTCTTAAAAAGCTAATTTTTTTTTTAAACTTTCGATACAATGACCTCCCAATATAAAGTCCATTTTCTGTGGAACGATATAACTAGCGTAGGCTGTACGTGGATCTCGAATGGTTAAAATGGCGATTGACAAATGATAATTTAGCACATATAAATGTTATCAATTCATATTTTTATCCGCTAGCGTGTTAACTTTTTCTTTCCTTATCTCTTCCGCAGTTCGTTTGACGTCGAACAAATCCTTGGTTCAGTACAGATTCATAGGAGGAGGATGGCTCCCGATACTTCTAGGAATTTTGATGCTAGGTGCCATTTATGTGCCATACTTCATAGTCATCCTACGGGGAACCCTAAATCCCGTATTGCCGTTCGTTAGGTGAGTTGTTGATCCCGTATTCTGAACACAAACAAACAAAAATGGTCAATTAAACCGACGTTTTCACATTTCTGTTCAATATAAGAAGAAAAAAAACCCAAAAGAGCATATAGAGACAGGGCGTTGACTTGAATTGCTGATTTGCTAAGGAGAAGAGGAAAAAAAATCACTTTTTTTTTTTTCTTAACACCCGTTGAGTTAACATGTAAACGCTGGATATATACGAATATAGAGTGACTGGGTCAGTGGCACACAGAAACCGGCTCGTGCCAGTTGTAGTCTGATTTTAGTAACTGCCAGCAAATTTTGTTTTCACTTACCTACGATTTGGTTGAATTCGTTCAAGGTCATTTTTTAGTCATTCAGAAAAGGGGAAAAAAATGAACGGTCTATTAATGGAAATTAATAAATACTATGTATATATTAATGGGATTTAGAAATTCCACAATCTTCAAACTCGTCCAAGGTTAGGAGATTAAGAATGCGTAGCCCCTCGAGTATGGTGTTTAATTCGTTCTGGAACGTTGCTCGTGTCATGAAATTGCCATATTCAAAATTACATTTTCCTATTTAAAATAATGCATAAAAATCTCTTTTTAATTCGTTTTACAACCCACGACATGGATATTCGTATACACAAATAAATTAACTCGAAAAGTGACTTGATAGTGTAGTTTTATGCAGAATGAATGTAGTTTTACAATACATAGGGAAAAACTGACTGTGTGAAGAGATGTCGATCTTTTAAGGAAAGTAAATTTTATCTCTCTCTCTCGGGGAAGAGCAAACCTTGTCTCTCGTACGACGTATGCCGGACGAGTGCTCTACCTCTGAGCTACTCGAAAATGATTTCAAAGCCATCAGATGGCAACACATAATAACAAATATTGATGTTTAGGAAAGAAAAATTCATCTTGGCCGTCATGGGGACTCGAACCCCGGTCTCGTACGTCAGATGACTGCTCTACTTCTAAGAATGAAAGCAGATAGAATGTTTCCTCCTTGTATTAACAAAGGAGAGCTTGTCTTTTCTACATATGAATGTGGTTTTGTTAATTAGTAAGTTAAATGACAGCAAACATTTGTCGTCGTTTAACAATGACTGTCTGCTCGACTTTCATGTATCGAACGAACTCCGCGTCGCAATTACGATAACGTAAGTCGAATATTATGTGAACGTGGGTTAAAGAATTTTTACGAATTTCGATTCGTAGCTTGGATTACTCACAAGTAGATATACTCGCAACCACTGTACTAAAAGCAACCAGATGCATATATAAATAAAATGAATTCCTGCCCGAATGATTTTTGATTAAATACGGTGTGACTCGATTACCTTTTAAAATTTAATCAGGTGATGGGATATCTTAAAAATGATTAATACGAACTCTGTTGAACTGGGTGAAATTTAATGATTCGATCATTTTTGCTACATTGCTTTCAGTTTCTGCGCATCCCTAATTTCGAGACACATATGCGAGCCGATCTCCTCGTTAGAAAGTCTCGCCACAGAGAGCAACAGGCCCACAACGGTACAATTAGCCAATCATTACACTTCACTCATAGTTAGAAAAATTGATGACAGATGGCAGCACTGCACATATCCGGCACAACTCACTAGGTTGTAAATTACCCTTGGCAATACACCTGAGTTGTGCTTGGCTTGAGAAAAAACACTGCACAATAAAAAGCATTACATAGAAACTGACCTCACGTTAAGTTCACAACATGTACACACACACACACACACATATTCCACCATGCACCAATTCGTTAGAAATTCCGCAGAGGAATGCATGTATGGTTAAGTAGTTTCTGCGAACGAGGGAAAATTAATAGCGCACCTACAGTTTGTAGCAGTTTCGAACGGCAGCGGTCTACATTATTTTTTCCATGTCTGTTACCGGGAGGTTTTACCACTGACCCCTGAGAGGTGGGGCAACTTCCAGCAAAGTTTCTACACAGACGGACATCCGACGTGATAAAAATGGAAATTCAGTCACTTCCATTTCCAATATGAAAGCCAGATAGCAACACCACAAAAACACGAAACACGCATAACTCTTACGCATAAATTCGTAACGCGATAAATTCCTGAGAGGAATGCCCATGAGGTGCATGTGCAATCTATAGTAGTAGCTCCATTGACCTGTATTAAAGTCAGGTTGCCGTAATTTGTAAGAGCACCGTTGCATTTAATATCGCTGACATCGAGAGTTTGTGTTCAATTTTAAATAATTAAAAATGAAGATGGAAATAATTTTTTTCTAAAATATTTTTTTCCTCTTTCCTCGTCTCATTTTTCAGCCAAGCTGCTGGCAGCCCACCGCAGAGCGGAATATTTTCAGTATTGTTGTCGCTGTCCGCACTTGTGTGTAAGTATCAAGATAACAAGAAAAACCATTGTATTTACTAATGTAGTTCTGGTTATTGTTTGTCTGCACGCATTTGTCATTTACAAATGCTCGAAAATAGTTGAACCCGTAATCATATCATGTTTTGTCCGGAAAGAGGAATCGAAAAGAAAATCGCGTGTTAATGATGCGTTATTGAGAGAGATCTTACCCGAGAATTACTGTGATTTAGTTTCTCAATGAACACTTCTTAGTTCATCATTTCGATAGAAGAGCATTTTTAAGTTAATGCATGAATTTACAGTGAAAAATATAATCATTGTTTCGGTTTTATATGAGTATTATTTTACGGCATATACCCTTTAACTTATTTTAAAGGCTCCTGAAACCACAATTACTTAAAAGAAAAAATTATATACTTTTAGAGACAAGAATAACAGACATTTAATTTATTATTTTCACAGCATTTATAGGGATGCATTTGTTATACATGGTAATCCGTCTGCATAATGAGAGGTTGCAGATAAAAAATTCGAGGCATGTGGTAGACTTGTTGAATAAAGCCCTGCTCATACCCGGTCATGTGGCAATACTTGGTATGATGATTATCGGAGGTTATCCATTCGATTTCCATCGCTCCAATGAGGATTGGGTGAGTACGAACTAAATCCAAATTTTCCCTAATTTCAAAAGTAGAACATCCAGCAAATTAAAATATAGAAACAATATAACGAGAATTTATTTGTACGTAATTACGTTTTTATTTCGCTTTGTTCTTTCGGGTATAGATGATTGTGTCTCTGGTGCCGCACCTCATCGGAGCCGGTTCCTTGTTCATCGGAGGCATTTTTTATTGCATTCTGTTCACGTATATCATGTCGGTCATTCATCCGGAAAGCAAAGAACTTCGCTCTACGAGATTGGCTCTCATCGCTGTCGTAGTTTTTTGTGCAGCTCTGCGTATCCTTTTTCTCATTACTTTAATTTTTTTCCCCTTTCATATTGAATTCATAAAATACTACAAAATTCTGTTGAAGTATAGAAGTTCCCCACAGAGGAATATGAACGAGGTGCATGTGTGGTTTAGTAGTGGTACGCGTATTCTCGTGGATACATGATGGACCGTTCAGGTGTGCACGAAAAATAACCAGTATTTTCAGAAAAAACAAGTAAAAAGATTTAAAAAGTGCAAAAAATTGTTAGCTATGGCCCATTATTCAAGTAGGGTACGCAAGACACACAAGTAATTCCCCCGGGGGGGGGCTGTGGGGTCAGGAACCATGGTACAAGGTGTGTGCCTACACAGCACCTCCTAGAGATAGGCCTCCGCAGTCTGCTTGTGACGTCAGTAAGTAGTCCATTTTCTCTCAGAATATTCAGGGGAAAAAAATTCCCTGCTCGTGCCAGTATCATCGTTGTGAGGAAAAGAAATGATCGGGCTCAGAATTGGCGATTTCTATGCCCCACATCCAATCACTATGCGGTATTTGTGTGCCAATCAGGAAGATTCTACGCGAAAATAAGAAGAAACGAAATAGGATGCTGTGTTTCAAAATGGGGCAAACTTTCTGGGTAGTCTGAATGACCTTTATGGCAAACAGTGCAGAGGCACTGTCCTCCTATCTGTAGGAGGTGCTGGCCTACACCACATCACTGTAGGCTGGTATTGTGTTTCTTATCCTAATTCTTACCGTAGCCCCTTTTGGAACACATTTTTTTTTGTCGTGGCTCCTGTTCTGTCGTGGTTAAATTAATAAATTTCCGGATACACCCATCCCCGGGATAGCTTCGATATCTCTCTGAGATGGGAAGCGGGGTGTGTGCGGTCCTTCAATGTTCAATGTCGTGGCTCCTCCCCTCCTCATCTAGAAGCGAAATCCTTTCCACGCATTAAATTAATTTTTTTTTTGAGTAAATTAATGTTGAACAAAATTTTTATGAATCAGTTCGGTCTCTAGGCTCATGTTCAGTGAGCTTTGCTCTCGGGGAGGGGCATTGCTGCCGTCTCATGGGGTGAACTGATGTTCTGGGGCTACGTACTCAACTGTAAGGAATAGCTTACGTATTTGCATGCTGTTGCTATTGGGAATCATAGTACCAAATCTAATCGTTATGTCTCTCCCTTATGGACTAGAGACCTCACCCTTCCACCCTTCGGTCATGCCCAGATGTTAAGATGGCCCTATTTCCATGAGCAGCTCTGCTAGATTCAGACATTAATCCACTTCCACATCCATATTTCCTTTCATAGCTTCACGTCTTCACATCTCAGTTTTTTACAGCTCCGAGTGACTTCCTCCCCCAAAGCATTTTTCACGGCTCTCTTTCTCCATTTTCACTCGTGAGCCCCCGGCCCGTCATTTAGGGGGGGGGGCAGGGAGGGGCCGTTGCCCCCCCCCGGCTTTTGAAAATACACTAGAAATGATATATATATATATATATGCACAACTACAGTATATATACATACATTGAGTACATGTGCTTTGCCCCCCCCCCGGAAAAAGGTGAAATGACGGCCCTGGTGAGCCCCCCCCTCCCCCTCCAGATAAACTTTTCCATCAACACAAGGGGGCCATATGACCCCCGTTTGAGAACTATTGGTATAGCTCATCAAATCTATAACCTATTCCTAGGAATATTAATTCACACCTTTACAGGTACACTTCTGCAATCGTTGACTTTAGAAACGTACTTTCAATAACAAAAAGTTTTCAAACCTTAAAATTCATTTGAGGGGTCGTATACAAAATAATAATAATAATAAAGAAATTAACTTTTATATACAGTCCCCGTGTGAACAAAAATCCAATTAAAAAGTTTTTCTGTCTTTCCTGACGCAAAAAAAAAATCCACGCTTGTAAGTACAATATTCGTTGTTAAAGTATTTGAGTTCCTAAATCGGAGAAAAAATGGGAAGCAACAACATAAATAAGGGAAAGAAGCGTTGTCTGTTAGGTTACGCTGTGCTCCACCAACTTTTCTTCGATTTTTGAATTCAAGTGCTTCAGTGACAGTTACACTTGGTTATCACACAATTACACAGTGGATGTTACAATGTTACACTTGGAAACGTGGAATTTGTTTCTATTGACCTCAGAAGAGACAGCGCAGCAACTTTTTAATTAGGTTTTTGAGCTCACGGGGACTGCATGAAAAGTTAATTTCCTCATTTTTTTATGTATACGACCCCTCAAACAAATTTTGAGATTTTAAGTAACCAAACCGTACGTTATTTAAAACTTTTTTTAATTGAAAGTATGTTTCCGAAATCAACCGTTATAGAGGTATACTCTGTGCAAACAATTTGGGACAGCCTTTATTGTTATCACTATATTATTAGGCAATCAAACCTAAGTAACCACCCATTACAGCTGAATGAAAATGCAATATAAAATCATATACATAAATAAAAAAGGGGTCACAATAAATATGAAATGAATGTCTGGATGTGATGACCACAGTAAAGATGAATTCGTAGTATAATTAGGAGCAATTAGGGAGTATATGTCTCTGAGGTCATGGGTGTTGGCAATAGAACATAGTTTTACTAAGCAAACACGGTATGCCAATTTCGAATCCATCGTTATTCGCGACTTCAGCCAGAGAAACGGGATAAATTTAATTATTTTATTTCATAAATTTAGAGACATTCATAAATGACTATACTTACTACAGATGATTGCTATTTGAACAAAATTGACTTTAACACCAATGCAGATGCTGCGACGATGAACACTGCTTTTATGCCTCAGTACTATGATGAGAAACGGCTAAAAACATGTGAAGTGGGAATGATAAAGGTAAAACAACAATATTATTTGTGCAAAAGGAAATCTATACAATGTTGCAATGTTGCAACAGCTGGCTGATGTAACGACGGCATCAACCAGCTGTTAACACTGTCCGGAATTCCATATCCTCTACTGAAGCTGTCTTTTTGACCGCTATCGAAAAAAATATATGATACAGCTGTAAACGTCGATTTTATCAAAACAGTGTCATAAAAACCAAGGTTGCCCGTCTTGAAAGATTGTCGTATTCGGGTTTAGAAGAACACGAGGGGCCCCAATCTCGTGAAAAAAATCTTGTGTTTCCCAAATTTATATTGCGTACCATTGATTTGAAAATTTTGGAATGTAAGTTGTTCCCTGACAGCTGAGTGACACCCCGATGACTTTCCGATGAGGCAAACAATGAAGGGATACCGGGGATGCTAGACTTCTGGCATATGTGGGATTCAATAAAGCACTCGAGGAAGAATACGTGCATTGCTCTGTATGTTCATGAATTATTGAGGGCACACTTCATAGAAATTCTTAGGGGCTCAAGTGGCTTGAATTCTTATAGTTCCGCCACTTATTCGCCCCCCTCTGCATCCCCCTCCTAACGGGACCAGTCAAGAAAATTTCACGTTCGAAGCTAATACTCGATAATATACTAGCCGAAAGAACGCGAGGTGTTGCTGTTGCAATTTTGTCACTTTTGTTTTCAAGCGGTTGCAACAGGTGAATCATTTTATCACTTATCATATAATAGTATAATCAGCCCAAATAATGTGGAAAACAACGATTCTGTCCGATAAAATACGGCAGCTGAGATCACTGTACAACTTTTACTCCAACTGTGTTGACCCTCTGACACATCCGCTTGGGCCTGTGGTCGCAAAATGCCTGGTCAAAAATAAAATGTGATTCAACTTCTTGGCTTTACCTTCAAGGGCACTCTGGCACCTTTAAGCCCTATTGTTATAAAATTATTAAAATATACTTATTTTTTCACAATTGTAAAGACAAACCATTGTCCCTCATTTTCAATGGAACCGGCAGTGTTCAAATTATACAACACGTCCCGCCATTTCATTTTCAAGCATAGAAATTCTAATTATGAAGGAATGTCTGAATATGTCCAGCCCACGCTAAATTTTTTTATTTTTGTTTCCTGGCCCGCTAATAAAAAAGTTGCCCATCACTGGCCTAAGAGATCCATTCTTAATATATTTAACATCTGGGTAAGAGCAACGGAATTTTCAACCGCGGTCAAAATGACAGCTCGGTAGTTCGTTCTATAGGTAGAAGAAGTTTTTAAAAATCAACGGAATGACTATAAAATTTCTTTTTTGCTCCAAAAAATTCCTTTCGACGAATTAGGAAAAGTCACGGAACGAAATTTTCCAAAGATAGAGTTGCAAATGACGACCAAAGTTTGAAAAGCTGTCAGAATGACCACGCGATAGTGTCATAACCATTACATGAGTAGCGGAGAGTGGCATCGTCTTTTTTCGAAATTTAATTTCCTTCCAAAATCATAGTTTTAACAGTTCAACGCAATTTTTTTTTCTAATATTGTTATCGTTATATTTTTATAATTGCTAATACTTATTTTTATTTATTTATTTAATGCAGTACAATACTGACTACATAATTTGCTCAGCGTGTGAGTGGGTCATGGTGACCGCTTTCGTCTTCTTCTTCATGACCGTCCGAGAAGAAGCCAAGAACGTCTCCTTCACGATGACTATGACGATCGACGAGCCTCAAAGCAACAACAACATTAACGATACAGTGAAGAAGGCTCCCGTCAAACAAATTAACGGCCAAACGGACGATAAAAACAACAGCCTTTGCAAGCAGAAGAACGTCAACGGGCAGCAAATTTACAGCAAGAGTCAATCATTGTTATCGGACGGACACATGTGAAAATTGCTCTTACGTTTGTTAAAGATGAAGCAAGCGCTTTATATGTGTGTGTGTGTGTGTGTGTGCGTGCTCGTATAAGGACGTAACTTTCTACCCCGTGTATAGTTCGCCAAATTTGGGGATTTTGCTCAATTAGTTTCATCGAAGCCTCTCGATCTGAGTTGTAAATGCATGCGACAATAGACCATCACAAAACTTGAGTTATCTATTTCATTACTTTTTCCGCCAGGGAAGCTTTACGAAAAAAAAAAACCCCCCCAAGATCTTATTACACCTTGGACAATGTTTTTTTTCCTATAAATTACATCCAACTGTAATTTTTCACGTGTTTTCAGTTACTAAATAAAAATGTTTTGTATTTAAGAACATCTGCGATCACAGCTTCTGTATTTTTGTTTATTGAGATAACAAAAATATGAAACGTGAATATATGCGTCGAGTCCATAAATAACAACCCCACACGTTCTTATCATAAGTTTATCGCGGCCCCTGTAGTGGAAGTAAATTCACTACGGGCCTCTATAAATCTAAAATGGAAATTTTTGGCATTCTAATTGCCATAAAAATTAAATAAAAACTTACAATTTCACAATAATAAGTGTGTCATATAAGTGTCACAATAATAAGTATCAGACCAAATACCAACAAACGTGCCCCCCCCCTTTCCCCGTCCTATAACTTCCTGTTAAAAAAGATGCCCTGTCTTCTGAGCCCAACAAAAAAATCAAATTTTTCAACTGCAATGTTCATTGACATATTTTAATCGGAAAAGATGGGAAAGAACAGCATGTATGAAGTTGTATGAAGAGTTGACCATTAGTTTAGTCAGTTAGCGATCTTCGTGTATTCCCAGCAGATTCATAAGATTGCCCAGGGAATTTTATAGTAAATGTCCATGCCTGAACCGGGATCCGAACCCAGACTTGCACAGTCGAAGGCAGCTAACCACTCAACTACAAGTTGGCAAATACTGATTAATGATTTTTAATGTGAGCTCGAGAGTGGCTGAGGAAGGAGAACATCCGTGTGCGCACTTTTGGATTGTCACTTTTCTCAATTCTTACAATAGATGGCGCCACTATAGTGACAGAAGAAAGAAAGAAAGAAAAAAAAAAAAAGAATCCTTGAGAAATTTGTGAACCACTAATTTCTATATTTCTGAATGGAAGATGTAACGCTCCCCTCTCTTAAGGGGGTTCTTAACGGCATCAGAGCTCCGCCCATTCCCAAGCAAAGCGATTTTTCTGGGGAGCCCTGCCACCCAATTTAGGTACTCGCAGTCGAAAATTCGACCATATCTCATTTTCATGAAGCCATTTCTGTACTTGAGGTCCATGCATTAAGATAGTACTGCCCCCCCCCCTTCCATTTAAGTATACTGCTTTAGCTGTTGGTGAGCAAACGATGGTATTCTCAAAATGGATCTTGCGGTTTTCCTCTTTGAGAAACTGCTTTTCGGACGGTCTTTTTCGTATTATCCTTGAACAAGCTGTTCCGTGGTTAGAATATCATCTGCCATGCTTGGAGGCAACTTCGGCTCTCGTATTCTGGGGTAAATCCCTTTCCTCGAAGTTATCTATAAATGAACGTGAAAAGAATTTCAACTGATTTGACAAACACAATAATAAAGAAGATTTGCTTTTAATATTCATAGAAATCGAGATTATTTACATTTTTCAATCGGGATTACATTTCTCTCATACCTCTAGGCATTCATGTGATTTATCGGAAGTCCGCCCCCCCCCCGTATAATATCCCGTGGGAGAAGATGCTCGTTGTTCTGTATGATTTAATTCGGGAGTCATGATGCGTGCCTAAACAACCGCTTTCATGAGAAATTTTTAGTGACTTTTCCATTCCTAACGCCTATTCCATTCAGCCTGTGCAACGTTTCAGTAGAAAATATTAGTGTTGTTTTTTTTCTCCCTTCGCTTCTTTTATACGTCTTATAATGGCAAGATATCTCTCCGTAATTTCTCACGTTATGGAATCAGTATATTGTTTGCTTCCATAACAATTGGGATCTTTCAGAACCACATTGATGTGAACATGAGCTCTTGTCTGTGAATCCCACAAGCCACAACAAGCAAATTTTATATGATTTGACAAGAAAAATAATAATAAATAAATAAATAAAACGATTAATATACATGGCCCTCATGTGGGGAACGCTAGCAGAGCTCGAGCTTGAGGAAACATCCCTTGCATATATACAGGGGCGTAGCCAGAAATTTCGTTCGGGGGGGGACCACTTTCATTTTGGGGGGGGGGGACCAGACCCCCAAGTCCCCCCCCTCGCTACGCCCTTGCATATATATATATATATATATATATATATACATATTGCATTATTATTTTAATGTGAGTGGAGGGCCCCTCTAAAAGGGTCGGCCCACGTTCAAGGAGAGAGAGAGAGAGATCGTGTTAATATAATATTATTCCGACCAATACCAATGTCTTCCTTTTTTAACATGTGATTTAAATTTCTATGCCACTCTCGCATCAGGAATTTTGAACTCATTCGCAAAATTAATTCCACAACAGTGAAATTTCGAGGATGTGCTGCTCTTCAGAACTTTTTTTACCATGAATATAGTCATTTCGAACAAAAAATTATATAATTAGTTTAACCCTTTATGTACAAATACAACGCCACAACAGGCAAAATGCCCAACGAGGTGGCTGAGAAAAAGATGCCCATAAAAATATGGATGTCATATATTTCAAAAATACAGCAACCCAATTAAAAATGCAATTAATAAAAATTATAAACAATATATACATAAAATATTATACAATGCCCATAAAGAATACTTATGGTTGTCTTATTCTGAGTATGGATAGCTTCTCGATTTACCCCAACATGTTTATCGTATTTCTTTTTAAACGTGCCAATTGTATTACAATTTACTACCACCGGGGGTAAGCTATTCCATTTATTAACAACCCTATTAGAGAAAAATTCCCTGCGACACCATAACCTTGCATTGTCCCTTACCAATCGATACTGGTGTCCCCTTGTAAAAGCAGTCGATTGGCGGTGTACTAAAAGTTCATGGTCCATCCTATTCATCCCATTGAAAATTTTGTACACTTCGATCATATCTCCTCGACACCTGCGTTCATCCAATGTAAACATATTCAAAAAATGAAGTCCTTCTTCATAACTCAAGCCCCGTGTGCCAATAAGGACACGCGTAGCTCTTTTCTGCACCCCTTCAACCAAGTCTATGTTCCTCTGTAGGTATGGTCTCCAAAACCTTACAGCATACTCCAGTGCAGGACGAACTACGCCTCGAAAAAGCGGAAGAATGACTTTAGGAGAACGCGAAGAGGCTTGTTTGAAAATGAGACCAAGCATTCTATTCGCTTTTTTGACCACCGCTGAACAATGTTCAGAAAACCTAAGCCGCTCGTCAATGAGAATTCCCAAATCGGTGACCCTAGTTGCATCCGGGATAGTTCAACTCGTAAGAGAACCGTGGGTTGTTGGAACCAAAATGAGCGACCATGCACTTATCAACGCTAAACGTCATGCTCCATTCATTTGCCCATGCTGCAATCCTGTTTAGACTGGTCTGGAGCGATTCCTTATCGCTTTGATTCCCGATTACCCCCATTAACTTCACATCATCTGCGAATTTGCTAGTAATCCCATCGACACCCTGATCGAGTTTATCGATAAAAGGTGAAAAAAAGTATGGGGCCAAGGACACTTCCTTGAGGAACTCCACTTGTGACGTCTGTCCAACCAGAGAATTTCCCGTTCACCATAACTCGTTATGACCTATCTCTTAACCACGAGTCTATTCCAATTCAGCAAGTTGCCCCCAATTCCAATCTCGTGTAAACGCTTCAAGAGTTTGTCATGTTGGACTCGATCGAATGCCTTCTGGAAATCAAGGTGAACAACATCTACAGTTTTGCTCTTACCCAAAGCCTTAGTCACATGATCATAGAAGCAAAGGAGGTTAGTTACACATGACTTCCCCTTCCTGAACCCATGCTGATTATCCGACAATACATTATTCTCGTCTATCCACTTCACAAACTGCGTTTTGATGATAATTTCCAAAATTTTCGAGAGGGAGCTCGTCAAACTCACTGGACGATAATTGGACACAGCTTCTCTACTACCCTTCTTAAATATCGGAACAACATTAGCAAGTTTCCAATCCCTTGGGACGATACCCTCAGCAACACTACTCCTGTATATCTGTGCGACTGGGCCCAACAATTCATTAGCACATTCCCTGAGGACCCTGGGATAGATATCATCTGGTCCTGGTGCTTTGCTTGCACATACATTTCTTAGAAGATTTAGGACCTCCACGTCTTCTACTTGAATATCGTTGAGGGTTTTATTACCACATGCAACACCCGTATATCGAATATCATTATCTCCATTAAAAACCGACGCGAAAAAGTCATTGAAAGCACTTCACATACCTACATTGCTCTCTACCTTAGAGCCTCCTATCGAGAGGGGGCCAACTGTCCCCTTACATCCATTATTGACGTATCGAAAAAATGATTTTGGGTCAGAGCCAATGTTATCTGCCAACCTAGATTCAACTTCCTTTTTACTATCCCTTACCGCTTCCTTCAACAGTCTTCTTTTATCCGTAAACAATGATAGGTCACGTCGTCCACTTTTATACTCTCTGAATGCTCTTTTCTTTTCAAGATAAAGGTTCCGCACGCTATCCGTGAACCATAGAGGGTGCGATGTGCAAACACGCTTTTTTCGAACAAAGGGTATGACGTCGTGCAAAACAGAGGACAGCTTCGTACTAAATTCTTCCCATTAACTACCACCCCTACTGATTCCAACTGGTCTTTGAAAACCTCCGCTAACCTTCCTCTCAAAACATCAAAGTTAGTTCTCCAAAAACAAGGAATCGGTCTTTAGTTATCAACCTTACCCAAGGAAAAGTTACAGTGACATCTGACTATACGATGATCACTAGAAGAAAACTCTTCCCCCACCGAAACATGTTCAACTAGATCCTCAGAACTAGTAAGAACTAAATCTAAAATAGCAGTACCCCTAGTGGCTTCTGATACATGCTGATACAAAAAATTTTCGAGCACTAACTTAAGAAAGTCTCTTTCATACTGATCTCTAGATGAAAGGTTCTCCCAATCAATACCTGCATAATTGAAATCCCCTAGTATGAGAACCCTCTTACGCTTACACATGTAGGAAATTTCATCATGCAATTTGGCGATGTGGTTTTGATCCCTATTCGGTGGATTGTAACAAACCCCAACAATAAATTTATGACGTCTTTTGTTCTCAAGCTCAACCCATATAGTTTCAATATCACTTCTCCGCACGTTACACTCTCTAGCCTTCAAACAGGATTTCACGTATATTAACATTCCACCCCCTTTCCTATCAGATCTATTTCTCAAAAAAGTATCGTATCCCGAGATGTGTAAGAAAGATTCATCCGCATCGTTTGCCCAAGATTCTGTTATGGCTATAAGATCCAGGCCCTCCACAACTATCATAGTTTCTAAAAAATCTTTCTTATTTCCCAAACTCCTGGCATTTATTAACACATATTTTAATTTGCCCGGTGATTTAGTGTCAATCGAGAAGCCATCCAAGTCAGAGGTGGGTAATTCCCCGTCAGTACTGTTGTGATTATCATTAACTAACCCGCATACCCGACTACGTGGTATGGGAGTAAAAAACCTGACCTAAGACTATCGTAAACCTCCCAGAACCCCCCCCCCCCTCTTATTTAGATGGATCCCATCCGAACGAAGCCACCTATCGGAAATGCGGGAAGCTCCAAGAACGTGACCCCAAGTGAGGAGCAAATGTCCTTCAAACCTATATTGAATTGGTGGATCCTACTCCTATACCCCCCTACTACCCCTTGGCAGCACTGGAATCACTGCCACATCTGAACCCCCCCCCCCCCTAGCGGATAATAGTAAATCCCGGTACTCTGACAGAGACTCACTAATATTCGCTCCTACCTGATGTTATTATCTGCCATGTTAGAAAAATGAAATAAAAAGAAATGGGTAGTAAATAAATAAATAAATATATATATATATATATATACAGTATATACAAGGCCAGATTTAAAGGGGGTGCGAAAGGTGCGGTCGTATAATTTAAGGGCCCCGCAATTCTTTAAAAAAAACCCCTTTTCTTTCTCATCAGATGTTTTGGAAATTTTCGATTAAATTTTAATTTTTTCCCATTAAACTATTATTGATTGTGAAAGGAGGCTTTCAGTTCGAAGCCCCTGTAATATCATTTTTAGTGTTATTAGGTATGGCATCAGCTTATTTCAAACAGGAAAAGAGGTATGCAGGTTGTCACATTCTTTACCTCTGAGAAAAGTTGACATTTCTTTGTGCCATTAAAGAAATAACAAGGCTACATTAACCAGGGTGGGAGGGACATGCTTAGGGCATCTAATGAAAAGGGACACTAAGAAAAAAAATCTAGTAATTTTTTTCCTTTGGAAACCTCCCCTCTCGTTAGAGTTACCATCTTATCTGGAGGTACCAATAATGCGCACAAGGTGATCCGGCGGTGCTTCCACTGTTGATAGTAGCCCGTAGATTGGACATCTCTAGATGATGACTGCCCCGGAGCAAGGCAACTTCCACTGCCCTTCGGAGTGTTAATTGCATGCTTCCTGGGAACCTCTGAACTGCCATGTTTCCCTAGGGAGGCTTGAGAACTTGTTCAAAATTTTCAAACACCACCATCTGAATCATGCTCTCGTATATTCCGGAAGATGGATATACAATGTATAAATTCTAAATTTTGAAAATTTTCACTACTGAACTTCCGAAAAAATGGTAAAACGTGCTTTCCGATTTTTTTTTTCTCAGCCTAATTACTCATTTAGTACAGTACCGACATTAGAGGTATTTTGTTTCATGAACAGAGAGATTCATGCATAAAAACACTTAAGAGTACAAAGGTCTGAAAATTTAGGATGTAGGCTACGTTGCTTGCAGACCCGGTAATTCATTCTCTGATAAGAAAATGTGTTTGTTGAATCTATTGAATAAATTATATCTGAGGTTTAAGCTGATTGCAGCAAGTGTTGCTAATGTTCAACAATCTATATTGAATTTGAATATTCAAATATGGATTTCAATCTTGGATTTTGTTTGTGGCAAGAAACTCTTTGCTTTAAAGGAGTAATAACATTGGAGAGCTCATACACAGTGACTCGTACTAAGCGACAAAACTTTCTAAATGGGAACATTAGGCGGAATATACTGTAGTAATTTCAAATTAATATACATTTTCAAATACAGCTCTAACGTGTCAGCATGTTTTTATTTTTATTTTTGGGAATCCCAGTATTTTTGATTAATTTACTTCTATTATTTACATTAACCAACCATTAAAACCAGCAATAAGAGATTCGAAAAATAATCAAAGTTGTCGAATTGCAACATACACAGTCGAATTCCGTTTTAACGAACACCGATATAGCGAAAATTTCGTTTTAACGAATACCGATATAGCGAAAATTTCGTTTTAACGAACACGTTTCTAATCCTCCAAATAAGTTTACATAGGAACAATGCAAAAAAATCTGGAATTCCTTTATAACGAAATTTCATTATAACGAAGTGATTTCTCCGGTCTCTTGGAGTTCGTTATAACGGGATTCGACTGTATATGATAAAGATGAGGAAATGCTTTAAAAGCGTGTCAGAAATTTCTGTTCAATATGATTCGAGCCACGATGAAGTGTGTTAGTAGGTGGACCACGCTAATTAGTATAAATCATTCATAAATGTTATCAAATTATTTAAAATTGGAGTATAATATATATCTCAATATATCGTGTTTGATTCGATCTCAGCTATCAACGTGTTCCATGAGTGTATATAAAATGAATTTTTTCTGAACAGTTTCTCCCCTTCAGGATTTATTTTCGTAAGTCGCCAAAAATTTATGTGTAGGAGCGACTGCGTAAAATTTTTTGGGAGGGGCCGTAAAAAATTTTTTTCACCGGGCCGCGAAATTCCTAAGCCCGGTCCTGTATATTGCCAGCCGTCGCCTTGGGTGGCTGCGCGCAACTAATTAGCTACAGAATGAGGCGCCGGAAGTGCTCATATGTATCTAATAGTCGGAGACCGTATCTAGTGTTGTGTGTGAATATTTGGTGTTGCCATCCATTTTTCAAACTATAAGTGAAGTGTAATGAATGAATATTAGTACCGTTGTAGGTCGGCTTGTTGCTTTGTATGGAGATAAAGAGTTAAGAAAAAGTGATTCAGGAAATGGCCTTTGTTGCGTATTAAAAATTCACTGGAACAACGTCCTAAATTTTTCTTTAATCTCACCATAAAAAAATTTAATGACAATATAAAATTTATGTAAGACTTACTGTAGTTATGAAAGTTATAACTTATAAAGAATGTTATTTTTAACGGGGAGATCGGCTCGCATTCGCGCCTTGAAGGTGGGAACCACAGAAAACCAACTTCAAGGCGCGAATGCGAGCTGATCTCCCCGTTAAAAAGTCTCGCCACAAAGAGCAACAGGCCTACAACGTTTACAAATATTCATTACACTTCACTCACAATTTGAAGTATAGATGGCAGCACTGAAATATCATACACAACACTAGCTACACACTCAGACTGTTAGGTGCACTCACTTTGTTCCAGACTCTGCCACGAAGCTGGGCTGGAAGTGATCTCGGGAACGGGATAAGTCCGGTGGCAGAGACCCTGGCGTTCATTCATTCATGTAGTTATGAAAGATGATATGGAGTAACCAACACAATAGAATATTTCTTTTTAAAATGATATAATTTATTTTTATCTTATTTGTTTTATCGTAATGAATAACTACTGTATTTTTAAATGAGGAAAAAAAAGCAAGAAATTGTGAATTAGAAATGAAAGAAGAACGTTAAGGGAAAAAAAAGCAATCATTTTGCATTCATAAGTGCAATTTTGCATTTATTTTCCCCTTTCATAATTTTTGTCACTTTTCTATCGAGAATTTGTTTTCACAAAAGCCTAAAAATTATTTGGTCTGACTCTTTTTGTTCATTTTTTTTCTAATTTAGAGAACAATGAAATGCATTGTAATTTAGATATTAGAACGCACATGCATTTTTAGATAAATATAACTGATATAAATAACACTCGATAAACGTGCAAAATCGAAGGAAATGCAGAATAGTTAATTTTTTTCTTGTTATTTGCCGGACTTTCTTCCTTATTATGCTGATTAAGGAAGAAGCATCTAATGGCTAATTCAGGTTCAGTTACGTTTAACCCATGTTCAATTTATTCTTCCCCGAAACATACACGATAAGAAAGAAAAAAAAGATATAGAGAGTTTCGTGATTTTTTTGAATTAACGTAAATAACATTGCATGCCGCTATAAAACTTAACGAACACCTTTTTGTACTTTCATGTTCTTCAAGGTTCTGACGTAAGTTGTTAGGGAAACTTGTATAATAACAATTCCTTTTCCTTTCGTAAAATTAGATTCGCTCTTCAATTTGCACTTTTTGTTTTTCCATGAATAGGATTCCATTAAAGCCTTACGTGACTTTTACACGGACACTTTTTTGGTTGCCTTCGAAGAAGTTGCGAAGACTGAATTTGATCGTGCCTTTATTTCAATAGCACAAATCAAATAAGTGATATAATTTTTTTTTCTACGATTAATTAATATACCAATGTTGTAGAAGAATGGAGAGGGATGCTTATCCTTTGCTACCTTCGTCGCATTTTAAAGTGGTTCTGAAGAAGCTGTCAAAAGGTAATCAATACCTCTCAAGTTCAATCTAATTAATATTCATTTCAACCAATGTCGAAATTTTTGTTTCAAACTTTTCTTGCTGTTTTATATCATTCACATCAGTTTTTCCTCTTTTTCCCCTATGGCTCCCTTCGAACCATAAAGGAAACATTTGTATAACGGTACTGTCTATAACGATGAACCTGCCTATTACGACATTTTCTTTGGTCCGGGCGGAATTCTTATTTAATCAATGTATTTTGAACCTGCCTACAGCGATAATCACTTTTTAGATGCACCTTTCTATTTTGAAAGTCAAGCTGGTAGTACATTATATTCCGATTTTTTTTCGTTTTGGAAAACGACACTCCCATAATCCAGAGTGTGAAATAACAAAAGTTTACGGCACATGACTGATAATAAATCATAATCTACATCTCTCGAGTTTATTTTCCATGTTGATATGTTATAGCATTGAATCTAACTAGCCTTGAAACGTACAGGGTTTCGTTTCAACATTACCAAATGTTTTCGATGAGCATCTGGGACTATAGACGCACATGACTGAGTTAGATGGACTCAAATATATGTATATGCAAGTGTCCACCAAATAAAGAGAAAAAAATTGAAACACAGATTTTCTTTTCTGCAATTTTATTATCAAATAACATTATGCTTACATCTCTCTTTTATGCATACATTTATGTACATTGTTAGTAAAAATTTCAACCAAAATTGAAATTTTGGTAAAAAAAAAGTTTAAATAATTTAAAGTTCGTAAAATTCAATTTTATATAAGCGAATGTTTGTCAGATGAATAATAAGCGCAGTAAAAATAGTTCGTGATACATACGTACACACATTATACGTACATGAGCACCAGATGCGCCAATCCTGAAGCTGTCTACAACGATAACCTTGTCTATAACAATATTTTTTCTAGGTCCCTACAGTATCGTTATAGACAGGTTTCATTGTATTTTCTTCTTTTGCCACTCCCACCCCCCCCCCCCGTTTCATTCCCCCTGCTTTATTTCTTTAGATCTAATTTTTTTTCATAGCTTTCTGTGGCCGCATTAGAAACCTATCATGATTAGCCTTTCATTTGATTTTCACTAGTGGTCCCCCTTAGAATATCCCAGGACCTCAGGGGGCCATATGGCCCCAGATTGAGAGACACTGATTTACATATAGTTCGATATTGAATTAGATCCGATTTTCTTTCGCATTTCAGCAGGGACGGACTTGTAGAAGGCTCAAGAGTGGAGTTATACAGGGCCAAAAACACCGAGGTTTTTTTTTTTTTTTGATACGCGTGTCTTACACCTTATTCATGAAAAAATTAATATCATATATATACCGTGTGACTAAAAAACGAGATGGACGATTTTGCGCTGTTAAAAGAATAGAAAGCATACAAATACAGGGTGTTTTATGTAAATTCGTAAATAATTTAAAAAATTCATAAAAAATGAAGAAATTGGTTGAATTGCTTTAAATGCGGTTTGAGTAAAAGTTAATTTTACAAAGGGGGGATTTCCTTTGGTACGGAAAAAAAAATTAATTCAAATTTTTGTCGATGGAGCATGAAAGTAAATAACTAGGAAATGTGCAAACCAGTCCCGTAAAATCTAGGATGTACGATTAACAGCTCATTTCTGAATTTTCCTGTTACTCGCGCTGACATGAAAAAGGTTTCATTGTGATGACATTAGTGGATAAAGCACTACTGGTATAGTTGTTTCACCTCAGCCACGAATCGCCGACTGAAACTTTACGAACATTTCGGACAAGAGATTGAACAAACGTTTGAGTTCAATCACTCCAGTCGTGCTTTTCGTGCAGCATTCTCTATTGACAAATATTAGAAACAATTTTTTTTTTGTGTAAAAAAAATCACCCTTCGTGTGAGAATAACTTTTTCGCAAACCACATTAAAAAATATACTGATTCCTTCAATTTCTGTAAATATTCGAACTATTTACGAATTTATGTAACGCCCTGTATTATTAAAGAGCCGCAAAATTGTTTTCCACACAAGGTTCGCAAACTGCCAAGCCCGGCTTTGAATATCTTCTTGAAACCAACATAAAATGGCCACTGGTTACCGCGGTTAATTGCAGCCGTGACATCCACCCATAAAGATGTCACGATGAAGAAGGTTGTAATAACAAACTCTGATTTATTCCTTGGGAATAAATTTTCTTTTGAACACAATTGACCCCAATATGGCCTAGTTCAATCTCGAGCATTTCAGAAAAATAGTGTATGATCCTTACAGGGATTGCAAATACTCTCTGTTACCTATGTTCTTTATTATATATACTGTATATTAATGCGTATAATGAAAATTTGAAAATACATATATTACGGTGTATGTGATAAATTGGTTATATTATGCGTAATCGTCAATTGTCTCGACAAGTTTGATAAATTTATCGTTTTTACCCACACAAGCGCCTTTGATAAATTTGATGAATACTAACAAAAAATATCAATTTTATCGGTGATTATGAATAATATTCGAGTTTCATTGGGAAATTCGATAAAAATGCTGAAACAATTATTACTTTTACTGGCGATTAACATTATACCAAGCGCAGCGTACCTAGTAATTTGATAGAAAAATTGGTGTGCTAGATAAATATGAAATAAATTCCCAAGTGAGTCTGTATGCTTTGATAAATATAGTAGGACTCCGTCATAACGAACTTTCAATGAAAATTCCAGGATTTCACTAATAAAATCGTGGTTTTATAATTAAAAATTTGTTAAAATGTGTTAAATTAGGGTTCATTATATCGGGGTGTTATCGTAAAAATTATTAAATATGAGTTTGTTATATCGAGGTTCAATTTCAGAATTCGTCAAATACGGATGAACCTTTTTAGTTATTTCTACGATGTTCGGAAAAACTCGTTAAATCAGAGTTCATTATATCCGGTTTATACTCTCTTTCTCACAAGTATGGGATCATCTGAATAATAAATCTTACCAGGGTAATGGGACAGATTTATCATATTTATCAATACGAAATGGCGAATATGCGTAATATCCGCAAATGCGATGAATTTATGACGATTCCATCACGTTTACCAACGGCACTTGAGTATCATGCATAAAACACCGGTAAAAATGATAATTTTTTTGGTGCTTATTAAATTTACTAACGAAGCTCGGGCATCATGCATAATCACCGGTAAAAGTGATAAATTTAGGGAAATTCATCGAACTTACTGAAATTGTCAGTTGATTATGAATAATAACAACCAGATTTATCACATCTACCTTAACACATACATAGTAATCAGTAAAAAATTATCGATATATACACAATCCTGAATAAATTCAACTTTTTTTCGACACTATTTTGCGCCCCCCCCCCCGAAAAAAAAAATTATCCACAAAGTTTTTCTTGTGAAGAGAAAGGAACGTTTTCAAATTATTTTTCGGAACTCAACAGTCTTTAGACTCAAACGGTTTTTTCTCTATATAATTTTCACGTATTTTGAAAATCTCCAAAAAACTCGTAGAATATAGATGATGACTTGAGACTCCCCCAAGAAATAAGAGTGAAATATTTAAAGGATAGAGTTTTTGAATGAGCTTTTATTTGAATATATATTTGTGGCGGCCTTGAAATTCTCAGGTTATGTCCACTCCACATGCATTATCGACCTTCTTTTCCCGCACGAACTATCGACTCTAATGAGGGGGCAAGTGCAGGTATATTTCATCATCATTTCATCGACTGCCTTGGCACGGTCACGTCAAAGAATTTGAAAAGTTTAGAAGGGTATCATTTGCCATTTATTATTTATTAACAAACACGTTTTTTTCCTCATTCATAAACGAGAAAAAGAACGTTAGGTTATTATAAATAACCATTGCCGCACATTTTGTAACATACAGGGTGATCATAATTAAAGTTCCCATATTCGGAGTAGTTTTTCTCAAAAAACTTCTTATCCGAATGTAGCTAAATTTTTAGGATATCTTGATGAGACCATGGGAGAGAGGTATATGAAAAAATATAGTTCAATTTTCGACCACCAGTGGCGCTTTTTTATTGCATTTTATAATTTTCCCTCGGTCCATATATCGTATATACCAAGTTTCAATGGAATACATTTGCCGTGACGAGTGCTGTATAGGTCTGAGTAGTCCCAGTACACTGACACTACTCAGACCTATGTAGCGCCCGTTCTGGAGGACGTATTCCGTTGAAACTTGGTACGGAAAAAGAAAGTTCAGTAAAATAGCTCCACTTTTTCATCTGGTGGTCGAAAATTGAACTTTTTTTTATTTCGTAAATCTCTCTCCCGTGGTCTCATCAAGATATCCTTAAATTTTGGCTGTATACGGATAAGAAATTTTTGGGACAAACTACTCAGAGTACGGGAACTTTAATTATAATCACCCTGTATTTCATGATCCTCTTTGGATTTTTATGAAAATATTCTTAATATTGAAATTTTTTATGAAAATATACATACGATTTAGAAAAATATCGTTTAATATATCATGTAATCGGTATGTCTGAATGCGGTTTGCAAAAAAGTTATTCTCACGAAAGGGGAACACGGTACAGAGAAAAAAAGTTCAATTTTTTGTCGACGGAGGGCACGGCATAAAAGTAAATAACTAGATGTATGCAAATCAGAATTCTATAAACTGCACGGTGTGTGATTAAAATCTCATTTCTAAATTTTCTTGTTACTTATAAAAGTAGCGTAATGTATGAAATTGATTAACGTAAATATGAAGTTGTACATGCATTTAATCGCAATATATAACTGTATTTCACGAATTTCTCTATCCACAAGTCCTAGTTGGGCACGTGTGATTATTTTTGCTTTCTTTTCTTTAAAAAAAATAGCCCTTCAGGGCATTAGGTGTGAACCTAATTATTCACCCACTTAATGCATATAAACCGTTATGTGGCAAAGCGCACTACTGTTATATGAACCGGCAGAGTAATTATGAAGGAGTTTGATGGGTTATTACTACCCACTGGAATCACCAATTATAGTTTTCAGGTTAAATTGTTTGAGAAAACATTTATCTTCAATTAGGACTAAAATAACCTCCCAAGTAGTTTACCCGAAAATTATTTACATTGTCATTGTCATCATATTTTTATATTTATATATTTATTGTCATTATATTCTTATTTAATTTTTTCACAATGTGCTAGCTAGGATTGTTGAAACGAATTAAGAGTGGCCTAAGGCTATTTTCGGGGTTTACGGAACACGGAATTCACCTACAGCGATTCCCGCTAGGAAAATTCACCGACGAACAGTTCGACACTAGTCAGTAAGTGAACGAAGAATGAGTGAGTCAGTAAATGATACAGTAGTTGGTGAGTGAGTGAGTGACTTAGAGATGGTCAGTGAGCGACAGAATGAGTGATCTAGTGAATAAGTGCGTGAAATGGTGATTGAGTGTGTGATAGAGTGAGCGATCTAGTCAGTAAGTGAAAGACCTAGTGATTGAGTGCGTGTGACAAAGTGACTGACATAGTGAGTTAGTGATAGAATGAGCGACCTAGACAGGGCTACAACAGGTGAGCAACCAAGTGATTTGATGATAGAATAAGCAACCCAGTGGGTATATGATAGAATGAGTGACCTAGCAAGTTGATGATAGAATGAGTGACGCAGTGAGTGAATGACAAAGTGAGCGATCTTGTGAGTAAGTGAGTGACATAGGGAGTAAATGAGCGACCTATAGATCGAGGGAGTGACCGGCCTACTGAAAGATTGATCGAGTGGCATAGTAAGCGACATTGTGAATGATTGACCTGGTGAGTAAGTAAGTGACCTAGTGAGTGAGTGATATAATGAGCATCCTAGTGAGTGACAGAGGAAGCGACCCGAATGAGTAATAGAATGAGCTACATATGATTGACTGAGTGACCTGGTAAGTGAGTGAGCTAGTTCTAGTGACAGGCCAGTTTTGCTCATTCATTCCTTCACTCGTTCTTTGCCCACTCGGATCATTCATTCACTCGTTCATTCACTCATGTCGAACTTATGTCCGTAAATTTCCCATTCGGTGAATTTTCCTGGCGGCGAATTTTCCCAGCGGCGAATTTTCCCAGCGGTGAATTTTCCGGACACGATTGTCGGAGATAGATATTATGTACATTTTTATTGTGGTGCTTTAGACTATGTTAAGTCATCTTAATAGGTTGCGCCCGGTTTGTACAACTCAGAACCAAAACAAAACACGTACAGTCTCAAACTCGGTTATAACATCATTGAAGATTCTAAGAAATTTTGTCGTTGAAACTGAAGTGTCGTTACGACCAAAGTTGAGATTTTCCAAGACATTTTAAATGCAATCCAATACAAAAATTAAGTTATTTCACTTGGTGACCATATTTTATCGAGAAAAATATGTGAAATTAAGATCGTAAATACAGGACACCACTAATTTTTGTCAAAAATGTTGCCAATCATAGGCAATTTTGCCAATTGTTACTTATAAATGACCCTTAGCTGGAAATGAGGAGCTTCATGTCTGGAACGCTAATTATTGACGTTGAGGCAGAGTGGTCGTTTTAACAGAGTTTTACTGTATTAATGCTACCCAACATGCATTCAAACCCTAACAAAAATATTTTTCTAATACACATTTTTCACTGAGGAGGAAGGCAGGACCTTCTTAAGAGCATCATGGGCCCCTGGGCCAAGTGAGTCTTTTGAGATCCTTTTGGGCTAAAAATGTTTGGTACCTACAAATTTACATTTTTGTTCTCGAAATTTTCAATCAGATCTCATTTTTTGAGGTCCTTAGAATGAGACCCCAGGGCCGTGCCCAGGTGGGCATATACGTTAAGACGGCACCGGAGGAAAGGGAGGGGCGAGCTGTACTCAAAATTTGGTTTTAAAGCTTGCTCATTTATCGTTTGCATTGTGAGTGCGGCCTAAAATAGTTTTTTTCTTTTTTTAACGAGGCGTAAAAAACAAAAAGTTCCGGACATCACCATTGGGTTACAAACGAACTCAATCTTTTGTCTGATCCAACAGCAGCATCTGCAATTCCTTACATAGAAGATTTGCAAGGACTGTAAATGAGACGATCTCGCATATAATTGCATTCCTCGTGTTAATGTTACTCTCATAATGCTTGTTTTTATTCTTTAGATAATGATTTTCATGTAGAGGGGTTCTTTGAACCAATCCATAGGGGTGAACAACCACACGAAGGCGCGGTTTTACGGCTTTTTTCACCCCACCGAGACCCTCGTTCTCTTTCGGATCACTGTCAAGGACGATTATTATCATTATACGTACTATTCTTAGGTGTCCATCAATGGGATGAGTTATATTCAGTCTTGTATCTCTGAAGCCTTATCATTTTGCAGAAATTTTCTTTCGGCAATCGTGTATCATTTTTTAGCTCGAGCTCGTAACTGAGGGATATCTCCCCCCTCCCTCTTTCAACAAGGGGGAGGAATGCAGGTGAGGGGCCGTTCAAGTATTACGTCATCATCGATGCGGGGGGGGAGGGTTTCCGATTTGCTGACTTTTGATGACAAGGGGGGAGGGAGGGGTTTGGATAATGCTTACGTCATCAACCACCCTTTATGAAAATATGAGTTAGGATTCAGAGGGGCAGAGCTGATGAGGAAATTTTGCTGACAAGGGGGGGGGGCAAAAATGGCTAAAAATTTGCTTACGTAATACTTAAACGGCCCCTGAGTCTACAGCTCAGCGTTGGACTAGAGGGGGAGGGGCACCGAATTCACTCTTTAACTACCCCTCCCGCATTATAAGGGGACTCCCAAATGCACACTTGCACCGGCTGACAAAGTATTCAACTGTTGTCCTTGCCCTCTTTCATGATTACTGGGAACAACAGAAAAGTGAGCGAAATTCACATAGAAAGAAACAAAACCTTAAAGTACACGTAAACAGAATTTTGGCCTTTCTTGACCCCACCCCGTCAGAAAATGTTAGCAAAGCACTGACCCTCCACTACCACCCCTTTGTCAGCAAAATTAAGCAAGCTGGGCCAAAGCTGCGTTCATAGCGGAGCGAAGAAGTACGAGTTCCACGAATTGCGACTAAGAAGAAAAAATGCATAGGGGGGGAAGAAAGTCATGAGGAAATAAATTCCATTGAGAAATAAATTCTTTTTAACTGAAATTTTCAGCAGCTTTACTTCTTCTTCTCTTTACTACTTCCTCCTTCAGTGATTTCAGTAATAATTAGCAAATTCGTCGTAAATTGCATTTTTTGCCTACAATTACGTATTTTTCCAGTTGTGATATGATTACCTTAAGAACGAAGGTCTGATTTTCTGTTTTAAACCATGAGAATATTACTTTACTTATGTCCATAACAAAAATTCCATAATTTTTCGGTCAGTTAGACAATTACCAAGTCTGTCTGTGGAGTACGTGTCATCGTCACGGACCATAGGATGAGTAACATTGCACTAAACCATGGTTTCCCAAACTTTTTGTTTTATCCTGGTCCCCCCCCCCCTTCTTCAAAAAATTTTCCTTCTCATAACCCCCCCCACTCAAGAAAAACCATAGGATCTTATGCTAAATTCAAAGCTTCTACCGCTCGCCTCCCAGGGGCCGATTTTCCCCACATAGAGAAACACACTACGCTATTACAAACAACACTTCTAGGCATTCATCGATATTTTGGAAATTCCTTATCAGAATGTTTACAAGTTGCACTCGTGGTCTTATTTAGTAGGAGTTACCATGATATAAAAGAGGGAAAATTTTCGTTGCTGTACTTGTACATGCGTATTTATTTAAGGCACCTCCACAGTTTGAACACGAAAGAAATATGCAAATAAAAATATATTTCGCAACTAAAAAGATGTTTTTTTTCATTATAAAAGTAGTGATGCCCTTACCAGACGTGGGCCCCAGGGACGCAACTAGGGGAGAGCAGGCGGGTCTCGTGCCCCGGGCGCTAGACCCGAGGGGGCGCAAGTTTTCATTCTGAAACCTCCCCTTCAACATTACAAGCGGGCGTCAAAATGGGCGCTTGCCCCGAGTGACCAGCATCCAGTTGCGGCCCTGGTGAGCCAGGCGAGAAAATAATAGTACAGCCAGGTGAGTACGAACAATTTCGGCGCACCGAAAATGTTTAGGATCCCCCTTTACCCCAATTTTATATAGCAGTAATTATATATACATACACGCAATATATATATTATATATTTTATTATATTAGGAGGGTAACAAGGTTCTTGCTAGAAATTTATTGTTTGGAAGAAAGGATATAATGTAGAAAAAAAAAGAAGCAAAAAACATATATTTTCTGAAGTCATAGTTCATTCCACGGTGATCCCATCAGGCAGGCAATATGACCTTACTGCGAGTTAGTATGCGTCTAGCGGCCTTTCTTTGCTCTCGCACTGGGCAATTTCCACAGTAGAAATAGTGTATCCTACTGTTTCCTACGGCACTTACAGTGGACTCCTATTAGACGGAATATATCGCGGTTGCACCCATGGAAGCACCAAGTTTGGATTTCCAGTAGAACCAAATGATGTAACGAATTTTAGATTTTTCAACAGACAATTTTACACGTCCCGTATTACACCTAAAAGTTGCAAACAACGAACACATTTTTGCGTAACACACTCTAACGTTTCCAAAACAATCGCGATTATGCAAATTAGACTGTAAACACGACTACTGAAGCTCGTCTGCCGCCAACTATCATTTCTGGCGAGAACTTTGTTCCTCCATCTAATATATACATAAAAAAAATTGATGAAAATTCAGCAGCACTAAAATTTATTTTAAATTAAGAGAAGCGCTTCCCGAAACTGATGGGAGTTTCAGACTTGATGAGTAAAAAAGTAATTGAAGGAAATAATTCCAGCACTAGAGGTGAAAATCCAGAATTTATGAAAGAAATAATTTCAGAAATTATTTTTAAAAAAATTCCATAATTGAGGAAAATTTAGAATCAATGATAGAAATAATTCCAGAACCAACGAAAATTCAGAGCTAACGGTATAAAAAAAAATTACTGATGGAAATTCGGAATTAATGCAAGAAATAGTTTAAGAATGGGTGTGAAAAAGCCAATACCGTGACCGTATATTGGAGCCTCCAATAATTTACGGTTGAATGTGGTTTAATACTGTTACAAGGAAGTTTTTTTTTAATTGGGAAGAAATATATTTATATAGAGTGAGTTCATAATGTTATATCACAGATGGCGCTGCTTACTGGATTTCTCAGAATATCCGAACTTTTAACACTATTCCTAAGAAATTTTGTGATGATGCGGAAACTTCAATATAAACTGATAAACTTTGATAAAAATCATTTGAATTCTCGAAATCGACACGATTGACGAAAAATAACTCCTTCACCATCGAAAAAATATCGAAACTTAAAATTTGACCTACTAAATTAGTGCTGTATTGCATATATACCACATAAGAGTAGTTATAAATGGCTGCGAACCGTGGCGTGTTCGTGTAACCCAGCTACTTTGGGAGCCTGAGCTGGCGGACGGCTTGAGGTTGGGAGTTCTAACCGCTGTGGTGCTATGTCGATCGGGCGTCCGCACTAAGCCCGATGTCGATATGGTTGCTTCGGGGGAGCCCATTGCGACCAGGTCGATTCCTAAGGAGGAGCGAACCGGCCCAGGGCGGAAACGTAGCAGGCAAAAGCTCCCGCATCGTGCAGTAGTGGGATAGCGCCTGTGAATAGATTGCAGTGGTTAGCCCATTCAACATAGTCGGACCCAGTTCTTTTAGCACATTTTCGACAATTCCATTTTTCGCAGAATTTTATTTTATGTAGTAATTTTTTTTATTGTGAGGCTTAAAATTTCAGCTACATCATATTTTTGTGGGGCCACTAAGCGCCACCTCCTGCAGGAGGATCCCTAGGTTAGAATCTTTGGTGACAGGGCCGCAACTAGATGCTTGGTCACCCGGGGCAAGCGTGCATTTTGACGACCCTTTGTATGTTGAAGGAGAGTTTTCAGAATGAAATTTGTCCCCCCTCGCCTGCTCCGCCCTAGTTGCGGCCCTGTTTATCGAGCTCCCAATCTAGACTTTTCACGGACCCTTTTGTATTGAATTCATCGCATGAAAAAAATTATGGTAATATCCCTGGGACCCAGGGTTATAGCCCTACCCGTGTGGGGGGGGGGGAGGAGGGCATGCCTATGTAAGCGTTAGATTGGGAATGCGAAGGGTGCGATCACACCGGGCCACAAAATATTAGATGCCGTGAAACTGGATTTGATTGCAGTGACTCGTATAATATTTTACGATAACTGCTTTAAAAAGTCAGAACTTGAAATTCAATTGATACGTAAACTCATTAACAGAAACACATATGGTAGTGAATCCCTAGCCCCCAATTATTAAACGGTACCTTGATTTTGTTGACAGCACCACAGGCTAAGATTTATAGCTGGCTTCTATTTTTTGATTTTCAAGAAAATTTTCAGTTTTATAGTTTAAATATTTATAAAAAATATATACTTTGTATTTTAAAAATATAAGACCGATACCTAAGGCAGGGGCCCCATGGTCTTAAAAGCACCATAGCCCCACCCGTGTAAAAGAGCTTCTCTGGGCCCGTTACTCTATAAAAGTGCCAGTCACCCGATTCAAAATCTTATGTCCAGTAAAATCTCTCTTTTGCGGACACCGGTGGAACAAAAAAAAAAAAATTCGTGTAAAAGAGGGGATGACCGTTAATCAAGGGTTCGGAATACATACTTTTATTACACAAAGAAAAATTATTATTTGATCATGAAAGAGGGGTGGCCGCATCTGAGGAGGTAACCGTTGAGAGAGGTTTTACTGTATTAGATATTACTTTGTTTTGCCTTGTTTGATAAACGTCAGGCTCCTTATCGACCTGCATTATACAGTATGTCCATGTGTTAAGATGGACCTGCTTTTTTCTGGAACATCCTCGGAAAGGGTTGTTTTTTTTTACTGATCCGAATTTCAATACTCTTACCGGGCCCTCCAAGATGAATTTCGGTATGTGTATAATAAAAATGGGTAAATCTCTGGATCTAACCTTATTCACATCTTTCTCTCTTTCTCGTGATATTGAAAAGGACCGCAAAACTGTTCTTCCACCGGGCCGCTAAATGACGAAGTCCGGCCCTGCATATAAAGATCAGTGATTCCCAAGCAGTGTGCCGCGGCAGTGCCTTCTTAAAAGCTTCATGATGGGCCATCCGGCCAAACAATGAAGCTGAATTGGTGCCAGAATTGATATGCAATGTCAATGGAGGCTATCATTCACCAAGAAATTTCTGAACCATATCCATCCGGTAACCTCATTTGTGTTAAGACTTTGATATGAGGCGTAGCCTGGTCAAAGCAGAAATTATGCCAAAACCATGAAGCCCTGATTTGGCATTCCCCCACTTGTCAATGAATTGAGAAGCCCTATGCCGGGATTTTATGTGGCCCTCCACAGACTTTGAATGGGTCCATGATTTTCTCGGCGTATTAATAAAACTTGTAAAACACAACCAATGAGCCGATTGATTACATTCGCTCGAATGCAACCGATACGCGTGTTTGTTGCATTTTCAAGTTTTATAAAAGAACTTTTATAGTGTAATCCTGGCATTACTGTGAAAAATTATGAAAACATAAATGTTTGATTCTCGAGCAGGGTACGTCGGAAGGTGTTTTAGGCATATACATATTGTGTGCTTGGCTTAAGTTTTTTAAGTAGGAGACACTGATTTTTTTTTTCTGAATCATTTCTGGGTGTACTCAACAGCATGATACAAAATTCAGTGGGCTGGGCCTGCTTCTCCTAAGTTCAGGCTCCGGGCAAATATGAATTTTTGAAGTCCCCATATCTATAATGCCCTGTGAGGCAGAGGCGTGGAAGGGAAGAGTAGACCGTGCCTTACGAAAATTTCAAGCCCTGAAAATTTGTGGGGCCCTGAGCACGTAATCTCATTTGTCCTTGCGAGAAACAGACTATCAGTGACAATAGCCCCGGCTTTGACACCGATGTTCCTAAAGTCACATTCTAGAGCCCTGGGCAAATATGAATTCTCGAGCCAGAAATAATTCAGCCCACTTCAATTTATCTGTCAGCAGGGCCGTCTTAAGCGCATCATACGCCCCCGGGCCACGTGGTTTTTCTGAGACCCTACATGGTAAATTCTAGAAAATTTTAACCACATCTCATTTTTGTGAGGCCCCCTCTTCTCCTGAGCCCCTCGGATCGTGCCCAGGTGGGTCCATGCGTTATGACGGCACTGCCTGTCAGCCTACAACTTGTAGGAGGAGAGCCTGCATTTAAGCTCTTAAGTGTTGTGATTTTTTTGTGTTTCCGGTGGATCTTTTTTTATCCACCACACAGACAGGAACAAAAGATCAACACAAACAAATTGCCAATAATTGTTATCCTCAGTCTATTACGTATTTCGCGTTAGCTTCAAAATTTCTCTTCTTGACAAATTTCACAACTTCAATTTATCTGTTATTCGACAGATGGCGCCTGTTGATTGAAGTGAGTAAATAATCGTATGAGTATCCAATTATTTGCCAGCACTGACAAACAGCGGAAATTTAGAATTTGAATATTTGAATAACAGCCTTGGGCGAGAATGCTATTACGACCTTGAAAATGCATGTAATCAGTCAGGATTAAGAAGTTTGAAGACCCTAAGCACTAGAGGAATTTTGGTCCCCCCCCTCCCGACTTTACAAATCCAATATTCAGTATCACATGTGTATATACATATGCGGCTATATTTTTTTCAATGAATATGTACTAAGAAATAGAAAATATACATTTTAAAAGCATATCTGCTTTTTTTCCCCCATGCTGATTTTTTTAATGCATATTTTCTCATTTTTGGTACATAATTGGAAATTTCTAACTTTTCTTCGGGATTTTTCAGTGCATAACTTAATTTGAGTTGTTTAGGTATATTTTTAGTGCATCTTTTGGGATTTTTAAGTGCTCATTCTGGCATTTTTAAGTGAATATTTTAGCATTTTTAAGTGAATATTTTGGCATTTTTAAGTGAATATTTTGGCATTTTTAAGTGAATATTTTGGCAAAGCATTTTGCCGTGGCTCATCGATCATTTCGAGAAAAAAACATCTGTTTAACAGTGAAAAAGACGGTTCAATAAAAAAAATCATTCGATAAAGCCTGCAGGTCACTGAGAGGTTATGCTGCCGTATTTATGAGATGCTTTCCAGATTCATCATTAAAGCTGAGTGGAATTCTATATATTTCATTATGAAAAAGAATTGAAAAACATTACTTTTAGAGGAAAAACACCTCAATGAATAAGTATATACACAATAATTTCAAGAATTAATGAGAGAAATCATTTCAAATTTATTGAGAAAAATAATTTCATAGTTGTGCTTTTCCAAATAATTTCTTAATCATTCAGAGAAATTCCAAATAATTCCTAAAATTCCAGGGTAACTGAAAGAAATTATTTCAGATTTAATATAAGAAATAGTTAATCGATGTCTTTTAAGGGAAATAACGAAAATGTATTTTTAATCAAAGAATAATGATTTTTCAGTATTTATGAAAATTTATATGTCTTCAATAATTTAGCTCCCACCCCTGTTCAACCCGGGCCCTTTAGCTTACTCACCACTGTACATAGCATTATGTCTTAGTGAATCCAAGTCCAGTGAATTCTAAATACTACTGTGGGAGTTTGGGGCAAGCGGACTTCACTGAAAGTGTTTATTTGGCCCTTGCAATGTCTGAAAGTTTGGTGACCACTGCTGTAGTACTTGGCTTACTCAGTGCCATCTTAACGTATGGGCCCACCACAACACGGCCCGAGGGCCTCATGATAACTGGATCTGTTTACAGATTTTGAGAGTAAGTACGCAAATTGGTAGATAAGTATTTTCAGCTTGGTGAGGAATCTCAGAAAAATCGATTTCTCAGGAAGGGGGTCTATGGTAGTATTTAGATAGCCCTCTACTTATATGGAAGTTGTGCTCTTTAATTTCTATTGGGTGATTAACGCAGGGTAAAAAATTCCAAATTAAAAAAATAAAATAATTTTTTTTCATATCACGAATTATACGATACTTTTTATAATGTTCGGTGAGTTCCATAGATTCCCTCGTGAAAGTCTTCCGGCAGAGGAACTGTGAATGCGGTCAGTTGAAAGAAATTGACCATGAATTCAAAAAACGAACTTTTTTTACCTTTCGCATGGCTTCACTATAGGAAATAGGAAGCACTACACGCACATGGATCGTAGCGGCTATTATGGCCAGATTAGGACATCGTGAACTGAGTACGGACATTTGTGTTGATAAGGAAGCTTTCTGAAATCCTAGCATAATCTTGAAGATGGAAAACGATGACTTGTGGAGAAAAAATGAGTCTCGCTCAACCTTACTTTCAAAAAAAAATATATACTGATAATTATAAACGAATTTCTCTCATGTTATGACATTACTTTTTTTTTTGGCTTAGCTAGTGATAACAATACCCGAATGTAAACATTACTCGTGATTTCAATAAGAGGCGTCTGCTGTATTATTCTAGAAAAAAGCACCAAAACAACTTTTTCTTTCGACATAATAACAAACACACTTCGAACACGATAAACAATTTAAGAGGAACAATTTGATTCAACGGAGCAAAACGAATAACGTTTTGTTTGTGCCGCTTGCCATTTCGTGACTTAATTAACTTTCCAGCGTCTATTCTTTCCCTGTGTGTACGAAAAAATGAACTTTAAAGTAAAAAACTGCAAAAGAGAGTATATGGGAAAGAATTGTGAGTTGAAGGTAATTAATTGTCGGGAAAATTATCGATTTTATTTATATAGTTCTCGTTTCGTAGACAGGGATCAACATATTTATCAGCATTCAAAAAAGTATTTTATCATTATTTTTCCTTTGAAAATCGGCCTACCGTCTTATAATTAAAGTCTTATTATGTTTCACCATTGTAATAAAACACTTCCAAGCCCAAGAGTTTCAGAAAGTGAAGGAACATATGCTGGGAAATATGATATTTTCTAAAGGTCAGGAATTTTCTTTTTTCCGAAACGAAAACAGTATACAGTATATTATTGGGTATTTTGTTTAGATTTTTCGAAAACTACGTACTAGACATATTTTAAATCTGAAATTCTCATTTAGTGACGTCATAATGGGTATGCTAATGACAAAAGGGCCGCAGGCCGAGTAAAACGAGTTCTCTAAGAACGAAAAAATTTTCTCTGGAACATTAAGAATAAATTGCCCTCATGCAGGGCCATAACTACGCTGGGACGACCGGTTCACTGCAACGGGGCCCCGAGCCAAATAGGGGCCACACAATGAATGTACATTTATTTCCCATAATTTTTTCTCCCTTTTAAGAGGCCCCCAAGAAAATGTCTGCCCCGGTGCCCTGAGAAGGTACGTACGGCTTTGCCCTCGTGACTTCTACAAAAATGCTTGAGATCCATGCCCCAAACTCATGAGACGTCACATTATACGTCAATGGTTTTCACAAGGTAATTTTCGGATCTCTTATCTTTGTGTTTCGCCAAGGGGCAAATTGGAAATCATTGCTGTGGGAATGAAACAAACAGTGATAACTAGAGCCCGGATTATATGCATATACATTCGCATATTTTGGCTCTTTTTCATTAATATATATAAATGCTTAAAATAAAAGAATTTTTAGAATAAGTCTATATTTTTGCGATTTTTATGTAAGTTCAATAATTTTTTTAATAATTTTTTAAATAAATATTGCTCATGATATTTTCAAAATATTGGCTTTTTTCCCTCAGGTGAGATTTAGTGAATTAATAGAGATATTTGTTACAACGTTTTTCTAAATATCAACCGTTTTATTGTAAGGAATAGTGTCGAAATTATTTTTGTTACTGGTATTTCATTAACTGGCCAGCTACAAAAAACTGGAAATGTCTAAATAAAAAATATTTAGAAGTTATTTGCATATACAGTATATACATATGCGGGGATATTTTTTTCAATGAATATGTACTAAGAAATAGAAAATATACATTTTAAAAACATATCTGCTTTTTTTCCCGTGCTGATTTTTTTAATGCATATTTTCTCATTTTTGGTACATAATTGGAAATTTCTAACTTTTCTTCGGGATTTTTCAGTGCATAACTTAATTTGAGTTGTTTAGGTATATTTTTAGTGCATCTTTTGGGATTTTTAAGTGCATCTTTTGGGATTTTTAAGTGCTCATTCTGGCATTTTTAAGTGAATATTTTAGCATTTTTAAGTGAATATTTTGGCATTTTTAAATGCATATTCTGGCATTTCAAGTGCATATTCTGGCATTTCAAGTGCATATTCTGGCATTTCAAGTGCATATTCTGGCATTTCAAGTGCATATTTTGGCATTTTTGAGTGCATATAATCCGGGCTCTGGTTAATGTTGATACAAAAATTACCATTTGTGTAAAAAAATAAAATATTTCCACACACACACACACACATTCTGTATATATTTTCCCGTCTGCTAACTGGTTACAATGCTATATAATTCAAATTAGCATAATTAAAATTCAATTTTAATTTTTTTGTGTTTCGTGCTTAGAAAAGAAGACTGATTTTTTTCCCCTCACGGAGATTGCAGAAATTTATTTTTCCCCCATTCAACTAAATTGAACAGCTCCATTTTTTCGGCTAAACATGCGATATTATATGGGATATTGGAATGAAAAAAATAGGTATAACATATAATATATATTGTCTGAAAGTTTTCCTCATATCTATTTTCCTTGTTAGACTTTGCTTTAAATTATCGTTTGAGAGATTTCCTTAATTCCTTTTATCCTTTGTTTTGTTTGACCTTCTACCCAATAATTTTCAGTTTAACGTTTGCGTCTTTTTTTTTTTCTTTTTATGAAAATCGTGATCTGAAAGCTAAATTTTTCTTCTCCTTCCTTTACTTGATTTCATTTTATTTTATTTTATTTTTTCAGAACTCGCCTCGAAAATATCAATGATTTTGATCTCCTGTGAAATGCAAAAAAAAAGTTGTAAATGTTTTATATATTTTTTTGGTAAAAAAAGAAAAGTACCGTAGTCCCCTGGGTTACTTTACACCAATCCAGAAAAAAAAAAGATTCATCGTTGAATAGCGGCAATTCTGATGGAAATTTCCCATAGGGTTTTTCATTTCACCCAACAGGGGACATTATCGGTTAACTCATGTATTTGAGTTTCTGATGCATCCGCTCTGTGAGCTTGGAAATCGCTTTACTAAACATAACTGTGCTAGTTGATTTCACATGGAATCTTTGTCAGCAGAAAAAGTTGCATTTTGCTGCCAAAAAAAAGACTCGATTAAAAAGTAAATGCTGCTTATTTATGTGTACTACCTGTCTTTTAGGGGCCATTCAAGTATTACGTCAGCAGATTTTTAGACATTTTTGACCCCCCTCCCCCACCCGTCAGCTAAATACTGATCCCCCGTCAGCAGCTTAGAATATTTCATATCTTCAAAAAAGAGTGGTTGATGACGTAAGCAACCTTCAAACGCCCTCTCCCCTTGTGATTAAAAGTCAGCAAATCCGAAACCCCTTCCCCCGATGCTGACGTAATACTTGAATGACCCCTTATACTATACTTATGAAGTTATAATTCATTGATTATTTGTCATTATATGCCTGATAGCAATTTGATGGTAATGTTCTGATCAAAACTGGGCTACTTTGCATCACCCAAAAAGTCGTGTAAATCAACAACAAAGTATTTTTTTTTTACTTCGTTTTAGGATTAATTCAGCTCAGTATCAATCCCATTACGTTCAAAATGAATATTGCTTGTCTCTTTTGTTTTTTAATAAAATAATGCAAAATTGCATTCATATAGTTGATTTTTGTTTTATTTACATGTCAAATGAGATGAGTTGCACTTTTGCGAATTTTGATACTTTTTTAACTTCAAGACGAACAAAATCCATATGAGGTAACTCAATAAATTTTAAGTTGGGGTTGACCGTGCTCCAAAACACTACACAGAAACAAACTCTTCACGTTAGCTTTCACTTCACGTACATGCACATTGTAAGATGTACCCATTCGTTAGAGGTTCCACAGAGGAATATGGATGAGATGCATGTGTGGTTTAGTAGTAGTGCTCCAAAGCATTGGTAGAAACATTTTAGGTAGTGCAAAGTAACCCGCTCCTATGGGGTTACTTTGCAAAAATTAAAAAAAAAAAACAATTTAAAAAACTGTGATGGCTTTTTATGGCAACAGACCTGTTCATAAATATCATCAACATCATTTTTAAAAATCATTTTACATATTGGTTATGCCGCATGAGTTTTTCCTAATAAATTCTCAAAAACGGTGCCAAGTACCCCGTGTTACGTTATGGTAATAACTTTGTGCATAATATAGGGAGATTCATCCGAACAATCATGAACCCAACATAAAAGAACACAGTATTGCAACGTGTATTCGTAATAGTGACGTCCCAAGAAACTTGATGAAAATGACTAAGAAAAAAAGTGAAATGACGTCATTAGCACTTTGACTAATACTTTTTTCGCATTGATTTGCTTTTCAAATGATATTTTAGGCCTGAGATAAGCTAAATTTAGTAACTGAAAGTTTTAAAAAAAACTAACTGGTTCACAACTGGCTGTTGTGATTGGAACAACTGGCAACGATTGGAACGCGTTAAATAGAAAAATTTCTATATTTCTAATATATATAATTTAATTTTTTTATTTAATTAGTAGAGACATATGTTCTGTTAGTATTTAATTGTCAAATTTGGTGGAATTTAACTACAATATTTCTAAAGGAAGACTTTTGCAAAGTAACATTGTAAGAAATATAACGTTGCAAAACTTCAACCGTGTATATAATTTTTTTTTTCGAGAAGTATAAAGTAATTAAATATGAATGTAATATAAACTTGATGTCGTGCAGCGATTCTTAACCTCGAGGTCCACGGGGGTCCTTGGAGAGTTTTCAGAGGGGTCTATGAGTTCTGGTGAGAAAACAATTAGCTTATTGCTTTTACGTTATTATGCTAAGTGAAGATGTACGTGGCCTTCATCTTATTGGCAGGGAAGGGGAGGGGACCCCTGTCTTTTATCTTATTGACACAAAGGGTCCGTGAGACACAAAAGGTGAAGTTCCTCCGGTCTAGTGTTACAATATTATTTAAACTTAACCCTTTCTACAGTTTTATAAATTTCATTGATCCGTATTACAACCGGAAATAATCAAACCCTCTGTAAAATGCCATACCTTTTTCCAAGAAGAAGGCCTCACTCCGATTTTGTACTGGTAATAATGCTCTTCCACGACTGAGAAAGAGAAATACAAAATGGAGGAAGAGGAAATACTCTATATTTTCCTATTATTTAAACAGTAAGCATATTACTGCACTGATTGTAGCCAAGGGAAGGGGGAAAAAGTATATTTCAAACAGCGTCTCTCTCCTTCTGTAATCAAAATGCGAACAAAAACCGACTCCGTGACATGTTTGGGGAGAGATTGAAAGTATGTTCGTAGGAGAAGCCGTATTCATGAAGCTTTTTGGCTCGTCATTGCTGAAATAATAGGGTATCAATGAGGCGAGATATCTCTCGTAAATGACGCTGAGGGGTGTTTAACGTACTGTCTGTTTCAAAAATTAAAAATTAAAATGAAAGCAAATAAATGAGAAGAAATCCGTAAAATATACATCATGCGTATACAGTGCCGTAACCGGGAAAGAACAGGCGGGTCTGCTGCCTCGGGCTCCGGACCAGAGTCAACCAAAAAGGTCATAAATTTGACCCTATAATTTCTACTTCAACATTACAAGGGGGAGGGGAGTTGAAATGAGTGCTTGCTTCGGCTGACCAAGCATCTAGTTTCGGCCTTGTGCGCATGAACATAAACGAAGGTAAGTGTAATGAGATGTGCTCCTAAAAATGTACATGGGCACTTCCTAGGGATAAATTGCTCAAACCCAGGGAGTGAGAGGGATCGTTGATTTTATCTGGAACACTAGTTCAAGGATGAATTGAGCGTCATAATGAGCGAACCATAAAGAAGAGGAGCGGAGGAAAAAAAGCAAGAAAATGGCGTGATTGCAGCCAAATACGCATTTTATTAACGGTCCCCAGAAACGGGGACACGAGAGAAAGTTGTGGAAAGTGGTTGCTGGAAACGATCATCGAATTAAAAAAGTGTGGACGTACACAAACGGTTCTTCTACTCGATATGACAACATGTCTTGAAGACGCTGATTTCTTACTACATGGGAAAAATTGATATGGTTACTCTGAATTAAATCGATGTAAAATGCATGCAGATAAGAAAGGTAAGCATTTTTTTCCCCCAACTTAATAGACGTAGTTTTATCAAACACATTACGCTATTTAAGCACCCGCTAGCGCTTTCGAAAACCGGTTGTTATGCTATACATTTTTGTCATTGCGCTCTTCATTAGATACCGTTCGCATATTCAAAAGTCACGTTTTCTTGGTTTATATTTATTAATTTTTATTTGATTCTTGCATTCTTAAAATTTTGGATGAAAATTCAGGTTATTTTCTCAGATATTTTACCCTCTTAACTGGGTTTGGGCAAATGAAATGTGTAATGTTTGCTATTCGACGATTCGATTTTTTTTTAACACGAGAAAAATTTGCTTTACTTTTCACCTTAAAGGCCGAATTGAGTTTTTGTTTATATTTTTATATTTATATAATTCATGTAATCAAACATGGAAAAAAAAGCTTCCATTTTTTTATGCATTTTTCCAAAACATATTCCACAGTTAGGGGTTGAAGTGCGCATTGATGGTGTGCTTTAATGCTCTTGAATTTTTTGAAAGTGAATTCAGTTGTTCTGATCGGAAAGCTTATGTGTTGTGCTAAGTGTTAAACGCTGTATTTTAGACAGTAAGATTCACGCTGTTACCGATGCACTCATATAAGCAAAAAAAAAAGATAAACTCCGCACTATAAAAATTATAAAGAAATACCATCTATTGAAGTAGAGAAATAAATACTTAATCTGAAATGTTGACAGACTACAAGAATCCCTATATGCAATAACAAATCCTTTAAATGATGTCGAATTGCGACCCTAATAGTACGAAATCAGGCAAAAAAAAAAATCAAGAATTATATTTTCTTTAAATTTAACGAGAATTTATATTATTCCTTTTTTGAGTTTGATTGCGATCAAGTAACACACAAACTCACAAACATGTATACACACAATATGTTTCTATTACGAATACTGTATATAAAAATTAATTTTTTTGCAATGTCAACTCTTTGAAAATGTCAATTTTTTCGCATGACATAAACTACCTACCAGACATAAACGCCATGGCACTGCCATCGGACTAATTTCGTTGCCGAGATCTCTTCTAGCACCGTTTTTTTATGGCAGAGCCTGGGAAAGCTTTTTAATTGTGAAGAAGACAGTCAAAGATACAGGGACAGGTCACACTCGCCATAACTAACAGTAAACTACAGGGTTTCGATATTCATTTGGGCTAAAAATGTACGGTTTTTTGAGGAGAGAACATTAATTTATCATTAATTGAATAATTTTGATCTTTTTGATGCTTATTAGTCCAGCAACTTTTAGGAGCAATAGGTACAGATAAATTAGGCAATTTTCTGGGGGGGGGGGGGTATTTAAGTGATAATTCATAACTTTGGCATCATTTTTGCCAATTTCCCGTATTTTTTCGCATTTATAATCCGATTTCCGGTATTTTTCTTGAGAGAATATGGTCTGCCCACGCATGGGCCTCTTGAAGTAGACCGCACAATCGAAAATTTTCCATGCGACCAAGTACACAGGCCGCGATCGAGTTGCAGTGCACCCATGTATAGGTCACGGGCCAAATTTACTCTAGAAATAGTTTCTATAGGCTGTGCGTATTTTTATTAGGTATGGGGACGAGTTCTGTTATCGAAATTAGATATAAAACCAATCATCAAATATTTTGTTTTTAGTTTGGGTGCATAATTTGAACTAAAATGTTTTGATTCGAACGGCATAAATCATACGATATTTTAAATCAATAGTTTAATGTCAAAAAAAAGTCTTCGATTTTGAAGAGATAGTGAGGCATGTTATACGTATATGACTAGAACCTTCGTCTCTCTGAACGAATGAATCCGTGTCAATTTTGAGCTTGCGGCGTTTGGCCTCTGAACGATTTCGAAATTACGGTGAAGGCTACTAATGAAGGAAAGCAGTAGGAAACACGTGCTGTTAAAAAGAAAAAAAAAACCAGATAAGAAACGTGCCTTCTTCTTTTTATATATTTTGGCACAATAGCTGATGGGGGGGGGGGGAAATATATATATATACATATATATATATATATAATTATTTTAAAAATTACTTGAATATACACCATTCATGATTGATGTATGTCAGCATGGTGTAGTCACACATTTGTTATTGTTTGAAAATATTTTTCAAAAAAACAAAAACAGTATATTCATATTTTCTGCAGTTGCGAGAGTTTTGTCAACTTCATTAGTAGAAATTAAAATTTTTAATTAAACATTTTTACTGATGTAGAATTTTAATTCAAAATTTCTATACTCCTCATGTGATAATGGTCATAATCTGTTGTAACGAGACCTCGGCTATAACGTCAATAATTTGCAGTCCGTGCTGATTTCCATATTGAATTGTGTTTATGAACTTTGCTTATATTGTCGATTCAAACTCAACGGTTATAACGACTTTTTTTTTTTTTTTTTTTTGGTGTTTTCCCAAATTCTTAAAATTAGAGCTGATGACATTTATAGAATGTTCGTCTGTCATTCTATTGATATCTAACACGAATTTTTTTTTTTTTTTTGCATGTCCGGGGCTCCGACTTGCTTGTTAGCTTAACACACAAGAGGCACATTCCCGTACTTTCTATTTTAATTATGCTTCTCCGGACTTTTTTTCATTGAAATATCCCGTTTTTTCGCTCTCGAAGCTTACTTTGATTCATAATATTCACTAGAATTGGAAAGCCGAAGATAATTTTCATAATTTATAAATTTTATTATATAATGAATATGACTAAGTATGAATACTGTGCAACATATTACTATGTAAATATTCATACATTTGCAACGTTATTTTTTTAAAACATATTTTAAATAACAGCAGACTTAATGCAGTGCTGTATTTCGCCCCAAGGGTAATTTATAAGCAATGCAGTGAAACCTTGCTACAACGGTGCCCGATATAACGATAAATCCCTCTACAACGATACTTTTCAAATCGTACTTGGAATTGCCGAAAGTCTAATGTTAAACTCCTTTCAATGCAACGATATCCTTTACGACAATAAATCCCTCTACAACGATATTTTTTGAGGAAATTTCGAAACTTCTACAACGATATGTTTTATATTTAGCTCAAAATCACCTTCAATATATTTTTAAATCCCTCACCAATTTTTTTTTCTTCCATGGATGTCTAATTGTCTAATAGAATAGGTATTTTGCAGTATTTACCCTTTGAAAGTGTTTATGAAATTACCGTACAACTACTTTTTGCGAGTACACAGAAAAAGTTGTGCGATAAACTACTTTACAGGTTGAAACAAATAACTTAATATTATTCCTCAACTAATCAATTACAATTTCTTGCTGTGAATTAACATTCATAAATGCATTTTAATTGTGGTACTAACAACTCCAATTCAGAAAAGATGCCAACAACGCAGCATAAATTTGGCGGCGCCTGATAATAACGCTATCCCCAATATAACGATTACCTCTCTACAACGATATTTGTTCTTAGCTCGCGGGGTATCGTTGTATCGAGTTTTCACGTATTTGGCAATTTCGCTGGTAATTGGCAATATATTTCGGGAAGAATTGGCCTTTTTTTATGATCCCACTTTCCTTAATTTTCTCGATCGAACATGGTAACTCCCAATGAAATCCCAATCACAATGAAAACACAACTTCAGGCATAGTATTTGATTGCGCCTTCGTTAAAAGTATCGGAATTGTCTAGGAGAAGGCCAGTTACAACGACAAAATTTCCCCATATCTTCAATATCGTTATAACCGAATTTGACTAATACGCACTAAATAAATTCATGTTTGAGTTTAAAAAAAATATAAGAATTTAGAGAATAAAAAATCGGATATAAAAAAAAACAAATTTTGTCGGGTCGATGCAAAGTACAGTAGACGCCACTTATTAGAATCATGGATTATGTTATCATTTGGGTATTGTTATCACTTTCGCCAAGTACGGAACGAGCCAATGTCATAACGTGAGAAAAAATTTGTTCGTTGTTAGCACGGTCCATATTATCACATTTTTTCGTCGAAAGTTTCTTTTCTTTTTCCATATTTTGAAGATAAGGTTGAACCTTACTCATTTCTCCCCCCCCCTCCATTATAAATTGTCAATATCAACGTACAAGACTATGTAGGATGTCAGAAGGCTTCCTTATTGACAAAAATGTCTGTACCTAGTTCTAAATATCCTAATCGGGCCGAAATAGCCACTATGATCAATGTGGCTGTAGCACTTATTTTTTGAGATTTTCTGTTTCTTTCCTATAGTGAAGGCATATGTAAAGTGAAAAAAAATGTCCCTTCCTTCAGTTCATGGTCAGTTTCTTTCACCTGATCACATTCACAGTTCTTCCGCCACAAAGAAATCCGGCTAATTTCTGAATAAACAAAAAAAAAAAAGTTTTAGCTTAAAAGGGAAAGAGGAATCCCATTTTTGGTTTTTTGGTTTTTTTTTTCTCGAAAAATTGAGTAAAAAAAATCACGATTTAACATTTCGAAACCTACTGTTGGACCAAACGGGGCATATGGTCATCCTACTTATGACTGGGATATATATATATATATATATACGTTATTAGTCGGTTATTGTTGTCAGAAACTACGAGTTTCGATGTGACCACATTAAGCGGCTTGCACTGTAGTTAAATTTTTTTTAAATATTAAATTGTGAATTAGGAATCGACGGAAAAAAGGGGAAAAATTTGTGAAATCGCTGCAATGGTATTTATTTCAGCGGGACTTCATCCAGGCGAGAAATTCTTTTGAGTACGTACTTCGGAATCAGGATTTTCCTTATGTCAAACTCGAATTACATTGCATTCTGCTATGCCAAGGTCTGAAACAAGAAAAAAAAAGGTAAAAAGAAGACAAACAATGGACACGATTGGGATAATTGCAATCACCGACTTTATCTGTTATGGAAAATAATTTCCTCTACGCTATCATCCTTCACAATTATTGAGTTTCGATCAGTCGCGTGTAGTGTTAGCAACAGCATGGCTCCGTGTACGCAGTCAGAGCTCCAGTGACGTGAAATGTTTTGAACTATCGCTCGAATATTTCCGCAAAACATGAATAAGTTAGATACTTTCAATGAAAGTCGCACCATGCTTTCAAATTTGACTCACCAAAACAGCCATAGCATACCGAAAAAACTCTGGAAGTTCCCCAGCGTTCTTTTCAAAAACTCAGGTAAGTAGCTTACTTTTCCAATTGATCCTTCATGGTTCAGCAACTCTCAAAAAATGAAACTGACAAGGAATCAACATTTCCTACATAAAAAAGTAGTGTATTATACAAATGTTATTTATATAGCCATGTTTTGTACTGAAACTACAGAATGTACTTTCTAAAATATGAAAAAAATTGGGAAAGGTATTGATATAATCGTAGTTTTTTTTTTATGTATTTGCCGCGTGTATTCAGATATAGACGGGACCATAGACAACAACTCCTATAGTAGCGTTTCTCAACCGGTGCTCCGTGTGAACTTCCAGGGGCTTCGCGGCCGCTCGAGGAAAAATAAATAAAAAACCAATAAATTTGAAGAAATAATTATTAATATTTTTGAATAATAAAAATAAATCAGTAACTTTGATGAATAAATAAAAATAGGACTATACGGGGCTTCCCATAGAAATTATATACCAGAAAAGGCTCCGTGGGTCAAAAAAGGTTGAGAACCACTGCCCTATGGAAATTATCTACAGACCTCTTATCTATAGGGGGTGTTGCCATAGGGGGCTAAAAGACGACTCATTAAATCTTGTTCAGCGTAAGAATTTATTATTTCAGATTTCTTCCAATTCGGTATAATTCTATCTATAATATACACACGTTTTATGTCCCTGTTTTCACCGAACTCATATGTTCATGCTCATGAAACATAAGCAGCGCTTAAAAACGGTAGTCGCAATAGTCTATTCTATATTGTTTGAAAATTTATCGCTGCGGTACCGAAATTAAATCTGGAATATGTATTTTGTACTGTATTACAATGAATTTTTACGTTTTCAGTCTCAACGAGTTTATGGTGATGTATTTACTATATATATTCAAATATACGTCGATTCATAGAGGGCGAAAATAAATCAGTGATCGCAATCATACGAATAGATCTTTTTCATAACGATTTAACTGAATGTTAAATACGACATTATTTGTATTTAATTTTTGCTGTTGTTTTTCTAGCAAGCATTTATTTTTCTTAAAAACTATGTAGATTCCATTGAAACTGTAAAAAAAAATATTCACTCAGAGAGTAAAAGCAGTTTATCCACTTATTCGGTCACTAAAAAAAAAAAATAGGTACAGTGAAGTTTCTTCTTTAATTTTTCTTTCGGAGTAATGACATTTAAGAGGAAATCAATCCAATGAAATTTAATAGAGCAAGAACACTATCACAAACACACACACACGTCCGGCACAAACAGGTAGACAAGAGAGATCCAACTGAAAAAAATTCAGTATCCACTTGAAAAGTACTTCTTCCATAAATTAATTAAAAAGTACTTCTTTTAGTACTCTTATAAGAAGTACTATTTTCAAAAGTAGTTCTTCCTTGTTTGATAATTTTGGATTGAAAATACGCATTTTGCAAAGCGGTTTTATTCACTGAAACAGTATTCACTTACTTGCATCTGATTTGCGATTTGTATCCGGATAAGACTGAACAAAATCTAAATAAATGCAGTTCATCTTCTTATACAGTATCAAATTATAGAGCTTCAACTGCACCTACATTAATATATTTCATTATTTTTTCTTCCTTGTTATTATATTCCTATTTTATCGTATGTGATAAATAATTAAAAGATACATATATCACTATCCATTCATAACTTCTGACTCTTAAACTGATATCAGTGTTTACTGATTTCTTAATTTCACTTAAACGAAGTTTTTTCTAAAATTTTTTGTATGAAAGTTCATTGAAATTAATTCTTTTTTCTTAAAAATCGAATACTTTACTCAAGAATCAGTAATTCATCAGCACCCCGAGTGTTGAAGATGATGTTAACGGTGAAATTCTGTAAAACTTTTGGATTTAGTAAAAAAATATCATTTGGGGATTTTTTTTTTTTTTTTGGTCTATTTTGGTATACGTATTCTGTTTAAAAATTAACTTACCCCAACTTGAAAATTAATATCATGCTTCTCTCTCTCTCTCTCTCTCTCTCTCATTGGTCGTAATTCCAAGAAGAACCGGAATGCACAAATAAAAATGGACCGACAGCCTCATAAATGTAGGTGCTGAAGGGTATTTGTAAAATCGAGGCCTCGGTTCAAGTAAAATTCTAGTTATGGACGAGGCATAACCTACATCGGTTGGAAGCCAATGCGATTTTTTGTGACGTTTATTGCAAGTGTTGTGAATGCATTTACATTTGCGTTTCCTTCAATACACGTAAATGGTGTTTGTAATGTTTATGATTTAATCATTTCGACAAAGAATCTCTATTGTGTTAAACAAGTGTACCCCCTACTGAGATAACAGCAACCCATTTCCATAAGTGCATCAACCTTAATTCCCCGCATTCTCAAGCAGCGAATGAACTCGTCCCATCCGCAAAAATTCGAGTCGCTGGAGAATCGTTCACCCGATTCATTAACATATTCCGGTACTCTTTGAAATGACATTTAAGAAAGCATATACGGCATACCGATTTTCAAATTGAGATAGGTTAATTGTTATATTGACTATAACAATAACAGTTACGGTTAAACTCAGCTATAACGACATGACAGTTACGGTCAAACTCAGCTATAACGACATGACAGTTACGGTCAAACTCAGTTATAACGACATGACAGTTACGGTCAAACTCAGTTATAACGACATGACAGTTACGGTCGAACTCAGTTATAACGCGACATGAAATATTCTACGATATTTTTTCGTTAAAACCAAGGTGTCTTTACAACCACAGTTGACGTCCAAAAATAAATTTAATATCTTGTTCCCATATAGGAGACGTATAAGATATTAACCCATTAAAGGCGACTTTGATTTTTTGAAAGAAAAAACACTGAGTAGGAACCACTCCCACACCATTTATTGGCAAAAAAAAAAAAATTAAAATTTCTAATGGCAAATTTTCTCACCAACCCGTTAATCGGTTAAACTGATAAGAACATATTTCCCTGTGCGATGTGTTTTACAATGAGTATCACACTTGTGGATTGTCGGTTTCACGTTGGGTGTTAAACCGAGTCCTGTTTAATTCCGGTAAGGAATTCCATGTAAACGTTCCGTGTGACACGAATCCCATCACTCATACGGTTTCCCCCTTTTATTGACTAAAAATATGAGCAGAAGCAATCATATTCTGAGCATGAATTTTTTGCTTCGTTATGTCACGATCATAAATACAGGAAATCACCAATTCTCGCTCAAAATGTTGCTAATTGTCGGCAAAATCGACAAAGGCTTATAGATAACCCTTTTTTTAAATTTTTTTTATTTGGGTCCTTCAGAAACAACTCCTCGTGTTCCACAGAGTATGCCACGAGGCTTACAAACGTAAGTAACATCAACAAACATATACTGTTCAAGAAACTCAAAAATTGCAATACAGCGTAATACAAAAGAAAGGAAAAATCAGATCAGTATGTACAATAAAAATATACGAATGCAATATTGCGCTTCGACTTGCATTCGTATATTTTTATTGTAATATTATTTATAGATAACCCTTGGCGAGAAATATAATGCTATAGCAAGTCTGCAGTGATTTAAAATGCATTTCACGAAAAGAAACATTGACCATATAAGCACACACACACACACACAAATATGTGAGATGAATATTATTTGTAGTCATATTTTTTATAACATAGTTTATAAACAAAGCAGATTACCTTCATCCCCGATTCTAGAAAATATTGTGAATTAAAAACGTAAGGTTCGTTCAAAAAAAACGGGACACTAAAAAAAAATGTCGGGTAGGGAAAAATTACTGGAAAATTGGAGAATGCGGGAATGTCCCCCCCCCCCATACACAAGTCATAACAATAAGCAAGTCAGAGCACCAAACATTTAATATTTTTTTTTAGTGTTAGCATCAGTTGAACGTTAGAAAACATTGTTTCCATGGGATTAGCTCTAATTTTTGGGCATTTCTCAGTAAAACGTCATGAAAATGGAAGCAAAAACGACGGGGAATGTGCCGTTATATCCGAGGTTGTCGCATTTTCATAGACATTATAAGCCTGGATATTTAATATTATTTCCTATGGGAATCAGCTCAGACCACCAATATTGACGTTATAGTCAAAATCTTTATAACCAAGTTTGACTATATATTCTGACGTAGAACAATGTTGAATATAATTATCATCTCTCACTGATTCACTTAAAATTTGCCGCTTGCGTGTTTCTGTTACAAATGTAACTATTACTAAACCACACGTGCACCTCGTCAATATTCCTCTGCGGAACTTCCAACGAATTAGTACGCATGTGAATGTGCGTGTAAGTGTGGTGAAACTAACGTGAAGTTCGTTTCTGTATAATGCTTGTTATAGCGCTGCCATTTGTCATCTATTTTTAAAACTATGAGTGAAATGTAATGATTGGAGATTTGTATCGTTGTGTTGGCCTGTTGCTCGCCTCGAAGTTTGGAACCGACGTCAGCTGACCACCACTGTTTCGCCGGTGTGGTTCGATTACACCACTCCACCACCACAGTGGCTGTTATTTACAAATGTATAAATGTAATTGAAATTTTACAACAGAGGCTTTGTGAAAAAAGATAAATTGGTTCAGTAACATAATTGACTTGTATATAAAGTTTCTCTGCAGTCGACGTTCTTATTTTGACTACATGCATCATATCAGCAAATCGAAAGAATCTGATGGAATTATATCTTGACGGTTCACATAGCATCGCGTGCGTCAATGTTGCCATTCTTTTTTTTACAGCACACAGCTAAGTAATAATAACAATAAACGGCTTACTCTAATTCACTTTCGATGTCTTATAAACGCCCATAATAATCAAACCAACAGACTATATAGATCATTATTATGATGCTATTGATAATGGTTAGATGCCAAGCCACCGTAATCTACTTAAATTTAGGCCAACGGTTATTTTACAAGAGAAAGGCAGAAAAGACTCAAAAACGAGATGTTAAATACGATTACTGTTTTGATTTGTTGCTTGAAGAATAAACAAAACAAAAAAATGCTAACACGTGACAAACGCATTTCTGAGATGGAAACAAAATTACTTTATCACAATGAGAAAGAGCTTAGAGCAAAATAAATAAATAAAACTAAAAAATAGCTGGAGGCTCTTGAAACCAGTTCCTCTCAAATGAAAGCAAAAACCAGGAAGCTAATGTCGAGGGTAAAACTAATTAAATATACTGTAAAGGACTTCATTTCTCTCTTTCTGGAAGAAGACCTGTGAAAAAATTAAAGCTGAATATAGTCTTATATTTTCCAATACCACTGTGTTTGTAAATATTTTATATTAAATGTGGTAAATCTGGTAATCATGCATGATCACCGGTTATTATGCATAATCACCGTACGACCATTTTATTAAGTTTGATAAATTTTGTTCAGATTTTGCGAATTTATTTACCGGTGACTATTTATGAAGCGACATATGTTATGTTATATGTAACGGCGAATGTGATAAATGACTCAACTCCTTGACTCAACGATCGGGAACGAGATATCTCGGCCCAACGCAATTAGAAAGAAATAAATTCAAGATCTCCCCTTTTTTTTCTTCACCTCTTTTTTCAATAACACTAAGCTTTATTGTAACTCTATGAACGGAAATGGGTTTTTCCTATCTTTCAATACAATTGCACTCCCCTCACATTTAATGTAGCTTTCTAGTAATACATTTAATATAACAGAATGAATTAAGTACAATATACCAAGATTAATATTCATCATAACCATATATACAGGGTGATTCCATAACTCCTCTTACCACATTTTACTGGCGAAACGTTGATCCTAGCTAGGGACATACTTCAATTTAGAAAAATTATTCAAATAACACGTGGAACTCAGATACGCCATTCATGTTGCGAAAGTTATAGTTATCAAAACAAAAGCAATTAACCTTTTATACGGACACATTGCGCTTAAAAACCCAGTTAGAAAGTTGTCACCCTGTTTTCCTGAGGCCAACAAAGAAAATTGCGCGTATTAGATATTAGAATTCAAAAATCGGATGGAAGTTGGGAAAGAACAGTATAAATAACGGAAAGAAGCGATGTCCCTTAGTTTTGTCTCGCTGTTCTTTTTCCTAATTCTCCTCTGATGTCGGCATTCAAATATCTCAGTGAATATTGCACTTAAAAAAGTGGACATTTTTCCTGTTGGCCTCAGAAGAGACAGGGTAACTACTTTCTAATTGATTTTTTGAGCACAGAATGTTCGTATAAAAAAGTTTTTTTTTAAATATTTTAATAACTTTATAACCCCTTGCAGCACGAATGACGTATCCGAGGTCTAACCGCTATTTGGGTAATTTTTCTAATTAGAAGTATGCTCCTAGGATCAGTTGTTCACCCAGTAAAATGCAGCAAGATTAATTAAGTACTCACCCCCCCCCCCGTGTGTATATACTTCTAGTACGATGCATACATATGGAAAGAGAAAAAGAACACACAGGGGAGAGTGAAGGGGTATAGTGGTCGATCACGAAAGACAAATCTACTCCACTCATCTTTTTTCTCCCTTGCATTTCTAACATGCGAACAAGAGAACAATTTTCTGAGATTTATCACCGATTTTTCAAATACAGATCATCCACATTTGTTGCCTAAAGTCCGCCGTACATGGAGGGAGGGGTTATGGATGAAGAATTTCCAATACATTTTTCTCGTAACAAACTATCTTTGAAATGAAATACCTCGCCCTGAGCACGTTTTATTCAAAAAAAAAAATTGGCGATGATTATGCATCTGAAATGTGTGCTGATACTTGTTTGTTTGATATCTAGATGGACTGGTCGCCTGCGCTTGCTGGAATACTCACACGATCCTGGGTTGGAAACGGAGCCATAACTTGACCATCATCACGTCTTCAATCATAACGTTTGCCATCCTCCTTCCTTATGCAACCGCTATTGGAAGAAAAGAAATGCCGGCTTTCCTGCCGTTCATTAGGTAACATGTAGTTATTAGAAATTCACATTAACGGCAGTTCGTGGTTGAAAATGTTTTTTTATATAGAACGGAGATATATTAATATTATTCTCCAGCATCATACAATGGAACACGTATTTAATTCGCACTAAGCGAAAATTCTTATAAAGCGAATTCATCTTAAGGGGTCTCCTACATGGTGAAAAATTAGGTTCTAGTAGAAATATTGCTAAAAATATTATTTAACCATTGATTTATTTCGAATTTGGTTTACATATTTTTGATTGTATATACTATGCTATGGCAGTACAAAGTTTTTTTACATATCTTCAATACTTAATTTAATTTTTTTGCAAATTAAAAAAACACATTAGTATAGAACACCTTGCGCACCTGATAAAATATGATATTAATTTAATTGAATAAAAATTGTTTCAAAATAAAGAAAACTGTTCAGATCACAGAATGATGAAAAAGATTGAAGTTTCATTGATTCAATCTTATTTATAATTAGATTTAAAATTTTGAAAGTGGAAAAATTATTTTTTTTTATAACCCAAATATTTTTGATTGGATCTCAAATCTTATCCGTTATGTTATGAAGTGAACAGCTTCCTTAATTTTGAATTAATTTTTATTCAATTGCATTGATGCCATGGTATTTTATCATGCACGAAAGGTGTTGATAATGCGTTTTTAAAGAACTATCAAGTGTTTTTCTTTGCTGCATAATAATAAACGCATGGTTTGTCAATTGTGACTTTTTTCACTCCTATCTAGTCAAGCTGCAGGACATCCTCCGATGAATGGTATGTTTGCGGTGCCATTGATAACAGGAGCATTTTTCGGTGAGTTTAATTTGAAATGTATCTGTGAAATGCTGATTGTTATGAGAAAGTAAATAGATTTGGAATTTAGAGAACGTATCTCTTCGAAATTTATGTTGCGGCAGAACCTAGTTAAATGCCTCATCCGTTGTCTACGTTTAGGGTACGTCGCAGAATGTCGTGTAATGTAGCTATCGTGTAATGACATTGAAGATTTTCTGAATACACGTTTCTTCCAGTTTTCCAAGAAAATTTATTTCAATACTTTTTCCCGTAATTAATTATTTACAATCGATTCTCAAAAACGAGGGACTAAAAAATTACAGTACTAAAGTGAACAGCTCTTCAGAGTAAGGTGACATAATTCTATGAAAAAACATACTAGTTTTCTTCTTTCTGGTAACATAAATTTCGTAAAGGTTTTTTAAATCTTTAATTGGACGGCTTTTATATAAAGGGAACCAAGCTCCATTTCTAACATTTTTGAGATATACCGAAATCATCTGAACTATTGAAAGAGGTAGGATTTTTTTATCTAAATAGAACCAAGTGACATATAGGCTGTGATGCGGTCTGTGTGCACTTAACCAACTACCAAACTGAAAAGATGACCGAATCGAAGATAACTTTAAATAGCTTTTTCTCAGTTTCGATTTAATGCCGCTTGGGGTTCCTTTTATATAAAAGCCGTCCAATTATGCTGTAGCGAAATTTAAATTATTATGTTATGGAAAATACTGAAAATATTGTATTGAGTGCGTAACAGATGATACCCATAATGTTTTCGGTTAAAACTATTTGTCATTATTGTTTTCATGCTTTGTTATTTTGGTATACTTACTATTATTTCATGCGCATTATAGGATTCGTAACTTTTGCTCTTTTGTACGAGAGTCTAAATCACAGGAATATAAACAACTCGAAGAAAATTAGAATTCTGAATAACCTGAGTGCCCTAGTAATCTCTATTTCGTTCCTGGGATTCATCGTTACGGCGGCTTTTCCTGTCGGTTACACTGAAGTTCCTAACAAATTGGACTGGGTAAGTACAATAATGATATAGGTTTTTTAAAATTTATTTATTACACAAAAATAAGCATATAATACACAAATACAAACATATAATACATAAATATATACAAACATATAATACATAAATATATACAAACATATAATACATAAATATATACAAACATATAATACATAAATATATACAAACATATAATACATAAATATATACAAACATATAATACATAAATATATACAAACATATAATACATAAATATATACAAACATATAATACATAAATATATACAAACATATAATACATAAATATATACAAACATATAATACACAAATACAAACATGTAATACACAAATACAAACATGTAATACACAAATACAAACATGTAATACACAAATACAAACATGTAATACACAAATACAAACATGTAATACACAAATACAAACATGTAATACACAAATAAAGAAAACATATAATACCAATCATACACACACACACACACACACAAACACTTTGTGAGGGACTGTAAAGTCCTTCCAGCAGGCCTAAAGGAATTGATTATTCAATAGTTTTAACAGCAGCTGTTATATTTATTGGATATGTTTCTCTGTATTTTTGTTTGTATATTTTGAATAGAAGTTTAGTATTAAACTAATTAGGGGCCGTTCAAGTATTACGTAAGAAAATTTTTAGCCATTTTTCACTCCCTCCCCCTCCCTCGTCAGCAAAAGTCAGTGGTTGTGATAGTGTTCTTGCTCTATAAAATTTCATTGGATTGATTTCCTCTTAAATGTCATTACTCCGAAAGAAAAATTAAAGGAGAAATTTCACTGTACCTATTTTTTTTTGGAAAAAACATGAAAAGATGATTTAGGGCAACAATTTGGTTACATGTAAACGATAAAAAAGTACTGTTTAGACATGATGCATGAGTTTTAATAGGGCGTGTGGTCTCCTCGAACAGCTAAGACTGCTGCACACCTGTTTGCCATGGATGCGATGAGGTTATCGATCAGACTTTGGGGAATACTGTTCCACTCCTCAAGAAGTGCAATCTGCAAGTCTCGGACAGTAACAGGCGGCCTTGGTCGCGCAGCAATGCGTCGTCCGAGCATGTTTGGGACATGCAGGTCAGGAGAGCACGCTGGCCATTCCATACGCTGTATTGTTTCAGCTTCAAGCATGTTCTCCACCAGACGAGCTCTATGCGGTCGGGCATTATCATCCTGGAAAACAAAGGAATCTCCAATGGCTCCAGCGTAAGGGATGACATGAGGTCGCAGTATCTCGTCTGCATACCTTCGGGCCGTCAAAGTGCCATTCCGAATGATATGCAGGTCCGTACGTCCGCCTATGCTGATTCCACCCCATACCACCCATACCATCCAACCAGCTCGTCTGCATTGTGACCTTTCACGAACGAATGCGGGGTTATTTCGAGTGCCCCTGTACCTCCATACCAGAACACGTCGGGTGTCACACTCCAGACTGAATGCAAACACCAAACATGGCCCCCGCTCTGTCCCTTGTGGGATATAAGCAGGCTACCTTGCGGCTGGGCCATGCTGGAAAAAAGAAAATGCCCCGCTAGCCACCAAGACCACTGTCCGACCTCCAACCCACGGAAAGAAATACAGACACCAACACCAAACATGGCCCAGCTCTGAGGCAGATTACCCAGCGGCTGGGACATGCTGGAAAAACTATCTTGATGTTCGGGCCCGGCAGGCATCCCCGGCCCGTAAGCCACAGGACCCAATCCCGCCGAGGCCCCCCATCGCCCCCGACTCCTGGCAATTACACCCCCAAAGTCCCCGGAAACCCCCGCCAAGGAGCCCGGGCGAATCGCCCGCAAGAGGCCAACAAAAACATCTCGAGCCATCCGCCATCATCACTGTACTCTGTCCCCAACCATCAGCCAATCTGCAACACCAACTTCACTCATCTTGTCTTTTGTTGGAAGGGTTTTTTCATAGGTCCGAATCTGCAAATAGAACATGAAAAACAGGATACATGTACAAATTCAGGTCCAATGAACTATAAATATGTAAGTGGGAATTATCGATATTGATCAATTGCTGGTGTTAATAATATCACAAGACTGAAGGAGCCGGGGGGGGGACTTTTCATTGCCAGTTAGAGACATGTTTAGATTTGGTTATTATAGTCCTAATGATGAGATCAAGTCCGAAGAAATTACAAAGTTCACTTGAACATACAAAGTTCAGCTGCGCACTAGTGGATTCACCGGTGGTATACATTGGAACACATGAATATATTGATGAATAACAAAAATTATGGCGTTTCATAGCAGTTGAGAAAGTATATAAAATGTGCTTATAAGCAGGTGTCCGGGTACAACGTCAGAGTTTTTATAACAGATGGGCTGTGGGAATGATCTAGACAAACAGCGATGCCACGAAACGTAAGATATATAGCGTACATGATGATATTATGTAAGCATTAAATAGTATATAACATGCATAGTAAATATACATGAAATGAGATAAAATTTAATTATGCTTACAGGACAACATCTGCAAACTACGCATGATTCAATAATAAAAATTTAGTGAACAATTCAATCAAAAAAAAAAATTAAAATTCAATCGACAATGCAAGTAATAATAAAATTCAATCAAAATTCAATCACAATCAATAATTCAATCAAAAATAAAATTCAATCAATAATTCAATCAAAAAAATTTCAATCAATAATTCAATCAACAATTGCGCTCAGCCCATCAAAGCAGAGCAGAAAAATTCAAACAGGATATTATTAAACATTGAATCTGAAGTAGATACTTTGGATACAAAAAATATATATGAACATGGAAAGAATACATATTGGCATCACTGACAATGATAAATTTCATTAAAATATCACTATACATATTTTATAGCACATGGGGTTAGGAAAGACGTCGCAATTATGGTACATAGTCTGAGTCCGAATCAGAGTCCAAGGGATCTTCTCTGTCTTGATATGCCATAGGTCTCGGGAAGATGTATAACTCTTGATTATTTTCCATAAAGTTGATAAGATTTTTAATCTTATTATAACTGCCAGGATTTTGGAAGACCTTCAACTTCCAAGACTGTGTATCAGCAACAGGGATTTGTAAGTGGAAGTCTTTGGTGAACGGGCAGGCTGTAGAGTAGTGGATGACCGTGCCCTCCCCGCCACATTTGCATTTCTCAGTCTGTCGATGAAATCTCGCCAGATATGCTGGGAAAGGACCATGTTCGGAAAAGAATATAACCATTTCCCTGGTCCATTTCCTATATCTGTATCTTGCTGTGGGGAGGAGAGCATATATTTTCCTGCCAACTTTGCGTTCTGTCTGCCATCGATTTTGCCACTTCTGCATCATTTCCTCAGATAAGATGTTCTTTGCCCATGACTTAGGGAAGAGCAGCGAAAAGTCAGACGTCACTCTTGCAGTCGCAGCTTTTGCAAGTTGGTCTGCCTGTTCATTCCCATATGTACTCCAGACTGAATCGGGACTCGTCTGTAAACAGCACTTGGCTCCAATCTTGATGTTCAGCAGCCCATCTTCTTCGGGCCGCACGGTGGCGTGGGGTCAACGGAATGCAGACCATTGGCCTACGTGCATAGAGCCCTCCCTCATGAAGCCGATTACGTACTGTTTGGCTGGACACCCTTCGTCCTGTTGCCAAGAGCAACCGTCTTTGCAGCTGCGTAGCATTCTCTGTTCGGTTTCGACGGGCTGTTAACCGTACATACCGGTCATCAGTTGCTGTAGTGGCGCGTGGCCGACCTTGCCCTGGTCGACGTCTAACATTTCCTGTTTCTTGGAATCGATTCCACGGCCTTGCAACAACACTTCTGGCGACTCCAACAGCGTCCGCGACACTACGTTGTGTTTGCCCGGATTCCAGTCTGCCTATAACACGCCATGCCATGGATTCCGTTAAATCACGTTGTTGAGACATCCTCAAGTCACCTTGTCTAAAAAAAAAAATACTGCGCAATCGAATTTCACAGTTACGGCAGTAAAACAGACGTTTCTGCAACATCCCGATTTCTGCCCTTATCTCCTTTTTCTGGTTTTTGACGTCGTGAACTTTGATTTGCATATGAAGTTTTCTTTTTCCGTTTCCTGCTAGGCTTTAAATTATGGATGATTCATTTTATGTTACTTATCGGTATACATCTTTGCGTAATTTTGTTAAAACCATGTGTGAGGTATGAGGGAGACAAACCACCCCCTCCCCCCGACCGGGAGGTGAAAGAGATGATGATGCAAGGAACTGAACGGTGATGGGAGAGAAAAGAAAAAGAGAGAGAAAGGGGACGAAAGAAAAGGGACGGTTGGTGTCGGGATCTGCCTGGGGCGGACGCAGGAAAAGAGAGGCTACTGGAAGTAGCGAGAAAAAGAAAAAGGCGATGGTCAATGAAACTGTGTGGTAGTTTTTTTTTTTATAGATATGAGTGTTGTTTTGTTATGTGGTCTGAGTTATTAAAATCTCAAAGAAAAGTCCAGAGTGTTTGTGTGATAAAATCGAGTATTTTCTCGTATTGAAAAAAAGGTTTCGCAGACGAACAATAGCGAAACTTTACAGTCCTTTGCAGCGCCAGGGCCCAGCGCATTAGCTTTGGGCTCTTGGGGGTGGTATCTTGCAGATACGTCAGGGGATTGTGATCCGTTATGATTTCAATCTTGGTCCCCATTGTCCATTTCTCGAATTTCTTAAGGACGAAGAGAATGGCCCATGCCTCCTTTTCTATGGTAGCCCACTTCCTCTGTGTGTCAGTAAGTTTGTGGCTCACAAAAGCTATGGGCCTGCATAGGTCCTCAGAATCCCTCTGGGTAAGACATCCCCCAACTGCAAGGTCCGATGCGTCTGCGTGCACTTGGAAACTTTTGTCATAATCTGGCGTAGCAAGATGCGTCACGTGACATAGGGCTTCCTTTAGTTTCTGAAACGATTCTTCTTCCATCTCCCCCCAATCGACTTTGTTTGGGGCTCCCTTTTTTGTGAGGTGGGTCAGCGGTGCTGACAACGCCGCGTAATCCGGGATGTATGAGCGGTAAAAGCCCATCAACCCCAACACTGAGCGGACTTGTTTCTTATCAGTGGGCGTCTTTAAATTTCTTATGGCTAGTACCTTCTCTTCATCAGGCCCGTGTCTACCCCTGCCGATCCGGTGCCCCAGATACTTAATCTCTCTCTCTGCAAAGCTACATTTTTCCATTTTGACAGAAAACCCGAGATTTTCCAACTCCCCCAGCACCCGTGATAGATGTCCCATATGCTGCTCCCAGGTTTTGGAGAATATAATTATGTCATCAATGTACGCCTGCGCGTATTCCCCGTGTTTTCTGAGGATATGGTTCATCTGTTTTTGGAAGGTGCCGCTTGCTCCTACCAGTCCAAACGGCATCGTTCTCCACTGGTAGACCCCATTGTGGGTAGCAAAGGCAGTGAGATGCCGACAGTTATCGTCCATCCTTATTTGCCAGAAACCTTTCCGTAAATCTAAACAAGTAAGCCAATTCGCACCCCCTGCCAAATACATTAATTCTTGCATATCTTTCATGGGGAAGGTGGGGCTCCTTGTTACCGAATTTAGTGCCCGGTAGTCCACACACATTCGAATTGACGAATCCTTCTTCGCGACACACACGACCGGGTAAGCGATTTCCGCCTCCGACACTTCAATAAGGCCCGCAGCCAGTAATTCCTGGACCTGTTTGTCGACCTCTGCCCGATACGCCACCGGTATCCTGTAGCAATGGGGTTTCCGCCTCGTCGCGCCGGGTATGAGTTCAATCTTGTGTTTTCCCACCTTCGCTGGCCGAATGGGTCTTGTGAATAGAGCCTTGTGTTTCATAATAATTTCCTTCAGTTCCGCTTCTTGTTTTTGACTGAGGGTTTGTGCGCCCAGCGCTTCTATCCCCCTCCTGAACTCGGCAATCCTCGATTGTTCTATGGGGCATGTCTCCACTACCCCAAAATTTTCATCCCCTTCAAAAATTACGTTGACAGAGTTCACGCTGGAGGCGAATCCCCTAAGTTTGTTTTGATGCACATGTTTCACAGTGCCATCTTCCATCTCGACCAGAAAGGAGTGCTGGCTTTTTTGGCTTTTGATGACACCTGGCCCTTGCCATCTAGCGTATACCTTATTTTGGGAATCCGGTATCAGTACAATGACCTGGTCACCCTGTTTATAACTCCTCACTGTCGACCTTAGGTTGTAATAATTTGCCATCCTATCCTGTTGTACCCGAGACGTAAGTTGTGCCTGTTCTGCCGCTCTTTCTAATCGAGATTTCATATCTAATAGATAGGCCGACACCGGCCTAGTATTCAACTGCAACCCATCATGCTTTCCCGTCCATGTATTCTTTAGGATCGCCAATGGGCCCTGCGGGGGTCTACCGTATAACAATTGAAATGGGGCGACTCCAGTGGTGCAATTCGGAATTTCCCGATACGCCCAGAGCGCATATGGAAGTTGTATATGCCATTTCCGGCCCTCCTCGTGTATGATGTGGTTCAACATTTTTTTTAACGTTTGGTTGAATCTCTCCACCAACCCGTTTGATTGTGGATATCCCGGTGTTGAGAACTGTGGACAAGACCCTATTCTTCTCTCGAACTCTTTGGTTAAATCTGCATTGAAATTTGTGCCATTGTCTGAGGCTATGACATTCGGTATGCCTGTCCTAGCGAAAATGCTTAACAATGCCTCACAAGTGCTCTTCGCCGAAATATTCGTGAGTGGCAACGCTTCTGCCCACCTCGTGTGTTGATCCACGAGGCATAAAATGTATTTATGGCCCTTCGAACTACTGGGGGTGATTGGACCAATTACGTCGATATTGACTACCTGGAAGGGCAATTCTGGTCTTGTCACTGGGGTAATTGGGGTCCTTTCCCTCGTTAACACCCGTCTAGTTAGTTGACACTCCTTACATGTCTCACAATACTTCTGGACATCCTTCTTTAGGGTGTCCCAGAAAAACGAGTACCTTATTCTTTCCACTGTTTTCTTTATCCCCATGTGCCCCCCAAATACTGAGGAGTGAGCTATTTGCATTATCTGTTCTCTCCTGCTTCGGGGCAGAACGAGCTGTGCTACTCCTTCCCCGAGGATTTTGTCCCGGTGCCATAAAAGTTCACCAGCCATGAAATAGTTGGCCTTCCCCTCCTTCGCCTTCTCCCAAGCTTCCAGCAAGTCCATACACAGATTTTGCTCTCGAAGGAAGTCGTCCCTTATCGACACCACCGCCACTTCCCCTCTTTCTTTCGCCCTGCTCTCCTCTATAGTTTCTGATGATGGTCCCTCCGATTGACTTGGGTTGCAGCTGCTATGTAGTGACCCTTCTTCTTCAGTCCTCCCCTCCTGTCCCGTCACCTCGCTCAGGGCACTGATCCCCCGTAAACTGATTTTGCCGTATTCGTTCTGGTTGTCTTCGTTTCCACTCAACAGGTCCCTTACATCTGGCGGTAACAAGACCTCCTCTACTAGATTTTCCGCTACCGCACACAGGACCTCCTGATGCGTCACGTTGGGTTGGTCCCCGATCGCCATTCCTAATGGGATGCTTAAAAGTGGGCATTTCACAGGGGGGCCGAAAATTCCTCTCAAGAAGATGGTTGATTTTCCATGTGTTGGAATTCTCGGAACTACATCCTGTCTCACCACGGTAATCTCGGTGCCCGAATCCACGAGAGCCTTAACCAACTTCCCATTCACGCTAACCGAAATCCTTTCCAACTTGCAGAGATGTTCCCGGATGGAACTCCCCTCAGTTTTCTGCCCGAACGATCGAACCCTTGCCACAATGGGTCTTTCTTGTTCTTCTATTTCTGTTTCTGATGTTTGCGCTCGATTTATATTAGCCCTTCTTCGACTATCTCCAGCTTCAGCTACGTTGCGCTCCGCAAACACAGGGCAGTTGCGTCGAAAGTGAAACCTCGAGTTACATTCGAAACATGTAGGCTGCCTCCGATTCTCCCTTAATTGCATCCATTTTCTATTACCCTCATATGATTTGTTCTCACTGCCGTGCGGCTGCCCTAGTCCCCGTTCGTTTGATATATCCCGATGTTCATCCCTCCAGTTTAACCCCCCGTAGTGTCTTCCTTTAGATGCAGCAAATGTGTCGCATTCTCTCCCGAGGTCTCGAGGTTTTAGCCAACCTTCCCCTTGTCGAATAGCAATGTGGGATGCTGTCTCTGGATCCAACGTTTGGAACATTTTATCGGCCACCACTAATGCATTGATGCTTTCGACATCCTGAGCCCCTCTCAAACTAATGTAATGTTCCCATTGTGACGCGAGTCTTGTCGCGAACTGAACGAACGTCTCTTCCTTGTTTCGCCTAGTCTTCCTGAAATTTTCCAGGCAGGTCTGGGGAGAGGGTTGATATTCCCTTAGTACGATAGTTTTTAGTTCATCGTAATCATCGTATTGATCACAGTTCATACACGTAAGTATATTCGCTGCCCTTTCTCCTAGCATGCAAATCAAAATCTTTGCTTTTGCTTCCTCCGGCACCTTCTCACTAAGAAACGCTTTTTCTAGGCTGGTAAAATAATAACTCCAGCCTTCAGGCTCTGAGGGGACCTTTACTGTCAGCATTTTCACTACCCTCAAAACCTCATCTAGGGCTCTAGTTCCCCTATTTCCCGTCTCGTTTTGATTGCTTCGATTAGCTGAGTCGATGCGCAACTTCTCCATTGCTAACCGCTCCTCGCTTTCTAGCCTAAACTGCCGTTCCCTCTGTTCAACCCCCCTTTGGATTTCCTCCCTCTCTATTCTTTCATTTCTTATTGTGTCCAAAAGCACTCTAGCCGTTTTTTCTTCATATGCTTTGCTGTTCAAAATAATGCTATTCAACTCTAATGCCTTTGAGTCTGGTGTTACCTCTTCTCCTAGCTCTATGGCCAGTGCCCTAAGCTCTTCTTTTCGATACTTCAAAAGGTAGGACATTTTGCTATTGTATATATATATATATATGTCTAAAAAAATTCATGCACACAAAAGAAAGGAATGGTAACAAAATCTCGATGGCAAAACAATGATAAACAAACGATTGAAATTATTCAAGAACACCGTACATATCAAATTATAACCAAGCTCAATTATTGCGATCAAGCTTCACACTCACCAACCGCAAAAAAAAAAAAACATCGCATCTCATTTCATAAGTGCTCGTTCTTGTGAACCTGCTTTTCCCTTCATTTTCACTTTTCAAAAGCGGATAAAAAAAATCTCGCAGAAATTTTTGTATATATTACATATTAAAACTATTATATCGTCTAAGAAGGCTTTCAGTCTGAATTCCAATATCTAACTTAAGGAGAGAGAAAAGAACAGAAGCATAGACTTACTCGACCGGTGTTCCTCCACAGAAGTTATGCTCCCTCGTTGCATCCAGGAACTCACTGCCGCACCGACTTATTCGACCAGCGTTCGCACCACTGGATACTGCGAAGTCCACAAGGTTCAATGCCGAACCACGATCACACCACTCGATACCCTGAAGTTCACGAAGTCTGATGCCAAACAATCTCTTCGGAGGTGTCACCGCTGCCACCACTGTAAAGTTTCGCTATTGTTCGTCTGCGAAACCTTTTTTTCAATACGAGAAAATACTCGATTTTATCACACAAACACTCTGGACTTTTCTTTGAGATTTTAATAACTCAGACCACATAACAAAACAACACTCATATCTATAAAAAAAAAAACTACCACACAGTTTCATTGACCATCGCCTTTTTCTTTTTCTCGCTACTTCCAGTAGCCTCTCTTTTCCTGCGTCCGCCCCAGGCAGATCCCGACACCAACCGTCCCTTTTCTTTCGTCCCCTTTCTCTCTCTTTTTCTTTTCTCTCCCATCACCGTTCAGTTCCTTGCATCATCATCTCTTTCACCTCCCGGTCGGGGGGAGGGGGTGGTTTGTCTCCCTCATACCTCACACCATGTGCTCCCCTAATTGTTTTGAGCAGTGTATATATATCGTTATATTGACAGTATTTCTACCAATAACACAACGTTTCTCGCTCAAAACATCAATTAAAATTTTAAAACTACAACATAATGATTTATAGGTAATGCTACATGCAGCTCACAAATACAGCATCGATCAACATGATCGATATGTAAACAACATAGTCATAGGTGATGCATTTCAAGAGTACGGGAAGACACTTTCTTACTTAACCGCACATGTACTTCGTACACATTCCTCTGCGGAATTTCTAACAAAGCGATACCTGCAGGAACGTGTTGTGTGTGTTGGCATGCGAGCCCCTAACGTATTTGTGTTGTCAGAGTTGTGCTCGTTTCGTGTTCTTGCTGTTGCTGCGATTTCTCTTCCATATTTTGAAATGGAGATGGTAAACGCATGAATTTTTCTGTTATGCAAGTATTGTGTTGTTGAAAGTCTGCCCTCGATCTGAGGAGAGAATTTTTCACCGGGAAATTAGCATGGGAGTTATTAATGGGAAAAGCCGGCTAGTTAGTACGAGAATACTAACCCACATGGAGATTTTGAAATTATTTTTAATGATTGTTTAGAGAGAGAATTGATCGAATATTCATCTACGAGAAAGATTAAAATGGGATTTTTACTTTGCTATGTATCGAATGCGAATTAAATTTAGGCACGGACTTTTTCTTTAATTTATGAGCCACAGTGACAAACTCTCGGTACGTTTATGCTAAATTTATAACATGAAAGTAGAATGTCAACTTGTAACTCGATTCATTTCTTTCGCAGTTAATCACCGTGTTAATGGAGCATAGTGCCGGAGCATCGATGATCCTGATCGGAGCAGCAGTTTTCCATTTTCTAGTGACGGGAATATGGTTTTTTCTGCCGGATGCAACGAAAAAGATGAAATATTTAAGGATTGCCATTAGCATCGGATTTATTTGCCTTTTCCTCCTGAGTATCCTTTGACCGACAAGAGCATTCTTTTATTATTATTTTGTTATATCGTTTTCTACTATTCTTTTATATAACTGAGTACAGTAAATTAATACATAATGCATTAATTTACTGACACAAAATAAGAATGGGCCTTATAAGATTTAAGCTGACCCCACCCCCTCCCACTTAGGTTGACCAAAACCCCATCGCGGATCAGGGTTCTTCGCAAAAAAAACTGACCTGTTTATAAGCCGACCCTCCCTCTTCTCCCAACCCTACAAATTGCGGAACGAATTTTTAAACTCGGATCGTACACGAGTATATACGGCGATTTTATAAATACACGAAGGTCACAATAGACAAATTGCCCAACGAGGTGGCTGAAAAAGATGCCCATAAAAATATGGATCAAATACATTACATAAAACCACCTTGTGCCTTTTTCTATCTGCAGAAGGAATGTTCCGCTTTAAAAAATTTTTCTCGCTGAAAATGTAGTGATTGTTGAGTAGGTAATTCTAACTGTACTCACAGTACGCAACTCAGAACTATACACTACTCAGCTCAAAATATATTCTACATAAGAACACGCTCATATCATTGAATCAAAATATTTATGCCCATGCATTTTTTCTCCACATTACATGCGATAATCACATACTGCTCTATATCGTTACTTGTTTATTGAGACAAAAAAAAAATATAGAGAAAATAATTTTAATTTTAAACTCTGCTGAAGAGAGACACACGATGTATTTGAAAACGAATTTTTAAAAGAATTGATGTTTATGTAATTGAAGACAGACTAAAAAGAAGAATGACATGTGCAAACTGAATTTGTCTTTTCGTGGATTCATATGGGAGTCAGATGAAAAAATTTAAGCACGAAGCATTTTGTAATTTTTGACAAACTTATTTTCTTCTCAACTGTTATATTTATCCATCGAATATGTCGCGTAAAGTTTTTGTCTTGCATATAATCCTTAATTTTTAACTAAAGCTGTGAAACCCATGCCGGATTACATTCGTGAAGAACTGGGACCCCGAGGATTCGACATTGAATACTTTAAGAACATTACATATCGATTACCATTAGAAGTGAGTATGGACAGTCATTAACATTATCATTAAAATTGTCACTAATATTATCATTAAAATCAATATAACATACTTATATTATTACACTGAACAACAATGAAATTGCGACCGAGTACTCATGTTGAATACTGTGTATACACAAAATAATTTCGAATGTTTTTGACGTGCTGAAAACGAATATCACCATGAAAAACGTTTTATTGGCTCTTGTTCTTGAAATATTACCATATTAAATGTTGAAAAAGTGCTTTATGAGCGTTATCTATGTATATAAAATCGAGTTTCCGTGTGTGTGTGCCTGTGTTGTGTGCATGTTCTCTATACAAATCTACAATTTTAGATCGATCGTCGCCAAATTTTACATATATACCAAACAGGGCCCAGATTGAACGATAGGCTACTTTAGAATTTCGTCAGAGCAAGGAACGGGCAAAAGAACCTTCGGGCAATAATGGTTTCTATGCCTCAACAATCACTTTCGGAATGTTTACTTTAGTTACCGTGGTTCCGAAGCAATGCGTTTCAGAAATGCATGATTTTACTTTGTCACTTATTCAATCGTGTATAAACTATATGTATAATATTTTATGCCTTTTTGTAATGGTTTGTCACTTTTCCAATCCTCCCAGTAATTGAAGCGAACCGGCAGCGCCGGATGTTATAGCTAGTTATAGTGAAAAGGTAAAAAAGTGGCAAGGACCATTTATATTGCAAGGGGTTGCTTTGCTATTGAAATAAAAAAATATTTTTATACGGATGATCTGTGATCAAAAACCCAATGAAAAAGTAGTTGCCCTGTCTCTCCTGAGGACAGCAAAAAACAATTCCACGTTTCTATGTGCAATATTTGCTGAAATATTTGAATTCAAAATTCTGAGACGAGTTAGGAAAGAAAAGCATAACAAGCTGATTATGTGTTCTTTCCTTTTTTTTCTATCTGATTTTTTTTTAAATTCAAATATCTCACCCAATATTTCATTTAGAAACGTGGATTTTTTTTGTTGGCCTCAAGAGAGACTAGGCAACTACTTTTCTATTGGATTTTTGAGGACATGGTGTCCATATGAAAAGTTTTTTTTTCTTTTTTTCTTCATTTCAGTAACTATGTAACTTCTTGCAACATGAATGACGTACCTGAGGTTTGCATGTTATTTAAATACTCGTTTTAATTTCCTCCAGTAAAATGATTCAAGGAGAATCACGGAATAACTCGGTATGTATCAAATATGCAATTTCAGTGAAAACCGTAGCTAATCAAGCTTTATCATGGTCAAATTCGTGTTCGGTGCACACCGAATTACATAAGAAACAACTATTTTCGTTTTGAACGCAGAAACTTTGTAAAAATTTGTTATTCAGTGTTATCAGAGAAAAATAATATCGGTACTATATAGGTGAGAAGACCAAAAGATATATAAATTTCAGAAAAAATATTTCTATTACTACGAGCACTACTGACAGGGCCAGATTAACCATTAAGCAGAATGCTTAGGGCATTAGGAGAATAGGGGGCACCCACAAAAGTGATCCAATCATTGTTTATAAAAATGTATAATCTCCCTTGAAATGTACAATATCCTACATTGTTTTTAAATATTAAATGTTTTTTCCAGCGTTAACCATCTAGTACAAAATCCAAAAATTTTAGGAACACTTGATTGCGCAATTGAAGGTTTTTAATCGAAAGGAGGGGGGTGGAAGGGGGATCTGTTCCCCAGGCACTGGACTAGGAAGGGCGTCGAGTTTACTCCCTTTCTGTTAAAAATTACGAGGAGAGAATGCCAAAATAGATATAGACCCCCGCTCTAAGTGATGTCAAGTAAACTTTTGTTTCTAGTTACGGCCCTGAGGGTGACACATAAGCAGAGAAACTGAGGTAATTGCGAACAAGAATTCGCGTTCATGCTCAGTTTTTGGATTGAGATTTCGCTCTATGCTCTATTTTCATAAAGTAAGCCCAGAGCCGTCTTAACATCATCATAGCCACCCCCCCCCCCCCCGGGTAGAACAAATTTTTCTGAGCCTCCTCCCTCACTCAGCAATAAATACCTGGCTCTCCCCAATTTGCATACTCACTCTCCCTAAAATTTTAATCGTATCAAATTTCTACGGGGCCTTCAAGACACTTGAGGCTCTCGAGCAGTGGCATCGTAAGCTTTGGGCAAAGGAATTTCTACTTCGTCTAAACCCCCACCTCCTGCCCCAGCTAAAAATGCCTGCTTGCCGAATACCCTACTTACACACAAAAATCGTGAACAGATCTAATTGTCATAAGGTGCCATGCGTTATGATTAAAAGAGTAAAAGGGACGGGGGGGGGGAGGGAAGTACCAAAATATATTACTTGAGTGCTTAGTGCCTTCGTTTGAGTTAATCCGGCCCTAACTACTGAAACGCCGAGCCCTGTGTTTTGATGTAAAGCCGCGTTTCTCAACCTGTCGTCAACTTACAGTATATGGGTCTGATTCTTTATTCGAAACTGTATGATTATTATTCATATATGTTGCGTAAAATTAAATAATTTCCTTTAATTATAACTGAATTTTCAAACCGGCTTGTGGGCCGACCACCTGTCGCACGTTCACGGACTACATCTGTCCGCGGATCAGCGGTTCGTGAGAGACACTGACGTCAAGAAATTTTTTTGTATGGAAACATATTTTTGAAATAAGCGATGACTTATGATATGTTTATTCTTTCTGCTTGTTACAGTTCAGTACCAATTACATAATCTGTGCGTTTAGCGAGTGGGCAGTGAGTGCATTTGCGATAATAAACTTTCTGATGCTTTACGGCGACTTGAAGAGGATTTCATTCCACGTCGTTATTCGCCACAAGTCATGTTTCATGGACACCATAGAGCCAGCTCCAAGTATCATCCTGAAACGCTGATTTTACCAAAATATTAATAAATATATTTTTTATATTTTCTTTCGCTTTGAAATTACTTCTTGAACAAAACCCATGATCGACACATGGATATTTTTCAATAACAATACATCCGCTACTTGCCCGGTGTTCGGAAAAGTTGCTAATTTCTATTTAGTAATACCTGAAGGCTACCTGGTTCATTTGTCTCTCTGTGTGTCCGTGCATGCTGGACTCTCGTTCAGGTTCTAACCCCGTCAGCGGCACAGTGGTGGTCGGCTGAAGTTAGTTTTTTGCAGTTTCCCAACTTGGAGGTGCGAATGCGAGCCAGTTTCCCATTCGAAAAAGTATCTACGCAGACAGCAAGCAAACATACAACAGAACACTAACAAAGCATGAAATGCCATCTTCACTCCAAAATATAGAAGCCAAATGGCAGCATCAGCTAAAACACGAAAGAAGCACATTCCCCGATAACATGAATACGTCAGATACTACACACACACACACAACACGCATTACAGAACACGCATTCTGGCATGCATTGATTTGTTAGAAATTCCGCAGAGGAACGTGTACGAGAACCGTAGTACATTCTTCGGCGGAATTTCTTACGAATCAGTACATGCCGGAATGTGCGTTATGAATGTATACATGGCCTTCAACATATTAATGTTGCTAGAGATTTCACTTGCTTCGTGTTATTGATGGTGCTGCCATCTGTCATCCATATTTGGGAGTGAAGATAATAAATTCTTAAATTTTTCACGTTATATAAGAATGTTGCTGTACAGTGTGCGGAGAGATTTTTTTAAATGGGAGACTGTGGCTCTCATTCGTGCCTTCGGAAAACTCCTGCACAACTTCGAAGATGAATATATGAAAATATATTTTAAAGACATAAATATATACTATTTGCTGTATTTTTATTAGGAAGCCACTGAATTTCGAACAGTACTAAATATTTCCGAATTAGTTATGAATTTCGCCAATCTATGGCGCTACAGACACCCGATGAAATACAGTCGATTTCCGTTTTAACGAAAACTGTTCAAATACCCCCAGATAAGTTTACATTGGAACAATGCAAAAATCTGGAATACCGAAATCTCGTCATTACGAAATGATTTCTCCGGTCTCTTGGAATTCGAACAACGGGATTCGACTGTACTACCATATTTTCCTGGGTACAATCCACGGATTACACGTTGAAAAACATCGGAATTTCTTATATTTTGGATTATATACCTATCGCATTTTAACTGCAGCTTTTTTTTTTCTTTTCCCTGAGAAGTTGGCAGAGAAATTAATATTTTTTTTTAAATTAATGAGAAAAATAATATTTTATATTCGAGTACAAAAATCGATTCTTTCTTCGTTGCAACGTGACCTTTTTTTATTCCTCCGTTCTTTCATTAATACAACGCCACAACAGGCAAAATGCCCAGCGAGGTGACTGAGAAAAAGATGCCCATTACAAATATGGATGTCATACATTTCAAAAATAAAGCAACCCAATTAAAAATGTAATTAAAAACATTATAAACAATATATACACATGATAAAATATTATACAATACCCATAAAGAATACTTATGGTTGTCTTATTCTAAGAATGGATAGCTTCTCGATTTACCCCAACATGTTTATCATACTTCTTCTTAAACGTGTCAGTTGTGTTACAATTTACTACCTCCGGGGGTAAGCTATTCCATTTATTAACAACCCTATTAGAGAAAAATTCCCTGCGACACCATAACCTTGCATTGTCCCTTACCAATCGATACTGGTGTCCCCTTGTAAAAGCAGTCGATTGGCGGTGTACTAAAAGTTCATGGTCCATTCTATCCATCTCATTGAAAATTTTGAACACTTCGATCATATCTCCTCGACATCTGCGTTCATCCAATGTAAACATATTCAAAAAATGAAGTCTCTCTTCATAACTCAAGCCCCGTGTGCCAATAAGGACACGCGTAGCTCTTCTCTGCACCCCTTCAACCAAGTCTATGTCCCTCTGTAGGTATGGTCTCCAAAACCTTACAGCATACTCCAGTCCAGGACGAACTAAGCCTCGAAAAAGCGGAAGAATGACTTTAGGAGAACGCGAAGAGACCTTTTTGAAAATGAGACCAAGCATTCTATTCGCTTTTTTGACCACCGTTGAACAATGTTCAGAAATATTAATTGCTTTATAAATACATGACAAACGGGGGACGAAGATCTCAGTCCAAGCTCGTCTGACTGGAAAAAATATAAAACTCGTTCTTCAGTTGCAGAAAGTTTCCGAGTGTGGAATCCTTTGTTAAATTTGTGCAACGAAAAGAAAAAAATTATGCTCGATCTTTTTCCTTTTCCCCTTTTCATTGTATAATTCAAGGTGGTGAAAAAAAATAGGGAAAGAAAACGAGATAAGTGTACATATAATCGTATCTTTGATAGGGTTGCAATGTCGAGCCAGTGTTGCGCCTAGAAGGAAGGATAAAGTACTCTTAAGCCAGGTTTTTCTAGGAGCAGGTTTCTACACCGCGCGCAGCGTGAAAACGCCGATTGGTGGGAAAAACCTGACTTTCAGGTTTTAACCATTGAGCGTTTTCACGCTGCACTCGGCGCAAAATTTCTACTCCTAGGAAAACCCGGCTCTACAGTTACAATTGAAATTCGCCAGCGTAAGATGTGTTAAGATGGAGTCCTGCAGTTAAAAGTCGATCTGGATCGTAAGAGCAGGGCCGGACATAAGCAGGGGCGAAGGATGCAGTAGCATCGGACCGCTAAATTTTAGGGGCCAAAAAACGGGATAAAAATGCTTTAATTACACTTTCACCTCAACTTCATAACAAAGTAATAGCTCAAAAATTTCTGTTCAAGACAAGGAACCCCTAATATTCAGGCATTGAACCCTCACACCTAGGGTTCTGACAGTCCCCCCCCCCTCCTATGCAAAGAGGATGGACGGGGGGGGGAGGTGTGCAAGCGGATGTGGTTTCCTGGATTATGTAATAAATGGGATGCTTAATTCTTCATTTCATCAATTATTCGAAATGACACGGGGGAAGCAAAATGCATGTTTGCTCCGGCGGAAATAGTATCTACCTATAGTTGTGGCCCTGGGTAGATAATCGATTCTCTAGCCCCGAAAATCTTTCCACTATGGATCCCTGCGTACAGATATTGTAGAGCAGTGATGTTGGGAGCACACTTGCAATTTTCACGCTAGGCAGCATTATCGTCCAAATTTATAACCGAATGGATTTCGCATTACCATGAAATAGTAGCTCGATAGCCATTCTCGGGTGCCAATGTAAACCCCTGGTATGCCCACGAACATCGAAGGGATGGGAAAAGTTTTAGAGGGCTATTTTGGCACTGACCGCAAAATTCTTTAGCCCGTTCTTGCGTAAGAGCAATGGATAAATAACCATTTTTAAATCCAGATCGGGTCAGCTGCAGACTGGTGCATCAAAGAGTCCTGAAAGTGGTAAATACGAGAACCATGATTAGTCACACTTGAAGGAGTTTTATCCTTGAAATGATGATATAAGGATCTTCACTGAGTAGCTTAACTGATTGCCTCTCCATCATATCTATGCTGAATCGAAAACATTAGTGAACTGAGCAAATAACTTTAATCTTTTGCAGTCCTCGTCAGAAAACAACGGTACGTCATAGTTACAATGGTCCGTACGATATATAATAGGAAGTCTAAAACTTACAAAAACCGCAAAGGTATAAACATCGAGGCCTTTCTCATTGCGGGGAAGGCGTTATAAAGTATGAAGTCTACCAACGAAATGCCGAAAAAATCTCTGGACAGCAAAGGGTTAATTAATAGGATATAATAGAAAACTAAAGTATAAAATTTTTTCTGTCGCATTTTTTGTAGCTTTATTACTTATCAACGCTATATCATTATCTTAAATTGTAATTTTTTTTTTCAGCGAATAACTGACACGAGATTGTTAGAGAATTCGAACAGTGGATCTGATACAGTAGGAAAGCAATTTAGAGATTTCGTTTCAACATAATATGCGATCATAATCTTAAATTTTGACATGAATTGTAAATTTGAATCTTTACTTTTGAATATCGTCTTGTGATGATATTCACACACACGTCTATGGCAGTACTTGAAGCATGAAAGGTTAGGAACCATTTGCTCTAAGCAGTGAAGACTTATAATTTAGCTATTCCCCACCGCATCTATATGTTAAGTCATTAAAGTTATCGCTCGTGAATTGTCGTGCCAAAATTCCATACCACATTAAGATCGGTCAATCGGAGCATGAGATTTGAAGGTCCGAAGTGAAATGCTTTAGTCACGATGAGTAATTTTATTTTTTTTATTTGGGCCCTTCAGAAACAACTCCTCGTGTTCCACAGAGTATGCCACGAGGCCACGATGAGTTTTATTTTAAAAAATAACGTTGTCAAAATCTTCACTCATAGATGGCACTGTGCAATCTGTGTTTCGCCAAAATCGAACACTTGGAAACAACTCGCAAGCAATCCAGACTGTCGCTATTCATTATAGTACAACAAAGAGAGATTTTCTGGATATTAATTTTGAGAGGTGACCTTTCGAGAGAAAAGTTTGTTATCTCCTCCAAGAGTCAAATCCTGGTCCTCCCGCAATCCAGTCAAGCACACAAATCCGATGTACCAAAGAAACAAGACTACTTCCTTCTTTATCACAGCACGCACAGTGGTATGATGCGATGAGTAGACATAATAGTTTCCCTTAACTCAGCGAGAGGCCTCCACGTGGTAACACTGGAGAGATGTTATTTTTCAGCAACTTAGCATTGCAGGATATCCAAGAAACAGAGGCTACTGTCTCTACGTTGTTATCTTACTTATCTTGTTATCTTAGAGGCTACTGTCTTACGTTGTAGTGTCACACCACTACGCGTGTTATAATATTGAAGGAAATAGCTTTGTCTCTGTGGTATATTGGTCAGTGCATGTGCCGACATTGTTAGAGAACCAGGATTCGATTCCCGGTGTAGACAACAAATTTTTCTTTCAAAAGTTAATCTCAGCCATTTAATATCCAGAAAATCTCTTTGGATGTGCTGCAACGCTAATATCAGCTGAAATGAAGTGTACCGTATAGTTTGAATATTATGGCTGAAGCTACAAAGGGTGTACACATTGATGTGTGCGGTGAGTGGTGGTGATAGGTAAAAAAGGAAAGTCCTAAAATGTTTAATATATTGGAGTAAAATTTTTATTTCGCAAATCATTCGCATTTTCATGATTCAGTGACGTATACGTATGCGAGAATTTTCGAACAATTGCATTTGATCATCACAAGCATTCCACTGTTGACCACTCTCTCATAAACGCAAATCGATTCATTAATTTTATATTGATTTTCGAGATGCACCATGGAATTTTGGCTCACTTTTTAGCCTACAACAAACTCTAAACAGACTGCGGGCTAATTAAGTGGTTTGAAAACGAGTTGCTGGCCTCTTAACCAATCTGGAAACATGCCGCGAGTCCCTTTAGTGATCTGGAAACATGCCGCGAGTCCCTTTAGTGATCTGGAAACATGCCAAGAGCCACTTGGTGATGTGAAACTGCACCTCAGGTCACTAAAGTGATCTGGAGATGTGCCGCTTAATGCATTTTTGCAAAATCAGGTTTGGAGCCACGGGCCACATCAAATGACTCTGAGGACAACATTTAGCCAGCGGGCTACGGGGGTGAGCCCGTATGACCAACAGAGGGAGTGAAAAGTCGTCAATAATTTATTCATTTTACTGTTACTTTTCTGACATCATTGTTGGTTCTCATTATCGCCAATGTTGGTCATCATTCAAGTGCAACAATGAATGAAAAAAGTCGCATTGGCGTACTGTTGAAAAAAATACGCTGTGATTGTTGAAAAAACATAAAAGAGCGATGGAGCTTCTGACACCTTCAGAGTGTGTGTTGATCTTCCTGCCTTCCTTTCAACTATACTTGAGTGAATCTAAGAGTCTGACAATTATTCAGAGTTAGGAAATGTATTTTCTTCCCAGTGAAGAAAGGGAAGGAAGGAAGAATCACACACACAAAGAGAGAATTAATTGCCTTGGAATTTTCGAAGCAAACTAGGGGCGGAGCGGTCGAGGATTTTTGTTTGGAGGCGGTGGTTATAGCCGCTACCGGGTGACTGAATTGTGGCACCCTGTTTCGCACTTCTCGGGGGTACATATGGCGAAACCCCCCCTGTCGCGAATGCCCCCAGAAGTTCACATTACAAGGGAATGGGGCGGTACGTGGTAGTAGCGGTGGAAGGAAAGCCGATCAGAGTAGTGCCGCATATCTCCTCCGGTTCGCGGCGCCCGTGGCGAAAAGAGCGGACCCCCGGAAGTCTGCTCTCGCGGGTTTCAACTAAAATTTAATGTTTTATAGAAGAAACAAATTAGAAAAAACTAGCTAAAATTAAAAATAAAAGTAATTTTAATTAAATTAAATTAACTGCAATACACACAAAATAAAAACTTGTGAAAATTTTTTAAACTTAATATGATAATGCATTTTCGAATTCCTTGGCAATGAGCACACTTTAATAATGGTGATGCATAAGAGTATTTCAATCAAAGCGAGATATTTTAGATAAGTACAAAGAATTCCACAAGAAATGATTCCAACATGTTCTTGATCACATTACGATATTATCCGTAAGGTGTCCGACTACGTTGAAAACGTCATATAAATTTTTTTTTTCTTATGAAAGCCCTATTTCTTGTGCTTCCAAAACAGGACTTGTTTTGTTCATACGACGCTTGAAACCGAAGCAATGCCTTCTTGAGTGTTGCGTTTTTACACACAATACCTGAATAACGAAGAATGCTAGTTTGAACATTTTACTTTGACATTCTGTATTTTACTTGAGTTTGAAACGTGATTACTATAAAAATCTATTAATTTTATCATAAAATTTCATTATCATATTTTGCCACATGCAGTCAACGCCACTCATTAAAATCACGGATAATGTTATCATTCTAACATCGTTATCACTTTTCCAAAGAACGAAACAGACGAATATCATAATAAGGGAAAAAGTTATAGTTATCGGAACCTCGGATAATGTTATCAATTTTTTTTCCGTCGAAATTTTTTTTTTTTTTTTGGGCATGTTGTAGCTAATGTTTGTCCAGACTTATTTTTGTCCCTGTGAGTTATCGTTATCAGGTTTCAAGACTATGTTGGAGGCTCTAGTGGAGAGAGAAAGATGTCTCCTGTAGACAAACATTTTCGTACGCCGTAATAGGTCCGTCGTATCAATACCTCCTAGGTACTAAATCTAGGAGGTATTGCTACTGAGCTATCTAAAAGGTATTGGTTGTATTCGCTGCGATCCATGCACGCGTGAAGCTGCTTTTGCAATGACCTTCTTAATAGTGAAAGCAAACGTACGACAAAAAACATACAACACTTTAAATTTTGGTTCATAATCCGCATCATTACTAGCATAGGCGTACCCAGAATTTTTTTTCTTCTGGGGGGGGGGGGGTGTTTACGTGTTTTCCTGTAAAATAACACTATAATCTCAGCTTGGGGGGGGTTGAGAAACACTGTTCTATATGATACACTGTACATGATAATTCATACATGTATTGTATCATTCATTCAAACCAAGCACAACTCTGGTCTATCGCCATGGGCAATTTACTACCGACTGAGTTGTGCCTCCAGAAGTATGTATGTCAAACATAACGGTCTGAGTGCGTATCTGAGGGTGTGAAACATAGACTACTCAATAATGATTGAGTATTTGTACCATTGTAGGCATATTGTTCTCTGTGTCGACACTTTTTAACGGGAGATCGGCTCGCACTTGCACCTCGAAGTTGGGAACTACAGAAAACGAACTTCAGCCGACCACCACTGTGGCAACGGTGGGGTTCGAAAACAAAATAAAGGAAAAATTGCCGCATTTTTGAGAAACTGAATGCCATTCAAAAACTTCTTGTAGTTGCAAGTGTACTCGTAATGTCAAGTTGTCAACGGTTGCAGAAATGCAGAGGACAAACAATTCGAATCACCCTGTATGTCCGTGCTTCATCCTTTTTAGTCAGAAGGTTAGTTTCTTTGAATTTCTCGGTGGAATGATTCTTAGTCATATTTCTTATAATGATTCTACGCAAATATATACGTTGATAGTCGACATGCATCCTTGTCTATTGCCTGTAAGCATCAAGCCGACGAGCATCCCCGCATTCTGAAACGTTTCGACCAATTATATTGTTCTATCTTCTTCCCGTACAGAAAATTACTTGAATTTAAACGATCTTTTCGAACTTTTTTTCTTGTGTTATGTTCATGTCTCACGGATTATAAACAAAATAAATTACTCAATTGTTCTGTGGACGCCATTTTAAAGTAGGAAAGGAATTTCCTTGTGTCTTTTTTTGTAGTTTTTCCTCAAAATGAGTATTATACGTGCATCATAACAAAAGATGTGGTCTGCGAAGTTGTTGTTGGTGAGAAATTTGTTGAAATAATCTGATATCAAGTCACTGGTGTTTTAAGGAACACCACGAATAAATAAGTTACTTTGGGTTGCGTTGAAGATATTTTGAAGCTTCTCCGGTTGCCGAATTCAGGTTTAAGAGGGAAAAAATACCATCTGAAATGACGAATGATGGACGTGGTAAGTTTTGTCATTTTTAGTGAAATTTTGGCATTAATTGCAAACAAAAGTGGCATGGTGAAGCATTAGAATTAAAATTTTTCTTGATGTTGCGATTTTTTTCTCAAGTATCGACAGATTTCATCACGTAAGCTATCGCTTCGCTACAGCTGTGATTAAATATCTCATAATTATTCTGAGAATTAAAAATGTTATCACCATTAATCCAATACTACTACTACTACTTTACCGTACACACAACTCGTACACATTTCTCTGTGGAATATCTGAAGAATCAATACATGCCGGAATGAATGTTCTGAGTGTATGTCTGGCCACCTAACATATTTATGTCGTCAGGGTTGTGCTCGTTTCACTTTGTTGCTGGTGCTGCCATCTGTCTTCTATATTTTGAAGTAAATATGGCAAACGCTGGAATTTTCAAGTTATTTACGTATCATGTTCAAGGTCTGTCTGCCCTCCGCAAAGAGATTTTTTTCAATTTTTTTCAATTAATGCTTGTTCTGACTGCCCAGCTCGCATTCGCACCTCGAAATTGAGAAAGCCTCAGAAAATTAAAACTGTATGTCAGTCCACTGTAAGCTTACTTTTTGGAACAAAATAGCCGTAGGAAACAGAAAATTAACATTAGGATATATTATATTGACATAACATTTTGCATTGACGGGTAAATTTCTTGAATCTATAGTAATCAATGATGTACAGTACACACAACTTTTAACTGAACGATTGCGATATCTTGGGTTTTATTTATCTTAAAAAAAAAAAAACAGAAATTTAGCATTATCTTCTTCGTTTGAGATCTTCCTTAAGTGCATAAAGTTCATTTTTTTCTTAAGGGGTCATTTAGATGTTAAAACTAGATTCAACTTTTGAAAGTTCAATTGTAACCCCATTTTGTTCTTCCATATTTGGATTCAGTATCTCAAGAAATGCCGAAACACCAAATTTCATCAATTTTGAACGAACAGCTAGTGAAATATAAATTATTGAAAAACGAGTGTCGTAATGTTAAACAGAAACATCTTGTTCATCAGGATCATTTAAAACGATTGTTGTGTTAAGGGAATGAAATAGTTTAACCAGTTTTTTTTTTCGAGAACAAATAAATATTGCTCTTCAACTAACACCAATCAAATCCAGCTGAAATTTGCAGTATAGAAGAATGTTTCCGGGTTCAAACCCCTTTGGTGACAGAGTGGTTTTCCGCTGAAGTTGGGTTTTCTGCGGTTTTCCAACTTCGAGGCGTACATACCAGCCAGTCTCCCATTTCAAAAAGTCTCTCAGGGAGCAAGCAGACCTTCAACATGATACTTATATAACATGTATTTGTAAATTCGAGCATTTACTATCTTAAACTCAAAATATGGAAGACAGCACCAGCACAACTCGAAGCAAACACAATTCTGACAACATAAATACGTTAGGGGTCACACATACACCTAGACCACACATTCCAGCATGTATTTATTTGTTAGAAATTCCGCAGAAGAATGTGTAAGAGGTGCACGTGTACGATAAAAGTAGTAGAAGTAAAAAATGTTGTTCTGAGAGCGCATGTTTTGGAATACGTGAAAGCCAAACATTGAATACATTCTATAAAAAGTTTCGACAATTATGAATTGCATATGGTTTTGTACTAATGTATTTCCTACGTTCCATTCGTTCCGCATTATCAAAATACAGGTACATTCACTTGCGGTTGTGACAAAGTGCACGCAACTATCGGTTGGAGAAAAAGTCATCGCATTGTTGTCATCCTGGCGATGATTGCCGTGACTGCGATTATGCTTCCTTATATTGTAGCAGTTGCAAGGAAGGATATGCCAGCATTTTTGCCACTGATCAGGTAGGTATAATAAAGCATTCATCTCTATTTCTCAGTGAAATCGGACAATCGAACAGTGCCGTGTGTTAGCGTGGTCCAACCTCTCGGGGTAAATCGCTGATATCCCTCTTGGGATAGAGCGTGGACCATGTCTGGACTTACAGTGCCGTGTGTTAATTACATCCTTATAATTGTTCATAGATAGCCAATGGTGATACCGATAACTAACAAGCACTTAAACGGGTTATACAATAACTACATAAAATTAATGCAGTGTTCAGTTCAAGGGATGTTCGATCATCTTCCCCTTTAACTTCAAAATATGGAAGAGATGTCAGCACTAGCACACGAAGCGCTCACAACATCGACAACATAAATGCGTTAAGGTCACACATACAGTTGCATAACACATTCCGGCTTGCACAAATTCGTTAGAAATTTCGCAGAGGAATGTTTGCAAGGTGCATATACGTTTACGTAGCAGCAGCAGCTACACGGATGTAGGAATGTGAGTGAAATACAGTGGAACTCTTCGTATAACGATCTTAATTCGTTTCGCCAACGTGCTCGTTATCTGAATAGCTCGTCGTGCGAATCAAACTTCTCCATAGGAAATAATGGAAAATCGGATAATTCGTTCCACAATTAGTCATGAACATAAAAATGACTAACAAAAACGACATTTAATCAATAATTAAAAAAATTAATAATTATACATAATGAAATAAAATATACGTAATACAAACAACACCATAAATAAACGTGCACAATAGGATAATGTTTACAAATTAACTTACTCTAAACGACGAGAGAGAAAGAAAGAGAGAACGGCTATCGTTTAGGACGATTTACAGACACTGTTGTTTGCAAACATTCTTTTCGCATGACAAAAAGAACCTTATCCAATGACACTTGCTTTTGCCTCTTTTTTAGGATTTCAGGGAAATGGTAAATTACAATTTGGAGAGATTGCACATTGCTACAGCTTTATTTGGGTGGTTCTTTTCTACAGAAATTCCCACATTCTACACATCTCATTTTATGTGTAAGGGACTCCTCCATACTTCTCTCTTCTTCGGATAAGGTACCGTCCATGAACTCTTGCTGGTGCGTGAAAAAGAGATCCATAACTTCATCTACCGTCAACTTCTAGACATTTTTCACCACTAGTTTTTGAATGCCATCCTCATGCAGTGCAGTCCATGGTCTTCCCAAGCGCAAAATCTCTTCCACAAGTAGTGGCTCTTGTTCATGAGCTTATAAAATCACGTTCAGTAGTACAATCAACCCACAATTTTTTTCCCAAGCAGAATTTAAAAAAAAAAACTTCAAGCGCACATACGCATTGCTACAATTCTACATGTAGTTTCGTGTTGTAAATATTCACTCTCGCACGTGTGTTAATTTTCCGACTGAGGCACGCTTACCGGAGACCGTAGGGGAGAATATTACCCTAAATTCCATAACACGTGTGTGGGCGAAAGCAAAAAACCATCAGCTCCGTTGTGATAACGTGAGAATAAATAAAAATTATTTATCTTTTTTCACAAAATTTTTGCTCGTAATGCGAACAATCCCTCGTTAACCGAGTCAAAATTTGTTCAAAATTTTTGCTCGTTATGCGAATTGCTCGTTCCACTGTACCGTTAATGTCTTGATTATAGGCTTGGTGAAAACTTTTTAAACTATATCTCAGACACATTCTTAAAATTGTTCTTGATCATCATTTGATTGACCTACACACAATTTTTACCAAAATGACTTCATATCATATTATAAAATATTAATTGCAGTTTTGCTTGAAATTTCAGTGCAATATGAAAGTTAGCTGATATCACAATTGTGGATGGATGATATTTTTCTCACCCCAACAATGTTTTATTTCTTTCAATGTTTCTATTTAGCCAAGCTGGTGGTCATCCACCTATGACTGGCATGTTAGGAATTCCATTGATTGTCTTGGCTTTTGTAGGTGAGAATCGAACATGAATTTCTCTTTGAGTGTGTGTTACAGTCATTATAATGTAAAGTGACATTAAAAATTTATACTTTCTATTACGAATTGCGTATAACTTTCGTGAGTATAAACTTTCAAAAACAGATGAATGTCCAGACAATTTGGCATTTTAGCATAATAATTTGTACTTTTCGTTGGTAAGGATATTTTTTTTTGCCATTCTGTGTTCGTGATAAATTTATTTCTGCTTTTATTTGGAATAAAAAAAAAGTGAAATAAACAAAATAATGAAGTGCACTTACTTACCAAATAATATGCTGAAAATAAATAAGCCGATCATACGGACTATAATATAAAAGACTATATATGAGTGTGTGTGAGAGAGAGAGAGATGTCATACTTAAATTGCTGTGTATATGCGTTGCGAACCTCTCAAGGTATAGCGTAAAACGATTTTGTTACGGAAGCGGGCCGCGAGCCTGGTGCCCAGACCAGAGGAGGGATTAAAACCAGAGTGCTATCATTGGATTTGTCTTCGAAATGCCAATCAGACGGCATCGCTGGCTTTTAGCTTTTATTTGCGTTGCGAACCTCTCAAGGTACAGCGTAAAGCAATTTCGTTACGAAAGCGAGCCGCATGCCTGTTGCCCAGATCAGTGTATTAAAATAACAGTGATATCATTGTATTTGTATTAATGAGGTCTACTCGTAGACATCAAATACACTGATATATTCTGGATGAATGATACAGAAGCGTAAAAAAACGGTCATCCGCCTTTGGAGTGGAATGTACGACTTAAATAAAAAGGATTTTTATGTAAAGTTTTTTGCGTATCAATATCGAACATTATCAGAAATGCACTCTTTATTTATGAGTTGTTTTTTTTTTCAATTTCCAGCAACTTTCGTAATCACTTTATTTCATGAGAGCATCAGTCAGAGAAATACAAACAATTCAAAAGTAGTGAGAATCTCGAATAATCTTGCCTTCGGTGCAATATGTGCTTCTTCCATTGGATTCATTATGACTGGTGCATTTCCAGTAGGATATACTGAGCCCCTAAGCAAGTATGATTGGGTAAGAAGATATTTTTATCATTGTGATGGGAAAACATTTTTGAGCGGGCTTAAAAAAACCAAAAGAAAAAATTTTGGAGAACCCAACATTGATTCATAATTGGAATATTTATGCTTAAAAAATACGTTGCATATTTTGAAGAATGTTACATGATTTCATTGCAAATGAAACGCTATTGGTTATCCTTTACAACTGCGAGAAAATAAATGAGTATATTATAATTACTTTATGCATATTTATTGTACATGTGTTCCAGTTTTTTGCACGCGTAAAAGTTTTTTAAATCCATTTCTATTTAATTATCACAATTATATTTTCCATGTTAAAAAAGACATCCTTTCAAATGAATTTTTTAAAACACTGAAATTCAAAACTTCTATATAATATGTATACAGGGTGCATAGGTAACAGGGCGTGTAGTATTTTCCTGGCGAACCGTTAATCCTAGAAGCATACTTGCAATTAGAAAAAGTATCAAAATGACGTATAGTACTCCCATATGTCATTCATATTGCAAGGAGTTGTACGGTTATAAAAATTAAAAAAATATTAACTTTTTATGCGGACACTCTGTGCTCAAGATCCCAATTACAAAGCTGTTGCCTTGTCTCTCCCGATGCCAATTAAAAAAATCCACGTTTCTAAGTGCAATATTCACGGAGATATTTGAATTTGAAAAAAGAAGCAAATTCGGGAAAGAACAGCGTTCAATACGGAAAAGCAGTTTTACCCCCCCCCCCCCTCATTTAACGATGTTTTTTCACAAATTTCCTCCGTTTCTTTTTTTGAATTTGAATATCACAGTGAATATTGTATTTAAATACATCGATGATTTTCTGTTGGCATCAGGAAAACAGGGAAAAACTTTTTAACTAGTTTCTTGAGTACAGGATATCCGTATAAAAAGTTAAGTTTTACATTTTAATAGCTATACATTCCTTTGCAACATGAGTGACATATCTGAGTACTACACGTTATTTGGATACTTTTTCTAGTTGGAAGTATGCCTCTAGGATCAACGGTTCGCTAGTAAAATACCATATCTCCCCGTTACCTACGCAGCTCGTGTGTATATATATATAACTTCTATATATATTATAAAATTTATTTCTAAATCGACGGGGAGCCGCATCTGGCCCGGGTGCCGTAGTTTGCCCATCATTAGCTGACCGTATGCGGTATATCATACTTATAGTCACCAGAAAATTACAAAATTATGATATTAAAGCATTATTCATTGGTTTTTACATTACTAATATGCCTTTTAATTCTTTGCTATGAATACCGGAAACGTAAATTTCCGTTTTCTTAGTGCGCCAGCGGAACACGTCTCTATCCTACTTTTCAAATTTCAATACTTCTAAAATAAACGTTGAGACATTTTCAATCTATTTTCAATTGTGGAGCTTCTAAATGATTTTTTTATAATGAAATATATACAGTATTTCCCCCGCATTAGCCAGCATGACAAGAGCACCCGTATTTTAACCACTTTACGATCAAAAGACGTAATGTTGCGTCCTAACGCCAGTGGAATGAATTCAAACAATCTCGCTCTGTTTTCTTTCCTCTCACCCGATCATCTGAAAGCTTTGTTGCTACCTTGCAACTTTTTTTCTTTTTAGTTTTTTGTATACCCTGATAGTGATTTCCCCCCCCCCCACATATGATGTACCTTTTTTATAAGATTGAAAGGGAACAGGTAGGGTAGGGTGAAAAGAAATCTAACTTTGTACCTATATCCCCTTATCTCTTATATACTTGTCTCTTACTCTTTTATTTGTTTTTTTTTCCTTCCTTTTTTCTAATGTGCGGTTAGGTTAGGACACAAGGTTTGAATGAGAGGTTCACAACCATAACAGACCAAGTCCATTTTTTACAAAAAATGTGATAGTTAGTTCAGGAGGTGCAGCAACATCTGTTCTGTTCACTGCCATAGTGAGCTAAGTTCGTAGTTCACCTACTTTCTCAGGGGTGGCGTTTGTTTTCACAGCTGGTGAAATAATACATAAAACTTTCACAGCCATACTGAACCAAGTCCATTTTTGATTATAATTTTGATTGCCTTGTGTTGATATTTTTCATTATATTAATCCTTTTCAAGTCGAAATGAGTTGTGATTTTGAGTCTTCTGGAGAGGAATATGTTCCTGATTCATCATATCAATCATCGGATGATAATATTGTCAACGTTAGGTACCTAATATTACAACCTAGCCGAGGACGTGTTTATAGATGTTTGAATAAGGATTGCATCACATCAGCCTCTTCAGACTCTAGAGGCAGACGTACTCCTGGAAACAAAACTGACATTACAGACATTATTGATCACATAAAGTCATTTCCAGCCTATCAAAATCACTATTCCAGGAAAGATAATCCTAATAGAAAGTACCGTCACCCTGATCTTTCGATTCGGAAGATGTATGACATTTATGTAGAGGAATATGTGGCAAAGAATAAGATCTTCGTGAAAGAGAAATTCTATTACAAAATCTTCAGCACAAAATTTAATTGACACTTTAAATCAACAAGTGCAGATACATATAAATTATGCGATGACGTATCCATGAAGCTTTTAACAAAAAAATGATTGAAATCACTAGAAAAAGTCTTGAAACTAAACGAGAGCTCTACTTGCGGAGAGCACAGCAGGCTAGAGAGAAAATGAAAACGGATAAGTATAAAGCCTCGAATGACACTTACTGCTGTACATTCGACCAAAAAGCACTTCATTTTCCTAAGCTTTCAACATCCGTAGCTTATTTTATAAACGCAATCTATATGTTTATAACTTTGGGGTACATTCCTTCAATGATAATGAAGGTACGTTTGGGATGAAATGGAAGGGGGGGGGGGAAGATGTTCTGAAGACATTTCTAGCATTGTTGTGAGACACCTGAGAGAGAAAGCCTCTAAATATAAGGAACTAATTTTATGCATATTCCGATGCATGCATGTGGTGACCAAAACGGAAACATCAAAATGTCTCTTACATTGTTGAAACTAGTCAATAGTTACAGACATAGAGAAGCACAATTTACCTCAAATTCCTGGTGATTGCAAGGGAATAATTAAGAATGCAAAGAGGAGATGCCCAAAATTTTGTTTCTACCACAGCTTTGGAACAAGCTGCCACTAACAGAAAGGACATTGACTTTGTTTCAGTTGGTTGAATATTCAACGGCTGCGAGTTGTGAGAGGTTGTCTCTTGATGTTAGAGGTCAAAGAATCCCTGAGTGGATCTGCCTTTTCGAAAAACAAATTTGAAAAAGCAGGTTCGTGGACGGAAGTTGCTTTCTTTGTCTCATGTAAGTCAAAATGCATTGTACGCGGAGCATGCAAAGATCAGCTTTGACCAAAAAGAAAGATATGGTTGATCGTTCTTCCATACATTCCACCTATACATCATGTATATTTCAGAATCTTCCAGTGGAGGCAAATACTAGGCTCCCAGCTACTTCCTCTAAAATTGATGAAGATGGTAATATTTTGTACGGTGATTGATTTACGACAAATGGTAACATTTTCTATTCATTGTAATTGATTTGTAGTTTAAATATACCCAATGAAAATATTTCAAAATCAAGAATTTTTCATATGAAATAAATCATAGTAAAATGTTCTTCACTTATACATTGTAGCATCATATTTTTTCACGTAGAAGCTTCAGTTCACAATCATAGTGGACCAAGTCCTCATTATTGAAGAAAGACTATAAAAATTTACAACTAAAAATATTGATTTATTATTTTTAAAAGCAGGGCACTAAAAAAAAATGATATTTTTAACTAAACTTTGACATATTTAATTCCTTTACATCACTTGAACTGAATTAATTATCTATCAAAAACTTTAAGGCGTTATTAATCATAATGAAGATAAATGGACTTGGTCTTTGTTGTGAATCCCTCATATATATACTAGATCATAGTTTCCCAACCTTTTTTGTCCCATCGCCCCCTTCTTCAGAAATATTTTTCTCCCATCGCCCCCCAACGCAATATAACCCATAGGATCCTATGTTATAGCCGTAGCTTCTATCGCCCCCCTGGAACATTCCATCGCCCCCCAGGGGGCGTTAACGCCCACTTTGGGAATCACTGTACTAGATGGTGCGACTCCCACTGCTTCCCAACAGAGGGAGGCAGAGGTACTATGTACGAGTTGTATTATTATTATTTCTTTTTCCTTTTTTTTGTGTGAGTATATTTCAGTAGTACACTTCATGTAAATAGGGAAGAAAAGAAGGGCAGAGTGTCTTCTGTCACTCTGATTTAAGAAAAGAAAAGAATATAATGGTTTTTTTTTTTCTTTTCGTTTACTTAGTGGTGTTTAATTCTTGCCCGGTGTATTATTTTATTCATAATGCGAGAGGGGTAAGTTTTTAATTTCTTATTTGGTCGAAACATCATTTTAATTAAATTTTAGATCGACCCGGACGGGTTCCGCTTTATCGATCCCAAAACACTGTATTTATTGCCGATTCGTCAAATAGAGAGCACCCGAATTTCTTGCCAATTCGCTTGTAAGCGAAGGTGTTAAAAATCCACTGAATCGGTTAAATGCATATTTGATCCTTATTATCCCATCTCACTATCCCATACTGAGATAAAAATCGAGATGCTATCCATACATAGAGATACGACAACCATAATTTTTTTTTTTTTTTTTTTTTTATGGGCAGTATATTATGTTCTATGAATTTTTGTCGTCTTTTTTATTGCTCTTATTAAATTATACTGTATTTTTTTTATATAGTTTAGATATATTTGACATCCATATTTTTCATGGCCATCTTTTTTCATCAAACTCGTTGGGCATTTATCTGTTATGGGCTTTGTATGTGTATTAAACTTCGCGTATCCCGGCATGCCGAGAACAGAACAGATCCCCCAACCCCAACATTCAAAAAGGTGGTGTTTCTCGAGTTCCACGGCATGCAGGCTGAAGTGGGAGAATACGGTAATCATTTTTTTTTTTCACAATTCGGCATCATAGTTGTGAATTTGAAACTCCAGAGTTCTCACATCGTACAGAATGTTAAAAACTTCATATTTATTACTTGTATTTTAAATTTTTATCTGTTTCATTCTGTCGTACTTTTAAAATTTCTTTCTTCAATTTTCTGATGTTCTTTGAATTATTTTAGTTAATATTACTTCTGTTCTGTTTCAGGCTATCAACGTTCTTCTCGGGCATACCATTGGTGCTGCGATGATCTACGGTGGAACTGCTTTTTTTCATTTCATGACGACAGTAATATGGTGTTGGCTACCTGACGCAACGAAAAGGATGAAAATTTTCCGGATTATTATCAGCATTTTATACATAGCAGTCTTCGGTTACTGTATCCTTCAACTTTTTTATTTGATTTGCATAAGGGCAGAGGAAATTAATTTAATAACTCGCGATTTTTCGTAAATTTAAATGATTTAAATTAACGAAAAACTGATGGATTTCTTATTCATTTCGAAAATAGCCCGAATAGAAAAAAATAAGAAAATGAATAAAATCCGATTCTCCAATCAACGCATAGATGAGGGGTGCACAACCTCCGGTCGGCGGACCAAATGTGGCCCGGCAATGAATTCCATCCGGCTAAAGAAGAATGTTTCGGTAGAGAAGTAATAATACACTCAACACGATAAATGCTTAACCTGACCATATTTCTCTCATAAAAATACGGGAAATACGTGGCAAATATGCGAGGTGAATATATTTTTACATGACTGCAATTAATTACAATAGAGTCGTAATTATCATAATATAAGTCATGAAAATAATCTTAATGTTTGATTTCAAATAAGCCTTATTGAAAATGAGGGACATTCATTAAAAAAACAGTTGTTGTGGCCGAAATTATGGAATGTCCCTAAAAATAAAGGTCATATGGTCAGTGAGCATATTGTAGAGATAGAAATGCCGCATTTCTGGCTGGCGGACTGAAAGGTTGTGCATCCCTGACAGAGATTATTATTTACAAATCATTTCTCCTCATACAATATTAAATTTTTATTGCAATATCCAAACTTATAAGAAATAATGCTATTTCTGTTATATAATAACTGCCCGATACATACTTCTTACAGAACTGAACCACAATGAAAATCAAACCATCTCCTTGTATATTCACTATTACCTACCCGCTGCGTGTGACTGACACTATTTTTTTTCCAAATACTGCATATTGATTCCTTGACAGTTTATGAAGGTGCGAAACATACGCAGAACTACATTGCTGAAGAAGCAGGACCTCGAGGATTCGATATCGAATATCTGAAAACGATTACTTATCATCTACCATTAGTGGTGCGTTTCATATTATTATTATTTAATATAATATATGCATTATATTATCAGCACCATCCGTGAGTAAAATTTTAAACTATTTTTTGATGCATAGAAAAAAAGTTAAATTCTAAACCATGACAAGCATTAGACTCTGTGACGACACATTCCTACCCCAATTCATTGATTTCACAATCGCATTTTAAAATGTGTCATGGACTTTTTGCTCACCCTGTATATTCTCTATCTTCGAAGAAATTTTCAATTAAAATTTTTATTTAACCCTTTACGAGGTTTTTAAAATTTCCCCGATCTGTATTATAACAGCCACAGCGGAAATCACTAAAGCTCTGTAAAATGCCACCTTTTTTTCAAGAATATTTTTTTCCCGATTTTGTGCTTATAAGTGGTTTTCCTCCCACCACCGAGAATAATAATAAAAATAAGGAAGAGATATACTTTATCTTTTTCTGTTATTTATACCACATGCATATTCCTATATTATTCCGTAGTGAAAGAGAATAAACACAGCCTTCCTCTTTCTGTTAACAAACTGAGCAAAAGTTGACTTCGCTCACTGACAGTTGGTATGAAAGGGGGGATGGGAAACATGCTGTCAGGAGAAGAAAACTTACAACGGTATCCGGGTAAGGCATTGTCGAAACAAGAGGGTTTCAAGGAAGCGCGATATCTCGGAATTGCCAAAATACAATGCATCAAGTTAGGTGAGACGTCTCATCATGGCCGCTGCGAATGTTATTAACACCATGCATAATTTAGTAATAATGCAAGATATAATACACCTGCCGCTGTGGTGGTCGAGTGGTTATAGTGCCGGACTCGTGATGCGAGGATCCGGGTTCGAACCCCACAGTGGTGGTCGGCTGAAGTTGGTTTTCTGTGGTTCCCAACTTCAAGGCGCAAATGCGAGCCGATCTCCCCGTTAAAAAGTCTCGCCACAGAGAGCAACAGTCCTACAACGGTAAATCATTCAACCATAACACTTCACTCATAGTTAGAAAAACTGGGGGCAGATGACAGCACTACACATAACAAGCATTACACAGAAACAAACTTTACGTCAGGTTGCACTACACGTACACGCACATTCCCGCATGTACCGATTCGTTGGGGGGTTTCGCGGGGGGGGGGTGTATGTGTGGTGTAGCAGTAGTAGGTAGGGCCTCCAAAAAATGGCTCGGGGATCCATGATGTTCTTAAGTCAGCCACCTCGTTGGGCTGAGCCTGTTGTGGCGTTGTATTTGTATATAAAAACAGAAAACTGGCTGTGTGTCGAAATGCTGATTATTAGGATGAAAAATTCACCTCTGCCTATACAGGGGCTTGAACACACACCCTCTCGTATTCCGGACGAATGCGCTATCACTTCTATAGAAGATGATGCATATTTCTTCATTAGAGCGCATGTACTTATATATATGCTGCCTAAATTAGCATCTCCACGTAATAGTTTTCTATGCACTTATCTTGTATTAACAAGTGGGAGAAGATACCTTTATAATTGTGTGATAATTGAAATCTGTACTAGCAATAATGAATCAGGAAGTAAATTCGTTTGTTCCATTTAGCATTTCGCATGTCTCTTAATTCGAATTACCGGAAAATGACTCGATTTCTTATCTCTTCTTATTTTTGTTTCAGTTCAGTACGAGTTATCTGGTAAGCGCGTTCGGAGAATTCGCGGCTTGCACTCTTGCCATAATCAATTTTTTAGCTCTCTACGGCGACATGAAGAGGATATCGTTTCGTGCCACAATTCGACTCAAGTGCTGCTCCAAGGAGCCATGTGACGTGTTCAAAATATAAAATTGTATCTAGAACGAGAAAATTAATAAATCGAATTTGTTTTATTGTGTTTTGATCATGTTACTTGAAGAAATTTTATTATTATTAAGGTGATCTATTTCAAACCACCGTACTTTACAGAAGAGAAGTGTAAGCAAACAACTTGACGATAAAAAATAGTTATTGCAAATATAGCACTTATTTGAAGAAAACCTAGGCCTGAATGAAATGCACATTAACCACAGGTTAATGAACATAAATATATTATGGGAATATCTTAATCCATAATGACGTGTAGCCACCTTACTAATGCAGCATCAACTGCTACTACTTAACCGCACATGCAACTCATACGCATTCCTCCGGGAAATGTCTGACAAATCGGTACATGCCGGACCTGAATGGTATATGCGTGGCCCTAAAGCAGTGATTCTTAACCAGGGGTGCGAAATGGGGAATAAAAATTTAACATGATGGTTGATTATATTCCTCAAAATTGAAATGACGCAAGATATTAAATTTCTCATACTTAGCATTTCGACACATTTTTTTGGCTTTGGCTCAGAAATATGTTGCACGAAATTTGTCCCCAATTAGAAGGGATTCAAAAAACAGACATAGTTTTTAGATGCTTTTACGGAGTTTCTTTTTCTGTTAGCGACTTCAAATTCATTTGCTTTCAAACTTAACGAATGACGGTTATTGAATAAAAAATTATTTTGTTAAAAAATGCGAGCCAGCACACTTATTTAACCTCTTTACGATCACGGGCGTAATATTTGGTCCAAGCGACAGTTGAATAAATTCAAACAAGTTCTGTGTTTTCTTTCCTCTCTATTCGCCATTGCGAAGCTTTACAGTATTTTTAATAAAACTATTTAGTATACTTTTTCCTATTATATATTTTTTCTTTCTTTTCCTCTTTTCCTTTTTCTAACGCTAATTTTTGATGACAAGGTGTGTGGGGGGGGGGGGGTTTGGATGATGCTTACAAAAATGGCTGAAAATTTGCTGACGTAATACTTGAACGGCCCTTTTCGTATTCTACTGATGCTGCCACCTGTCTTCCATTATTTGAAGTGAAAATAGAAAATGCCTCAATTTCCAGTCTACCTGCTGCTCTCTGAGGAAGAACTTTTTCAAAAATACAGCATCTACAGAAACTTCTTTTTTTTTAAATCTAAAGGTTGTTTTTTATTTATAAAGCCTTCTATATAGTAAGGTTTATTACATTGAATTACAGCGATACCCGATACAACAATTTCTTGGTCCTCAGAGCATCGTTATATCCAAGTTTCACTGTATTTACGAACTTCCATCTGTATTTTCCATTCATTCACAAGCCATTCACTCATAAAGTTCTAACTTTATTCGTAGATTTTCTACTGCAACATTAGTGGACAATGTATATTCATCGTGATCAAGTCATGAATTTCATATACAAAGATGAAGTTTATGAGAAGAAAAACGTGATCACTTGCGAGACATGAACAGTCCTACAACCTTTTAAAGGTCAAATACGACAAAATAATGGAAAAAGCGAAATTTAACGCAGACTACACACAAATATCGTTTTCGTACGAGAGAAATGCAGAATATCTTGATATTCAAAGAGGTTTGCTTTATCAGCTCCCGAATCGCATCTCTCACAAATCGCTAACAGGAATCACGGACTTCCATCTAAGAAAGCGTCATTCAACCTCAAAAAATGGAAAAGAACGTAAGGAATTTTTTCTCAAATGCAATATTGATGCCGGCATTGCACTGTAAAAGTTTCATGAAAGTTCTTTTATAACGCTGGAAAATTCAACCAATAAGCGAATCGATTATATTAGATCGAATATGTAACCAATAAGCTTATTGGTTGTTTTTTTCCAAGTTTTGTAAAATTTCTTTTATCAAACTTTTATAGTGTAATTCCGGCCTTACTGGTAAATGATATTTTATTGATGAGCTTCTGAAAAATTTCAGAACGAGAGAATATGACATATATATTTTTTGTAAAATAAGCGTAAATGTTTAGTGCCTTAGACGACCGATTTAAATAATTTTCTGCTTTCGATCCTATCTTCATTGACTCTTAAACTTCTGCTGGAATTACACTATAAAAGTTTTAGAAACGTTATTTTATAAAACAAAAAATTTAAACAATGAGCGAATGTAACCTATAGGCTTATTGGTTGTTTTTTTCAAGTTGCGTAAAAGATCTTTTATTAAATTATTATAGTGTAATCCCAGCCGTAACATTGATGTTGAGTGTTAAAATTATTGAATGTAAGTAAATTGATAGTGTAAATACAAAGAGTGAATAATCTAATACTGTTATTATATTAACTGTATAATATTTCACGGCATTTTCTTGCACATCTCAAAGAACTTAAGTGAGTGAACTTACTGAGTGAATGCATGCATGCATTTAGAGAATTGCACTATTTTCGGTATCATTTTATTCTCAAAGTATAATTATATGCAGATTGTATATAACTAAATGCTCATTGTGGATAAGGGGTCATTCAAGTATTACGTAAGCAACGATGGAGGGAAGGGGGTTTCAGATTTGCTGACTTTTGATGACATGGGGGAGGGGTATTTGGATAATGCTTACGTCATCAACCACCCTTTAAGAAAATATGAAATATTCTTAATGGCATCTTATTCGGTGCGCCAAAAACGTAAAAAAAAACCTTTCGATAGTTATTGGGCACCTGAACTAACATTCGACCTATTAATGAGCCCTACAGAGCCACTTTAATGATCTATAAATGTTTCACGGATCCTTATAATGCTCTGGAAAAGTTTCCGGGCCACTAAAGTGTTCTAAAAGTGTGCTGCATGTCACTCAAGGGATCTCTAAATGTGCCACGGATCCTTTAAATGTTCTGTAACTGTGTCGCGGGTTACTTAGGTGATCTTTGAATGTGAAAGTGATCTTTGAGGCCTACTTCAGTGATCTGAAAATGCGCCACGGGCCACTTAAATACTCTGGAATTGGGCCTCGGGTCATTTAAGCGATTTGTAAAAATGTGCAGCTTAGTTCATTTTTACAAAATTAGGTTTGAGGGGAGGCAAGCCACATCAGATAACCTTGAGGGCCACATTTGTTCCGCGGGTCAAGGGTTTGCCATATATGGCTTAAACGGTGGGTAGCAATGAATTTCTTAAAAAGAAATGTTGAGGTCTTACCCTTCAAATAGCATTGAAATTAACAGAAATCGATTATAATAACATATAAAGATATTTTCTTTAGATTTAAAAAAAAAATTCCGTCTGGGGGGGAGGCACACGAGCCCTCTATGCCCCCTCAAACGTACGTTTCTGATCCCACCAATATGAATTACGCGGGGGGGGGGGGGCAGTGATGACGAAATTTTGCTGACGGGGGGGGGTCAAAAATGGCTAAAAATTTGCTTACGTAATACTTGAATGGCCCCTAAGGCAGCAAAATAAATAGTTTCAATTATTTGAGAAATCCACACCACACGATTATTCCTAGTTTACTATTAATGTGCACAATGGATTTTCCATTCTGTCCGATATCTTATGCGTAATGCATACAGGGTGTTCTGTTAATGGACCTAAAATCTCAGAGGGTTGTTAGTAGGCATCAAGAGAGGAACAAAAATTGCAATGGAACGTAGTGTGAAAATCGCGAATAAACGCATGCAGGCCAGGAGTCCAGAGGAGACGAAGGTGGATGTCAGTTGATCGCTGAATACATTCGTGGGTTCGCTCACCATATCTGACGTAAGCAGCGTCACGAAACGTGTGCGCTGGGGTATGATCACGCGCTGCAGACGACGTAAATTAGCGCTATTGCGGTTATATACCTAAGGAGCTGGATTGGATACGCGGGACCAGTTGCTTGGCCTCCACGTTCGCCGGATCTCAATCCATGTGACCTTTTCCTACGGGGTCACCTTAAATCACTAGTTTATGCGACGCCTATAACATCTCATAGCGTGGATTGTCGCCACTGCGGCAGACATCAAAAGCATATCTGGTATCTTCGAGTGTGCATCAGGAAATCGTTTTTACGTCTTTGTAGACTGTGCAATGACGTCAGCGTCCACCACTTCCAATACAACTCTTTGTAATAATTAATCGAACTTTTTTGTAGTTATTATTGTACTTTGTCGTTCCAGCTTGACGTCGAAACCTGCATGCGTTTTTCGCGATTTTCACCCTCACAACGTGGTTTGTGACACCATGTTCCATTGCAATTTTTGTTCCTCTTGATGCCTACTAACAATCCTCTGAGTTTGTCGGACCATTAACAGAACTCCCTGTATATATATCTAATCTTAAATAATGCCTCCTTTCACCTTAGCTTACAGTCAAGTCAATCTTCCTCAGCTTATAGAAAACTCGAATGGATTTATTACATGGAACTGGATGTTTAAGACTTCCGTTTGGTTCCATGCAATCGGTTGCTTCTTTTGTTATGTGACATCTGCCATGAGTAATAAAGTTCATTTCTTCTTACCCTTTATTAGGTAAGTTTGTTGTCTAAAATATTTTCTAAAGTCTAATAAAGTCTAAGATATTTTTTGTCTTTTTGATGTGAAAATGCCTTAATTCGATGCCGGATGTTGGAAGGCAATCGCGCTCTCACACACACAAATGATTGTTTTTTTCTGTAGAAATAATTTCAAATTTTAATTACTCGGTAAAATACAAACATAGCGGCCTCCGCCATCTTAGTCTCATTTTGAAGAGCAAAAATTAAAGTTGTGTGTCAGTATTATTCCGACATCAGTGGCGGCCGGACGTCACGAACTGCGCACGCAGAGTGAACCCACGATTTTCGAATTTCCACATTCAACACGTTTACAAACGGGATCATATCTCGGGGACGATTCGATCCGAGTGAACCAAGTGTTGTTTTGAAGAGTAGTCAATGTCTTACAACTCATATTTTGGGGGGTTACCAGTATTTCTCAAAATTCAAAAATACGAGGCTTTGAATTTGAAAAACTTGAAAATTTCACGATATTCTTGAAATTTCGCAATACAGAAGGGCACAATGCAACCGTAAGTCAAAAATCGGGCAAGAATGCGTACAGCACAAAACTTCGAACAGAATGCGTACAGCACAAAACTTCGAACAGAATGACACAATTTACTGTCGGGAATATACAGGGTGGTACCTTAAGTCCCTTTGCAGCAAATGACTGGCGAGCCGTTGATCCTAGATGCATACTTCCAATTGGAAAAAAATATCCAAATAACGTGCATATTTGAAATACGTTATTTATATTGGAGGAGTTGTATAGTTACCTAAATCAAAAAGTTAATTTTTTATATTTGATCAAACTGTCCTATGAAACCCAATTAGAGAAAGTTCATGCCCTGTCTCTTCTGAGGCCAACAAAAAAATTTCATGTTTCTATATTTGCCGAGATGTTCGAATTCAAAAAATTGCTGAAAGGTGGGAAAAATTGCATAATGAGCTCCTCCGTTAGTTTATGCTGCTCATATATGAATTCAAATATTCCAGTGAATATTGCAGTTAGAAACAAAATAGTTTTTGTTTGTCTACGTGAGACGCAGGTCAACAAATATGTGTGATTTGGTTTTTTAAGACAGGATATGACCAAATAAAACATTTCAATTTTTATAATACATTCAATAAACATTCATTTTTATACACGACTAGCTATAATACCCGGCGTTGCCCGGGTACAAAAATGGGAAAGAAAACATGCTACGAACTTGTATAACGACAAAAATGAAGGAAAAAATTTTGCAACTTGCATAATTACAAAAATTAATAAGGGAACATGTTTCGAACTTGCACAATTGCCAAAATGGTAGAGGAATGCGGATTTGTATAATTACAAAAATGCGGGAGATAAATCTGGATGATTGATATAGATTATATCCTGTAATCTAAATAATAAGGATTTTGACCTTATACACGATTGATGTTTTCACGGGAATAACTGCGGCAGTTTCCCACATTTACATTCATTAAAAAAAAATAGGAAAGTCCAGAGAAATGTAATAATGTTACTGATGTCGACTGACTCGAAAAAATGTTTAAAACCACGCGATATAAACGAAAGATTTACACAGAGTAAAAAGACAGACGTATGCGGATTGAAAATAATATAACAAGGAAAATACGTCATTATGATTTTTCATTACTTTTAACAGTAATTTGATCAAAAATGATTTCATAAATTACATTTTAGAAGAAGTGAATCTTAATTATTTGTATGATTTTTTTTCAGTCACTCTGCTGGATCACCTCCTGAAAGCGCAATATTTATGATCGCTGTAACAATTTATAGTTTTTTTGGTAAGGACACAGTAATGACGTTCTTTTCCCCACACACAATGGTTGCTTCTCTTATAATATATATAATATACTTTATATTTATACAAATAACTCAATTTATATGTTGTTCAGAAACTAAGAGGTTTGAATCAATTGACTTCTAAAATTAAACCGATTGGTTTTTCCCTCCTTATATACCAGCCTTGAAAATGATGCGCATGATTTTATTGCTAGCAAGGCTTAATCAAAGAGCAAAAAGGCTATATTTCCACACCAAATTTATTACCACTATATAGTGAAGGACAGATGCTAAATGTCATTTTTCGGCAGTTACCCACGTGCAGTACAGTATAATTGAATATCGTATAATTCATGTGTTGTAAACAATATCCATTATGTGTATATATATTTCTCAACTTTTTTTCTTATAGGTATTGGAAAAATTTGAAAAAAAAATCATTGTGTTTAAGAATAAGAGATCTTTCATATCATAGTGTTTGTTCTCTTACTCTCGCCTAAATATGTGTCACGATAAAAGCCCGGAGATCATTAAAACATATTGTGGCGAGCTAGTGAAAGTCCGAAAAACTCTTGCTAACATTTTATTTCGGACTTTCAAGTCAAAGCTCGTTCTTAATGAATGAATTTACCGTCATGAATTTATTCGTTTCTGGCGCTTATTAATTTTTAACGATACTTATTTAATAATTAACCAACGAATTGTATAAGTTAATTTACTCCGAACAGTAAACGTTTTAATGAATCAATCAGCCATAATGAGCTGGTTCCTGACGTATTAATTCATCAATAGCTATAATTGTAATTGATTATAAATTAACCATGAACTAGCTGATTAACGATTTAGTTCGATTCTAATCAAGTTAATTATTTTCATTAATTAAAATGCTTGAGGCCAATAGCTAGCGTCTCGACATCCCTGAAGGGACACTTCGGGTGATCCGCAATGGTACGGGGTCATGATGCACCTCCCGCGCAACAGTGAGCCGTCATGACAAAATAAATGTTTAATTTAATAAACAGAGCGAAATCTCAACTCCATGCTTAATATTGTTGCAAGTGTGATATTGTACTGAATAAATTTTCTAACCAAAAAAAACCAAACGCAAATTTTGGATTTTGATCAAAATATGTCCTAATTCCGTCCTCTTTCCAGTTATCTACTTATTTTAGTTATACCGATATTTATTAGTATATACATGGTTATACTTATATTTATATAATTAGTTTTTTCCATGAATAAGACATTGAAATGCTAAACACAGTATAAGGTGGTCGACAAACGATCATACATCAATGAATAAGTAGTCAGGAAAAAATATATCACAGGAATGAGTACTCGGTCGTACTCCGAGTACGACTGATACTCGGAGGGGACGGATAGTAATTCAGCTACAGCAAAAATTGACTGCTCTTGACTAAACTACATCTACACGACCATGCAATGCAATATTGAAGTGCTGATTATCAATCGCTAACTGATGATAAAAAAAACTTTCCCGTCGTAAATATAACTGTTCAAAGTTGATTTCGCATTTTATAAAACAAACTATTTTTGAAAAACTAAGCTTTCGTCACTGCAACTAAACTGAATGGTTCTGAAGAGTTTCCCGGAACTTTCGTAAGATAGCAGCTTTTATACATGCAAATTAGAGAGGGCTGATTTCGGGCACTTTCCCCTTGATTATTATATGCTTCAGGAACTAATGGTTAACATGATGGTTAATTGATTGATTATAAACGGGCTTTGACTTGGAAGTCCGAAATGCAAACGTTTGTAAGCGTTTTTCGGCCTTTTACCAACTCGCTTTGGTATAAAAAAACCTAGATCCACGCTTTTACCGCAACACGATATGACATTTCTGCAGTGGAACAGCCATAGAAAGGCAAGTGAAATACTGCGATGTTCGCAGATTTCTGCTGGATGCTACAGAAATATGCATCTAAAGTTTCCTTTAAGCAGTAGTGAGAACACTCGTATGAAGGTGTACGGTAAAATGTGATGAATTCGATTATAATTCATAATAAATTTTATGGCCTTATCACATTTGCCGTAATATACATGCAATATAAATGGTCATGTATTTTTCTGAGTAGCTAAGGAAGGATTTTCACTATCATTTCTGTGTTTAAGAGCACGAAATATCTATATATAAACTAATTTTCCAGTAAAAACTTCATTGTTGAACAGTGTAATTTATCAAAACATTTGTGAATTATTTAGGTATAGTAGCTGCAGTCATCAGATATCTGCATCAGCCAAACAAGAGTCGAACTCGCTTTCTTTGGCAACTCGTCAACGTTTTCCAGCTCGTTGCGACCATAACAATGCATATTGGATGGATAATTACAGCGTCATATCCCTTCGGATTCACAGAAGTTGGAAATGCTTATGAATGGGTAATAACCAACTTTTTACGAATAAATAAGCGTTTGATACTTTTTTTCTAATTCATAATTTTACACGCATATCGCGTATGTTCAGAAACTTTTAGAAATTATAGGAAATACGTTTAATCAATAAAAAATGAGAAATGATTTAATAAATTCTGAATTATCACTGCTTAACGTTGTATTACATATTCTGCAAAAATAATTTCATTTTTTAATTACGAGACATATTTCTTGCGAATAATATACACAAATAAAATAACATCTCGTTTCTCACTTAGGTATACTTCGTTTTAATACCTCACTTGATCGGAGCAGTCTTGGCTCTAGGTGGAACAGCATTACTCATATGCATAGCTTTTACTCGATGTGTGGTATTCAAAGAAAACTTTCTCGCTTGTCGAGGTTTCCTCCCTTTTACTGTTTTGGTTATCGCTGCGTATTTTTGTATCCTTTTTCTGATAAAACTTCAGAATGCCTATTTTTTAACATCAAAGACTTTTTGGAATAAATCTTATCTCAAGCGCATCTCACGAAAATGAATTCAGCAAACAGAACTGCGACAAATTAATATCAGCAAATAGTTAATCTAAATTTATTTCCGCAGTGTTTTTTTGTATATTGCAAACGCAACTTAGTTTTACCATAAAAACTTCCAATCACAGACGTTGAATCTACTAGCGTGCGATTCTTCGAATTACGACCGTGCGAAATATTTGCCAAATACACGATGGTTTAAAATACTGGGAGGGGATTAGAGTTTTACGACTTTTAAACAATAAACTTATGTTCTTCAGTATACACTAATAAGTTTTGAAAATCATGTTGGAAACTTTTACTAAAAGCAAGCTATCTTCACACTTACCAGAGTTGGTACAGACGAGGGAATATTCGACTCAATAAATTTACTGAAAGTCCGTAAATATGAACTCCCTAGAATGGTAAGATAGTTTTGAATTAGATTTAAATTGAAAGCAATATAGATGCTCGAGGCTAAGATAATTTATTCTAAGTCCGTTATATGTATTTTCGTTTTAGCTCAGTTATGAATATATGATCTGCGCTGGATGCGAATGGGCAGCAGTTATCTCCGGTTGGTTTGCGACTTCATACTTGAACAATGCATTGGAGACCATTAAAATCTCTCTTCGAATTCGTAAAAGAGCACCTTCTCTAGAATAGCAAATTTGGTGAATGAAACTTTGAAATAAAATATTTAGCTCCAAGTCCCACGGTTCATGAAAGGAAATAAAATATATTTGAGCTCCATTACTTTTCTCTTCGCCATTTCTGAGTTCATGCGTTGAATTTGAATCAGACTTATGTGCTTGTATAAAACAGACAAATTTTCATCACTTCGTGGAAACAATATGTTCAATGTCATATACACACACACACTTCTATTTCTGTTGAAACAGAACCCATTTCAACTCCCTCATCTTCATGAAACTGCTACGAACATCAATGTATTCGATCATTTATATTTTAGTACATATTCCTGAACATCAACTCAACTATTAAACTTCAAGAAGTAAAATCTTTAAAACAATTTTTTTAGAAAGTCAACATTTTTAATAACAAATAGACTAGCTATTGAACATTCCTACAGAGACGAACACGTGAAAAATTCAGGTCCACTATCCTTCAGAACTTTACAAGTGAAAATACTTTCATAATTATTACTCCAAATAGAATCAATAAACCAAATACTGTCATCCATTTGAGGAACGTAGTTATCATATATCTCCTGTAAAAATATAAAATATTAGAGAATCAATTGCATTCACCAAACTATTCTTTAAATTCTCCACGTGGTCACGTATATTTGAATACACATGGCACAAATACACGGTCATATATACAAACCATTATATATTTTCCCTCTATTTTTTGGTGTTTTAGAAAGTACCTTAAGATAAGGGCCTTATCTGATGAAATTTGGTACAAATGATTTTTGGGAATAAGTAAATATCATCCCCCATGCTAGAAGCATGAATGTGCAAATTGTCACTTTTTATCAGCTGGTTGGATACCTTATTCTAATTGTTGCTTGAAACGCAAATGTGTATCCTTACTGAAACACGTTACAAAACATTTTAGGAAAATAACTTCTAGAGTAACATGGGTAAACATTCAAACGTCATTTCCCATGGTTTTTCCCCTCAAGAATTTGCACATTCATGCTTCTGGCGTGAGGGGGAGGATATGTAAGCTACTACTTCCGGCGAAGTTTGGATTTCCGAAAACATCTTTGATCAGAGGCCCATGTTGAGACGGTCCTGGATAGAACTGGGACAAGAAATAAGCCCCCGCCCCCCCCCTCCAATACCCTAATGGTCCAGAGACAGATCTTACTGCCAACATTTTGTTCACTAAAAATTTACTGAAGAAAATTCAATACGTAGGAAGGGTCTTTCTCCTTGATGAGGGTGGAAGACGCTAGATCACACGAGAAATAAAAGATCCAAAGGAAGTGGGGGATGGTCACGGGTGGAAAAAGATTAAGAAACACTGGTGTGCTATGTATATTTACGAGGATAATTCGTTTATTTTTGAAAAACCCCAATGCCAGTAATTTCACATAAATTTGAATTCCACCAAAAAGTGCTTGATATTTCTTTTACTATTCGGTATCTGCTGTTTGTGCTTACGTTTACAAACCAAAGAAATTGGTCTCTTGAAAAGAAATTGCTAAAAAATATCGGGCGTCAGATAAGAAAAACTTACTTATGCGAAATAGACATTCTGTCTTCGAAAGATCTTTTGTCGGTCTTCCAATCATAGAAAGGTCCACCAGTCAGAAGAGACGATATCAAGTCGTCTTTATCTATTTTCCCGACATCCATAGGAAACACCTGGAAATTTGTCATTAAAAATAGATTTGAAGACATGTTCATATTTTTAGAAGAGAAAACGGACTAATTAAAGTATGTTTTATAAAAATAACGGTGCAGTTTACCTTTGAATCCTCTGAACTTTGAGCAGAAATCAACATCTTTAGGTTTCGGCAATCGAATGTCCATTCATTTTCAATGAAATAAGTCATTACACTGGCCATCCGGTCATAGAATCTGTACAAATTCATCAATCTGTCGAACGGAAACAAATATATACTACTCATCGCTTCCAAATTTGAAACACTGATATATTTTTTGAACATAACACGGATTTCCCCCCCCCCCAATAATCTTTACTTTAGGTACACATGCAGGACATTCCGGCATGCACCAAGTCATCCGAAATTCCTTCCGATATTGTAATTAAATAGAAGATAAAAAATACAGTAGGGGGCGTCTCAAAATATATTCCGGGTAAGTAGATACCTTTTCGGTATCGCGGACCTCTTTTGTGAAGGTCTACACACCGCGGACGACCCCTGTAGCGAGAGTCAATTTCGAGAAATATCCACATCCTGCAACTCACACGTAGCTGTAATTTATTAGCCAAAACTTTTCATGTACGTTCAGATTCATACTATTGTGTATAAAATTTTCATCTCAACTCGCGATCATTTCATTACGTTGCCCTTAAAAAATGTACAAACATTACTTACATAGGCTTCTTGCCCAAGAGTAATAGCACGCAATCGATGAAACAGGCAGGACCATAATGGTTGACCACTGCGCTCATCCAGTACGTTAATCTATTGCTCCGGACTACAAGATATTGCTTCTGGTACATTTTAGGCAAAGGATTCTCTTCGCTAAGTTTATACAAACGCTCGTTGATTTCGCCCCAAGTGAAACGAAGAGCGTGACTTCCAATACAGTTCACCACCAGTGGAGACTCCACACTAAAGCAAAGAAAAAAATTTAACTTTACGTCACTGAGTGCATTTATTCGCCTATCCAACTGAGAGCTCTATCAAGTTTTGATTTTATTAGATTCGTATGAAATTTGTATTCTTAAAGTAGCAAACACTGACCTTCTAGTTCCAATGTACCATGCTGTCGTGATCAGAGTATTCACTACGACATCTGCAGGAATAAGATCGACGACGTTCTCTTTACGCAGGTATAAAACCCGAATAAATCCCTTACCTATCTAATATAGAGAAAAGGTTTTAATGTTAAAAAAAAGTCTTAATATAAAAAAAAATTTAATATAAAGTATTTAAAATTTCGATAATTATATTTACTCCAATGCTCAAGTCAACTATGCCTCCACCAGTTTCAATATAACCCTGTAAATATTAAACATGATTGCAATTAACACACTTCAAGTCCTCATAGTTAAGAGCGTTGAACTAAAAGATACAGTGCACTCTGCTTAATGTGATAACATCAGGACTCGAGGTTTCTTATAGCAATTGATAAACTGAAGTCCTGATAACATTAAAGTATTTTCCCATGTTGTGCTATCGGTTCGTTACGTTCTTTACAGAAGCGATTACATTACTAGTATGAATATCGTGATTCTGAAGGTGTCTACGCACTACTCTGTGAAATGGTGAATTCAATGACATGGGAATGACATTCCCATTGTGGCCTCTCGACTGTATTTTACTAACAAAATCCGCCATTTAACCTTTTCATCCTGGGGAGGGGCTCATCACTCGAAACAGTACTTTCCGCTTGCTGGGATAATTTTCAGCGACGAGTTTAGCCGTCATGCTAGCAGTGGATGAGATTATAATCTCGAAAAGAAACTTGAGTGAATATTTAGCAATAAAAAAATCGAAAAATGTTCTTTGGTGAATAAATTTGAAGTTCCATATGTGGTCTTTGAACGTCCTCGCGACCAGTTAACACCATGTTTGTTAGATAAGTTACTTCTAAATGTCTTTTATTTGTCTTGGTTAAAAGATAAATTAAAATAGGGGGGTCAATGCTATTTATAATAACAGTTTATGAAAAAAATGTGTTTAAAGCAAAGAATCTTACAGGCACTGCCCCTTTCCAGTTGTGAATTATGACTGATGGTCTAACGATGGCAGTCGGCAAGTCATTCGCTTCATCCGAAATAAGATGCTCGGCAATAGATTTGGTAAACGTGTAGTTATTCGGCCATGGTGGTTGACACTCGGAGGCGAGTCGCTCCAATCTTTCGTCGTCGCCAACTCTGAAATGATCCCAGTCAATTTAATGATTCAGAAAAAATTAACTTAATCTAAAGTAACAGAGTGAGACTTACTTAGCATGGTCTATGATTTGTCTCGCAGTTACTGGTAAAGTGTAGATTTTTTCTTCAATTTTGTGTTTCTGGTTACAGTTCGAATATGCTGTCGAACAGTGAACGAAAGCCTAAAATCAATCAATTCAAACATTTTTTTTTTACACATTATCCAGTGATAGCAACACGAGAATTCAAAAATCACATCTATTCAAGTAATCCGATTCAATATTTTTATCGGAATGCATTTGATTTTACACGGAGGCATTGTAGAGGATAAATATCTTGATTTTAAAAAAATGTCGAACATACTGCCAGTTTTGAAAGGCGTCTGCAGAACTTGATCACATTATCTGTCCCAATGACATTCGGCGTGACCATCTCCCTACAAGAACAGTTCAGTAATGCATACTAATTAATATGAATGCTGGAATAAAATCACGTAGGTTGTACAGAATATTACACGATAAAGAAATACAAAAAGCTAACTATTTCGTCCATGAACAAAATCATGAGATGCCACTGAATTATAAAAATATCAAACTTTGATTCATAAGTATTTTTTAGACGCGCTTCTCTGCATTAATTATTGAGGGGAAATTATTTTTACCTGAAGCTCCTAATGAAATTGATGATTGCAGCGCAATGAAACACCACGGACACATTTCTTTCTAGCTCCTGCAACACGCCCGTTTGAATACCAAGGTCGCCTTGAGCGATGTCTCCTTCCACGACGCGAATTTTCGCAACCACTTCGGCATTCGTTTTTAACAGTTTCGAGAAGACCTAAGAAAAAAAAAAAAAATCACACGTTTAAAGTTATTTTGCTATCAAATCATTAAATTCGCCATTCCCTGCTTGTCGAATCATATAATACAAATTTATACAAGATATTTTGTGGAAACATACCTAAAATTTTATAACAACGAAACATATATAATTGAGTCAAAGAATTACCTAAAAAATTTCACGATTACACTTAAATTTCACCAATCTTCTAGCTTAAAAATTCATCAAATTTATAAGTTACCTTTTTTTCCAGAATTTGAGTCTTTCTGTCTTCGGGAGAAACACTTTTTTTCTCTCGCAAGAGAATGTACACGTTTTCTATTCCCGGACAGCATCTTAAGAGGCTCTCCATAAGCACCTGTGTTGCCGAGCAAAAAAAATTATTTTTCAGTAGCTATATTTATAGATATCTGAAAATCAACGACCATGCTTCGAAATTGAAAGGGAAAAAATCGAATCGCGAATTTTCATTCTTGATTACACTTAATCACTTCATTAGAAATGCGAATTAGGGGGATTTACGAAGATTTTTTAAGCAAGACTAGAATCTCAATTTTCATACCAGTAGTCAAATTTGATTTTATTGTAATTACGAATTCACAACTGAAACATTTTGTGACACTGACCGGCGAGAGAAATTTATCCCTGTGCAAGATCATGTCATCTTTTGTCCCTGATCGTGTTCAATATTTCCAAGAGAAAACGAAGACTCATTTAAATGTTTCTTTCCCAAGATTTTTCTTAAAAATTTATATAGTATAAGTGCGAATCATAATTTAAAAAACGGGTCTGAAATTCAGCAAAGGACCAGTCAACCAGATGAACGTATATCATTATTCAGTGGCATCTTAAGTGTCAGGACGTCCGTGAATCAAAAAAAGAGGAACAGGAGGGTTTTTATGATAGGCTTTCTTACACTAACACTTGTAAGTACCATTTACATTTATAATCATACTTGCATTCTAAAGGAGGTGGATTAACATAGATTTTCCACCAATAAGATCCGACTCACGGGCTGCTAGATCGTGAACCCTGGTAACAAGCTATTTTTCGAAATATGTGCAGACACTAATTTTCCATACTTTAATGCAAACAAAAGCCCCGTTCACATGGGAAATAGAAAAGGGGGTTTAAAACCAGCTTCAAGAATTTTCACCAATGACTGCTCACCGTTTCTTTCCTTACGAAGGAATAAAGTTGTCAAGCGGGTGCTAGAAATCCCATTGCTACCGCAATATTTGCACATGTGAACGGGGCTAAAAGAAATTAATTTCAAAAGTCCCTCTATGTTAAAAATAATATATGATGCGACATTTATTACAAATTATCAGTTTCTGGGAGACATGATTAGTCAGAGTAATATTTAGTTACCATATTTTAGTTTCTTCCTACATACGCTGATCGTATTAAAATTAATTGCAAAATAGCTCGGAATAATTCGATATAATAATTCGTATAAATCATCCATCGAATAATACAAACATATTCTACAAATGATTAAGCTTGTATAAATTACAATATATAAAAATACAATGCCGCGAGCGTAAATTCCGTTCATGATGGGTATCAAAATTTCTATAGTTCATTACTGACTACAATAGACGAATGTTCTAATTAAAATCTATTCGTGATAAGTTCCACTCTGTTGAACGACGCTTCGAAGCAAACGTTCACATTTCTAGATAACACCCAATATTTGATGGTTACGTAAACTTAATAAGCCTCCATAATCAAGCAATTAGCATTTACCGTTCCAAGAAATCCAGCAGCCCCTGTGATGAAAATGGATCTGCCGTTATAGAAATCCACGATTTCAGAAGTCATTGCGTCGTCTTACTTATCAACTCGAGCAGTACGCGATGCGAATTTTCACTTGTCTCTCTACACGCGAGCTATTTTCCAGCACCATAGATGAAAAGGGTGCCTCTAGTGATGCCAAAGTCTGCAACATTTGTTCGCGGAATCACGAAAGCTATTGTCTTTGTTGATTAGCTGTTGAAAACACCTTCGCACGATTATAATCGATCGCAACTCGATAGTGAAACGATATATATATATATTTTTATTTTAAAGCAGATCATGACCATATTGAACTTGTATTCGTAAATTCAATTTGCATTGCTAATGAAACATAATCAGGTGATCACATACTCTAGAAAATTATTGATAGTCATATGTAATGCGACAGTAAGAACTCTTTTTTTTTTATATCCATCCATAAATCTCTTTCTGTTCTTAGGTAAGAAAACTACAAAGTGTGTGTGAAATGTGAAGTGATTTGTTTCGGATGACGATTTTTTATGAGGGAAGAAAATCGGGAAAATAATATATCACACAGTGATCTCTCACCTATACGTTTCTCTCAGTTTTTGCTTAAGACAATTTTCTGCACTGCTGATCAAAAACATAGCATAATGTGTGCTATTCACTTATGTCTCTTTCACTTATACATCTTTTTTCCCGGTTCTCTTGCTTCCTCAGAAAGTCCCCCCCCCCCCATGGGATAGCTCATTAATTCCTCGGCAAAATACATGAGGAAAAAAATGTCAAACACTGCCATCCGGATTTATCAATAAACTGTACGTCCCGGTCTGATTGCCCTCGTGTGCAGGTAATGACCACAAGGTGATAAAAAAGATAAATGAATGTGGTAAAATGTTTGGCTCAATAATCCGTCATGAAATGACTACCCAGTAGCCCCAAATGGGCACAACAATCCTTTCTTTCAGCAGGTATGAGTTTGAATACCTGCTGAGTGAGAGGCATGGATGTCTTGTCTGAAAGTTCGGAAATCGGATCAAAACCGTCTTGATCATGGACAGCTTAAGCGAGGGTGCAAAGGGTGCAGTGCGACATTACGCTTTAGTGTGACATCAAAAAGTTTAAAAATTTTCAATCGTAAAAATTCACATAACATCACTCTTCTCACCTTGACGACGGGCTGTTGAGAAACTTAAAAACAAACTGGACAAACAAGGAATGCGACCGTAATACCAGAAATGGGAATGTACTCTCTGTCGGAAGTGTGCATTTTGGTGCCCCCACCCAGTAATTTTTTCAGAACAGTAAAAAAATGAGAATGAAAAATTCGGCTTCTCACATAAGTAAGGAAGCCGAATTTTATTATAATGTCTCTGCAGCACCAGAAACGCCTTTGGAGTATATTTCTTAATAAAAGTCTGATCATTATACTTGCTCTTTTACAGGATAAATGTAAGTAATGATGACTCTTGTGAAACAGAGCTGTAATGTGGATTATGCTATCTAGCATAACTCAGAATGATGAAATAATCCTGGGGAAAAGAGCGAAACAATTTCTTTAAAAGCGGGAAGTACGGCCATGCACATTCTGCTCAGTAAACAATGGTGTGCGGCTTTGTATTAAAATAAAACAGGTTAACCGCAGGGTTTTCTAACATAAAGCACTGTCAGCCTCCTGTAAAAGTCATCTTAAGGGGTAGCACATGAGTGTTTGTAACTCTGCAACAAGTAAGCTCGAGCCACCCCTGGTCTTGGTCTGATAAACCCTCACAGTACAGAACAAATGATATGATACACGGCCCAGGCAATTTAAGGCACAATAATTGATATAAGTTATAACTCGTGTGAACTTAACAGCATATTTATGAAATCCGGAAAATATTCTATAACAATTTTAAGTAAAAACTTTTACTTTACTCGTTACAATATTAAGGATTTGATGAGTGATTACTTAGTGTGCATGAATCACACATAAAATTAGGTAAATGAATAATCTTAAATACTCGTCTTGTAATTGTTTTCTTTTATACGTGAATTCTGTGAGACATCCTGGTGAATATCACAGGATTTTGACGAAACGTTTTAGTCGAAGAGCAATGAAAAAAAAGGCATTTGGAAATCATTGAATCCATCAAAAATAAATAAAAAAATACGTGTCGAAACATTTTCACGAAAAATTTCTATTCTCACATTTTAATCACATGTCAAAAAGTTGATTGACTTCTAAAACAGTTTTATACGATTTCTTTGTAAATTTTTTTATTAAAAACTTGGAGGGGGGGGGAAAGTCAGTTGATTTGTATGAAGGATTCGAAAAATATCCTGAATGGCAATCGAAGGAAATCAGAAAAGAAATAAATAATCAAGTACGTCCTTGATCCTTTTTTGACCTTTTTATCTCGAAGTTTCGTTGATATAAATCATTTTCTGGATTGAAAAATAATTTTTTCTTACAACTGCATGTAAATCTTAATAATAACGTCAAAAAATCGAAGAAGTAAAATGTTCAATGAAAAGTAATGAAAACATAAATATATTTATTTTCATTTTTTTTACACTGAAAATCATATTTTAACATATCCATTTACATAATATGAACGGATTGGTAATTATATACTACTTTGATGTAACACATGTATCTGAATTAATTATTAGTCTCTTAGAAGAACAGGTTCAGCTTAGTATTCGACCCCATAATTTGCTACTGGAAAAAAAACTAAAACCAAAAGAAGAATGAACAAGATAACTGTCATCCATTTTAGGAATGTTGTGAGCATGTATCTCCTGGAAATATAAATAAGAGTATCAAACAACCATTTACTTCAAAAGAGCAAAAAAAAAATAGAATAGGCAGTGTCAGACACTGCCGCGGTTATTTTCGTGAAAGTGTCAATCTTTTATAACAAATTGAAATTAAATTTTTCGTTGTATAAAATGCTGGGATGGGGATCATAAGAACAAAATTTTACATAAGTGAGGGTTCAGTATCCGTATCAAAATAAAATAAAGATCAAGCTGAAGCTGGCTCCTCGGCTACTAAAGAGGGGAAAATGGTCGAGAAATGAAATTTTTATTTTCCCCACGAGCTTCTCGGTGCTCGCTATGGCCCCACAACCTGAACCCAGGCTCCCTAGACTGAGATCTTTGGTGGACCTCCTCTATACTTAATTTGTAGTGTAAAAAAAGGTGATGGTTATAATGAAAGCTCCCGATTCCCGAATATGCCTCCCAAAAGCTGATAGAGTTTCAATCTCGTGGCTACACATTTTAAGGCTATTTTAAGAGCATTATGGGCATCCCGGTCAAGTGTTGTTCAGGTGCCTCTTTGTGGTTGAAATTCACACAGCCTACCAGTTTACATACTTTCTCTTGAAAATCATACTGCCGGATCTCATATAATCAGGAGACCCACCTCTGCATCCCCCCCCCCCCCGAGTAAGCCCACGCGTGAAAAAAAGTACTGTGTGACCGCGCCTATCACTCCGCAAAACACTAAGCCTCGGAAAAGCGGCGTTCTCCCAAAATCATTATACTGCTTTTCCGAGGATTAGTTCGTCCTGGACTGGAGTAGGCCGTGAGGGTTTGAAGATCATACCTCCACAGAAACATAGACTTAGTTGAGGAGGTGCAAAGAAGTACTACTCATGCTCTTGTTGGCACATAAGTCTTGAGCTATAAGGAAAGACTTGAGTTCATGTACCGCATGTACCGATTCGTTGGGGGTTCCACGGGGGGAGGGGTTGTGTGGGCGGGGTGCATGTGTGGTGTAGCAGTAGTGGGTAGGGCCTCCAAAAAATGGTTCAGGGATCCATGATGTTCTTAAGTCAGCTACCTCGTTGGGCAATTTGCCTGTTGTGGCGTTGTATTTGTATTTGTATTCTTGACTATGTTTGCACTGGAAGAAAGCAGGTGTCGGGTCATATGCATAGGCGGAGATAGACCTGGAACTCTGGGGGGCACGGTCATTATTTCTGGGGGGGGGACGATGATGATGATGTCAATTCATACATGCATATATACATTAGATCAGTCAACTTTACCTTTGACGCTGGGGGGGGGCAACGCCCCCCACGCCCCCCCCCCGTATCTCCGCCCATGGTCATATGATCGAAGTGATTAAAATTTCAACAGGATGGATAGAATGGACCCATGAGCTATTGATACACCATCAATCAACTGTTTCGACAAGGGGACACCAGTATCGTTTAGGGGATAATTCCAGGTTGTGCTGTCGAACGGAGTTTTTCCCGTAATAAGATTGTCAATAAATGGAATAATTTCTCCTCGGGGGTCGTGTATTATAACACAGCTGGCTCGTTTAAAAAGAAGTACGATAAACATAGTGAGATAAATCGAATTTCTATACAGAAAACCATAATCTATTTTATGGACAGTGTATTATATAGTATTAATTATGTTTTTATTCTTTCGTGATACGTATATGCTTTTACATTGGGCTGCTTTATAGACATCCATACTTTTATGTGCATCTTTTTTCAGCCACCTCGTCGGGAATTTCGTCTGTTGTGGCCTTTGTGTTCGTATGTCTTTTGCATTTCTACCGCGTTGAAATGATGCTCATAACCTAACTATATCTACCTAATAATAATATAACCTAATAATATCTACTTATTCAAAGTATTTCTCACCATCTGTTCCGCGGAATCCCCCCGGGGGGGGGGGGGTAACTTCCATTGCGTATGTATTAATTTTCTTTATATTGTATACTTTTATTCAGTGCTGTAAAATTGTAATTTATTACTTCAAAATTTTTATGTTACGTTAATTATTTTAAAAAATTTACGTTTTTGATCGGCTTTCCGAGACACCAGAAAGGTTGGAAAAACCACTGATCTAGGGCAATACATCTTCGAATGCAGAAGCAAGTTTACGGTTTTGAGAGCCAGTAAGCTATACCAATTTTGGCATCCTTCTCCCATTCTATTCTTTTTTGTTTTGACCACTTATTAAATTTGCCGCTCCTCAGAAATTGCCGAAAGGGCTTTTTTTTTCCAACTGAGCACAACTCAGGTCTATCGCCATAGGCAATTTACTACCTAGCGAGTTGTGCCGGAATTGTAAGGGTGTGTACCTAACAGTCTGAGTGCGTATCTGGTGTTGTGTATGATTTTTCAGTGTTGCCATCTATATCTCAGAAGTGAAGTGAGTGATGTGTAGTGACTGATATTTGTACTGTTTGAATGGAGGGTCGGTCACATTCTGACAGCAAATATATTGGCTTCGGAGATCAAAATATAACTCTTTTCCTTGATGCCTGATGTTATATCAAGCACAATTTTCTTTAAATCATCTTTTAACGTCACGCTCACATTCGTTTGATATGTCTGATGAGTAAATAACTTATATCGTAAGCAACTTTTATCGAAGTACCTATTGGCTACAGCCATGCGTTCTTTTTGAGATCTTTTGTCAATGGCCCAATCGTAGAAAGGTCCTCCAGTGGTTACAGACGATGAAAACTCTTTTAATTCAATTTTATCCATGTTCATAGGAAACATCTAGAGAGAGAAAAGAAGAAATATTCTACTTTCATGTTTAAAAATCTTGCTGTTTTTTCATAATTTTTTTCATAGTGACTGACATGAATAGAAAGCCGGAAAAACCATTAAAAAACATATTTCGAATTGTACTACTTATATATAAGGCCGCACAGAGCTTTAAAATTCGCATATAAAATAAATATATTGAAGTGATATTACTTTCCAAATATATAACTACATGTACATTCTTTGTGATTCAAGCTTTAGTTAGAAAAAAAATTCTCGTTACAGACTTCAAGGTAAAAGAAAAGAAAAAAATGAAAGAAATAATATGCAAATAAAATGTTTTAATATAATGTAATTACTATAAACATTATATTAATTACTATATGTTAATTAATACAATGTTTTGTTGATTGCATTTTTAATCGGGTTGCTGTATTTTTGATGACATCCATATTTTTATGGGCATCTTTTTCTCAGCCACCTCGTTGGGCATTTTGCCTGCTGTGGCGTTGTATTTGTATTTGTATTAAAGTGCGTTCGGTAAGAACTTGGAGTAAAATCGTGAAAAATCAAGAAATATAGGTACAGCACAAAGAAATTTTTTTTTCTTCAAAATATCTTCCCTCAGATGATGTGGTTCAATCGACTTTTCAAAGCAAGCAGAGAAGGCTTTTCTAAAAGTTGTCTCAGTGAACCCTAAACAGCTGAAATAACATAACTAACAATTGCTGTTTTTCATAATTTTTTTTCATAGTTACTGACATGAATAGAAAGCCGGAAAAACCAGGGACTGGTCCTTCAACGATGGAAACAGCCAGAAATCGTATGGTGCAATATTCCGACGGTAAGGCTGGTCGTCCACTGGCAGCGACTTGAAGCGATAAACAAGTCTTGAGCAGTTGTCCGTATTCGCAAGGCTGATACTAGTGCACAGAAAGTACGAGAACTTCGCCCATTAGCAGCGATCTTTAGCTAGTTGTTTTCGGCTAACAGCAGACAAGTAAAATTTCCGATTCCTATGGGATTACACGGCTCTTGCCGTATCTGAGCAGGTGCAGTACGATTGTTTACTTTTTTCCGTGACATTCACTCCGGTTTTTTTTTTCTTCCTCTCCTCGGTCTCTCTCTCTCTCTCCTTTCCCCTTCCCCGCGTAAACATGGAAGCTGAAATTTGATAATTGCTGTTCATGGGTTGTGCTGGTAAATAGTCATCGATTAAATATAATTATTCATTTCTTTACAACAAGAACATCTTCGAGTTTGTGTCAGATATCTCATTAATTATGGACTTGAAGGAATCAATTGATAATTTTTTTCAAAAATTTTAGTTTTTTAATATTTCCTCAAAATTATTTAACGAATACATTCGTCAGCATGGAGAGCAGTCGCGAGCTGAGTAGCGTGTAAAGGTCGCTTTCAATTGACGACGTCAGACGTCCCTTGTCGTTGGACTTGATGTCGGCTGTTCTAGCTCGCGTAGCTTGCCGCATGTTGCCGTATCATATGAGAGAATTCTTTGAAAAAGTTTTTCTGTATATACAGGGTGATTCAGAAAGATGGGGCCAAACTTTAAGAAGTGGTAGCACACACAAAAACAAAAAAAATATAAATAAATAAATAAAGATGAAGAAATAATAATATTTTATTTATTTTTATTTATTTTATCTCTTATTTATTTATTTTGTTTTTGTGTGCTACCACTTCTCAAAGTTTTCCCCATCTTTTCTGAATCACCCTGTATATGCCTACTACTACTAAACCAGACACATGCACTTCGTCCATATTCCTCTCCGGAACTTCTAAAGAATTGGTACATGGTTGAATGGGTGTGTACGTATAGTGAACCTTCCATGAAGTTTGTTTCTGTGTGATGCTTCGTTTGTATGGTGTGCTGTCATCTGCAATCAAATTTTTTTTAAACCATGAGTTTTTTCCCAACTCATAGCAAGTGAAGTGTAATGAATGAATAATTGTAACGTTGTAGGCTTGTTGCTCTCTGCGGCAAGACTTTTTAACGGGGAGATCGGCTCGCATTCGCGCCTGAAAGCAGGCCCGTCATTTGGGGGGGGGGGGATCAGGGGGGGTCTTGCCCCCCCCCCCGGCTTTTGACTAAAAATGGTATATATATATATATATACATACATAGAGTATTATGTTCTTTGCCCCCCCCCCCCGAAAGAGTTGAAATGACGTCCCTACCTGGAAGTTCGATACCGCAGTAAACCAACTTCAGCCGACCACCACTGCGGCACCCTGTATATACCCTACAGTTCATGACTTTTTCTTTTTAATGATTTTTCCTCTAAATTCTTATGGAACGCACCTTGTAATATAGTCATAAAATGGTCATTGAAAATACCGGAACTATTCTTTTTACAAAGGATGCATAATTTTAAGTTTGGGAACATCGTATTTTTCTGGATTCGTAATAAAACTATCGTGAAATACTTATACGTATCTTCCATCAAACTGCCATGAGTAAAAAAAAATTTCATCACCTCAGAATCTTTAGGACTCTGCAAAGACATCAGCATCTTCAAGTTGTCGCTCTGATATTTCCACTCGTTTTCGACGAAATAACGCAGATGGACCATAAGCCTGTCATAAAATCTGTACATTCTGGTAAGTCTGCGTGCAATATAAAATCGTTAGAATATTAGGCACATTTCTTGTTTGAACGCGATACTGCAATCAGAAGACGAACAGAAAACCGAATAGAAATACGGATCAAAACACACTCACATCGGCTTCTTCCCTAGGAGTCGCAGTATGGCGTCTATGCATATCGCCGGAGCATAATGATTGATCGCAGCGCTAGCCCAATAAGTGATTTTGTGCTGGCGCAGTACCAAGTACGGCTTTTGGTAAGTCCTGGGAAGAGGGTATTCCTTACTCAATTCGTATAGCAGAGTTATGATATCGCCCCAAGTCGTTCGAAAGAATTCTCTCCCGACACAATTCACCACTAAATGCGATTCTGGTCTGCAATGAGAGAATGAATAGAAGTCATAATTATCCATTTTTTCGTACTGCGAAAAATGCATGCAAAGTAACCGAAAAGTAAATTATTTAGTGAAGGGGGGAGGGGTTCAAAATCCCCCCACCTCCAAAAAAAACCTATTCGATACGATCCTGGACTAAATCTTGACCAAATAACTCCACAAATTGACGAATACTTAACTCAATTGCGTGTGCAATACTTCCAATGGTTTCACATTTTCAGTTCACATTGTGTTGTACGTTATATTCTTAGCATTGTACCTGTTATGCATTATATTTTTGGCATTGTGTTATACATTATATATCTCGAATAGTATTATATGATACAATTTTGGCATCTTGCGCGCTAAATCATTAACAGGAAAAATAAACCAACTTCCGTAGAGATAAGGTTACTATAAAGTTTCACGATGGTGAAAGAGAGAGAGGAAAGAAAACAGATCTTGTTTGAATTTATTCCACTGGTGTTGGGACGTAATATTATGCGCATGATCGTAAAGGGATTAAAAACACTTACTTCTTTGTACCAAGGTACCAAGAAGCTGTAATCATCGCATTTGCGACGACATCAACGGGAACTATATCGATAATATTGTCTGGATAGCAGTAGATCACTCGAATGAAACCTTTGCCAACCTGCAATAGATAAAATAATGCACACAACAATGTGTAAGCAATCATTTTAACGGCCAATGGGGAACACACACATTGGTTTTATTAATTAGGAAAAAGAAAATTCGTTCATGAAAGAGTACTTTATTTGTTTTCCTGAAGGTGCTAGAGAGAGATTTAAAATTTAATTTCCAAATAAAGAAACTCATTCATTTCAGCACTTGGCCTATGTCATAAATTTAATTTTTTTTAAATTCACTTATTTTTAAAGAAGAATAAAAATAAATTTTTTGTTTTTGATTTTCATGTTGTTTCTATGAACATGGGCAAGAGTCCATAAAAACATGAAAGAAATATTTATTCTTTGTTTTTCCATGAATGTTTTGGTTGATATCTCTAAATAGAAAGTTTACTTTCTCTACCTGCCCTTAAAGTTTGTACCTCTAATTTTGGGACACCCATTATACAACAGTATTGACACTGAAGAAGATAAATGAAGACACTTACCCCTATACATATGTCGATGAATCCCGATCCTTCTTCCACGTATCCCTGCCAGATGATAAACAAATTACGTATGTATTTTATGATTAAAAGTTACGTGAGACATTACCGAAAGGACACCAAGAAATAAATAAATGAATTAATAAATATAAGCACACACACACATACACTCACACGCATACATACACAAACCTCAATAAAATCTTAATAAAATTTTAAACTCGATTTTAAACCTCAATAAAATAACCTAATTTTTACCTAAAAAAAGAAAGTTATGCTAAAGTTGTGGAAAATGCGTTTATACCGGAAGCGATCCTTTCCACGAATGGATGACAGTCGACGGTCGCACAATTGAAACGGGTAAGTCGTTCGCTTCTTTCGCAATTAATTCCTCAGCTAAAGCTTTGGTAAAACTGTACGTATTCGGCCAAGATGGACCAGAATGTTGGGCCAGTTCTTCTAAAGCTTCATCGTCACAACGCCTTTGCGAAAAGAAAAAAAATTCTCATGGACAAAAGTTTACGACAGCGGTCTCAGAAAATTAAGAGATTAGAATTTTGAAAGATAAAAAAATCACATTTTTTTTTCTCTTACCGAGTTGCATCAATGAATTTCCTCGGAGAAACCATCATACCATAAATTTTCTCTTCGATGTATCCTTTCCGGTTACAATTCGAATAAGACGTTGAGCAATGGACGAATGCCTGCACGATAACGCTTTTTTAATTGATTTACATCACAGTGAGAATAAATGTGTTGAGTAAATAAATAAAATTATGTACGTCTTATGTTCAAACCCGGTTCATTGAATATTGTGGGGCACGGTAGTCCAGGTCAATAAGATACTCGCCCAAAGTACCAATCAAAGAATCAATATCTTTATTCAACTGCATTGATGTCATGGTATTTTATCATGTGCGCAAGCGGTTTTCAATGCATTTTTTTTTTTGAAAATTTCCAAAACATTAAGTATCATAGATATGTAAAACTTTATACTAGCACAATAACACATACAATCAAAACTATGTGTAAAATATTTGAAGTAAATCAATGGTTAAATAGTATTTCTAATGTTATTTATATTAATAGCAAAGTTTTTCACCATGTTTAAGAGTGTGAGACCTCCTTAAGGGGCCATTCAAGTATGACATAAGCAGATTTTCAGCCATTTTTGACTCCCTCCCCCCTTGTCAGCAAAATTTCGTCAGCAGTTTAGAATATTTCATATCTTCAAAAAGGGTGGTTGATGACGTAAGCAACCTTCAAAGATCCCTTCCTTCCCCTTTGTCATCAAAAGTCAGCAAATCCGTACCCCCCCCCCCCCGATGCTGACATAATACTTGAATGACACCTTCGTGCATATCCTTAATTACGCTTTATGAGGGCGTTTAGCTATGCTATACTATTACCACACCGTACATGCACTTCATGAACATTCCTCTAGAGAACTTCTAATGACCTGGTGCACGCCGGAAAGTGCCGTGTATATGTTGTATGCCTAACGTAAAGATGATTGTTTTGGGGCATACCTGTTGTGTGTTTGATAAGTACTGCCACCCAACTTCAAAATTCAGGAGCAACAACTCCGCAGGTTACTTTATCTGTGCGTATTATGCGTGAATTTTAAATGTTGATCTAATTACTCTCTTTAAAGAGGCATTTTTGAACGGAAGACCGGCTCAACATTCGTGCTTCGAAGTTGGAAAACCTACTTCAGCCGACCACCTCTGCGTCGCTTGCGGTGTTGAACCCGGGTCTGTTCAAACAGGGGCGCAAATAGGGGAGAGAAGAGGGGGGTCTGGTACCTATGGAGCTGAGTTTATTCTTTTCCATTCAAAATTACGTGTAGGAGGACGCCAAAATGAATACTCGCCTAGGGTGACTGAATAAATTGACGTTTCTAGTAGTGACCCCGTGTTCAAATACAATAACAACACAATATAAAAAGTTTTTGAATCGTGTTTGAATAACTAGCACCCGGTAACCAAAAAAGCCAAATTTTCTAGGTTGAAGAAATGCTTCTTTATCAGTTTTAGAAATGGATGTTTTGCCGGTTGTTTAAGTCACATTAAGCAATTGTTTTTCTCGCATTTTTTTTTACTTTTGAATTTTATAGGGTGTTACGTACAAAATGCTGGGAAGCAAAATTCATCAGTAACCCATAGAAAACCCAGATTTCTAGCCTTATAGTTTACACGTGCCCATTAACTGCATTTAATTTATTCTTTCTAAAATTTATTCAGAAAGAAGACTAATGACTTAAATGACATTCACAAGACCAACCATAAGATTAAGACGGACTAAGATTGTCTCAGCACCGTTAATGCAAATTTGACGAGAGGCTATAATAATATTATGATTAGTTTATGGCATTTTATCCTTGTTCCAGGTGAGTAAGAAAGTTCAAGGACTGCGTTTCGCCAGACAAATGTCGAACTTCACTGTTCATTCAGCATTTTGTCCTTGATGATCCCAAAAATAATTAAGAGACATCGCGTAATGCATCACATTTTGATTCGTCTGGTTTTTTTTTCTTTGGAATTTCTTTTTGTATTTTCGGACCTGTCTTTATTTTGATACATCAACCTTTTCGTTCGAATGAGTATATTTTTCTTCTGACACATAAAAATTTAATGCAACCTCTCCCCCCCCCCATTCAGAATGATTGATATTACAACCGGAAAAACTTAGAATAGGAATCACTGTAGAATAGGGAAAGATAACTTCTTTTCTTCATTGATAATCAACATAAATTGTTCATAATCGAGACAACCTCAGCACGAGTTCATGTTATCAAATGAAGTATTATTGAATCTCATATGCATCCTATTTATCTGAAGATCACAAACATGCTTACTTTTAATTTTGGAAGTTTTCTGCACAGCTTTATGACGTTTTCTGTACCGATGACATTCGGAAAGACAATGTCCCTAAGTAAAAATTAAACTTAGGGTTACGAGAGAGAGAGAGAGATAGAGATCACGTTTCTTTTCATAATACTTTATATGATAATGAAAGTTCATATCAGAGATTGATGCTGTGATCAAATATAGATTTAAATTTGATAGTAAAAAAGTAAAATAAATATTGTGGAAGAGGAAAAAACTGCATGTAAAGTATTGGTGGTAGAAAACAAAAAGCAAAATCGTTTATCACGTAACATTTTAAAATTATATGTTCTCAATTCACAAGTGATACTGTAATATTTATATACATGAAATCCGCATGCGTGCATATATATCAGAGAGAAGAAGTGCTCAGCTCCGGGGTTCTCAAACTTTTTTCACCCGCGGGGTCATTTTCCCTAATCAACGCTTATTCCATTATTCCATGGCAGTTTACAAAGAATAGTTTCAAAGAACCTTTGTCAGGGCTACCGTTCCGTGGCACTCCTGAAAAAGGTTAGTGACACACACTTTGAGAACCCCTAGCTTAGCTAATATGGATGTGTTTGAAAATTCTTTACAACTCAAAAAATTAGTTTTACTTCTGTAATGGAGGTATTTCTGTATTAAAGGAACACCACTCATTAATTAGGTTGGAAACTATTTTTTTTTTCCTCTCTATGATTTTACCTTAATTTTTTCAGAAAGCTCACGACAGCTGCACAATGAAAAACCACAGAGACATTTTGCTGCATCTTCATTAACTGCTCGCTCGAGATGTTCAGGCCATTTTGAGTGACGTCACCTTCCACGATGCGAATCTTGTCAAATACGCCCTCGTTAAGTTTTCTCAGTTGCGTAAAAATCTATGAATGTCAATTAATTTTCTATAAGTACATTACATTGTGAAGTATCAAAAGGGAAATGAAAATCGAACGTCGTAACAAAATGCATGTAGATGCTTAAATAAATGCATGAAACAAATGTAGATGCATTTTTAAATGTATCTCTTAAATGTATTTCTTTATAAAGAGAAATTATTTTTTTTCCAGTCCAGAAAAATATATGCAACTTGCACAAGTTTCCTCACTAAATTTATGAACTTGACTGCTTATTTTTACTTGAAAACAGTAGCGATACAAAAATTAGAATTCACAGAAAAAATAGTAGTAGAAACCTTCTTTTGAAGTATATGCTGCTTCCTTTCTTCTGTAGATGATCCTTTCTTTTCTCGCAAGAGAATGTAGATTTCGATCACACCAGGGCAACATCGTAGCAGAGTCTCCAAAAGTACCTAATTGGACAAAAAATCGAAATCAGCGAAGAATTATCCCGATTGCGTTATAAGAAACTAAATTGTGGCATCATTTCTAAGCGACGCATCCAAATTTGTAGATCGATTAAAATTCTATGAGAGTGACAATTTCACTTACAGAAAAACTAAATATTCCGTTCTATTGCTTTACGATTAAAGATTCAGCTATTGCAAAAGTAGGTTATAATTTTATGCACAACACACTTTTTTTCTTCCGAATTTTTTTTTTAAATACGGTAAAAGTATAAGAAGATATCACATCCCTACGGCGAAAATTGTCGCTACGGACTTATTAAACGTTAAAAGCGAATTTTGGATGGACCATGAGTTACTAATACCCCGTCAATGGACGGCTTTGACAAGGGGACACCAGTATCGACTGATAAAAAACAATACCAGTGTGTGATGTCCCAGGGAATTTTTCTCCAATACGGTTGTGAATAAATGGAATACACTGGAACTCCCTAATCCAAACTAATTGAGACCGGAACCAGTTCGGATTAGCGAAAAGTTCAGATTACCGGGATTTGTCTTTTAACCACGGTTTTTTTAAATTGTAATAATAGTGAGTATCCGTATGAATGCTATAAGAGTTCCAACTAGATTCTGTTCAATAATGACCGAAAAAATTGCGGAGAAATAAAAGTATTTTTTTTTTTACCTTCCAGTGTTGCGTCTCTGTTTCAGCCAATGGACCAAGGGGTGTTACAAAACATCAAAACAGATGTACAAAAAAAATTTGCTTCAATATTCTCATTTATTCCCTTTCCATTCTCCAAAAAATGATAAATAAAATTTCCGTGAAAAATGTAATTTACTGGCCCGCAGAGGCATGGGAAAACGTGACGGAAACCTTGCTAAAGAAAACCTGGAAACATTATAGCCCAGACTAGCTTTCGACGATAATCAAGAAACAACAAAGGAGTCCGACGAAATCCTCCAGCTTTTACGGCCATAAAGTTTTCACGGATGCAGAAATCGTCTCCGAAATTGCAACTGCCAATGACTCATCGTCAAACGATGGCTTAGATCAGTAGTTCTTAACCCTTTCAGCGGCAATCCCAAGATATCTCGTCAAACTATTACATTTTATCATAATGGAATGGTTAGTTTTTTATTGCTCTTTTTTTCCCAAGTTTCTGTATTGTTTTTATTGCCTTATTGGGTTGCTGCATCTTAGATGTATTTGAGATATATTTGACATCCATATTTTTTATGGACATTTTTGTTCAGCCACCTCGTTGGGCATTTTGCCTGTTGTGGCATTTGTATTTGTATTTGCTCTATCAGTTTATAAATTTTAGAAACATCTTGATATATAAAATACCTGCTATGTAATAATCTTTTTGTTCATTTTGTTTCACCATCCCAGTGGTGAAACTAATTTTTGGTCTCACAGCAGTTGATTCCCTAATAGTACAGTCAAAACTGTCTAAGACGGACACTGTATGAGACGGAAACCTGTCTTAAACGGAGCAAATATATTTATAGTCTTGTGAATAATTAATGGTTTTTTTTTTTTCAATCATAAGAAACCTCTTTAAGATGGAAACTGCCTAACGCGGAAATGGAAGGCATATTTAGTCTGTTTGTAGAGACAAAAACCTGCTAAAACGGAAAGAGTTTTTGTCCTTTGGATGAGAGGAAAGTTAAGTCGTTCTGATTTCCCCTTTTGTTAGGCGAACTCCTTCACTTCTTGGAAAAAAGAGGAATGCTTATTATCTGAACTGGTTCTGAGAGTCGGGCTTGAGAGGAAGCGGATTTACTGTAAAAATTTAGTGGAAGCTTGTTTAGCATTTCATTCATGATGAAAATGGTGACTTCTGTTAGAAAACACTCCCTTGAAAAAAGTTTGATCATTTCGGGAGAGTGAAGCACGCGAGGAAGATTGAATTATTGCTCACAAATTCGTAATACTGCAGAAATTTTCATTCAGTGTAGAGATGGCCACCAGCAACAAGAAACGAGTATTGAATTTGAACACAAAAATGAAGTTCGTAGAGGCGTAAAAAAGCAAAACTTTTAAGTGTTACAGATACGTAGCATCATTCTTTCACAAACGTTATTAGTTGTTGATCTCACTATCACACTTTTTTTAAACGATGTGCAATTTCTCAATTTTTATTTTACAGTGAAACATTGCTACAATGATACTCTATAATGATATTTTTACAAGATTTTTGAAACCGATATAACGATATTTTTTATATTTTGCTCAAAATCGTTTTGAATGTAGTTTTAACTTCGTCACTTGTTTTGCTTCTTATGGGAGCATCTCATAACATCAACATTTGCACTAAAAAATCATCGAAAGCTAAAGCAAGTTATCGGTGTTTGTACTTTCTGTGTAAGACGCAAAAGCGCAATGCAGTAAACTTCTTTCCAGGGACAATGCATCCCAGTGAATTTTTATAATAAATTAATCAATTAAAAATTTTTTGCGGCAATTAAATACATAAAAGTGCATTTTCTGGCGGCATTAGCAGTGTAGATATACAAAGATGGGAACAACAGCATAAATTTGATCAACGTAAGGATAATTTTGCCTCTCGATATAACGATAATCCCTCTACAACAATATTTTTTTTGGTCCGCAGAATATCGTCGTGTCGAGGTTTCACTGTGTTAAAAAAAAGTTTCATTTTTGACAAAAGTAAGTGTTCATTCTATTGCTATTCAGGAGAACGTTTTATATTGAAGTTATATTATATTTTTATATTTTATATTGAAGCTTATGCGCAACTATTGGCGCATTAAATATGAAATTTCAAATGCATAGTTATCTGAAACAGCAAAAAATGAAAAAAATTCAAAATAGTAATATGCATGTCTCTGTTTATTAATACAAATACAAATACAACGCCACAACAGGCAAACTGCCCAACGAGGTGGCTGACTTAAGAACATCATGGATCCCCGAGCCCCTACCTACTACTGCTACACCACACATGCAATCCAAATTACGTAGGCCAAATTTATCGAGAAGGGTGTATCACAGTGGTTGGTGACTCCTCCACTCTTTTTCTCATGACTACTACTACTAAATCAAACATGCACCTCGTCCATATTCCTCTGTGGAACTTCTAACGAATATAAACATAATTCTAACATATTGGAATGTGTGTACGTATAGTGAACCGTCTGTGAAGTTTGTTTCTGTGTAATGCTTGTTATGTGAAGTGCTGCCATCTGCAATCAAGTTTTTTAAACTACGAGTTTTTTCGCAACGGCAGAAACGTCCAAACTGATATAATTCTCTTGGATTTCTCTAAAGCTTTTGACGCCCCAGATCGCCCCAGATTCTGAAGGGGACGGACGTGTTCTTGCTCGCTCCAACTAGGGAGCCATTTCTTTTTTCGTTACAGGTCCCGACATGGCTAGGACTAAAAGAAAGCCGAGGCAAGCCGCAACCAAGCCAGCGCCTGCTACCGGGAAGAAACACCATTGCCTGCTGCATCACGAATCTTTTGATAAGCATTCAATTGCATGGCGAAAATTCTTCACGGAAGTGGACTGTACTCGGCGCGACTACAAACTTCGCTCCAGAGAGGAGACAGCGAATGACCCCCATCTCCAGAGCCAAGCCGTGAGTCTTCTCATAGACCTCTCGATGGACATCAACTCCAGGATCACCACCGAGATCCGATGTGAATTAGAGCGACAATTCTTGGAAATTGTTAATACTCATCGAACCTCCACCTATGAGAGTGACGTCGTGGTCAGGCTAAAGGATCTCGAGGGAACTTCATGTCTCCTCTACGAAGACGAACAAATCCGTCCGAGGTCACTTCTTCTACTTTCAGATCTCAATGTCCGGGTGCTAATACATTAACACCCGAGGTAATCGCTGCTAACGAAACGACACCTCTCCCGGATGCTGAATCTTCCACTCAACCCTTGGAGCTACGAGACAAGCTCGTCCCGTATGCTTCACCTGAAGGACGTATGGCATCTACCCCACCAGATAAAGATCCAACGATTCCGACTCAGGACACGCCCTGTCAACCCGAGATCCCCGACTCGTCCCTTATTGGTCCAACGGCCCCCGACAGCCAATCAGAGCAAGGCACCGAGGCCTGGACAATCATGATCGACAGCAAGGGAAATTGGTTCGGCATAGACGTTCATCTATCCAGAATTTGTGCCGACCATTTCTCTGCGACCATAATAGATGGTCAGATCAAAGTTTCTTTCCAGGCAAAAATAGACTTTCTGGCGGCAAAAGACTGGCTACATAATGAAGGGCTCACGCCTAAGCCAAAGGAAAAACGCTCCAACTTTTTCTCAGTGCTTCTCAGAGGTCTCGAGAAAACCGCCAAAGCTACCGATATAAAGACGGCCCTCGAAACCCTAGGTTTCACGATAAGAAAAGCTGAACTCTTTCGCAAGGCAAACCCAATCAAGCCGGGTGTTTGGAGAGTCACGCTCCCCAAAACAGAAGAGAACAGAAAAATTCTACAACTGAAGAAAATTCGCCATCTAGACATTTCTGTGGAGCGATACATCCGGAATTTCCACTCCTTCCAGTGCCGCCGGTGCCTCGGATTCTCGCATTTTGCGGCAGCCTGCACACTTCCATATAGATGTGTCAAGTGCACGGCCTCCCACGAGCCGGGAAGATGCTGCAAGGTGCCGGGATCCGATCCACCGGAGTGCGCCCTGTGCTCCGGACCGCACCCAGCCAATTTCAAAAAATGTCCCGTCTTTCTTGAAATTGCGTGTCAAAAAAAAAAGAGATAACCAAGGCTCAAGGAGGAAAAACCATCATTCCCTCCCTTTCTTTTTCCAGGAGCAACCGGCATTCTTCCAATTCTGTGCTCCCGGCGAAAGTCCTGGCCAAATTTGAACTCTATTTGAAGGACAAAACGACATCTCCGCCAACGGCCATTACCAGGGGACCCCCTGGCCTTAGGTCAACGGGGCCGCCTGCGTCCAGTCCTCCGACAGCAGACTCCAGTCGAACCGTCTCACCAGCCCGCCCGAGAAGAGAGTCGAGATCGCTTGAAAAAGTAATAGATGACTTTACCTCCATCGTTGGCAACATGGCCGCCGACAACATTATGGATGGACTTGCGCTTGACGAACTTCGATCGTTTTTCCAGCAAGCGGAGCGGCTGAAAAAAAGATGGATGCTGGAGATAACTTAGGCCTATTCTGAGTTATCTACCTTCCTTTATTTTCCTGGTATCCTCTTTCCAAAAAAAAAAAAAAAATCCAAAAATCTCTTCAAAAAAACTTAATAATCTCAAAAAAAAAAAAAAATATTAGCTTTTCCATTTTTAACTAACATCTTTTTTATTTTTCTAACAATTTTCCCTATCGTCTAGGAACTTTGCCTTCCAATATTTTATCTTTTCAGATCCTGGATAGCAGAGAGGTCCAGCCAATCCCAGGGCTCGAACGCAGCGGTCCAATCACCGAGGTCCAGTCTCTCCGACTCTCTTCCACAGCTATACTTCTTCACTAAAACGACTAACCTTTTGGGGTTGTGACGGCATTATTCAACTCCGGAATTAATTTTATTAATTCCGAGATACAGATCCACTCTTCCAAATTCATCTCAGCGCATATTCCTGTCGCATTGTCTTCTAAAGTTTCTCCCCCAGCACTATTGTGCACCACTGCAAAAAATTACGAAAATTTAAACTTCATTAGCGGATTCGACCTAATTTTGACCATGGCCCTTGGGTCAAGAAATTTATTTCTTGGCCCATTGACACTTAGCTGCCAGGCCTTTCGTAAGCCGCTGTAATAGCCCTGAGGGCAGGACTCGGCGTGAAAATCCTTGCATTCCGCATAAAGCTTTTGACAGGGTGCCCCACAATAAACTTCTACTTAAACTCCAAAACTTTGGCCTATAGCAGTAGGCCGATTTCAACTGCTTAAATGGGTGGAAGCCTTCCTTACCAACCTCAGTCAGTTTGTCTCCTTCAAGGGCCAAAACTCCCCATTTCTCCAAGTTAAGTCTGGCACATGCCAGGGTTCGGTGTGTCATCTACCAAACAGTACATAACGAATAAACCAAACATCTCTCCAAAATAACCTCAACATTGTCTCTGCATGGTGTCACAGCTCTGGGCGTGAGCAGTCATCAATCAATCAATCTCTTAATGGTGCTCGTCCTCACAATTACCCCTCAATTCTTCAAAAACAGTCTTTATGAAAATTACTCGCAGAAAATTTCTTTTCGATTTTTCTTACACTATCAATAACTCTATAATCACCGAAGTTTCTAATTATAAATATCTGGGTGTAATTATTTCTGCCGACCTCCGTTGGAATCTCCATGCTGATCACGTCTTTCATATAAGTGTTTCCAAAAACTCTTTTTTTTCTTCGTCGGAACCTCAAAAACTCCACCCGTCACATCAGATATCTATCTCTGCTTCCTAACCTACATCCTACCTGTGCTCTCATATGCCTGTGAAATCTGGGACCTCCATACTCTGTCAAACATAGACAAATCAGAATCTATTCAAAATAAATCCGCCCGCTTCATTCTTAACTGTTGGTCATCCTCTGCCTCAGTCACTGAACTAGAAAAAAAATAGCGCCAACTCAATATACAACCGTAAATATATTTCTCGATTATCTTTCCTTTTCAAAATCCTTCATGGCCATTTTCATATCGACACTTCGAATTTTCTAACTCCAGTCATACTTTTCAAAAAGAATTAACCATTCACAAAAATTCAAACCCATCTTTGCATCCACAGATTGTTTCAAATTTAGTTTTTTACCTCGAACAATAACCGACTAGAACAACCTCCCGTCAAACATTATTGATTGTACAACAGTTTTTGATTTCCTTTGTAACATCAATCGTCTCTGTCAAACTTCATCACCGCATTCCTTCGTATCGGCCTCGGCCAAGCAATATCGAATAAATAAATAAAATATTACAAACACAAAAGCCTGTTGCTCTCTGTGGCGAAACTTTTCTAACGGGGAGATCGCCTGCATTTGCGCCTTGAAGTTGGGAACCAGCACCCATCCCCTGGGAAAACGCTTCGAAATCTCCTCTTGGAGGTGTGACGCGGCGTGTTACCGATCCATCAATGTCAATGTAGATATACCAAGTGCTCGCACGATTAGAAAGAATGTCCAAAATGAATGAGAATTACGGTTATAGTTTCAGATAGTGGAATGCTGATTTCATTTTGCATTAATCAGTGTCTTGGCGTACAACGGGTTGAAGACCCCCTACTTTTGGGTATTGTAATGAACTCTCATCGGAAGGATTATAAGGAAACATAAAAAGATTATGTTTCGAGAGGGATAGACTTTTCAAATGAATCATTATTTGTTTTTCTGCGAATCATATCATTCAAAGACTCTCAAATTATTAAAACCATTTTACGCAGAATTAAATAACTCGAATTTAAGAAAAATAATAAAGTAAAATGCTTAGCTTTAAAAAAATTTTGCATTGATAATTAGCTTAAATAGATTCAAGCTCAAGATGGTATAAATAAAAATTAGTAATACATATAAATTTTTACCGTTCCGATGAATCCTGAAGCACCAGTTATGAAGACAGATCGTCCATCGTAAAACTTCGTTACTTCAGAAGTCACGACACCACCATCCATATCGCGAGATTCTTTTGGAAGAGAGTTGCGAACATTTGAGCTATCCATTGCTTGTAAAAATGCGCGACAAATATCACTGGACAGGTGTGTTTTGTTTTTGTTTTCACCTAAGACGAAAATCTTCTGATCAATTATTTTTTCTGCCAATAACAAAATCGATTTTTTACGTCTTCACAAGAAGTGACGAAACTGAAACAAAGAATATTTTGCGATATTAAGAGAGCTAACTTTCTTTAGTTATATTTCTGAATCCGCAATGCAAACATTTTTAGTGAAATTTCACTTTGCGATTTCTCAAGTTCACATAAACGAACGAAATGCGTTCTTTCATTCAGGTTGCATCAATGACATGAGAATAATTTATAAAACCTGATCCACAAGCAATTTTCCCTTTTATATATATTTTTTTTTCTTTTCTATTTTTCATGGAAATACACCTATTCGTAGAAAATTCCCTCCTCCTCTTCACCCCTTATATCAAACCGCAGATTAATGGTTAAGGAAATTACACGAAAAAAAAAAAAAAACAGGAAACACATGTTCAAGAACTTCAATCGCGAATGTAATAAACAGTTTACCCTATCATAATTATATGTATATTGTTTAAGCGTATTTAGTCAAGGGAAAATTCACCTTCAGTGAACCTGCTGTAAATGATGTTTTCTTCTTCCTCAAAAAGACTGTTTCTTGATTTCTTTCCTTTCCTAATTTATTGCAAAAAAAGACGTTGTATTTGTGACCGTTGATCATTTTCGCTGCACCCTTCTAGTCATTCTATGCATGCTAAATGTAAATTAGATCGGAACCTATAATTCATGGATAATTCTGAACGTATTTACTTTTGTGACGTCTTTACTTTTGTTTCCTAGAACCACTAGGTTTCCAGGTCGCTATGTTTAAAACATTGTGTGTATCAGGGTACCTAACTGAAGGCCATTGAAATAGTACATAGGCTTGCGTAACTTAATATTGCATAGGCGGAATTTTTGCCATTTTTGACCCCCCCCCCCACCCACACACACACCGTGAAGTTCGCTTGGTAACAAAAGTAAGAAAAGTACTGCCCCCCCCCCCACCCTCTCCATCATCAAAATTAAGTAAGCTAGCCTCTTAGACTGGTACTGGTCCCTATCTAGGAGACTTCGCTGACCTCCAGAGAAGTACGTGGGGACAGAGGGGCACTCACTTGCCCCACAATGAAAATGTTTAAAAATATATGCGGGGCGTTGCCTTGAAGTGGGGACAAACTCGGAGGGGTGATATTAGGTATGAGGAGGAACAAAAATTGAGTTAGAACCCAGCGATGGTAACCCGTGGGAAATATCCCATATTCGTGGGGAAAATTGGCCAAAATTGGTCCACATGGGAGATTTCGTGGCGTTTGTGGGAAATTTTGAGAGTTCACCAAACAAAAGAATTTTTATTGAAAAAAAATATATAAATGCAAAACAATGCTTTATTCTAGTGTAAAATACTTGACTGCATATTTCCACCGACAGATGGCAGGACAATTTTCGGAATGTGTGGGAAAAATTTAGTCAAAATTGAAATTTTCGAGGGAAATTTTGCTTGACGAGGTTACCATCGCTGTTAGAACATGATATCGCAAACCACGTTTAGTCGGTGAAAATCGCAAAAATACTTATTAAGGGTAGGGCGTTGAGTGGGACAAAAAGGCTAATAATAAGTAGAAAAAAAAACACATTTATTTGACAGCGTGATTACAATACAGCCTGTGCAGTACAGTTCAATGTCAGAAAGTACACGAAGAGAAGTTATTACAGGATATTTTGTACTTGTTGTTGTACTTTTTTTTGTACACCACAGTCTGTTTTAATCACATGCTGTCACATAAATGTTTTTTCTTATTATTATCGGCCTTTTCGTCCCACTCGACGTCTCACCCTTCATAAGTATTTTTGCGAGATTTTCGGCGACTAAACATAGTTTGCGAAACCATGTTCTGTGGTCATTTTTGTTCCTCTTGATGTCACTTCGGTACTTCACCATTATTTATATTGAAGAAGAAAAAATTTCATATAATTGTTTTAATCAATTTCTGTTAATTTAAAATTATTTTTGAAAGCTACTAACTTGAAACTTCTGTGGAAGATTTTCCCCAGGGGTCTTCAAAGCATGGCCCTCGGATCTTTTTGCCGTGGCCAGCCGATCGTTTTGTGCAGTACCGTGGGGCGGCTCACACCGAGTCAATAAAATTGATAAGATTGTTTTTTATGTGTAGAATATTTCTTAGAATTAATACGAAACATGTTAAAAGAATAATAAGGTGTGTTAATTATATAATAATAATGTTCTTTGATGAGCGTGTTAAAGATCAATAATATTTGCTGAAAAAAATCGAAATATATTGGCGAAATAGAAGAAGTATATGGTAATGAAGGGTAACATGCCATGGAGCGCCCGGTAGCAGATTTCTCGACGTGTCGAATCATGAAATTCCGTCGAACGTTGGAAGGATGAGTCAGCCATCATCAGCATCGCCACAACCGCGGGAAAGCTAACACGTGATCCTATACAGGGTATGCCCAGGTGAAAAGCTCGTGTACAGGAGCCCTCGACCAATGGGATTCTTCCGGTCACGTGTGATCGAGAGAGTATACTAAATCAGTACCGCTTTTTCGCGGCAGTTGAAAAAGGAAAGAAAGAGAAGCCCAGAAATTGAAGTAGTTAGGTTTTCTTAATAATTTTTGGTGTTCTAAGGATCCACCACACTGGCTGTCAACAGTAAGATTCGTTACAGACCGGACATGTACAAAGGTTCCGCAGTTCGGTGCGTGTGCGGGGCGCATAGTTCATTTTCGCCAGAGTCGTCCGATGCGCGTCGCAAATCACCTAGCTGAGGCAGTTAAGTTTTCTTAATACTTTTTTTGGGCCCCTCCCTTTCGACTTCCTTCGATAAAGTATTTTGGAACAGCTTCGGTATAAGGGGCAGTTTGGCTACTTTTGGCTCCTTTTTTCGACGCCAAACATGTCCCACGACCCGATCAAAAGTCGCCAAAGCCGTCAGCCAGTACGGCCAAAGCCTCCTAATCTCTGTTCGTTCTAACTTGGGTCCTGATGTAAATAAAAGCACGTGTGCGATGCCCAAAATGATTGGTTGAAGAACATTTCACCTTTTCTTACTATGCAACACCACCAAAAATATAGTTCTTTGTCGTTTGTCCCTGATACCATAAAATAACTCATAATTTTTTTTTTTTTTTAATATTAATTCTATATTATTTCAAAGTTATCTGGAAGACGGGAAAAAATATTTTTTGAAGATCGGTCAAAGCGTTTTTGCTGCTATGTCTTCAGGGTGGGTGTTGACAGGATACGCCTTTCTCACTCAAACATTACCGTCCCCTTTTTAAACGGAAGTTTCATTTTATTATTATTACTCCTATTCGCAAACAGATTTGATATACACTTCTTCAAGAGGTCTTGCAAAAAAAGAGCTTTCTTCTTTATCATTTGATGATATAAATGAAATATGCGTGTCTATCTTGTTTGACAGAGCCATTTGAAAATTCATTTCTTTGCAGCTGCTCTGGACTCATATATCCTTTGTTTATAGCACTCCTATAAACAAAGTTTCTGTCAACAAGATTTTTTTTCTCACCCACACGCTTTGACGTACACTGGATAAGGGTGGGGGCGGAGGTCACTAATCGTTCGTGGTGAATATACGCATTTCAAAAGAATTCGCACTTCTTCTTGAGCAGCTTGTTGGGTGGAAGTAATATTTTTTTCGTCGAAGGCGGCGAGCCGAAAAAGTCTGAGGATTATCACGAAGACATAAAGGTAAAGTTTTGAAAATCTGGTTCCAAAGAGTAATGTTCATTTTTGATTCAGTTAGCCTCATTATGGCGGATACTATAGATCCCGCGAGGAAGCCTGGCTGGGAGCCCATTAAAGATCTCAGTCCAGGGGCTCCTGCTGCTGGATGTTGGGGTCATGGCTCGCAACCTACGCACGGATAAAAAACCGAAATTGTCTTGACAAAAAACAGGATATCAACAACAGGTTGAAGTAAAGAAACGAAATAATGTGGATGACTCTCTCGTCAAATTGGAACTGCTACAGCCCGTGGATTATTATGAAATATTTAATTATACAGACCCGCAAGAAAAATAAAAAGCGGTAACACAACGGTAAGTTGTTCATAATTTGTTTCACGTTATAACTGGTAGCATATCCGGCCCAGGAAACTCATACGGCGTAAATTAGCACAGAAATAAAATTGTAAAATTCTGAAGAAAAAAAAGTAATAAGAAAAAATTAGGATTTTTTTTTTCTCACTATCTACCGTAAAATAATAAACAACTCGCACAAGCTTTTGTAACGACCATGGCCCCATATCCTGCCGCAAGACCCCCAGGCTGTGATCTTTCAGACCAACCTTACAACAGCCCTTCTATATAGTAAACTTTTAGCGTAAAAAATGACAAGAATTGCCGCAGGCAATGTCCGGGCTGCAGCCCTGTCATCCCAACTCTGAGGAGTGTGCCATGATAACGACAGAATACCTTATCGAATTTTTTTTTTTTTTTTTTTGGTAGATATATACCTATTTCTATTTTAATTAGTGTTATCAACAGTTTTTATTTCAACAAAATTTGGAGAACAGTGGAAAAAAATTGTCCAGGAAAATTCTTCATAACGAATTTACAATCTCACGTTTGAGGAAAAAACGCACGTGTTCGGAACACGTAATGAAGGGGCGGGTAAAATTACAACCAATAGAGATAAAGGATGCGGAGTGATATCAAAAATTGGTACAGCGGTTTATCAGCGGTACATCAGGACCCAAGTTAGAGCGAACAGAGTATAGGAGGCTTTGGTACGGCGCCGAAAAAAAAAACGCCAGCATAAAAAACAACGGAAACCAACAAGCACATAATAATTACTAAATATAATAGTAATAATTAAAACAACATCCAGACGCTTTTAAATAAACAGCCCTTCCTGTTGTTTAAAAAATAAAATCGATCAGTGTTTAAATAAAACCAGGGCATTGTTTAAATGAAACCCGGACCCTGGTTTAAAAAATAAATCGATCAGGGTATAAATAAAATACGGGCACTGTTTAAATAAAGGAAAATAATAAAGGTACAACCTGAGAGACGATAGAAAAATCTGATGTTTGTTTCCGTTGTTTTTTATGCTGGCGATTTTTTTCGGCGCGATATATCCAATAATTAATCCGATCCACGCACTACATTGTAGAAATCAAGCTCTCAATCACGAAAAAAGATGCCATCTACCAACGGTTTTCAAAATGCCACGGCTATGGGGTGACGCACTCGAAAGTCACGTGACCAACTGGGTCCTCTAGCTCATTCACGTTGCTGCTTGCTTTTTAGCTGAAAGGATGACGTTTTTTTCAGTTCTTCCAACACGTGATCCAAGAATGAAGCTGGATAAATATTTTTTCGTTGCGAATTTATAGATCCTGGGAAACATCCAAATACATGGTAAGTGTTAAATACATTTTCAACCATCTTTATTGATATTAAATCTAAAACAGAGTTGTCTGTATAAAGCAAATTGTGTGTATATCACAACTAAACTGTTCGTGTCTGGCGTGGAGAAATTTCATGATTTAACTATTTAGTAGTGTATAAAAAATAATTAAGCTTGCGATGATGATTAAGGAGTTCTTAGTGCAGAGATTCTTTACGTTTTCATTGCTGGATATTTATCTGTGAAAAGTGCAAAAATTTAGTCAAGGTTTTGAATCAATTTCTATTTTTATTTATTTTGCATTCTGCTTGCACACTCGGCTTTTTTCAAAAATTCTGAACAGCCGTTGTTCCATTTCCAGCGCGTCTCTTGGACTATTATTCCTCCTTTCTGTAGCTCGCGTCATTTGGATTATTATCTACTGCTCAGGTTGTATCATACCGTTTTATTATTTTGTTGTATTTATTACTTATTCATCCATTGCCATGCCTTCTGTCTTATCGGTTTATTATTTAAAATGAACCTACAGAATTTTTCATGCCGGGATCCGTTTATTAAAAAAAGGGTCCGGGTTTTAGTTTTAATACATAGAATATTTATGCCCAGAATTCCTTAGGCCCCGATCTGTCTATTATTAAAAAAATGGTCCAGGTGTAATTTTTTTTAACTGATATTTTTTTTCTATTTTTATGCTTGGTGGTTTCTATTATGTTTTGCACGCTGATGATTTTTTTTTCGGCGTCCGTAGTGTCTGACGGCCTTGGCGACTCTTCGTCGGGCCATCAGACATGTTTAGCGCCAAAAATTGCAAAGTGTCGGACCATACGACAGCTGTTTCGACACGCTGGAAATGGAACAACGGCTGTTTAGAATTTTTGAAAAAACGCGGTGAAGAAAACGCTGTTTGGCGAAGCCAGCGCCATCTGGTATAACCCAGCGAAAACTGGAAAGATGTTAAAAAATACAGCAACCCAGAGATCCATTATGACGGTCTTGGCAACTTATCGCGAGGAAAAAGTCGCCAAAGTCGTGGCGGACCATACTGCATCCAATACATTTTAATGGTACAGTAGCTATATAAATAAAATGCACATTTCTAAATATTGAATGATATTGAAACCAAATTTATTTCATTTCTAAAAATCACCGATCTTTCAGTCAAACGATGTTGTTGTGTTTTTGTTTAAGAAAAAACGTTTTATTCCATTGACATCACATGATTCAAAGCATCAAAATGTACATCTTGTTAATCACATAAGCAAATAGGTACAAAAACAACGCGATAGTCATCCATTTGATAGTAACTGTAACAGCGTATCTCCTGTAAAGAAAAAAAAAGATTTTCTTTCGGATTCTTGTTTGATAAGCATGGATAGATTTCAGTGATACAAGAAGGGTATGAACCATTGTGAAGTGAAAAACGCAAAGCGATTGATTCAGTCATTTCCTTATTGGGAAAGTTATACACCCGTTTATCGACTTTTATGAACAGGCTAGGTGCCTAAAAATCCAGAATTGCTTCATAATCACAGTACAGAGTAATATCCTACCCCCCCCCCCGTTAAAAAGTTTCGCCACAGAATAACAGGCTACAACGGTACAGCTATTCAATCTTTACACTTCGCTCAAAGTTATAAAAATTAATGGCAAATGACAGCACTACAAAATGAGAAACAAACTTTACTTTAGGTTCACAACATGTATACGCACACTCCGGCATGCTGTAGGGGAACGCAGTTGTGTACCAGGTGCATGTAAGTAGTAGTAATAGTAGTACAGTAACGCACGAATGGTGTGTCGTCGCACTTTTGGATGAAATGAGATCGGTCAGGTAAACTGATATATTGTGGGGATAGGATATATATAGGAAGTAGTAATTTTAACAGTGATTCTCCTGGCACGCAGAAGAGGACATAAGGGGGGCTGGTGTCCAAAAATTTTTAAACATATTAAATAAAATATAAAACATAATTAAAATATCAAAAGAAAATATATTTTGTGCTATTTTAATCAATTTCGAAAATTTAAATGCTTTTCTTTAAAAATTGAAAATTAAAATTTATTTGGAAGAATTTCCTTCAGTCCCTCTCTGGAAAATCCGGTCCTGCGGAAACGCCTCTGCTTCAATCTCCAAAAATTGCTATTGCTAATAGGCCCTTTGCTACTAAAGGCCCTTTTCCTACGATATTTAGATAAGGTGAAGTTAATAGAGAGGTAGGTGGGTCTTCGCCATCATAACTGAAAAAAAAGGCTTCCACTGCACAGCAACTACCCCTAAACATCTCCAAAACAGTCTTCACGAAACTTTCCCGTAAAAGATCACACCTCGAATTTTCTTACTGAATTAATAATTCTTTAATCACAGAAGTTACCCATAACAAATATTTGAGTGTGAGAGAATTTCTGCTGACCGTTGGAACCTCCACACGGATTATATATTTCAAAAATGCCTTCAAAAACTTTTTTCCCCTCCGTAACCTCAATTATTCCATCCGGTACCTCCGACATCTATGCTTCCAAACTTATATCCTTCCTGTCCTCTCCTATGCCTGCGAATTTTGGGATCCCTACACACAAAGCAATATAGATAAGCTGGAATCTATCCAAAATAAATGTTCCCGCTTTATTTTAATCTGCTGGTCTTCCAATGTTTCCATCGCACAGCTCAAACGCCAACTTAATATCCTCCCACTTATACCTCTCCTCCCCCGTAGATATATCTCTCGCCTATCATTACTTTTCAAAATTATCCACGGCTATTTTACCATTGACACTATATAACCACATTCTAATCAAAAATCTTCACATTTTTCCAATAGGCTCAATCACTCCCAAAAACTGAAACCGTTTTCTGCATCCACTGATTGCTTCAAATTTAGTTTTTCTCCCCCGTACAATTATTGATATTGAACAACCTTCCATCAAATTCTGTAGACTGTAATCCTCCAATCTGATATTGAAGCATCGATTGCTTATGTCAAATTCCATCACCGCACACTCTTGTATAGGCCTTGGCCAAACACACAATATTGTATAAATAAATAAAAAAAATTAACATTCAATAAAATCCTGTCTTTTTCTGTGCCAAACTGTATTGCTTTTATGCTTATTGAATTTTTACTTGTTTTTATTAGTTTGTGATCTTTTTATTGGTGGCGATGATGAAAGAAAAATTGTTGTAAATCAGTTGTTAGTCACTGTTGAAAAGCTATGCTAATTCGAGTGTATTATTGATTGATGATATAAAAAAAATTGGTGTATAAAATTCATAAACATCAGTGGGTTTTTTTCTGAATTTTTTAATTGTACAATACTGTCAACTTCAAAAGAAAAACCGTTAGCTTTGTCTCAAAAAAACATTAACATTTCCCAAAATGTCTGTATGTTTGTTGTACATCTCGTTTTCTAATAAATTTCCAAAACTTTTTAGATGCCAATCAAAAACTATATTCATGCTATACTACTATATTTCAATTATGTGCTGCATAAGCTTATTTTGACCACGACTGTCTCAATAATGCATACAGGGTGTTCTGTTAATGGAACGATCTGTTATGCACATAGGGAAGAGTAGAGAGGTATGGCAGATGCTTTTACACATAAATAAATTAATTTGTTTTTTTTTAATGTATGGAGCTGTTAATGCTTAACATCTACAGGGTGTTCTGTTAATGGACTGACAAACTCAGAGGGTTGTTAGTAGGCATCAAGAGGAACAAAAATTGCAATGGAACATGGTGTCGCAAACTATGTTGAGAGGTTGAAAATCGCGAAAAACGCATGCAGGTTTCGATGTCACACTGGAATGACAAACAGTACAATAATTACTACAAAAAGATTTATTTGATTAATTATTACAAGAGTCGTTGGAAGTGCTGGCCGCTGACATCATTACACAGTCTGTTCCTCTTGATGCCTACTAACAATCCTGTATATATTATTGCTACGTAAGCTAATTTCAACCCCTCACTCAAAACATACATGTCGGTTATTACATACACTTCTCGAATCACCTACGGGATATGTTATTACCGAACTCGACTGTATTTACATCTAAGGGGCCTTTCAGCAAAGTTTTCGACCCCTCCTCTTTGTCAGTAGAAGTCAGGAAAACTCTAACCCCCCTCCCCCCATCAGCAAAATTTCATCAGCTCGGCTCCTGCCTTCTAACGCATATTTATGGATCAGAGACGTACGCAGGGTTAGCATAGAAGGGACTCCTGCCTTCCCCCCCCCCCCACCGAAGATCAAAAATTTATTTTTTTAATGCAAAAAACATAGTTTGTTTTTTTTAATTATAATGTAGATAAAAATAAATACACAATAAATGAATACATATATAAATTACATAAAAATACAATAGGTACCTTTATATGGTTATTACAATGAATTCTTATTAATTTCAATTCTATCTGAAGAACTCAAAATCTCTTTTTAAGAAATTCATTGCGACCCACCCACCCTCTAAGATAGACCCTTATCCCGCGGACCAAATGTAGCCCTGGGGGGGGTTATTTGATGTGGCGTACCCGCCCCCCACAAACCTAATTTTGTAAAAATAAACCAAGCGGCGCATTTACAGATCGCTTAAATGACCCGTAGTGTAATTCCAGAGCATTTAAGCGGCCTGTGGCAGATTTTCAAACCACTCAAGTAGCCCCTTGGCACATTCATGGATCACTTAAGTAACCCGCGACACCGTTCCAAAACACTTAAGCGGTCCTTGCCACATTTAGAGATCCCTTGAGTGACATGCGGCACAGTTTTAGAGCACTTGAGCGGCACCCAGTGTGGTTCTACATCACGCAAGTTACCTGCAGCCTATTCCCAGATTACTTAAGGGGTGTCACGACCCCTGAAGTCGAATTTTCAAACATGACTTCGAAAAATACTTCATTCAATCGCAAATAAAATCCTGGAAATTTCGTATCAATCGGTTGATTTGTTCTTTCATAATAAAAGAAATAAATAACGAAGTATAGTGTGTAAAAAAACCTATACAAGAAAAAACACTTTGAACGCAATTTTCTCAGAATGCAGTTTCTGAGCTCATCCACCAGATTAAAAAAAAAAAAAACTACGATCTAACTAACCGTGTGATGGCTCGGTCCATATCCTACGGGACTTTTAACCGAAAAGCCATCACCGGGAAACATATTTTCAATATGGTTAATATGCAAAATGAAAAATACATATGCTCGTCCTATAGACATTCCACAATTTCCAAACATTCCAGAAACAGTTATACATACAAGCACAGTGAAATACTTAGCAAGCAAATAAAATTGTACATATGTGCATCCCATTTACATTCCACAATTTCCAAACATTTCAGAGACAGAAATACAAACAAAAATGCGTAACATCAAATAACATATGGCTAGTCATCAGAGATGCAATACGCTACAAGAGCGTATACTATAACATAGAGATTATCGAATTCTGATTACATAGTTAGTCTATTCCGTAGCAGGGATTTGCTTCGAGTAATAGGCGGCGAGTAATCTGATAGGATTGAAGTCGTGGATGTGTCCGAGTCTGGAGGTAGGCTAGCAGAAGGTCTAGTCTTGGTGTGCCATATATGCATATGGATCTCCATGGAATTTATAAGGTTTTCCATCTTTTTAGTGAGGATTTGCGACGTAATGATCTGTTTCTTCCATATGTTTATGTAAGATATGTAAGATGGATTTACTTGTGGAAAATGAGCATCGCTGGTATACGGGCACTGCGTGAAATAGTGCAATAGGTCCCCTTTACCGCCACAGTCACAGAATTTGTTGTTGGAGAGACCGAAGCGTTTCAAATAAGTTGGCAATGGGCCGTGTTCTGAAAGAAAAATTGTCTTCTGACGTGACCAGACTTTATTCATAGTCTGAACTTGTGGAACTACCTTTTTTTTGAACCTCTGCTCGAGTGTCCGAATCATTTCATTCCCTTTGCCATCTGTTCCTAAGCCAATCCTTTAATATTTTATTGGCAAAGGATTTCGGTAATGGAAAGCCTGTTAGAAATGGGTGCATAGTCGCATCCTTAGCTGCAGCGTCGGCAGCATCATTTCCAAAGTTGTTCTGATGAGATTTTATCAAGACAACATGAAGGTGGGAGTTGTTAATCAACAGGTTTCGGATTTGGTGTACTAATTGATGCCGGGATTTACTGTTATGAAGCGCTCTGATGCTTGCCTGGTTGTCTGAGAATATTGTAATGTGAGATTGTGTGTTTTTGAATCTGTCGAGAGCATGCAAGATGGCAACGAGTTCTGCTAAAAAAAAAACTACTGCCCCGAAAAATCTGAAATTTTGTAGAAATGTTTACAAATACAACGCCACAACAGGCAAAATGCCCAACGAGGTGGCTGAGAAAAATATGGATGTCATATATTTCAAAAATACAGCAACCCAATTAAAAATGCAATTAACAAAAATTATAAACAATATATACACTTGATAAAAATTATACAATGCCCATAAAGATTACTTATGGTTGTCTTATTCTAAGTACGGATGGCTTCTCGATTTACGCGAACATGTTTATCGTATTTCTTTTTAAACGTGTCAATTGTGTTACAGTTTACTACCTCCGGGGGTAAGCTATTCCATTTATTAACAACCCTATTAGAGAAAAATTCCCTGCGACACCATAACCTTGCATTATCCCTCACCAATCGATGCTGGTGTCCCCTTGTAAAAGCATTCGATTGGTGGTGTACTAAAAGTTCATGGTCCATCCTATCCATCCCATTGAAAATCTTGAACACTTCGATCATATCTCCTCGACACCTGCGTTCATCCAATGTAAACATATTCAAAAAATGAAGTCTCTCTTCATAACTCAAGCCCCGTGTGCCGATAAGGACACGCGTAGCTCTTCTCTGCACCCCTTCAACCAAGTCTATGTCCCTCTGTAGGTATGGTCTTCATTATACTATTCGACATGTGTTAGTAAAATGAACCTCGGATTTAGCAACTGACTGGTGGAAAGTATTTTTTTAAAAATGTTGAATTTACATTTTTGAAATTTATATATTTTCTCAAACTTTAAAAATTTATGAAATTCTAACGAAACGTCTGATATTCAAGTGTTCATTTCACTAACACATTGAATAAACATTTCTGCAAAATTTCAGAGTTTTTAGGGCAGTAGTTTTTTTTAGTCTTACGGATGAGCTCAGAAACTGCATTCTGAGAAATTCAAAGTGTATTTTCTTGTATACGCGTTTACACACACTATACTTCAATATTTCTTTCTTTTATTATGAAATGACAAATCAACCGATTGATACGAAATTTTTAATATTTTATTTGCGATTGAATGAAGTATTTTTTTTAAGTCATGTTTGAAAATTCGACTTCAGGGGTCGTGACACCCCTTAAGTGATCCGCGGCATAATTACGGATCACTTGAGGGATGCCTGACACAGTTTCAGAGCACTTAAGCGTCCCGTACACATTTTCAGATCACTTAGATCCGCAAAACATTTAGCGATCACTGAAGTGGCTGTATAGAAGATTTATCAATAACGGAAACGTTAGTCCAGCTGCCCACAAATTCGCGAAAGTTCGGTTTTTTCCGCTTTTTGGCATCCCGAGTAAGATGCCATTAAGAATATTTCATATTTTCATAAAGGGTGGTTGATGACGTAAGCATCATCCAAACACCCCCCCCCCCCCGGTCATCAGAAGTCAGCAAATCGGAACCTCTGCGGTGTCCAATTCGAGGCTCGAATGCGAACCGATCTCCCCGTTCAAAAGTCTCGCCGCAGACAGCAACAGGCCTACAACAATATAATTATTCATTCGTTTCACTTCACTCACTGTGAGTTGAGAAAAAACTCATAGTTAAAAGAAATTGATTGCAGATGGCAGCACTGCACATAACAAGCATTACACAGAAACAAATTTCACGGAAGGTTCACTATACATACACACATTCAGCCTGTACCTATTCATTAGAAATTCTGCAGAAGAATATGGACGAGGTGCATGTCTGGTTTAGTACTAGTAGCAAATCGGAACCCCCCACCCCCAATCGATGCTAATGTAATACTTGAATGATCCCTAATATCATCGGGATATCATTCAATCTAACAGTACACCAGAACCACCGAAGTCGTAAGTAGGGAATAGCTGTTTATAGTTCAATACTTCTGTGTTTTGCATGTGAATTATCATGTGTTCAATAACAAAGAACATCATGGATTTCAAGAGCTTTTTTTTTATATTACTTTTGAACAATATCCATCCTCTGTTTGTATCCTCTCTTATCAGTACTCCAATCGTAAAATGGTGAACCATGTCTCATATCACGGGCACAATCGTCGATAGAAAAATCCCGCAAGTCAATTGGAAAAACCTACAACGTTCAAACAAAAGACATCAAAAAATCAATATGTAAATATGCATTTAAAATAAAACTATTTACAGTTCGTTCTAGTCAGAGAACTTATGAAAATTATGATTCGGTTTCTTTTTTATGACTAGAATATGTAAATTAATTTATTTTATTTGCTTATATGGTATTAGAGTTGCATTGAATGAAATGCGTATTCAAATGGTGTTGTATAACCATTTCTAATAAGGGATAAACATGTAATAATCAGAATTATGATAGCATTTCGATGAAAAATTTTTCCGTTAAGAAACATTTATTAACATGTTAATTGATTTTTCACACATGAGATGGCATCACCTCTTTGTCTTTTTCCGTTTGTGCCGCTATCAGCATTTCGTAGTTGCCACATTTAAAATGAAACTCGTTCTTCAAGAAGTGTCGGAGTGGATTCAAGCAAGTGTCGAAGAATATGTAAAGCTTCGTCAATCTGGAATGAGCAGTATACAGGGTGAATTTCGCCTAATCTGCCAAACGCAAGGAGGTGATAGACGACCTGGAGTGGAACATAAAACACATCATAGCATTTCTGTCCTATCTCTTACCGTTTTCGAGTCTTGATGGACGGATGGAAAATACGTCAAATTTGAAAAAAAACTAAATTTGTGAAGTTCCTGAAAGATCTTCACGTAAACTAAGTACAGATATTTGGAAAAATCAGAAGAAAAAAAGCTCCTATTAGGTGACCCCATTACCATCAGAATATCTGAATTTAATGGCGAACCGATGAAAATTGACGAATTACGAAATCGAATGGTCCCCAAAAAGTGTAACCACCAATTCTGTAAACACCCTTGTATCTACAATCGGCCAAATTTACGAAAAACTTGTCCATTGTACCAGCTTTCGTAAGAGCCTACAACAAATCATATCGGTATTCAGGAAAAATTTAGACTTTTATTTGAAGTACATCACACTGAAATCCGCGTTGCCGCTGAGTTGCTATGGTGTTTTATGATCCAGGTGGGATCGTCGATCACTTGCTATCACTCCCTTTCATTTGGCAGATTAGGGGAAATTTACCGCGTATATAAATTAAAAAGATTATAAAATGTCCATTACGTTCGTTTGTGTCTGCATTGGTTGATTAACTATGTTGACGAACCCTCTAATTCCCTCTATCAACCAAAATGCTAGTAAATTATAAATTATCATGTCCTTTCGATTTAGAACAATGTTTGATACGTCTGTGAGTCAAAAGAACACTTACTTCGGTTTCTTTCCCATGAGAATCAGCGCAAAATCTATCACAACGGCTGGAGCGTAGTGGTTGACAACCGAGTTGATCCGGTACCAGATCTCACTTTTGGTTAACGTCAAGCTTGGCTTCTGATACATATTCGGAAATGGATACTTATCTTGCATACTGTACAGCGAATTCACGAATTCTCCCCAAGTGGTTGGACTTGAACTGCCCGACACGCAATTCACGACCAGAGTTTTTTCAGGTCTGCATTTAGAATGGAAATTGAGTTTAAAAACTGAAATAATGGAGTGTTTCTCTTTTTAAGATATTTGAATACGTTTAAAACGTCATTTTGGAGAAGAAAATATCAATTTTATTTATTTATTTATTTGGTTTTTTATGAAGGCCTCGTTACTTGTGATTTCTAAACAGGCCTTGTGTTGTTTACATGACGTATAGAAACGAATATACGTCTACTTTAGGGTTACGTTTTTATATACAAATAATCTGTGAATAAAAACTTCAAACGTGTTTTAGGGACAATGCTATTTTCGACATTTTACTTGGGTTTGAAGCATAATTTCTGAAAATCGGTTCATTGTATCATTACATAATCTTAGTATAATATTTTGTGGTATATTGTTAAGGTTTTGCACCAAAATCTAAGGTCTATTATACATATATTTTTCTAATTACAGTGTTTTATACACGATAAGTTAAACTAAATTTCGAAATATTCGCCCGCATATCAATAGACTTCGGGGTTAGTTATGAGCATACCATACAATCCTTCAATTATTGGCTCATAACCTGCAACAGCACTAGCTGAATATACTGTGAAAGCATTCTTGTCCCGAATATTACATGGATTTTGTTTAAAATTTGACATAAAAATGACTTTCTTAGAAAACGATCGTAGCAACGTATAGTCTAAAATTTATTATTTTTTTCACCATTTTGAAACACTCTCTATCAAAAAATGTCATCAAAGTTCACTCCAGTACAGTTTCATAGAGAAGTGCAAAAAAAGCTAGTCGTATACCTAAATTCAATAAATAAAGAACGTAAGGAAACTTGATAACAAACTTACTTCTTTTCATGGACGTACCACGCAGCTGTGAGTAGTGTATTGGCCACCACGTCCACAGGGATGATATCGACGATATTTTCTGGATTACAATTCAGTAACCGAATGAAACCTTTTGCAATCTATACAATATAGAATCGATTTCAATCGGAAACATATTCCATGTTTGATATATTTGAATATGAAATTTTCTTTGAACTCTTTTTTTTTTTTTCCTCCTTTACATATCTAACACAAAATATTGTAAAAATGTTTAAGCATGAGCATCCACATTAATCAGTTTCAAACGCATGCCAAAAAATCGTATCCAAAACATCATATGTACATGGTAAATAGTCATTTATATCAGTGATTCTCAACCGGGGGGCCATATGGCCTCCCTTGTGGTACTAGGATATTTCAGGGGGGGGGGCACGGGAGAAAATGAAGAGGAAAAGGGGCCATCAGAGGTGATTTGGAGAGGGGGCACAGAGAGCTGAGAAAAAAATTTAGGTGTGAAGTGAAGCTTTTCAGTCAAGGGTGCTCAACCTTTTAACGTCCACGGACCACTTCACTGGTTTGAAAATGTGCCATGGGACAATCAAGTGATCTGAAAATATGCCGCAGGCCACTTAAATGATCTGTAAATATGTCATGGATCACTTAAGTGGTCTCAGAATGAGCCTGGGTCACGTAAGGAACCTGGTTATGTGCTGCTTCATTCATTTTTACAAAATTAAGTTTGAGGTCGCGGGCCACATCAGATGACTCCAAGGGCCACATTTGGCTCGCCGGCCATGAGTTGAGCATATATGTCTCAAATAAACTATGGTGGGGGAAGTGTGACTATTTACAGAATCCAGCACACATAAAAACCGGACCATCTTAAGTCCCCCAGGTCTGACCCCTCCCCATATTTTACAACAGGGCCCCCAGGATGGGGTCTTCTGCAGATCTCCTGGCTAGGTTTTCCATGGGTCCCTCCATATTAAGTTTATAGAGTAAAAAACAAAAAATAATAAGAATCATATTGGGCCCCAGACTGCTGCTCTGTCAGTCTCACTCTTGTGAGGGATCTCATGTCCATTAAGTGACCTCATGAGGTTTTGTAGATTACAATGTGTGAGTTTTGAAGATAAGTGGTAAATTCTTTCGATTGGCAAAGTCGATTGGTAAGGGACAATGCGAGGTTATGGTGTCGCAGGGAATTTTTCTCCAATAGGGTTGTTAATAAATGGAATAGCTTACCCCCGGAGGTAGTAAATTGTAACACAATTGGCACGTTTAAAAAGAAATACGATAAACATGTTGGGGTAAATCGAGAAGCTATCCATACTTAGAATAAGACAACCATAAATACATTATGGGAATCGTATAGTATTTTATCATGTGTATATTTTGTTTATAATTTTAGTAGGGTAGTAGTATTTGGGTAGCTGTATTTTTGAAATCTATGACATCCATATTTGTTATAGGCATCTTTTGTTAGCCATCTCGTTGGGCAATTTGCCTGTTGTGGCTTGTATTTGTATATGTGGGCTGTGTTACTTCCAGCTAATTATGGGACTACCAGCACATCATTTTGCCTAGGGCCCACGATGTTGAAACAGCACTAAATAGAACTCGTACTCGTACTAGAGGAGAGTTCAATAAATTCTAGGCCAGTGGTCTAGAGACCAATCTTATTTACAAAATTTTTTTCAGTATAAATTTACTGAAAAAAATCATTTCAATACGTAGGAAGCATCTCGCTTTTTCCTGAAGGTCGAAGACCCTGGATAAAACTGGCGAGCCACAAGAAAAAAAATGGTCTAAAGGGGGCCACGAGGGAAAAAAGGTTAAGAAACATTGATTTAGGTGCACATTATTTTGCTTGGATGAATCTCATGAAAAAAATATCTTGTATTTGAATCACTCTCTGATTCACTAGCAAGAATGTGGCATTTACATTCATCGATATACTTTACAAGAGTGACATCTATTAAAGCCTGTCAAAATTCACAAGACAACCGCTTTTAACACACCAATTCTGAGTTTTAATGAACGGAAACCCAAAATATGTACGCATTTTTTCGTTAGTTGCTGCCTTATACAGAAGTGATAGTAGCTTTGGTACCACAAAGCTGGTTTTACACGTCACATCTTGACCTGCGAGTACTTCTTAAGACACATGATATTCATAAATGTCTTGTGACCCCCCCCCCTTAAAAGGACACGATATATACAGTGATACCTCGTCTAAAGAAGATTTTCATTGATAAATGGATGCGTCGTGAGCTGAATTTTAGCGCCAATCACCATCAGGGGGATTACTGTTACTCGACCCTGATTAACTAATGTCTACCTACGAATCTTTTTCCAGATTGAACCATTTAAAATAAAATGTAAAATTTTTAACCATTTCATGTAAAATGAAAGATTCAGTTAAAAAGAAACCTATGTTTTCAGAGAACGCGTTCTTTCATTTTGATTAGACTCAGGCTGGCTGACCACTGAAAGCGGCAACATCCGGCATTGAGTCCGACGACAAAGGGCGTCTGACGTTATCCCCCCCCCCCTCCTGAAAGCGACCCGTACCACGACCTCCTATATAACCTTTTAGGTTATATAGGAGGTCGTGCCTTTACACGCTACTCAGCTCGCGACTGCATACCATGCTGACGAATGTGTTAGTTAAATATATAATTTTGAGGAAATATTAAAAATCACTAAAATTCTCTTGAGAAAAATTGTTGCATCCATACTTAATGAGGCATCTGATACAAACCTGGAGGAGACGTTCTTGTTATAAATAAATAAATAAGATTTAATCGATTACACACACACACACTACTTACCATCACAACCCATGAACGAGAATTTTCAGATTTTTAGCATCTATGTCTTATTGCGCAGATATGGCAAGAGCCTCAAGATACCGACCGGCCTTAGTATCAAACTGAACAGTCTCGATATTCTAGGAGCTTATCTTTTCCATCTGCGTGCATATGACACGGAAATGAGCTGACCAAATTACAAACGGATGGTGGCAACTACGAATTCGACTGGGTTGCGTATATATAGTGTAAATAAAATGATCTAGTATTTCTATCATCTTATCATTTATTTAATTTTGAAGCTGTTCATTTCATCCTTCAGTCAGTTTTTCTCTTTTTTTATTGCACTCTTTGGTGTTTTAAAGAACTTTGAATTTTTGGATGGCACCTGGAATTAAATGACTTTCTACAGGAACCTATGGGCGATCTCTTTTTTGGGCTTACGAACGTGAATTCATTAGCCAAGGTGTCTCTGCATACCGCAACGCATTTACTAATGTTGAAGTACAAGCAGATTCTGAAGGTTTTCCGATTGTGAAGAGAAATACGCCATTTTCTACCTGACATGCACTACATATGATAGATATTAAACCAAAAGATGTGCATAAAACATTTCAACGCAATGAGATTAATGATACATACAGCAATAATGATATCTGTCATCCCGAATCCTTCTTCAACGTACCCCTAGAAAAAAATGTGAAAAATAAATTACAGCGTTGCTTGATTTCGAAATTGCTGAAATAGCAAGTAATGTGTTTACCACTCGTAACGTCAAGATTCATTCTTGTTTCATAGAGTTTACAACTTTCTCGCTTTCAAATATGAATACGGATAATAATACAGAAAATAATTTCATGCTGTGGATGGATCATCCGTGATTGATCATCATTTTTTCATCCGTGAACGAAGTCAAGAAGGCTATGATTCTAAGAGAATCAGCTCTAAATTAAAAATTAGGTGAGAACTTGGTAATCGCGGACACACACCAGTATTTCTTCAATATTCAATGCAGTAGAGTAGCCCTGACAAGTGCTACTGTCTCGCGTTGTCGTGTATGGAACTACTGCGCAACTATTACCATCTTGTTAGTATTTGTTTGGCTGCTGAGCTAGAATTCGCTACTTGGCATCATGCGTTGTAAACAATCACTGTTTTTGATGGTGGTAAATGAACTCATTTAAGTTTATTCGCCGTATATCTTATACCTTACGTGATACTACAATATCTGCCCTATTCGATGGTGTCATTCATTCAGCAGGTGATTAAGTTGTTATTGTATTTTTCTTTCTTGTGGCACCGCGTGCTCTTGGCAGTCAGTCCATTGGGGGAAAGACGGTCACTTGGTACAGTGCCAAGTTTCAGTGAATGGCCAGGTTGTAGGCTTGCAAGAAAATATAGGCCTTAAGATCACTCGGAAATTTTCACATCACCATTGAAAGAGAAATTTGAAGAAAAAAAGATGTAAGGAATCACCAAGAAAACACTCAAGTGAAAAAAAAAAAAATAAAGGACTGACGAGAGAGAGAAAGACAAATTTTTCTAAGCAAAATCCCTAAATTACAAAAGCGAGGAAATTAATACTACTCTGTCAACTTTTTGAGTCCGATACGGAGGTTTCAAATGAAGAAATGATTCGTGTGATAATCGATTTAAGCCACTGTGGTGGTCGACTGGTTATAGTGACGGACTCGCGATGCGAGGATCCGGGTTCGAACCCCACAGTGGTGGTCGACTGAAGTTGGTTTTCTGTGGTTCCCAACTTCAAGGCGCAAATGCGAGCCGATCTCCCCGTTAAAAAGTCTCGCCACAGAGCGCAACAGTCCTTAAACGATGAATCATTCAATCATAACACTTCACTCATAGTTAGAAAAACTGGTGGCAGATGGCAGCACTACACATAACAAGCATTACAGAAAAACAACAAAAACTTCGTCAGGTTTCACTACACATACACGCACGTTCCCGCATGTACCGATTCGTTGGAGGGTTCCGCGGGCGGGGGGGGGGGTGTTGTGGTGTAGTAGTAGTTAGGGCCTCCAAAGGATGGCTCGGGGATCCATGATGTTCTTAAGTCAGCCATCTCGTTGGGTAATTTGCCTGTTGTGGCGTTGTATTTGTATAATGGGAACGTGGGAAATAAAGATGAAGAAATCATCATTTACTGTGGAGAATTCGGAATAGATTGACATGTGGTTCTCCGCTGTACCAGCAGTGGAAGATGGACTCACCAACAGTGTGCAGGATGGGAGACTGCAGATTTGTTTGTTCACTGTATGCATTTAATTTTTTTTTATATTAGATTAAATGTTGCATTCAACAAAACTGGTGTTTTGTGTTATTTTCCTAAATTCCCTGTGAATTTAAATGAGAGAAAAGACTGACTGCCATTACCCCAGTTAAGGAGTAATACCGGTCAACTCTGAGTTTTTATTAAATTGTTTTTGTCAAAAAAATATGCAACGTTGGATAAATGCAATTGAGTTGTTTGCAAATTTCAAGTTTGTTAAGAAGACACCAACGAATAAGACAAATACACGAAAATAAAAAGTCCTAATGCATTTCAACACCAATGGATGCCGTCTTCAAAGGAAAATTTAACCACTAGTCACGCTGACCGAGTTTCCCACTTGGGTTGAATACCAAATCTTAATGCTCGGTTGCTCAGCGGAAGAAGTACGTCTGTTCACTTCAAACGTCGTGGTACAGAGAAGAGCTACCGTGCTCTTGGCATACACGGCTTGAGCTGTGAAGAGAAACTTCATTTTTTTAATTAGTAGATGAACACAGGTGTCGGAAGGTATGATTGAAGTCGTTTTAAATTTTCAACGGGTTGGAGAGCACTGACCATGAGTTATTAATACGCCGTCAATCAAATGCTTCGACAAGGAGACACACAATTGTACTGTCGCAGGGAATTTTTCTGTATTAGATAAGGAGTTAATAAACGGAATAGCTTCCTCCGGGGGTTCATGAATTCTAATACAATTGGCACGTTTAAAAAGAAACTACTATAGAAAAGAAAGTACTACAAATATAAAGGGATGAATCGAGAGAGGAGATATCTATACTTAGATGAAGACAAACATAACATTTTTATGGGCAGTATATTACATAGTGTTAATTATTAGTATTTTTTTTCTCATGATATGCACATTATATTGGGTGCCTATATTTGCTATATTTTTCAAGGGTCACATTGTTGGGAAATTTTCCTTTTGTGGCATTTGTAGCAAAGTTTTTGTTGATATCCCGGATGCAACTAGGATCACCGATTTGGGAATTCTCATTGACGAGCGGCTTAGGTTTTCTAAACATTGTTCATCGGTGGTCAAAAAATCGAATAGAATGCTTGTGGGGGGTCTCATTTTCAAAAAGGTCTCTTCGCGTTCTCCTAAAGTAATTCTTCCGCTTTTTCGAGGTTTAGTTCGTCCGGGACTGGAGTATGCAGTAAGGTTTTGGAGACCATACCTACAGAGGCACATAGACTTGGTTGAAGGGGTGCAGAGAAGAGCTACGCGTGTCCTGATTGGCACACGGGGCTTGAGTTATGAAGAAAGATTTCATTTTTTGAATATTTTTACATTGGATGAACGCAAGTGTCGAGGAGATATGATCGAAGTGTTCAAAATTTTCAATGGGATGGATAGGATGGACCATGAACTTTTAGTACACCGCCAATCGAATGCTTTTACATGGGGACACCAGTATCAATTGGGGAGGGACAATGCAAGGTTATGGTGTCGCAGGGAATTTTTCTCTAATAGGGTTTTAATAAATAGAATAGCTTACCCCCGGAGGTAGTAAATTGTAACACAATTGACACGTTTAAAAAGAAATACGATAAACATGTTGGGGTAAATCGAGAAGCTATCCATTCTTAGAATAAGACAACCATAAGTATTCTTTATGGGCATTGTATAATATTTTATGATGTGTATATATTGTTTATAATTTTAGTTTTTAATTGGGTAGCTGTATTTTTGAAATCTATGATATCCATATTTGTTATGGGCATCTTTTTCTCAGCCACCTCGTTGGGCATTTTGCCTGTTGTGGCGTTGTATTTGTAAGATATTCCATTTATTAATAACCCTATTAGAGAAAAATTCAATGCGACACCATAACCTCGCATTGTCCGTTACCAATCTATACTGGTGTCCCCTTGACATGTGATTAGACCCAAACGTGTATTCTCAGGTTATTGAAATTTAGTGACTTTTTTCATCTCTCGCGCGTGCGCGTTAAGGCTTTGAAGTCTTCGAAAATATCAGTGCTCTAGAATTCTTAATTTAGTGGTAAAATGAACTTCTACCTAGAACGACGTACAGAGCATAAAATGGGGAGTCTTATGCGAAAACTAATGTTAAAAACGAACAGATATTGGGTCATGGTGTGCTCAGATACCCATTTTGCACCATTCAAAGTTACGGCTTTGGCGAAGCTCGTAAAACAAGGATGAAACTTAGTTAATCTGCATGCACCACTTGAAATTATTGAAATCATGTTTCTTGGGATAATGCCAGCACCTTTAAGCAGCAGAAACACATATGTATGATTGCTGAAGGTATTGAATGCCCAAAAAAGCCTGCACATAGAATTGATTCCATTGTTTCAAGCATGGTTTGTTACGATTACGGTAGAAAACAGATCATTTGATCACATTTTTATCGCACCACGGTCTCTTTCTGCACACGAGAGCAAATTAGACAGTGATCAACAGTTTATTGCCTATTCAGAACGGCAGCCTCTTTTTAAACTCACCGAGAGATTGGAGTTCTAACCCCTCGGTGTGGGACCCCTCCTCCCTACGGTAGTAATCTTTTTTTGTGGTCATATCACCGTACCTGTTGTATCCCTGTGTCAGGAAAGTTTCTGACGAGAATGAACCGGGTATCGAACTCGCGAAACCTCTAAACATCTTTTGGTACTTTAGACGAGTATCTTATCAACCTGGGCTACCGCGCCCGTAGAAAAGATAGAGCAAGTTAGAAGCTGTAAAAGAATCTTTCACGCATCTGAGATCGGTGTTCATGATTCCTCTCTCAGCTCATACTGGAAGCATACGATGAAGAATAGTTCATACATACTCGTATTTCAGAGTTTCTTGGGTGATAGCAATTAAATTGAATTCTCGAAATTTTTAGAAATTTTTACTAAAAAAAAACAGATGCATTTTTTGAAACGGTGAAAAAAAAAACATGTCTATCATATAGAAAGCCTCTATATTTAGAAGGTAAAAAAAGATACGAAGGTTTCGTCTTAATTATAACTTTTTTATCATAAAAAATGATTCACACAACTTTTTATTTATAACTAAATCGTAGCATTTCGGTAGTTACAAAATTTTCTGATATTGAAAAATTGTAATATATATTGTATTCTTTACCGATACTAGGCTGTTTCAGGCAAAGGTATTTTCCATCAAAGGTATTTACAAATACAGGGTGCCCCACAAAGTTCTCCCTGATTTTAGAATGAACTAACTCGGAAACAGTGATCGATAGAACAATGAAGTAAGCGGTATATTTATTTCGAAAGTTGTAGAAAAATACGATGGAAACGTTTCAAAACTATTTGTAAATTTTGCCAGCAGGTGGAGCTGTAACTGTAGTCGAAGTATGGTGTCCAAGAAATAGGCTATAAAATGTTCTTTGCAAGTACATAATAATCTATTAAAAATGTGCACCTTTCGCAGCACAGAGAGGGGTCCAAACGAAGAATGAAAATTTCAGTTGCCCTCTGTAGTGTCTCAACAGGAATGGACGCACATGCCTCACGGATAAAAAGTCTTGAAGCTCGACCAGTGTCACAGGATTGTTCCGGAAAACAGTGTCTTTCAATGTTCCCCTCAGAAAGTAGTCGCAGGTGATTAAAATCGATTGAGTATAGAGGTCAATCCATGCCTATTCCAAAAATGTGATTATTTCATTACAATGACACTGTTCCCGAAAAGTTCCTCAAGAAAGGAAAAAATGATCGCAATACGGTGTGGTTGGGCCCCATCTTGTATGAACCACGAAGTGGCTCGTCGAATATCCAACTTTATGGCTCACATCCAAAAACAGGTCGACAAAGTAAATGGCACACTACAATTACTGCGCAGATTGGCCGGATCGAAATGGGGAATGCAGCGAACCTTTCGCAACATCTTGTATAAGACTATTGTACGAAGGCAACTTTCATACGGATGCGCCACTTGGTATCAGCACCCAACTCAAAAGCAAAAGAGAGCTCTGGATATCGCACAGCGTCCCTTTCTTCTATATGTTACAGGAGCATGCGTTACAACCGCGAACGAAATTCTGTATGTAGCTACAGCAACCCAGCTTTGAGTATATAATATTGGACGAGCAGCGAATTTTGTCAAACCAATTTGAGCAGCGACATAAACAATTGCTGTTTCACCCAAGCAGAAATCTCACCAAGTCTCAAATAATGCCATTTGGTATTGATAATATAGATTCCTTAGGCTCTAAGAAAATATACACTGATGGCTCTAAAACAGAAACGGCTACTGGCTGCGCGTATGTGGTACTAGCGGAAGATGGTTCAATAGAGGAGCAATGGAGTCGAAGGTTAGCTAAAGAGAATAGCGTATTCCAAGCCGAGATTTTTACGATACTTAATGCTGTTAAACGTGTGGAAGAGATATGCTTTGTCCAGTGACAACTTGACAGGTAGCGCATCTGGCCTCCTAGCCATACAAGATCCTCGTTCACCTCACCCTGACGTACGACATCTTATCCTACGTGCTCACGACAACATAAGATTAGTCTGGGTCAAAGCGCACGCAAGTATTGCTGGGAATGAAAAAGTGGATCAACTTGCCAAGGCGACAACATTAAAAGACTTGGTTGTTCTACGTTGGCCGAGGAGTCATGCCCGCAATATCTTGAAAGACAGAATGCTTCATCTTTGGCAAATTGAATGTAACAAGAACTCAACGAAAGGCGCCTGCAAGATGCAACGTCGAATGGCTTTGCGCAAGTGTGTATGGCCGCGAACAAAAACGATCCTTTTAACTGAGCATGGTCCATTTCCGACATACTTGCAGCGCTTTGGACGATCATCTCACAATGCTTGTAAGTGTGGTGCTACGGGCTCGCTATGGCATTACGTCTGCCAATGTCCACACACATCAGCGTTTCATTTTGGTCAGATGTCACAAACTCAGATGACGGCATTCAAGAGAAGAATACTAAAAAGTCCAATGAAGTTCTCGCGCATTCAAAATTTGATTCAATTTTTGGACCGTAATCTATATTTGCTGCACGACAAGAAGGGTGAACTACGGAAGAAGCAGGATGAATTTCAGCCTTCCAGACCAGTAAAGCTGATACCAGGGAGAGTCTACAACTTGCGGCCACGTAGGGGTACTGGAAATTCGCGAAACTAATATGTCGTTGAACGGTGAACTTTATTGGAGAAACTATAAACACTTATCTGTAAACGTGGTAAATCAATGCCACCCATAATCCAGCTAGCCAGCCGATGTAGCTTCGGGAATGATGAAAATCTCCTAATTGCCCAGGAGAATTAAGATGTAGGATACTTATGGAACAGGAATGTGAGCCTAGAATGAGCTAAAACACCAGGGTGTCCGAACATTGGCTGACTTGGACCAGGACTCCATGTGTCATCGATTCGTCGTTGTACGGCATACGCGACTATAACTTGTGACATCCAATGAACGCGACGGACCGCCACCAACGGAACTTTGATTATCGAGTCCGGACGTGCCAGGGACGCTATAATATCAATTTAGATTTCGATTCTTAGATCATGATTTATCATAATTATTCCGTTGATTTATACTCCTGTAATTGGACTTGAAGTTCTGTTATACAAATTTATATTGATATATGTACACATATACATATTTAATAAAATTCCGGATGCACCCATCTTTCGGGAACGCTTCGATATCTCCTTGAGATGGGAAGCGGGGTGTGTCCGGTCCTTCAATGTTCAATGATCATCCAACTCAGAGGCGACGAATTGTTCCAAACCTGCTACATAGCGCTCAGTAGTGATCGTTTGCGCCATCTCCGTGCTGCGGAAGGTGTACATTTTGAACCGATTATGACGTGATTGCAACGACTGCTGGCAAAGGACTGTTTATAACCTATTTTCTCGGACTCCGTACTTCGACTACAGCGTACAGTGCTACGGCAACATTCATAAGTAATTTTGAAACTTCTGTATATAGAGTTATGTCGTTTCAAAATCAGGGAGTTCTTTGCGAGACACCCTGGTGTAAATAGGAATAATAATAATGCACAGTTCATTAATATACTTGAATTCTTAACCCTAATAATTAATTAACTAACCGGTAGCCAACCTTTCCATGTACTAAATATGATTGAAGGCCTCACAATCACTAAGGGGATATCCTTCACTTCTTGGCATAGGAAATTTTCACTCACGGCCTTGCTGAAGGTGTACGTATTAGGCCAAGGAGGAAGGCATTTCTGTGATAGCTTTATTAATTTCTCTTCGTCACCCGACCTAAGAATTGAAAAGAGACAAAAAAATGTATTATGTGTGTCAACGAGTAATAAAGAGATTCACCACGAAAGTCTTTTTTATGACATTGTGAAGTCCCGGTTATGTTTTAAATGACCATGTCCACCCATGTTTTAAATGAAATATGGTGGGAAAAGTGTGACAACTTTCTCTATCCAAAAGAAGCCAAGGTAATTTTTACGCCTGAGCTCATCAAGGTATGGCCCAGACGTCATGTTTATTTTGCGCCTACATTATGATATCTGACACAAGATTTTGAAGAGTATGTAAAAATGTGAGTTGTTTTTCCACCTAAGTACTGGGCTTCAGATCATCACTTCTCCCTGTGAGTTCCGTTAATGTTGTGACGGCAATGCATAAAACCCCTGCAAAAGGGAAGCTCATTTAAATCTAGCCCAGCAGTTTAAGTTAGAAAGAATTTCGTTATATTGGATTATGTTGGGGAAACCAATAAATTGGATTATGTTGGTGAGACAGGGTAGCCACGAGAAGAAAATATGATCGAAAGGTCCATGGATGACAAAGGAAAAAGAAACATTGTTCTGAACCAGCATTTCTTAACCTATGGTAGCGACGATGGCATAGGTGGTCCGCAGGCAGACGATAATTCGATTCTAACTGAATGAAAAATTATTCACTTGTTGTAATTGATATTTATAATTCTCATATGAGTTCGAATAAAAATTGTACGTTCATATTTAGGTTCAACATATATCATCAAAGATAATGCTGGAAATTGCGATCCTAAATAGGGGATATCACTAATTGTAGTCAAAAGATTCAATTTATGGCAATTTACAAAAATGAGTGAATCGTAGAGAAATAAAGGGCTGCTACAAAAAAAAATCGCGGTAAAGAAAAAATTATACTTCACGAAAAAAAATAAATTCAAATGACGACATGTGACCATATTCCATTGAGAAAAATAAAAGGAACTGGAGTCTTAAATACGGTAAAATACAAGATGTCACCAAATTGCCATCAAAAACGCCTATTGTAGTTAAAACCGCTAAAACATTGAGGGGAAAAAAACGTTGAATCAAATACGTAAAATGAATATTTGTATTTACAGTTATAATAAATTATCATAATAAGTTATGAAAACACCATTTACTCTTGATTTTGGTATAAACAAGACAAATTCAGGTAAGCGACGTTGAGAAAAACGGGTCAAAAAATATAAAACAATTCAGAAAAACTAAAAGTACAAAAATGTGCCGTAATAAGGGGTACAAGTGATCCGTCGAATTGCTTCAGACACTTTACTCGTCCTTGGGTTCAAAAAGGTTGAGAAAAACCGTTCTCTAGAGACAATTACAGTCGGCTTTCCTATTTAAAAAGAAGCACTTGCCTTGCTGCCTCCATTAAGGCTGTTGGTGGCACTTGGATTATCGGTACGTCTTCATCGATCTCAAATATGTTGCAAAACGACATTGCTGTAGACGTATGAATCAACAGCTAGGTAAAATTTGAGAAAAGGTTAATTTGAAAAAGGCTTAATGCATATATTGGGGGGTGGGATAAATTGAATAAATGAAATTCAAATATTTTTGTTTAAACCTTAAAAAGGACACAAATTATTCAAATACAGAAATACAAATACAGGGACACAACAATGAAAATGCGCAACGAGGTGGCTGAGAAAAAAATGCCCATTCATTCGAATTTGGTGCATATCTTGATACTATATCTCCTGAATGTAATTTTGATTGAATGTTCAAAGCACAACCAAAATTACAGTATTAGGCCGGGATTACACTATAAAAGGTTTTTTTTTGTAAAATTTTAAAAATGTAACCAATAAGCGTTTCGGGTGCATTCGAGCAATTGTAACCAATAAATAGACTTACTTTTTTTTCAAGTTTTGTAAAAAATATTTTACAAAACTTGATTGGATATCGGTTACATTCCAGCGGAAAAAAAAAACCAGTAGACTTATTTGTTTTTCAAGTTTTACCTTTTATCAAACTTTTATAGTGTAATCCCGGTATTATATATATATATATATAATACCGATAAAAGGTATCTTATAAAACTTCTTATAAAAAAAAAAGTCTATTGGTTTTTTTTCGCTCGCGTGTAACCGATACCCTTAATAATTTTATTTCTCAAGTTTTGTGAAAGATATAAACTTTCACAGTGTAATATAAAGATAATAATAAAAAGTAATCCTGGTCCAAGGCCGGAATTACACTATAAAAATTTGATAAAATCCCTTTTATAAAACTTGAAAAATCGAGCCAATAAAGCTTATACGTTACTTCCGAGCAAATACATTTTACTGGTTGGATTTTTCAAATTTTAAAGAACTTTTTAGAAAACTTTAATAGTATAATCCCGGCCTTAGTCAAATTATATGTTCAAAGTTTTTCGGTTAGATATGGAAGATCAATATGGTCTTCTGACTGATATGAAGGCAAATTAAAAGGAAAAACCACCCACGAGTTCCTAACGAGTTTCGACGCAAAAACAAAAAAGCAATGGGTGCATTTTTAGAGCATAAATATGACTACTATCGACCGACCGGGGATCCCACGTGCAGGGCCGGATTAAAACATTTGAAGGCCCTAAGAACTTAAGCAATTTTGGTGCCCCTTTTCACACTTGTAAGTATATTTTACCAAATCGAATTTTCAATTAAAAAAAAGAATAAAAAAAATTTCAATGAAATTTTATAATTCAGAAGAGTAAATAATATCTAAACAATATGATATGAATATTTCTAAACAAAAGCACAGGCTTCATTTATTTGAAAGGTTCTCCCACAGCCCGCTTTTTCTGGTTATTCAACGTCTTTGATGACATTTGCAAAACCAAATACACCTGCTTCTATTTTTAGTAGAGGAGAAGCATCAAATCTCTCTATTGTTCAACAAACTTTTTGTTTCAGTGATTGACATAATTCTGGTTTCCAAAATTACAGTTACATTTCTGTAGCTTTTCCATTAAAAAAATTTTGCTTGGTTCAATAATTTTCTTAATGAAGAATTCTACTAAATTTCACATCCTAGAATTGAGCAAGCCAAAGAAACGAAAGTCAATGTTATTATCACTGTTCTTGAATTTGCCAAATATTTCAAGATATTTTTTATTTTATGGTAAATATACCATACATAATTGCGTAGTAAAAAATTAAGAAAACCCAAGGTCCATCCCAGGGTCACCTGATTAAATTCTGCTAGTACGTTTGCCTTTCGACATACGTATTCGTGTACTTACTTTCTTACTCCTACCATTTTAACTCTTAATTCACTGACTTAATTCACCAGATTAGGGCTGCCAAGATTCACGTCCTCTCACAGGGGCTCCAGAGCTGGGAACCCGATGTGAAAATATTTTTTACACAAAAATTTCTCGATATAGGAATCTCTGAAAAATTCTCGCCTGATGTTCCACCGGAGAGCCTAGCATAAGGATTAATACCCCCCCCCCCCCCAGTCATGGACGGAGATACGGGGCGAGTCCTCTTCAAACTAAAACTACTGGCATTCCTAGATAAAATGAAACAAACATGTTCTTGGCAAAAAAACAGAAAGAGTGAGTTTTTTCGGGAAAAAATTTAGAAAAATTCTGGTACATTTTGGATTGTCCGGAACCTCGATTTTTCGGGACTCGAATTATTAAGACTCTACTGTACCTTATTTTCTGTTAATCACCATCATCAGGTACTTTATCTTTCTGATACATTTTCGAGTGTGTACAATCTTGGTATCCTGGTACCATTTCTTTTGCTACTATGGGGGATCAAACTACACAGGCTTGATCCACTTATGATCCATATACGGGTATACCCGTAGAATCTGCACGTTTCAAGTTCATATCCTTATTCTGTAGAATTTGGCTTACTCTGTGCCTTCTCAATGGATGGGACCACCCGGGCACGCTTCGGGGAAGTGATGAGAGGGACCCGGGTCAATTAAATCTTGATACAATTTTTGAGCTTAAATATGCAAGTTGCAAGGCAGGTATTTTTAGCTGAATGAGGGCCTCGGAATAATCGCTTTGCCTATGGACCCATCAAGAGTGTACACAGAATCAACCTTTCGAGGGGGCTCAATGAATCTTAGAAATTTGCAGTTACTAACCTTCAAAACAGCATATTAAATTAACAGATATTGATTTGGTAACGTATAAAAGTATTTTCTTTCGATACATTTTAATTCTTTTTACACAAATATTTTTAATTTTTCAATCTTAATTGAAGGCTACTAAGCCTCCTACCTGCATAAGCCTCTGGAGCCTGTGATACTGTTAAGAATGCCCTGAAGAAATCTCATTCCAAAAACTCAGCATTAACGTGAACTCTAGTTTGCAATATTATCAGTTTCTCCACATTTTATATATAAATGTTTGCTGCGGAAACAGCACATGCATCCCATCTTGTGTCAATGTAGAATTTCAAGATACTTTCATTTCCAATGTGATCTTTGAGGACTTTCTATGTAATGATGCACATGTGAAAAAAATTGTACATTATCCCTTTTTCTTACAAGCGATTGGCAGGAAATTCGGATGCTCTCCATTTGACGAATCGGAAATAAATATGGTAACCTTATCTTAACCTAACTGCGCGTTAGAAAATGGGAAAAAAAGTAGAAGAGAAAAGGAAGAAAAAAAATGGAAAAAGTAAAACAGTATAATAGATAAGTTGATAAGGTGCAAAGCAGATTACTCTCTCTCACTCTTACATGAAAGATGTATCATATATGGGGAAAAATCACTATCAGGGATCATACAAAAACCAAGAAGAAGAAAACACTATAGGGTTGCAACAAAGCTTCGCAGTAATGAGGAGAGAGAAAAAAAAAGAGAGAACTTATTTGAATTTGTTCCACTGGCGTTTGGACGCAATATTACACTCTTGGTCGTAAAGGTGGTTAATAAAAAATATAATTTGATAACTTTTCGTGGTGCCCCTTTTCTCCTGGTGCCCTAAGCACGTGCTTATTTTACTTAACGGTCAATCCGGCCCTGTTCACGTAGGTTCGTTATAAAATCTGAACTTTCTGTTGCTCAGCGGGGAAGAGTATGTCCTTCAAAGTCAAACGTTGTGAGGTCAGAATGAAGCTGAATGCCTACCTGTAAATCAAAAGTAATGTCCTGGTTGATTACTTGCGAAAAATGGAGCTATTTGATTAGACCATTCGAATTTCCATAAAATTTCTACTGGTAATGAACCTAAACCACAAGACGTCACCCATAGTGTGTGTGTCAAGACGCGATAGATATTCGAGGGGTTTTTTACATTTCATTTGCCTTTTCCATTGATTCTTTTTGTGATCGATTGTATATATATAAAAGTATATGCTGCAGTACTTACTTTAAAATTTTTCAGTCTTCGACAAAATTTCACAACGTTCTCAGTTCCAATTACATTCTGCTTAATCATATATCTAAGGAGAATGAAAATAAATATATTTTTTTTCATAACAATAAGCAAGTTATAACTTAAATGCAGAAATCGCAAATAATCCCTAATTCATCATTAACATCTATCAATAACCATCAGGATTTTTATTCAAAACTGAATGAATTATAAATGGTTATACCCTAACGGTTTCAGAAAGCTTACGACAGCTGCGCAATGAAAAACGAATGACACTTCATCTTCCAGCTCAATTAGCATTGGATCAGAAATCCCGAGATTTTCTTCGCCGATATCCCCTGGTACAACTTTGGTTTTTGAGAGTATCTCGGGACTGAATTTCGTCGGATGCGAAAATATCTGTAAATTCCAAAAACCACTATGAAGTTCAACGTCTAAATATACACTCTAGTTTACAATTAAATATTTATCCTGAATAATCCTGTCAGAAACTTGTTGCGCTGTCTCTCCTGAGGCGAACAAATAAAATTCCACGTTTCTAAGTGCAATATTTGCAAAGATATTAGAATTCAATAATCACAGAGTAGGTTGGAATATAAATGTGGGGGAGGGGGTAAGGAGTATTTTTAGTTCTCTAGTTTATGCTGTTCTTTCAAACTTTTTTGCGGATATTTGAATTTTGATGTCTCTGCAAATATTGCATTCAAAAACATGGAATTTTTTCTGTTGGTATCAGGACAGGGCAACGACTTTTTAATTGGAAGTTATAGGACAAGTGGAACGTATAAGAATTTAAATTTTTTATTTTTTTTATTTTATGACACACTATGTTTTCACTCTCGAAACTGGCAAAGAGCGAGTTTTAATACAATTTGAGCATTTTTTTTTAATTTGGACGAAGAGTTGGTGGGATAAAGATCCGAATTCGGACTTACAGGATAGCCAGTATAATCTTTGTATGTGTATCATTGAAAAAAATTATATTTTTTTCACTTTATAACGAATTTTTTTTACGCACCTTTTTCTTGAAGATCTTATCTAACCTATCTGCAGGCGAAATACCTTTCTTCGGTCTCAGAAGAACATATACTTTTTCTATTCCCGGACAACATTGCAAAAGCGTCCCCAAGAGAACCTAGAGTAGAAAAATCGGTTATTTTTGCCGTTGGAAATCGTACATAGTTCCAACGTCATGCTCACGATCAATAACAAGCATGATTTTATTTCCTTCAACTTCTGAATTCTTGAAGGATGATACGAGGGTGTTGGCTGAGTGGCTGATCACCTCTTCACCATATCTATGTCGATTCGGAAACATTAGCGCAAAATAGGAAAGTAATTTTAAAAGGGTAGGAAAAAGGCTTTCAATTTTCTGGCACCCTTTTTGGGTTGGAAAATGTGAAAACTTCTCTCATCATAATAATAATTTAAATATTTTATTATTCCAGCTGCTTGACAAAAAACGAAAAATCAACTTGTTAATATTATAATCCTGAGTTTGGAATGTTAATTGTAAAAATTATAAATTAGACAGAATAATCAATCCATAGGCGGAGATAGAGATTAAAGGCTGAGCGGCTTGATGATGATGATGCCAATTCATATATATGCATATACATTAGATCAATCGGCTACGCCATTGACGCTGGGGGGGGGGGCAATGCCCGCATCCTATGCCACCCCGTATCTCCGCCCATGAATCAATCAGATCGGTCATGTCAGGGATGATAATTATCATCCATAACATGACAAATTATAATTTCGGAATGAAGACAGATCAAAATTTTCTTTTTTTTTAAATACATTTAAATAACATTTCGGCATATTTACACGTTCTTTTTCCTTCACATTTAAATTATTTGAAAATGAAAGTTCGGTCAAAGATAAAGCTCAAACTGTTACATTCCCGTGAAAGGAGTTAGAATTTCAAGGGAAAAATTATTTATAAGTAGGATAAATGTCAAAATGTATTACATTCGAGTCAGTGCCATCTCTTGTCTGAAGTATAGTATCAAGGGTTCTGAATAGTAAGATTTTTTTTAGTACCATATTCAGGGCCGGACTTTCGTAGGTGCGAAGGGTGCTTTCATGCCGGGCCGCTAAACCAGACCAGACCAGAATGAAATTTTTCTTCCCGTGCCTGGCCCTTGCGGGTCATCTGCGGGCTTACAAACTGTAGCTCCGGGGGCCACGTATGAAGGGAAAGGCGAGTTCGTAATTGTATGTGTAGAAGTGAGAGCGTGTATGTGGAGGGAAAAAAATAAGACCAGACTCAGATGAGCGATCGACACGGATTGGTTAAAATCCTCAATTTAACCAATCCGTTTCGTTCTTCAAACCTTTCACCTGCGCGATTGCAGTTTAAACTGTGTTGGTGAATACCGCCCTATATCAAGGTAAAGGTAGGACCGGCCCTGCCCAAGCGTATTTATACTGTATCGCCAAGGAAAATCATGTTCCGTGTTCTAGTGATGATGCAATCTATCTTCCATATATTTTGAAGTAAAAACGGCAGATGTGGAATTTCCATGTTAAGTAAGAATTGTGTTGAAGGTCTGCCTGCTCTCTATTCACTTCACTGACTAGTCTGCAATAAGAGGAAATAGATCGAGATGGTTTGGTTCCGGCAAAGAGATCTGAAACAGGTTTTATTAATTTATATTTCCAAGGAACCTATGTGCCAATAAAATGGAACCCACGGACTCATTTATAGAAAAATGTTCAGCATATAGTAAAGAAAAGCAATAAGTTAATTGTTTGCCCCCTCTAAGCTCACCAACACTCTTAAACCTCTCCTAGGGCTCCCAGGGATTCCGTGGACCACTGGTTACGAGCAGATACTCTAAAATGAGAATATTTGTTTACCTTTAGGAAACAAGGGAAAAATAGACGTGTATATTTCTCGCAATATTCACATCCTTCCGAATACATCTTTACTTTTAGTTCTACATTATTTTCTAGTCAGAGATCACTCTTCTGTACTCTCTTCACTCAAAAAAAACCAATACGACGCTCTTTTTTGTTTTTGTGTACTAAAATACAATAAATACAGATGTATTCAAATTAACTAATTTTTATACGCTTACGCGACATAAATGTTTGGTCATTTTTCTTTAGAAAAAAAAAGAGGTACATGTAGAACTTTGAATATATTTCGCACTTCGTGATCAACGAAACTAAAAGTTTTGGCTTTATAAGTATTAAAAAAAGCGCCAGAATAAAATATTACGTTCACGAAATTTAAATGAAATATTGATATAAGCTCGTTTTTGCTTCAAAAGGATGTGTGATACGAAACTTTAGTACAATATAGAAAAAAGTATTTAAATATATTTTACAATGCAGTACTAAATATAATGTGAAACATTTCAAAATTTATTTTCATTGTTTCGAAAAGGAAAATCCATAGGTATAACGCTATCGTTGAAAAATGCATCCGAGAAACCTGAAGAGAAATTTATCACAGACTTATTTTATTTTTGTTTCAATTGTTAACTTTCTGCAGTTTTCCAAACTTGACATTAAAATGTGGGTCGGCCTAATGTTTTAAAAAATCTCACCACAATGAATGACAGTCCCAAAACGTTTCAAAAATTTAAATCTCATTGACACATTAACTCACTGAGAGTTTGAAAGTTATCAATCTTTAATTCAATCCACTTCCAGGCGTACATGTTAAAACCGACGAAATTCATTAACCCTCGGAACACTAGGATCCAGCCAGATATCTTGGGAATAAAATTATATATAGAAAATAGTTATATAGGACTATGATTTCCGAACTGTGTGTCACAGTGTGCCAAAAAAAGTCTCGAGATCGAACAGGGTGCCACAGTATATTTTAAGGGGTGGGGGCTCTCATATCTTTTAACATGAGCAAAAAGCTTAAACTAAGCTCAAGTAGAAATATCATTCAATAATATTATTTGACCACTGATCTATTTAAAATTTGGTATACATATTTTCCATTCCATTTATACTATGCTATATCAAACACAATATCTATATATCTCTGATACTTATTTTTTTGGGAAATTTTCAAACATTAGGAATAGAATGTATTGTTAAAACCTCGAGCGCATGGCATCAATGTTATTGAATAAAAAGTGATTCAAAACAAAGTAAGCCGCTTAGTTCATCAAATGAGTTAAAATATTTGAGATCCACACTGAAATATTTGATTTATGAAAAAAAATTCAAATTCTTTAGACTTCTCAAAATTTGGATTTTAAATAAGATTAAGTCAGAAAAATTTCAATTTTGTCTCATTGAATGTACTGATGACAGTTTTTTTTTATTTTAAATAAATTTTTATTCAATTGCATTGATGTCATGCTACTTCATCACGTGTATGAGGTGTTAATTTTCTGAAAGGTGTGAGACCCTTTAAAGTGTTATTACTCCTGTGGTCCGAGAGAGCATTCTAAGGAGTTCGTGGTGTCATTTTCATTTACTACCATTGCATAAATAACACATTCAGTGCTGTGAAATGGTAATTTATTACTTCAATTTTTACCATAAAAAAGGAGTCCTCAGGGCATTGACCTTCACTACAAGGGGCCCGCGACTTCAAAAAGGTGGGTAAACACTGCCTTAGACTTTTACAAAGTTTGGGAAGATCTGCTCTATGTACAAGGATGACGTCACTCTCGCTAACATATACGAAGGTTTTAACAACTGGATGTTGGGAAGATATATTTTGGAAAGAGAGAAAATTCAACTTCCCCTGCGGGGAATCGAACCCACGTCCTTTCGGAAAGTGAAAGGACATGGTAGTCTAATCTTGTAGCTTTCACGTAGTCGAGGCCATGCTCCGCGACGTCTTTGTCGGTTCGTACTGAAATATCCCAAGGTCTACATGTCACGATATTTTAAACAAGAAAATGAGAATGCAACTGAAAAATACAAAAATAGTCGATACCGTTCCCAGGAATCCTGTAGCTCCAGTAAGGAAGACTGACTTTTGCTCGAATAACTTCGCGATTTCGGAAACATCTTCGACCGAAGATAAGTCAATACCAGATTTACTCGATGTATCTCCCTCGGTTTTTGAGTCCCCTTTCATCCTCAACTTGTGTCTGATGCTTCTAAAGGTGTCGGTAATCCGGAGCGATTAATGTATGGAAAATTATTAACGGAGATTTTCTCGATAGTAATCTAATTCAGTGATTTCGTTTGCCAAACACATTTACGAAGAACGCTTCCTTTCCTCATATTTAGCGTTAGTAATCAATTAAACTCCCACCCACCCCTCCCCACAGCTGCGTATGCGTGTGGAGACATTATCCCTCTATCCGATGAATCAGTATTAGAAACGTATATGAGATCCTATGGTAGAAGAGTGCCACGTGTTGTTTGTTAAATTATAATTATTGCATCTTGTTTACTCAATTGCCTACTAGTCTAAGGAAAGATCAATATCGACAAATGCAGCTTTTCCTGGATAATCAATTTATATACTTACGTCAGATTAGTTCGCAAACTTTTTGAGTGCGACCCCCTTTGGGGTCATTCAAGTATTACGTCAGCATCGATGGGGGGGGGGAAGAGGGGTTTCCGATTTGCTGACTTATGATCACAAGGGGGAGGGTGGTTGGAGGATGCTTACGTTATCAACCACCTTTTATGAAAATATGAAATATTCTTAATGGCATCTTACTCGGTGCGCCAAAAACGAGAAAAATCTTTCGCTAGTTTGTCGGTACCTGAACAAACATTCTCCCTAATGATAAATCCCTTACAGAGCCACTTCAGCGATCTCTAAATGTTTCACGGATCCTTCAAGTGCTCAGGAAATGTGTCCTGGCTGCTCAAGTGCTCTGGAACTGTGCAACGCATCACTCAAGTGATCCGTAATTATTCCACGGATCACTAAAGTAATCTGGGAATGTTCCGCGGGTAACTTGAGTGATCTACAAATGCACTGGGGGGGGGGCGCTTAAGTGCTCTAAAATTGTGCCACATGTCACTCAAGGCATGTCTAAATTTGTCACGGAACGTTTAAGTGTTCTGGAACTGTGTCGCGGGTTACTTAGGTGATCTTTGAATATGAAAGTGATCTTTGAAGCCTACTTCAGTGATCTGAAAATGTGCCACGGGCCACTTGAATGCTCTGGAATTGTGCCACGGGTCATTTAAACGATTTGTAAATGTGCCGCTAAGTTCATATTTACAAAATTAGGTTTGAGGGGGCAAGCCACATCAGATAACCTTGAGGGCCACATTTGTTCCGCGGGGCAAGGGCTTGCCATATATGGCTTAAACGTCGGGTAGCAATGAATTTCTCAAAAATAAATGTTGAGTTCTTACCCTTCAAATAGCATTGAAATTAACAGAAATCGATTATAATAACATATAAAGGTATTTCCTTTCGAAATTTTTATTTATTTTTTAGATGGTTTTGCATTAAAAAATTTTTTTTTTCGTCTGTGGGTGGGGAGACGCACTAGCCCCTATGCCCCCCTGCCGCGTACGTTTCTAATCCCACCAATATGAGTTAGGAGGTGGGGGGGGCAGTGCTGACGAAATTTTTCTGACAAGTGGGGGAGGGGGGTCAAAAATGGCTAAAAATTTGCTGACGTAATACTTGAACGGCCCCTTTTGACAAAGAGCCCATGGGAATTCACACTGAGTTCTTAGGGCTCCGTGGAGCACCGGTTGAGAACCGCTGCTTTAGGGTTTATACAACAGGGGGTTTCCAACCTGGAGTTACTCACGGAACCTTTGTTGGTTATAAGGCTGTGCAGTGGAACCCTTTATGATAATGACATCATAGCTGCTAAGTCTCCCGAATTTTAGCTTCATCTTTCGACCTCCCGATAAGTTCTTAAATCTTCCGAATTTTTACGAAAATCACAAAAAATACTAAGAATACTGTATTTAAATATATTTTTGGGTTTTTTTTTCTTTCTTTCTTATTGAACTATAATAAAAAATGCTTGAAAATTTCCAATTTGCTGATCAACTAGAGGTTCAGATTCTGGCTCATAAGTACGATCATCAAAATAATAAATCTTGTGACGGCAATGGGTCCAATTTATATTTACCAATAAGAAATGACGATTGTCCATAATAAGCGGCAAATGTAGTGAATTTTGTAAGATTTATCATGTTTACCAACGATGCTTTGGTATTATGTATAATCGCCGCTAAAAGTGATAAATTCTGGGAAATTCATCAAACTCAACCAAAATGGTCGACGATTATGTATAACAACCGGATTTATTGCATTACCGTAACAAATGTATTGAATATTGTTTTATAAAGGGGTCCGTGGCCTTTATTTTGGTGGCACGGGGGGAGGGGCAGAGGTAGGGGCAATGAGAAAGGATAAGAAGCAAATACATTTTAATGGTACAGTAGCTATATAAATAAAATGCACATTTCTAAATATTGAAACCAAATTTTATTTCATTTCTAAAAATCACCGATCTTTCAGTCAAACGATGCTGTTGTTTTTTTTTGTTTAAGAAAAAATGTTTTATTCCATTGACATCAGATTATTCAAAGCATCAAAATGTACATCTTGTTAATCACATAAGCAAATAGGTACAAAAATAACGCGATAGTCATCCATTTGATCGTAACTGTAACAGCGTATCTCCTGTAAAGGAAAAAAAAAGATTTCTTTCGGTTTCTTGTTTGTTAAGTACGAAACGTTTTCAATGATACAAGAAAGGTATGAACCATTGTGAAGTGAAAAATGCAAAGCGATTGATTCAGGCATTTCCTTATTGGGAAAGTTATACACCCGTTTCTCGACTTAATGAACAGGCTAGGTGCCTGAATCTCCTAAAAATCCACAATGCGTCATAATCACAATACAGTATCCCCCCGTTAAAAAGTCTCGCCACAGAGAGCAATAGGCCTACAACGGTACAATTATCCAATCATTATACTTCGCTCATAGCTAGAAAAATTTATAGCAAATGTAACAATACCACATATAACAATCAGTACCAAATTTCACGTTAGGTCCACAACACGTACACGCACACTCCGGCATGCCGTAGAGGAATGTGCATGTACGGTTAAGTAGCAGTACAGCAATGAAAGAATAGTGTGTCTTCGCACGTTTGGATGAAATGAGATCGGTCAGGTTAGCTTGTGAGGTATTTTGAGGGATACAGTTATATAGGAAGTAGTGTTTTTAACAATGATTCATGGCATGCAGAAGAGGACATAAGGCTCGTGTCCAAAATTTTTTAAACATACTTTCGTTGAAAAAATTAAAATATCAAAAGAAAATTTTTTATGTGCTATTTTAATCAATTTCTGAAAATTTAAATGCTTTTTTTAGAATTGATAACTAAATTTCTTTGAAAGAATTTCACTTGAGCCCCTCTCTGGACAGGTCGGTCCTGCGTACGCCTCTGCTTCAATTTCTAAAAACTACTATTGCTAATGGGGAATTAAATTCCGTTTCCCTACGATATTTAGACAAGGTGAAGTTAATAGAGAGGTAAAATGGGCCTTCGCCATGATAACTGATAAAAAGGCCTCCCCTGCACAGCAGCAACAAGGCTCTCGGTCCTGTGGTACCGAAACCAGAATCCCCTACGCCTCTGCTAGTCTGTGTATGTGTTTACGTTAGGATGCCGCTGGTGCCTCGATACCGGACAAATTTGTCAATAGACAACAAAAACAAAAAGCCGTATTATACGACAGAAAGTTCATTGAATACACGATACACGAATAAATTTTACATTTTATTCATTGGCTTCTACATATTTTTGCAATCGCCGTTAGTATGGCATCGTAACGTAGAACTTCTTGAGTTGTACTTCGCTCAATTCATGATCATAAATAAATAACGTAATCTGTCACGTTCTCCCTAGAGGTCTGTGTAATCTATCTGGGAGATTTGCTAATGTCAGTAGATATTCATGCCCGAAATCGAGATTCGAACCCCGACGTGTATAGCGGAAGACTGGCACGCTAACTACTCTAGCAAGAGGAAATCTGAATCAATTTTTAGTCCGTTATTTTTCGCAGATCCAAGTTTCGTCTTAGCGTTGCTAAATTTATTAACGCTTTTAAAATTAAACACAACACAGTTTATAATGGTTTTTTCATATGTTTTTGCGCCTGATGTGTTATTTTCAATAACTAACAAGTTGTACTTTTCAGACAGTTTTATCGTATCTTTAAGCGTTTTATCACGTTTCATCAAATTATCAAATATGAACAGTTCGAGCTGAATGCTATTACCGAATCAATCAAATTAGGATATCATTCAATCTAACAATACACCAGAACCACCGAAGTCGTAAGTAGGGAATAGCTGTTTATAGTTCAATACTTCTGTGTTTTGCATGTGAATTATCATGTGTTCAATAACAAAAAAACATCATGGATTTCAAGAGCTTTTTTTTTTATATTACTTTTGAACAATATCCATCCTCTGTTTGTATCCTCTCTTATCAATACTCCAATCGTAAAATGGTGAACCATGTCTCAAATCATAGGCACATTCGTCGATAGAAAAACCCCGCAAGTCAATTGGAAAAACCTACAACGTTCAAACAAAAGACATCGAAAAATGAATATGTAAATATGCATTTAAAATAAAACTATTTACAGTTCGTTCTAGTCAGAGAACTTATGAAAATTATGATTCGGTTTCTTTTTTATGACTAGAATATGTAAATTAATTTATTTTATTTGCTTATATGGTATTAGAGTTGCATTGAATGAAATGCGTATTCAAATGGTGTTGTATAACCATTTCTTATAAGGGAAAAACATGTAATAATCAGAATTATGATAGCATTTCGATGAAAATTTTTTCCGTTAAGAAAAAGTCATTAACGTGTTAATTGATTTTTCACACATGAGATGGCATCACCTCTTTGTCTTTTTCCGTTTGTGCCGCTATCAGCATTTCGTAGTTGCCACATTTAAAATGCCACTCGTTCATCAAGAAGTGTCGGAGTGTATTCATACAAGTGTCGAAGAATATGTAAAGCTTCGTCAATCTGGAATGAGCAGTATACAGGGTGAATTTCGCCTAATCTGCCAAACGCGAGGAGGTGATAGACGACCTGGAGTGGAACATAAAACACATCATAGCATTTCTGTCCTATCTCTTACCGTTTTCGAGTCATGGTGAATGAAAGAAAATGCCTCAAATTTGAAAAACCAAAATTTGTGAACTTCCTGAAAACCTTCACGTAAACAAAGTGCAGATATTTGGAAAAATCAGAAGGAAAAAGAACTCCTATTAGGTGACCCCATTACCATCAGAATATCTGGATTTAATGGCGAACCGATGAAAATTGACGAATTACGAAATCGAATGATCCCCATAAAGTGTAACCACCAGTTCTGCGAACCCCCTTGTATCTACAATCGGTGAAATTTAACAAAAACTTGTCCATTGTACCAGCTTTCGTAAGAGCCTACAATAAATCATATCGGTATTCAGGAAAAATTTAGACTTTTATTTGAAGTACATCACACTGAAATCCGCGTTATAGCTGAGTTGCTATGGTGTTTTATCCACGTGGGCTCTTCTATTACTTGCTATCACTCCCTTTCATTTAGCAGATTAAGTCGGGTTTTCCTAGGATTAAAACTTTTGCGCTGTGTGCAGCGTAAAAACGCTCATTGGTTAAAAACCTGAAATTCAGGTTTTTCTCTCTCTTACCAATCACAGCATTTTTACGCTGCGCGCACTGTAGAAACCTGCTCCTGGGAAAACCCGGCTTTAGGGGAAATTTACCCCGTATATAAATTAAAAAGATTATAAAATGTCCATTACGTTCATTAGTGTCTGTATTGGTTGATTAACTATGTTGACGAACCCTCTAATTCCCTCTATCAACCAAAATGCCAGTAAATTATAAATTATCATATCCTTTCGATTTAGAACGATGTTTGATACGTCACTGAGTCAAAAAAACACTTACTTCGGTTTCTTTCCCATGAGAATCAGCGCAAAATCTATCACAACAGCTGGAGCGTAGTGATTGACGACCGAGTTGATCCGGTACCAGATCTCACTTTTGATTATCGTCAAGCTTGGCTTCTGATACATATTCGGAAGTGGATACTTATCTTGCATACTGTACAGCGAATTCACGAATTCTCCCCAAGTGGTTGGACTTGAACTGCTCGACACGCAATTCACGACCAGAGTTTTTTCAGGTCTGCATTTAGAATGGAAATTGAGTTTAAAAACTGAAATAATGGAGTGTTTCTCTTTTTAAGATATTTGAATACGTTTAAAACGTCATTTTGGAGAAGAAAATATCAATTTTATTTATTTATTTATTTGGTTTTTTATGAAGGCCTCGTTACTTGTGATTTCTAAACAGGCCTTGTGTTGTTTACATGACGTATAGAAACGAATATACGTCTACTTTAGGGTTACGTTTTTATATACAAATAATCTGTGAATAAAAACTTCAAACGTGTTTTAGGGACAATGCTATTTTCGACATTTTACTTGGGTTTGAAGCATAATTTCTGAAAATCTGTTCATTTTATCATTACATAATCTTAGTATAATATTTTGTGGTATATTGTTAAGGTTTTGCACCAAAATCTAAGGTCTATTATACATATATTTTTCTAATTACAGTGTTTTATACACGATAAGTTAAATTAAATTTCGAAATATTCGCCCGCATATCAATAGACTTCGGGGTTAGTTATGAGCATACCATACAATCCTTCAATTATTGGCTCATAACCTGCAACAGCACTAGCTGAATATACTGTGAAAGCATTCTTGTCCCGAATATTACATGGATTTTGTTTAAAATTTGACATAAAAATGACTTTCTTAGAAAATGATCGTAGCAACATGTAGTCTAAAATTTATTATTTTTTCACCATTTTGAAACACTCTCTATCAAAAAATGTCATCAAAGTTCACTCCAGTACAGTTTCGTAGAGAAGTGCAAAAGAAGCTAGTCGTATACCTAAATTCAATAAATAAAGAACGTAAGGAAACTTGATAACAAACTTACTTCTTTTCATGGACGTACCACGCAGCTGTGAGTAGTGTATTGGCCACCACGTCCACAGGGATGATATCGACAATCTTTTCTGGATTACAATTCAGTAATCGAATGAAACCTTTTCCAATCTATACGATATAGAATCGATTTCAATCGGAAACATATTCTATGTTTGATATATTTGAATATGAAATTTTCTTTGAACTCTTTTTTTTTTTTCCTCCTTTACATATCTAACACAAAATATTGTAAAAATGTTTAAGAATGAACATCCACTTTAATCAGTTTCAAGCGCATGACGAAAAATCATATCCAAAAACATCTCATTTTCATGATAAATAGTCATTTAAGATGCACATTATTTTGCTTGTATGAATCTCATTTAAAAAAATCTGATGTATTTGAATCACTCTCTGCGTCACTCGCTAGAATGTGGCATTCATATTTATCGATGTACTTAAATGAGTGACATCTATTGAAGCCTGTCAAAATTCACAAGGTATCCGCTTTTAACATACTAATTCTGTGTTTCAATGAACGGAAACCCAAAATATGGACTTTTTTTCTTTAGTTGCTGCCTTATACAGAAGTGATAGTAGCTCTGGTACCACAAAAGTTGGTTTTACACGTCACATCTTGGCCTGTGAGTACTTTTTAAGACACACGATATATACAGTGATACCTCGGCTAAAGAAAATTTTCATTGATAAATGGATGCGTCGTGAGCTGAATTTTAGCGCCAATCACCATCAGGGGGGATTACTGTCACTCGAGCCTGATTAACTAATGTCTACCTACGAATCTTTTTTTCAGATGTAGTTTTGAACTATTTAAAGTAAAATGTAAAGTTTTCAACCATTTCATGTAAAATGAAAGATCCAGTTGAAATGAAGCCTATGTTTTCAGAGCACACGTTCTTTCAGTTTGATTAGACTCTTAGGCCGGCCGACCACTGGAAGCGACAACATATCGCAAGTTAGGTGAGCGGCAACTGCCGGCATTGAGTCCGACGACAAAGGACGTCTGACGTTGTCCACTGAAAGCGACCCTTAACACGCTACTCAGCTCGCGACTGCGCTCCATGCAGACGAATGTTTTCGTTAAATAATCGTGAGGAAGTATTGAAAAACTAAAATTCTTGAGAAAATGTATTACGTCCATACTTATTGAGACAAATGATACAAACTCGAAGGAAGTATTCTTGTTTTTAATTCATGACTATTTAATCGATTATGCGGCGACGCAATATTCCTCGAGATCGCTGTTGTGATGATCACCTTCTCCGGCTCTACAGTCGTCTTACGCGTTCACGTTTCTGTCCGATATTCTCATGTACCTGTATAATATTCCAAAGTCTTCTTGTTGTTGTTGTAACCTGCGGTCCTGTACAATTTTACTCTCAAGTTAATTGAATAAATGCTAATTATTTGTTTTACTTCCGAGTACTATTTTGTCACGGAATAATCTAAGACCACAAGTAACTAAACTGATAACAACCGGCGTTTCAATATCGATATTATCGTACATGCTTTCCTTTCGTTTATCAGCATCACGTGGTCTTCCCAAATAGTACGGATTTTTGCCGTTGATATTTTTAACGTAGGCCAAACTTTTTATTTCACGTTTCGACATTTGATTTCGAAATCGCTAACGGACTTATCTTAGTTCATCATGGGAAATTCCCCCGAATCCATAACAGGATCAATCATCTTAAGCTGATGTCAACGCACGTGGTTTCGATTTATGCAGTGTCGCATTCCAGGCACCTTCATTCTGGGAAACGTATCCTACCGTGTGGTTTACTCAAGTGGAGTCACAACTTTTTTAATATCTGGCATCTCTAATGGCTTAACAAAATTCCATTCTGTTGTCGCGTCATTAGATTCAAATGTTTTGAAATGTGTCCGTGACATTATCGTTCAGCCACCCACTACTGATGCCAATGATGCGCTCAAAAAACGTATGCTTGCATCCCAAGTAGTCGCCTAACGTCAAATATGACGTGAAAATTTAGTCACTTTCTCTGAATGACGTCAGTCAAAAAAAATCACCTCATTTCAAAGTCATTTATTGGCCACGAACAATAAAAATCAGGAAATAACGTGATACTTGATGACCTTAATGAAATATCAGGTTATTTCATGACATTCATTAACCATGAAGGTCATGAAATGACGTGATATTAAATGGCGTAAATGATTTTGCGTCATAAAAATCCCGAATTTCTTTCGAACTGAAAAATTCTGTTCCGGATGAAAATATAAAATTATCCAAAATGTTTGTTAATAAACCTTCAGAGGGTGTTTCAAAATTACCCTAGGCCTATTCGTTACTGGTTGTCATAAGGTAAATAAAGTACTTTTAATTGCAATTTTGTTTGAATGGAAATGTAAAACTTTTCAATGAGATGTTCATATAAATTTATCAACACGTTATATAAATTATAATTGCATCCATATCACGTTTTTTACGGAAGATCAGCGGATCCGTGAAATCTGTCAACAATTGAAAAAGATGCAATGGATTCTTTGACGTGTACATTGAACTAAAAAAATGCATTTTTTAAAATCTTTTTCTTTTCGATAATTATAATTAACGCAAATAATTATATTTATTATTATCATTATATTTTTGACGAATAATAAAAAGAGTAAAACGAAAAAATAACTGTCATCGGCTAAACTCAAGAGATTACTTAACGAAAATTGTAATACAACTAATCAATACTTGTGGAGTCTTTATAAAATAACGCGCAATGTGTGCTGCTGCGATTGCGCGATCGGTAGAAAAGCACGGCTTAAAATAGTTTGGGACAATCTTCGAACGCGGTCTGGGTTCGAATCCGAACTATGCCGCAGCTTCACGCATTTTTTCCCCTTCCATCTCTTCGAATGGCGCCATCTATCTTTCGAAAGTCCAACTATTTGCAAGTGGTCGTTTTATTGGCAAACAGTTTCCAAAATGGACATAATGACCATTTTATCACATCATGTTTGATACATTTTATGACTTAAAAAAACGTTTTATTGACGTCAGGTGACAACTTGGGCTGCGATGCAACAAGCCGACTTTTCGTCTTCCAACGTAAAACTCGGCAACTCGGGCACAATTTCCAAACGGCTAACATTCTCGAAACGTCTTCCAACGGAATTCGCTGTATGCAGTGAACGGGTCTGAAATTCGGATTTTGGGTTGAGTCGTATATTTGCATGGAATTTCATTATTGCCGATATTTCTACCCGAATTTTGGGCGCCGATGACAATGTTGAGTTACTGCATAGAAACAATAGGACTTCCCGTATTTGCGAAACCGCGGAGACTCGATCCCGAAAAACTCGCTGCTTTGAAAGCCGAATTTCAAATGCTCATGAATCGAGATATTTTGAAGTCATCAAAAAGCCCATGGGCTAGTCCCATTCATTTTGTGCAAAATAAAGACAGTAGTTGGTGCGTATGTGGGTATTTCAGAGCGCTTAATAAAGTTACTGTAGCTTATAAGTACCCGCTCCCCCATATCCATGACTTCATTCTAGGATCGCGAGGAAAGAAGATCTTTTCAAAAGTTAACCTCGTAAGATCTTATCAGCAGCCTTAGCGATCCATCGAGCCCAAGGACATTCAAAAAACCGCTGAAGTACCCCCCCCCCCCCATCGGCTTGGTCGAATTTCTGAAGATTCCGGATGGTCTCCGAAACGCTGGCAGCACATTTCAACGTTTTGTGGATAACATTCTTCTTGATCTCGATTTTTGCTTCGCTTACTTGGGCAATATATTCATCTTTTCTGAGGGTGACACATCCCATAAGCAGTATTTAGAGACGCTCTTCCAGAGACTCCAGGACCTTGAACTGGTAAGCAACCTGCACTAATGCGTTTTTGGAGTCACCGAAATTTCTTTTTTAATATTCTTGGTATCAGAAAAAGGAGTTTCTCCCTTGTCTGACAAAGTTCGTACCTTAGTCGAGTACCACTTGCCTAAGACAGTTAAAGAACTTAGATTTTCTTGTCGTTCCAAATTTCTACCATCGATTTTTAAAGGGTGCTGCAGCAAAAAACAATCTTGTTATATGCTTTTGTAAGCAATAAACGTAAGAATGACAAAACCCCTATCGATTGGACTGACGCTATTAAAGAAGCTTTTGAATCATGCAAACAATTAATTGTTGATACCACTGCTTTAGCATTCCCAGAGCTCCATGCTCAATTGGTTCTGATGGTTGATGCATCTGACTTTGCAACAGGCGCTGTACTGCAACAGAAGGTTGAGAAAGGACTTGAACTTCTTGGTTTCTTCTCCAAAAACTTTCTCCCACTCAAACAAGCACATTTGATCGTGAACTTTTGGCAATTTATTTGGCAGTGACACTTCCAACATACGTTAGAAGGCAGACAGGTCGTTATTTTCAGCGATCACAAGCCTCTCACATTTGTGTTCAATCAAAAGCTAGAGAAATCATCTGCTCGTCAAATATGGTATCTAGAGCTCATTGGTCAGTGCATCACTGATATTCGGCACATATCAGGTGAATAAAACGTAATTGCTGATACATTATCAAAAATCAACGAAATAAAGTTATCTGATTCTTTAGACTCAGATCCCATGGCTGCTGATCAACAAAATGATCAGGACTTACAAAATCTGCTAACATCAAACACGAATCTTCAGTTGCGTCGTGGGACTTTTCCTACTGGCCCACCCATCTATTGTGATGTTTCTAATACACGTGTTAGACCTTACGTTCCAAGTAACTGGTGCAAGATTGTCTTCGATAAGATCCATAATGTATCACATCCTGGTGCCAAGGGCACTTTCAAGCTCCTGCAGCAGTGTTTCGTTTGGCAACCTATGAGAAAAGACTGCTCTACGTGGTGTCGACAGTGCATTTCATGCCAAAAGGTGAAGTCCCACAAGCACGCAAGGTATCTTGCAGAGTATGCGCTTCCATCTGATAGATTTAGACATGACCATCTTGACATTGTCGGCCCACTTCTGCCATCCAATGGGAATTCCTACTTGCTAACCTGCATCGATAGATACACACGCTGGCCTGAATCCATTCCTTTTCCGGATCAAACAGCCGAGACTGCACATTCAGCGTTCATCAGTTGCTGGGTGTTCCATTATGGCGTTCCCGATGTCATCACAGCTGACCGGGCCAGGAATTTCTAAACTCATCTTTTCCAGCACTTTTCCAGACTACTCGGTGTTCAGCGATTTCGGACTACCTCTTACCCTATTCAAGTAAAAAGGATGGTAGAGAGAGATTTCATTGAACAATGAAAAGCGCTTTGATGGTAGTAGACCCAGTTCATTGGAGCGAATCTCTACCCATGGTGTTGCTATCTCTTCGATAAACAGTTCGTGAAGATCTGCAATCATCACCATCTGAATTGGTTTTCGGAACTGTCCTCAGACTTCCCGGGGAACTCATCCAAAGTTCTTACCAGTAGCCCGTTCCAGCACCTATATTCGTCCAGAGGTTTCGTCAACACATGTTCAAACTGAGACCAACACCAGCTTCTAACCACGCCGAACAAGCAGTGTTAATGTCAAAGTACTGAAGGACTGTTCTCACGTTTTTCTATGGACTGATGCTGTGAGACGTCCATTGGTTCTGCCATATCAAGGACCATATCTTGTCGTATCTGGAGACGCTAAAAATGTTTGCTTACTAACTAACAATAAAATTTTTTTTGTTTCTATAGATCGGATAAAACCCTATACATCCAGCAAGAATCCAACACGTCTTCCTTTCCCAGTGTTGTTAATGTGCCCATACCTAACTCATGTAATGCAAAATCTGGCCGCAAAATTAAGCCCGTGGTCCGTTTCCAGGCGTTCGTTTAATCTGCAGGGGGGAGTATTGTGGTGACGCAATATTCGTGAATATTGCTGTTGTGACGCGCACGCTCTCTCCGTCTCTACAGTCGTCTTACGGGCTCACGTTTCTGTACGATATTCTCATGTACCTGCATAATATTCCAGAGTCTTCTTGTTGTTGTAACCGTCGGTCGAGTGCGATTTCGCTCTCAAGTTAATTGAATAAATGTTAATTATTTGTTAACTTGCGCGTATTATTTTATGTCACGGAATAATCAAAGACTTAATAATCAAGTAACTAAAATTACTACTTACCATCACAACCCATAAACTGGCAATTTTGAAATTTTTAGCATCCATGGCTTATATATACGCTAGAAAGTAAGGAAGGCGGAGAGAGAGGAAAAAAGCACACACACGGAGCGAATGACGAAAAACAATAAACAACCGTAGTGCGATTGTGCAGATACGGCAAGAGGCTCAAGATACCATTTGAATCAGAAATTTTTCTCGTTTGTTGTTGTAGCCGGAAGTCACTAGCTTAAAGTTGTTTCTAATGATTGAACTTTTCGTACTTTCTATGCAATAGGAGCTGTCTTGCGAATACAGACAACTACGTGCGACTTGCTTACGCTTCAAGTCGCTGCCAGTGAACGACCGGCCTTAGAGTCAAACTGAACAGTCTGGATATTCTAGGTGCTTATCTTTTATCTTTTCGTATGCATATGACACAGAAATGAGCTGACGAAATCACAAATGGATGATGATACCTATAAATTCGACTGAGTTGCGTCAACACCAGCTTTAGCATACTGAAGCTGGTGATGGTTGTGTATATATAGTGTAAAATAAAAAGATCTAGTATTTCTCATCTTCTAATTTATTTAATTTTGAAGCTGTTCATTTTAGCCTTCAACCAGTTTTTCTCTTTTTTTATAACACTCTTTGGTGCTTTAAAAAAGTTATCTCTAAATTTTGGGAGGTACCTGGAACGAATTAAATGACTTTCCATAGAAACCCATGAGAAATCTCGTTTGGGCTTACGAACGTGAATCCGTTATCCAAGGTATCACTGCATACCGCAACGCATTAACTAATGTTGAAGTACAAGAAGATTCCGAAGGTTTTCCGGTTTTGAAACGAAATACGCCATTTTCCACTTGGCATGCACTACAGATGATAGATATTAAACCAAGATGTACATCAAACATATCAAAGCAATGAGATTAATGATACATACAGCAATACTGACATCTGTTATCCCGAATCCTTCTTCAACGTAGCCCTGGAAAAAAATTTGAAAATTAAAATTACTGCGTTGCTTGATTTCGAAATTGCTGAAATAACAAGTAATGTGTTTACCACTCGTAACGTGAAGATTCATTCCTGTTTTATAGAGTTTACAACTTTCTCGCTTTCAAATAAGAATACGAATAATAATACGGAAAATAATTTCATGCTGTGGATGGATCATCGTTTTTTCATCCGTCAAGAAGGCTCTGATTCAAAGAGGATCAGCTCTAAATTAAAAATAGGGTGAGACCTTGGTAATCGTGGACACACATTAATATTTCTTCAATATTCAATGCAGTAAAGTAGCCCTCACAAGTGCTACTGTCTGACGTTGTCGTGTAGGGAGCTACTGACGCAACTATTACCATCTTGTTAGGCCCACATCAAACTCGTTCACCAATCAACCATGATTGAATAGGGCCTGGGAACGATAGAACGTTATTTGGTGGTCAGGTTTGGCACAACTACCATCCACAAACCCGAGATAAATCATGTTAGCCCTACTCACCAGATAGTCATCTGTTTTCAAAATTCAAGTTGAGAAACTAGTAAATTGTGTGATTGTTCTTTTTCCAGTAATTTAATGTTGCAGGTGTGCTGTGAGGAGACTTTTTGAAAGAAGGACTGCATCTTGTTCAAATCGTCACCCCCCCCCCCCCCTCGTCAACTTGACGCACATTTGTATCGCGAAGTTGGAAAATCACAGACAACCAACTTCATCCGATGACCACTGTTTGTATGGCAGCAACTAGAACTTTTCAGTTTGAAAATACGAGTTACCACGTTTCTCTTACGAGTTGAATAGTGTCACTACCCCGGAACATTTATGAAACATCAGTGAAAAACGAAGAAAAAAATTTTTCTTCAAATTTCAAAGTTGATGTATGTATAGGCATGCAAAAGGACCTCGAATTCCAAATTTCAAAGCAATAAGTGACTTTCTTCATAGTTCGACTTTTAAACGGTTAATATACTTATATATATATCTTTAACCCTAATAATTAATTAACTAACCGGTAGCCAACCTTTCCATGTACTTGATATGATTGATGGCCTCACAATCGCTAAGGGGATATCCTTCACTTCTTGGTACAGGAAATTTTCACACACGGCCTTGCTGAAAGTGTACGTATTAGGCCAAGGAGGAAGACATTTCTGTGACAGCTTTAATAATTTCTCTTCGTCGCCAGACCTAAGAATTGAAAAGAGCAAAAAAATGTATTATGTCTGTCAACGAGCAATAAAGAGATTTACCACGAAAGTTTTTTTTTACGTCTATAATCAATCTTCATTCCTTATCAGGCCTAAAAAGATGCCTAAATTTTACACCATGTTTATCCCTTTGGAAGGAGAAAAATAATTCACCCCTGATTCAGTGCCCATAGGCAGCCTAGAGCCATTCTTTGGTGGTTTAATCTAGAGCCTCATATAGAATATGGGTATAAAGATGGCTTCAGTTCGGTCCTCACAAGTAGTCGATGGGAGAAAATATCTTAAAATATTTTCACACGCACACACAAAAGATTTAGAAAAAAAATCTAAGATCTGTCTTTTTGGAAAATATGAAAGAAAAATTCCAAAACATCCAATGATGTTCCAAAAAAAAATCAGAAGATATCAAAGACTTTGGAAGTAGAAAAACGGGAAGGGCTGGAGACTTTCAAAATGTCTGTACTTAGAAATATTCACATCACAATTCTGTCTTAAGCCCGGATTACACTATAAAAATTTTATGATAATTCTTTCACAAATGCAACCAATAAGCTGATCGGTTGCATTTGCTCGAAAGCAACCGATAAATTTATCAGTTGCAGTTGCATTTATCGTTTTTCACGTTTTATAAAATAACTTTCATAAACCTTTTATAGTGAAATCTCATCCTTAGATTAGGCACTTCTGAAATATAAAATTTCATTTTTTTTTAGTTTACAGACTCAATATCGAGTAAAATATACTTGTAGGTATCGGGGGCAACAAAACTATTCAAGTGCTTAGGGCCTTCAAACATCTTAATCCGGCCCTGAGTGAACTCCGTACGTGGATAACGTTGTTTAATAAAAGTATTTTTTTTAAGTATTATTTTTAAATTATACTAAGTATTATAGTAAGTATTATACTAATAAGTATTATTTTTATATTAAAGTATTATTTTTTTATATTAAAGTATTTTTTTTATATTAAAAAAATTAAAAATTTAAAAAATAAAAAAATAAATATTCAAAATAATTCTAAATATTTAAAAGAAAAAAATTAAAATTTTTTGTAAGTATTTGTCAATAAAAATGTAAAAGTATTTTGTCAATAAAATATTCGTAATGAATTACAGAACGGCTTATAATTTTGGTCCCGTCAGTAGCCGCTGTTGTTGACATGTTTTATTGTATAAAATAGTAAAGTATGGACAAAAGGCGCAGTTAAAGTTGCTATTTTCTCAGAAGTTTCTCCTTTATCTCAGAAGGAAACTGAGGGATAGACGTATGTGGGTACATCCTTTTGATGAACAGGGACCTTCATATGTTGTTTTTAAGGGTATTTATGGCAAATAATTAAAAACGTTCCGTGCAAAATCATCTTTAAAAAGTAGCCAAAGATGCGGACGAATTCGACCCGCATCCGCGGTTTGTTAAAATTGTTAAAACTTCTTCCGGACCCGCGTCAGCATCCGCTCCGTGTGAAAGGGCTCTTAAGGCCCCTTTCACACGGAGCGGATGCGGAAGCGGGTCCGCATACCCTTTCACACGAGCACTGAAGATGCGGGTGTTTCGCCCGCATCTTTAGGTTGAAATTCGTGCATAAAAACTATTTTTTCGCAATTTTTATAACTGTTTTTCTCCTTCACCCCTGATTCAGTGCCCATATGCAGCCTAGAGGTATTCTTTGGTGGTTTAGTCTAGAGCCACATAGAATATGGGAATAAAGATATCTTCATTCCGATCCTCACAAGTAGTCGATGGGAGAAAATATCTTAAAATATTTTCAAAAGATTTTGAAAACAAATCTGTCTTTCCGGAAAAATATGAAAGAAAAATTCCAAAAACATCCAATGTTCGAAAAATCCAATCCAAAAACATCCGAAACTAATATGTTCCTAAAAAAAAAATTCGGGAGATATCAAAGAATTTGCAAGTAGAAAAAAAGGGGAGGGGTGGGGACGTTCAAAATGTCTGTGCTTAGAAATATTCACATCACAATTCTGTCTTAGGCCGGATTACAGTATAAAAGTTTTATAAAAGTTAGTTTATAAAACTTGAAAAATGCAACCGATAGGCCGATCAGTTAAGTTCGCTCGAATGTAACAGATGTGTTTATTGATTACATTTTTCAAGTTTTATAGTGTAATACCAGCCTTAGGCCGGGATTACACTATAAAAGTTTTGTAAAAGCTCTTTGATAAAACGTGAAAAATTCAACCAATATTATCTTATTGGTTGAATTTTTTGAATGCAAAATGTGTGTTTGTGTGTGTGCACCGGTTGCATTTTCTGGAATGCAACCGATGCGCCTATTGGTTGAATTTTTCAACTTTCATAAAAGTTCTTTTATAAAACTTTATAGTATAATCCCGGCCGGATTACACTATAAAAATTTTATAACAATTATTTAAAAAAAAGCAACTAATAAATTTATCGGTTGCAGTAGAGCAAATGCAACCGATAAATTTATTAGTTGCTTTTTTCAAGTTTTATAAAATAACTTTCATAAACCTTTTATAGTGAAATCCCATCCTTAGATTAGTCATTTCTGAAATATAAAATTTCATTTTTTCAAGTTTATAGACTGAATATCGTGTAAAATAAACTTGTAGGTATCGGGGGAACCACCAAAAATATTCAAGTGCTAGGGTCTTCAAACGACTTAATCCGGCCCTGAGTGAACGTCGTACGGGGATAACGTTGTTTATAAAAGTATTTTTTTTAAAGTTTAAAAAAATTAACAGATTAAAAATTTAAAAAAATAACAAATATTTAAAATAATATTTCAGATATTTATATTTTTAAATAATTTAAAAAATTTAAAAAGAAAAAAATTAAAATTTTTAAATTTAATTTAAAAGTTATTAAAGTATGTAGTCAGTTAAATATTCGTAATAATGCACAGAACGGCTTATCATTTTTGTTCCGTCAGTGGCCGTTGTTGGCAGGTTTTATTGTATAAAATTGTAAAGTATGGACAAAAGGCAGTTAAAGTTGCTATATCTCAATCTCAGAACGAAACAAAGGGATAGACGTATGTAGGTACATTATATTAATGAGCAGGGACCATCATATGGTGTTTTATGATGGTCATTTTATCATTATGGCAAATAATTAAAAAAAATTCCGTGAAAAATCACCTTCAAAAAGTACCCAAAGATACGGACGAATTCGCTCCGCATCCGCATCGTCTGAATAGCCCCGAATAAACCTATTGTCAAAACTTCTATGTGCGGATGCGGAGCCCGCACTTAGGTTTTGACACATGCGGACGACGTCCGGACCCGCATGAACATTTCCTAGGTGCGGAGATTTTTCGGCTCGTCTGAAAGGCGCAGTATATCCCAATTGTTAAAACTTCTTCCGGACCCGCATCCGCGTCCGCATCCGCTCCGTGTGAAAGGGCCCTAAGGTGAAGTCTCACGGAGCCCCAGTGTCAGTAAAACGAACACCACGAAGGACCCCTTTACAAAATGCTGTTCGCACACAGGATATAAAAGCCAAAAGCATTGAGTAAATTGTTTTCTTATCTAAGCTCATAAACCCCTGAAATCTCTGCATGTCTCCAAGGGGGGTCAATGAAACCCTGATTAAGGGCCCTTGTTTTAAATGAAATGTGATGGAAAAAAATGTGTCAACTTTCCTGATCCAACAGAAGCCAAGGTCATAAGGTCATTTTTACGCCTGAGCTCATCAAGGTATGGCCCAGGCGTCATGTTTATTTTGCGCCTACATTATGATATCTGGCACAAGAAGAGTATGTAAATATGTGGGGCCTCAGAACCTCACTTCGCCCTGTGGGCCTCGTTGATGTTGTGACGGCAATGCATAAAACCCCTCGCAAAAGGGAAGCTCATTAAAATCTAGCCCAACAATTTAAGTTATAAAGAATTTCATTACTGGATTAGGTTGGAGGACCCAATGATGAGACAGGGTAGCCACGAGAAGAAAATATGATCTGTTCCGGAATAGCGTTTCTCTCTTCTCAACCTATGGTACGTGACGATGTCATTGGTGGTCCGCAGGCAGACTTGATACGATGTACGTAATTCGATTCTAACTGAATGAAAAATTATTCATTTGTTGTAATTGACATTTATAATACTCACATATGGGTTCGAATAAAAATTGTACGTTCATATTTAGGTTCACCATACATCATCAAAGAAAATGCTGGAAATTTCCATCCTAAATACGGGATATCACTAGTCAAAAGATGCAATTTATGGCAATTCGCAAAAATGAGTGAATTGTAGAAAAATAAAGGGCTGCTACAAAAATTGTAGTAAAGAAAAAATTATAATTCACGAAAAAAAATAAATTCAAATGACGACATGACCATATTTCACTGAGAAAAATAAGGGGAACTGGAATCTTAAACTCGTTAAAATGCAAGACGTCGCCAAATTGCCATCAAAAACGCCGCCAAGTCCACAAAATACCCTATTGTAGTTAAAATCGCTAAAAAAATTGAGGGGGGGAAAAACGTTGAACCTGAAAAATACGTAAGATGAATATTTGTATTTACAGCTATAATTATGATAATAAGTTATGAAAACACCGTTTATATTCTTGATATTTTGGTATAAACATTACAGCGTATAAACATTCAGTTAAGCGTCGTTGAGAAAAACGGGTCAAAAAATATAAAACAATTTAGAAAAACTAAATGTACAAAAATGTGCCGTAATAAGGGGTACAAGTGATCCATCGAATTGTTTCAGACACTTTACTCGTCCTTGGGTTCAGAAAGGTTGAGAAAAACTGTTCTCTAGAGACAATTACAGTCGGCTTTCCTATTTAAAAAGAAACACTTGCCTTGCTGCCTCCATTAAGGCTGTTGGTGGCACTTGGATTATCGGTACGTCTTCATCGATCTCAAATCTGTTGCAAAACGACATTGATGTAGACGTATGAATCAACAGCTAGGTAAAATTTGAAAAAGGCTTAATGCATATGAGAAATGGAGGTGAATCGAATAAATAAAATTCACGCACTCTTTGTTTAAACCATAAAGCATTATTAACCATATTAACCCATAAAGCATTATTAACCATATTAACCCATAAAGCATTATTAACCATATTAACCCATAAAGCATTATTAACCATATTAACCCATAAAGCATTATTAACCATATTAACCCATAAAGCTTTCAAAGCACCAGTATTAGGCCGAGATTACACTATAAAAGTTTTAAAAAAGTTTTTTGTAAAATTGTAAAAATGCCACCAATAAGCGTTTCGGGTGATTCGAGCAAATGTAACCAATAGACTTATTGGTCGTTTTAAAAAAAATCTTTTATCAAATTTTTGTAGCGTATATATAATCCCGGTCTTACGCCGGGATTACACCATAAAAATTTCATAAAAGATATTTTATAAAACTTGAAAAACAACCAATAAATATATTGGTTTTTTTTCGCTCGAATGTAACCGATACGCTTATTAATTTTATTTTTCAAACTTTGTTAAAGATATAAACGTTCACAGTGTATAAAGATAATAATAAAAAAAGTAATCCTGGAGATAGTCGAATTATATGTTCAAAGTTTTCCTTAGTCGGTTACGTATGGAGGATCAATATGGTCTTTTGACTGATATAACAGCACAGGCAATCAACGAAAAAGGCAAACTAAAAGGAAAAGCCACGAGTTTCGACGCAAAAAAAACAAAAAAACAATGGGTGCAGTTTTAGAGCAAATCCTATGCATATCCGATACTATCAACCGATCGGGGATCCCACGTAGGTTCGTTATAAAATCTGAACTTTCTGTTGCTCAGCGGGGAAGAGTATGTCCTTCAAAGTCAAACGTTGTGAAGTCAGAATGAAGCTGAATGCCTACCTGTAAATCAAAAGTAATGTCCTGGTTGATTACTTGCGAAAAATGGAGCTATTTGATTAGACCATTCGAATTTCTTTAAAATTCCTACTGTGGTAATGAACCTAAACCACAAGACGTCACCCATAGTGTGTGTGTCAAGATAGATATTCGAGGGTTTTTCCCATTTCATTGCCTTTTCCGTTGATTCTTTTTGTGATCGATTGTATATATATAAAAGTATATGCTGCAGTACTTACTTTAAAATTTTTCAGTCTTCGACAAAATTTCACAACGTTCTCAGTTCCAATTACATTGTGCTTAATCATATATCTAAGGAGAATGAAAATAAATATTTTTTTTTTCATAACAATAAGCAAGTTATAACTTAAATGCAGAAATCGCAAATAATCCCTAATTCATCATTAACATCTATCAATAACCATCAGGATTTTTATTCAAAACTGAATGAATTATAAATGGTTATACCCTAACGGTTTCAGAAAGCTTACGACAGCTGCGCAATGAAAAACGAATGACACTTCATCTTCCAGCTCAATTAGCATTGGATCAGAAATCCCGAGATTTTCTTCGCCGATATCTCCTGGTACAACTTTGGTTTTTGAGAGTATCTCGGGACTGAATTTCGTCGGATGCGAAAATATCTGTAAATTCCAAAAACCACTATAAAGTTCAACGTCTAAATACACTCTAGTTTTCAATTAAATATTTATATACAAAATATTTATATCAAACTTAAAATTTAGTTACCAACTTAATCACTTACCGCGTGTAAACGGGCCCATAGTCTTGCAAATAGGGTAATCAGATTGTGGAAAACTGAGAATGGAGGATGTCTATGCGCACCCTTAGTGACGTCACTATTTCTAATTTTCACAACAGATGACACTACTATTCTGACCAATAAAACCGGCCATAACAATAATTTTTCCCAAATAAAACAGAAAAAATTCGAATTTCGACGGCTATTGGTCAATGGGAGAAAAACCACTCATGTCAATGAAGAGATATATATTTCAAAATGGAAAAAAAATTTAAGAAAAAAAAAAGGAAAATGATTCTGGAAACCGGAAAAGGAGTACAAAAGGGTGAATTTTCCTAAAATGTAGAAGAGAGAGATAGAGAGAACAATTGAAATGACAACAAAAAAAGGTCGTCTGTTAACTCCTACGTGCAGATTGATAAAAATAACTTAAAGGGGAAAAAATGATTCTGATTTTTTCAATCTTAGCTTCAAAATATGCAAGAAGAAAAACTTTCTATGAAAAGAAATTGATAACATAAGCCGATGTACTACTGATAAATATAAGCTAATTTTTCCCCATATTATGATGTTTGTCCGTACCACGCTTAGCGAAACTGATAACAACTCCCGAATGATAACATCGTCCATCATTCTAATAAGCGGTGTCTACTGCATCTATCACAAATTGTTGAAATTCTTGATTATTTTTTAGTTCTGGCGTTTCGAAGTTCTGAAACCTTTTTTACACAGAGTTGTGGCACCACTTGGAAAGTGGACAAACACTAAATTTCAGTCCCCAATTTCGCCGCACTGAATTTCCTACCGTGTGAAAATTGCATTACGAAACATAACTAAGTAAATGTTTTGGTATAAAATAGAAGAAGGTGGCGATTTGCTAATGGACCATTTTTTCATTAAGAACGGTATAAAAATTTCACTTTTTATATTTTCTCAAACAATTCTTCGAGTTTTGGGGGGGGGTTACAAAAAAAAAGGTTCTACTCTGCTGATAATTTCATATTTTACTTGAATTTTAAAATGTGCCGTAAAATTAATATTCTTTTCGAACACTTTGCTGAGACATTGTGTAGAAATATACAGGGTGTCCTATAAGTTCTGATACGGCCTTTATCTCATCAACCGTTTGTCGTAGAGGTATGGCTCCGATCTAAAAAAAATGCTCAAAATGTGTTCAGAAATCACCCTGTACCAGTTTGGAGAGTGGAAATACAGCGTGTCATAAAATAAGAAAATCTTAATTTTAATACGGAAACCCTGTCTTCTAACTTCTAATTGAAAAGTTGTTAATCTGTCTCTTCCGAGCCCAAAAAAAAACGTTCCATGTTTCTAAGTGCAATATTCACTGAGATATGTGAATTCAAAATGAATTAGGAACAATTAGGAAACAACAGCATAAACTAATGGACGATGCTTCTTTTCCTGATTTATGCTGTTCTTTCCAAACTTTTCTCGGTGTGTCACAAAATGTAAAAGGTCAATTTTTATACAGTCTTCCTGTCCTTTAGCTTTCAGTTGAAAAGTTGTCCTCTGTCTTCTGAGCACAATAAAAGAAATCTTATGTTTTTGTGTCTGCAATATTCGCTGAGATATCTGACCTGATTTGACCTTGGATTTTTCACCCTGTCCTAAAAACCAAATCAGAAAGTTGTTGCCCTGTCTCTGCTGAGGCAAACAAAGAAAATTCCACGTTTCTAAGTGCAATATTTGCAAAGATATTACAATTCAATAATCGGAGAGTAGGTTGGAAAGAACAATATAAATGTGAGGGAAAAGAGCATTTTGTTCTTTAGTTCATGCTGTTCTTTCCCAACTTTTTGCCGATATTTGAATTTTAATATGTTCGAGAATATTGCACTTGAAAATATGGGATTTCTTTTTTGTCGGCCTCAGGAGAGACAGGACAGCTTTTCAATTGGAAGTTATAGAACAGGTGGACAGTATAAAAATGTAGGTTTTTTTATTTTATGACACACTATATTTTCACTCTCGAAACTGGTACAGAGTGATTGAGCTCGATTGAGTGATTAAATACGATTTGAGCATTTCTTTTAAATTTGGACGAACGGTTGGGGAAATAAAGATCCGAGAATTCGGACTTGCAGGACCGTCAGTATAAAATTTATGAGTTTCGGTTATTTTCCTTTGTATGTTTGTATCATTGAAAAAAATTATATTTTTTCACTTTATAACGAATTTTTTTTACGCACCTTTTTCTTGAAGATCTTATCTAACCTATCTGCAGGCGAAATACCTTTCTTCGGTCTCAGAAGAACATACACTTTTTCTATTCCCGGACAACATTGCAAAAGCGTCGCCAAGAGAACCTAGAGTAGAAAAATCGGTTATTTTTGCCGTTGGAAATCGTACACAGTTCCAACTTCATGCTCACGATCAATAACAAGCATGATCTGATTTCATTTAACTTCTGCATTCTTGAATGGTGATGCGAGTGCTTCGCTTAGTAGCTGATCACCTCTTCACTATATCTATGTCGATTCGGAAACATTGGGGAAAATAAGCAAATACAGTGGAACTTCGTTTAACGAGCTTAATTCTTTCCGCCAACGTGGTCGTTATCCGAATAACTCGTTATTCGAATCAAATTTCCCCTTAGGAAACAATAGAAACTTGGATAATTCGTTCCACAATTATTCATTAACATAAAAATGACTAATAAAAACGGCATTCAATCAATAATTAAACACAATAATAATATATAATACAATGAAATATACATGATATAAATTTTCATAAATAAACATTCAATTCGATAATGTTTACAAACATTATTGGCTGTTAACTTACTCTAAACGACGAGAGAGGAAGACAGAAAGAAGGTTTATGACAGACTTTAGAGACAGACAGACAGATATAGTCTCGTTGTTTGCAAACTTATTTTTTTGCATGACTTTCAAAGAGGTTTTATCCAGACACTTGCCTTTGGCTCCTTTTTAGGATTTCTAGGATGCAATGTTCGTTGGACAGATTCAATGCTCGCACACTGCTACAGCTTCATTTGGGTGGTTCTTTTCTACAGAGTTTTGCACACATTCCCACATTCTACACATCTCTCTAATCTAATTTTATGTGAGAGGGACATCTCACTTCTCTCTTCTTCAAATGAGAGACCGTCCATGAAGAGATCCATCACTTTATCTATCGTCAACTCCTAGACATTTTTCACCACTAATTCTTGAATGTCATCCTCATACACGCACCCCCTGCCCATGTTCTTCCCCAATCACGCAGTCTCTTCGACAAGTAGTGGCTCCTGTTTATGAGCTAGCCCTTCAAAGTCACCGTTCAATAATTCAAATCAGCCCACAGTTTTCTCCAAGCAGAATTTGAAAAAAAATCTTCAAGCGTACGTACGCATGGCTACAATGCTACATCTAGTTTCTCATCGTAAATATTTACACTCGCACGTGTGTTAATTTTCCGAATGAGGCTTACCGAAGATTTTGAGGGAGAATATTATTCTCAATTCCATAACACGTGTGTGGGTGAAAGTGAAAAACAATCAGCTCCGTTGTGATAACGTGAAAATAAATGAACAAAGTGCGAAATTTTTGCTCGTTATGCGAACTGCTCATTAACCGATCCGCTCGTTAACCGAAGTTCCACTGTAATTTTAAAAAGGTAGGAAAAGGGTTTAAATTTTCTGGCAACCTTTTTGGGCTAAAAAAATTAAAACTTCTCTCATCATAATAATAATTTAATTGCAGCTGCTTGAAAAAAACAAAAAATGAACTTGTTGATATTATAACCATGCGTATGGCATGGTAATTGTAAAAATTATAAATTAAACAGAAGCTGGGGGACAGAGGAAAGGGAGCAGGAAGACAAAAAAATGGAGCCGAATTTCTACAAGTAGCACCTGTGCTGAAAGAGGAAGTCTACAAGACTATAAGATGTATGAAAAAAGGTAAATGCCCAGGTGAAGATGGGATTTCAATAGACATTATTAAAGAAGCAGGAGAAGAATTTGCCAGTATGCTAGCTGCTTTGTTCACAAATTGTCTCACAAAATCGAATGTGCCAGAAGATTTGAATAACGCCATGATGGTTCTTCTTTACAAAAGGGCGAAAAAGAGGATATCAAGGACTATCGACCAATCAATCAATCTCCTATCAGTAATTTATAAAATCTTCACCAAAGTATTGACATGTAGGCTTGAATCCAAATTGGACGAAGCTCAACCAAAAGAACAGGCAGGATTTCGAAGTGGATTCAGTACAATGAATCACATCCAAGGAACTTATAGAGAGACACAAGGAATACGAATTGGGGTAGAGAAAACTTGCATTAATATCATCAAGAAAATATATGACAAAGCAACTGCAGCGATTCGTTTGGATAAAGGAAAAGCAAAGATTAAACTCGGAAAAAGAGTCAGACAGGGTGATACTATCTCACCAAAACTCTTTATCGCTGTTTTAGAAGAAGTATTCAGAAAACTGGATTGGGATAAAAAAAGAAATTAAAATACATGGAGAATTTCTCAAACATTTGCGTTTTGCTGACGACATTGTTGTTATCAGCAGTAGTCCAGACAAACTAGAAGAAATTATACAAGAATTGGCGAAGGCAGGCAAGTATACAGGTGGGCTTGAAAATGAATCTGCAAAAGAACAAAGTTATGTTGAACACCTTTGCGTTGAAGACAATTATGCTCAACAACACAGAGATACAATAAGTAGAAAGCTATGTATACCTGGGACAAGAAATCACCATGGAAACGGAATCATTAATGAATTAAACAGAAGGATTGGATGGAGCACTTTGGTCAAAAACTGTGTAATTCTGAAGAGTCACGTGCCATTATGCCTGTAAAGAAAATTGTTTAAACAGTGTGTGTGCTACCAGCACTGACTTATTGACCTGAAACATCGACACTCACAAGCAAGACAATACAAAGCCTACAGACAACACAAAGGAGCGTGGAAAGATGTATGCTAGGCATCACAAGGACAGACAGAAAACGAATCACTTGGATAAGGAACTACACAAAGGTATATGATATCATGGAAAGAATTAAACGTCTAAAATGGAAATGGGTTGGACATATTGCAAGAAGACAGGACAACAGATGGAGCACAAGTATTCTAGAGTGGTACCCCCGTGGTGTTAAACGTCCGAGAAGGCGTCCCCACGCAAGATGGATTGACGAGATCAGGAAAATGGCTGGATCAACTAGATGGCTAAAGCATCAGACAGAGCAGAATGGAAAAATTTAGAGGAGACCTTCATCCAGCAATGGATTGAAAATGGTTGTTGTTGAAGATGATGAACAATTAGATCAATCGACTCCGTCATTGACACTGAGGGGGAGGAGGCAATGCCCGCACCCTATGCCACCCCGTATCTCCGCCCATGAATCAATCAGATCGGTCATGTCAGGGATGATAATTTTCATCCCTAATATGACATAAATTATAATTTAGGAATGAAAGACAGATGAAAAAAAAAAATTTAAATACATTCAAATAACATTTCAGCATGTTTACACTTTCTTTTTCCTTCACATTTAAATTATTTAATTTACTAACATCCTCGGTGCGGGACTTCCTGTGGTAGAAATCTATTTCTGTGGTCATGTTTCGCCGTATCTGTTGAACCTCCACAAGTTTCTGACAAGGATGAGTAGGATATCGAACTCGTGATACCTTTAAATATCCTTTGGTACTTTAGGCGAATATCTTATTGACCTGGGCTACAATGCAGAGCTGGACCAGGGGGCGCTAAATTCTTTTAAAATTATTCGAAATTACACGAGGTAGCCATAAGCGTGCTTGCCCGATTGAAAGAATATCTAGTTGGTGGCCCAGTTCATAGCCCGAAACACCTCAACCTTCAAGTACCTGGGGGCACACTTGCATTTTTTCAGTGGGCAACGTCCAAATTTCTTGTCAAATAATTTTTTCTTTTTCTTTTCTTTATGACCATGAAATATCATTTTGATGTTCATTCTCTGGTGCCCATGTAAACCTGGAGTGCACCTGGGCATTAGTAGGGTGACCATACGTCCCGTATTTCCCGGGACAGTCCCGGTATTTTTTGTATTTTTGGCCGTCCCGACTTTTTGGCAAAAGTGTCCCGGTTTTTCCCGTATTTTACACGAAGCCTACTTGAATTTTTATTCTTTATTGAAGTCGAAGATTGAAATTATTTTTCAACTAATAAACTATATTATGATAATTACAACTATAAATGAGAATATTAATCTCCCACATTTGCCTTGGTGAACGCTTTTTTCGTAAAATTCATTTTAATCCACTGCAATTTGCAGTAACGCTTCATTTCCCGCCATTGTGATTTTTCCGTAATTTTAACAATATTGGGCAACTTCGCTCGGTTTTGGCGATAATTGGCGATGTCCCGTATTTGGAATCTGAATATCCCGTATTTTTCTCGAGGAATTATGGTCAGTCTAGGCATTAGGGAAACTCCGTTTTAGTGGGCCGCAAAGCTGTTTTCCAACCGGATCACAAAATACTGAAGCCCGTTCCTGACTGTATTCCCCCTGCATAATCCGCCATGCCGTAATAAACCAGGGAATACCAGCTTAAAAGGGAAATATTAAATAAAATGAAAAAAAATTACATAAAAAAAAAGACGTAAACTATCTATTTGCGTGAAATATATCAAAAATCACTAAACACACTGGAAACCTGGGACCGACTTATATCCGCCATTAATGTGCAAAGTGTGACGTCAGTATTACCGATTTACGCCGCATTCACTGTTGTGATACATTCCAAGCTATTCTGATCCATTATTTCTCAAAGTTTATGATTTATTATTTTCTGATATTTTTCTAGAGTAATTCTCATTTCATTCGTTATTATTATCATTATCAGGAGTGGCAACCCTGGTTGCACATTAATGGAGGACGATCAGCCCTCTAAGGATTTCAAGATCGCTTTAGAAATCATAAAATGACGATTATGAAATCTCATTTCGTAACACGGTAATCATTAGCAACTTTATGAGCGTGTGTTGTTTACTCTTCGTTAGTGATATCATACGGTGAACCACAACACCCACACTATTATTATTGAAAACATTGCTTATTGGTGGCATTAATTTTTGTATCATTTTCCTACTGCAGAATGTTATTCAGAGAAAAGATTTTGCATTCAAGATATGTATTCAAGTTCATATTAGAAGCCTGTGAAGAGTCTGACCTGGGGACCCACCAAAGATCTCAACTCAGGGGCTCTATTGCGGGGTGTGGGGGTAACGGGTCTCAGTGCCGTGCCCGGTTGAACTCATGGTTGGTACTCACGAGTTTGAAGCCCTGTAAAAATATTGGGAGACATTCACGAACCAAGTACTTTGATTATAACCACCACCAGACGAAAAGCACCCGTACAAGAACTCTGAGATATGGCTTTAACTTAAATAATCATGATGTTAATCATTGATCATAGAATTTTCATCAGAGTTGTCGGTGAATATCTCTCCCCGAACATGAAATCACGCATCTATCCTCAATCGTTTAAGTGAGCATTATGGCCCCCCCCCCCAAGGGCAGGGCTAGCATGTCTCTAGCACGGAAGCCCATGCAAACCTCATTTTTTTTACACTATAAATTCGCTATAGATGAGGCCCTACCAAAGATCTCAGTCTTGGGGGACCTAGCTCAAGGATAGGGAAGTGGGCATGATAAGAACCGGGATGCTCACGGTAAAAAGAAAAATATTATTCTTACATGAAATGTGTGTGTACTCTCTAACTTTTTTCCCCAGATAGGGAACACATTGTCTTTTATTTCACCGCCTACAGAATTTTGATATCTGTACGGAATGACAAAATGACAAAAACATGCTGCCTTATACAATATAAGGAACTAGCTATAATACCGGGCGCTGCCCGGGTTTTCTTGAATGAGGAATTTTGGATCATGTGATATCAATCTCTTTCTTTGAGGGACATACAACCCGTGTCCAAGTTAACCAATATGGCGACGTCCTCCGCAACTCATGAAATAAACAAATCTAGATTTAAACAAACGTGGTTTTAAAGAGTCGCGCGCGCGCTAGGTATTTAGATTCCCCTCCCCCCCTAAACTTCAAGTTATCCATCTGCCTATTTCTGCTTCAAAAAATGCTTAATTAAAGCTGCGGAATTTCTTCGATGTACTTTACGGACCCGTAATTAATTTTAAAACAACCTAAATTATATGAATTTATGCAATTGAGCATCAAAAGACAATATGGAGACATTAATTTTCATGCTTGAGAAGACGTAAATAAAAAGTTTACATCAATGTTATTGCATGGATATCCAACTTGAAAGTAGGTTAGGCTAATTACTTCATATTTAATTTTTTAGGCTTCGTATCTCTAAGCGAACTCGAAACTTCAAAAAAATCGAGAATTCAATACAATTTTTAAAATTATTGATGTGGCAGGAAGCCCACGCTAAATGCCCGCATTTCTATAGTAAAATCGGTAATTGTAACACTGATTTCTATAGCTCAAATAGAAATACCATTCGATAATATTATTTGACCACTGATCTATTTAAAATTTGGTATACACATTTTCGATTTATACTATGCTATATCAAACACAATATCTATATATCTCTGATACTTATTTTTTTGGGAAATTTTCAAACATTAGGAATAGAATGTATTGTTAAAACCTCGAGCGCATGGCATCAATGTTATTGAATAAAAAGTGATTCAAAACAAAGTAAGCCGCTTAGTTCATGAAATGAGGTAAAATATTTGAGATCCACACTCTTAAATATTTGATTTATGAAAAAAAAAATTTCGAATTCTTTAAATTTCAATATTTTGTCGTATATTAGTTTCCTTTATTTTAAATACATTTTTATTCAATTGCATTGATGTCATGCTACTTCATCACGTGTACGAGGTGTTAATTTTCTCAAAAATATGAGACCTCTTAAAGTGTTTTTCCTCCTGTGGTCCGAGAGTGCATTTTAAGGAGTTCGTGGGATCATTTTCACACATTTACTACCATTGCATAAATAGCACATTCAGTGCTCTGAAATGGCCGCATGGCAGTCGAGTGGTTAGGGAACTAGCTTCTCACTGTGCAGGTCTGGGTTCGAATCCCGGTTCGGGCATGGATGTCGGCTAACCTAATACTAACAAATACCCTGGGCGGATCATGCTGATCACTTGGGAATACGTGAAGATCACGTTATTAAAAAAAAATGGTAATTTAGTACTTCAATTCAATTTTTTTATCATAAAAAAACCAGTACATTTGGATTCCATGGCAGTGACTCGAAATTTTCCTTCTCTACAAGGACTCCTCAGAGCATTGACCTTCAATACAAGAGGTCCGCGACTTCATGAAGGTTGAGAAACACTGCCTTAAACTTTTACAAAGTTGGGAAGCCCTGCTCTAATCTCGGAGCTTTATGTGCTATTTTCACGTAGTCAAGGTAATGCTCCGCGACGTCTTTGTCGGTTCGTACTGAAATAGAACAAGGTCCGCATGCCACGATATTGTAAAGAAGAAAATGGGTCGTATTAGAAAAATGCGACTGAGAAATACTGAAATAAGAAATACCGTTCCCAGGAATCCTGTAGCTCCAGTAATGAAGACTGACTTTTGCTCGAATAACTTCGCGATTTCCGAAACACCTTCGACCGAAGATAGGCCAATACCAGATTTGCCCGATGTATCTCCATCGGTTTTAGAGTCCTCTTTCATTCTTAACTTGTGTCTGTTACTTCTAAGGGTGTTGGCAATCCGGTGCGATTATTGTATGAAAAAATTATTCGTGAAGCTCTTCTCTCTTTTTCAATTATAATCTTTTATTTAGTGATTTCTTTCGCAAACACATTTACGAAGAACGATTTCTTTCCTCATATTTATCATTAGTAATCAATTAAACCCCCACTCATTTGGGAATAAGCATAGGGTGTGTAGCTGTGTGTATGTGGAGACATTATCCCTCTATAAGCAGTATTAGAAGCGTATGTGAGAGCTTATGATAGAAAAACTAGCGTGTTGATAAATTGTAATTATTGTTTCTTTTTTGCGCATGTTATTTTTTACTCTTGTTGATCGGCTTCAATTAGCTCGTCTAAGGAAAGATCAATGCAGCTTTTCCTGGATAATAAATTCATTTACTTACGTCAGAGTAGTTCCCAAAATTTTTGAAGTGTGACCACCCCCCCCCCCCGCTTTTGACAAAAAATTTTAATTTTTGACCCCCTCCCCCCCCCCCCCCACTCTTTCAACTTCAGTTGAAATATAATCGATAGATAGCGCTGCTATATACTAGACATCGATACTATTCATATATAATTAAAGCCGGGTTTTCCTAGGACTAGAATTTCTGCGCTGTGTGCAGCGTGAAAATGCCGATTGATTAAAAACCTGAAATTCTGGTTTTTCGGCCAATCAGCGTTTTCACGCTGCACGCGCTGTAGAAACATCCTCCTAGGAAAACCTGGCTTAATCTCAACTCTGCATTTTTCAAAATAAACCATCATTCTGATCAAGATACATCAGTTCTCGTGCTTGTGTGTGTGTATGCAGCGAATACATCGACCTGCGTCTGACAACCGATGAAAGTTGAATGATTTTAGGCCTTTCTATCGTCAAAATCTGCAACTACGTGATTTCTTATGAAACCTGATTATTAAAATTTTACAGGGATGTCTGCAAGCCTGAAGAAAAGAATGTTTTTCTTTTTTGATTTATTACTTATAAGATTTTCAATTTTAATCGGGGAGTTTCCTCTTCCAAACATCCTGTAGTTTCTAATTTATTAGTTACGTGATTTTTCCCCAGTGAGTGCGTACTAAGTGTCTCAGCTAAAAGTTAAGGTGGATTCTAGGTTGGACACGTTCATTTGCATTGTAAAAGAATAAAATAAATTTATTTTAAGACGTAAAAATTTTGGAAAATCTTTCACGGACCCCCCCCCTCCCATGCTCATTACGCAATCTACAGTTTGGGAACCACTGACTTATTGTGATTTTATTTGAGAAAAGAAATACTATTGGTAAAGTTTTAATTTTATCATAATTAAATCTTAATATTGCTTTAATGAACTTAATTTTCCCCTGCACTGGGGTTTTCCCGTGATCAGTGGTCATGACTGAGATGAATGTTTATAATATTTCCGGTAACAAACTAGAAATCCCGATTGCAAAATATAAAACATACTAAAATAAATTACTTTATTTAATAGTTTGAGAGTATTTGCGGGAAAGTTAGAAACATGAAGACATGTTTTAGGTGTATTCAATTTCGCTTCGCTAGCTTAATAGAGCAAAAATGCAATAAATCATCAATGTATCGTGCAGCTCAGTGGTTCTCGGCTTATGACCATATGGTCCACCTTTTAGTACTGGTATATTCTAAAGGAGTGTCGGGTGGGTATCAAGTACAAGAGGAGCCATAACAAAGGAGCACAGAGAGCTATGAATAAAAATTCGGATTTGAAGAATCCGGATTGAAGAGTTTTAAAGTGCATTAAAAATGCGGATTATATGTGGATTATATGGTGGGAAAAAATGTGATTTGTTTCGGAATTCAACAAAATTGCGTGTAAAAATAGGGTTGCCTTGGGATAGTCAAAACACATGGGGCCCATCTAGGCATGGCCCTCGGGGGAAGAGGTGGGACTTCATGTCCATAAGGGGGGCCTACATAATGATGTGAGTTCAGTTTCTATGATTTTCGAGAGTAGGTATGTGTAAATATGTGAGCTAGCTTTTACTTCCAGTTAAGTATGGCACCCCAAAATATAAATTTGCTGTGGGGGGGGGGGGAGAGAATTTTGTGACAACCCTATTTCGGCATAGATCATTCCTGTGCACTAGATTATGGTTCTTATATATAAAATTTTTTGCTCCTTATTAAATATGGTCAAAAAATACATTAAGTAAATAGAACGGGCCTCACTCCTGGATGAAGAGGGGACCCTGGATAAAATCTGTCGGCACAAGAATTTAAAAAAAAAAAATTTAACAGGGATTATGGGCAGAAAAGGGTTAAGAATCACTGTTTGAGCTGACGAGCCATAGTCAATTAATAAATCACGTATTCCACTTGAGAAAAAAATTAGTAATTTTGTTATATTGTTCGTAGAAGCTCATGTTATTTATTATTCATTTTTATTTAATCGATATTGCTTGGCCGAGGCCTATACAGGAGGATGTGGTGGTGTGAAATATGACAAAAATGACGGTTGGTGTTACAAATGAAATCGGAAATCGTAGCACAATCAACAATATTGTGTGGGAGGTTGTCCCAATCGGCTATAGTTCTTAGAGTTCGAGGGAAGAAACTAAATTTGTGACAGTCTGATGAAGCAAAGGTAGGTTGTAATTTTTGGGAATGGTTAAGTCCTACGGATATATGTGAAGGTTTAATTATAATATGGGAATTCTCGATGTTAAAAAAGCCATAGAGGATTTTGAAAAGGGAGAGAGAGATCAGTCTATGAATGGTAAACGATCGGCTATATATATTGAGTTGACGTAGGAGAGAACTGTGAGGATGTGTTTTTTGAAGCAGACGTGTTGGACGTGACGGGTGGAATTTTTGAGGTTCTGACGAAGGGAAAATTCTTTTAAATGTTAAGTTTTAAATGTTAAATTTCAAACTGAAAACATGATAATAAAGATGGTAAATCACCATAGTAAAAACGCAGTAAATTTGAAATTTCAAGATAAAATATTCATGCATTGAAGGATTAAATTCTTAATGAATTAAAAGACGCCACAATAAATAATGTCAATCGTTATATGTAATAAAAAGTTGGTTTGATTTATTTCGAAAACTCTGAAACCACCAGAAATATATACAATTTTTGTAGCAAAACAAATGACGCAAACACATGATCTAGTCTAGAACAAAAATTAGTTCATGTCGGTTTAAAACATGTGAAATATATAGTGGTAGCCTTTCAATATGAGAATAAGTAGATTCTCAAAATCTGCCGTTCGGGAGAACTGTCTTGGAGATGACAAAGCCGATGAGAACGAGAATCCATGTTATAGCCATCCATTTGATGAACGTTGTCAATATGTACCTCCTGGTGATAGAAGAAGGAGTTGCATTAAAAAATATAAAAGGGGGAAATCCTATTGCAGACATTACATTAAAAGTCTGTAAAATTGAAGTGTTCGTTATTCGTTGAGTATGAATGAGAATTGGTGAAATACCTGTGCGCTATCGGCAACCTGTCGGAATATTTCCTACGATCTTTTTCCCACTCGTAGAATGGTGCACCCGTTTTCAAACTTTTCGCTATTGAGTCTACTGTAAAACCCTTTATGTTGATCGGAAATACCTGCATTGATGATGAAAACAAATTTATCACGCACCGTATTTATAATATGTTTTAGAATTAGAATACGGTGCTTTCAAAAATGAGTATATTGTATGGTAATTAATTGATAAATATGTAGATAAATATTTGTTCAATTTCGGCAGTGATAATTTTATACGGTAATTAATAAATACTCGCGTGATTCAGAGACACTCGATTAAGACCTACAACTACTTAATCATGTACATGAATGTCGCAAGTATTCCTCTGAGGAAGTTTTAACGAATTCGTAAACTAATGAATTTTTTAATAAATTTAATGATTGTTTTCTGATGAATTGGTAAATTGAATCAACCAACATATATCATGAATGTCTAATGTGTGAGTACGTGATATGTTAAAAACGCTTCCACCTAGCTTCTAAATTAGTGAACCAGATACTTAAATTTTATCGATTATAATTTTTCCAGTTGCGGATAAATACATATCCTGCTATCTGATATAATAGGGAGTAGGCAAACATTGAACACCATAACACGAAAACTCAGACATCTAGCATTTTCCCCCTTCAAAATGTGGAAGTCTGATGGCAGCACCAGTGGAATACAAAACACATCTGACTGTGAGAACATAAATACGATAGGTTCGCGCAAAAATTGCAAAAAACTTTTCGACATAAATCATCTCGTTATAAATTCCCCAGAGGAATATTTACAAAGTGTACAATATGAAGTAGTAGCAGAAGAGCATCTTATTGCAATAATTTAATTACCTCTTGATCCTTTGGAAGTTGAGATGCGATGAGCATTTTGTAGTTGTCACATTTGAACCTCCATTCATTTGTGAGGAAATGACTAAGATAATTTATACAGGTGTCGTAGAAAAAGTAGAGTCTCGTCAACCTGCAACGAAATACAGAACTTTCTCAGAGTATTGATAATACTTAATATTATCATCCTAAACAGTGAGTTCGTATTAATAAATATGCTATAATTTTTTGATTACGTATTTGTCATTAGTTATATGTGACTTTCTGAAGTTTTATTAATAGAAACAATTAAAAGTGATGATATATATTCTGCAGTAACTGAGTAGTGCATTATGTGAGATTATTTACATGTCATTAATGCATGTTAAGCTAATGAGCCGCTGTCTCTTTGCGCATGTGCACTAGTCGAACCATTTTTTTTATTTGTTTTTGCTCGGATCATTCGCATTATCAAAAAAAAAGAAATATCTATGTGTTACATAGCGATTTTCTTGAACATTCAAGAACTACCTGTAAAGCAATTTTTAATCTGAATACTGATTTTAAATAAATAAAGCTACTGAATATTAAAAAAACAAATACACTACCAAAAATTAAAAATTCAATACTTTGAACGTTTTTTTCTATGTGTTTGAAAATTTCACCAGAGATTTATTTCATGTTTTACAGAAGCTCATTCCATAACAAATCGATTAAAAAAAATTGAAAGTGACCGACGAAAGAAAAATTTTATGACAAAAACCAAAATTATTTTTTGGTTTTTTTCAATTGGTTTTTATCGCAAAATTAAAATTCATGTAGCTCCACAAATGCGCGGAGCAAGTCGTTAAAAATTTAGGTATTATCATACATTGACAGCACATGTACAGAATTCGAAAAAAAACCATGCCTGTCATGCAACACTGTGAGTAGAGATAATATTGGTTTTTGCGGTCTATTTGTTATGGAACGAGTATCTGTAAAAAAAAAAAATAAATAAAGCATATTTTTTCGTTTTGATTCTGTGATCATTCACTCATCTGCATGTTTACTATCTCTGGTGAGAATTTCAAATAGTCTAGTAGTATTTCATGTAGTATTACAAAAGTAACTGACTTCGGTTTTTTCCCCATTAGCATTAGGATGAAATCGATACATAGTGCTGGTGCATAATGATTGACCAAGGCACTGGCCCAGTATGTGAGATAGTGTTTCCTCATAACTAGGAATGGTTTCTGGTACATTTTTGGAAGAGGATTGATTTTCTGCATCCGGTATAAGGTATTGATGAAGTAACCCCACGTCGTTGGACTGATGACACTCGATCCACAATGCACAACAAGCAAGTCTTCTGGTCTATGGAAAATGAAAAATTATATTGATGTTAATCAATTCGTGAAAGGCAATAGAACGTATATACGAGTTGTTTTTACAATATAAAAGACAGATTTTTAAATATAAAAGACAGATGGTAGCATTAGCATAACTCGAAACATTCGTAACTCTGACAACATGAATACATTAGGGTTACGCATATACACACGCAACACGTTCAGAGATGCAAAAATTTGTTAGAAAGTCCTATAGGAATGTTTATAACGTTCATGTATTGTTAAGCAGTAGTAGTGTATGATGGAAAAATATCCAGAACCGGTTTCGGTATAATCTAGATTACCGGTACAGGATGCAGAAGATCTAACGCAGAATACATGGAAGTGACAACCTGACATCATGAAGTACCTCAAAATTCGATTATTAAAATGGACTCACCACATTATTAGGATGGAGGAAGGAAAGAAACCCCCAAAGTACATAAGTCTTCCTGGCTAAGCCTAGTTTATAACGTTATACATCCTTGACTGTGGCATATATTTCAGAAAGATGCATCAAAAAATGAAAATATTTTTCCATGTTTAATTTTGTACATTATTTCGATAGAAAGAGATAAAACAAATCAATTTGACCCTCACAGGAAAAACAAAATTATTTTTTCTAATAAAAAAAATCGTTTAATCACAAGTATTTCACTTTCCAGTTTCCCGGAAGCTGGTTTTCTGAGGTTTTCCCACTTTGAGACGTGAATGTGAGTCAGTATCTCATTTGAAAGAAAGAGTCTTTCTTCCTCCTCCTCAAAGAGCAGGCCTTCAACATGATGCTTATTTAACATAAAAATTCAGACATACGTCATTTTCACCTCAAAATACGGAAGATAGATGACGATAACATGCGAAACACGCATAGCTTTAACAACAGAAATACGTTAGGGACACATACATACAAAATACAGTATTTTGTATTCTGAGCTTCTATCAATTCGTCAGAAATTCCTCAGTGGAATGTGCAGTTAAGTAGCAGTAGTAGTAGTAGTTGCTAGAACTAGGTTCGGTTACACAGATAAGAAGTTTATAAATTTCGTACCGAAATAAGGACAAGTTGAGAGGAGTCTACTGTCTCTAAAAAGACCGAGGCACTTCAGATTTTTAGTATGGTAAAGCATTACAGGAAACAGGTTTGCCTAAAATAAACGTCTTAAAAAGGCTTAAGGCTGGCTACTCAGAACTAGCCAGACTTGTCAGTCTAATTTCAAAAAATTGAATCGATCGAATGACGGAGGTTACCCAGAACAATCACTAAATCAACACTTATGTAAGAATTTTGAGGACTTACTTCTTTGTAAAAACATGCCAAGCTGCCGTTATGAGTGTATTTGCAACGATGTCGACTGGAATAATATCTATTACTTTATCTGGGTCGCATAGCAGCACACGAACAAATCCTTTACCGATCTGGGAATGGGAATGATCAAGTAAATATAATAACCCTTTAAGCGTCATAGCAGAAATCACAAAACACCATAAAAAAATCTTTAAAATGCCATAACTTTTTGAATAAAGTAGACTTTTTTCCATTTTTCAATAGGTTCAAACTAAGGGGTATAGATGGAAATGTTTTACTGAGAAATAAATTTTACAAAATATCTAGGCCAGTCAATGCTAAAATAAGAGGCTTTTGAGGAGGCAAGATATCTCGTCAATGCCGCTCAAGGCGTCAAAAAAAATATTCATCGAAAATTATCAAAAAGGTAATATAATGGCATGTTTTCATGTGCTAACAATAACATTCTTAATGCATATAAGAATATATTTTTTGAATTTAAGAATACGCGTGTAAGGAAAAAACTATACGCGAAGTTGAAATTATATGTTAAAACCCATTTTTTTATTCAATATTTGTTTCTGCGATACGAATGCACTTTATCTTATCGATAAATTTACGCTATAAAAGTGATGTGTGTCCGATAATCATAAAAATATGCATGAATTTTTTTTCCTGCTTAAAAAAGAGATATAAATTGAGGGATATCGACGACCATCGTTATGACTGAATACGTGTATAACGATATTGCTGGGATATCGAAACTTTCATAAAAATATATAAATGGTATTCAAGTTCCAAAACTCAGCATTATATTTCTCTGATATAATTGAACTTTTCCGATGGAGAATTTTTTTTTTGAACTTTCATTACATTATTTTGTAATGGAAGCAAGAACAAAAAATATCAAAATTTTCGCTTAACGTATATATTCATTTCCAAATATAATCGCTGCCATGAATGGAAAATTTTCTGAGGATTGTTGTACCTTATCTAGCAATACATATGATTACCAGTCAAGACCACTTTTCTAAGGTTCATATATTGTTTTCATTTCAAAAGACCTATATATATATAAAACTGAAGAAGCAACTAGTTATGGTTTCATCTCTTTATATTTATTCATTTATTTCATTTTTTCTTTTGCAGCTGCCCTATGTTGATCTGCCTACGTGATCACCTTTTTGATACTTCTCACCCCCTTCCCCCTTTCCGATTTAATCAGTTTATTGAATACCCAGCCCCAGGTCGGGTTTGCGATTTTATCACTTCTGTAAAAATACACATTGGCAACTCTCATATGTAAATTATGCTTGCTTTGTTCTTCTAATTGTATATATTTGATGATTTGATGTTTCTTCTTACCAATGTCCTTAACGTGTATATATATATATGTATCTCTACTCACCCCTTCCCTTTTTTTCTGCCGTTTAATGCAATTTTTGTGTCTGTTTGCTCACGGGCTTCAGCCTAAAGCAAGAATAAGTTATTATTATTATTATTATTTCATTTTTTTTCATGTATTTTTTTCGGTTATGATCGTGTCTTGTTCCACATAGATAGTTGATTTTCGAATGTAAACATGTTTTTCAATCTTTATATCTTCCTATGCAATTTACTTTTGTTTATTTCGTCTATGAATATTCAAAATCTTTTTTAATGATCTTATCACATATATTTCCCGATTTCTGCGGAAAATACGGTGCTATCCATAATTTTTGATCTTAAATTTAAGAGTTTCCGAAGATTCGCTATTTGGTATGCTTATGCTCCAGGACTCTGATGCATTATAGACATATAACTATATGCACGAAATAAAATAGATATAACACAGAGAGAGAGAGTAATCCATACTTACACCTAAGCTGACATCAGTGATACCTGCGCCCTCTTCGATGTAACCCTAAGAAAAATCATTTTTTAAATATTATTACATGTAGTTTACTTCCATCACATTGATATTTAGCAATAATAAAGTTTACGAAATACTATACAAATGTTATTTGATTCCTTTATAATCGTTCGCCTGATTTTAAGAGGAATGTATATTAGAAGAATTCAACACAACAAATGAGCATTCACTCTTGGAGCCTCGTTTTTTTTTTTATATACACTCACCGGCAAAACGCCCTTCCAGGTGGTTATGATGACCGAAGGTCGAACAATGGCTAAAGGAATATCTTTGACTTCCCTGGACAAATAATCCTCGCAAACGGCTTTGCTGAATGTGTAAGTATTTGGCCACTTTGGTCGACATTGCTCAGCCAACATAGTCAATTCCTTGTCATCTCCTCGTCTTTATAAAATAGTTAATACACATTTATTGTTTTCATATGTTTTAAATTAGCTAATGCCACATAAAAAACTTATATAGTGAATTTTACCAATATTACTCATACAAGGAAACAGTTATTTTCCGGATATTATGCTGAGGTGAGCTCGGAAAGAAAAGTCATCACGTCTCCGCCGGGACTCGAACCCAGGCCCTCTTGCATACCGGCTGCTTCCATTATTTCTTCCTTAGGAAGGCAGATTCATGTGTCTCCAGTGGTATAGATGGTAGCATGCTTGCCCGGTATGCAAGAGGGCCTGGGTTCGAGTCCCGGCGGAGACGTGATGACTTTTCTTTCCGAGCTCACCTCAGCATAATATCCGGAAAATAACTGTTTCCTTGATATCTCTGGCTGAGAAAAAAGCCATCTATATCTCTCATTACTCATACATTTCAACAGATTATTAACCAAAATATTTTTACTAATTTTCCATACTGCACATTCCGAAGGAAAAGTATCTAAGGAAGCTCTGTAAAAGTTACTGCATTACATTCCGACGCTCATAATAAAGATCACAATTAATTAAATCAACTATATAATAATATTACCTCGCTGCTTCCATTATTTCTCTGGGGTTGACCTGCAACTGCGTTACCGCTTCTTCAACTTTGAACTTATTGCAAAATGAATATGCAGTAGATGTGTGAATGAATACCTGCCAATAAAAAAAATAGAGTAACAAACGGAAATCAATATTAATAAAATTGAAATGATTTTATTGTATTAACCGATAAATTTTATAAGACCTCTTATACTGAATCAGGTTTCACTCTGGTAACTTGTGCTGGGTCGTTAACCAGCACCTGCGTCAACCCTTCGATCACGATTACTGTTTTGATCAATAGCGGGTCCATTTTTCTTTGGAGATTCTCAATAAAATTTCATGAAAGCATAATTCGCAAAGGTATTTGTAAATAATTTGTACGTTATTGTAAATATTTATACATAATTTTATTAGGGCTGGTCATCAATTAAAACTTTTAACTGGTAAATCAAACTATTATTTTGAAACATTTATTGATAGTATAAAATAGGTGCCCAAGACAAGTTTTTGAACTGAGATGCAGACTGTATGATTTTTTATTCTATTGTCTTTATTTTGTATATTATTTCTATTCATGTGTTTGTGTGTGTTGTTTTGCAATTTAAGAAAATTTAATCGATTAATCGAATTTTAATCGAATAATCTCAAATGCTAACACTTTATGGCAAACTTTTTTTTTTATTGATTATTTTATTGCCGCAAAAATATGTTTTATTAATTCCACTGCCCTATTCGCTAAATGGATACAAATATTACAAAACATTAAGCTATATTAGGGCTACATGCTTGAAGTAATGCTGAACATTTTTGTCTTATCTTGGAATTTTTTCAAGTCGTTTATTTCTAGAAAATCAGTGAAAAAATAGCCATTTTTAGGTTATTCACTGATTTCAAAGCTACATTCGATTATTTTTTTCTCTTGAAATCGCTCTCAAATGATGGTGAGATGATGCTTCACGAACAAGAAAAGTTCTATTCCCAGGGGAGACAATAAATTTTGGTCTTGTCTTCGACAACGTTTGTGAAACTCGATTTGAAACTGAAATCATCACTAGCTTTCGTTGAATGAACTTGTATTATCTCGTGTCAAAAAATTTGATCAAAATATTGATTCAAATATTTTTTTATATTGTCGCATATCTGAAATGTTTTGTATAGGAATGTAATTTAAGGCATCTAATCCTTTCATCAAATAAATTAAATTAAATTATAACCTTTTTTTTCGCCACTACTGACTCCTTCCCCCAGCAAAAAAAAAATTTTAATGGGAAATACAAAAATGAAAAATTTTTATGTGCCCACCAAGCTAAAACAAACTGTCAATTTGTAAAATTTGTATCCCTTTATCATACAAGGAAAAAATTCTATTCGATAATAGTTTGATGAGAAATCACTGAGAAATCGATGAATGAAATTGATTTTCAGCATTTTTCGCGTCTTTTTTGAAGCCTTGAAATTTTTCTAGACAGTTATTTTAGCATGTAAAAAGTGGCAAAAATCAAGAATTTCAATCAACTATATCTCTTGGTGAGTTTGCATTCAATTATTAAGGTTAAATTTCCCTCGGTTTAATAAATAGAGAGGCTCAAATTTTTCTAATTCAAGTTTTTGGTGATTGGAAACCATATGAAAATTTTAATCCTTTTATGTTCCCCCTCATAATAATTTGAGAGATCTAATCCATCACAGCAAAAAAAAAAATATTTTTTTTTTGCTGTGATGGATTATTAGTATAAATACTCTAGTTTTAAAATGAGCCGTAGAGATTTTATTTCTTTCGGACATTTTTAATGAAACACCATTAAAAGAAAAACAAAAAAGGCAGGAGCTCCAGCTTTAGCATTCGCGCCCTGAAGTTGCTTTTAGCCGGTTTCCCATTTGGAAAAGTCTCTCCGCAGAGAGCAGACAGACTTTCTAAACATCATACTTACATAACATTAAAAAAAAAAATTCAAGCATTTATTCATCTTCACTTCGAAATATGGGAGACAGAAGGCAGCACCAGCAAGAACACGAAACAAACATAACTCTGACAACATGGATACGTTAGGGTCACACACACATACCCACATAAAAAACACGTTCCTGCATGTACCGATTCGTTAGAAATGCCGCTGAGGAATGTTAAGAAACGCGAGTTGCATTTGGGCAGTTAAATAGTACAGCAGTAATGGTCATACATCGCAGTCGATTTTTGGTAAGTAAAAAAAGTAATCAAGTCGCAAGCGAGTTAAATTTTAATGCCAACTCCTTGTCTAGAATGTTGTACTTAAAAAAATATTTTTTTCTATTATTATTTTATTCATTTACTTATCGCAATCTTCGGTATGATTCGTGGTAATTAAATATAAATATTACCGTAAGGTTATGCAGTTTCCGAGCGAAGTTCACGACATTTTCAGTCCCAATGACATTCTGAGTGATAATATATCTGAAAGGAAAAGAAAATTATTTGTTTTACTGATTCAAATGCAATAGCTTGGACCATATGTATTATTTATTGACACTGATATTATTAAAGAAATCTCTCAATTAACTTTTACTGTTTTTTCCTCTCTAATCGTTCAAAGGAGAGTTCTTGTCCATGAATCTCGGCTTTATTCATATACCTCTTTAAAAAATAAATACATATTCCAACTGGATGTGGAAATTGGTGCTTCAAAATGATAAATTTTAAGGGATTGGAACAATATAAAACGTTGTACAACTGCAAAATCACAAAAAAAAAAAAAAATGAAATAAACGAAAATCGAAGGGAAAGTCATTCAAATCATTTTTAGATAAAATTTTAAAATTCAATGAAATTCATTTCCCACCGAAAAGCATGTTGCATTCAAAATTTGTGAATAAATGCAAAAAGAAAGAAAAAAATTTATTATTTTTCCCACTTTTTTGTTTTTATCGATATACTAGCTATAATACCTGGCGTTGCCCGGGTTTTCTTCAATGAGGCTTTTTTGGATCACGATGATATCTCCCTCTTTCTTCGAGAGACATGCAAACCGTGTCTAAGTTCACCAATATGGTGAATTCCTGCACGACTCATGAAAGAAACAAATTTAGATTTAAAGAAACGTAGAAATTAATATATTTTTTTTCCTTTTTTAAGGGCGCTAAATATTTCGATTCCCCCTCCCCTTTTGAACTTCAAGTTATCCATCTGCCTATTCCTGCATCCAAAAATGCTTAGTTAAAGCTGTGGAATTTCTTCGATGTACTTTATGGGCCCATAATTAATTTTGAAACATCCTAAACCATATGTGAATTTATGCAGACAATATTATGAATATTAAAACAATTATGAATATTAAAAGACAATACGAAGACGTTAATTTTCATGCTTGAGAAGATGTAAATAAAAAGTTGAAATCAATGTTATGGCATGGATATCCAACTTGAAAGTAGGTCCGGCTAATTACTTCGTATTTAATTTTCTGTGCTTCATATATATATATCTCTAAGCGAACTCAGTATTTCAAAAACCGAGTATTTAATACAATTTTTAAAATTATTAATGTGTGTGTGTGTGACAGAAAACCCCTCCAAATTTCCGCATTTCTACAGTAAAATCGGCAATTTTAACACTGATTTCTATGAGGATCACTCTTTTCCTGACCCTCAAAGCGATGCTGATGATGATGATTATGACGTCAATCAAAAAACCTCATTACTGGGAGAATTAAAAATGTGGCAAACCATTATAAAGGCATAAATATTGTACATTTACTGACAGCGTTGAAGAAGTGACAAACCATTGTAAAGGCATATACACGTCTTAAACGCATTGCTAGGGAACCACGGTAACCAAAGTAAACATTCGGAAAGCGATTGTTGAGGCCCAAAAACCATTGTTGCCCTACGGTTTTTTGCCCGTTTGGGGCATTTGCCCTGCTCTGACGAAATTTTAAAGTAGCCTATCGTTTAAGTCGGGTCCCATTTGGTATATATGCAAAATTTGGCGACGATCGATCTAAAATTGTAGATTTGTATAGAGAACATACACACACACAGACAGAGAATCAATTTTATATATATAGACTTTTTTTCTTGATGTTTCGTTTATTATTCCAGGTCGACAAGATGCTCGCCTAAAGTACCATAGGATGCTTAGAGGTGTTGCGCCTTCGATACCCGGATTGTACTTGTCAGAAACTTTCCTGAAGTTGGGATACAATAGAAACGGCGACATTACCGCAGAAAACATTGCTACCGCAGGGAGTCCTACATCAAGGGGTTACCGTTCGGAATCGGCAATAAATTGTACTTCAAGGTCTACAGTCCTCGAGTGCAAAAAATGACCGTGGTGCGACAAAAATGATCAAATGAAAATAAGCTTCATTGTAAAAAATCGCGACATTCTTAGAGAAGGCAAAATTACACGGGGGAAATTGTCCCGAAAATAGATAATGTCAATGATCAAGTCGGAACGTCACGCATTTAACAATATTGGTTTTTCTTTGTTTCTGTTTTTTTCAGTAAAAAAAGCACAAATATTTAATTAATGTGGTAAGAGCTAATTCTGCGAATTTCTTGGGAAAACGTCTTAAAAATGTAATCAAAAACGACGAAATGTGTCGTTATGTCACAGGTTGTTGCGTTTTCAACTGCGTTTATAAACAAGGATCATTAACAATATCCTCTATGGCAGCGGTTCTGTGTCCACTTCCGAGGGGCTTTGCAACCGCTCGACGAAAATAAAACAAATCAGTAAATTTGATAAACAAATAAAATGGCCGACCGGGCTTCACCATAAAAATTATATACTAAAAAAGGGCTCTGAGAATCAAAAAAGGTTGAGAACTGCTGCTTTATGGTGATATAGTTCCCACCTCCAATTATCGATTATCGACGTTATAGCCGAGTTGCCGTTATTTCCGAGGTTAAAAGTTTACCTCGGAATTTTTTTTCCTCCAAGTTTCCTTTATAATCAAGTTTAACTGTATAATTAAAAAGACTTTTTTTCCTTTCTTATAGTTTAGTGGTCCTACATGCTCGACAGTGACCGTGAACAACAAGTACTGCAGTATTTCTCTAATGGAAAATCGAGGTATCGAAGAAACCTCGAGTTTTCACTTATTTCAGTTTGGTTTCTAGCGGTTTTTCTTGCGGTTTAAGAATAGCATATCAATTTTTCTGTATTTATAAAATAATAAAAAAATTATTTTGGTTTATATGGAGTCCACATATGTAACGTTCCTTTATTGTTATTTTTTTTCCAATATTCTTCAAGGTGACGAAATTTACTACTTTGCCTGGCCTTGCCATGACGGTCTCTGCAAACTTGGTAGGCGTAAACCAGAGACCGATTATGGAGGCCGGGCTAGTTTACCAGTTGCATCACTTCGTTACAAACACACGTGTTCGTGATATTTTCTCTTTCATTTTTCCGTCGTCTTAGAAAATTCTAGAGATCGCACCAATTTTTTTCAAGTGGAACTGGTTTAACCGCGGGGATGATCTATCTCATCTCTCTACCTCTTCCAGAACAGAGTCAACGCCCGTTAACGAATTATTTTTCGTGGAAAATGAGAGAAAAAATTGGAAAATATCCCACACGCACATATTAGTTGCGGAACTGCCCAAAAAGCAGATGGAAAAAAGGGGGGGGGGGGCTTATTTTATTTATGTTTTGGAGAGAGAGAAAAATAGCCTTGAAGTAAAAAAGTTAAAGAATCAACAAGAAACTCGATAGATGCCTAACGCTTTTCCACTGCTATTCGCTGAAATCAATAGCTACGTTTTTGCTATCGAACAAGAAATTTAAAATGTTCTAAAAACAGTTGTGTGTTTTCGAACACGAAAATATTCGTAATTCACAAAACCGAACAAATCTGAACATACAATTATTCATCATGTCAAAAATCATGAAGTTTGGATTATCCTATCGCTCGTTAAATACTAAAAATTGGGAGAAGTTTCCAAGCGATGAATTCATATTTTTAATAGTTAATTTTTAACTTCTCGACAAATTGTTTTTACATATTTTCAGAATAATCATGCATATCAATTAATATAACAGCTTGTGACAATGTGTTACATGGTCAAGAGATCCAACCGGCCTTGAATCGAGTAATGAAGTACAGTGAAACCTCGATATAACGACGCACTGTGTACCAAGAAAGAATATCATTGTAGATGGGTTATCATTGTATCGTAAGGTAGCAATATCATCAGGTGCCACCAAATTTATGCTGTTGTTGGCGCATCTCTTCTGAGTCGGCGTTTTTAATACCACCAGAAAATGCATTTATAAGTACTTATTCGTGCCAAAATATTCTGATTATTTAATGAATAAAATTGAGAGTTGTTTCACTCTATAAAATGGTTTACTGCGCAATTACTTGTACGTACTATGCAGGAAGTAGCTTCGCGTGGGCACTTCATTATCATTTACGAAAATGATAATGACACAAAAACTGGTGAGGAATTTAGAATCATATTGAAGGGTATTTCGAGCGAAATATGAAAAAGTTATCGTTGCAACACTGTTTCAAAACCATTTAAGAGAATATCATTACAGAGGGATTTATCGTAGTAAATAATACCGTGGTGTCAATAGGGAGTTTCATATTAGATTACAAGCAATGACAAATAAATTTGAAAAAAAAAATCGTTGTAGAGGGATTTATCGTCATATCGAGTATTTTTTTCACTGTACCATAAAATATTTTTAAAAAATTAAGCAATGATGACATTAGTAAGTATGAGAGATTTTAAGTGTGAAAGATGGAAAGTGTGATATATATTAAGTGCAAAAGATATTTACTTAAGAGGTTTACTGAAATTCACGACAGCTGCACAATGAAATATCACGGAAACCCTTTCCTGAAGTTCCGCCATCATCTCGGAAGAGATCCCCATGTCATCTAATGTTACATCGCCTGATACGACTTCCGTCTTTTCGAGGATTTCTGGACATGATTCTCGGAGTTTGCTAAATATCTGTGAGATATAATAGTAAAATTGTATTATTTTTGAAGACAAATTAAATTCCAGGGTAATTTCTTTTTATCAGTTCATTATAGCATTTTTAAGAAATAGTACAGATAATCCAAGATAAATGATGAATCATTATTTTTTCGACAACTTCTGGCATTAAAGAAACAAAAATTAATACCAAGATAAAATTGCTTCAAAATTTTGAGGTTGAAAATTTTCGTTTAATGTATAAACTAAGTTTTATTTTACATTTTAACTTTAAAGCGATATCAGGTAGATAATATGATCCGTATATCATGAGAAATATCAATTAGTGAATGCATCAATTAATAAAACACGTGTAATGCATACCTTTTTCTTGTATACATGATCTCTTCTTTCTACCGGGCCTACACCTTTTTTCTCTCGAAGCAGAATGTAAATTTTCTTGATACTTGGACAACATCTGAGCAGTGTTTCCAACAAAACCTGGGAAAATAGATTCAATAGGAAATACATAAATCGATTCAAAAACAGAAGATAATTTTAGAATAGACGGTGGTCGAGTCCAAACTTATAATGTGTACTGGTGCGAAAAAAGTAGAATACTTAAATTAATACCCTAGGCTGAAATGTGTTGACAACACACGAATATTATTATATACTACGTGTATCGAAATGTGTCAAAGCATATAGTTTCCTGTCATGGAAAAATTTAAAAACGTGTTTAAAAATTGAAACAAAAAACTCCAAAACACAATCAAGTAGAATTCACTTCATTCATCCTAAAATGGGTACTTTTAGTTCTAAATGCAAAATAAAATTTAGATAAGTTTTAAACGATTGAAATTGATCTTTTACTAAACAATTTATTTTTTTTAATAAATAATTCGAAAAAACTAGTTTTTTCAATGCCATGATACTGATAATAATCAAATTCTAAATGGTACTTCTGTGAGAAGCATTTAAGAAATAAAATATATTCATTTTATCTTTTTCTAAGACATGGTCTTAATTTGAATATATCAATATTCTTTCATCCTTTTAAACCACGTTACACAAACTCTGGGGCAATTAAAATTGTATAGTGAGTTAAGGATTTTAGTGCAATGGTAACTAATTGAGCAGAAAATACCTCATCCATCAATTAGATAAATTTATAAAACTTTAAACTAATATTATCAGTACTTTTCATAGACATTTGGTCTACGAAGAAGTAATTCAGCTGTTATACTGCAGCTTGACAAATCGGGAAAAAAATAGCAAAATTTCTTACAGTGGCGTCGGAGCCGGGCGTGCTGTGGGTGCTCGAGCACCCACGGTAATTTGTGGCTCGGGTCTGGGCACCCCCAGAATTGATTGAGAAATCGTAATTTCCAATATAAAGCTCAAGACGAGCACCCACAGGTTCGAAACATTTCCGACGCCCCTGATTTCTTAGGTACAACCCCTGGGGAGAGGGAAACGTTCAAAATAATTTTTCCCCATTTTCCAAAACTCCTTGACACCTTTGGTATGGTGGTGCACACGCTGACATAAATTCAGAATATTTTTGCGTTCTCGGGTTCCAATTCGTGGATCGGAAATTGTATGCGCCAATAACAATTTTATAGTTGCCATGGGGACCTGCCAACTGTGAATTTTAAACCACACATATTCGACCGAATACTAACTAAATATTCATCCCATCCCTATTTGATTTGTATTTCATTCATGCCCTAATCCCATGGCGTGAATGAATTTCTATTAAAATCACTGTCACGTCTCAAAAAACCTCCCAAACCTTTTTCTCACGATAATCGTGATGCGAAGGCGATACGTTACTACTCGTAGATATGACAAAATTTTTATGAGGGATGACCGAATTTAATTTCTTCTAGAATGTTCCTGACAAGCATATCAACAAATAATTACGTCAGAATCGGGGAATTGAAGGTCACGGGTTTAAAAAATATATAGATAGATAGATATAGTTTTTTTTCTTCCATATTTTGCCTTGAGGGAAAGGAAGTTTTATAAAATACTCAAGTATATACTGAACTTCATATCGCATTTCGGCTTTTGAAGGCTTTTTTTTTATGTGGGTTGCTAAAAATAGAACTGTGTGTTTTCTCTGACCTTCCCTCTATTTCTCATCAAGTGATATACCCTCGGGTTTTTAAAAAAAGCCCAAGCATCCATAGTGATAAAATATACACAGGGTGCATAGGTAACAGTTCGCAACAACAACAACATTTTACTGGCGAACCGTTGATACTATCGGCATGTTTCCAGTTAGAAAAAGTATCCTAGCAGCGTGTGGATCTCAGATACGTCATTCATACTGCAAGGGTTATTTAAAAATGAATGAAATTTTATACAGGCGCCCTGCCCTGAAAACCCCAATTAAAAAGTTGTTTTCCCTGTGTCTCCTGACGCAAACAGAAAAAACTTACACCTTTCTAAGCGCAATATTCGCTGAGGTATTTGAATTCAAAAAATATCGGAGAAAAATTGGAAAACAACAGCATGAATGAGGTGAAGAAGCATTGTCCGTTACTTTGTGCCGTTTTTTTCCAAGCTACTTTTCTCAGAGTTTTGAATTCAAATATCTCATCGAATATTGCAATTGGTTTTTGTTGGCCTCAGCAGAGACAGGCCAACAACTTTCTAATTAAGTTTTCTTAAGATAGGGTGCCTGTATAAAAAGTTAATCTTTTTATTTTGATAACTATACAACCCTTTTGCAATATAAATGACATACCTGAGGTCCACGCGTTATTTGGATATTTTCACTAATAATTGGAAGTATGCCTCTGTAATCAACAGTTCGCCTGTAATTTACGGTGTCCGGTGTTAGCTATGCATCCTGTATGTAGCCAGAGAAATACCATTTAATCGCTCTGACCTGCGACAAGTGCAATGCAATATATCTTCGAAACCCACAGTACATTAATCTTTCGTTTAATTTTATAGCAATGCAAATGCAGTGAAATCTCGATATCACGATACTCTGCGAACCAACAAAAAATAACGTTGTAGAGGGATTATTATTGTATCGAAAGGCAGCATCAACTGGCTCCCCCAAATTTATGCTGTTTTTGGCACCTTTTTCTAAATCGGCGTTGTTAGCACCACCAGAAAATGCACTTATTAGCATGATTTATTCATCACAAATAATTGTAATAAAAAAAAAATCTCAATAAAATTCAGTTGAATGTTTTGCCCGTGTAAAGGAGAGGGGGGTTACTTCACTGCATTTTGGTATACTGCACAGAAAGCGGCAGTACTAACAATATCATTAACACTTTCGGTGATCAGGTGTTGCGAGGCGAAATGCTGATGTTATTAAATGCCCTCGAAAGAGCAAAAACAGGTGACGAGTATACAAAATGTATTGGAGATGATTTTCAGCGAGATATAAAAATTTTTGTAGCAATTTCAAAATCTCTCAAGGAAATGCCGTTACAAATTGATTTATCGTAGTAAAGGATATTTTTAAACATCGATAGAACATTAGACTACACAAGCAATTCGAAACAAGATTAGAGAAAATGTCGTTGTGTGTGTATTTAGCGTTATATATTGAGCATCGCTGTCGAGAGGTTTCACTCTTTTTTCCGATTACAGTCGAATCCTGTTATAGCGACCTCCCACTATGTCGTCCCAAAGAAAATTTTCGTTGAACAAATATCTCATTTCTAGACCTGACACGTGTTAAACTGAGATTCGATGTTACGCTAAACTCGTCATATCGCTGGAATTCTGCGAGATAAATGTTGGCGTTAAATCGGGGTTCAACTGTACCAGTTCACTTCTTTCTGTGGTTTGGTCAAAACCGCATAAATAGCTCAGGGTTATGTTAATCACTTTAATTTCAGGTATAGTGACCACCGATGGCGCTTCACGCGAAATAACTCCTTCACGTCGTCGATATATTCTTTCCTTAAGTTAGAAAAAAAAAAAATTTTAATGGATTTATTAACCATTTTCTTCATGAGGAAATAAATGACTTCTCTGTCTCATGGCAATCACATTTCCATGAAAAACTTCCTACGCACATGCAATTATTTAGATTAACCGGCGATTTGATGCTTTCTAGGTTGCTCACAAGTATAGGTTGATCACGAAAATTCATGAAATCCTTATGATTGTATTTTATTTACGGGGATATTCAAACGGGTATCTAGTTTGCATATCAGTTACGATTTTCGCTTTCGTTAATCATCAATCTTCTTCCTAGAGGCATCTATAATTAGTATGCGAACTTCAAGGGAAAATAGTTTTTTTTCTTTTTCTTCTGCTGCTGTTGAGAAACATGCTACGATATGATGACCTTCACCTAGAATCGGGAGCATTGAATTCGACCATCAAATAAATAATATCATTAGGTCAATAATGCGCTGAATATATCTCTCTTGTAATTGAGAATGACAGGATCAGGGAAAAAATATTTTCTTTACCTGCTTCATACTGTCAAGTTCGTTTTGAATGGATGAAATTTATTTTCTTTTAATAAACATTTAGTAAGCGAGAAAAAGAAAAAAAAAACTACTGACTTTGAGTTATCGTTGAAGTGAGGTTTGACTGTATTAAGGAGATGAGTTTTAGTGGATGGAATAGGTTATTTTTGATATCCACTTATTCGATAACAATAAAAGAGTACATTCAACGCGAAGAGCAATTCACTGTGGGTGATTTTTCTAAGCACAATTTTTGTATTTCGCAAGAACTGAAATTGCATCACGTTTTGTATACGTTACGGTAAATGTCGGTAAATGTGATAAATCCGGTGAGTGTGCATAGTCGCCTGTTATTATACATAATCACTGATCATTTTGGTAAACCAGATAAATTATGTATAGCCCCCACCTCCCATTGGTAAATATGATAAAAATCACCAATAATTAATTTAATTACTTTAATTTACCGTACATTTTCCTCAAACTTCAGTATAGAATGATGAATTTGATGTATATATATATACAGGGTGATTATAAAAAAACTATCCCGACATACGGGCCCCTAACTATCATACCATTCGCAGAAACTGAATGAAATTTTGGCATAAGGTATTTTGATGTACGCGCTCAAGAATGATATGGAAAACAACAGTGTCACTCTAACAGTTACGGTTACAGTGAGAAAATTTCGAAAATATCAAATGGCAACACCAAGTTTTTTGTATTGGAATGTGATCTCCATTGTGAAAAACCCTAAATAGTGTTCGAACGGCAACTGTAGCATGAAAATCACCGGCGGTAGATAGGCTAAAAGTGAGGACAACCAATAAGGACAGAGAAGCAGCATAAAATAAAGCATTTTATTGTGTTTCACAAATTTTCCACATGACCTTGTGGAGCGAGGACTAATCAGGCTGGGATCTCAGCCGAACAAACGGTGTGACGAATGAAGCGAACATTAATGCTCTGGTGCACGGCAAAGTCTTTTTTACTTTTTCCTTGCCTAGCTCCGGGGATTTTCGTGCTACAGGTGCCATTCCAACGCTATTTAGTGCTTTTCAGTATGGAGATCGCATTCCAATACAAAAAACTTGGTGTTGCCATTTGATATTTTCGAAATTTTCTCACTGTAACCGTAACTATTAGAGTGACACTGTTGTTTTCCATATCATTCTTGAGCGCATACCTCAAAATACCTTATGCCAAAATTTCATTCAGTTTCTGCGAATGGTATGATAGTTAGGGGCCCGTATGTCGGGATAGTTTTTTTATAATCACCCCGTATATCATTACAAGAGACATTCTAATTCATACGATTTTATCCTTATAACAGTTACGTATTTTCATTGAATTTAATTTTTATAGAAATGTGTGTATAGTGCACCCATCACGTACGTGAGAAACTACTAAGTAGTTGAAATTAAGTGGTATTTACGCATTTCTTCCATATTGCTTACCAATTTCATTCAAGAATCATGTAAAACATCACCGGTAAAAGTGATAAATGTAAGAAAATTTATCAAACTTTCATGGATAATTGGTGACTATGCATAATAATCGAGGAATCACATTAACCATGACATAATACTTACACTCAAATTTGTATTTACATTAAGGGAAATAAAAATTTGCCTCAAAATTGTACTGGAATTCAATTTCATTTATGGTATAAACCACTTATTATTTATATAACATTGTAAAAGCTCACATATGCGTAAGAGCAGAAGCAATTTTTATTTCTCATTTTTCACAGGTACAAGTAAACTTGGAGGGTGTTCATAAATTTATTAATTCCCAAAGAAATGGGGCAAATAATTATTGACTTTTTTTTTAGAAATATGAATTAATACATGCGATTTTTTCTTCTTTTTTTGCACAGTGGGGGGTTTCTGCCCCACTCTATTTATGATAAGAATTTGTTCTGCTAAATTTCTTGCAGTGGAGCCCTTTTGTGTGTGATTGCACAGTTTGAAAAAAAAATTCCTAGCCCATGTTCAACAGCTGTGTCAGCGACAACAACTGGGACAGGGCAACAACTTTCTCATTCGGTTTTTGAGCACACGTGTTCATGGCCCTCACATCCTGAAGCAGGGCCCCTAGGCTGGGATCTTTTACGGGCCCCCTGACCAGACTTTCACGGGGCCCCTTTATGATGAATTTATAGCGTGAAAAACAAAACAAAAAATTATTAAAATCACCCCGGACCCCAGGGCTGGAGCCTTGTCAGCCCACCCCTTGTAGGGGTCATGCATGTCTCCATATAAAAAGTATTTTTTTTTTTAATTTTAATAACTATACAACTCCTTGCAACAGGAATGATGTATCTAAGTACTACACGTTATTTGGATACTTTTTCATCATTGGAAGTATGCCTATAGGTAGCACACAAATATTTGCACATCAATGTAATAATTTATCACTCCAGCTTAATCGGATACTGAAGATGATATATGTAGTTCTCGTTCTCTATATGATCTCATCGCATGCCATTCTGGGATGGCATTATTATTATCATTGATGATCATCATCATATTATTCTTGGTTTATCACAAATTAGATTAAAATTAAATAAACCGAAGTTTCAGATTGAAGGATTAATCGCTCGATATTAAACATTTTAATCGATCTGAAGCATATCAATTGTACTGTTTTACAACTCTACTCAATACTACCGTCAGAGCAAAAGAAAAGAAATATACATTACCGATCCCAAGTATCCGGAAGCGCCAGTTATGAAGATGAATCGGCCGTCGAGAAACTTTTCGATTCCTGAAATGTCTTCGTCACTGATCGCTGAGCCAGTAGAAACAATGGAATCAGGCATATGGCGGCTATCGGCGGAAAGTGACATTTCCGAGAGGCGGTGAGCAGTCAGTGAGTTGTGAACCAAAATGAGAGAAAGTCCAGCAAAAATAATAATCAAAGTATCAAACCTAGACACTGAAAAAAAAGGATAAAAAAACACAGGGTTGGCATTTAAAGGTTATCGTCTTCTCTGGGCGGTCCTTCGACGCACCAACCACGTTGACCCTGTTCCGTTCTTCCTCTTGCCTATTCTTCCATCTTCTACTTTCCACTGTTCCTTATTCGTCAGCGTATATAGCTGGCGATTTAAAACTTCCACGATCTTCTTCCCCAATAATTTTTTTTTTTCGTTGGGAATTTCCTTCGATAACTTGCTCGGTAAGGTGAAACTTCCAATTAAAAAGAAATGAATGTTTCCCCCTGCAGCTGATTCTTCAAAAAATTCATAGATAAGATGGATCCCGTCAGAATCGCAAGCAGAATTTAGATGTCGGTAAGTGAAGTCAACATTAATAAGATGTTGGTCTAATCATTCCGGCAATTTTAAACATCAACACCTTTGCAATTCAATGGAATCGACAGAATGAAAACACGGTTCTTCAAAGGGGCCGATGAAGAACCGTGTTTGGTGTAGGACAGCGGGCTTCGTGGGAAGCTTAATTTGGCCCGCAATATTTGAAAGGTTGAAGACCCCTGGCCTATAACTAACCCTAGCTTTTAAACTAGAAAAGCTAATATCTAGGGGCATTCCTGCAATCGTTATTGCGGGGTCGCTATAAAGTAACAACGAAGTGCCGAAGAAACCTCTGTACATCAAAGGGCTATTACTCGAGAAATCGATCGATCAAGCATTCAATAAATTTTACAAGCTCGTGTCATGTGAATATTCATAACGTTATTTTGATTTTTTTTTTTCTGTCGGGTAATTAATGAAAAATTTTTGGAAAAAATGGAAAACTATGGATTCTAAAACTAAAGTAAAATAGATATATAAATATGAACTAAGGGGGAAATTGAGTTTTGGATTGAAGGGACAGGGGGAGAAAAACACTTTCAGTCCAAAAAAATTGAAATTCATGTTTTTGGAGTTTTGTGTAGCTCAGTACCACCTCTTTCAACCACGAAAACACCAGAGGCAAAAATGCTTTCAGTCCGCTGTAATAAAAGGATAAAAGATAGGCCACAAAAGGGGAATAATGTACCTATATAGTCACAGCTTCTTTTTAGTTTCCTGAAAAATCTTGTTTTATGGACTGAAAGCATTCCCCCCCCCCCCCCACACACACACACTGTCCTATAACTACCATAACCATAGGCGTACGCAGGATTTTCTCAGGGGGGGTTCATTTTTTTTTTTCTTCTGTGAAGGGGGGTTACATTCTTTCCTATAAAATAACACTATAATCTCGGCTATATATATAGGGTCAGAACCCCAACCCCCCCCCCCCTCTTGCGTACGCCAATGACCATAACTTTTACCCTAGCCCTTCAATTGCTTTAGTGTCATTCCTGCAAAATGATAATTCGAGAAAAATAAATAAAAATCTCAATCACATAGGCCATTGACCATTGCTCATGTTTTTATTTGTTTACGTCATCGTCATCATTTTACGACCGCTTTTTGTCCAAGACATCCTTCACTTCATGGCACTTTATTTGGTCATTGTGATGTATCTCGAATTTTTAAATTCATCAAACCCATTGGTTTGAATCATACATTATAATTTTCACACTTTACATCATACGTTTTACACATCGTTAATTTTACATTATGCAGCTATTTTTTATTTTTATATAGTACGATTCATGCAAGTCTTTTTATTGTTTTTGACTGGCCATTGGTTTTGCGCAGCATGACCTGGTCCTTGCGCCACTAAAATGAAAATCCAGTCCAATTAAAGTCTCAATGTTCACACATCCGTCTTCGTCTAATATTCCGAAAAAAAAATAACCCTTGGCATTTGATCAAAAATTCGTCGAGGTATATATGCTTAAATTTTAGGTTATTGTAACTCTACGTTGTACAAAAATCAAAATTTTCAATTATCGATATCTCCACAAATCCTTTACTCCTGTATCGTAACGTGAAACGTACACGCAGCATGAAGATATTGATAAACATTGATTTTCAAATAAGAATTTCCTCGTTTGATCCATTTCTTTTCAATCGGTATTTAAAAATTTATAAAAAAAATTTATATCAAAATTTTTTCTTTATATATATTTGAAATTATCAGAAATATTTTCAAACACTAGGTATGCACATAACTACTTTATTCAAGAAATTTTTCACAACTCTACACATTCATGATATTTGTATAGCTGAATTTAATAAATTTTTATTGATAAGACGATTTTTTTAATTTTCATTGAAACATATTTGGAGAGAAACTTGGATTAAGTTCAAGGTAAATTTTAATCACAAATATATTTTTATGAATTTGTTTTATTTTTGGATGTTTTGTGACCGGAAGAATGTATTTGAAATAAAAAAAAAAGTCGTATGTGTTTTATCAAGTATATATATACTATACAGTGGAACCTCCCTTAACGGACACTTTTCAATGCTCAATGTATATGATACCTCCTCAATAGCGGACAAAAGTTTTAGTCCCATGGGTGTGCGTTATCGAGAGGTTCTGCTGTATTATTTTATGATAATCAGATGAAAAAAATTATTTTAAAAAACTCGAAATGTATAAAAACTCATTTTACTGCTGCAAATCGACACACGCATACAACATTTTTTTTCAATATTTAATTCCAAACATTTAGAAAAAATATTTTTGAATTCAAAAGGACAAAAAAGTTTCTATTTTAAAAGAAAAAAGTTATATTTATCATCATAACAATATTTGTGATTATGCATAATCACCAATCATCTCGGTAAGTCTGATGTATTTCATTACATTCATCACGGCGATTTTTCATAATTTCGCAATGAAATTGGTAAGTTTGATAAATGATTTAAAAATATATCACTTTCATTTAACCGTTTAAATTCATTATCCCAGACAAATGGTTTTCAAGCTGCGGCGATATGGCTCTCTCGCGGTAATTGGATATTCTAGGGGGACCACGAGTGAAAATCAGATGGGGGAGGGGGCACGAAAAGTATCGAAGGGCCCATGGAGCTGTGAATAAATAAAACTCTCAAGTGGTGGGTAAAAAAATATGACCATTTTCAAAATCCAGCAGAGCTGCCATAGATCCAGGGATATCTTAACCTATGAGCCCATGTGGACATGACCCGGAGCGGCTCATATCTATGGGGAAGGAGGGAGCCTACACGCTGAGATCTGGTATGGTGATTTTCAAATGTAAATATGTAGATATGTGAGCTGTTACTTCCAGTTAAATACTTATTGGGCCCCAAAACATCACTTTTCCCGGGAACCCTCGATGTTGAGACGGAAATGCATAAAACTATTATTTATTATTATTATTTATTATTAGTATTTATTATTAGTATTTATTATTAGTATTTATTATTAGTATTTATTATTAGTATTTATTATTAGTATTTATTATGACTCCTTACATTCCAATCATTTCTTTTGCAAGAAATATTAATGTCTCGCTTTATCTGGATTTCTCCTTCATGGCATTGATAAAACACTTAAAACTTGACAATTTAATTGTAATTTTAAATACTCAAACAAAAGAATACAAGTTACATTCCTTTGTCTCGAAGGTACGGAGATTTGTGTGTCGCCAAATAGTTCTTCTTTAACCTTAATTGAAAAGAAGAAATAGTTACCAAACTCCTATTTTGAATGCCAGACAATTTTCCTGAATCAGTAGCGTGCAATTGTGTCATATCCTCTTAATAATTCCGATGCACCTTCAGATAAACCCTGATAACAGCTTTGAGGAAGTCTCATTACAAACTTTCTTATAATGAGACAGCTTTTTTGCAAACACAAATGCTTGCTATGAATATATTTAAATATCATCTCGTGAATTCACCATGTCAAATACAAGTTTATTGCGTCATTGCAACTAACGAGTCATTGCCATATTTCAGAGAGTTGGGAAGCAAATTCGAATCTTATTCACAATACACACCAAGTATCATGCAAAGAATCGTTGAAGGTTGTTTAGTTTTATTTTAGTTTTTAAAAAAATGTAAAATAAGCCGAATAAGTTTCATGATTTGGCGATGTTCCATCATTCATTCAATTATATAGATTTTAATATTAGATAATGAGTTAAGAAGTTTTAGTAAATTTTCAATGCAAACAAACGAGAAATTAGTAGAAATTGTGATTTTAAAAATTCGGAAAATGCTTTTTCAGATGGCTTCTTATATAAATCATAAAAATCATCTTCTTTTTCAAGCTTCTCATATAAATCATAAAACGACTAAATCTATTTCATGAAATTCACGGAACATAAAAATATTTTCAATTCATAGAAAATTCCTGAAGGGCATAGTCTTTCTGCACAGGATGCCGAAACCGATTATTTTCTCCCGAACGTAGGTGCAATCATGGCTCAGGTTTGTCAACAAAGGATGGCTTTGATATCATCATTATCTGTATAGCTAGTTTCGTTGGGGCAATTTTTTCTCTTAAGAATCTTTTTTTTTTTTACACTATATATATATATATATTTTTTTTTTTTTTTTTGGATGTCTTCCTGTGTGACTCATTGCCTCCAGGCGTTCATGTTTCATGTTTCGTTTGCCAGCGTTATACTTGTAGAATTTCTCCTCACTCTTCTTCCCTGTATAATACTCGCACCTTGTGAAAGTTAAGGATTCCAGAACATTTTTTGGAGGTCATTGAGAGGGGCTTTTTTTTTCCTATCTTCAGAATTGTTGACAAACTTTGTTACACTTTTAAAGTCATAAACGCAATCTTTATAAGGTACATAACTTTTTGTTTGTTTTTTTCTAAAAAGAACAGCCTTGATCGAAAAAAATGAAAAGAAAATGGAGGTCATTACGTGTGGGGGCCATTCTCAATTTTTGTTAGAAAATTACCATCGCATCGAAACCGGTTCGCAAAATGTTCTCGTAGCTCACGTTTTTCAGAAGAATTCACTCTACCCGCAATACTCAGATTGAATGACAATTAAATCGCATTTTGTGTGACGTGTGTGTACGTCTTTGAATCGATACGCCAACTATGGTCGGAAACTGAGCATCGTGGAATAACTCCGATTCGTTTCACGGAAATTTACACGAAGCACATGAAGCAGATACCGTGTCCCACAATCAACTGACGGTTTTCAAAATGGGATAGCAAGAAAACGGTGAAAGATATCAAAGTCGTTCTTGCGAAATATGAATGTGCGAAGTCAGGAATTTCAGATATGTCATTCATGTCGCAAGGTCGATGTATTGTTATTAAAATAAAAAAAAATAACTTTTTATATACTAACATGGCCCGAAAATCCAGTTAGAAAGTTTTTACCCTGTCTTTTCTGATGCAAACAAAAAAAATCCACTTTTCTAAGTATTGAATTCTATTCGCAGAATTTAACTAAAAAGTCGGAGGAGAGTTGGGAGCAAGAATCAACAAAACAGCAGCAGGAACTAACGGATAACGATTATTTCCCAATTTTTCTCCAATGTTTTAATTTAAATGTCTGCAAACGTTGTCCTTAAAAAAACGTGGAATTTTTATTTCTATTTTTTTTATCATCAGGAGAGACAGGGTAATAACTTTCTAATTGGGTTTTTGGAGCACAGGGTTTTGGTTATTAAAATAAAAAAATTAATTTTTTATTTTAATAACCAAACAACCCCCCTTGCAACACGGGTGACGTATCTGAAATTCCTGCCCCCCCCCTTCTCTCTTCTCCCTCTTTCTCTCTCTCTCTTCACACATGTATATACCACAAGAATGACTTTAATATCTCTCACCATTTTCTTGCTAGCTCATTTTGAAAACCGTCAGTCGATTGTGAGACGAAAGGATATGATGGGGTCAATGGATAATGATGAAAGATGTAAATTTTTTGCAGATTTTACAAGAAATTTTTGCTTCCCCCCCCCCCTCCTTCCCCCACAAGAGAACCATCAAGCCAATTGTTGTGAAACAAGTGTTAAATAACAACTTACAAACCCGTCTATGTTACGCTTATAAGAAAATCGAAATCCTTGGATAAAACTAAGGTAATTGAATTTTGAATTTTCAAGATTTTTTTGCATTTTTGACACAAACAATGCATTAAAAACATAAATGTCCGCAAATCTTTATTTTCTCCAATTTTCAAATTTGTAAAGAAATAATTCACTTCGTTAATTTTTTTCAGCCAAGATGATGCAGGGTACATTCATCTTCAAATAGAATTTTTCCAGAATTTTATTGCTAAATTTTAATTGCTAAATGTGATCATTTTTCCGTCAGGTACTTTCTCCTGGAAGCCATCTTAGAAACACCCTGAAAGTTGAACTTTAAGTACTGACCTCTGATGAATATGCCTCCAAAGGGCTTCAGATTCACCATATTTCTAACTCAAAATTTACACAATGCTTTATAAGCCAGGGCTTAACTAACTGAGAGGTAAAAAAAAATCTATAGTGAGAAAAGTAACCCGCTTATTTTGTCCTTCCAGACCCTTATTCAGGGTCTGAAAGGGATATGCTGATAGATCCCGTTCAGACAAACAAAAGAATAGAAAAAATCTACAGATTTACCTCCCTTCGATAAAAAAAAAGGTAAAGCATTAATTACCCTTGGAAAAGTTTATCTCGACTTACGTCGTCAGTCCTGTAATGAACCACTATCGTAAATCGGGGTATCACCGAATTATTCCAAGAAATACGGTAATACACACAAATGCATATGGTTATTCTGATTTCCCGTAAGTCCCCCTCCCCATCGCCTTTTTCACCGACTCATGGAAAATGTTGAGCAATTTAGTGAAATTTGCCGAATTAATTAATTTTCAAGGTTCGTTTGAGCAAGGTCTGAATCTGATGTTTTCTGTTTGGAAGCTTTCTAAACAAACCTTGAACTGATCGATGTTTCTTTCCCACTTAGTTACAATATGACACTCGGCACTCCATTATTCTTTTCTCTTCACACACACAAGTAAAAAACACTTCTTAAGTGTGAATGCACCTGAAAATGAAGAAAAACATTATCTTTTATCATACAATACTATATACAGGGTGATTACTTAATCCTCCCGCCGGATTTTACTGGTGAACCGTTGATTCTAGAGGCATACTTCCAATTAGAAAAAGTATCCAAATAATACGCTATTCATATTGCAAGGAGTTGTATAGTTATGAAAATAAAAAAAATAAATTTTTATACGGACACCCTGCGCTCAAAAACCCAATAAGAAAGTTTCCCTGAGGACAACACAAAAATTCCACGTTTCTAAGTGCTATATTCGCTGATATATTTGAATTCAAACATCTGAGAAAAGTTGAGAGAAAAAAACAACTGAGGACGAAAAACATTTCCCATTAGCTTATGCTGTTCTTTCCCATCTTTTCTCTGATTTCTGCAAATATTGTACTTAGAAACATGGATATTTTTTTTTCGGCTTCAGGAGTGACAAGGTAACAACTTTCTAATTGGGTTTTTGAGGACAGAGTGTCACCACAGTCCGTATAAAAAGTTAATTTTTTTTATATTAATAGCTAAAAAACAACCCCTTGTAATATAAATGGCGTATATATAAGTTCTACACGTTATTTGCATAATTTTTCTACTTGGAAGTATGCCTCTAGGATCTACGCTGTTCGGCAGTTAAATGCAGGAAGGGATTCACTAGTCACCCTGTATACATTAATAGCTTTATTGAAGTCAAGATTTATATACAATGTCATTTATTCTCTGACCTCTTTTGCATTTCCGACTTTAATATTCAACACACCTCGCAAAGCAATATTTCGAGATCCCTGCAATAGGTATGCAGTATGTATATAACATAGAAAATAGAATAGAACGTGGAATATTTTTATCACCAACAAATTAATTGTCAAAAACATTCTCATTATTATAATGATTAATAACAATGTTGAGAGACTAGGAAAACTAATGTTTATATACATATGCTTAATGATTTACGAAAAGACCTTTCCATCGTGATTTCGCAAAATTTTAATGAAATTTATTATTAAAGTTGCTACTTTTAAAACATATGTATAAATCATTACTTATAATTCCATTCAAAGTGAAATCCGATGTAAAATTATATTATCACATACCCTACCCTGTACGAGAGTTTTGTGCTCTAAATACAGGGTGTCCCATAAATTGGTAAATAGTTTAAAATTCATACAAAATCAAAGGAACAGGTATATTTAAATTCGGTTTGAAACTTTGAAATTTGAATTTTATTATCATGCACACACACACATGCGATATATAAAGCGACAGAAAGTAATTACAACACGACGTATATACGAACATACACGTACGACATACATAGTTCACTTCTGTTGTGCCTAAGGAATCAGCGCGACACGTCCAATTCAAGCTGTATAAAACATCGATGTTGGTGGCAAACAGTTATAAATCCCTTAAACCATAGTTTTCACTATCACAAGCCATTTACAATTTCATTATGAATTTAGAGAAAAAATTATTCTCACAAAGGGATTTTTTTTTTTCTTTTTGTAGTTCAGAAAAATAAATTTAGTTCAACTTGTTGTCCATAAGAGGGCGCTGCACGAAAGCAGAACAGGAGTGATCGGCCCGAACCTTTCTTCAATTTCTTCTTTCTCCGAAACGTTCGTAAAGCTTCAGCCAGCGATTCATTGCTGAAATAAAACAACTGCACCAATATGACTTTATCCGCCAATGCCAACGTCGCAATGAAAACCTTATTTAAGTGCCAGTAACAAGAAAATTCAGAAATGATCTGTTAATCGTACTCACCCTGTATTTGATAGGACTCAGATTTGCATATTTCCAGCGATTTGCTTCCGAGTAGAATTTTCTTTCCCCTCTCACGACAAAATGTGAACCGATTTCTTTTCTGTAACAAAAAAATCTCCTTTCCTGCGAATAATTTTTCCGCAAACCGCATTCAGATATACCAATTATTTCCATTCGTATGAATTTTTAAACTACAAATTTATTTGACACCCTGTGCTATGATATTTTAATCAAAAAAATTCAATAAAAAAACTTTCGATTCATCACAAACATCAAAACTTTGATTCTAAACGGCCCTCTTCAAATCGATATTAAATTCATAATATTAGAATCAATTAACTTAATTCAGTTGTAATACGTTGCTGATATCTGTAAACAGTTGAAACAATTGAGCATGGATTTTAAAAGCAAAATTAATTTAGAAATCTCATTTTAACTCAACGAATGAATTTCCAAAAACAAATTTCTAACAAAAATCTAAAGTCAAAAATTTTAAATTTTTTAATTAAAATTTCTCTGTATATTCGAAAAATTCGCAAGTAGCTCCTTCAAAGAAAATTATGTGTGACTTATACAAAGCTGGTGTAAAAAGACATTTCAATGACGTAGCTTATTGACCGGAAATTGCGAGAGTACCGCTGATATGTATTCTTTCTTAAAAGTTATAAATATTAAAATTTTTCTCTTAAATTGTTCTCTTGTTTCCGATATGTCTTTTACTTTGAACTTTTTTTTGGGATCTTATCGTCAAATATATTCATGAATTTGATAAGCTAAACGACCGTCCCACAAAACAAGAAACTTCCGCCATTTCTCAGATGTAAACCTTTTCCATGATGAATTTGTCATTAAAAACGGATGGGTTCCCAGCGCAAGGACATGGGTGTTATCTAAATAGTCCAAGGTATGAGCCATTTCAAAGCTTGTACAAACTGCACAGAAAAAGTGGATGTAAACAAAAGATACGAAGGAAGAAATAGCATTGTGAAATCTAGTGGAGCTACTCTGTATTCCCAAGTTTGATCTGAGTGGTTGGACGAAATCATTATCACTGTGCATTCTTTCCACACTGGGAAGAGAGGGAAATTGAAAGGCATGAGAAAAACCAAATTCTTCCTTTGAGGGCTCGTTCCTCCACGGAACGTGAGTTGAAAGAAGTTAACTTATAACTTCATCAGAACACGATTATTTCCTTTCTTACTTCCATTTCGAAATTCGAAACTGATAATCCTGCTCATCATTGTTTTCTCCATTTCACATCTGGACGGACACATACAAACATTATGTACACATAATGTTTAACCCCAAGCGAAACAATGAAACGCAAAGAGCAAGCGGATTCAAAACCTTTGTTCTTGAAGATCAGATATCCCGCTATGCACTCCGTGCACCTTGTTCATCACAGCTTGACCGACTTCTGTCGTAATTAGGATGATCATGATATTGTTTACCTTCTTCCTCAGGAAGACAGACAAAAAAAAAGTAAGTTTCAGAATCGGAGAAATTCGTCCGCAATATTCAGATGTCGTTAGTCCGAAGCTGAAGTGAGTCAAGCACTTGCCAGACAAACTCGGAATCTCGGTTCTGTTTCTCTGAAAGTGCTCCCATAAGCTTTATGTGCATATAAATACGAGAGAAGTAAACCTTCGATTTTCTTTTCCAAACAAACTCACTGGAATAAAAGTTGCTATGGAAAATAAAAAGTCTGAAATATCGAATTTCTATGAGGGTCGCTCTGTGTTTATAACTGGTGTTACAGGATTCATTGGAAAGGTGAGATTTTTTCTTGTTTTTGATCTATCTTTGTTTGATCGTTAAAGAGAACTGATTCCGTATAAGATGTATAACATCTTTTTCAAGTTGTATTACAATTTTAACCTATTTTTTTTGACAACTCTTCCGATTCATGACCAAAAAATGCAAACAATTTTTATATATGATTTCCCTTTACTTAAATAACATATTTCTTAGGTTTCAAAAAACTGGATATTACAGTAGAGTCCCGAAAGTTCGAGTTTCTTTATAATCCGAAAAATGAAAGTTTTTGAAGTTCCTTCATAAGATCCTCTTTTTCTCTCTCTTCCTTTTCTTCCTCCAAGAATCCAACTTCTTTATTTCTCCCCCCAGGAACACTACGTAGTACATAGTACATACGTATTGTGCAGTAATTAAAGTTTGAATGGGACTAGGCAGCCCTATAATGGATAGCTGATGTAACAAAATATTAAGCACCCTTGAATTAACGTAGCGCGAAGACGATTTTGACTCTCGGGGCTCGTTAAGAAAGAAGAGAAAGTTTGACCGTTTTCTTCGTATTGGTGGGCAATGGCACTATATCCTAATAGCTTACGTGGAATCATTGGCAAGGAAGTTTTGTAAATATCAGTGTCTCAGTGTCGCTCACCCTCAATCCCATCCCCAACTTTTCTCAACCCCTCATCTTCGTGCCCTTTTAACAATCTTCATTTTTTGAAACACATTGTATGGAGAATCTGTATCTTATTCGAGAATTAAAAATATAGTAAGTATACAAGTACTTTCTTTTCAAACCGAGCACAACTCAGGTCTATCACCATCTATGGGTGATTTACTGCCAAGTGAGTTGTGCCGGAAGTGTAACTGTGGGTGTACCTAACAGTCTGAGTGCGTATGTAGCGTTGTGTTTGATTTTTCAGTGCTACCATCTATATTTCAGAAATGAAGTGAGTGATGTTTCATGATTAAATTACATTTGTACTGTTTGTAGGACTGTTGCTCTCTGTGGCGAGACTTTTTAAAGGGGAGATAAGCTCGCATTCACTCCTTGAAGTTGGGAATCACAGAAAACCAACTTCAGCCGACCACCACTGTGGCGACGGTGGGGTTCGAGCTTGGGACCTCGCGACGCGAGTCAGTTACTATGACGACCCGATCACCACAAGTACTGTGCTTTTTTGTTTGTTTTTTTTTAGTAAAACTACCATTTAAAGCATTTTTTTATTGTTTTTCGGATAATTCGAATTTTTCGATAATCCGAGGTGACCTCGGACCCATCCAGCTCGAATTATCGAGACTTCACTGTATTTGAGAGGTTAAAGTCAGACTTATGCAAGTCACATTTTCAACCATTCTGACTCAAGTCCAGAAGTCCAATCTAGAAGAGTTGTGCTATTGGAAAAAAAATGAACTAATTCTCAGCTTCAATAGTTAGCCACTGCATTGTGAGATCACAAAATTTTTAACATGAGACTCTATGAAAACAATACAAATACAACGCCACAACAGGCAAAATGCCCAACGAAGTGGCTGAGAAAAAGATGCCCATAAAATATATAATTATATTACATAATATCATATATTTTAGTCTATAAATCTTTCTATCTATTTATAGTAAAACCTTTTTTTCTCAAAATGAGGATTAATTGATTTACACCACTCTGACTTTAATCGCCTTCGTTCAGTTAAGTAATAATAATAATAATAACGTATTCCCAAGAGATCGTTACGATCTGTCCAGGGAATTTGTTAGTGTTAGTAGACATCCATGCCCGACCCGGTATAACTTCTTAACTTAAACAAATTAATTAGCTTTATTCAATTAGAATAATTATTAGTTGCGTTTACACGGAAAACTTCATTTATCCCATGCGACAAAAAAAATTAAAAAATATTTTCAATTAAAAAAAAAATTATTTCTCTATAGTCAGGGCCAAAAAATATTTTTTTTATCGAAAATCAAGATAAAGTTTCTGAAAATTTAGTTTTTGAAAAATGATTAAAAAACTTTATCTCTTTATAAACAAATTAAATTTTAAAAAATACTATAACAATCGTTAGCCCTTTTAATTTTAAAAAATTATCGTTTCTTACAAAAATTTGTACAGGAAAAGTACCTGAAACATTTTTTAAACAAAGCATTGCGCAAACGCAACGTCAGTCAAAAATGGTTAAACAATTTCTAAGTGGTATAAAAAATTTTTTGTAAAAATGACTTTAATGGATGCAACATGAAATCACCAAACCAAGCCTGGATCATAGCGGTAATAATAATTTACATGCCACTAAAAACATACAAGCATTTCCATCTAGGTTGATACTAGAATTTTCTCTGTGTTCCATGGGATGAAGTCTATGAAAAAAAAAAATGTTTTTCTTTGTACGTTTCTGCATTTGATTATTTTATTAATTGTGACTAGTTAATTGTTTATTTGAGGTTTTCGTGCGTTTTTATTGGAGCAAATGAAGTTTCTGGCCAAAAACTTATCGTTTACATTTTTGTTTATTTCTTATTATATTGTGTTTTTTGGCGGAGGTTCGGACACATAATTTCGACTATATGCAAAAAAACTTCGTTTGCCTTTTTTCCGTGTTTATAATTGTGCCTGTTTAACTATAATATGTAATTTAGGTGCTCCTCGAAAAACTCCTGCGATCATGTCCAGGGTTGGAAAAAATCTATTTGCTCATGAGAGTGAAAAGAAGTAAAAGTCCCGAGATGAGACTCAGAGATCTTCTCAGCTCACAGGTTTGTATCACCGCATATTTTTTTCCCTTTTATATCGCATACGTTTGAGTAATGTTTAATGGATTTCCACATGACCCGCTCCCCTCCCCCCACAAGGGCACGGCTAACACGACAAAGGGCCTGGGACAAATGTCTACTTTTGTTGTTTTTACACTATAAATTCACTATAAATATTTTCAGTTTACTTAAGACTTACCCCATGGTACAGCTTCACATCACTTAAGTTATTTTACACATTTACTAATCACTTGAGTATTCTGCAAAGTTCCAGAGAACTTCAGTGGTCCACAGCATATATTCAGATTAGTTACGTGTCCCGCGGCACATTTTCAGATCAGTTAGGTGTCCCGCTGCACTTACCAGATCACTCAAGTGACCGATGGCATATTTACAGATCACTTAAGTAACCCGCGGCACAGTTCCAGATAACTCAAGTGGCCGCAGTACATTCACAGACCACCCAAGCGGCCCCCGTACCTTCACAGATCAGTAACCTGTAACCCCTCAAGTAACCTGCGATGTTTTTCCAAATCACTTAATTAAGTGGTCTGGAAACTTGGTCTGATCACTTAATTAAGTGGTCTTCGGCATGTTTACAAATCAGTGGAGTAGCACTCCCCTAAAGGTTACCCACCGTTACCAAATTTGTTGCAACGTTCTTACACCAAAGTTTGAGTTGGTCTTTGGTCTTGTACAGTCTTTGCGATGAATTCTCTCTTACTTGAAGATTCTCGAAAGCCACCTGAAGATCATTTCAAACCTGCTTTTCTTTCTGATGAACTCTTTAAAAACAAACAGTAGGTTCTCTTGCATAATCTTCAAATTTATTGACGATGTTGTCTAATCATTGAATGAATAGAATTTTCCTCCAGCATAAAACATCAAAAGAATGCAATCCAGTTTCTTCTCCTCGCGTTTCATTTTCGTCCTTGGCTTCATTACAATTGAGAAACTCATATCAACGTAACTTCTGTGAGTTACTCTTCATAAAATATTTACCTGTCTTGTCATTTTCAATTACCGCAGTTTATAGCATTTTTCCCACTTGTTAGATTTCTTTCTTTCCTTTTCCATGTTCAGTTATTATAGTTAGATACGATTTTTATTTGTTTAATTTCCACTTAATTCTTGTACATGCTAATTTTGCATTGTTTTGAATTAACACAGCTAACAGCTGACGGTTAACCCTTACACAACCTAACAGCAAGAAGGTGGTTTGCTTTCTATATTTCTTTATTTCTTAACGGAATAGGTAATTCCCCTCCCTTCCCACTTCAGTACAAGACATGTGCTGTTGGTGAACAAACATTAGTATTCTCAAAATTTATATTGCGATTTTCTTCTTCCAGAGATGTTTTTCCGATTGTCATTATCCTGGGGCAAGCTGGGACATGATCAGAATAGCATCTGCCTCGCTTGGAGACAACTTGGATTTGCCTGAGAATTTCGAGCCGTCCCCCCCCCCCCCGCTAAGGCCTTGCAATGAAGAGATATATGTTTCAGAGTAGAAAAAAAAGTTAATGATTCCGGAAACCAGGAAAGGAGGACAAAAGGATGCATTTTGTAGGAGGATTCTTGAATTGATTCCAAAAAGGAGGACGGATGGTAACCCTGGATTACCAGCAAGCCGCTACTCAGTGATGTCACGTTGATGCTGCCATCTAGTAGTGTTATTTGAAGCCAGAAAGTGGATGATTTTCAAGCTGATTTTAAAACATTACATGATTTTAACTCTTAAGGTGGATTCATACCAACAGACATATGCCGATGGGCCCCCACAAAGGGTTTCTGACATGGCTCCAGCCCTGGGCCCCGGGGGGGATTTTAATCATTTTTTTGTTTTTTCACACTATATAAATTCATCATAAAGGGGGCCCCGTTAAAGTCTGGTCGGGGGGCCCGTAAAAGATCCCAGCCTAGGGGCCCTGTTTCATGATGTGGGGGCCATGCACATGTCGTGTCAGATATGCCAAACATTCTTCAACATAAAACCAATTAAACACAAAATATCTAAGACACAAAATATCTATTAGACAAAATATCTAAAATAATCGAATATTTGTTTTAATTTCTTCTTTTCGTTCCCCCCACCCGACCCCCAGGTCTTCGATGTCTTGAAAAAAGAGAGGCCAAGTGTTTTCAAGAAGCTTGTCTGCGTCACCGGCGACATTTGTCTTCCAGGCTTCGGAATCTCAGATGATCAGATGAAGGAGTTGATGGACAATGTTTCGGTCGTATTTCACGTGGCTGCAAGTGTAAAATATGACGAGCCGATAAAGTAAGCAGCCGAACTGATGCTGAAATCCGTACTTGCTCCAATAATCTCATAAGAATTCACCAATCAACAAACAGTAGATCATAGTGAGAATAAATCTCAGTTTCCTGCTATATTTACCATACGCGAAATTATATTAATTCTCGGGAAGATATGATTGCAGATAGTTGAATGTGTTTCGCGAACTTTTAAAACCTTCTTTAACCCTTTATCTACCGCATTAGGAAAAAAAATTAATAATTATCAAGTGAATTTTTATGTGTACATCATTTTAGTTCTAATCATAACCTAAACAATTTTTTTTTTAATTAGTACATAACGAATTAGTTTATGTGGTACTTTTTAAAATACTGTCACAACTATACGCTGAACCCAATTCAAATGTATTGAATGAGGTACTGAATACATTTGCTTGGGTATTTATTCCATTTTTCCACAAATCAAACATAATTTGTTTTATATATTTGGGGAGTATTTTGCTGGGTGTAGTCAGGGTTCGCAGGTTTATGACGCATGACAGTTTTTAGCGGTTTAAACCAGTGGTTCCCAACGTCGGCGTTAACGCCCCTGGAAGGGCGATGGAATGTTCCAGGGGGTAATAAAAGCTACGGGCATAACCCAAGATTCTATGGGGTAGATTGTGTTGGGGGGGGGGGGGGCGATGGGAGAAAAAAGTTTGGGAAACTATGGTGTAAACCGTGGTTTAAACGGTCACGTCAAAAACCTCTGTCAAAAACTTTCACAAACCTCAAATACGCTTTTCAATATAAAAAATTTCTGTAAAAAATACTCACATTGATTGCATGCAATGTTTAAAAGTGACTATGTTATACAAAGAATAAATACTTAATACTTAGAGGCCAAAATATAGGTTTTAATTTTTTGGGGTGGTCAAATCTATTAAAGTCATAGTCAGAATACCGGACGGATAGATGAGCATAAGTAATATTATAAAGCATGGCTAAGCGAGAGATTAGTCGGTGAGTAGCGAGTGGGTGGAGATTGATTTCGAGTTTAAGATCGGAAACGGAACTGAAAGAGGACAAGCAGTCATGAATAAAGCGGGTGGATTTATTTTGGATAGATTCAAGTTTGTCGATGTCAGTAGAGGTGTTGGGGTCCCAGATCTCAGCTGCATAAGAGAGAACGGGAGAAATTTAAGTTCTGGGTAGCAGAGAAGTCGGACGTCACGAGTAGAATGTTTGAGGTTGCGGCGTAGGAAGAAAAGTTTGCTGAGGCATTTCTGGTAGATATAATCGATATGATTATTCCAACGTAGAAGTCAGCCGAGATTATGTGACACTCAGATATTTAAATTGAGGAACTTGGGATATAGCTACGTTCTTGATCAAGTATGAGAATTCGAGGAAGAGAGAAGCTCTCGTGAAAACTGTTTTAAGAGGTTGTGATAGGCATATGCCAAAATGAGCACCAGCCTGAGTTGGAAACAAGATTACGTTGTAGAATTTCTTGATTTGATTTGTAATTAATTACACGGTAAATTACAGTCATCAGCAAAAAATCTAATGGTGTAGTTGGGAGTTTCATGGAGATCGTTTATATGTATGTTACTTCCAAAGCCTGAAGTTGGCCACTTAGTGAACGAGCCAGCCCAGTTGACCCGGCCAATGTCCGAAATTCGGGCTTTGGCCAGTTCCTATATATATATCAATCCCTATATATCCCTATATCGATCCCTACGATTAGGAGAGTCATCGCCCCGCTAGCGTTTTTTTTTTTTTTTGTGACAATTATAATAGCCATAATTATTATATTTAGCTATGGCAACCCTAACGATCAAAGGAATCTGAATATTGATATCGTGACTGGTTTGTCGGGGATCAACTGGGCCATCTGGTTCACGAAGTGGCCAACTTCGGTATTTGGCAATAAAATATATTAAAAACAATAAATAGGGGAGGACCGCTCCCTGAGGAGTATCTGAATTTACAGTGGCAAATATTGAGTCACGATCTCTAAAATGAACAAACTGTTTACGATTTTTCGGGAAAGTAAATTTTCAACGTGGGGACCCACAACTGAGGAGAAAGAGTAAGTGGGTCTGGTGCTGCTAGTGCCGAAACCACCATTTGAAAATCATGGGAAGATCAAAATTTATATTTGCTCCAGGCAACAGAGTGCATTTTTGTTTTTAGTTGCTTAGTTGCGGCTCTGGCTCAACGATTATTGAAGATTGCTTTAGTTTCTTGAAAGTACTATAAATGGGAGAAATAGTTTGTGGACCGGCAAAAAAATAAATAAAAAGGGAAATAATTAGCAAACAGTAAAAAGAAAAATAAGTAGGAGAAATAATCTGAAGATCGGCGAAAAAATTAATGAATAGAATAAATAATTTGCGGGTTCAAAAAGTGGAAGAAATAATTGGCAGATTTGCTGATGGCTACGACAGAAATAAAACCACATATAGAGACATATAGTATTCAATAAGACTGAAATTATGTAGCGGTTATATGAATTGATCGAAATGTGACCAGCAGCAAAATCTCACGGACCGATCTGCGAACGAGCGCAGTGGTTGAAGAACTGTGTACTATGTCTTTTATACGTATCTCATCAAGTGCGTCGAAACAAATCAAATATTCGATTGAAAATTTCTTGATTGAACAATACACCACTATTGTTGCTAAAACTTGAAACCGTCAGTGAAATAAACGTCATAAATTACAGTTGGGAAAAAGAGGGCGAAAGGGAAAAAAAGTCCGAAGATTTCAATCGTCGTGTCTTAACCTGTGATCAACAGCAATAGGATATCATCTCGTCAGTCATTTTTCTAAGTGATATTGCACAGAGGCAGTGCAAACGAGGAAAAAATGACAGACAACATAAAATTTAGCAGATTATTGCCTCGAACATTGATCTTCTTCCTCCCCAACCCCCATTGCCATTGTCTAACGGGTCGTGTTTTTGGTGGTTTTTTTTTCTTTTTGAACAGAAAGAAGGGAAAAACATTCTTTTCATCTTTTGTTCATTGGATTTGGAAAATGAATTTAATTTTTACGTTTACATGAGGCAATAAAATAACACATGTTCTCGGACATTATGCAATTGATATTCACCTATTTTTTTCACTCGGTGGTCAAAAATTGAACTGTTTTTTTATTGAATTTGAATTAGTCCATATATCCTATATACTGTACTAAGTTTCACCAAAATACCTCCGTCAGAATGAGCGCTACATACGTCTGAGTAGTGTCAGTTTGTTCATAACCCCCCCCCCCCCCGTATTAATTCAACAGGTCCACGCTGCTAGAACGTGCTGCTTTGTAAGAGAAATTAATAGGGTACGAGAATGTTTAAGACTCATCTCAGAATGAATCGCAACACTTTTAAGTAAATTATTTTGTTGAACAATTTTCTGTTATGATTCATGTTGTCAATCATTTTTTCCTGTTTCAAATAATGAAAAAAATCATTTTTTTCATTATTTTGATTGTAAAAGATAGTTGTATGTAGTTTTCTTTGTAATATAAATCATGTTTTTCTCATCAATATAGTAAAAATTTATGTCGTTTTCTTTTCGACTTTGTAACTTTCCCTATTATTTTTTGCCAACTCTTCTCATTTACCACGGACCTCGTCAGGTCATTCCTCTGTCCTTTTCTCCGTGGTTCGACTGTTCGTGTATATCCATGCATTCCATTGTTTAATGCTTATTTTGTCTATAATTATTCAGCTCTTGAAATATTCTGTAAATTTTTTTTTTCATGTGCAGAGATAAAATTTAATTGAACTGATGAATTTTAAAGAATAATATAAAAAACAAAAGAAACTCTAAATGAGACCGACATTTTACGATCTGGTAATTGGCCTTTTTTACATTAACTTTGAAACTTTGAGCACATTCATCTTTCGATTTTGAAGGTGATATGATATCTTCATTCTTTCCTATGTACCTTCACATTTTTAGAATTAACCCCGTTAACTGTAGAATATATGTAGGAAAAATGAATCAAAATATGGAATTTTTTTCCCCTGTTTGGTTTCGTACATTATATCAACAAAAAACATTTAAAAAAACTCAATTTAGGCTTCAAGGTGAAGTGAAAAGAATCAGCTAATCACAAACATTGTTTCCGACATAGGTAGAGGGTTAAACTTTTTTCTCAGGTGAAAAAAAAATTTCGATTCTATACTCTAGAAAAATAGTGTCAAGCTTCATTTCTGAAATTCAGTAGAATATTACGATACACAGTACGATGGACAAATTTGCCCAACAAAAACACGTCATTAATGTTTAACCAACGAACAAGTACGAAAAGAAATTAACCATATTTCAAACAGTTTTTTAAGGTCTTTTCATATTCTCTCTCTTCCGTTTCAGAAAAGCTATGGAAATGAATGTCGTAGCAGTGAGGACTGTTTTACAGATTTGTAACAAAATGAAAAATTTGCAAGTAAGTACTTTTTCATTTCCGAGGGAGTGGTTCTAGTATGCATCGAGCAGAGCCGCCCTTAAGGGTGTACGACAAGTGTGGTCACACCAGACCTCGCGCTTTGGAAGGGGCGCACTCACGGTGATAGAAGCGAAATATATACAGTATATATATATATATATCAATTAATTTTTTTAGTCTCGAACAGGGGGTCAATAAATGCATTTTGTTTCTCTTTGCGATTCAAAGGAACCCAGAACTCCGATTCAAACGGGGAGGGGGAAGCAAATTATTGAATGTTTTCATCAATTCTGAAATTATTTCTTTCATTACTTCAGAATTTTCATCAATTCTAGAATTCTTTCACTAATTCTGAATTTTCATAAGGGTTGATAAATATTTTTCAATTATTTTTCTTATTTTCATCAATCCTAAACTTCCATTAGTTTCAATTTATTTCTTTCATTAAGTCATAATTTTCATTAGTTGTGAACCTGTTTGTTTTATTAGTTTAAAATTTTTTCCCGTTCTGAATATTCATGAATTCAAGGTTTTCATTAATTTTCATATTAGTTTACTGATAGTTATTTTGTATGTGTATATATTTATTTCTGAATGGATATTTTTCAGCATTCCTGTATATTTTGTAATAATGGGTGAATTTTTAGGTGTCTCGATTCCCCCCCCCCCCACGAAACTGTTAAGACGTCCCTGTCCCCCCCCCCCCAATTTATTCTCACACTGAGGCCCTGAGACTGGTAAGGGTGGCCCTGATATCGAAGAATTGCGATTTTGTGAAGATGTGGTCATTTTTCCTATTTGGTGTCTGTTTCGAAATTATTATGTTACTTAGCAGTTGCAATAAATTCCGAACCTATTCCTTATTTAAAGTGATTTAATGTTTTAAATTTATATTTCTGGTGTTTCTAGTTACTCTTTCTTCATCATTAGAAATTAAATTAAATTATTCATTCAACTGCTGGCTTCGATGCTTTACCGATTTCACATCTGTCATAGTTCATCAAATTAACACACAATAGTTTCAAAATTCATGAAATTAATGGAACACGAGTGTTACAAAAAATATGAATTGGTTTAAGGCTAGTTTTAGCCTCCGTTCTGTGTCCTCATTTTTGATTTCATTATGTAAGTTGTTTTGTTTTTCTTCTCTAATACGTTTAAAGGTAAATAATATGATGTAACTTATTTTTTATTAAATAAATCCAAGTCTTTTGCATTGAAATAGTCTTTGGTGCATGTTTCCACTGCATTCGCCAATTGTCATCTGAAAAACATAGAAGAGAAAGTTTTGCCTTCCAAGTTTTCCCCTCAAAGCATCATTGACATGATGGAGTAAGTAAAATACGATAACCATCCAGAATCATTGATTTTTTTCTTACTTAAAATTATATTATTTTTCTTTTGTTTTCAACACCATAAATCACTATTTCGAGGAAATAATTTGTTCACAGTAGCGATGTAACTTCGAATTCACACGTTTGGCTTTTTTTCTATCTGTAGGTGGATGCCAAGCGATCTTCTAGAGGATATAACCCCGAAGCTCCTAGAAGATCGGCCAAACACTTACATCTTCACAAAAGCTCTGGCAGAAAACGTTATAATTGATGAACACGGTTCGATTCCCGTATCTATAATAAGGCCATCAACTGTAAATGTTGCGTGGAAAGAACCCTATGCCGTGAGTAACTAAATTCTGCGTCATCTATGAGAGCTGTTTCAAAAATAGAGGCTGATTGTTCATAAAAGATATTTTTGTATTTAAAATAAAACGAGCTTTTATCAAACACTCTACATAAAGTTTTACTTCCAATTCAACAACATTCTGAATTGCACGGCCGTAGCTTGAAAGTGTTTTGTAGTGGAATACGTCAGTCAATGTTAAATCTCGCAGAGAAATGAGTCTGAGGTGCATGTTCGTTTAGTTGTTATTAGTAGGGGGGGGGGGGTTTGTTGCAAGCTCTTTGAAGCACACGCACTATCAGCCCGAAAAAAATATATTTTTTAATAATATTTGAGATAAGACTGATTTTCTTGAATTTTGTTTATTTATGTATTTATTTATTTGCACATCTCAACAGGCTGAGCTCAATTACAGAGATGGAAAACCACCTCGGACATAAAAAACTACCACAAATACAATAAAGTAATTAAAATATAAAAGAAAAGTAAAATAAAATAACGATAATAATTCATCGAATTTACACGTTAAGGATTAAATCCTCAGACACATAATATAAAAACATATATACGTAATAGAAATGCAAATTGATAATTCAACACAAGGAAAATAAAGCTATGCCTATCCAAAATAAAAATAAAAACCGGAAAATAGAGGAATTGCAGAAAAATACAATATACAATGATAAGTAAACAGAAAGAAATTAATATGAGGAAGAAATGAAAACGAAAGAAAAAAATCATGGTGTCAAACCACTCTTAGAGATGAAAAAAATATTAATGAGAAATATGTGCAGTAAACCTAGTAGAATGAGGAATCTTAATGAAAAATATCTGAGAATTCCCACGTATAATAATTTTTTTATTTGTACATTAAAGACCTGATTTATGCGTGAAAGGACTTCTTTCAACTGAGGGCATATTTATTTCGGCATTATTCTCTGTCACATGAGAGTGAATGATGGTGATATATAACTGACGAATTCACATTCATTTTCCCAGAGAACCTGTTAAATTCAATGTGCATGCGTAACTCAAATTTACCGTTTCTTTCAGCCAAACGGCCCTCGTAAATTAGCTCGACAAATTTTTTATCGTTTTTTCAACGTGAATTCTTCATCATACTTATTCTTTTCCAGGGTTGGGTTGATAGCATGAATGGACCTGCAGGCATCGGTGTTGTGGTAAGGTCTTGGAAAAAAGTATTATTTATTAGTTCGTATTATTTCTTGTTATTCAACAAAAATCAATCACTACTTTTTGGTTTATTACAGGGTGGTAAAGGTGTTCTGCGTACTATGGTCGTTCACGACGACAAATATCCCGATCTCGTGCCAGTAGATGTGGTTACGAATACGATGATTGCCGCTGGTTGGTCCACGGCTCAGAACAAGTATTTGGCTTCTTTCTTCACTTGATTTCATTCCTCAATCTGGAACGCTATAATCATCAATCTATTAAGTTTAGTACAATTTGGAAAAACTGACTTCTTCAAAGATGTTTTCTTTTTTTCCTCCGATAAAAAGTTTCGAAGCGCTAAAACATAAACTAAAAAAGTTTGATTGCAAGAAGAACTTCTGAAGTACAGGGTGTCCCATAAATTCCTAAATAGTTAAAAAAAAATTCCTAAAAATTGAAGGAACTGTTATATTTGAATGCGGTTTGTGGTTAGTTCCAACCTTTGTCGATAGAGAGCGCTATAACCAGTCCGGTAGGAGTGATTGAACCTGAACCTTTCTTGAATCTCTTTTATGTCCGAAACGTTCGTGAGCTTCACCCGGCTGAGGTAAATGAAATAACCTTCACTAATAGTACTTCTATCCATCAATGTGAACAGCACAATGAAAACCTTATGTAAGTACCAATGACAGCAAAATTCAGAAACGAGCCGCTAATCGTACACCCGGCATTTTATAAGACTCTGATTTGCATGTTTCCAGTGATTTGCTTTCGTACAGCATCCATCTTCTATTTACAAAAATTTTAAATAATTTTTGTTTTCTAAATCAAAAAAAAATCCCGCTCCTCCCGTGAAAATAACATTTTCGCAAACCACATTCAGATATACGGATTCCTTCAATTTTTATGATTTTTTAAGCTATTTGCGAATTTATGGGACATCCTGCTGTTTGATTACCAACTGATCAATATTTTGAAATTTTCAACGTCTAATAATAGTTCAAGTAAAATATTTAATAGATGGAATCGGACGGGGAGAAATTACCGTCACACTTTCTCTGAAATGTGAGAATCAATTGTAGATTTTTATTCGCTATAAAAATTCAAATTATTTCACGAGATATAATTCCACTCTTTTATCTCTCTCTCTCTCAGTCTCTATCTCTATCTCTCTTTAAAATGCCAATACTTACTCTGTACTTCTGAAATTTCACTCAGATTCTAATAATTTTCAGATCGAAAGAGGTTATGGTGTACAACAGCACTAACACTAATGCAGAAGCACTGTCCTGGGGTGAAATAATCAGTATCACTTACCCTACATATATGGAAATTCCAAGTTCGGAATTATACTGGTATCCTGTCAATAACTTCCAGCGGAGTCGTACCGTGAGCAGAATCTACGAGGTTCTCTTCCATTATTTACCGGCGTTGTTTATTGATTTATTGGCTTACGTAACCTTCAGCAAACCTGGGTAAGGCTGTCTCGATCCCCTTTTTTTTTTTGCATAGAAATTATTTGATGAACAAGTTTTTCCGAGCATTAAAAAACTTATTTCGAAAAACCCTGATTAGAGCTTTTCAAAACTGTCATCTTGCTTTCCCCTATTATTTCAGAATGGTCAATCTATATCACAAAATCCACAAAATGTCACATGGTTACGAGTTCTTCACGACCAATGATTGGAATTACGAGACGAGAAATGTGCTAGACCTGAGCAATCGATTATCAAAAGAGGATAAAAAGGTTATGAAGATAGTTCATTTTTAATTTTGTTTTTGGAATTTGTTTGTGTAAAAATACTTTTACCAATTCAGTTCACTCACCTCAAAGGCGACGCAATTTAGACTGATTTCTCGGGTTTTCAAGAATAGTATTTACAAATTTGGAAAAAAAACATGATGACCCAGAACAATCATGGTAATTGCAAGGCAATTTTAGTTCTAATTAAAAACACTAAAATGAAACAAATACGGAGTTTTCAAACAGTTAGTTGTTACATAACAAATCCGTCATTTAGACTTCTTCCTGGACGGGAGGAGGGCAAGCACATGTTACTCAATGTATATGCATATATATATACATACAAAACGTTAAAACGGCATTCTTGTTGAAATTTTGAAATTTATTCGGGAGAAAGAGAACACCATGCATGCAAATGTAACCTGTAAGTACTAGCACAGCCTTTATCTCATCAACCGCGTGTGGTAGAGGTATGATTCCAATTTAAAAATGCTCAACAGGCGCTCAAAAATTACCCTGTACCAGTTTTGAGAGTGGAAATACGGTGTTAACTCTGTGTGTGTGTGTGTGTGTGTGTGTGTGTGTGTGTGTGTGTGTGTGTGTGTGTGTGTGTGTGTGTGTGTGTGTGTGTGTGTGTGCGCGCGCGTGTGTTGAATATCACTTAGAAACATGAAATTTTTTTCTTGGCACCTCTGTATACACCATTTCTAGTGTATTTTTTAAAGCCGGGGGGAATGCCTCCCTGACTCCCCCTTCCAAATGAAAATGACGGGCCTGCATAAAAAATTATCTTACCCGGTAATATAAATTACCGTCAGTAGAATAAAGGCTTAAAGTATTTATTTGCATTAATCTCAACACTGCGAATCGGAATGATCATAACAAACCTACTACGGATGACGAGAAATTCTTCTTTTCCCTCACGTTTACTGGTATATTCATCTGTTTCTTTTTTGGTGTGTGTGCGTGCGTTTTTTTTTTTTTTTTTTTTTTTCTCTGCCGTGAGTATTACAAACTTTAACAATGAACTTCACTGATTCCACTTTAGGCACCTTTCAGCAAAACAAAGGCAAAACACATTCAGCGAAAATAACGATGAACTCAATGTTCCACGCGTTACAAATATGATACATACCTGGTATATACTATACATGGTATATCATGAGCAAAACTAAAATTGTTGCTAACAAAAGAAAATGCTCTGTCGCATTTTGTTCCTGTGAATGTTTCAACGAACATAATTATTCACACAATATGCAAATATGTATATGAGCCTGAAATTTGTGTGTAATGTATGTCTTTCAGATTTTCTATTGTGATATCCGTGACCTTAATTGGAATGACTATTTGAAAGACCACGTGTACGGTTGCCGCAAATACCTTATGAACGAAGGCCCCGAAACTATTCCGGATGGAAAGAAAAAACTGAGAAGGTTCGTTTTCAAAATATCATCTCCTACAGGAGCCATACATACAGTAACGGCTCGGTGCGCTGTGTGCGTGTGTTCTCCATACAAATCTACAACTTTGAATCGATCGTCACCAAATTTTGCATATATACCAAACGAGGCCCGACTTGAACGATAGGCTACTTTGAAAGTGTGCTACCTCAAATGCCCGAAATGGGCCACAATGATTTTTAGGCCTCAACAATCACTTTCGGAATGTTTACTTTGGTTACCGTGGTTCAATAGCAATGCGTTTCAGACATGTATACCTTTACATGCCTTTACAATGGTAATGATGGCAGTATTATGTATACATGTATGATAGCTTATATGCCTTTATAATGGTTTGTCACTTTTTCAATTTTCTGAGTAATTGAAGAAAGCCCGGGCAGCGCCGGGTGTTGTGGATAGTAGTAAGTAAATATGAAAGATAAATTATCCAAAAAAAAAGTTGATCGATACTTTAATGCATATTAGATTTTGAAAATACAATTTAAACTTGAATTTCTTTACTCTGTTTCAGGTTATATATCATTTCCAGGGCATGTTACGCCCTGTTAGCATGCGGAGTCTCGAGAATCTTCTTCTCCACTTTCTTAACGAATGCATTGGAATACATCATGTACTTACATAATGAGATCCGATACGGTGAATTTTGATATCAATTGATGTGAAGAATTCGATGAATCAGAACAATTTTAAGACCGGAGGAAATAGAATATGGATAATATATATAAGGAACAAAACCTTTATACCATTAATCCTCAATTCGATAGTCATGATTGCAAGTTTTGTAAAATTCCGAAATCCGGTTTAAAAGAGAAAAAAAGTCCAGGATTTCTATTTCCGAATTAAGGAAATTTTTATATTTTTATAAAGTGAAGTGAAATTTCCTGTAACTTTTTTTTATGGAACAGATTATTAATTTTCATTCCGAATTTGAATAGTACCTTATCTTTATGTATTACAAGTTGCATTGTGTGTAAAGATTATTCTTTAGAAAATAATAAATGAATTCCAATAAAACAATACACGTGAATGTTGCGTGCGAAACTACAATCGTTGCATCCGAAAGACATGATATGGATCGAGAAAAAGTATACATCTGTTCCCGATCATTGTTCATAGGCCAGGTTCACACTGGACCGATACGATAAGCGGTACAACCCGAAACTCAACACGGACTGATTAAAAAAACTTGAAATCCAGGTTTTTAACTAACCCGTGTTGAGTTGCGGGTTGTATCGGTCCAGTATGAACCTGGCCTTGAATGCAGTAACGTCTCAACAAATGGGATAACGGGCAGGACGAAAGACGACTTGTCAAAAGAGAACCAATCAGAGTTAAGAGAACCTAATCGAATAGGTTCCCTCGAGAACCATTGAAGATTTTTATCAATTCTGATTTTTTTTTATTACATCAGTATTTAATTTAATTTGTTATTCAAAATTTGATTCGGTTTTTTACGTAAATTAACATTTCTTATGTTGGCGAATTCCAGCTGTAATAGTAAAAGTGTTTCTTCTAGGTGCCACACTGGCACGATATTGCAACTCTTTCGAGGGAAAGATTGTTCCATGCATGCACCCCATCTGACTCTTGCTTTTTCCTCTCTCTCATATCGCCCCCTCCATGCCAGAATCACGAATAAGCAATGTCCTTGGAAAGAAAAAAAAAGAACGTAGTAAATGACGTTTGAATGTTTACTAGACCCGTGTTACTTTATGGAAGTTATTTTCCTAAAATGTTTTGCAACATGTATTTCAATTGCGGTACACATTCGCGTTTCAGGAAAAACTTAGATATTAAAATAAGGTATCCAACCAGCTGATAAAAAAAAGGGGGGAAATTTACACATTCGTGCTTCTGGCATGAGGAGGACGATATACAGTCAAACCTTGTTAGTGCGTCACCCGGGTTATGCGTTACTTCGCTTACCGGGTCACTTTTTGGACATCCCAATCATCCTTTATGGGATTCTCATGTTAGTAAACTCCTAATAATGTGTCACCCCACTCCGCTTAAACTTTTTGAAAGTACTCGTGGGAAAATTACCATACAAATCGGAAACTCTTCGTACAATATACACGATGAATCCAACGTTCACTCTTATGACATCAAAGATCTACCTAGCACTTCAAGCAGACGCCACTGAAGCCTCCATTCCTCCCCCTCCCCCACCCTCTGTCACTGCAGGCTTGTTGAAATGTCAACATTAAGCTATTTCTTACTTGGAAATAATTAAGCTGGATTTTTTTTTTCAGCGAGTTGCGGTTCAATCAGTTTGGTCAGCTTTAAGCTGAGATGAAGTCCATGGCAGAAATTCGTCGTGTTGTTGTTGTTTTTTTTTTTGTTTTTTTTTTAGACAAAAAAAAACCTGGTTTTTGTCCCTCAGTATTTTTATCGGCTTTTTGATGTTTCAAAATTTTAAAGGCCGAAATAAGATTCGAATTAATTTTTTTCACTTATTTCCCCTTCTGATACTTTAGTTTAGAGAGATATCAGTTATAAAACTCATAAAAAAACTTTCCTGTATGTTGTCTGGATTTGTGTGTCCATGCCCATAAAAGCAGCATCAAAATTAAAAACAAAAAAAATTAAATTTTATTTTTCCTTGAAAATAAGCTATTTAAAAAAATCAAATTTATGGCATAAGCGTTGAAATGAATGAAATTTTTGTTTTGTAAATTAAGTTTGGAATCACGCGTTCAAGAAAAAGGAATCAAGTGTTTTCATGTAAGAAAATTATTTTTCTAATTAATAAAACTGATGTTTCCAATTGGGAACATTAGCCGTAAAAAGATTAAAAAATCTTAGCTGGACGATTGTAACGTAGCAGGACAGCTGCAACCCTGTGTTCACCCTACTGCCAGAATGTCCTTCGAATTTAAAAAAAGTGCGTTCACCTTTAAAGACAAGGCGGCGTTATAGAGGAGGAATATGAAAGATCGACCTATTAAGAAAATTTGTATCGGGACTGGAAAGCACACGTCTACCAATTTCTTCTTCTTTGGAAAAAAAAGATCGCTTCAACTACCAATTCCACGCAAACAAAACTCACCAGTGATTTTTCAGTGAGAATAAAAAAACTAAGTGTTTATTCACTTAATCTTTTGAACTCATAAAGAATATTTTATTTTCATTTATGATGAGAAGAATTAAACTGCCATACAAGAAGACAGTACTTTGGCTTCCATTAACATGGAAAAATCTGCGAATTCTTAAAAATAAAAAAAATTAATAGTTCGTGTTATTCAAATGAGTAATAATATAGCAAATAAACATTAATTGATTAAAGAAAAACTCTAATAATCAATTTTCATAACGAAACTCGTTTAAATAACTACAATTTGTTTTTTTTTTCTGCATGAATGCATCAATCAATAGAGAAATAAGAATCAGCGCAGCCGTGACTTACTCCGTTCAACGAGTCACTCCGCTTACGAGATCATATTTTCGGTCTTCCAAGAGCGGCTTATTAACGAGGTCTGACTGTATATACAAACCTGGAAGAGAAATACTTTATTATATACCGTCCGTACTTTTACCCCAACTCCAATTAGGTCAGGATTACACTATAAAAATTTCATAAAGTTATTTTATAAAATAAAAAATGGCCAATAAAGTTACCGGTTGCATTCGAGCAAATGCAACCGATAACAATATTAGTTGCATTTTTAAAGTTTTATGAATGTAATCTTTTATGAAATTTTTATTATGTAATCCCGGCCTTGGACAAAAGCAAGGGAAAGAAACAAGGATCTAAAATTCGAGCACCTTTTTAAAAAATGTGATGAAAGATTTGACTCGGCAACTTTTTTGCAGCTGAAAAACGAGCTTTAAATTACAGTGAAACGAGGATGGGCTGAGATCTCAATGCCTCACTGGCGATATTTTAAAAACGGTTTTCCCAAACATTTTTATAAGCTCTGATCCCACGGCTCTGATTAAAAGGAATTATTAAATTTGTAGCTCTTGTCTAACACGTAGGGATACCTACTGTCATGAAATGTTGATGGGGGGAAATCCTGTTTAAAAAGTGAATCCCGGTAATCCAAACAGATCCCGGTCCTGGGACCAGGCTCGGAGCAACGGAGTTCTACTGCAGTCGACGCTCGTCACAACGAACCCATCGTTCCGTCGTAAACGGATGATATATCATGGGATCGTGAAATCGAAAGAAAAACATATGGGATAGTCATTATATGAAAACATATGGTTATAATAATGTCGTTATAGCGAGCGTGGGCTGCACGTGACTTTCTTCGAAATCCATCGTCACGATGTGTCACCGAGATAAGAGACTATTGTACAAGAAAAAAATCGAAATTTCTCTTCAAGCACTAATAAGCATAATTTGGAGATGTTAAGAACGAGAATGAACGTATAATCCTGAATGACGTGAGTTAAAAAAACAAAGTGCGGCTTTCCTTTAGCAAGGGAAGAAAGCGTTTTTATAAACAAAAAGCATAATTCATTGGATAAACATCTTCCTCGACTGCATTCTATTAAAAGTTTTTAAAAAAAACTGTCTTTTTTTTTCTCTTGTGTAGAAATGCTATTGTGACGTAGATCATAACTACGCGACGATAACAATAGTAATGAAAGTTATTAAAGAAGTGAGAGAAAAACTCTCGCCGTGTTTCATTATCTCATTTACTCATCGGAGAAAAAGAGAAATTCTCATCTTTGAAACGCGTAAAAAAACTCATGATATACATACGGAAACTTCCCATATCCTACTAATGGCCTCGTTGAGCAATGATATTCACCAAATAGTAGTTGTCCTTTCGTCACAAGGTCATTTACGAGCATTTATCAGTTTCACGCTCTGATCGGAAAATCCGCTTGTTAAAAAGTCGAATTTTCCTGAGAACCATGGCAACTGAATCACCTTGTGAGATTTTTGCGAAGAAACAGCATGCACAAGTGATTGAAAATGCGGTTGGCACATGGCAAAAAGGAGAGAGAATATCGCGCGGGTCGTCGAGAAGCTGGTGACAGTGCAAAACAGCCATTTCGTACTATGTTCATTTATTCTTTTACATAACAGAACTTGCCGAGTCTCTGTTTCTGACTAGCGATTTCAACCACTGCTAGTAAAAGAATCCAATCAACTAGTGTCACCTTATTAATGCAAGGTAACAAGGAAAAAAGACGCATAAGTGAAATGGGCATATAAGTGAAAATCAAGAAGATGCACTTAACCCTCTCAGTGTTATTGAAGAAATAGCCCACCTAACTTGATATTTTGTATTTCGGCAATTACGAGATATCTCGTCTCCTTAAAACTCCCTTATTTCGGCAGTGGATGCTGCGCGGTTTTTCCCATTCAAGCAGCTTTTCCACCCTTGAAACTGTCAGATAAACTGCCAGTGGACGGAGTCAGCTTTTCTCATTTTGATAATAGAAAAATGCAAAAAAAAAGACGATGTTTAAACTTTTTTTTCCTTTCGTGTAGTACAGGAATATGCATTCAGTATAAATAATGGAAAAAGCCAGAGTATATTTTGCATCCTCAGTTTATTATTCTCTGAGAATTGGAGGGAAATAACTATCACTCCCACAAAACCGGAAAACGGTCTTTTTGAAAAAAAAAACAGATGTGTCATTTTACGGATGGTTCGGTTCGGATCAGTGAAAGTTATTAAACTGCAGAAAGGGTTGAAAAATATCTATAAAATTCAATTTTTTATGATGAAAATTGATAGATGCAAGTAGTACATTAACGCTTTAAAGAGTTTAATTTTTCTCATTCGAATTTTGGGGATTTTTGGAACTTTTTGGTGATTTATTTTTGTTTGATAAATACCATTGAAGGAAATAATTTTTATTTTATTGAATATCTTCCCTCACACTCCTAAATTTTTTGGGGGTGGAAAGTATTTGTCTCCCCCCCCCCCCCCGCTTAAAAATTCACAATCTTTAGGTTCAAAAAATTCACATTCTTAAAAATTCACAATCTTTAAGAAAAGCACTTCTGAAAGGGGTATTTAATAAGAATAAATAGGTGGGAAGTATGGCCTTAGAAAATAGGTTAAAGTAAAATTTCGATATTGGTTTTATTTTTAAAACATTAGATGCCATTACTTCATCAAAAAACAATAGAGACACTATATACCACATGATTAAAATACTATCTACATGCAGTTACGTCTATACTATTTCAAAGTAACTTAAAATCGGATGCTGTTCTTGTTATCGTCTCTATTCGGGAAAACCGCTTTTTTGATTCGTACGACTGGTAGAAAGCTGCAAAAGTTCAATTTGGAGAGTTCCTACCCATTCTAAAACGTTTGCACATGTTGCAATCGTTTCGTTTCTAATAATATCCTACGCTATGGATCTCTTCATCGTTGTTAATGTGCGTATATGTCGTGATATTTTGTAGTTCTCTTAGTCATCATGAAATTTTCATCCGTTCATTTTGAATGGAATTGATTACTGCTTTCATTCACCCATTTTAGGTATTGTAAATTTAGCAAAGCTAATATAAGCTGGGATGAGGGGGTAAAACAATTAAATGCAATCTCTAAGCGTAAAACAAAAACCTTTCTTTCTTTCAAACCGAACACAACGCCGGTCTGTCGCTACGGGCAATTTACTATCGATTGAGTTGTGCCGGAAGTATAAGTTTGTGTACCTAACAGTCGCAAGCGTATAGTGCTGTATGGGAATTTGTTTTGCTGCCATCTGTATTTCAAATTGTGAGTGAAGTGTAATGAGTGAATATTTGTAGCGTTGTAAGGCTCTGTGTAATGAGACGTTTTTTTAACGAGGAGATCGATTCGCATCGAAGTTGGAAACCACAGACACTTCAGCCAACCACCACTGTGGTGACGGTGGAGTTAGCACCCGGGTCCTTGCGATGCGAGTCCGTCACTCTAACTACGTGACCATCAAAGCGACAGGAATACAAAATAACGACCAAAGGGAACCTATTCTGATTGATAGCCAGTCAATCAAACAGTAATAGAGTCGAAAAGAAGAAGAAAATGCACTTTTTCGGACAAAAATACAGAATAACAAATGTAAATACACGTGACAGCTCTTCATTGATAATTATCAATTTCTTTTTCAGAGTCTAAAAATATTGTAACTTTTTGTGACTCTTTGGAAAAGCATTTTTGGAAGAAAAAGATAATCGAAAAAATCGAAACTTTCAGAGACTTGGAACTGGCAAGAAAAGGATCCAAAGATGTCATCCTCAAAAAGTTTCGAAAAAATTACCACCAATCCAACTCATTTAAACATGCAATTCCCAGCATGTCTAGAAGAAAATTATGGTTGTCCAACACGCTCATCGTGGATGAATAGTTACCAATCCGTAGTTCAGCAGAGAGTAAATACAACACAGACAGACAAAGGGAGAAAAAAACAGAAAAACAACTTCAGTTTCTAGAAAAAAAAGCTGAAGAAAAGAGGGAAAAGAAGTTTTTTATTGATATCGTCAAGAAACACGAGAGACGATGAGTAGCCAACTGTTGTTTTTTTTTAATAATTTTTTGTAGGTTTAATAATTGAATTCCGCCGCTAATTTTTTTTGTTTTTATGTGTTTCCCGTTGAGATGAATATACAGTCGAATCCCGTTTTAACGAATACCGTTATAGCGAAATTCTCGTTTTAACGAACACTTTTCTAATCCCCCAAATAAGTTTACATAGGAACAATGCTAGGTAACCTGGAATTCCTTTATAACGAAATTTCGTTATAACGAAGTAATTCTTCGGGTATCTTGGCGTTCGTTACAACGGAATTCGACTGCATTAAGAGTGAAATCACTATACAACTAAATTCCATCTCGAAGAAATTCATATACGTATCTCACTTTATTATTGCTCTCGTTCATTTTCTTTTACTTTATAAATTATTGAAATATCAAACTATGCTGTTTTCATACTGATGACCGGGAAAGTATGAAAAATTAAACAAAATTATATTTTTCGATTGTTTACTCAAAGCTATGATGTCACAATATCAAGCCAATGCTCCAGAATTTCAAGCCGAATTAACCCAAAAACCATCAACTAATGCTAATTGTTGGTTGATCATCATTTATATCAATAATTATTTATAGAAAATTTTTAATGTGCGCATTACCAAGACTTCTATGATGAAAATTGTGTGTACATTTTCATATGTGAGTATACTAACATATTTTAAATATCATTTCTCTCTCTCTATTGAAATCATCGTGATTTTAACGCACTGCAATGTTTTCACATTAGCAAATCGATTTATTTTTCTTAAAATAAATTCGGTTATTTTTGTTTTAGTTTTTTTATTGTTATAAATACATTGTTTTTGTTTTGCTTCGCTTTTATTCTCGATTTTTCAAACTCATTTCCTTGTGTTTGTATATTCATCAATATGAAATAATTCTTAAGGTCATCTTCACTGACGTTATCTGTTGTCTGATGGATGAACCACTAAAATTGTGCATATTTAGCAGAGGTATGATGTACGCGAACTGAAGGGAAAACCCGCACAATTAAGTGAAGAAAGAAAAAGCGAGATATTATTTCCTGCGAATTATCTAAAGTGTATCAGTGGCATTTCGGTAGGACACAAAAGGAAAATTTAAAGCCTTTTTTCCTTTTTTTGTGTGTTTGTGTTTTGTTATGGATTTCTCTAGATGCAATCATCTTTATCTCTACATGGCATCTTCATCATCTTTTCCCTTTTCTTTTCAATAGAGAAATCGCTATAAGGATGCTCTCGTCCAGAGTGACGTATATAAGGCAATGCCGTCAAGACTAGAAATTTCCAAATTTACGTCTGCGCCTAGATTTAAAATCGGGGCGTCACGGCTAGTACAGCCAATATCTCACTTTGAATAGTTTCTCGCTGTTCACCACTCTGAATTTTCTTATTCAGCTGCTACGAATACCTATAGAGTTAGCCTGAGATATGGATTCCATTCAATCGGATATCAAATCGTTTTACGATGGTCGGTCTGTATTAGTGACTGGAGCAACAGGTTTTCTTGGCAAGGTATTTTCTTATTTTAGTTATTTACTCTCTCAATAAATTTTCTAATAAAATTTAAATTTAATTTTACTTTCCTTAAAATGTGTGTCAAAAATTCCTATCTATTAAAATATCGAAAAGAACACTATCATGACAATGAACTGAAATACATATCTATTTTATTTCATTATTTTTTAACAGATGGAATTTTGTATAAAAAAATGTGAGGCTTTGCTGAATCAAAATGAAATGTGGTATGAATAGTTTAACAAAATTTTACGGCTCCTAATCTTTTGTGAGCGAGTTTCAATGAAAATTATTCGGGCTTACATTGTATCTCAGAAAAAAATAACGCTGCAGTAATGTATATAAAATTTTCTAGCAAACAGGGGATGTCGTACTAATAAAAACTTGTGATTATTTTTTATTTTTAAAAAATAAGGAAGGATTTACATAAATAAAATGCCGTCTATATTGGTTTTTGTTTCTGTCTAAACCATCAGTAGGTCTGCGAATTCTTGCTCTTTCTTTCTTTTTTGCCTGTCCGTAAATTGATTCTCCCATTTCCACTTCCACAAAATTGTTTAGATATTTTCACCGTTCAGCAAGTGTAAAAAATCTTGAAGAACTCTGAATTGCAGGAAAACCAATAACATAGCCATCTTTATCGAGACCGGTCACTAAAACATTTTGATTAAATGCAAATAATAACCATTTTCTTTGAAATTCAAATATTTCTAATGTAATCAACCGTGTTCCGCAACATTCATTTGATACGTATATCATTCTGACTCGAAATCTTAATGCTCCAAGAAAATGTTTCATTCAATTGATTAGAATCCCCAATTTGGTATGCTGTTTTGTGGTTACACTTTATTTAGAGAAAAAAATGTAGTACAAAAAATGTCAAAGAAGTGTGTGCAAAGTGTACCAACGGAGCTCTACTCAAAAAACGATGAATCGAACTTTACTAATACCGGGGAGTTCGCCTTTCTAAGGACGCGCCCAAGTTTCTTAAGAAAATAGAGCAAATTCTTCCGAATTTTCAAAATTAGTCAGTTACGCTTTTTGAAGAACTGTTGTAATAAAAATATGGCATGAAGAGGAGTGTCTACACTTATTAAGATTAGGGTAGGTGATTATGCAGGTTTTGGTAGCTTAAGGTAACCGTCGTAACAAAAAGTTTTAAAACTCCTAGAATAAGCTATCTACTGGAACAAAAAAAAAAAGTTTTTTTATGGTTAAGAAAAGGTTCTTTTATGTTTCCTAAAGGATCCGATTACACACAAGTGCTGCTAATATTTCTTGCGTTATGAAAAAAAAATCAAGGGAGAGAGAGGTTTCCCCTGACTCCCATGGTAAAATGGACTGAGTAAAATACTCCCATACTGAATATTTTTGACAGAAGAGAGAGCAATCTATATTGTAATTAATTACAATATTTTAAATAATGTCTATTTATGAATGATTTCATTTTTTAATTCCTGTTTCCATGCTGAAGCTTTCCACTATCCGTAAGCTCACTGGAGAAAAAAAGTCCAAAGCCAAAAAAAAAATTTTTCTCTCAAATTCGAGTTTCGTAACACCTTACAAACGAAATTTTTACTTTCAAAATGTAATTAATTTGAAAGAAAAATTATTTTTTAATCAATATTTTTGTGTGTGTGGTATCTCTCTCCCATGAATAATAATGAAACTTCATAAAGTTATAGAGTTATTATTCACTTTTTTTATTTATTATTACTTATATTTCAGTTCCGCGAAAAAAGCTTGTGTAAAATATTCGAAGCTACGCGAATGTTATGAAAGTTGCTAAAATTCTTATTTTATCATTATCGACACTTTGATTTATTGGTGTTGCTTGAAATTGTTTTGTGCACACAATTTTGTCAGAGAGAGATTTGATTATTCCATTTTTCTTCCTTAGGTACTGGTAGAAAAGTTGCTCCGTTCATGTCCTGGACTGGACAAAGTGTATGTCTTGATCAGGCAAAAACGTTCTAAAGATCCTAAGGAGAGGATGAGGGAGATGGTCGACTGTCCGGTGAGCAGTGTTTGCATCATTATTTTCATCTGCTCGCTCTTTAGAATGATGTTTCTATCCTATGATTGAAATTTCGTGAATAAGTTGTTGAAAAAAAATATGTATGTATAAATATATATTTACATCGATTTAAATTTTAATTTTTGGATTAAATCTGAGTAAAAAACGTCTGATTAGAATATCAAGTCACCATCTTACAATGCAACTCGTAATAAAAACTCGATGGACTGGGAAATTTCTAACAAATTTGTGCATGTCTGAATATGCCGTACGTATGTTGTACACCTAACGAATCTATGTTGTTAAGACTTATGCTCTTGTAGTGTTATACTGGTGCTGCGCTGATCGATATCTTGAAATGAAAATAACAAATGCCTGAATTTTCCATGTTATGCAAGATCTTGTAGGTCCTGCTCTCTTCGGAGAAATGGAAGACCGGCTGTAGAAAACGCGGTTTCTCGAATAGAAGCAGCTAATAACCAAGAGCGGCATGTTGAACATCCTAAAAGAATTTGCCTAGATGTGGCCCTCACCTAAGTGGGAATTCACTTTTTTTCCCAATGTAATAAGTAGAGCCCGGATTATATGCACTAAAAAAGTAGCAAAATATGCTCTAAAAATAAGCAAATATGCACTTAAAAATGAAAAAATAAGCACTTAAAATACAAAAATGTGCCCCTAAAATGCCAAAATATGCATTAAACACCCCAGAATATGCACTACAAATCTTCAAAAAATCCGAAATATGTACAAAATATGAGAAAATATGCATTAAAAAATCGCCATGCAAAGAAAAATAATGCATATTTTAAAATGCATATCTTTTATTTCTTAGTACGTGTGTATATTCATTTGCAAAAAAATGCCCCTCATATATATACATAATAATTTCTACATATTTTTTATTCAGGCATTCTTTAATTTTCAGTTTGTTGCAGTTGCTTAGTAACGAAAATCCCAGTAACAAAAGAATTTCGACACTATTTCTAAAAAAATTTAACACTTTGAGGTATCTTTAGAAATAGCCTTACAATAAAACGGTTAGTATTAGTAAAATACTTTATAAATATGTATTAATTCACTAAATTTCTTTGCGGGAAAAAAACCGATATTATGAAAATATTATGAACAATATCTATTTGAAAAATTGTAAAGAAAATTGAATGAGCTTAAAAATAAACCTTCATAAATATTCACTTATTCTGAAAATTCATTGATTTTATGCATTTATATGCACTAATGCTAAAAAAAGGCCAAAATATGCAAATGCATATTAAGTGCGTGTCATTTGGATCAGTAAAACACTCTCTGCAACCCTATGAGTCGGGCAAGCTTAATTCTAACAACCCTGTAATTGGCATTTCAAAAGGGATAGAAAGATGTAATTGCAGAGGTTTTCCGGGGGAGGAAAAATGGAGAAAAATAGTAGTTTCTCAGATACTAATCAAGGAATAAAGAAAAACATGTAACCGACAACTAATTTCATGTTAATTAATGCACCTTATGGAAAGTTATGGAAAGTGAACGAGAGAGAGAATGTCTGGCCTTGGTTTGAAAGTTTATGAATATATATTCAACTTTTAACTTCATTGATAGAACGGAGATAAAAAGAAGTTTAATACGGTTACGTTTTTCGGGGCTATATTCCACCCGTAAAATAGCAAATTTTCATTTTTTTCCTCCCAGAGAGAGAGAGATATGACGATTATATTCATAACATCTTCTCCCTCTCTCTCTGTAACTATATTTTCTGGAAGTTATAAATGAAAAAAAACCGAAGCCATTTCTTCATCAAAATGAGGAGAAAACAGTTTTACACTGAAACGCTGTTTCGTTATCAGCAGCGTAATAAGTGTCACTCGTCGGCTAACGTGACTTTCGTATCATTCGATCATGGATCGCTCATTTCCTTCGTGTCTAGAACTTTCACTAATAGTTTTTCTTTTTTCCTTCTATGCATCGACACATTATCGTGCTCCACTCACTTTTTTTTCTGCCTGCTGGTGTTTTTCATTGATGGTTATTTCCTCTAAAAAAAAATGTATAATTGAGATAATCCATGTTTTCTCGATCGTTTGCAAATGACGTCTAAAAAACTCGACTTCCCCCATCAGAGGTGAAATTTCACCATTTTGTCGATGTTGATGGGTTTTTCCTCCACTCCGATATTAACATCGGGGAAACCGATTGACGTGATAAAAGGTTTTTTGTTTTCTAACGATTTCTTTGTCATAATGATGATCATTATGTTTTTTATATTCATCAGATCTCTCACTGAAGCACATGCAAAAACAACAAGTTTACGCATATGTTTTACATTTGTCTATTTTTCGTATAAAGTTGTCCTTAACGTATCGAAGCATGTCGATGAAGATCTACCCACTATTTTACAACTGCATATCGACGATCACGTGCATATTTTATTTGCGGATTTATATCATTTATCCGCCTCCTCAGTCACCTCATTTCATAGCTGTGGTGGTCGAGTGGTCATAGTGACGGACTCGCATCGCAAGGTCTCGGGATCAAACCTCACTGGCACCACAGCGATGGTCGGCTGAAGTTGGTTTTCTGTGGTTCCTAACTTCGAGGCGCGAGTGTGAGCCAGTCTCAGAGAGCAACAGGACTACAAACGTTACAAATATTCAATCATTACACTTCACCTCTGAGATATAGATGGCAGCACTGGTAAAATAAGACACCAAACTAGATAGGCACTCAGACTGTTAGGTACATACACTTCCGGCACAACTCACTTTGTAGTAAATTGTCATGGCGATAGACCTGAGTTGTGCTCAGCTTGAAAGAAAAAAGAAGTCACCTAATTTCAGAGAGTATAGGCAGACCTTCAACATGATACAACAGACTCTCGCTAATCCGGCCCATGTCAAACCAGGGTGAGCCGGATTATTGAAATCAGTGGATTACTGGAAGTCAGCTGAAAAGCCCTATAAATAATATAAATTTATACACAGTGGCATGTTTTCGTCCTCTATGCTAAAAAAAATCCACCCTGAAAACCCCACCTAAAAAAAATCCACCCTGATTACGGAGAGTCTACTGTACTTACATAACATTCAAGCACACATTTGCTATTTTCATTTCAAAATATGGAACACAAATGGCAGCAACAGCAAGAGCGCGAAACAAGCACAACTCTAACAAAATAAATACGTTGGGCTAGGCATATATAAACACTCACAAAACACATGGGCCGACGTGTACGGATTCGTTAGCAATTCCGCGGTTAAATAGCAATAGTCACTTCATTTCTCTCTCCGCAGACAGCCAGGCAGATGTTCAACACGATACCCACACACAACATGGTCTTTGCCATTCTCATATCAAAAAATGGAATACAGAGGAAGCACCATTTACAACACAAAACAAGCATAACTCTCACAACATAAATACGTAGGACCACGCATATAAACACACTAGCTATAATACCTGGCGCTGCCCAGGTTTTCTTCAATGAGGCTTTTTTGGATCACGTGATATCTCCCTCTCTTTTTCTTGAGGGACATACAAACCGTGTCCAAGTTAACCAATATGGCGACCTGCGCGATTCATGAAATAAACAAATCTAGATTTATACAGAAACGTAGAAATGAATATATATTTTTCTTTTTTTAAGGGGCGCTAGGTATTTCGATCCCCCGAACTTCAAGTTATCCATCTGTCTGTTCAGCTTCCAAAAATCCTTAGTTAAAGCTGTGGAATTTTTTCGATGCACTTTTCACGGGCTCATAACTAACCCACCTTTAAAATATCCTAACCCACATGAATTTATGCAAATAAATATCAAAACAGACAATATGGAGACATTAGTTTTCATACTTGAGAAGATATAAATGAAATCAATGATATTGCTCGAATATCCAACTCAAAAGTATAGGTTTGGCTAATTACTTCATATTTAATCTCCTGGGCGTCGTATATCTCTAAGCGAACTGAATATTTCAAAAATCGAGAATTCAATACAATTTTTAAAATTATTGATGGGGCGGAAAATCCTACTAATTTCCGCATTTCTACAGTAAAATCGACAATTTTAGCACTGGTTTCTATGAGGATCACCCTTTTCCTGACTCTCAAAGCGATGCTGATGATGATTATGACGTCTATTCAAAAAGCCTCATTACTGCGAGTATTGAAAATGTGGCAAACCATTATAAAGGCATAAACTATTATACATAACTGGCAGCATTAAAGAAGTGACAAGCCATTGTAAAGGCATAAAAACGTCTGAAACTCATCGCTAGGGAACCACGGTAACCAAAGTAAACGTTCGGAAAGTGATTGTTGAGGCCCAAAAACCATTGTTGCCGGACAGTTTTTTGCCCATTTGGGGCATTTGCCCTGGTCTGACGAAATTTTAAAGTAGCCTATCGTTCAAGTCGGGTCCCATTTGGTATATATGCAAAATTTGGCGACGATCGATCTAAAATTGTAGATTTGTATAGAGAACATACACACACACAGACACACAGAAAATCAATTTTATATATATAGATATAACACGCTCCTGCATGTAACCAATTCGTTAGAAATTCCTCAGAGAAATGTTCATGAGGTGAAAGTGAATGTACGGTTCAGATGTAGTAATCATCTAATTTGTATTTTGGTTTTGATGTTTACAGAATAAATTTATAATTAATTAAAACTTTAAATATCTTTCGTCATTAGAATAATCACATTTTATCTCTGCTGGGAACTAATATTTCAATGAAACTTTCAACAAAAAAAATTATAGGACGTATTTTTTTTTCCTTCCAAAAGGTATTCGACAACATCAAAAAAACTGATCCGATTATTTTGATGAAAATTGTCCCGATCGTTGGCGACACGTCTCGACCTGAACTTGGCATAAGTGAATCCGACTTGAAAAAGATCTCCCGAGATGTTTCAATCATATTCCATTCAGCAGCGACAGTCAGGTTCAACGAACCGATGAAGTAAGTGAAAAGTCATTAGAATTTCATTAGAAATAAATAGTTTTATTAGTTTTTTTCTACCATTACACGACTACAGACGGGTATTTCCCAATCCAGTCAACAAAGAACTCTTAACACAAAATTACCTGGAATTACCCAAACCAATCGCAACGTGTTCCCTTTGTCGAGCTCATTAAACGCACGATTACATTCTATTTATTAAGCTGGAAATTTTGAATTATTCATCTATGTTCTGCAGGGTGATGAAAACCGCGCGTCATGTTCTAAAATATAGACCAGTGAATACGTTAACCCTCTAAGCGGCATTGACGAGATATCTAGCTGCCTAAAAGGCCTCTTATTTTAGCATCGACAAGCTCAAATATTTTTTAAAGGTTCTCAATAAAGCACTTTTCCTACACTCCCCTTTAGTTTGTACCTACTAAAAATTGGACGAAAGCCTACTTCATTAAGAAAAATATGGTATTTTTAGGGGTTTTAGTGATTTCTGATGTGCCGTCTGAAGAGTTAAATGATAACTTGTGAAAAAAAAAATTTTTTTTAGAGGAAAATGAAGAGAAATTTTCAGTTATTTATAGATCCAGCATATTATATTAACTTTTCCGGCCACAGCAGAGCAATATCGCTAATGTATAAGACACTCATAAATGAGAATTACTAAATCAGTAAGTCTGGTCTCATTCGAAATTCACTCTTTATGAATAAAGCATGGGTGGTTGAGAAGTTCTGGAAACCCATGAGCAACTTGTCAAGCTCATGCTACATTCATCTGCCTATGCCCCAAATTATTTTTTATTCCTTAACTGCGTCGTAAAATGATTCTAATATGTATGCTAAATGAAGCATGTGAAATGGCATAGAAATGTCATGTTATTATTTTTTCAGGACTGCAATCGATTTGAATGTAATAGCAACAAGAAGACTTTTTGCTCTCTGCCAGATAATGCCAAACATACAAGTGAGTGTCAATATATATCAGTCACCCCTTTTTTACGGCCAAATAATAATTCGGTCCTTGTATAATAAAAGTATGCATTCCAAACCCCTGATCAACAGTCGCCCTTCTTTTACACTCGAATGGTTTTTTTGTCCCCAAAAAAGAGATTTTACTGCAATATCATACGAGTCGGTGGATTACTGGTCAAAATGCTTTTGTCTGTTTTCCCGAGTCTCCTTATTTCAACAGTATATTTTTTTCTGAAAGGCTGTCATCTACGTCTCTACCGCCTACAGCAACCTCACGAGGAAGACCATCGAAGAAAAGACCTATCCTCCTCCAGTCCATCCGCAAAAAGTTATCGACATCACTGAGTAAGTTATACAAATTTGACGTACTATTTGGAGATATATTCTTTGAACTCTTATATATTCTTCTTCTATCTGAATGTTTCGAATTAAAATGGAGTTGCAATAAAACTTTTCTTTTGCAAAGATGGATGTCACCGGAGATGTTGGAAACCATAACGCCAAAACTAATCGGACGCCTCCCGAACACCTACACATTCACAAAAGCACTTGCTGAGACTCTCGTCGTCGAAGAGTGCGGTAAAGTGCCGGTTGCCATAGTCAGGCCATCCATAATAACTTCTGCTTGGAAAGAACCTATTCCAGTGAGTAATAACAACTACAAAATTTTCATCTATAAGTAGTAATTGGTTAGATATCGATCGTCTTTCGATTTTATTCTGTGTACTAATGATTGCTTCTTATTCGTTTAGGGCTGGATCGGTAGTTTTAGTGGCCCTGCAGGGATTTTCGTCGCTGTGAGTATTAAACTGTCTTTTTTTCGACTCTAAAATTTAGAAACTTTCAACTTTAAAATTTAGTTCCGAAATATTCCTTGAGAAAATAGAGATTTTGATGTTATTTTAAAAACAATCTTACGTTTTCTCAATTTTGAAAGAGAAATGATATAATATAACAAAATAAATAATTATAATTGATAAAATTTGAATGGATTTTCAAGGCCATTAGGCCAAGTCAATTGAATTCTCTCAATGCTCTCAGTGTCGATTCACGGAAAATTCCCCGACAACCATTCACCGAAAAGAAAATTCTTCGAAGGGGAAAAGTCACCGACAACAGCTTGCCAACGAAAAGTCGAATGAGTGACTAAATCAGTGAGCAAGTGAAAGATTATTTAAGGGACGAAGAAAGAGTGAGGGAGTGAGTGAAAAAGTGAAAGATTGAACAAGTGACCGAATCAGTCAGCAAGTGAGCTAACAAGTAAGTGAGGAATTAAGCGAGCGGACAAATGAGACAGTTATGAGTGAATGAGTAAACAACTTTGTTAGTGAGCGAGTTAGTGAATGGCTTGTGCTTACTTTCTCACTAAATATTGCTCGCTCACTCTCTTACTCAATCCAATCACTTTCTCACTCTCTCACTCAGGCACTTATTTTCTCGGTCACTCGCTCACTTAACCAATCAGCCATTCACTCGATCTTTGGGTGGAGAACTGTTGTCGATGCATTGCTCGTCCATACATTTACAGTATATGTATGTGAATATAATTAAGGTATTATACCAAAAATTTTTAATAAATTATACTCTTTTTAAAAGATTGGGCGTGGTGGATTGCGTTCCATGACTCTGCACGGAGAAAAAGCCGGCGATTTCATTCCTGTTGATGTGACCACTAATTTGCTGATAGCCAGTGCTTGGTACACGGCCACTTTCAAGTACGTTCATGGCCTACAATGCAGTATTCTTTTTTGTTTTCTTTTACTAATATCATAGTTAAAGTATTCGTTATTTCTAAAAACAATTTGTTATTCTATGAAAAAAAAATTCTCATAATTTTAAGAAGGTAACACCTGAAACAATTTCATGAAACTAAAAAATTGCTTTCTAGTAAATAATTTTTCTAATTTTCAGTTGTGATCCATTTTTCTATATTTTAATAATGATAACATTTTATTAACATATTACGGATATTCAAAATTACACAAAAAAATATCGTAAATACTTACTATCAAATGTACTATAAACTGATTTTTTTTTCCTTCGTACCTTCAGTAATAATTCAATAACTTTTTTTAACACTTCCAGGCCAAACGCTGTAATGGTATTCAACAACACATCATATGGTCTAAATAAGGAGACTTGGGGTCACATGGCAAGCACGGTCGTTCCCACCATCAAAAAAACTATAGGAGCCAATAACTTTTTATCACCGACTTTCGTCTGTCGGAGGAACAAAAATTACTCGACTTTCTACGAGATTATTCAAGGAAATGTTTTAATACAAGTTCTCGATAAACTCGCTACTACGTTTAGTGGGTGAGCATATTTCTACAGTATAATGTCGTTTAACATGTATTTTTAAGAATCTGGGGAAACAGCCTAAAATTGCAAAAAAACTTTAATTTAATAGTAACATTTCCATTGCCTTGCAGAGCTAATGTAAAGAAAATGAAACGTAAAGTGAATGATTTCGCCAAACAATATGAATACATAACAACTGATGAATGGGTGTTCACTTGTGACAATGTGCTCATGCTCAACAATCTCATGTCTCCTGAGGATAGAAAGGTAAGCAAAAAAAATATTCTCCCTTGTTATTTCAAGCATCTTGCTTGTCATTTTATTGTTTAATTCTTTAAGCGGCACAGCAGAAATCACTAACACCCCCCCCCCCCATAAAATACAGTAAAACATTTTTTTTGCGGACACGTTGGATCAAAAAAATTCGTCCGTAGAAGAGGGGTGACCGTTAATCAGGGGTTTGAAATGCATACTTTTATTATACAAGGGAAAATTATATTATTTGGCTGTATAAAGAGGGGTGACCTCATCTGAGGAGTGTCCGTTGAGAGGAGGTTTTATTGTGTACCATATTTTTTTTAATGAAGTAGGTGTCCTTCCGATATTCAGCAGGTGGAAAGTAAAAGGTATCGGGAGAAGTGTTTCTCATTGAGAAATCAACTTTACAAAATTCAGTAAAAGTCCGTTATAACGAGTGCGACTTGCTAATAACGAGATCTCGCCATTACGAGTAATTCGCAAGTGATTGTCAAAGAGCTAATGTTAAAGATGCAGAAAAGATTCGCAAATAGCAAGTTATTTATGAACGATAATCAGAACACATTCGATATAACGCCAATGGAAGTTCTATAAAAACCCTATCCATATATAAGTAAATGTCAGTTCCTCCCCATAGACAAGATCTTCTTGTTATCTATATTGGAGGTGTAAAAACGCAACATTTTATTTGTAGGTGTGTTGGTTTGGCAGGTGGGACACGACCTCTGGTTTTGACACCGTTATTTCCCTTGAAAAATCCTTCTTCCCCCCCCCCCACCTTCTCTTTTCTTGCAGTCTTTCTGCAAGAAAAAGAGAGGGGAGACAAACTAGAGGTAGGGGGCAAAAATAGACACAGGGTAAAAGAAGTCTTAATCATTTTCTCTCCCCTTAAATTATTGTTAGACATTTTTATAGTGCAATGAATACCCCAGTTGCAGAAAGTGCTCGATTCCACAAAGTGTGCAAAATTTTGTTACGCAATCAATATTGTTTTTGCATAAACAGTCTGGATGCATTTTTCAGCAAAAGTAGTCCAAAATAAAAGGAAAAAAGAGAGGTAAATATATCTAGTTCGTTTTTTCCTCCATTTATTTATTTCCACATTACAAAAAACTAAAATTCGTTTTTAACGAGAAATCCGTTATAATGAAAATTTTCCCTCTGATCAAGAACTGTTGTTATGACGGACTTTTACCGTATATGGGCTTGCCAATGCTAAAATAATAAGCATTAATGGAGGCAAGATATATCTTAATGCCGCTTAAAGAGTTAATAGAGCTGATATCCAACACGGAAAAAACAACAAATCGTCTGTGCGATTATCTTATTGTATTTTTCCCCCTCTCCTCAATTTTAGACTTTCTACGTAGACCTGAAAGGTATGGATTGGACATCATATTGGGTAGACCACGTAATAGGATGCCAGAAACATCTCCTGAAAGAGCATGGTGACAATTCTGATGCCAAAAAACATAAAATTAAGAGGTAGATGGTCATTTTATATCAATAATATTTCGGTAACAGAAGTTACTTCTGCGTTCATTGGTGTTTTTGATCTTCATTAATAAATTCTTAATTGTCGGTTTTTTCCAGGGCATACATAGTGGCTCCGCCTGTGTTTGTTCTGTTGACTGTTGGTGTGTGGAAATTCTCTGGATCTGACGTTTTCAGCAACGTCAAGACGACGCTTTCGGCTTCGTTCGCTCTGCCTTGGAAATAAAGATTCAATTCACGAGATATATTACTTCGAATGCATTCAAAGGTGAATCTGTCAATTAAAAAATAATCGACGAAACGCCAGCCAAAGAAAAAAAACTAAATTGTTTATTTCGATCCGTTTGGATATGATAAGTTGACTAAATGTAATAAAGTACATTACGAAATACTCAATTATATACGCACCAAAGATTTAATATCAGAATGCATACAGGCACTCCTCGACTTGTGAAACGGATCCAAAAGTGCGAAGATCATCCGTAAGCCAAAATCACGCCAATTCGCTAATTTGCGATGAGAAACAGATGGAATTTTTCTTTTGCTACTGACCCCCTTTGACTACTGACGGTACTTTAGCACCTTCACGTACAGACTTTTGGCAACAAATCTGGACGATCTCTCTCTCTCTCTCTTTGAAGTATCGGTTATAATTCTAATGTTCTCATGTTAGAGAAAAGGAGGAAGAAGGGAGAAAGAAATAAGTAGAAAAAAGAAAGAAAAAGAAATATAGAAGGGGCAAAAAAGTACAGTTGATAAGTGCGTACAATACATATCTCTTGTCCTTACTCTTTCTTTCTCAACCTCCCCTATGTGTTCTCTTTATTCCTTATATATACAGTATGTATGGTAGAAAGATTCATTATATATGGGGGGAGAAAACTCACTAAACAGGAGTATAAATAGAAATAGGAGAGAAAAATAACGCTCCCTAAATAGGGTTACAATAAAGCTTCGCGATGATGAAAAAAATTTTTAAGAAAACCAGGGAGAGCTGGAATGTATTTCTTCCGTTTGCGTTCGTTATCGTGATCGTAAAGGGGTTAAATTACCAGGTTAAATAATTCGGTTATGTGCTAATTGTTTGAAAAATTATTTTTTATCTTTAGTTTGAACTAAAATGACCTACCAAATTACTGACCTTTATTTACATAATAATTATTCATAATTATATTTGTATTTATTGTTATTTCCTTGTTATTCTATTTTTTCTAATGTGGTTGTCAAAGGGTTAAGAAATTTCTACCAACTAATTGCCAAGATGAATGATTCGTCAGAAGAAACAAATCTTTCGGTTCGTTACTCGAAAAGCCCGTAACTCGGGGAGTGGCTGTATAATAAAAATATTTTTATACGATCAGAAAAAAGACCCGGGAGTCTCCTTCTCAAGAGCTAAACCGTTCCATTTTCTTAAAAACATTAAGAGGTGAAAACTCGTCTTGAAAATAATTCAATTCAGTAAATTTTGGTACTTTTAGCAATCAATTTACGTATTTTATCCGTATTTGAGTTAATTTAACGAGGATATTTTTAAGGAAACATGAAATAAGAATGAAACACGCGAATCTCTCAAATAACAGAACACAAGTTTGGTTCTCGCACTGGGCTCTTTATAACTATCGTAGATATTCTTAAAACTTTTATTCGTCGACTTAACCTTTTGTGTATGAAGAAATTTGAGTTATATTGTGATATAATCGTATGTTTCGGGAGCTTTTATTTAATCATAATACGTTATATTGATTAAATTTTCGAACTGATATCTTGTAATCATTGCTCTTATATATATACCGAAGTATATTTATGCGGATAATTTTTACATGCATGTCATGGGGTTTTGTGTGCAATTTCGGAAGGTTTTCTACTGTTTGCAAAAACTCTGGAATTGCACATTTCTCTCTTCACTACCTTTGACTTCCATTTGTTAATATTTTGTTTTTTTCTCAAGTGTGTTTTACTTCATTTGTCATGTATACGAGAATAATTTATTGAGTAAAGGGGTCTTCGGGATCGATTTCCTGTTAACTGCTCTTTTCTTACTTGTTTATGTAGTAACTGTTTCCTGTAAGCGTATGAGATATTGATGCAATTCAGATGAGATATTGATGCAGAGTTCTGACTTGTAATTTCTGTCAATAAAGGTTTTATGACGTTTTTGAAACTTAATGAAATTTATTTAAATTATTTTTATTATTCAGTGGAACTTCGAATAAGAAGTGATTTGGTTAACGAGCAATTCGCATAACGAGCAAAAACTTTGCACTTTGTTTAGTTAGTTTCACTTTATCCCAAATGAGCAGATGATTTTTCGCTTTCTTCCACACACGTACTGTGGAATTGTGGGTAATATACAATTACAAAGGCCAGGCCACAACAGGCAAATTTCCCAACGAGGTGACTGAAATATTCTGCCCTTCAGCCTTGAATTTCCGATCGGCAATTACCAATACATAATTTCCAACATTAAAAAGCTAAAAACCAAAAACTATTTCAGAGATGCTTCGAGATGACTAAAAGACCAAACCTTAACTTCCCTAAGTTTTGGGAAAAAACATTTCAACACCGTGCGCTGCATCAAGATCATCAATATAGCCCGGGTTGTATTTTGTATTCATACAAACCAGATTTACCCACACTTATATGTCCTGCTCCTCCCCTCCTCAAAAAAATTCAGCATTTAACTTTTTGAATGAATCTATCGGATCCCATGTTGCACCTGTGGCTTCTACCAACCCACTGATCCGTTCCATAGCGATACTTCAAGAACACTTATCACCCATTTTAGGAAACCACGATACACCGTGACAACTAGGATATACTGTCAAAGATGCTCAACTTTTTTAAAAACACATAAATGGCTTTGTAACTAAGCATAGGCCACTTGATTAATTTTTTTTTTTTTCGTTTACGGGTCACAATAAGAATAAAAGAAAAAAATTGAAAAGGAAAATTGTTTAAGAGCTATATTTCAGTTCAATCACATGAATGAGGCATCAGTTGTAATACTTGACAACAAGAGCACTTCAGCTCCATATTCTGTTCGATGTTTTCAATCAACGACTGCATGCTGCTATGGTTCGAATTCACAATCGGCTTCGAATAGCCGTCCTTTTGCAAGCATCTACTGCTCTGGTGACAAGCGATTTCAGCAGAAATGTCTCTCTGCTCGTCCGAAGAAATGGTCGCCTTGCTCTTCCACGGCATTCGGCCATCGGATGAGAAAGACGACAAAAATTTCTGGAGGTCATCCGTTTCTGGAGTTTCGCGATTCTCCATAGACCAGGTGCGGCGATCTTTCATCTCCTCGAGAGCAACGTCACAGCTCTGATCGGTTTGAACGGCTGTATCGGAAAGTATAGCTGTTCTCTTTGATTCGCCACTGAAAGATAGAGATGATTCGACCGTTTGCATTCCTCTGCAAATCGTGGAAGGGAAGTCTCTCAACTCGGCATGAGCATTCGCGCTCCGTTTGAGTAAGTCGATCAGGTCATCTTCGATGTTCTTCGTGTTGCCAGCTTCCGGCAAACCACCCGTCGGATAGGCATTCATAATTTTCGGTTCCGTAATCTCGGTCTTATCCGGCAATGATAGATAGCTTCTTAACGGAACGGATGGGGTCTTGAAAGATGTCGGCAACCCACCTGCGGCTTCTCTATTTGACCCAGGAAGCATGCGAATGATATTCCTTTTAATGCTCGGCAAAGTTAGAAGGAAGTGAATTATGACCATCATAAGGAGTAATGTGAGCGTGATCTGATGAGCAATGATGTATTTTTCGTTCGGATTAGGTTTATGTTTGCTATCGTTCGACATTTTACGAGATTTCACTATCACTGAGCTCGGTGGAGGTTTGTTCACTGCCAATGGCCGTTTCGACGGAACGTACTTTTCGTCCCTTTTCATTATACTTGACACGTCCATTTGGATATTACGGATTGCGTCGATAGCGTTTTTGATGAGAAGAAGATCAGACCTTGAAAGTTTCCATCTGCAGTTAACCACATTTTGGTCCAAATAATTTTCCACTGCACTTCCTTTGAATTTTCTTTTTTCATTCGCAGCAATTACCGTTGGCCGGTTTAGAAAATCCTTAGTACCTTGGCGAAATTCGCGATTTTCGATGTTTCCCAGTCCCGGGGAGAAATCGGATTCTCCTGAGCTGGATAATAAAGGCTCCGGAGGAATCTCGTTTTGGGGGACTCTGCTCGGTTCAGTCAGTTTCAAGGAAGGATCATATCTCTTGCTATCAACTCGATTGACTTCTCTCTCCTCATAGGACAAATGATTGTCTAATTCGTTGATTTCATGTTGAACCGCATCTCGATCCGTGTCCATTGATTTTGACAACGCTCGGATGGATTTCTGTTTTTCATCTGATGATTTCTCAAAGGCTGATCCCTCCGTCAGGTTATCTGCTACTAAAACTCCCCTGCGATTAATCGATTCCAGTTTATTTAACAATAAATCGAGTCTCTCCAAGATTCCCATAAGTGGGTGTGATTTCATAGCATCATTCATTTCCATAGTATTAGTCTGAACAGGCCTAGGCTGTTTGTTTTGGGATCGTCGAAACCGATCAACGGTTCCGTCCGTTGCAGTACTTATCGTATTCCGCGGGTCTGTCTCTTCGGGTATGGCATCCCGGAATAAACTACGTGAGAGACGCAGGTGAACTTCCTCTTCACTGGAGTTCGTGTGTGAACCGTGACTTCCTCGTTTATTCCTCCTAGCTTTCTTCGGATTCTTTCTTCGCCTTTTCGACTTGTCGTTGCTGTTGCCAATCCCGAGATGAAACGTCGGAATCAACGGCGACGGCCTTTCTTCGTATCTGTCACTAACAGCATCGTATGGCTCACTTCTCGGATGAATCCAATAATCCTCGGAAACGGGTGTTTCGTCTTTCAGTTCTGAACTATTTCCGCCGTTGCTGTTGTCTGAGAGGATTGGAGGTTGAATTGTAATTGCATCAGCTCTTCGATTATTATGACTAGCTATCTGAAAATAAAAGAAAAAGAAATCACCGTACGCCGAAACTACGAAAAAGTAATTTTTTGTCGCCACAGGTGTATTTACGGGTGGTGGGGGGCTAAGTGGACTACAGTCCATGGCGGCCATTTCGAAGATTCGAAAATTTTAGAAATGAGTGGTTAAAAAAAGTCAGAGCCGAATGGAAGAAGAGCTTCAAACCTTATTTACATGAATCCGCCTCTGCCTGGACAGCTAGAGACCAGATGAGCGACCAAAAGAATAACCTAGAGAGTGTGCAAAAATGTGAGTGACCGAAAGAGTGACCTAGAAAGTGTGTGTGCAAGCATGTAAGTGTGAGCAAAACAAGTTTGCAAGCATCAGGGTACGCCGATTTAAATCAGCTTGATTTAAATCACGATTTAAATTTTGTTTTTTTGTTTACATAATTTAAATGATGTTGAAGTAAAAGTAACCTAGTATGGTATGCTTGTTACTGATATGTGTGGTGAAGTTCTTTATTAAAAGAAGCGTAGACTTGAATTCAATCCCTAGATACAGTGCAGAAAGCAAGATGCTATATTTCTAGATTTTGTGCATGAAAAAAATTGCAGAAAAATATAGGGAGTTGAACTAAGCACTTAGCTAAACTGCACTAAGTATTTTTCATGCATTACAATGTGGCAGTAGGGTTCCCCTGATTAAAAAACAGAGGAAAATTTTTTTGTATAAAGTCTTGAATTCTATGCCCTAAATTGCTGTTTCAAAATAACAATAGATGTTGTACCACAACAAGGGCGTAGCCAGGGGGTGGGACTTGGGGGTCTGGTCCCCCCCCCCCCGAAATGTGAGAAAATGACCGAAAAAAGGGAAAAAGATGGCCAAATCTATTGTTCTGTCACTTTGGTTCCCCCCCCCCCCGAAATGAAAGTGGTCCTCCCCCCCGAACGAAATTTCTGGCTACGCCCCTGTACCACAACATAAATATCATTTGGCTTTCGACTTTACGTTTCGTATTAAAATTTTTAGTCTGCTCGTTTTTTTTTTTTTGCCAAAACTCATTAAATCTGTGAAAGAATAAAAATGTGTAAACTATTAGGTGCAACATCATGAAAGGCGGAAACACATCCACCAATTGTGCCGGAAACAATCTTGTCAATATAGAATTTGTTTTTTGTTTAGTTGATGCTAAAAGGCCCTTTGGTTGTGCATCGAGTGAATTGAAATGTCTGCACCACATGTGTGTGATATCGAGTTGCCACCACTCATTCACTTTAATGGGAAGGGAGGTTCTCATAAGTAAAAGCACTTTTCTATACAAAAAAAACAGTTAATCCATAATGGTTAATTTAGTGTTCAACGACCTTTCATGTTACATAGATTATGTAATGTATGTATTCATGTTACATGTTACATGAGAACACAGATTTTTGATATTCGTGTATTTTGCTTGTAGTTCGTGTGTAGTTTATTCATTAATGCTTAATTAAATTTGAGTGATTAGGAGAAAAAAGAAGTTAGGTGATATGGAAATATGTATTCTTAATGATTAAAAAGATTGGTTTTAATTAATAAGCAGTCAGCTAATTTTATTTTAAAAAATCCGATTTCTTTTTTTTATTATTTCAAAAATCATGATTTTTTTCATACCCTGGCAAGCATGTGCGTGAGCGATGTGAGTGACCAAAAAAATGGCCTAGACAGTGTGCAAGCGTTTGAGTGAGCAAAAGATTGTGTAGACATGGGAATGAAAACAAATGAGTGTTTAAGCATGCGAGTGACCGAAAGAGTGACCAAGAGAATGTGTAAATATGGGAGTGAACAAATAAGTGTGCAAGCATTGAGTGACAAAAATAGGTTTCAGATCAAAAGAAGTGACAAGAATGGGTGAATGGGTAAACCGTGTTTTACCGCAATCAACCTGTTTTTTCCTGAACTGTTCTCTTCGTTTCTTGAATTCAAATATCGTAGCGAATATTTCACTTAGAAACATTGGACTCAGGAGGGGCAGGGCAACTTTCTAATTGGGTTTGTTTTTGAGCACAGGGTATCCATTTCAAAAGTTAATTTTTTTTTTTTCAATAACTACAGAACCCCTTGCAATATGAATAGCGTATATGAATTCTATACATCATTTGGATACTTTTTCTAATTGGAAGTATGCTTCTAGAATCAATGGTTCGCCAGTAATTCACGGTGCGTGCAGTTGGCTATGCATCCTGTATATCAAACTTATACAAATCTGAAGCATACGAATTTCAGTACTTACTTCAGTACGACCAGCATGAGCATCGTTCATTGTCCCAGAGCATGATGAGACGTAGAGAAGGAGTTGAAATAAACACCAGTAGTCCATAGATGGCTCTCACACACAAGGGCCGGGTGTGTAAACCGATTGCTTCTCCTAAATTATGCATGTGTGATACTGCACACGCATATAACCATAACCTACTCTTAAATTATAACCACTAGAACTATCTTGAAGTAATGCAACAGTTGAAATACGAAAGCCACGCGCACATTCGACATTGCTTCCATGCAGTTGCCCAAACAATATAATTCCCATAGGAGCTATATTATTTATTTCCCCCGGCACTTAATTATTATAAGTAGTAAAACACTTCAGAGTGTGCGAGCTTTTGGTTTTTCCAATGTTGAAGTTTCGTTAATGTTGTGCGTATTTCAGCGTCTGTGCGTAGTGAACATTTTTCCCGTATACAGACCGTATATTACTTGATACAGCAGGCGCGCCTCTAATAAAGTAATTTATATAAAATTGCTATGTATATAAAATTGATTTCCTGTCGGTGTGTGTTTTCACTGTGCAAATCTACATTTTTGGACTGATCTTCTACAAATTTTGCATACAAATCTGGGACCGATCTACTACAACAAATATCGGGTCCAAACAGAACCCAACTTGAACGATAGACTACTTTGAAAGTTCACGTCAGAGCTGAGCAAATGCCCGAAATGGGCAAAAAACTGTCGAATAACAATGGTTCCTGGACCTCAACAATGACATTTGGAATGTTAAGGCAAACGTGGTTCCCTAAGAATGCGTTTCATACATGTTTAGTCCTTTACAATGATTTGTCTCTTCTCTTATGGTCCCATTACATGGGGAAAACCAGGGCAGTGCCACGACAGGGCTATCACTCAAAAGCCCGAAATAACAAATCATTGGATTAATAATGACAATCGACGTATTCTATTATAAATAATCACATGTTCTTAGTTATGAAAAAATGATTTGTTAGTTTTTAATAGTTGATCCAAAAAAAGAAATGGTAGCCATGTTACATCGCGAAAAGTATGGGTTCATTGCCAAAAAGTGCCAATATAGGTGGCTAATTTGCCAATTTGTTGTTGAAATCGTTCAGAAAATGCTGATGTTGGAAAATAAAGAGCAAGCACGAGTTTTACTTCGGCCCACTTTTATAAAACTTTTTTAATGTTATGCTAAAAAATAGCAAATAATAAATACTAAGATTTACGGTAATGTTTAGATAGTTCAAACCTTTCTCTAAAAGACTGTGATATAACAAATCCCCTTTCTGATATTTTTTATGAAATTTATTATTTTTTTCATTTTCGGCCAAAGTAGCACATAAATTAGAGTAGCTTTATCCCACATCAAATATTCCTATTTTAAAACACTGTAAACATGCTTGAAGCGACGGAACCCATTGGTTTTGGAGAAAAAGTACTCACATTATCAGTACAAAAATACACTTTATTTATTTTTCGTTCCGCAGGTACTTCTTTGTCAAAAGGGAAAATGTTTTTCAAATCAATACAAAAAAAAAGACTAAACAATATCAGTTTTATTAGAAGTCTTAAATATGATCTTTGTATCAGTCTTTTATATGCTCAAAAAAAAACTTTCAATTCTTAGCTATACAATATTCACAGAACTTCCTCTTTTCAATAATTTTGGAGGCTTGATCACTTGTGCGATATTAGACCATTTGTAGAAAAGGTGTCTTTTTTTCTCTATCGGCCACTTCCAAATTTTTTTTTTTTTTTGTAGGCTCTATGCAATCCACAAGCACCAGTATCTGCTTCACTCATAACCAGTCCTGAGAAATATTTTTCATTCCAAGCAAATACTGTACTACAATATTTTTTCTTCCAAAGAGCCCTTAGGACTTGGAGAAGACAAAGAAACGTCTTCTCAAAATAAACCTCGAAAAATAGATGAACTAAACAAAAATTCATTTACAGCGATAAGTAAACGGAAGGAAATTGTGTGAACCAATTTGCTCTCTTACAGATAAAAAGAAACATTAATGAGAAATATGGGGTATATATCTCAGTCTAGAGGGCCTGGCTCTACGATAGGAGGGGGCATGATACGAACCGACATGCTCACGGATAGAGGAAAATTTTTATTCCAACATTAAATGTATTTATTTATCTATACAATATTGTTAGCCCCGAGGTCTTGTAAACATATACAAGAGGATGCGATTGAAAATGACAAAAATATTGTTTGATATTGGACAAAAAACTAGTGATAATGGGGGATTCGACAATAGAGCTTGGGAGTTTGTTCCATTCACCAATGATATGAGGAAAGAAGCTGTGTTTAAAATCAGTCAAGTGGAAGCAAACATAGGTTTTATTTTAAGGGAATGGGGTCGAGTCTTCGAGAGATGTAGGATGATTTGGCTAAGATACCAGAAGTATCTATGTTGAATTGACCATGGAAAATTTTATATAACAATGTTAGTCGAGAAATGAGACGAAAAGTAGAGGGAGAGAAAGTACCCCAATTTTTTTTCAGAATGGATGGGGGGGGGGGTGCATCGCTTTTTATTTCATCTGCAGATAAAATTTCATAAAATTTCGATATCTGTGCGGAAACACAAAATAATATATTACCTTATGCAATATGGTTGAATTATTTTTTTTTGCCCAGCAAAAAAACTATAAATAGAGTCGCATCCTCAGTCATTCTCAGACTCTAAAGGTGCATATTGGGCAAACTCATTCACCATGAAGAAAAATGGTGCCTTTCTTAGTTACTTTTGTCCATAACCAACAAACGGGTAAAAATAAAATTTTATCAGCAAAAACATGCCTTTTAAAAAATATTGAAAATATCTATACAGTACAGTAACATATTACATGTTAAAAATTGTGCTAGAACTCCTACTGTCACCTATCAAATAAAAAGCACAACTGTTATTTTTTCGATTGAAATTGATTAGTTTCTAATTAATGTGCCGCATGAAAAAAAAACAATGCGATATAATATTAGTAAGTATTTTTGAGCAATAACATAAATTAAGTTATTAAATTTGATGCAAAACTTTAATAGTTTGTGTTTGTTTGCTGTAAAATAACACAAATAAAACCCGCATAAAAAAAGTTAGTACTTAGTAAGTTTTATTGTAATTTAATTTGTTTAGGGCATACTGCTCAACCGGTAGCCTTCATGGTGGTATAAGGCTACTGTCCGATTATAACGGGTTCTTAATTGGGTTGGAAAAGCAATTTTCTCGACAAAATCTTCTGTAATTTAGGAACGGTAAATCGTCAAAAATTCACGAGAACGGGCGGGAAAGAACTTCCGCTCGGAAACATTGGTTTCGATCCGACTGTACGTGCCTCTACAATCAAAGTCCCTGAAATCGATGATAAGCTAATGACACCGATCATACAGTTACCGACCCTTATACAGTTAAACTCGGTTATTATGACGTCGAGGATTTCGCGAAGTTTTGTCGTTATAACTGAGGTACCACTACAACCAAGGTTAATGTTTTCGAGACCTTTTAAGTATAAAAAATATAATCAGATCCTATATCTACTTACAGTCAAATAGTGTGTAATGAAGTTGTTTTATTATAATTAGGGTGACCATATTTGATCAGGGAAAATATGGAAAATTGAGATCATAAATATGGGACACGTAAAATACACGACAATTCTCACTAAAAATTTTGCCAATTATCGGCCAAATCTAAAGGGTAATTATTCCTTATTAATGTTACTGCCCTAGCCCGAAGTTGGCTAGTTCTCGAACTGGCCGTTCCAGTTTACCCGGTAGGCTAATGTCCAAAATTTGGACTTTAGTCGGCCCCTTATATCGATCTGTTATCGATCCCTTTGATTCGGGGTCATTGACACGTTAGCGTATTTTTTTGTGATAATTATGGCCATTTATAAGAAGTCATAGCTAACCATACTAATTATGGTTAGCTGTGGCAACCCTAACGACGAGAAATCTGAATATCGATGATTTGGTGATTCATATATATATATAGGGATCGACATGTAGTGCCGGCCAGAAAAGCCCAGCGAAAGCTTGAAATTCAGACATTGGCCGGATCACCTGTGCCGGCCAGTTCACGAATTGGCCAACTTCGGGCTTGGCATTAACATAGATAACTCTTGGTAGGAAATGTAGTGTTGCAGCAAGTTTGTAGTGATTTTAAATGCATTTTACGGAAAAGGAGAAGTTGGACACGGGCAGAACCGTTAACAGCATTACAGGGCTCAGGCAAAGTTATTTTTCTGGTTCCCCCCCCCCCAACCTGGCTACAAAAAAGCCACACAATTTACTTACTGTCAAAAATTTGATCAGATCTCATTATCATGAGGCCCTTTCTGCACTTGGGGACTTTGGGCTGTGCCAAGCTGGACCCATGCATTAAGACGACAATGAAAACACGGTAAATATGTAGAATTGATATTGATATTTTAGTCATAATTACCATAATATAATACCTAAGTTATGCAAATTATCTCCATCCTTGATTTTAGTAAGGAGTTGTGAATCAAAGTAGGCTTCGTCAGAAAGAAGGGGGGGGCGTTATTTAAATAAAAAAACGTCAGGAAGAGCAAAATTTCGAAATATTCCATTTACGTGTCTTATTATTACCCTAATTATGACATACAATACGGAAAACAAACAAAAAATGTCGTCATATCCGAGGTCGTTGCGTTTTCATTGACGTTGTATAAACAAAGGTTCGTTCCTCTATGGATAATTAGACAGAAATGTCAATTATTGGCGTGCAACCGAGGTCGTTAAGACCGAGTTCATCTCTATATATGTTAAAGCAAATTTAAGGCTAAAGCGCGAGATTAATATAAACAATGTAACATATCTTCCTACAGATGTAGAGCATAAACATCCACCATGGACGTATCACCCGGTGAAAGATATTTTGCCAACACAGGTCTTGACCACAGATGTAGAAGAATCAACAAATCGAATTATTTTCACAGACGGTTCAAAGACCGTGGATGGCGTAGGGGCCGCCTACATCAGTATATACATGGGTGAAGTAACAGACAAATGGAACTGCCGATTGCTAAATAACAACACTGTATTTCAAGCAGAGTTATACGCAATCTGGATGGCGGTCAGTTATGCAAAAAATTGTGCAGAAAAATCAACTATAAAGACAGACAGCATGTCATGTATACAGGCTACGAGACGTAGAATCCCCTTATAGCCTAGTGCATGACATTAGAAAAACACTAATGGACCACAGGAAGATAACAATACGATGGGTGAAAGCTCATGTAGACATTGAGGGGAATGAAATGGCGGATAAATTCGCAAAAGAGGCTACAAAACATCAGCATGAAAACCACCTAATGAAATTACCGGCATCCTACATTAAAAATCTGCTCTTGCAAGAAGCGTCAGAGAAATGGCAACACCATTGGCAAATATGCACAACTGGAAGAAAAGTCTTCGACGTAATACCAAAAGTGGGTAAAATGAAAGAAGTCATGCCGAGAGAAATAGTAATGTACCTCACAGAACACGGTCCATTCGGTGAATACATGCGGAGGTTCGGAATCAGCCGGACCAGTACGTGTAGATGCGGCCATCCGGGAAGCGTGATACACTATGTGACACAGTGTGAGTACACAAAGGGGTACCATTTACAGGCGCCTCCGAACGGACGAGAGATCTTGTGGAAACGGAAAATTATTTTACAAAGATCTGCAACGAGGAAACTACAACAAGTCTTGGGCTATCTGATAAATTATAAAGAAACTATTTTGATAATAACTGGAAGTAGTGAACAATCCACTAGTGATTCGGAAGTGGAATCTGAAACGGATGCGGGTTCCATATAGAGGGGCGCACTTGGGCTCCTAAACCATAACGTTTGAGTAATACACCCTGTATAATTTATGAATGTTTTTGTATATACAATTTCATAGTATGATGGTGGTTTAGTAACCTTGAATATTGTATGAGCTCATTATGGCATTTGTTGTGAATATGTGACGTACATAGTAATGTTTATGTGTATCAACAAGTATTATAAAAAGGGAAATTTATATTATGTAATTAGCGTATATTATATAAATATATTATGTAAATATGTGTGAGTAATTCAAATGTGATCGCTGCCACCCAGCACTGTGAACAGGGGCTGTGTTTGATTGTTCCCGCCGCACTTTTATAGTATGATAGTAATTTGTAACTTTGAATATATATTTGTATGAGCTCATGGTGATATTTGTACCCAATACTACCTTCATAGAGTAATGTTTTTGTGCATTCCCAATAGTATAAAAAAGGGAAATTTTTGTAAAGTAAATAATATATGCATGTAATTCAAATGTGAATGCCCAGCACTGTCAACGGAGGCTCTGTTTGATTATTCCCGTTGCAGTGCAGGCTCTGTGTGAATTCTGTGTGTGTGTGTATATTGCATATTCTGCAATAGGACAGGCAAAACTGCTCAGCACTGTGGACGGAGGCTTTGTTTCTTCGTTTCCCGTCACAGTCGAGGCGCTGTATATATGTAATTTGTATACATTGTGTATTGTGTATTTTGATCATTCTCAAAGCTCTCCCACATCAACTTGCCAGCTTCTTCCTCTTCTTTCTTGCCCACAAGTCTTTTCCACATTTCTTTCGGAATCCCAGGCTGCGGTCTCCGGCTCTTATGTGCCACTGGGCGCACGTGCAATTTTTCTCCCTAGTCATTGGATTCAGTCACCCATTTTTGTCAAATGGCTTGTATGTTGCATTGGTTGATGGCTGTCTTCCTGGGGAGAACGACGCGAGTAATTCGAAACTTGCGGGCACGGGGCAAGGGGAGCCACTACTATAAATCTTTGCTAACTTTTCCGACACAACTCTGCCTCTTTTGAGGGAACGGAAGTAAGGTGCTTTGCATCAGTCCGGGGTTGTGAGCGGTTCTATCTATCTATCTATCTATATATGTTACTGACAAAGCTTGCATTGGCCAGTTCGTAAATTGACCAATTTCGTTGTAAATTGACCCAGCCAATGTACAAATTCCGGGATTTGGCCAGCCTGTTCGTGAAGTGGCCAGAGATCCCTGAACAAAGTCTGATAACAAAATACATGATTCTGGTCATCGCCTAGTTGTGTACACCCTAAGGGGGCAGGTTATGTAACTACTTGCTTATCATCTAGGCGTAATTTTTCGTAATAATTATGTACACGTTAGCTATGGCAACCCATCAAACCTCAATCATGCGTTGCGGTAATGTAATCATTTTTTTTTCAAAATTTGACAGAAAATTATATTCCACATAATTGTTTTTATAGTTTTTTTCTCAGACTTTTTTTTCTCTCCCGTCCCATGGAGCTAATCCAATACAGCTATTATAATATAATAACTATTAATATATATTATATATTCATATATATATATAATTGGCGATTAAAAAAGTTAGATTTGGTGCCCACCGAACCGTCTTACATCAGCACATCGAACTTTGGCCAGGGATCTCCGACCACTTCGCGGATTGACCGCACTTCGGACTTTGGCGGAAACATATACGTGTAAAACAAAGATAACTGATGACCAATGGAAGGAGAAAATTCCCCTCACAAGGTTTGCATTTATTAAGTAATTCTAAACAGAGAACATCGATTTGAAATAATCACATTGAGTTTATTTGTGGCTACTGACTGGAGATTGAATTCTGAAGCATTTGCGGGACAATCTGTCCGCTTTTTCTGACATTTTGCTGATCTCTTTGGTCAAAGACACGTCGCTGGGAGTCATCAGTGGGTTTATGAGGCAGGTTCGTTTCTTGTGTTCGCTTACGATGCTGCCGGTCGCTCGTTGTTTGACGACCCAATATGTAGACGCATCCTTCGGTTTTCGCGAGTCCTCGCGTTTGCGCTCGTCTTTCGCGCCGAGAATCTCTGCTATGGAGCTTCTATAATCCAAACTCATCACTTCCGTGCTCGGAGCCGAAGAGCTCTTACTCGAGACTGGTATGTATTCGAGTTGGCTCAATTGTTTAGAACCGTGACTAGAATTCGAGTTTTTCGATCTCGTTTTCGCAGATTCCGGTAAACTTTTGGGGATTTCCTTGGCTTTGCTGTTTGGTGGTATGTTGCTGTTCTTCCTCCTCCTGGCGATTATCACCGAATACACAACCAATGACGACAAGCAGATCAAAAGAAGCAGATCTAGGGCGCAAAAAAAGCCAACCATGAACGGATGGGCTAGGAAATAAGACACGCGGTCTTCCTTGGACTTGGGATCGTTAGTCGCTTTTTCCGAATTCTTCACGCTCTTCGATGTTTTCTCGTTTGTCGAAGTTGATTTCTTTACTTCGGTTTTTTTCTTAGAGCGTTTTTCTGACGGGAAAACATCTATCAATGACTTGTAACTATCGGCCCAAAAGTCTTGCGACAATTTCTCGTCGAAGTTAGATTTAACGGTTGCGGGATCGGAACCGGAATCGGTACGGTTTTTCTTTTCCTGCTCTTCACTCGCAGGGGCTGCGCTTGTGGATTCGTGAACGACCCTTTCGGGGACATCTGTGTCCCCGTGTTTCTTGGGCGTGGGTGACGATATCTTGATAGAATCCTTGGATTTCGACCCTCTGCTTTCTTTCCTGGGCGCTAGATCCGCGAGAGCCTCTTTCAAGTGCAATATCGCAGACAGAGCTCTGGATACTCTGCTCATGTCTGATGCCGAATATTTCTTGCTCCGACGTCTAAAATCTTTCACTTGTCGAACGCTTCTATTCAACTTCTTCAATAAACGTGTCCTGACGTCTTCCGTCGATTCGCCGTTTCCGGCGGCATCGCGAGTGATATCTGGACCCAACAGAGAGACGGCCGCTTCCGGAGGCATCCCACCGCTCTGTAATGAGTCTTCCACTTCAGATTTTATTGCGGCCGATATTTTTTCGGGTGTGTGGTAGAAACTATTGTCAGGTAATACGTGCGTTCTATTGAAGTCCGCGCGGTATAACCGTGGGAGCTGCAGCAACTAAATGGTGGAAAATCAAAATTGGCACGATCAGAAAGCTCCCCAAGCTCTACATCATCGAAATCCATCTTATACTGTCTCTTTGAAACTGTTCCCATTGAGCAATCAAAACCTTCCTCGATAAATGTTAATGAAAATGAAATTAAAGATTACTTTTTGCGCATTTCCTCATAAAACTTAAGCCTATGAATGTTTGCAATATTTCATGAACAAAAAAACAAAATTTAATGGAACAGCTGACTCACCTCAAGACCGACACCTTCGTTTGCTTGTTGCGCGTGAACACATCCTAAAACTCGCAGTAAAGACCAGCACAGCACTGAGCAGCAAACGAATGACGTACTCATTGCAGCCGAGCTTTCGCTTACGATTTCTATTGCAAGGGAGAGAGAGAGAGAGAGAGTTTTATTGCTCTTTATCTATTTTTAATATAGGTTAACCCTTAACAAGAAGCATTTCTGTAGCGATATACGAAATGTCCAGAACGGCTTTTCCCCCCCCCCCCTTAATACATCGTATTTATTAAACGCGACTCTTTGTTCAACAATAAATCACTCTAGTTACGCTATATCGATTGTTTGGGGAGATTCTTCTACAGTTAAGCATGTTTCTCTTCGGAATTTGCTTCTCTCTCTCTCTCTCTCTCTCTCTCTCTCTTACACCTGCCCGAATAGCATTCCCATTCAATTTCACTTTATTTCAATGAAGTAGGCAAGGCTCGTTTCCAACATTAAGAGGCCCTGGATAAGCAGATATCAGGAGGTCCCTGCTAGTAGCATCAACGATACTTGGTTAGTCAGTAAATGGATATTATTTGAATTTGGACCCCTAAAGTTATGGGAGCACAGAGCAAATGCACCTCTTGCCCATGCGGAAATCAGACCCTAAAAACCCTTTAGCCCCTCAACCCTTGTACTTCGTTAACGGTAAGGAATAGTTAAATACCGGCGAAGAATTGATAATCATAGGGGTGTATAATGCCCTCTACTCCTTTGCTTGGCCGAATATTACGACCGGAATGGAAGTTTCGCAAAAAGAACCGAGTCTAAAACTCTGAACTGAGAGACTTACCAGCTTTCAAATAAATACTGTAATTTCGTGATATTCTCTGTGAAATTCACTTTCAAGCGTGTGTAATGATATTTCTCTAATTTTTAACAATGTCAAATATCAACAGGACATAATCCTTTATTAAAAATGTTCCCTTTTATTAATTACATATAATTAGAGGGTATGATTCTGCTTTTAACACCTACGCCAAGAATACCGAAACGTTTACCGGCCACATCCGTCTCATGGGTACAAGATTAGAATTAAAATGCGTGAAAATTCTTCGAGAGTCAAAGGATAGCCTGAAATTACAGTCATTTTCCGATTAACAGACTATTAGAGTTATGTAAATACTTGGTACTCTTAGCAAATTATTTAACTTGGAACCATTTGGTAAAGTATTTCTACAAAACCCTTCCTGCCCTCTCCGCATCTTAGATTGTCGAACTTCGTTTCTTCAAGGTATGCAATATAGGCCTGCACTGTATAAAATTTGCTTATATACACTGTATGGTTCATACCAATGGTTCTCAGCTAGGGATATTCAGGAGGAACCGTGGACTACAATCAAGTAAAAGAGCAGCCACTCCAGAAACCAATTCAGTAAAAAGAGGACTTGCTCTTGGATATGGGGGACCAAAGAAACGAAACATGGTCAAGAGAGGAAACCAACATGCATGGCAACATATCATGGTATGTACATTTCACGAATCATGCATATCAAAAGCGCCGGAATCTGGTTTCTATTTCAGGCTCCGTCCCATAAATTTTGTGAGGGAGCTGAGCTTCTCCCCACCCCATTCCAACAATGTACATCTCAATGCACCCCTCCTTCATATGAGCTTGAGTCCCCCCTTATATACGGGACGACTGGCCACTCTCAGCACCCTCGATGTTTCAGCGCCTCCGGCAGTAGGACCACGGAACCATACTCCATTTGACATGAGATATTCATAGCACAGTCAGAAAATTCACAAAAAAAATTCATCGATGGAAAACTCTTCACAGATAACAATTCATCGAAAGGGAAATGCATTCGGTATTCGGAAAATTCACAGAAAACAAAATTAATCAACGGAAAACTGTAGCACCGGAGCCGTGGGTGCTGAGGGTGCTCGAGCACCCACAACGAGAACCATTTATCACAAAATTGCATATATATCCATTGATATGAGTTTATTTGTGTTATCCCCTACCCCCGCATGCCGTCGAAATTCCCAATTTTTTTTTCTTTTGTCGCGTATTTTTTGCCGTTCTGTTTTGCTAGGGAAAAGTATTGTTGTGGCTTAGGGTCACCAGATTCGAAAACCGAGAGACGCCTACGTGCACCCCTAGTGACATCACTTTCCCCAATTTTCACGACAGATGGTGCCACTATTCTTACCGATAAAACCGGTCACAACAGTAGTTTCCCCCGACTAAAGCAGAACCACAAAAAAATAAATTCTGGGAATATCGACAGATACTGGTCAATGGGGAAAAAACACTACTGTTAATGATGATATATGTTTCAAAGTGGAAAAATATTTTTCTAAGAAAAAGTAAGTAAAAATAATTCTGGAAACCTGAAAAGGAGGACAAAAGTGAGAATTTTCCGCAACGTTGGAGGACGCTTGAAATGACATCAAATACGTAGCAGAAAATCTGGTAACCCTATTGTCACCGGTTTCATTAGTCAGGATGGTGGTGCCATTGGTTGTGGAAATTGGGAAAAGTGACGTTACTAAGGATACTCGGATGCTCGTACAGGCGTCCTCCTTTCTCAGTTTTCGAATCTGCTGACCCTACCTTGAATGGCTGTATCTGTGGCACTGAGCTATAAAGCTGAACACTTAGTAAGACGGAGAGCAAAGCAATGAGGGGAGAAGAGATCCGAGGAGAGCAGCGAAATCAAACACACTGATTCCAATAATCCTTCGTATAGTGGCGAGCACAGCAGCAGGGCGGGAACTTAGTGCCGTCTTAACGCATGGGACCACCCGGGCGTGGCCCAGGGGCCTCAGGAGAAGAGGAGACACAAAAATGAGATCCGGTTAAAAGTTTCTAGAATTTACAAGGTAGGGCCTCAGAAAAACTACTTGGCCCGGGGGCCCCCCCCCCCTCATGATGCTCTTAATACGGTTCTGCAGGAACTCCCCGCGATAAGAGACCAACACATTCAAGATATTTTGTTTTCGCTGCTCTGCTCACTTGTGTGTAGTTTCAAGATGGCAGTGCTTGTTTTCGCTGTTAAAAAGCAGTAGTGAGTTCAAAAATGTCACCAGAATCGTTGATATTAAGTTCTCGACGTACTTCAAAGTGCTGCGAACGATCAAATGGAAACAGCAAGTACCGAATAATTTTCATATATTTCCCGTCAAACTTTTTCGTATGCACGTGCCTAACCAAACAAAAAATAATTTATATTTAGTTTATAAGATTTATATATAGAGAGTTGTAAGCTAATTTATCATGCACCGTGTGTGGGAGAAATGTATTTGAGTAGTCTAACTTGTATGTTTCTGTGGAAAAATTGGCAAGATTTATTTATTTCTTTATTTTCTGTGTACCGTCAATATTTCCATACTGGAAGCGTTCCGAATGTTTTTTGTGTCAATAATTACGTTTCTTGTGTAAAAAAATTGAAACCAACAAATATTTATACAAATAAAGCTCTTCCTTCGAGCGGGGGAGATTTTTCACCACTACCAGTGATCGTAACCTCGTCAAGCGAAATTTCCCTTTTGACTAAATTTTTCCCACACATTCTGAAAATTGTGCTGCCGTCTATCGGTGAACGTATGTAATCAAGTATTTTACACTAGAGAGAGAGAGAAAAGCATTGTTTTGCATTTGTATATATTTTTTTCAATAAAAATTATTTTGTTTGCTGAACTCTCAAAATTTCCCACAAACGCCAAGAAATTTCCCATGTTGACCAATTTTGGCTAATTTTTCCCACGAATATGGGAAATTTCCATGGCCCCCACAAGGGGTGGGCTGACAAGGCTCTAGCCCAGGGGCCCGACAATTTTCACAATTTTTTTGCTTTTTCACGCTATAAATTTATCATAAAGAGGCCCGTGAAAGTCTTGTCGGGGGGCCAGCAAAAGATCCCATCCTAGGGCCCTGCTCCAGGATGAGGAGGCCATGGAGACCACTACCATCAATGACCACTACCCTTCCTTAGCGCTCAGTGATCTGTGGTTTGCATTTCGTGCGTGATCCCTCGATTGAAACGTAACTTGTGCTGTCATCTATTGGCGAGTTAGAAAACTTTAAGTGTTTTGACTTGCCAATAGATGACAGCACAGAGACGATATTCAAAAATATCCACTTACGCGGCTTTGCTATGATATAAAGAGAAATTGCTTTAACGATTTTCAGATTCAAAAAAGAGAATAAAGATTTCTTATTTTTCACTTTCTCGTTTCTCCGTTTGATATATTTTTTGAAACGCAACAGCTTTGAGCAACGTAGTCAAGTCAAGTCTATTTCGAAAGTACAGATGGTAAGTCACGGACGTCCTGACAAAAAAAAGCAAACAAACAGGTAATCAGCTGCTGCGGCGGAATTAAAATCCGAATGGTTTAGTGGTTTTTAAGAGTTTCAATTGCACTATTATCAAGTACCGGGTATAATAATGTCCTTGCTGTCATTCCAAAAATTTAGCGGACGCGTGATGACGGCGCTCTCGAGGTACTGCGCGGTACGTCACCTCAGTGCTGCCGGAGCACCACCTACTTTCGACTGGAGGGATGCCTTGCAGCTGGAGGCGCAACTGACCGAGGACGAAATCATGATCAGGGACCAGTTCAAGAACTACTGCACCGAGAAGCTGATGCCGCGCATCTTGCTCGCCAACAGGAATGAGGTCTTCGACAAGGACATAATGAAAGAAATGGGTTCCCTGGGCGTACTGGGTCCCACCATAAAGGGTTACGGATGCGCCGGCGCGTCATCCGTCGCTTACGGGCTCATCGCCCGCGAGTGCGAGAGAGTGGACAGCAGCTACAGGTCAGCCATGAGTGTCCAGTCATCCCTGGTCATGCATCCCATCCATGCCTATGGCACCGAACAACAGAGGCAGAAATATCTTCCCGAACTAGCCAAAGGGGAACTCATCGGTTGTTTTGGCCTCACCGAACCCAACCATGGCAGTGACCCAGCGGGAATGGAGACCAAAGCGATCTACAATTCGAATAAAAAAATTTACAAGCTTTCAGGAAGCAAGACGTGGATCACAAGTTCACCCGTGGCTGATGTGTTTATTGTGTGGGCTGTGTGCGAAGATGGTAAAGTGAGGGGGTTCATTTTAGAAAGAGGAATGACTGGGTTACATACTCCCGTCATCGAAGGGAAATTCTCGCTACGAGCGTCCATCACTGGCTCGATAGTCATGGAAGATGTTGAAGTTCCCGAAGAGAACCTTCTCCCAAATGTCGTCGGGTTGAAGGGACCGTTTGGCTGCCTCAACAATGCTAGGTACGGCATATCTTGGGGAGCTCTGGGTGCCGCCGAGTTCTGTCTAGAAACGGCGAGGCAGTATGTTCTGGATAGGTCCCAGTTTGGTTCGCCGCTTGCCAAAAACCAGTTGATACAGAAGAAGTTAGCAGATATGTTGACAGAGATAGCCATTGGCCTCCAGGGATGTATTCGCCTCGGGAGATTGAAGGATGAAGGAAAGGCCACGCCGGAGATGGTATCGATTCTGAAAAGAAATTCATGCGGTAAATCCTTGGATATTGCTCGGGTAGCGAGAGATATGCTCGGTGGGAATGGGATATGCGATGAATATCACATTATTCGCCACGTTATGAATTTGGAAGCTGTAAACACATACGAGGGTACTCACGATATACATGCTTTGATTCTTGGAAGAGCTATCACAGGATTGCAAGCATTTTTCTAGAAATATGTTGTGTTTTTCCTAAAATTTTATTACAGATGTGAATAATGTTTGAAATATATATTTTATGAGGCCATGCTAAAATTACATGAATTGTATATCTTTTTGGTATTATTTGTTGAAATTTATTAAAGTATGTATTTTAGTAATTTCTAAGAATGCTGTTTCTCATGTAGAAAATTGTTTTTCTTTTCACAAGTAAAGGGCCTCACATGAGGACTCTGAAATCAGGCAATTGATAGGAGACTCGATATCCAAGTGATCCAACACGTATATTGCTATGGTGCTCATCACATGAGGGCGTTGGCATGTTAGCAATGAGATATCACACTGGGCACTTGACATGTTACTCTAATGGCGCATACTGCATATACTCATGTATAAGCCTACCTCCAAAATCACATTTTATAGAAGGAAAAAAAAATCATATTTTCATCTTCAGTTCTGTTCATTGTGCTACTGATACCTTTTTTAAAGAATTTCATGGTGATTTTGGTGGAAACAGGATTCCACGCCTCATGAACCGACTGGCAAACTAGGCCACGGTCTTGTTTCGTTTAATCGGAACTCATCCATTCGGGGTTCACCAATTCTTTAAATAATCTTTAAAAGGCTAATGTATATGCATAGGTAACAGGATGTATGGCATTTTACTGGTGAGCCACATTTATCCTAGAGGTATACTTCCAATTAGAAAAAGTTTCCAAATCGCGTGTAGTACTTAGATATGTCATTCATGTTGCAAGGTGGTGTATAGTTAACGAAATTAAAAAAAATTATGTTTTATACAGTCCCCACATGTGTCCCAAAACCCAATTAGAAAGTTGTTCCACTGTCTTACTTGATGTCGTCAAAAAAAAAAATCCATGTTTCTAAGAGCAATATTCACAGAGATATTTGAAAAACAGGAAAGTTGGAGTGAAACAGCTTTAAAGGTGGGGGGAAATTTTTATCAGCGTTTAATGGTTTTCTTCGTTTTTCAAATTTGAATATCTCAGCGAATATTGCTGTTAGAAACCTGGAATTTTTTTTGTTGGCTTCAGGAGAGACAGTACAACACTTTTTGATTGGGTTTTTGACCATGGGGTGTCCATATAAATTTTTTATTTTATTTTGGTAACTATACAACCCCTTGCAAAATGAATGATGTACCTTACACCTTTACATTATTTGGATACTTTTTCTAATTATAAGTATGCCTCTAAAATCAACGATTTGCCAGTAAAATGCCATACAACGCTACCTATACACCCTGTATATTAATTGCCGTCATCATCATACCCCACCTCCACCCATAGTCTCCCAAACTTTTTGTTCCATCGGCCCCTTCATCAGCGATTTGTTTTCTCTCATCGTTCCCCAACTCAGGGAACCCATAGGATCCTATGTTAAGTCCGTAGTTTCTATCGCCCCCCTGGACCATTCCATCGCCCACCAGGGGGTGATATTGCCCACTTTGGGAAACACGTCTAAAGGCTGTAAAATCTACTTTGATTCAACGGGTATCACAGCCAATAGCATTTTTGGCTTCAACAGTTCTGTTTGAATAAAGGTGCAAAATTTGCTCTATTGAACTCTTGTAATGGATCTATAGCTGCAAAAATTACTTTACTAATTAGTTATGTCATCTAAAGTAGTCCAATGACCTCGCAGATCTTCAAACTAGCCAGGCAGAGGTCATGTAGATATGATTTGGTAAAGTGGGGGGGGGGGGTTAATATTTTCTTTTCGACGACTGATGGATGTCATTCCCCCTCCCACACAAATTAAGGAACATCCTCAACAAAAACAGTTTAGGGTATGAAGGGCTCCTTAATTATTTCTACATAGTCTCGTCTGTCAGGTTGCATGCAATGCTAAGTGGGCTTGTGATGAGAATGTATCCTCATGGCATCACTTGACTTGTCCACATACGACAAAACTCATGTTTGGTGCTATCCTCGGGAACAGTCAACTATATTTCAAAAGGGGAATTTTGAAAAGTCCCATTAACTTTGCTCTGGTGCGGCAGATATTGTTCCTAGATAACATTCTACACCACATACATGTTAAGAAGACGTGGCAGTGCAGGTCTATGCAATAGGAATGATGACTTCAAGCTGGTAAGGGCCCCAATTATTGATCATACTAGGAAATATGATCCCAACCACATCGGCGTCAACAGAAGTGGCTAGTAAATGGCAAAATCTAACCAAGTTCACCTGTAGAGGAGACAAACTCTATCTTTGATGAAAATGATGAATTAAGTGTGATTTTAACTCATCTGGTGACAATTCCAGATTATCGATTACTCTCAAATTGTGGTTTAAAGATGGCGAACTTACATTCATCACAGATTATCAACAATTTCTAATCAAGTATAATTATGAGAATGCTATGCAATTTGATCAGTGTAGAACTCATTTGCTATCATGAAACATTGCACGTGGACCAGCTGTTGGCCACCCCGGTATATAGCATAATACTTTATAATACTGTCCTCTCACAATGTCATTAAAAATACTAGAAATTTGGTTTTTCTTTATCCTAGTTTGTGAGGTACAGGAAGATCAGTAGGTGAACTAAATACTGTCGTTTTTAACCCATTTTCCCAGGCTTTCAAATTTTTTTAGTAGTACCACGTGAGGGGATAATTAGCTACTCAAAATCAATTTCAGTATCCCAGTGTGAGGTGTCCCCCCCCCCCCCAAGATTACTGGATGTACTGGCACAGAAGTAGCCAATGACAAAGGCAAATAACCAGGGAAATAATATGAATACACACTCTCTCTCTAACATTTTTCCCACACACAACAGGGCTGTCTTCAAAGGATAAATACATGGGTTGATTTTTTTTAGTAGTGGCAACTATTTATTTTCTAGATACATAGCATAACACAAGGTTCCAAGAGTTTCAGTCCTTTGACACGGTCACCAGCAATGCAAGCCTTTCTGGATATCCATGGCACGATCTGATCTTTGAACAGTGTGAGGAGAACAATCCTATTGCCTTTACTTTTGAGTCTTCAGGCCACAAAATGATTCATCTATCACGTGCAGATTAATAGTCTTCACATGTTTTGGCCAGTTGTTGAAACTTTTTCACATATTTCCTTTTGAGGAGTTTTAAAAGATCCCAGCTTGTAGGCCCAGCCCCCCCCCCCCCTAAAACTTGCAGCATCGAGGCATTGCTCCTCTAGCCCACTCGCAGTTACTGCCCTTTCTTTAAAACTATGAATAAAATGACAATTCATATTTTTTGGGGTGCACCTGCAAACTATATAGAGGGAAAGATCTACTGGGAACCTGGAGCATTTTGCACCCACTGCCAGAACCAGAGGCATATGCAGGGAAAGGAGCACAGGGAGCCAGTGTCCTAAACCAACCAAAAATTAGAAAACACTGATGAAAAAAAATTGAAATATCAAAAGAAAATGTCTTTGACGAGGTATTTTAACCAATTCCTATTAATTTAAATGATTTTTTAACCCTTAACTGACATGGTGGGGTCTTGCCACCCCTTGAGAAAGAATACATCTGGACCAGGGTTTAAGCTGGATAAAAAAATTCCTTTCGCGACAAAGCGAAAATTGGGGGGGGGGGGTGGAAGCTTTAGCAAAATGCTGAAATTCTAATGTAATGTTTGATGGTTGGACGTCTCGTTGCGTACCTCCTGTACGTATTTTTACGAAAGTGGCTGCTACTTTTTACGCATTCTACGATTTTCTTTCGCATTTTTTGCAAAAAATGCGACCGTAACTTAAACCCTGATCTGGACCATTTTATTTTACAGTACCTTTCAAGCGTGTTGTTTATAAGTGTTTTGACAAAGATTTATGTTACTCTACATGATTTATCAAAGTTTCCGTAGGGTCAAAATGACCCTACACCATACCACTTTCGTGTTTTTTGTCCGGCAGGCAGGGTTCAGAATGAAATGGTGTATCGGATGAGCATGTTTTCTGAAAAGCTGTTTCAAATTAATGGTGAAACATCGGATATCTGAGATGAGGATAATATTGTTAGTGAAGTGTACGCAAGATCTGTGATTTAAACATGATATTGTGTTTCTACAATGTAGACTAATTTTGGATGCTTGTGAAAAAATATAGTAAATATTTTAATTTTTAGATGTTTTATTTTCTTAGTATATTTTGATCATATCTGTTCATTTTTTAATCATTAGCATTGTGTTCAAGAAATTTAGTATATAATTTTAAAAAATTCTCAAAAAAGTCATGTATCCCTCCATTTATTTTGAATGTGTCTTAAAAGACCATTTTTGAGAAAATTAAAGAAATTTAGTGAATTAATTGATACATGAAGTCATGTAAAAACCCATTGCTTTATGAAATTTTTTTTAAGATTTCTAAAATGCATTAATACTCACTGGGGTTAAAATGGCACCACGATGCCAGTTAGGCACAGAATTTTTATACTAGTTAAGGGTTACAGAGTGGTAACTCAAAATTTCTTGGGAAGTTTTTCCTGCGTATGCCCCTGGCCAGAACTCGATACTCTGTCCATGTCTGATGCCAAATATTTCCTTTGCTTCAACCTCTACAATCTTTCACTTGTCAAACACCGCTATTCAACTTCAATAAACCTGTCTTGACGTCCACTGTCGATTTTCGGTGACATTGTGAGTAAATCAGTGCCAAATAGAGGAAACTGCAGCTCCAGAAGGCATGAGAGTAGGTAGATCCCATTTATTCACACAGGAGCTGATCACACCCCCTGTCTGAAGGTAGCCTTACACATACAATTAATTTTTGTCAGAGAGCAAAAAAAATTCATGTTGGAAAACAAAAAATGACACAAAGACTCTGCTTCATCACAAATTTATTTCATTGCAGTCTTCAAATTCATATGATGGTCAATGCACAGCTATTATATTTCTTATCATTATTCCCTCGCCATGCTGCAGACTAGGACACAGGATAGGAAAGCAACACAATTGTTTGTCACATTCAATAACAAATAATTCCGCACGTAAACAATGCACAGCACATCAAAATGCTACCTGCACAGAAGACCATTTCATTTAAATTAATAAAAAAATTGACATTATACATATATATATACGCAAGGTGAAGTAAAAATCCACACCTAAAATCACCCTCAAAAATACTCTTGAACGAGAGGGAGAAAAAAAACCACCCAAATTTTACAAGGGGGGTGGAGGCTACAAATTTATTTTTAGTTTTTGTGATTTTCCCCCACAGAGAAAAAATTTTAATTCATTTAGAAATTGCAAGACGATATACAGCTCAACTAAATAAGACATTTTCAACCACCCAAATTAAAAACCCCTTTTAAGAATTACTGCAAAGCTTGCCATTGAAATTAATACTGTATATGAGATAATATGTGTAACTGAAGCAGATCGGTTTACAAAACTTGCTCGAATTAAACTTTTGTTTGTTTGTATTCTTTTACGAGTTGAGTTTCAAAAGTAGGAATTCCACTGCCGCTGCCAAGTTCGAGAAGGTTCACTTCGTGCACAGATTTTCAGTAACGATTTCTGCACTTCGTCTCTAAGTTTTTAGTCCATCAGTACTATGCGCTTTTCATTGGTGCTGCTGCTGTTGAATTTGTTGTGGCCTGAAGTTACCGCCCCTGTTGTTCCCACGAATATTTCCATTGCTACGACCTGACAATGTATACAAAATAAACAACTTCAGAGTCTGATAGAGATTAACTGTATGAAAATTTCACTATTTTTGAGGAAAAATTGTCATAGCATATGAAAATATCATTCACTGATAATAAAACATAGGTGCCAATTCCCAGACTTGAAAAATCTGTAGTTTGTAATGTGATGAATAGTAACCATATGACCCATTTTCCCAGATATTGTGGCTGCCCATTTTTTTTTTTTTCATTTTTTTTTTTGATAAAGACCAGTTTTTTCAATGAAGCCTATTTGAATTTTTGTTCTTCACTGAAATCAACGATAAAGTTATTTTTCCAAACTATAAATTATGTTATGATGATTGCGGGTAGGGTAGGACTGGGTGGGGTCTAATGCTCTGGGCACTAGGTTTACTCCTTTTCTGCAAAACGTGGGATGGAGGGGATGCTAAAAAGAATGCTAGCCCCAGGCGAGTTTTCATTTCTAGCTACAGCCCTGATAATTATTGACTAAAAGCTACAAAATTGGAATTGGCACCCATAATGACATATCAAGAAACAAACGTTGATCATAATTTTTTAGAAAAAAAAATTTTTGATTTTTCTACTTGCATCTATTCATCTAATTTTTTTACCATCAATTTTTTTTTCCAAAATAATTTTTTTAATACTTGTCTTAGTTCTACCCTCTTGGAATAAAAAAAACTGATAAAATATACAGCAACACAATCTGCACCAAGCAATTCAGATGTTATGATATCATATATAATATGTAAGTTATTTTCAGGAAATTTTTATCTGGTGAAATAATTGAGAAGGAAGAAAGAAAGCAACTTTAAGCAATCTTGTTTTTGTTTTCTTTGTCCATTAATAACTATAGTTATTATGGACTGGGAAAGACTTTAAAAGTCTAATTACTTACGTTCATGGAAAAATTACGTTTTTTTTCGGGGGGGGGGGGGAATTAAAGAGTCGTTTCACGAAAGTTTGAAAAATTTCAGTACTTGAAATTATACAGAACCTCATCAACCTATGAAGACTGTGATACACACAAAAATGTTTTTTTTATGTTGGGAAAAAAAAAAAATTTTTAAACGATCTGTAAAAAATAAGGCATTTCAATCATTCTACTATAGGGAATGATTCAAAACTCAACGTAAAAACTTTTAGTGGAGGTAGAAAACAGAAAAATAAAACAATCACATAGGAATGTATGACCAGAAACCCCAACCTGATCAGCTGGGGGATAAACAAAGATGCAGAAATGGGAAGGCAATAATGGATGGAAAAACTTTTGATTTAGCGATACTTTACACATGTAAAGTTTCACAATGAGTGTTTAAAAGTTCTTACCATCCACAGTTATGCACAAAAGAAATTTATGATACATTCCTATGTGATTCCGTTTTGTGTTTTCTACCTTCCCTAAAAGCTTGTACGTTGAGTTTTGAATCACCATGTATATGCCAGCAGCACATGAGAAATGTTTGATAAGATTTCATTACTGGAAGGTGATGTTTGCATATGTGAATATATGTACTATTTTGAACATATATATCATTACATATATGCTGTGGATAGTTATACACAGAAAGTTATGGTAATTTTTATGAATTTATGATTTCTTCTATAATTTAAGAAATGTTTTGTGTCAACCAAGCTCAATGAAGTTTAGCAAGAGATTCTAACTTATGTTTTTCAATATGGATAAAGAGCAAATTATCTGGTTTTGAGAACTTGCAGATTAACAAGAATAACATACTTCAATGTTGTTGCAATAAAGCTTTTATGTCTGCAGAAATGAGCATGTATAATCAATTGAGCAGATCTGAGAGTACTGTAAGGCAATTAGGAACACGCATGCATTAAGAATATGTATACTCACCACGTGGTCCGCCTCTTCTAAAGTTTCCACCTTGGTAATAATTATTTTGGTAACCACCTACCAAAAAATAAAGTATAGTATCAGTAAAGATCCAAGTTTATATGCTATTATACATATCAAAATTTAATTTATGAGATTTATATAATTTCATTTGGAAAGTTTAATTTAATATTTTCATATGATAAGAGTAACTTTTAGGAATGAATTAATCTCATATGTTGAGAGGTGCTGCTTTCCAAATCAGTATGTTCTGTGACATATTCCACAGTTTTCCGTACAATCTGCGATATAATTTTAAGAAAATAAGGAAAAAATGTGTTCCCTCAACTTTTATGAGAATTTTTACTGCAGTACATTTTCAGTCAGCTGAGGGCTTATTGCAAAACAATGCAAAGCATTCTGCTCTAAGAATATCACTTCATATGAAAACCTGATTTACATTTAAACATCTTCGATCATCATGCAGAATATTTCATTTCAGATTTCAGGATATCTTTCTAGACCAGCGATTCTCTACCTTTGGAAGCCTGCGGCTCTGTAAATCTCTTTTACGTAAGTGAAAAGCAAGGTCAAGCACACAACTAATGAGAAATAGAAAAAATTAAATTCTGCACGGCCCGGTGTGACTACTGTTAGGGTCCGGTATTGGGCCGCAGTCTGGCGGTTGAGAAACTGTTCTAGACAACCCACAATTCTGGTCTACTGCTATCGAAGCAATTTACAACAAATTTCTTAACAGTAAATTCAAGATGATTATTTTTGTTCTACATAAAAATTCTATGAAGAATTTTACATTGCAGACAAAGGCATATGTGTAATTTTTATCCTTACCTCTGCCATAACCACCTCTACCTCTATAAAATCCCCCAGATGATCCTCTGGGTCGTCCTCTCCCCCTATAACCTCGTTGATAATTATTCTGCACTGTAAAACCTTAAAGAACATTAATAAGTTATGACAAAGAATCTCAAATATTAAGTATAAGAAATAGGAGAAGCTTCATAATAAAAGAATGACAAAATTGTTCTTTATAATGTAGTAGCCAGGGGTCTGTCCAACAAAGATTTGGGTCAGTTTGCTGAACCCTTCACAAAATTAGAGATCTGAAAACGGACTTTCACAAAATATAAATCAAAGTTAGTCAATGAAACCAAAATTTGGTGTTTTATTTCTTTTGTGATAAATTCATTAGATTTCACTTCCCACAAAATTCTTTATTTTTTACAAAATGAATGACCACAAAAATAAGAAAAATTTTCACAAAAACAGGACCGTAAAAAAAGTCTGGACAGACCCCTGGTAATCCCCTTCCCCACATCATATTTTGCATGTACAGAAACAATGAAAGGGGAAGACATACAATGAAAGCTGATGCATCTGATGAAAGAGATATTTCAGGTTTCTACATAAAATTTCTTAACAGCGGTTCTACAAAAACACAAACTATCTAAATATGCCATATAACAAGGTGGAGTATAATGAGCAAAGTCTGTATTATGATACAGACTTTGCACAAATCATGCAAACGTCAAAAACTCAAATCATTTGTATGATTATATGATTGGGATGAGATTTAAAAAAAAAATTGTATTACACCCCTATAAAAAAATATTCACATCACATCTACAAAGGAATCAGGAAATTTTCCATCAAACCCTCGAGAGAATATGGGAATGACGAGCCAAATTCAATTTTGTAGTAGCGTGACAGAATGGTAGGAGGCAGCACTGTTTTTTTAGGTATAGCTTAGTGGAAGAGTAACCTCATACCCAAGTATATAAATTCAGCATGTTTTCAGAGGGTAATAGTATTTCCATGTGAAAAATTCTGTCCACAGAGAGCAGGCAGAGCTTCAACATATTTGCATAACATGAAAATTGAAACATTTACCATCTTCACTTTAAAATATGGATGACAAATGACAGCACCAACAAGAATTAAACAAGTGCTACACACACTCTGGCAATAAATACGTTAGAGCCACGCATATACACACAACACATTCCTGCATCTACCTATTAGTCACAACTTCTACCGAGGCACTCAATCTTCAGAATAGAGCATCTTGAAATTGAATGTCTTTGAATGTAGTTTTTTTCTTCAAGTGATAAACAATGGAACCATCAGGAATTGTGCATGTCCCCGTTAAACAAGCATTACTTACATTAATGAGAAGAGTTTTGTATCATTTTTATTCACAAATAACTAATTTTTCCTCATGAAACCAATAAAAAACTTCTAAATGTTCTATTTTACATAACAAAGATATAGAAACTCTTTTAAAACAAATGTACATCTATCTATGCATGAAAATTTGAAAAAAAATTCATAGATTAAAAATATCAAGATAAAAGGCCACCTTCGCTATCCTCAGGTTTTTCCCCATTGGGCTGTGCAGATGATTCTGGTCCAGAAAGATTACCATTGATTCCAGCATGCTGAGGGGGAAAAGTTTAAAAAAAAAAGCTATGTAATTTGAAAATTAAAGCTACAAACACTCAAAATTCATATAATGAAGGGGAATAATAGTCTAGATGATCAGCAATTCTGAAACAAACTGCAAGATTTTATAACAATTTTAACGATATTACAGTAAATGGCGATGCCTTAAACTGTTATCAAACATGTGAGAACATCAGAACTAGATTGAAAAATTTTGAACTGCTTATTAAAAGTATCTACAGTTACTGCTAAATTTTGCAAACCTCAACTTTAAGAACAGATAGTTTTTGCAATAGGTACTTATGCAGTTTGTCTTGGCAGAATATCTCTTTCACAAGTGAAAGTAGTAGTAAGTTCAACCAGTAAAGATTGAACCAGTTTCAAACCCCCTTAAAACCTGACAGCATTTTTCGGTATAATAGGTGGATATTATAGCACACAACCTGCGCTACCTCAATCAATATAGCTTAAAAGTTAGTGAAGAGAAACTTCAAGTTCAAAACCAACAAAGTAATAAATAGCAATTTTCAACACAATTGCTGCTCTTATTAAAAATATTAACGAGCTGAAGGTATTCATATAAGAAAAACACATAGCTCATGTCATATAATAACCTACCTCATCAATAGCCTCATCATTTTCTTCTATTTTCAAAGAGTCTTCTGCAACAGTGACAGAATTTGTCACAGTTGAACTAACAACTGCTGGAGCAACTGCCACATGCATAGGTACTACAGTGCTAGTCTGGGTACTTGCTGCTGCTGGTGACAAAGTAACAGCTAATGGAGTAATATGTGTTGGAAGAGGTCCATGATGCATGGTAACAGATGCATAAGGTGGCATGATAACATGTTGCATCACAGCATAACTCTGGTTAGTGTACGTCTGAGTTGGTATTGGATGGTTTGGATCAAAATCTGAATGTTGAATCGAAGACGAAAGCACAGGCTGTATGCCCCTCTGTACAGTGCCTTGGGTCTGCTGATCTGACTGTGGTTGTACTGGACACGGTTGAATGTCTTGCGTTGTTGGTGTCACATGTTCTGGTGTGGTACTAGTCTGAATTTGTTGAAACTGGGGTGCCACTTGACTGAATCCAAGAGCTGCTGATGGTGGAGTTACTTGATGCACAGCAACAACTGCAGGATCCATGTGGGGAGCTAAATTTATTCATTAAAATTAATCTACTAAGAATTTCATAATGTATCACAAGCAAAGAAAAATTAAAATCTATAAATCTGAGTATAGATAAGCATTGATAACAGGAACTTAATCGCAGCGAGATATATTAAATTATGAAGTTGTAGCCTTTTAAAGAAATTAATCTTCTATCGCTTCCCTCTCGCACAAAAAAAATTATTTCCCAAAACCAAGTAAGAACAAAGGTTTTGCACACATTTTTGTAAAAATTTACAATTCAAAATTATTTAGAACCTAATTTTCTGACAAGGAAAAAAATTGTCTCAAAATCTTCTTACATATACACAGCACAACATAAAATAATCATGGAGACAAATGTCACTTACAAAACAATACCCAATTTACATTGTTCTGTCAAACACCTGACATTTGTTTACCTAGATTTTAGGAAATACTAGCCAAGTTCTGTTCTATGAAGCAGAGTACCCCCCCCCCCCATTTCATATGTTGGCCAGGAATAACTGCAGTTTTGATCGCAATTTTTACCAAAGGCAGGTGTGTTGCCAAATCTTTATGCCAATAAATCAATATCTACATGTATTTGCATGCAAAATTATATCCTGACTTCAGTGGTTATTTTCATTCCCACCAATCACATACCTTCAGGGGGTGAGGTATTGCTAAATTTAAAATACATCCAGACTGCTTTCCTCAAAATAGTTTTAAAAAGAACAATTAAAACATCCCCTATATCTCAACACCTTTCTACAATCTTGCCCCAACAATCTTCATTTGAAAGGGGGAAAGCTAAATTAAATGAAAAAAAATTCAACCTATCATAACCAATAATGGTCTGGAAAGCGGTTAACCCTCAGAGTGCTCCCTTGTGAATAGAGCTGTGTGTAATAGGCTGCTGAACTGCTTATTGATTTGTGATTCAAGAGGGAAGATTTTTCATTAACCCCTTAACTACAGACGAAATCTTACATGATCCGCTTCCCAGTGCCCCCTTTTTCAATCGCAGAGTTAAGACACATAAATATGCCTATATGGCAGTTAATACAAAGACTCAGTAAGGTGATTATATATGTTCATGGCAGTTAAAGGGATTAACATAAAGAAAAACATATTTAAGACTATTTATGCAGTTTAAGGGCTAAATAATCAAACTGAAAATTATTTTTTGTTCATTGCAAAATATAAAAATGGCTCACTATCTAATTCTATCTGTGATTCTTGCAAAAAATTGAAGCTGCTCTGAGAAGCCAAAACATCTTGCAGTGATCCATTATGGTTAACATATGTTCCTTCTTGAGATGGAGCTGGTTCAGCAGCTTCAAACTTCTCATTCGGCTGAACTGTTTCTGGAACTGGTGCATCAGAAACAACCTAAAATAAAATATAAAATATTTTTTTGAAATGTATGCCAAAAAATTACTATCATTATTGAAATCTAAAGAACCAGATACAAAAATAGCAACTATTTCATATTCAGTGAAATGCCTATATAACGACACTCAAGGGACTGGAGAAAGATATCGTAAAGGGAGTCGTCATTATAGATGGAACATATTAGCATCATAAAAAGTGCATCATGAGTCAGTGGTCTCATGATCAGAGAATTATACAGGTGACTATTATTGTAGAGGGTATCATAATACAGAATTTTCACTGTAATAGTAATCACCTTTTAGTTGCAAAATCCATCAAATATCTGGTCATGTAATAACTAAATTTTATACAAATTAGTAGCTTAATAGACAAAATTCAAGAAAATATGCAAAATCTGTAATGAGAAGGTGAATAGATTTTACAAATGTACATAAAATTACTAAACATCTGTGTCAAGTTGCTCGTTCAATTTGATTTGAATGATAAACTTCATCTGTCCAGTTTGTTTAAAATGCTTATGTGAAATACAGCAGAATCGCTCTCATATAGTTTTCCTTGATCCAAACAGTTTAAGGCTAATTTTCTTGAACCAGCCGTAAAAATAACCTGATTTCATATTTGATGTTTCAAGCTGTCTTATTATTACTATAATATGTATGTTGTAGGTTTCTATTCACTACAACATTTCTGTTTATAATTTGTTAGTCGCCTCTTTAAAAATTCATGGAGGCCATAGATTGGCCTCCATGTTCACACGATCTTACTGCCTGGGACTACTTTCTGTAGGACAGAATTGAACGACACTGCTTTCCGGAACAATCTTGCAACATTGGGCTAGCTTCAAGATTTCATCTGAGGCATGTACATCCGTTTCTGTTAAAACACCACAGAGGGTGACAGAAAATTTCACTTTTTATTTGCTCTCTCTGTGCTGTGAAAGGTACACATTTTTAATATATTGCGATATGATTGCAGCGACTGCTATCAAAGGGTATTTTATAGCCTATTTCTCAGATTCTACTACAACTACAGTATACAGTACCACCTGTCTGCAACATTAATAACTAATTTTGAAACTACTGTATCAGATTTTTACAGGTTTTAAAATAAACATAGGCCCACCACTTGTTTTATTCTTCCATGGATCTCAGTTTCAGAGTTATTTCATTTTAAAATCAGGAAGTCCTTTATGGGACACCCTGCACAAGTGCTAAAAGAAATGTGCAACCATTTCTAAAATTCTTATCTTCCATTATGATAATTACACTCACATTTGTATCAACAGCCTCATTGGACATCACACTGTATGCATAATTACTTTCGCCATTTTCCACAGCAGTGTCCTCTGACAAGCTAGTTTTCTTTACTTCAATAATGCTGGTTTCCTCAGTTTCTGGCATTTCATCTGCAGATTCCTCTTCAACACATTCTGGAGATTTTGTGAAGTAGCCAGACTCCTTCAATGCACGAAGTAGTTCCTTCACTGCCTTGTCTTTAGCAACAGTCAAAGAAAAATAATTTTCAGCAATTCTGAATCAAGATAAAATATTATTCAACTCATAGATTATTCATTAGATTATCAGACATTTACTGAAATGATTGAGATCTGAACCATAATCTCAAAGAATAAACAAGGAAAGTTTAATGAACATAAATATTAATCAACTATCTTTACAAATGTATAATACATGGTAAATGGGTATTGTAACTAATACCCACCCCCCCCCCCGAAATTCAGTCTTTCTATCCGAGATTTTACATTTGTGCATCAATGAGGCATGTGATGAAATAAAAACACAAAATTCATTTTTGTGTGTGTGTGTTTGCACTCCAACTCAGACTTTTAAGCTGAAAAAAGAATAAAAACTATGCTATATGCCCCTCAGGCTTGACAATACATTAACACATAATGCAAGGGCTATAACCGAGTGGGTGAATGAAAAAATTTGAATTTGACTGAGTAAGAAAAAGCCTTGATCACATACAGAGCAATTTTGGAATCATCATAGTTGAGTAGAGAGGTGTAAATACCAGTGTCAAAAATAAGTATGGAATTCAATTCCAAAAAATAATGTGTGGGCATACAATTTTTCAAAATATTGATTGATTATAATGATTGATAGACACATAGCATGCAAAAATTAAGCGAATATATATATAGTTAGACCTCAGTATAATGGCAATCATTAGCAATACCATCGTATTTAAAATATCACTTTTAACACTCTCCTGATATAATGGATCTGATAGCTGATCTACATTAGAAATGATAGTAGAAATCACTATAATCACTATACCCTCTGTAAATTATCATTATGGCTTTTGTTCTATTTTGAACAGGTGCAAGTGTTTTCTCCTCTTTCCTCTCCCTCCCTCCAACTGCAAGAATAACAAGCAAAATAGACCTCCAAAAGAAAAATACAATACTTTTCTAACTTGAATTAGACAAAAGGAAAAAAAATACTGATTTCAAACATCTCGTTTTTCCTGTTACCAAAATGTGAACAAAAGAAAGGTTGCATAAAATACTGCCTGCCAGTTGAGCTGACAAGAATGGAAGGAATGTTCAAGGGGTACTACTTTTACTTTCAAAAATCTTTGGGCTTATCATTGCCAAAATTTTAAGGCATTTAATGAGTTGGGTTATCTTGATGTGCCCAAAATACAAAATGTCAAGTTCTCATCAAACGCTGTTGCGGCGATTAAAAGTACCTGCTAGTGCAACGGGACGATTAACATGCAAGGTGCTTAATGCTTATAATTCTGTATCTAATTTGTTTATCTCAGGAACCCCCTCCCCCTAAAAGTTAAGGGCAATGGGACATTGCCTTGGAATTGAAGACACATGCTTGAAGCTTTGGTCCCTGCCAGTATAATTCACAAATTAGGTTTGTTCATTATTGTATCCAGCTCATAAAGTCATTTTTATTCAGACTCCTGGAGTGACGTTATATCCTACTAAGCTGATTGTATTGATAAAAACAAAAGTTTTGTAATGTAAAATGTATTTATCAAACAAACAGACAAGAGTGTCAACTGTCTAACAAAATTAAGTTATTTACAAGTCATCAAAATATGCTAGATGCCTTTTGAATGGAACAAATATTTAAAAAGATAAAAAGGGATACATGTAGTCCCAACAACTTCTTTGTTCTTTCCTTCCACTAAAAAAATTAAATTTTCAGCTAAAGCATGGAAGTGGCTTTCGATATCCGCTTGATCATTGGGTAAACTTGGTTCAATCAATTTGTAGAACTGATCAAGATGAGCAAGATCTTCTGGAGATACTTTCTGAAAAGAAAACAAATATATTTTATTAGACTTTTCACTACAGATGCATCTGCAAGGTTATGTTGCATTAAACAAATATATTAATACATAAAAATATAATCATCTATGAATGTCTAATAATGTGTGGAAAATTCCATACACAAAAAAATCACTGGAATTAAAATGTTTGATGAGCATTTTTTACACCCAGCAAATATGCTTTCTTGCCTTACAGAAATTTGCTTCTAACAATAAGATGTCACTTGGGTTCAAAACATTTAGATGTCTGTCTAGATATTTAATATAAATTGTTGCTGCCTGTTATATATAAATCGAACTTAAAAATACTGATCCATCAAGAAAAAAAAATTACATTGAACATCACATAAATGGCAAGACCCAAATATTAAAATATGAAACATGAGCCCATATAATAAATTAATAATAGGTGGACAATCTGGAATTTATATATTTTTTCTTCCTTTTTATCAATTATTCTCATTATTACTGTTTATAAGATGGCGACAGCAAGTTGTATGCTAAACATAGTGGTGTCAAGTCACATGTATTTAGCTAGAATATTTTGTATTTGAAAATAAATCTAGTTCTAAAATGTTGTTTCATAATTCCGGACTAGCAACCGCGAAGCCAAGTCCCAAAGAAATCAGCAGGCACATATTGTTGAGCGCCAATAGATTACAAAAAAAATTACCGGAGCTCCGTTTTCATCATTGCACAAGTCATTCCTCACATCTTCATTTTCTAGACAAGACAGAATATGCTTATAACAAAGAGCTTCTTGAAGTCTTTGAATTTCATGCTGCTGCCTTTCTATCTGCTCTTTCTTTGCCAATTTCTTCTGGATTCTAGCACTCTGAAAGGCAAAATGATATGATTTGATGTAAATCATAACATGTTTAATGTATTTGTTAATGTAATGTATGAACTTCTGTTAATAGGTCAATTATTTGCTTAAAACAAGTTCATAACTGCGTTCCAAATACTTGCACTACATCTTCATAATGAACATGAAAACTGACCATATATTTTAGAACATTTCAAGTTTTTATTTACTACATACCAGGACTTTACAAATCTAATAAAAAAAATTTAGGTGGCAGCCAGATGTCTTAGAGCCAAGCATGGTATGTTCCCAAGAAAAATAAATGTCCAGAGTAATATTTATTCAAATTTCTCAAGATGACAATGTTTATTCGATTTACCCCTTTGCACATCTGCAAATGTACTATCGTAAAATCAGCATATTTTTCATTATCGTCATTCGATTCTAATTTACCAACTGGGAGACCAATTTACCTATGGAAGGGGGGGGGTGTTAAATTCAGATTGATGATACGTCACATTATCAACAATTCTGACTGAAATCCAGAAATGTAATCTGGAAGTGCTAAACTATTGAAAGAAGAAATGAACTAAGTCACAGTTTCAATAGTTCATCACTAAATTATGAAATCACAAAAAATTTTGACATAGAACTCCACGAAAACAGTTTTAGTAAAACCTTCTTTCCCTCAAAATGAAGATTAGTACTGATTTTCTAGTTGTCATGGCAACTTGTCAAGCCCAGCTTTACGCTCTACTTATAAATTCACTATTATACTGGGATTACCAGTTGAGAACTCATTTCAAAATGCATTCGTTCTGACATTAGAATACAGACCATTAAAAAACAGGCTTTTACATTACAACAATATAATTCAACAGGACATTTTGTAAGCTGAACATTTTTTTTAACGTGCGAAATATACAACATACTTCTTGGTTGATTCCATTCAATGACTTGCTCAACTCTTTCGAATACTCCAGAAGCTCAACAACAGACTCATACTTGCTCACTGCCAACTGAAAATAAAAATCATCGTTTACTTTGTCAAAATCATCAATATTACACGATCAAGTCTATTAACAATAATAGGTGTGTATCTGGTCAGGTTCAGGACTGATACATTAAAAATAATTATATTGAATTGATATTTAGATGCTATATGATGCTGTTTAATACAGTCAGTTTTTACAATATTATGTTTTTCAAAAGAAAAACTAACACATCCACCACAAGCCTCTAAAATTATATTTTTCCAATAATTCTATCATGGTGGTGAACTGTTCATGATGTGTGAGAAATAATTACTAGTTACCTTTTGATCTTCATTCAACTCTTTGCCTTTCTCAACATCACTTCGATAATTGTCCAATTTTTGCTAAAAACGTTAAAAAAAATTATAATTCACTAATACACATTTTTCAGAAAATCTATTTAATTTGCATACATGCATTTCAATCGATTTTATTTAGTAGATTTTTAACATTTTAATTACATCCTACTTCCAAGATTTATAGTCTGAATTGTCATCACTGGTATGTGCAGCAATCCCACCCTGGTTCTTTGCCAATAAAAGAGTGTCCCCTAAAAATGATTTTGGGACACCTGTTTGTCCTGGTTATTTTTCTTTACATAATGAAACCAAATTATTTTCAAAACATTTAATTGTTTTTATTATGAAATTTGAAACTATCCTTATTTTTTGGTAGTTTCACATCAATTCACAGCCACTAATAAAGGTGGAATGTATATCTTGATGCACATCGTTATGCTACATCGAGGCTTGACAAATCCCAAGCACCAGAATGACTATAAAATCAGTATTAAATGTGATTACTAAATTAGAGTCTATGAATGACAGAAAATTTTCTAATTTCATGTCAGTGTGTTTTAGTAGAGAAAAATGATATACGGTCAAGGAAAAATTGGAAAAAACATTATTCAAGATAATTTTTCTCGATTTAAATCATTCTTGGCGCCAAAGAAATTTGGCTGGTGCCTACAATTGTTTTTAAATTTCTCAAGTGCTCGTGGCACATAGCAACCAGCTTGATACTGAAACTCGGGTCCATCCTTAGCAGATGCAGTTATTGGTGCGAAAACATTTTTTCATCCATTATCCTGGGTTTCCATCAACGAATTTATGTCCAGGTTTATAGGCCTATATCATAAATTTCAGAATTGGTCCCAGTTTTTCAGTTGCATGAAAAACTGGGACAAACATTTGTCGCATAACCTGATCACCCTAGCCCAATTCATTAGATATTTTCATTGCATTGCATAATTAATAATTTCCATTTCTTATAACCTAATACGACCCATATTATCCAAATTAGGCCGATTCAAGACTCTTTCTAAACTGTACAAAAATGAAATCGCATCTGACATTAAAATATTTTATTCCCCCTCGCCTCTGGCCTGCAGAACAAGAATTTCACCATATTAGCTCTTGTTTTTCAGATATTACCCTGTTAATGGTAGAAAAGTGCTTTACGTTTTATACTGTATGATGAAAAAAATTATAAGGACCATAGAACGATATACAAATGCGACTACATACAACTTACCCATTACTGGCTAATAGTGATGCTTGCTGGCTACTGTTAGTAAAAAATGCTCCTTTTGTCCAGTAAGAGAGCAGTGAAAAATGGAGTAGGCCAGACACAGCCTACATGCCAGATACAGATAAATGAACTATTGTGATGTATTTACGTTTGTCGTATTTTTATTTTTGTGTTTCTGTGTGTTTCCAGGGCATGACAAATGGGAAAAAAATTTAGGTGACAGAAAAATTTTTTAGGAACCAAGAATAATTTAAGTCTAGAGAAAAACTGTCCTAAATATTGTTTCTTTGACTTTTCCGGGACTTTTTACCCTTTTCAAACAACACACTGTCATGAAATAGAAGAATTTTGTATCACTCGTAGACTAATCTTAACAATCAAATACAGAAATTTTCAGGAGCCAATGAGCATGAGCCCAATTGAACATGGCCCAGGAGCCCAGGGCCAGATTTAGGTTTGATGGGACTTCAGGCTATTGAAGGTAATGGGGCCTGTTATATAGTAATGGGTGCAACTGCAGCTGTCCTTTCAATGACAAATTGCAATTTTTTTGTACTGAATATACAGGGTGATCTAAACAAACAGCTTGTTTAGGGGGTGATAGAACAACCTGTGAACCAAGAACATACCCAGGATCTGAACTAGAGGAGGGCAACTCACTGATACTAAATTGATACGTCTGTGCTGTGTGCCAATTACTGCACTTTGATTTCTCTTCTAGGGGAGGGGGGGGTGCAGCTACCCCCTCACTGGGTACGCTCATGCCCTGAACAAACATTTTTTGTCATGGAATATACAGTTGAACAGGAAACTTGACTTGAGGTGCAAACTGTAATAAATTACATTGGCAATGCATTAATGATACTAACTTTGACAATGAGGCTAATTGCGTATGCACTGCCCAGGAGATGGGCCAACAATAAGAAATCGAGAAAGAGAAGAGAGATCATGAGAGAAGGGTGACATGTGATGGGCTTGTCATACCTAATCGACAGAGATACATAAATTTCGCAAAAAAATTTGAAATCAGAAATTTCGCATTTATTTGCAGTGACAAATTACAAATGAAAAATTTCACATTCTTTCACAAAAAAGAAAAACCTCTTGAATAAATAAAACCTAATTCAAATCAAAAATTTTGCATTTAAAGAAAACCTGGCCGTATTACTGGAAAGTATTAAAGTACTTAGTTGAAATCTAACATTGCAATAATATCTCTACTTCCTCCTAAATTAATCTTATTTTTCAAATGGTGTTTATCATTGCATCTTCTCCCGAAATTTGAAAAAGCTGCATATACAGTTGAGTAAACTTATAACATAACCCGGATACATTTGCCGTGGATATAACATACGGTTGTGAAATCCTTAAAATTTAGCCTTCCCTTTTCTACCTCCGTTATAACATACTCTGCTTAAAGCATACACTGTGAATATAACAAACCAAAAAAATCTGGTTATAACATACAGCTAAGAAAACCCTAGAAAAATTATCAAAAACAGACTTTTCTGTACATTATTTATTGTATGTGGGTGATATTGACGTTTTCTCATAAAAAGACATTTTCCAGCATTTTCATTGCTGGAATAGTTACGTTTCTCATCAACAGATGACACTGAATAGTTTAATAATTTTAACATCATCTGTTGATGGCAAATAAAATTATTTTGGCAATAAAATATTTGACTAAATTTAACCTATACAAAACTATAGTCTCTACTTTTCGAATTATTGAATATTTTTGCTTCTTTTTATTACTTTATCTTTTATTGGTGGCGATGAGGAAAGAACAATTGTTGTAAATTGATTGGTGTGTGACGTGTATATAAAATTCATAAACATACGTGGGTTTTTCTGAATTTTTAAATTGAACAATACTGCCAACTTCAAAAGGTAAAAAAACCGTTAGTATAAACTCAAAAAAATCATTTACATTTCCAAAAACGTCTGCACTTGTTGTATATCTAGCGTTTTCTAATAAATTTTCAAAACATTTCAGATATCAATCAAAAAATATATCCTACTACATTATATTTCAATTATGTGCTGCATAAACTTATTTTGTCCACGACAATCTCAATAATGCATATATGTTATTGCTACGTAAGTTAATTTCAACGCCTCACTTATAACATACACTTCTGTTATTACATAAGCTTCTCGAATCACCTAGAGGCTATGTTATAATGGAACTGGACTGTATTTACATCGAACACAATGTTTGAGGGAAAGGAAGTGATGCTTGTGGTTCACTTTCAAGCATAAGTACAGAGCAAAATTACGATTTCTCACTTTATGATGTGTAACTTACCTAGAGTTCGCTAAAAGTAGTAGAAAAAAAATCAAATTTTAACATTTATTCATTAAAATTGGCAAATTTCACATTTATTGCAGTTATTTCATAAGTTTTGCATTTACCGCGGTTATTTCGTAAATATGAAATTTACGTATCCCTACTAATCGATTAAATCAAAAATTTAAATTTAGTTTCCCTGTTAAATTTTGGTTTTAGTTGGCGCAAGGACCACCAAGGTTATGCTGCGCCTAAGCATTTTAAAAATTTGTTTAGAAAAGGTAACAATTCTAAACTGCCTACTTCAATGTATTAAATGTAAAGATTTCCGCAATTCAGATACACACCAAGCAGAGCCACAATTTGGTAGGGGGCAGGCAGGTCTGATGACCCGGGCGATGGACTAAAGGAGGAAACTTTAAATTCGCCATTAAACTGCTCCTTTTACATTACACAGGACGATAAAATGTGCGCTTGCCCCAGATCACAAAGTCAGTGCCATCTTAAGGCATGGGCCCATCCGGGGGTCTCAAGAGAAAAGGGGCCTCACAAAAATGAGATCTGGTTGAAATTTTCAAGAATTTGCCTGGTAGGGCCTCAGAAAAATCACTTGGCCCGGGGGGCCATAATGCTCTTAAGACGGCCCTGATGCCAAGTTGGCAATGGACAGCTGGAGTTGGACATATAATGCCGCCCCCCCCCCACCATTACCTTCAATAGCCTAGGGTTCCATCAACGCTAAATCCAGCCCTGGGCCTGGTGCGTTCACCCTTTAAGCGGTTTTTAAAACTTTCCTGATCCGCAAATACAACTGACACACTGGAAATAAAAGCATGTTAAGAACCCCCGAGATATTTCGGGGGTGACCGAAATAAATCAGACCGAATTCCACGAGAAATCTCGTGATTGCCGCTGTAAGGGTCAAGGCAACACTGATCGGCTAGAGAATGAATGGATCTTGTTACAAGACCCTGGCTCGACGCGATTCGATCAGTCCCCATTAAACACACGCACAAAGAAAGAGGGGTCAACGGTTCGAATGCATTTATATACGAAGGGGAAATAGAAATCAGCGAGGGAAAATAACTGAAATGGATGCGTTTAATATGTGCACGTATTTTTAAAGAGATGGGTTAAGCCTAACCACGCTTTTCGTACGGGCGATTAATCGGCAGAGACGCACATTTTTTTTTCTTTTTGTCGCTGCGTCGTCAGGAAAAAAAAAAATTAAAACACAGATTAAGAACTCGCTCACTTTTCTCTTCTCCAAGTTCCTAACTTTCTTCTCCAGGGTGATGATGAACTGTTTGACGGCATCGGCAGCGTCGGATGAAGAAGCTAATTTCTCGATTTTGGCAGAGGCGGAAGGCATCCTTTCTTTGAAAACACTCTCTCGCTCGGTTCGGCTTGCAGACGGTCTTCTTGTCTTCTGCTGATGGCTGGCTGGCTGGGCTGCACGACCGACAAAAGAAGAGGGGGCCCCCTCTCTCTCTCTTTCTCTCTCCCGCTCTGGTAGTGAAGGCTTTCTCCTAAACCAAAAGATGATTTGTTTTGGTTTTTTTTGCAATGTTTCCGCTATGATGCCACCGCTGCTGCGCAAAAGGAAGGGCAAAAAACTAATCTTTGCGCATGTCAATGTCTTTTCTTTTTTATTTATTTAATAAATAAAGGTGATGAAAATCTCATTTGGACTTTCGTCTCCGTTTTTTACTTTCCTCCTGTCGTAAGGGGTACAGTTCGAGGGGGAAAAGCCACTCTTCTAAATCGAGGTTGCTCAACCTATTCGAAAGTGCGGGTACGTGTACGAGTGATCTGGAAATATGCACTACGGGCCGCTTAAGTTGTCTGGGAATGTCACACGAGACAATTAAGTGATGTGGAACTGCGCCGAGATCACTTCAGTAATGTGCCGCTTGAGTGATCTGTAAATGTACTGCGGGATTGTTTGAACGCTCTACAACTGCGCTGCTGGCAGGACCGTCTTAAGAGTGTCTTGGGCCTCTGGGCCAAGTGATTTTTCTGAGGTTTACTTATAAAATTTATTTGCTTACTCCGGAAAATTTCAACCACATCCATGGGCGCAGATACTGAGGGAGGCATTGCCCCCCAGCGTCAAAGGTGAAGTTGACTGGTCTAATGTATATATGAATTGACATCATTATCATCGTGCCTCCCAGAAATAATGACCTTGCCCCCCAGACTTCCGAGTCTATCTCCGCCTATGGCCACATCTCATTTTCGTAAGCCGGGCTGAGCCAGCACCTCCTAGAGAAGATAGAATACCTCATCCGCACAGGTTGCCATAAACGTCATTCAGACTACTTAGCAAGTTTGCTATATTTGGAAATTGAAACATACCATCCTATTTCGTTACTTCTTATTTTGGCGTAAAATCTTCCTGATTGGCTGTGCGGGCATAGAAATAGCCGATTCTGAGCCCGATCATTTCTTTTCCGCACAACGATGATACTGGGACGAGCAGGGAATTTTTTTCCCTGAAAAAAAAATATTCTGAGGGAAAATGGACTACTTACTAACGTCACAAGTAGCGTGCGGAGACCTTCTATCTGTAGGAAGTGCTGGCTGAGCCCATGCATGCGTTAAGACGGCTCTGGCTACGGGTCACCCAAGTGATCTGAAAATGTACCGTGGACCACTAAACAGGGTCATCTTTAGAGCATCCAGGACCCTCAGGCAAACTGAATTTTATAAGAGCCCCACCCATGGCCCTACATCCTAGAGCAGGACCCCCCTAGGCTGGAATCTTCGGTAGGCCCCAGGACAAACTTTTCACCCTGTATGTATTATTGCAGAGGTTTAGTTTAGTTTAGAACCGAGCACGCCCAGGCTCTGTCGCTTTACGATATAAGCTCATTGATCGTGGGCGTGCCGGAGAAAACTCAACCCGCAAGGGTAAAAGGCTTATATCCCGGGAGGGACAGAGCCTGGGTCGTGTCTGGTCTGTCGGAGGAAACTCAAGCCGGCCGGGAAAGCACACCCGGTTCGGACCAACATCCCGACAACTCCCAAACCCCATGCACATCACCGCTCGACAAAGTCAGGACAGCACCGCGAGTGCGATTCCCCCTCCATCCCGACACCCGTGACAAGGCCCCGCCGGCGCGGTCCACAGCGCCCCAACACGCCCCGCGAAGGGAGACCCCCCACCTCGACCACCTTTACCATCCATCGTCCCCCCCCCCCCCCCCCGAACGAAATTTCTGGCTACGCCCCTGACCAGCGGCACCCCCTTCTCTAATCACCGCTCCAGAATCTCTTCAAAAATTATTTGCGAGGGGTGCCCTGACGAAGGTTGGGGGAAACACAGTTTGGAAACCCCTGTATTATTGTATATACAGGGTGATTCAGAAAAGATGAGAAAAAAGCTGATAGTATAACACACCAATACAAACAATTGTCATCAAAGAATGCATGGCTCAACATGAAACGCTAACGCGTTTTGAAACAGCAGCTCCGCCAACGTTAAAACGGCATTCCTGTTGAAATTTGTCGGGAGAAAAAGAACACCATACATGCAAATGCAACCTGGGGAAGAAGAAGAAACCGCATGCAAATGTGCGTCACAGTGAATAAAAGTGCGCAAATGTTTTCGGATTGGGCAACCGTCTGTGGGAAAAACGCTCACAGTACATTCGTGCTGTCTCTGCAGTACTTCCGTTTGCAGCTCCGTAAATGAAATGCATGTCTGCTTTTTCAGTATTAATAAAGTGCGTCATTATCCGTTACGTTACAACTGTTAGAATGACTGTACGTTGGAGTAACTTCACAGGGCTGGTGTCCGCGCCTTTTATTCACTATGACGCAGATTTGCATACTGTTTCTTCTTCTTCCCCAGGTTACATTTGCATGCACGGTGTTCTTTTTCTCCCGATAAATTTCAACAGGAATGCAGTTTTAACGTTTGAGGAGCGGCCGTTTCGAAACGCGCTAGCGCATTTGTGTTTCATGTTAGACCATGCATTCTTTGATGACAATTGTTGGTATTGGTGCGTCAGCTATTAGTTTTTCCCATATTTTCTGACCCTGTACAAGGTGAATCCGACCTATTCTGCCAAACGAAGGTGGGGGGGGGGGTGATAGACGAGCCCAAGTAGATCATGAAACACCCCACCAACCATATCCTATCTCAAACTGTTTTCGAGTTATTATGGATAATCGATTATGAAAAAAAAATGCGTCATGTCTGGAAAAAGCCAGAATCTAGAAGTTTCTGAAAGACCTATATGCTAACTAAGCAACACATTTGGAAAGAACAGAAAAAATTGTATAAGGTGACACCACCTCTCCATCAAGATATCTGGTTTTAATGGCGAGCTACAAGCACTGAAAGATTGGCAAAGTTCAAAATCGAATTGTCGCCAAAATTTTTAATCACCAATTCTGCAAACGCCCTTCTAGCTAAAATCGGTCGAATTTGCCAAAAACTTGTCCATTCCACCAGCTTCCGAAATAGCTCGCAATATTTCATAACTGTTTTCTGGTTGAGGAGAAATTTAGTCTTTTGTTTTCAATATATGCATCACTGAAATCAGCGTTTCTCGAAGTAGATATCCGACGAAAATTCGGAATTGGCGGTTACAGATTTTGGCGGCAATTTGATGTTGCAAAAAAAATCCTATAAGGTGACAGACACTACCTCTATCTACAAGATATCCGTATTTAATGGCGAGCTACAAGCGCTAAGAGATCGGTGAAGTGAAAAATCGAGTTGTCGCCAAAACCCACTAAAATTACTTTGCCGAACGCAGATTTCAGTGATGTATTGCAAGAAAACGAATAAATTTCTCCTAAACTAGATGACCAGTTTGGTTTATCCTAGCCTCTTTTGAAAAGCTAGTGGAATGCACAAGTTTTTGGCAAATTGACCGATTGTAGCTACAAGGGTGTTTGCGGAATTAACAATTAAAAATTTTGGCGACAATTCAATTTCGAATTTCGCCGATATTTCAGCGCTTGTAGCTCGAAATTAAATCCAGATATTTCGATGAAATTGGTGTCATATTATAGGATTTTTTCTGCGCTTTCCAAGTATGTGCTTAGTTTGCTTGTAGGTCTCTCAGAAACTTCACAAATCCGGGTTTCTTCAGATCACCCATTTTTTTTCATAACCGATTATCTACACCGTAACTCGAAAACGGTTTGAGATACGAGTAGGACAGGGTTGGTGGGAGTGTTTTCATTGTCCACTTGGGCTCGTCTATCACCCCCTTTAATTTGGCAGAATAGACCGTTTTCACCCTGTATATACAATAATTGCACGATTTCCAAGGCCGTCTTAACAACATCGAGGACTCCCTTCTCTGTTATTTGGTAAACGAGGGTCGGTCTAGAACTTTCGCAAAAAAAAAGTTTCAAGATCCTGAATCAAAATAATTTGCTCAAGAAACGAGTCGGAAACAATCTTTTTTTGGATTTACTGTATAAGGAAAAATTGAAAGAAGAAGAAAAAAGAAGCTTTCGTTTTCCTACGCCCCTTTGCTGATAAAACGAATTCGGAGCAGATAAAATTATTTTATCATTAAAAACTGTATTCATAAGCGCAAGGGCAAATGCGTATCTTTAAAAAGGAATGATGATCTCTCGTTTCTTGGAGATTTGCCATCTTAATGGGGGGAAAAAAAAGAAATAAAAAAATTTTCAACCCAAATTCATAACGAAATAACCAGACGCAGGGCCTGGTGCGAAAATAATTGTAGGACCAGAGGTATCGAAAATTTCGGCGTCCCGTAGCCCCGATTTTATGTATTCTGTGGGAGGGGGAAGTCGGCATTAAAAAATTCATACATCGGAAATAAGGAAAATAATTGACTGAGATAGTTCCGGTGCACCAATGGAAATTCAGAATAAAAAATTCACAAAAAAAAACGTAAAAAAAAATTCAAATCACAAAAAAAAATTCATGTAAAAAAAAAAAGATTCCACAATCAATGAAAATTCAGAATAAATGAAAAATAATTCCATAACCATGAAAATTTAGAATAAATGAAAGAAATAACTCCAGCCCATGAAAATTCCAGAATGGATGAAATCTCAGAATTTACGAAAGAAATTGCTATTACCTTAATTTCGGGGACCCCAAAACCGCGGGGCCCGATGTGACCGCACATGTCGCCCTAAGGGCAGCTCTGGGTAATGTAAGTCAAACTCGGTTTTTTTAACAGGATTGGGACTGCGGCATTATTACATTGTAACTGGTGTGTGTCGTTAAAACAAAGATGGTCAGTTTTGGGATAATAGTTCAGAATAAACCTTCGGCTTTAAAATTTGATTATCTCCTTTACGTACGGATTTTTGGCAACAATTTTTCATGATTCATAGTTCAAGTACCACTGATGTATCTCAGAAACTGACACTTCTGTTGATACTTAGGAAATTAAGAGAAAAAAGATGAGTTGAGTACGTTTCCCTTTTTTTCCTTCTCTCTCTCTCTCCGCCACCCTTCTTCCACATACACTATGTAATACTAGTTTTCTCGTCAAACCGTAGCGAAGGATAAAAGAAATAGTAATTCTCAATTAAAGAGAAAAATCTGATTCCGTTCATAGGGTACACCAATGAAACGTTGTAATGATGAGAAAGAAAGAAGCAAAGTGTTTTTAAGTATTTCTTCCATTTACTATAATACGAGTTATCCTGCCCTTGTAAGGCAAGAGGTTAAAATAACTAATTTCAACCTTTAATTGAATCAATGATATTATATGAGCTGTTTCACATAATGAATTCAAAACGAACAAAAATAATTCTTTGACAGATCCTGAAATTTAAGTAAAATATGAAATATCAGCAAAAGGAGTGAAATTAAGCTGTGATGATTTCACCCAAATAGAATTATAACTAGAGGAAAGGCAGAGCCGTAACTAGGATTTTTGCCGCCCCCCACAACTTTAAAATTCGATAATTTTATAATGGTGTTCTTTGTTCTCGCCTAAAATTGTTGCCCGGGCAGTTGCCATCTTCAGTTACGGCTCTGACTAGGGGTAAATACAAAAATTAAAACTTGCCTACATAATTTAAAAAAACGAAAATAGTAAAATTTGCAACTTTTTTCATTACACAGAAAGAAATTTATCCAGTAGCATTTGAATTAAAATTGGTTAAGATATTCTTGATTTTTTAAATTTTTTATAACCATCTCTGAATTTCTTCTAAAACTTCGTTACTGTATTCTATGGAAAGAGATCCTTTTTGGAAAAACAGCATGTATATGTATAGTACTCAAAATGTGTTGAGATCAGTGCCATCTTAAAACATGAGCCCACCCCAGGGGCCTAAATTTCATCGGGAGCCTGACAAAAAAATGGCTTCTGGTTAAAATTTTTGAGCGCTCATAGGTAAACATTTCAAGTCAGGTAGTGTAAGATGACCTTGGGTGAGATCAACAGCTATACACATTTTGGAACTAGCGTATGTAAAGTTCCTTCTTCAGTAGCAAAAACGTAAAAAAAAAGTAAATGAACCTGAAATTAAATAATAACCTGAATATGAATTTGACTATGTCATGACAAGTATATAAGCAACCTCCACTCTGCGAAGTTATTTTTGGGTCCTATTTACGTTTCTCTTGCTACTGAAGACAGGGCCGCCCTAATCAGATGCTGGGCTCGGTCAATACCGGGGAATCGGCATCCATGCAGAAATGCTGGAAAATAACCACACACACAAAAAAAAAACCAAAAAAAAAAAAAAAAAACAATAAGTAAATAAATAAAAATAGACAAATAAAATGAAAATTAATGCAAAAATTAGGAAATCTCCCAAATGAATGAAAATTCAGAACTGAGAAAGCTTTAAATTGATGAAAGAAATAATTCCAAAACTAATGAAAATTAGGACCTAACAAAAAAATTATCCGAGAACTAATGAGAAAATTTAGAATTAATGAATTAAAAATAATTGAAAGAAATGATTCCAGCACCAATGAAAATTCAGCATTAATGAAAAAATTGATTCCGAATTGATGAAGCAAAAAATTACAGAATTGATGAAAGAAAATATTCAGAAAGGAAGGGAAAATTCCAGAATTGATGTTCAGAATTAATGAAAAAAGTTCCAGAATTGATGAAAGAAAAATTAAGAAAAAACATTTTAGAATTGATGAAAATTTAGGACTAACGAAAAAAAAAATTCCGGAATTGATAAAAATTCAGAATTTATGAAAAAATAATTCCAGAATTTCATAGTTGTGAAGCTCAGACACCCTGATTACAACAAAAAAAAATGTATTTAATATATGTTTATATATTTTTTTATTTCTCTTACTGTACCTTAAACGTGGGGCCCGCACCTGTTGCACACCCCTAAGTGCGGCTCTGACTGAAGAAGGAACTTCACACAGTTTGGAACCATATAGTTCTAGTTCTCAACATTTTGGGTACATCTACATTGTTTATCTTTTTTTTTTTATTGGCTATTCCGGCACGTAAAAACTGACAGAAACAAAAATATCAATTATTGATGTCTTGATGGATTTTTGACCAAATTTATAGGATGTGAATTTCAATTCATTATAAGGAGGCACAAATTTAACTGACAGTTTTTGATTGCAGACCAGCATATAACAGGAGTTTTAATTTTTATAATTTCCCTCATCATTTTACAGAGATGAAACTATTACAGTTGAACTACTCCAGATATGTGAGCTTCTAGGATTCAGAAATCAGGAGATTCTTAATAATTTGAAAAATCCTATTTTGTAAACACCTCTACATTTTTTACATCAGATTGTCTCGCAAGACTATTTACCGATTCCTTTCCACCAATTTCATATTGTGTTTCCATATCTATAACCAGAAAGAGGGAGGAGGAGAATGTCATTCCCCCTATTTGCTACAGGAGACAGGTGACCCATATAGGTCATCACAAAAATGCTACTTTTATCACTTTTTTGGGAAAGACTCATAATATTTTTGAATTGCAAATTCTGTTATTGTAAGGCAAATTGTGTACGTGTACTAAATTAATTTTACACAATTGTGGCCAAGATTATATCTTGGGGGAAATCTGGAAAAGTTTATGCCCCTCTAACAAACTATAGTATGTGGGAGATGTTCCTGTAAACAAATTGAAAACTCACTCGAATTTGACAGCGCCCCGTGAGGTAAAGTTAACATAACAAGCAAAATTTAATGTACATCCAAATTTGCAGCAACCATCAGAATTCCCAACCTTTTGATAAAAGACCACTCCCTCTATTTCTATGCTGTCTAGAATGTCAAGAGTTTATTTCTAATGAAACTGCACTCCTATGCAAAATTAAGAGAATTTGCACATTGTGTCTATTTGAGGCATCATGTTGGATGGCCGCCCACCTCTCCATGTGTTTGACAGAGGGTCCTTGACTGCTAGGAGGTATAGGAAGATCTTAGAGCCCTATGTTTGACTTTGCAGGCACACAGTTGGCACTCAAATCCTGTTCATGGATGACAATGATAATCCATATCGGATTCACCTAATCAGCGATTATCCGGAAAGTAAAACTATTCGGCGTATGGATTGGCTATATTCTCTTGATCTAAATCGTATATAACATGTCCTGCTCTTGGGAGGGCAATTGCATCTCGCCATTCCCCTATGAGAACCATCCCGGAGCTAAAAACTGTGTTGCTGCAGAAGTGGGACCAATTGCCTCAGGGACTCCTCAACTGCCTGGTGTCCAATATCAGTCACGTTGTGTGACCTGTCTGACTGAGAGGGGACCATATCCCATATTAGACACATTTTCAGTTTGATCTCACAATGTGGATTTTGGACGTTCCTGCAATGGTGAGCTGCACTGACAGTCATGTGTGCTTACAAAGACTTTTGTATGGTACATCTTTCTCTGTTATATAAATGTATTCATTCCAAATTTCATTAAAATCTGTCCATGTTTTTCAGAAATTTAATATAATGTGCTAACTCTCTTAATTTTGCACAAAAGTGTATATCATGTGGTTACCACACAATGAAAATCAACCTACAAACATTGGTTAATCAACCAGTTCTACATCACCAGTTCTACATGTGGTCACAGATAAAATTAATTATATGGTTACCACTAGCATCAACCTGTCAGTGTACAGACTTTTTGTAATGGTTGAAGTTCTGGCGACCTGCTGTATAGCTCCTAGAAATAACCATAGTTACCTTCTACAGGGACCTTAAACTATGGCAACTACAGTCACTGGCATAAAGGGCCATCAAAAAAAGCTCAACAACCTGATTTTTCACTATAATCGGGAGGAAAGAATTATATAATCATCTAAACCTGGTGAAAGGGTCTTGTGAAATCTAATCTCTACATGTTACAAATTGTGTGTGTTTTCTATTTTGTTTAATGGTACAGTTAATTACAATAATTCAGTTACAGACATACGCAAATACATGATGATAACGGACACACGATTACAGAGATACTATTGTGACAACATTGCGGTGAAAACTGCCTAAATGTTCACTAGCCGTAATACGATACAATGACATATGCACCATCTGTCTGACAATAATATAACCACATACATAACATCTCCTCCCTTTCTTAGCATTGCAAATGTCGCCTTCAAAATCCAAGTCTGTCCGGAGGTTTTCTTTTACGAGTGGACCTACGAAGCACAGGGTGGGCAGGTAGCGTTGGCTCGACACCCGATGACACAACATCACCAGTCTCATCTCCAGCCGTCTCGTCCTCAGCCGTGTGTGTGGCCGATCCTCCGCTCCAGGTCGGTTGTCAACATCAGTGTGAGAACCCGAAAAACAAAAATATTACTATGAGACTGTTCTCCCGAAATGGCAAGAGGAGGCACATCTCGGATATTCCCCTGTTCATCACTCTCGTCCTTCACAGCTTCTCCTTATTTCCGGATTTGGTCGACATGGCGTCTCCAGATTTCAGGTCCCACTTGCACGCTGTATGACAGAGTACCATCTCTGTTCAGAACAGTTCCAAACTTCCATTTCTCAACACCACGATAGTTCCTAACAGCAACTTTTTCTCCCGCTGAAAATTCACGATGAAATGCATGAGTGTGTGATTCTTGTTTTCTCTGCACACTCCCTCTCACATCAGGATGCATCAAATCCAATCTGGTACGAATCTCTCTTTTCAAAAACAACATACTCTGCTTTTCGCCAGTTAATCAGTGCGGAGTTATTCTATACATCAGTAAGAATTGTTGCAATCTCTTATGTAGATCTGATTCCGTAAGAAAGGTAGATTTTATCGAATACTTGAATGACTGAACCATTCTTTCAGCCTGACCATTCGTCGCAGGATGGTATGGAGCTGATACTACATGTTTGATACCATTTGACTTGAGAAATTCCTGAAACTCCATGCTTGTGAAATTTGTTTCATTATCGGAAACCAAAGTTTGAGGCAAAGCAAACTGAGCAAACAATTTTCGAAAGTGTGATATAGTGGTATTAGCAGTTATGTTTCGTGTTATAATGATTTCAGTCCACTTGGAATATGCATCACAAACTACAAGAAACATTTTTCCAAAATATGGACCTGCATAATCGATATGTATTCATTGCCAAGGACCATTTGGTCATTCCCAGGAATGTCGCAAAACTTTTGGTGGTTCTTTTCTTGTTTTCTGACAAGATTCACAATTGGATACAAAAACCTCGATATCTTTGTCTATACCAGGCCAAAAGCAATGACTTCGTGCTAAAGCCTTCATTTTGATTATACCAGGATGGCCTAAATGTATTTCTTCAAGAACTTTCTGCCTTAATTTTTGTGGAATGATGACCCTATTTCCAAGTAAAATACATCCATGTTACAACAAAGTTCAGTCCCTTTTAGCAAGCAGTGATACAGTTCAGAAAGAGATTTGTCATGTTGGGTAGTCCTGGAAATTTCTTGAGCAGTCAGAGGCACAGTTTCAATCTGCATTACATTAAAACAGTCAACTTCATTATAACTGTCCCCTTCAGACTCTACAGGTAGTCGCGAAAAGGCATCAGCGTTCCCATGATCCTTGGTGTTTCGATACTGAATCGTATAATTAAATGCTTGTAAAAACATAGCGTAATGCAACATTCGTGTAGCCGAGAGTACAGGTAAACTTTTGTGTGGAGAGAATATTGACACTAAGGGCTGATGGTCAGTTACTAGAAAGAAATGTCTCCCAAACAAATAATGGTAGCATTTTTTTACACCCCACACTATACTCAACGCTTCTCTGTCAATCTGAGAATATTTCATTTCAGTCCTTGAAAGTGCACGTGATGCAAACTTTATAGGTCTTTCCGAACCATCTGGCATGTAATGACTGAGTATGGCGCCAATGCCAACCGATGAAGCATCGGTCTGTAACACGAGAGGCAATTTAGGGTCATAATGAGCTAAAATTCGATCAGAAGCTATCTCTCGTTTCAAGAGCACATATGCATTTTGACATTTTTGATTCCATATATACTCACTATCCTTACGTAGCAAATTATTCAAAGGTGCAATCATTGTCGACAAATTTGGACAAAATTTCATTTTGCAAGCAAACATGTCATCTATTTTCGGCAACGGATATTGATCAACATTTAGAACCGGATTCAGGGTAGCTTTGTAATCGCCACATATGCGAATGTTTCCATCACGTTTCACCACTGGAATGATGGGGGTCGCCCACTCACTATGGTTCACAGGTTCAAGTACGTCTTCAGAGACTAATCTGTCCAGCTCTTTCTCGACACGTTCTTTCAGTGAGAAAGGGATTGGTCTCGCTTTCATGAATTTCGGCTTGGTTCCTGCTTTCAATTCGATGTGACACTGTAATTTCTCCAACCGACCAAGACCCGGGGTGAAAATTTCAGAATATTTTTGAAGCAAGGTCTCAAGCTTTGAAGATCTCGAACCTTCTTGGGTAAGATGTTTCATCTCAGGCCAGTTGATTTTCAGGGTTTGTAGCCATTCCCTCCCGAAAATTACATTTACTGGTTGATTCACCAAGTACAGGTTCTGAGTAGTAGTTTGCTTTTCATAACATACTTGCACGGTAGCTTGACCCACTGGATGCACCAACGATTGATCAAAGTTCTTTAGAACCAGGCTTGTTTTCAGAATTTTTACACTTGGACATATTCTCTTGAATTCCTGTACATTCATGCATGATACTGCGGCACCGGTATCCAACTCCATGAAAGTTTCTTTCCCTCAAGGTATACATCAAGCATCAACTTCTTGTTTCTATTAGCCTGGAGATTATTGACAGGAAACACGTCAGATTCCGGGTTCAGCTGATTCACATTAGTTTTCGATCTACACACTTTCTGTAGGTGTCCTTTCTTTTTACAAAATCTACATATGCTGTCCTTGAATTTACACTGTTGAGCCATGTGAAAAGTGATCGAACAACGATAACAAGCACGATTTTGTCCCGCTGGTTTCACTTTACGTTTCGATTCCGAGTTCGCATTGCTCTGGTATCATTTTCCCATAGGTGCCATACGAGACACTTTGCTGATTTTCTTCACGCCGAGCTGCAACAGTTGATTATGCATTTCTTGGACATCCTTCGATGCAGTTTCTAAGCCGAGAGCTGTAGATTTCGCAGTATCGTAAGTCAAATTCTCGACAGTCAGAAGTTTCTTTTGGATATTTTCGGAACTCAAACCCATAACGAACGTATCGCGTAACATCACAGATAGATTCGGTCCAAAGTTACAATTCCGTGAAAGTTTCTGCAATTTGATCGTGTAATCCGCTATTGACTCACCTTGAAGTTGATTCCTCTTGTAAAACTTGTAGCGTTCCGTCATCTCGTTCGGAGTCGGATTCAGATGTCCTCGTAACAGGGTGACGATCTCATGGTAGGACTTTGTAGACGGGAGATCCGGATTGACCCGGTTCTTTAGGATCCTGTAGGTGCGCGGCCCGATGACGCTCAGCAAAGCCGATGCTTTCTTCTCTTTGGGTACATCGTGAACGGCGAAATATGACTCCAGTCGCTCCTCGTAGCTATTCCAATCTTCAACGGATTCATTGAACTGTTCAAAATGAAACTGGAATGGTGCGGTGCCAACTGGTTGAGGTCACGTATTCATCTCATAAACAGATACGGTTCCGGTTTTTTTTTAATCCTCGTCGTCAGTGTTTTCTATTTTGTTTAATGGTACAGTTAATTACAATAACTCGGTTACAGACATATGCAAATACATGATGATAACGGACACACAATTACAGATACCATTGTGACAACAACGCGGTGCGAACTACCTAAACGTCCACTAGCCGTAATACGATACAATGACATATGCGCCATCTGTCTGACAATAATATACCACATACATAACAGTGCGTGCGTGCGTGTGTGTGTGTGTGTGTATTTCCCTTTATCGTGTTGTCTATTTTGTATTGTTTTATATTTTGTTTTGTGTTGTTCATTGTATTTTTTGTACTTTTGTCTCATTATGTGTGCATTTTTATTTTTACGGCAAGCTGTAATTGGGTTTAAACCTGTAGCTTTGTTTTATAAATAAATAAATAAATAAATGTCTTTGAAATAAAACAAAAAGGAAGAAGGGTAGAAAATCAGGAGTCTCCTGCCTGAATCGGGGAAGAAAGGGTGGGATATATCAATCCAATATATCAACGAAATAAACCTTTTTTCTATATTATGCCGAGGTGAACTCTGAAATAAAAGTCATCTGGTCTCCACCGGGAATCGAACTCAGGGTGTATATGTCTCCAGTGGTGTATATGGTTGCCCAATTTGCAAGAGGACCTGGGTTCAATTCCTGGCAGAGAGCAGATGACTTTTCTTTCCATGTTCACCTCCGCATAATGAAAATGAATCGGGAAACTTGGCAGGTCTGCAACCCTTTCCTTATAACATTCAGAGTATGGACATTTTTTTTTTTTTTCCATTATAGATTATAGACCAACTAAAAGTGTTACCTATGTATATAGTAAAAAATGCACGTAAACACAACATGTTCAAATACAAACAAATTTTATAACAGCTTTATTAATAGCTCATCTCAACATCATGTCTAAATCATAAAGCAAGTCAAACACCAATTGTAAAACCTGCAGATTATCGGATTCCTCATTTTTATTCACACATAGAAACAGCATTGTGTGCAGTTTAACATATACTGTTTCATTAACATTTTCCTTTTATTATGAAAGAAGGAATCAAAAGAAAAAAATTTTTAACATAAAACACTACAGCCTGTTTAGATAATTTTTCATCCACGCAATATCAACATGACTTTTTTAAAGGAATACTGTTACATACAGACATTTTGAAATATATATAAGGCTATAAAAATACACCATGAGATTGTTTTTCAGATATATATATATCTATATACAACACTCTTGATATACGTCATGTGCCATTTATTTTTCCCACACATGTATGGCACACATTAAAACTCTCTCTTCTCTTATTTCAATAAAGACTACACAAAAGACAACAGAAACAACTGAAACTAAAAAAATATCTGTACAAGAAAATGCTGTTTATCTTCACATACAGCACTTTTTCATAATAGTGATTTCCCTCCCCAAAACAAAAAAGAACAATGAACTTGAAGTCATGTTACATGGTATGACAATAAATTGAAAGGAAAAAAAAGTGCAAAATTAAACTTATACGTAAAAAAAAAAAAATAGGGTTGTTTATAATGCTGAAGGAGAAAAAAAAAATCACATGGAAAAAGATTTTTTTTCCAAATCTGCATGAAATGCTAAACACTCATGCATTAATATGACAATAATGCTATATGAACACTGGCTAAAGACATTATACCTGCATTCAGTACCTCCCCAAAGAATTCACATTTTCCTAGCATACTATTCAAATATCATTGCTCAACATAATAAAAAAAATGAAAACTGAACGAAACAAAACCAGGGGAAACAAATGAATTTCTCAATGACAAGATTAAATTTTTAAGTAGACTATGAAAACAATCAACAAGTGCTATGTATCACATTCTATGTTCATACATTTTTCCCATTTGTGTAAAACTTTGAAATTTATAAAATAATTCATTTCCATATATATATATATTATATATTATATGTATATTATATATATACACATATATATATATATATATATAATTATATCTTGAATAATTTTCTCCAGTCTTTCCAAAAGATATTTCCTTGTTTCTCTATTCTTTTCACTGGCACAAAATGATAAAAACAAAGATAGAAAAAGATAGAAAAACAAACTTAAACTCACTTTACCTACATGAGGCAAGAAAAAAATTGAGATTTTAATTTAAAAAATATTGATTATTCCACTGATCCTAAGACAAAAGTTTTTTCTTGACAATAAATTAAGAAAAAAATCCTTATTACTGTATGCACAAATGCAATTTAAAAAAAAACCAAACATTAGGATAATTATGATTAAAATCTGATTACAATATTAGTTTCCTCAATGATTGCAAAAAGAGGAGATAATTCTTTGGTCCCATGTACAATTTTGAAATAAATCTTATTCAAATGTAATTCTTGTTTGTAGGTTTTAGCACAAGTATTTCAATCATATTTTATCTTTATAATTTGATAAAGAAAAATGAATTATTTTTATATCTGAATACTTCATAGATGTTAGTGATAAAAATTGAATATGTATAAAAAATTTCAAAACAAAATAGAGTAAAGACCAAGAAAAAAATTGATATTCTGGGTTGAAAGATATTCCTAAGGATTTGATTTAAAAAAAAAATGTAATTTCCAAATTTAAAAGCTATATTAGTGGAAATAATTAAAAGCTGATCTTTTTTCTCACGCCAATCACAAAACAAAACAGTAAATAAAAAAAAATCCATACACCATGGCAGATGTAACTTTTATTTTGAATAGGAACTCTGAATAGATCAACAAAATAATAAAAACTGCCTTGCCTATGAGCAGAGCATATTCCAGCTGCCAATCTATAACAGTAAAAGTATACCATTGTGATTAAAAAAATAAAACAAGAAAATGCCAGAAATTTTTGATTAGTTTTTAGAAATATTATACGAGATGACTAGTATTTTGTGCTGAATGCAGATATAATAAATGAATAAATATTACACGTATATGTATATTGTGTGACTCTGATATCCAGTTTAATAAAATTTCAGAGAAAAAAATATTTTGATTATAATAACTGCAATGAGTGAAAAAACAAAAACAAAAAAAAAATTGCATAAAATTAATAAAAAAAAGTCATACACTTCAAAAAATTTTGACAGGAAAATAAAACCAGTTTACTCCAAAATAAGACAAGTATAATTCAGCCTTTTTAATAGGCTAAGAAAGAAATGACTTTTCTTATTATAATTTATTAATTTTTTTACAAAGAGAAACAAAAGTATTAACTTTCATGTAATTTACAATAAAACCTCTAAATTTCAAGCTTCACATATTGATGGCGAATTTTCAAACCAACAAAGAATAAAAATTCAATTTTAAAAAGTGTAGCTTTACCATTTACAAAAAAATAAGTTTTCAAATAATTTTTCAAGTTCTAAGTGCTGTACTTTTCTGCACTTATGTCCATTCATATCAAAATATTTGTCATAGCACTTTTTTATTCTTATGGGAATTCTTTGAACGTCTAGAGATTAAACTGATATTTATCAGTTACAATAATTATATTATAAAATCCTTTAAAATTTGTTTCACAAGATAAAAATAGAAAAAAAAATTAACAAATTATACAACGGAGATACAGCACACATGAAACATTACAATCTTTAGCGCAAATAGTCAACAACATAGGCAAGAATTTTATAGTTTATACAGTTCAGAAAAATCTGTACATAATTTAGGAATATTAAAACATTTCACTGTACATGTTTTTATTTTCTAAACTATAAATAGATAATTACTCAACAGACTATGAATATAATAGTATTTTGAAATGAAATAGTCTTGTATTTAGGAATTCAACTTGCATTTGGGAGAAAAATTAAACTATACTTTCACATGGTAGGATAAAAAAAAAATACTGTATATTAGTATGTAGATATGCATAGAAATATGTCGGCACCTATCAAAAGAATTAAAAAAAACCATTCATTCAGAATCCCTGAAAAAAAAAGTCAACTAGAAGAAACATGTAACAAATGAAAAGATATTAGTGATGGAGAACAAATGTTTTCATGAACGATATTGATAAACGTATTATAATCACATGTAACTAATAGCGAACACACACATATACACAAAAGAAATTCACATAAACCGTGCAAAAAATGCTTCAGAATTTTACAATTTCTCAATGAGATTCAGAAATAAAAATTTGCATAAGAATGTCAAGCATTCTCATATGAATAAAATTTCATGAGGATGAAACAGTAAAAAGATTTTTTTGAGGTAATTTCTGACCAACATTAAGCATTATACTGGCATCATTTGCTTTATAGAGAGAAAAATGACAGGATTTTTTTTAAATATATATATATTGCATTTAAAAACTTCTACATTAGAAGATTTTATAGTAAGAAACATGAATAATAAAACAGCATTAATCTAATAATGAGAATTAACTGCTCAGTTCAATATGTCTTCAGCTTAGGTAGCCAATCATGACATATTCCATTTAAGAATGTACAAAAAACAAAAAATAGTAAAAAAAAAAATTCATGCAATCTAATTTAATCAACTTTTGACTTCAACTGAATTTTTTCAGACATAATTTTTATATTATTTTAACCTTTCTAACATGAAATGCCTACCATAAAATTTTTTTTTAAAAATTGCCTCCAGAATTTCTATGCATACATACGGTTTGGTTACGTCATGGTCAACATGACAATAATGAAGAGTTTAAAAATAACTGATTTTTTTTACTGAAGTATTACATCAATGAAAAACCCATAAAAACAAACTAATAAATTTCAAATAGAGGTCAGTAATTTCATATTCCATATAAATATTTTAGGTGGTTTTTTTTTTCTTCATAACACAACATACAATAATGAGATATTATATAGGAAGGGGGAAAAATATATATAAAACATCCATAACAACATGTTTGATGATTATTACAAAAACATCACTGACAACAAACAGCAGTTGCACCAGATTCGAATCTGGAACTTTTTTTTAATCTCTAGTTTTTATTTATTTTTTTTTATTTTGCTTTATAAAATACCACATGAAATGCAAAAAAAGTTTGCCTTTTTTTTTATTTCTTTAAAAGGAAGATGAAGATGTAAATGCACATCAGTTTGAGAAATACAGGATGTATATGTAAAAAAGATGTGTCAAAGTCATTGCTTTGGCAGTCATCTGAACGCCAGCAGTGACAAGTGAATTACAACAGTGAAAAGGAGTCTTAACATCATATATACTTGTCTATAATTCCCCCTGTGATTCCTCAGAGATGTCCACAAAACACAACTCAGACAACTCCAGTCTGTCAGCTTATCCCTACCTTATCATCACATTCCTTCCACACTTCTTCTAGCTCATGAAACAGCTGTAAAAAATTAAAATAAAAAATTATAAAAGGAAAAACAAGGTGATAGAAATAAAACAAAATTCATAAGAACATGTTAAAATGTCACCCATTTTTGACAGCACAAGTACTTTTTTTATGATACAGTAAAACCTGTCTTTAATGGAACTGCATGGGACCCAGTCTTTTTTCTGATCTACACAGGTTTCCACTTAATATAGGTTCAATTGACATAATGTGTAAAATTATGCAACGATCTCATACGCAATTCTCAAATAAATTAACTGAAAATAAAGTAAATAATTTAAAAATATATATATAAGTGAAATAAAATAACAAATTTTCTCTACAATTATTAAATGCTTATCACTTGATATGATACATTATTTATTAAAAATACATGCATATTTACTTTAACATTGCAGTATATACAGTAGATTACATACATTAACTATTTGCATTGCCAAATAGTGAATGAAAAATTAAAACCGTACTGTAAATAAAGCTAATTTGTTTTTAGTAGTTAATAAGGGTTTTTGGTATGCAGTTCACAACTGGACTTTTCTGCCTGACTTTTAGAAAAACAGTTTTGCTGCAGAAATCATACTAAACATCATAGAGTAATTGCTCTTTCAAGGTTTTGACAGCATCAATACTTAAAGACTTCACCCTACACTGTTCTTCTAAAATGACAACATTCATCTCATGTCCATCTAATTTTACTTTCTCTAAAATTTTCAATGAAAATGTCAATACCTGTTGTGTCACGTTCAGTTTGTACACTGTTGTCTATGTTTATGTGATCCTCAGAACTGCGATCATGGAAAACAGCTTGCATGCAATTTTGTAAGTCTTGCTTATCATTTGGAAATCCAACCCTTGCACTGATTTCTCTCACAGAAAAGCTTGCTTTTCCAAAAATATTTGTTATATTAAAGATTTAATATGGAATATATAGGATTATATGCTTGATTTCCAATTGTATACATGGATTTGTGATCTCGCAATTGATTTTACACTTAGATTATGATTTTACACTTAGATTATGATTTTACACTTAGATTATGATTTTACACTTAGATTATGATTTTACACTTAGATTATGATTTTATAGTTGTTATGATTGTAATGTATATTTTGTAATGTATATTTTGTAATGTATATTTTGTAATGTATATTTTGTAATGTATATTTTGTAATGTATATTTTGTAATGTATATTTTGTAATGTATATTTTGTAATGTATATTTTGTAATGTATATTTTGTAATGTATATTTTGTAATGTATATTTTGTAATGTATGCTTTTTTATGAATAAATTGCCAGAGGTATCCAGTCCGTGTGGACAATGAGCCGATATTGCCATATGGCCTGGGTATCTTTCGGTTTGACGGTGGTCACCTCAAGCTCATTAGGGATATCTTGCCTATATCCTCCCTTGGGTTTGAACCTGGGACAGTGACAGCAGCCTTCATGGTGGTAGATGAGCATCTTACCCCCACGTCATTCAGAAGCTAGACTAACTGTTGCTAATGGTAGGGGTGGATCATAGTTTCCCAACCTTTTTTGTTCTATCGCCCCCTTCTTCAGAAATGTTTTTCTCCTATTGCCCCCCAACGCAATCTAACCCATAGGATCCTATGTTATGCCCGAAGCTTCTACTGCCCCCGGGGGCATTAATGCCCACGTTGGGAATCACTGGGGGTAGATGATATAGAATTTACACATTCACACTGGCAAAGAGATTGCTTAAAAAAATTTCCGTAGCGCAGCACTTCAACACGAACATGATGATCTCCTAGTCTATTGGTCATAAAACACTCATTGTGTTTGTTTGAAATTTTCCATTAAGAAGGTAGAATTTTCCTTTCCATTTTTTTTGTTTAATTTAGGTTTTTATAATATGTATTTTGACATTGAAACCACAGGACCAAGATTTTTTCCCCGTTGAAGACAGGTTTTTGTTTAATACAGGTTCCATTAAAGATAGGTTTTACTGTATTTTGAAGATCAAAAATTATACATTTTTAATTTTCATAATGAATTATGCATCCCCCCCCCCCCGAATAATTTCTCTTTGAATGAGATATTTCACAAATCTAATCTTTTTATAATTAATGACATACCATATTGATCCAAGTGGAGTCTTCCAAGCAGTATGCCAGAAGGGAATGGCTGTCTGCATCTTGTTCACTTCTGACATGATTCATCTGCAAGTACAAAACTGAATTAATGAATTTAAAAGGAAGGGAAAATACACTTGTTACACAATTTATATAATCTTGGTAATTAAGATCAAACATGACATAAATGCAAAAAAGATCTTGATGAATCATCTTAGACCGCTTTGGGAAAAAAACAGCACCCATTTCTATCAATACCATGTACTATATAACAAAATTATAATAAAACATGCTATATTTATCTGTACCTCAGAACCACACCATCATATGTCCATTTGAGTGATGTTACAGTGTGAAGAGAAAACAATTTATCTCATTATTTTTTCAATCTCACAAAAAGTATCATGCAGTATATTACCAAATTTTAATCAAAAATTATTTTAACTAAAATACAATACTAAGGCCCTAAACTACAGAATGAGAACTACAAGAATACAGTAATATCTCAAAATTGTCAAGAATGGACATATGATAGTATGGTTCTGAGGTACCGATATGCTACATAAAAATTTGATAAATACAGTTATTATACATAATATTCATACATATCATGCATAATCGATAAGCATTTTGGTAAGTTCGATAAATTTCCCTAAATTTATCACTTTTACCAGCAATTATGCATAGTAACCACAAGCGTTGCAGGTAAATTTAATACGTACTGAAAGAAATTATCACAGACAAAATTTTTTATTTAATAAATTTTTTAATTTTTACAGGCAATTATGCATAATACTTAAGCGTCGTGTTGTTGGTAAGCATTATAAATCTTACTATATGATATACTATACATGATAATTTATACATGTATTGTGTCATTATATCAGAATATGATCGTAAAATTTGTTATTTACATAGGGGTCCGACTATGCTCATCACACATAATAGACTCAGGAATTTTTTTGTCATACTTATTAAATTCATTAATTACACAAGGATAATATGCATAGTCATAGATATAGGCGACAAATTTCAAGTATTTATCAAATTTACCAACAACACTTGATTACTATGTATAATCACTGGTAAAAGTAATAATTTTTTTATTAGTATATATCAAACTTACCAAGATTGGGCAAGTATGCATAATAACTGGGTAAGAATGTATAATAACCTATTTATCACATTTGCGTAACATATATATGTTATGGTAAATGTGATCACCAGTCGTCTTGGTAAGTTTGATAAAGTTCCTTATTTAATCACTTTTAATCACCATTTAATCACTTTTACCAATGATTATTTATTCCTGAATGAAGTTGGTAAGTATGATAAATATATGGAAGAAATCATGCAGAAATATCACTTAAGTTCAATCACTTATCAGCATCTCTCATACAAGATCGGTGCACTGCACTTGGACCCCATTATAGCACCCCCTTTTTGTAGCACCAACCCCGCTTACCGCCACAAATTTTGAGTGAACAAATTATCCATATAGGGATTATAATGTAAAAAAACCTACTGTGACACCAATTCGTTATAACGCCAACTGTTGTTTGGATGTATACAAAGTATATGTGCAATTTTTTCTGAAAATTTTCATTCCCTTACATTAGCCGGCACGCTGTGAAACTTGAGGTACACCAGCTTTTTGATCTTTGGGGGATATGGTCTGTTTCTGGCATGCTGGGAAAAGTGAGGTTTAGTATGGATCACAATATGTATTTAACTAGTTCAATGAATTTTTGGAATAAAGCAGAATTTAAGACTTGAATTTCCTGGCATGCTAAAAAATATGAGTATTCCTGGAACACTGGTTTCCCCCCACTGATTCCTGCCATGACAGCTAATGTGGGGAATACAGTACATTCAATAGCATTTTTAAGTATTAAAATGGGGGGTCAGTCACAGGAACAAAACAAATTCAAAGAAAAGTTAAGGAAACAGAACAGATGCAGAAAAACTGATCTATATCATCACATGTTGAGTTTAGAGATTTTGAATCAAGATGTAATTTGAAAAAAAAAGCCCTTGAAAATATAACTAGTGGTCCTCTTCCTCCCCATGTTCATTCCTCCCTCACAGTGTGAATGAATGATGAATGATACATTATATGTAACATAACACATACACGTTATAAATTCTGTAATTTTATTACCTTTGTACGGCATTTTATGAAGAAGTTATATTTCTGATGATGAAGTCTGCTGTACAGAGATATAGATGCATAACATATGGCACAAATATTGAATTGTGTTTTGTTCGACAAAGGCGACTCTGTGGTGGAACCTAATGTTGTGCTGTCATATGGAGGACCATAAAACTGAACAAGTTTTTCACCTTTGGCTGCATTGCAAATCTATAAAAAAAGTATCAGTAATAAATGTTAAATTTTTGAGCATTTTATCTTTTGAAGGACATCACAAAGAAACTTTTAATGTTAAAATATTGAATTTTTTTGTATACCTGGCAATCCAAATCTTCTGAGTTTGAAGAAGGCAACATATTTATACAAGGGTAAATTTCGGCACATCTACGTAAATCACTATCACAAGTTTCTTTCAAAAGTAGTTTTTTCTTGTTATCAGTCACGTCTTCAATCACCCTAATGTTTGTGATGAAGAATTCATCTGGAAGAAAAATTAAAAAATTAAAACCAAAAGAGATTTCCTAAAATAACCTAATTACATTTTAAAAATTGATGAATAGTTTTATTCCTGAATCTGATTTTGATATTTTTGAACTGACTTGCAAAATTAAGTACATTCCTTATCCTATAGTAGGGATCTTCAATCTTTCAGACACAGTGGGCCAAATCAAAACTTACCAAGAAACCTGCTGGCCACCAACTCACATAATTTAGCGACATTTTAATAAAAAGGGCCAATGTGTGCAGGCCCAGAGTTAAACAGGGACAAAAATAACAAGATTTTATTTATTCTGAAATTATTTTTATTAATTTTCAATTCTGATTAGTTCAACATCTTTTTCACTAATTCTGAAAAAGTTTTTGATTAATAACTGATTGAATTAGTTCTGATTAATTTTAATCTGAAATCACAGAATGATTCTGTAATTATTTCTGCAGCAATTGTGAAATTATTTTCCTCTTCTCAATATATGTTGAAACTATTCCTTTCAATAATCATGCAATTATTCTTTTATTGATTGTGAAATAATTTCTATCAGAAAATACAAAATTATTTTGCTCATTGACTCATAAGTAATTTTTTTTTTCACTAATTCTAAAATTGCATCAAAAATTCTAAAATGATTTCTTTCATTAATTCTGAATTGGCATCCATTTGTGCTAGAATTATTTCTTTCATTAATTCCAAACATATTTCTTTTGTTCTTTTGGTTTTTTTTAATGATGTTATCCTGATATATTCCCAGGAGATCAATATGATTTACTTCATTTATTAATTACAAAATTATTTCTTTTATTAACTTTAGAATTAATCAATTTTCTATGTTTTCAATGGTCTACAGAAAGATCCTTTTAAAAATATTTCATCCACAGCTTCTGCAAGATATGAATATGATCACATTAACACTGGACATTCAAGATTACTGATTTCATTTCCAACTCCAAAGAAAGTCCCCATGCCATTGCAAATGAATCACATTCAAAAAAGAAATTTCCTGTGTACCCTAGCTCACTATAAAAAATAACTTGAATTAAGTGTGAAATTCTGTTCAGAAAATTATTTACCATTTTCTTTTGTGATTTCCGATAAAAAATTCGGGTCTAGAGCCTGGCTGATTAAGGTCTGCAAGTAAATTTCAAAATTTCGTCGCAGTGGATTCATAGGTGCAAGTTCCGTGAACTCTTCATTTCTATAATATAAAAGAGACATGAAAGAATATGAGCGGGGAAGGGTATGGGAATACATACAAAAGTATCACAAATTCAAAAATGCTGAATCTGTAATTGTAGTAAATACAATATGCAAATTGACAAAGAAAAAAGAACCCCACAGAAAAAAACATAGAATAAATAAATCAATAAAAATATTAATATTTTTAAATCAAAGCATAGGTTTGAAATGAAAAAAATTGTTTCAAACTTAAATTGAAGCAGTTTTAATGTTCCAGATTACCTGACTAGATTATTATCAGATTACGGGTCAGATAATCAGACTATATTCATGGTATATATGTGACTATGGTAACTGTGTTTTTATATTTCTTGGATTCCCTTAATTAATTTTAAAAAATTTCAATATATAGCTTTTTTTTAAATTTAGTTTTAGCAATTGAAATCATGCAAGTTTATAAAATGTGATTCCAAAGAATGTACAAGATTCAGAATTTAAAAATCATACTTTAAAGAGATGATTGCAGTCGAATCACGTTTTAACAAATACCGTTACAGCGAAAATCTCGTTTTAACGAACACTTTTCTAATTCCTCAGATAAACGTACACATGAACAATGCAAAAACCTGGAATTCCTTTATAAAAAAATGTTGTTATAACGAAGTGATTTCTCCGGTCTCTTGGAGTTCGTAATAACAGGATTCGACTGTATTATTTTATTTCTGTCCTATATAAAAGCATGAATTACATTCATTGTCACTGAGAGGATCATGAAATTAACCCCTCTGCGTGCATCTCAATACATAGTAGTCACAAGCAGAAAAATTTTTTACCACCTGATTTTTTTAAATAATCATAGTAAAATTTTATTGCACAGAGAATACATTTTACTATACCATAACTATTTTTTTACAGTTTTAGAATCAAAACTGGAAAAAGGATATAAATTATTTTTAGCAGAGCTACACAAAGTTTGACTTTTTTAAAACTTAAATACCACAAATTGGGCCTTGGCATAGAAATTTCTGAACTGGTTTGAAGGGTTAACTTAGCCCCAGAAATTTCCGATACCTTTGATATGAAATATCTGATTGATATTAGATTCTTAATGATATTCTATGGGGTCAAGTTAATCATATGATGTACTAGATGGCAACAACTCTAATACCAAAAATGAGAACAAAATACTGAACTGAAGAAAACAAATCTGATCCCACAAACACTCATTCATTCTGACCACATTTTTGATTGTGTGCAGAATCGCTTCGTTTCTTACCTTTAAAACTCCTCTAAGATGGCCACTCGGCATTCCGCAAAAGAGTGGCCGTCTGCAGAGGTGACTGCCGAATAGGGTTGTATGACAGGAAAAGCACATTTCAGAGGGCTTGTCAAAATAACGGTTTTCCACGTCACTAAAAATCTTATGATCAATTTACTTACAATGCTCACATATACAGTGAAACCTCGCTACAATGATAAATCTCTCTACAACGGTAATTTTTTAAATATTGCCTGGAACAGCCTATAATCTGTAATGTTAAGCGTCTTTCGATACAACGATATCCTTTACTATGATAAAGCCCCTATAACAATATTTTTTAGGAGGATTGTGAAATTGCTACAACTTTTATTTATTTTTCACTTGAAATATCCTTCAGTATATTTTTTTTAACTCATGTCACATGTTTCAGTTCTTCAGAGGACGTCTAATAATGACATCTGTGTTGGGCATCATCTAATCACAGAAAGTGTTCTGTATTGCTACTTTTCTGCAATACTCCAAGTGCATCGCGATAAACCCTTTTACAGGAGCAATACACTTCTAACTGAATTTCTTTAAGCAAAAAACTTGTTTTTGTAACCCTTATCTACAAGGAAATGGCTGCACACAGGTTGGCCGCTGACTGCATACAGAGGTAGCCACAGAAGGGGGGGGGGGTGATTTTTGTATTGTGTATGGAGCCTATTGTCCATTCCGAGGAAAACTGACCATGAAAGGGGGTGGCTACCTAGGGGAATTTCACTGTATTTTCAAATTTAGCCTATTATTCAGCTATTATGCATTGTGTTTTCTGTTTCTGCTAGTATCAGACAAAGTTATTGATTTGATTAAACACAGGATCATCTTAAAGTATGGGTCCACCAGGCACATCCTGAGGGCTTTTATGACCATAACATTTAGTGGTACAATATGTATGTAAATTCATAGTCTGATATTTCCATTCGGGTAGAAACATGAGCAGATACAGTCTCCTTGAAGGGAGGGCGAGGTGAATGTACACTTCAGCTCTCCCGCCTCTGCCAAAAATACTTTTTTTACAGAGTGGAAAAGAAGGTGATGGGGGCGCCCTTCACCGTATCTGTTTATGGTTAGACGGGGCCTCCGGAACTTTGTCTGTGGTTCATGATACTATTGAGATGGTGTGATTACAGATATAATAATGCAAATAACAAAAACATGAATCAAAATAGTTATAATAAATTGTAAAAAAGGCTTACAAATTTGAATCCTCCTCAACCCCCAGGTATTGCACTACAAACATAGTACGAGAATCTGATAAGATATTGACCTTAGCTTGCATGTATTTTCCTTCCTGAATATTGTTCCAGGCTGCATACTACAGTAAAGAAAGATGAAATTAATTTTCTACAAAAGAGATTATCTTGAATTTCATTTAAAATTTACAAAAATAACATGGCCAACTCTTGCTCATCCAAATTCATTCATCTATATACAGTAAAACTCTGTTATAATGGCAGTTCACAATCAGAGAGAAGATTGTTGTTATAATGGATTTCTCACTGTAAACAAATTTTAATGTTTTGCACTGAAGGAACATATAAATGGGAAAACACAAACAAGATGAATTTATCTTTCTTCTCCTTTTATTTGAACTACTTTTGCTGAAATATCCATCTAGTGTGCTTATGTACACACAGTGTGGATTACAAAACAAAAAACACTTGACGATGGAAGCCCAAACTTTTACGCGATTTGAATTTTAGTTTCATTATTTTTTGCACACTTGAATAAAATCTGAAGTTTTGTGTTTTGAGCTGAACTTCTTTTTCTTTCCATAGCAAAAAAAAAAAGAGCTAAAATTTAAGACTCATGTACTTTTGACATAAAAAAAGCAGCAAGATCGCAGAAAAACACGACTTACGACAGAGAAAATGATTATCGCCGGTTTGCCTTGTGTCTAGAATTTGGACGATTCCGGGGGGGGGGGGGGAGGATTTTTCCAGGACCTGCCCAACCAACACCAGTACAGATAAAATTTTGTATTTTTCCCACCTCCTATATACAAGATACCTTCTATAATACAGATAAACAAGAAGATAAGATATAGCATGAGGTCTTATCTGTTGGAAGGTATTGACATACCCCATTTATAAACACCTACGAATAGGGTGGAGAGATGAAAATGCCACTCTTTCTGGGCCATTTTATATATAATTCTTAAAGGGAAGAATAAAACATGCTTTTCGAGAGTTACCATTGTCATGATAGCGAATGTGTTCCAATTTTCATTCATAACTTGTTATAAGCAAATATTTTTTTGTATCTTTAACATTGGCTGTTGACAATCACTTGTGAATTACTCGTTACTGTGAGATTCTCATTATAAGCCATAATTGTTATAACAGATTTTAACTGTATATATTTAGCTGGAAGGGAAGGCACATAAACATAGCTTTTTATAAACCCCCCATAAGAAGAAATCGCACACTGTGAGGTCCGGCGATCTTGGAGGCCAGTGATGTTTAACTGAATCATCAGGTCCTGTACAGCTGATCCATCGTTTAGGAATGCAATTGTTCAAAAATTCTCAAACGTCCAAGCTCCAGTGTGATGATGCCCTGTCCTGCTAGAAAATGAAGTCATCCAAATCTGTTTCTAACTGTGGGAAAAGCCAATCTCGCCAAAGGAAGAGCATTAGCGCCACCTGTATGCAACTGTGTGATACTTGAGATTTCCCTCTTTCTACCTATACATTATATTTTTTTTAATCGGATGATTCTTTTTCAAACACCCTGTACTTCTATCACAGTATGAATTCAAAAAGTGACACTTAAAAGTTTCTATCAATTCAAAATTATGATATCAGAAAATTTCCAGTCATTAAAATATGCATGCAAATTCCCTGTGGAATGTTTATGAGATGTGTGTAAGAAGTAGTAGTAGTTACTCAAATTAGTCTGTTCAGTCTGAAAATTGTGATACAAGTATTCAATCATTACACTTCACTCACTTCACTTCTAAAATATATGTACACGGCAGTACTGAAAATCAGGCATAACACTATAACTACACACTACACTCAGGCATACACTCAAAGCGTTAGGTACACAAGCACACTTCCAGCCCAACTCACTCTGTTGTAAATTGCCCATGACAATAGACTGGAGTTGTGCTCGTTTTGAAAGAAAGTCTGAAAACTGAAAAATAATATCCTGCAAACACAAGAAGGTTTCTTACAGTATAAGTATTGCGATGAACCTGTACTCCATTTTCCATGCAGGGATCAAAGCGTTGCAGGACTTTCATGATATTATCTACTCTCCAGATAGGTGCCTTATCTTTTCCAAGGTCTGATTTGGCAATGACAAAAACTCCCTAAAACATCATAACAATCAATAATAATTGAGAATCAATATCACAATGCACACAAACACAATGAAATTTTATCATTAAAATATAAAACATTAATAATCATTCTATAAAAAACATTTAGATACTTTTTTCAACTGAATGCCTTCTAAGTTATTATTATTTTATAATATAAAAATGTCAAGATATTATTAGGCTACTTGAAAATTCTGATCTTTCCTGAAAAATAGGTATGAAGTTTTTCTTAAAAAGAAAAAACTTTCAAGAGAACATTCAAATAAACGTTTGATTTTATGTAAATTTTGACCACTACACATCTGTATCAAGGGTGTCAAACTCAATTGGACCCTGAGCCATTTGCTTCAAAATTATCTCTCAAGTGGGCTGCCAATGAGAAAATAGAGTAAACAAAAATTTGTTAATTAGTAATTTAAATTAATTTTAAACAAAAACTGATCAATTGGAATCAAAGAACTAAATTATAAAATATAATTCTACCTACCCACCAAGATTCTTACTGATTAACTGTTGACATAGAGAAAAATAATTGAACAAATGCACACAATTTGCTCCTAAAACTTGCAAATGCATCACGTATGTTATCTCTGTATTGTTCCAATTTTAGTATATGTACTGCTGAAGCGAGTACACGCATGTTATCTGACTTTTCCTTTGAGGTCTGATATTTAAACCCTTCAAATGTCCTGTAATATCAATTAAGAAGGCCAAATCGCACACCTGTCTCTAATCATTAAGAAATGAAACATCTTAACACTCGAAAGATGGACGAGGATCTGTGTGACCATGTGCACTCTTTCTGCTCCTATATCTCAAATAAGAATGAACCAGAAGCTTTAAAATTTCTCAACTTTACCTGAATTATCATGTTCTTGGCCTACACCAAAGTGTTTTCCATTAACTTTCTTAGCAACGGAGAAAAGAACGTATATATCTAGAAAGACTGAAGGGGGGTTACAATGACTCCCCCCCATATATTTTAGAACACGTTTGCCATATCTACCAACATCGTCACAATTGATTTTGTAAGGTCAAAATTCTTCTGATAGTCTCTTTGTGCCTTTAATACTGTACAATCTCCATTCGTGAGAATTTTTTTACCTTAATTGTTATCTGTAGATGTCAGTCATCAGGTGTCTCAGCTTTTGTTATCTAGCATTTTTGCCATTTTGCCCAATTAATTGTTTTTTCTGCAAAGTAGAAATATCCACATGCTTATGAATGCTCTAGAAATGGCAAAAAGACACAAATTCACAGAAGTAGGGAAAGATTGTGTGTGTGAAGAAGCTGTAGTGCTAATGAGGAGAGAAAGAATGAAAACTAGAAACCTTTGTGAAGTAAGCAACACTATTGATGATGGATGTGCAAATCAGAATGAAATTATACTTCCAAAAATGCCTCAGCTGATGCAAAATAAAATGCTACTAGAAGCAATTAATGCAAACCACACTGAAAGCCATCAATGAAAACTTAGAACTACACCAAAACATCAACTGATTTTCATAAATATCAGAGATCTCAACAATATCCTGTTTATTGCTAGTGAAAAAACTGCTGCAGATGAAAGTGTAAGAAATATTGTGGAACCTTCCTTGTCAATAGGAAGTCAAAGATTCCAAAATATTTTATGACAAACTCATTGCTTACAGATACTGGTTTCACGTCACTGGAATTATGAATTTTTTTTTCAAATCTAAATCGACAAGTTTGGTTGAAACCCTTCAGAAAGACTATCCTCAGGTACTTCCAACCAAAAAAAAAACAAAAAAAAAAAACAAATCACACATATTTGTGATAATATTCACAACTTAGAAGCAATATAACACTGAAATTATATAGCGAATATAAAAGATACAGATCTGTCAACCTCGAGTTTCCTCCACACTGATGCTCATTAAGAGAGGTAGTTTGCACACACACAAAATAATCCTTTAAAATTAAATAATGATTAAATATATTAACAGGTAAATATATTTTCAATATATATAATATATAAATATTTAATAATATATATAATATATAAATATTTAATAATATATATAATATATAAATATTTAATAATATATATAATATATAAATATTTAATAATATATATAATATATAAATATTTAATAATATATTTTTAATATATTTACCTGTTAATATATTTAATCATTATTTAATTTTAAAGGATTATTTTGTGTGTGTGCAAACTACGATCTGTATCTTTTATATTCGCTATATAATTTCAGTGTTACATTGCTTCTAAGTTGTGAATATGATCACAAATATGTGTGGCTTTTTTTTTTTTTTTTGCTTTTTTTGGTTGGAAGTACCTGAGGATAGTCTTTCTTTATTTACCCACTAATTCTTTATGGTATAACTCTATTCTGTCATAAAAATACTATACCAATGGGTAAAATACTAAAATGTTCAAAAAATGCTGGAAAAAGCAATGGAGTCAAAGCCCTACCCGTCTTTTTAAGTATAGTCCCCGCCTGTCTTTCTAGTGTTAATCTTTCACATTTCTAAGAACAATTTCATCTCATTTAAAAGTCAAAACCAAAATGTTCCTTAGAACTTTATGGCAAGGCAATTAACAAATTTCTATGTAATGAGATAGCCTCCCCCTAAAATTTGTTTACAAAGTCTTTTAGAAATTGCAGGAATAAGGGGTGCTTGAACACCCCAAATTTTGTTGAGTGCTATTGAAAAACAAATGTACATTTGAGGATATTATTTTCAACAGGTCACACAAATTATCACCTATTGATGTTATTATTCTGACCGCAACATGCCTTGATATTGAGGTGTCATGAAATGCTTGCACATATTCAAGGCAGACATTTTCAACAGCATTTATCATTTGGTTCCCAACTTTGAGACAAGAAAGCAAGCCGATCTTCCCTTTGAAAAGTCAAAAGTCTCGTCACAGAGAGCAACAGACCTACAATGTTATAACCATTTAATCATTACACTCCGCTAATAGTTAGAAAAACTGATCACAGATGGCAGCACTGCATATAACAAGCATTACACAGCAACAAACTGCACATTAGGTTCCCAACATGTACCAATTCATTAGAAATTCCGCAGAGGAATGCGGATGAGGTGCATGTATGGTTTAGTAGTAGAATTTTTAGCATAGATTTCAAGAAACCATTGCTTAAAAAAAGACTTGCAATTTTTCATAAATGCATAGCGACTATCAATGTCAATTCATTCTGTTCATAATTTTTTATGTGTCGTCAGTTTGATGCCCCCAATCCACATGATACGCTGGGTAAATCATAGTATAAAAATAAGAGGTTATCAGACTGATTTTTGAAAAAAGAAAAATACAGAAGCCATTGCTATTGCATCAGTCTTGTGCTGTTCATATACGAAAGCTGATAATCACATGGAGGGAAAATATGTTGTGGTGATAGGGGAATATTTAAAAATAATAATAACAATAGCACAGATAATTTCAATTTGATCCCTAGAGTTGTCAAGAAATTAAATCAATAATATAAAACCTGTCTATCTGAAAATTGAACAGAGAGAGGGAAAAAATTGAGACAGAGTTAACACAAAAAAAAACCAAATTCTAAAAAAAATGACAAAAATTTTGGTTGAGGAAAAATTTAAAAATGATGTACTTGACTGCATATTCAAAATAAAAAAATATATATATTGCAGTTTGACATTTGAGTCGGCAGCACGCTAGTTTTCAGCTGTGCAGAGGTCTGGGTTCCAATACCAGTACAGGCAAACATGTCTACTAACACTAACAAATTACATTGGCAGATCACACAGATTTCTTGAGAAAACATTAAGATCAGGGCTCCACTGACTAGATTTTTTTTCCCCTCTGCACTCTTAAATCACTGTTGAACCATGATTTTGGGATAAGTAGGTTTCCAGACTTTTATCATTCTTTTGATGTTATTTTCATACTGTTTTAAGATCATTTCTGCGTTTCTGATTATTTTTTGAGAGAGTACTATATGGTATTCCAAACTTTACCATCATCAGAATTTACACCCATTTCTTTTTCTATTGGAAGAACTTTGCATTTTTCACCTATTTCTTCTATATTTCTCTACTACGAGAATAAACAAACTGCATTCACTTATGAGATGTTACTCATTAATTTTCCCATCTGTATCCCTCCCCTTTCAATGCCCCACCCTCTTGATACGTTTTGTATTGTATCCCCTCTACTTGATCAGTTTTGCAGATCTATGAGTGACAATATACATTATCCTCATGACAGATTGTAATTTTATCTTGAATTTTCTTCTTAGTTTCTTGGTTATTGCTTCCATTGTATACAGATGATGAGTGTAATCATTTTGTATGGTAAATGCACAAAATATTTTTTGTTTCAAGACATGCATGGAGTTTTTTTTTTAGTGTTTCGAGATAGAGATGTTATGCAATTACTGTACAATATAGTATGAATATATATAACAAACAAAATGAGAATTTACAATATTTTTCTTTTCAGGAGGCTTAGGGGTGCTGTTATCTTGTTCTTTTTTTTTCTTTTTCAAGCCAGATTTTCCAGCACGTTTTGATGCACCACCATCTTCAGGCTCTTTCTTTTTCCTCTTGACAGAAAATGGCCTTGGGGACGTAGATGAGCTTTTCTTACGTCTCCTTCTAGTGGGATGGCCAGAAGCAGTAGATTTGATTGAATCCATGGGCTGAAAAGTGAAACTAAAAGTCAACAGGCTAAACAAATTTCCCTTTTGTATTTATGTAAACTAAATAGTTTTGTTTTTAATTTTATTAACTATAAGATTAATTATACCTTTGGAGCTCTTGATGTAGGAGTCCAAGCAGGATCAGAATCTGAATCATCAACCAAATCAATTTCATCTGAGCTTGCATCGATAGGCTCTATTTTTATAGATGGCCCTGCAGAATGAATATATATTTAGAGTATTGGAATATTTCTATTGCCTCTAAAATTTAAGGGGAAAAAATAATTTCTTTTTAATATAACCTGTTTCTTTGAATTTTATTTGGATCGCCACTGTGAGGGCACACTCTACAACAGTAAACTCATCTGTTTGTCCCAATCTGCAAATTCACATTTTTTAATCCTGATTACTATTGTTTAGTAGTACAAGTTATGCCTATGTAGACATGCCTCTCTGAGCAAGGTATCCAAGCCAACAAAAAAAGTCTGTCCATCTCTTTGAGAGTCATCACAGTATTTCTATTGTACCTCGGTATCAGGAAAGATTCACGCAAGGGGTATGTATCAACTCTTTACACCTGTGAACATCCTTTAGAATGGTAGGCGAGGATCTTATTGTCATGGACCACTGTGTCCATATGGGAGAAAAATTTGATAGAAAGGGAGGGAGATTAAAAAAAAAACACAAAAATGATTTAAAAGTTGGCATCATTTACATGTTAGTGTGTGTTAGTTGTTTCACACACGTGTTCCATCTCTTTTACACTGCTTTCATAATTTCCATAGAAATGATTAACACAGAGATTTGTTCCCTTCTCTGCATTATTATGGTTTGACTCCCTTGACTTCTGAAAGGAAAAAGTATCCCCCTCTTTCCACCTGTTTTTATTTCTTCCTTTTTTCATAGGAAAAAGACCATAAATGCTTAGAGGAGGTATAAGGGATATAGAGAGAGGGAAACCTATTTCTTCCCCGCCGACGTTATATCACATGATTGTCATCTTCTTTTGTGCTTTTTCCTTCCTTCTATGGCCATTTTCTATGGTGAAAAGAACGAGTGGTTTGAAAGTAGTTTTAAATCATTGTAAAAATGTGTGCTGTCTTCGTATTGTGCTTATGGCTGTTCTGAAACATGTCAAACTCTTATCGTTTCACAGGTGTCTCTGTTATCATAAAATATACTTTCATGGTTTTTGAATAAATATAAGGTATTAAAGCTTGCAATTGTGAAGAAAGTTCATCTTAGCTTGTGTTTTCTAGCGTAATAAGTCTTTATATCTTGCATATTTTCAATAATATTTGTCTTAACTTATGAGGCTATTAATAATTAGTCAAAGAATTATACATTTTTAAAGTTGCATCTGAAATTAGTTTCAATTTGGTTCTTTTGTTTAAATGCTGTCCAAGCAGGCTTATATGTTTCTCTTGGCGACCAAATATTTTGCCAAATGAGATTTGTTGTTTGATGACTGAAACAGTTATTGTCATTAAACTTTTCATTGCAAACAAAAAAAAAAACGTAAATGATGATTCCTAGAATAGCAAAATTTCAGTTTGTAGCAGGGTTGTTTGGTTTAAACCACGTTGGTTTAAACCTTGGTTTTAAACTGGTTTTTTTAAAAAAACCACTTTGGTTTTTTTCAAAAAATCAGATAAAAGTGGTCTAAATATCATTTTTTTTCCCTAAAAAATATCATATTTGTTCATTATTAGCCAAAATGTTTCATTTTTACCTCATTTCATATCCTTGGGGTACATTCTGATGGTATATCTTTAAATGACATAAGATTTTATAAGTGGTTTTTTTCAAAAAGTCTCATAAAAGTGCCCAGAATATATATATTTTTTTCATATGAAGTATCTTAGTCATTTAAAGTTATATATAAAAGCCAAAATTTCTCATTCTTACAACATTTTCTAACCTTTGGCTACATTCTGATGCTCTATCTTTAGCAAATTCATGAATAAGGATTGCATCACACATCTAAATGTAGTGGTGTATTATCTCACAGGGTTTCTTTTTCCCTTCACAAAGAAGCAGCTACAGTAGTGATACCATCATGCTAGGGGCAAGTGGTCCTATAATCCAATAAAGACACCAGCTGTCCTTAAAGGACAAAGACTAGTGTACTAGTTGTTACATTACCTCACATACATTTTCATTCCCATAAGAAGTAGCACATCTCCTACTGTATATCTCCCAGTCTTAATATATTCAATAGTTGTTTTTTTTATAATTTCACACACACACTGTTAAGCCCAGTTAATCAAGGTTCTACTGTATAGTAGTAACAGATTTATAAAAAATAATCAGCTATATACAGGGTGATTATAATTTAAGTTTTGATTCCAAAACTAACAATAAGTACTGATCGGAATGACCTGAAAATTTGCATGGATACTCCTGAAGCAATGGACGTTTCTTTCGCAAAAGAAAAAAGTGCAAAATGTGCAAGTAGACGATGCTGTACTTGGCCAGCAGTATAATCTATTTTGTGCAACCACATCATTTCGGTACTTCCACAGCATCAGTGTGTGGATAGAACTTCTATCAAGATGCACATTGCAATACCAGCAAAGCAGCTGCTGAAGACCCATTTTGACAGGATGCACCTTAACCCTTGCAACTTCTGGCTGTGGGGGTACCACAAAATGTTATAAACAGTGGTCAGATTGCAAACTTTGGTGAATTGTAATCTCCAGCACATTCCCTATATGTTAGAAGTTCCTCATTCCTCAGGAATATGAACGGGGGAAAGGGGACGCGTTTGGTTTAATAAAGCTGAATTGCAAGCACATCCACATTATGACCATGGCTTACTCCGATTCTGCTGTTGAACAAGAATATTTGTGCTTTCAGCCTCATAGCCAGAACACGCAGTGGACAACATATTTAACATTTTTTGAGTAAGTTGTAGTTATTTGTTCAATTACTTCATTTTTTTTGTGATGTTTCCGTGAATTATGGACTCGTGCAATGCTATAATTAAGTTATGATTTTCCCATGACTGGCTATCGTTTCCATTCTGCAAACAAATTTCCCACGTGTTGGATGATGTCATTAATTTTACATTTTTAAGTATTTTTTCCCCTTTATCAAATAAAATTGAATTTTTTCAGGAATATTCATGTCAATTTTCAAGTCATTCTGACAATCGCTCTTTTTTTACAGTATTTTGAAATCAGAACCTTAGTTATAATCACCCTGTATATCGTAAATCATCGTTAATTAATCTGCATTATTTATGCTTCATTAAATGCATTATATTCACCTAATTTATATTACTTTTTGCAAAATAGCTTCGTAATTAAGTATACTGAAAGTAACTGGAGAAAAACCTTTATATATTATATGATTAATAATAACATTAAAAGAATTTTGAAACACACAGTAATCCATTGAGTTAAGCAAAAAATAATTAAATGACAAAATGGTTTTTGTTAAAATGTAATAAATATTTATTGATTAATTAGCATGGGAATAGTGTTAATTGCATTAATAAACATTTTATTTTAGTTAATTATTACAAGTTTGAATGATTTTTCAGAAATTTCATTGTTTTTAATGTCAATACTATTTAAAACAAAAAACCGGTTTAAACCAAAAAAACCCGGTTTTTTGGTTTTTTTTCAAAAAAACCGGTTTTTTTACCAACCCTGGTTTGTAGGATATTTTGATTTTTCAGCCATTATATTTTCCACACATTGTTTATACATTATTTTTTTCCCCCCAAATCGTGTAATACATATATTTTCAGCATTGTGATATTTGTTACATTTTTCAGAATTCTGATGTACATTATATTTTTTCGTGTTAACATTATATTTTTTTTATAAAGAGCCTATATTATTTCCACTGAATTTTATAAAAAAATTTTAGACTGAAAACATTTTTAAAATAAAAAGTAATTTTATTTTTAAAGTTGGTGATCACCTGATGCATAACAGCTAGACATGTAATGAAAAACACAAGGAAATTTGAATTTCTAAGATAGAAAGCAGGGTAATGAAGCTTATAGCTTATTTAATATTCACTGAACTTTCTTGAAAACCCTAACTTCAAATTCAAATTCAAAAATTAATTTTTTCATTCAACTCTTCTTGAATTTAAAAATTATAATTTAAAAAATTATCAATTTTTCAGAGGGTCATCACAGAGCTCCTCTAAGAAAAGCTCTTTAAAAATCATCAAACTAAAAAGAGAGTCACACGACCACATGCCCTGAATGAAAGAAATGAATAGTCTTGCCCATTCTATTGTATATCTCCTTATAAGCATCAATGCACAATAAATTGAAAGCAGGGTTGTTTGGTTTAAACCTTGGTTTTAACCAAGTGGCATTTTTCAAAAATCAAATAAAAGTGGCCTAAATATAATTTTTTTTCCTTGAAAAATATCATATTGGTTCATTATTAGCCAAAAAAAAAATTTTTTTTTCATTCTTACCACATTTTATATTCTTGGGGACATTCTGATGGTATATCTTCAAATGGTATAAGGTGGTGTAAGTGGTTTTTTCCCAAAAAGTCTCATAAAAGTGGCCTGAATGTATATATTCATCCATATAAAGTGTCTTAGTTATTTAAAGTGATATACCGAAGCCAGAATTTCTCATTCTTACCTAGCATTTTCTAACCATTTTCTATTTTTAGTAGTTACATTACCCCATAGACATTTTCATTTTCTTTCCCATAAGAAGTACCACAACTCGTACTGTATATTACCCAGTCTTAATATTAAATAATTTTTTTTTATACCTTCACTGTTAAGCCCAGTTAATCAAGGTTCTACTGTATAGTAGTAACAGATTTACGAAAAATAATCAGCTTAATCATCATAATAAACATGGTGATTATAATTTGAAGTTTTGATTCCAAAACTATACAATAAGAACTACTGGTCAGAATGACTTGAAAATTTACTTGGATACTCCTGAAGCAATGAAAATTTCTTTGACAAAAGAAAAGAAGTGCAAAATGTGCAAGTAGATTATGATTTACTTGGCCAGCAGGATAATACAATTTTGTGTAACTACATCATTTCGGCACTTCAACAGCATCAGTGTGTGGATAGTACAACTTTTATCAAGATGCAGATTGCAATACCAGCAAAGCAGCTGCTGAAAAACCATTTTGACAATAATATAAGTAGGATGACATGACACCTGGCCGTCAGTTCACCTGACCTTAACCCTTGCAACTTTTGGCTTTGGGAATACTCCAAAATGTTATATGTAGTGGTCGAATTGCAAACTCTGGTGAACTGCAAGCACATCCATATCATGACCATGACATACCCTGATCTGTTGTTGAACAAGCATTTTTGTGCTTTCACTTCATAGCCAGAACACAGTGGACAACGTATTTAACATTTCTTAAATAAGTTGTAGTTTTATTTGTTCAATTACTTCATTTTTGTAATGTTTCCATGAATTATGAAATCGTGAAATGCTAATTAAGTTATCATTTTGCCCTGACTGGCTATCGTTTCCATTCTGTGAGCAAATTTTCCACATGTTGGATGAGTACAGTGTCGTTAATTTTACATTTTTAAATATTTTTTCCCCCTTTGCCATTTGAAATTCCATTGCTTCAGGAATATTCATGTAAATTTTGAAGTCATTCTGATGATAGTTCTTTTTTTTAAAGTGTTTTGAAATCAGAACTTTAGTTATAATCAGCCTATATATCATAAATCATTGCTAATTAATCTATTATTTGTGCTTCAATTAAATACATTATATTCACCTAATTTTATCAGTTTTTGCAAAATAGCTTCCTAATTGAGCATACTGAAAATAACTGGAGAAAAAACCTTTATATAGTTAATAATAACATTAAGAATTTTCAAACCGAAAGTAATTCATTGAGTTAAGCAAAAAAAGTAACTAAATTGCAAAAGAGTATTTTTGTTAAAATGTAAGAAATATTTGTAGATTAATTAATATGGGAATAGTGTTAATTATATTAATAAACATTTTATTTTTAATTACTGGAAATTTGAATGACTTTCCAGAAATTTCATTGTTTTTAATATTAATGCTATTTAAACTAAAAAAAACCTTGTTTTTCGGTTTTTTTCAAAAACAATTTTTTTTACCAACCCAGCTTGAAAGTGACTTTTGCTTTGAGCTCATCTTCATTTCCACCTAAACAACAGCACTCAAGAGTGTATTGTAGAGTGTAGCATTGTTAAAAGATTCATAACAAAAAAGTATGTGTGAAAAACATTATGAACACTGTACACTACAAGAATTCAAACTTCAATAACAAAGTAAAATGTATGGCTCTTACCAGGCAATGGTTCATCAGGCAATTCTTTCTTACACCGAAGTGAAAGTTTCCTTGGACAAGCAGGCAGTGGTACAGGCTTTGTTTCCTCATCAGAGAGTATTTCTTGCTTGATCTTGCACTGTAGATTGGCAAAGCCATCATCAGCTGGACTTTTTGTACTGGAATGTTGTGTCCTTTTTTTGGCAGGAGTAAGAGAGGAATTTCTGGCCTTTCTTCCACGTTTCTTATAGAATGCAGGCTTTTCAGAGCTTGGAGCTTTGCCTGCTGGAAGAGTTTGAGAATTAGAATGTGGGCTGACACTGTGTTTATTGTGATGACCACTATATTTGAAAATCCTCTTGGCACTATTTTTTGATAGTTTATCTGATGAAGCAGCTATATTTGTAGTGCTCACGTCTATCTGTTTGGATTTACAATCTGATGAATCAGACTCATCACATTTATTGTTCCCTATCGTTTTGTGACTAGAACTAAAATTTGTATTAGAATCCCGAGAAACACTTTCATCGCTACTATCAGAATTCTGCACAGGAGGTGACACATGTGTCTCTGTTAGTCGCCATTCTTGCCCACTACAACGGCCCATTTTGATGATTAGTTTTGGCTGGTGCTTTGGCTCTTTTTTCTCCTTGTGATTATGATGATGGTGATGATGATGATGGTGGTGGTGGTGGTGGTTATCTTTATGCCTATGATGCTCTTTCGTAGGTGAAGTCACTTCTATGTCATCATCCAAAGGTTCAGTCTTCCTCACTTCAAGAAAGTTCTTGTAACACTGAAGGAAGCCCTCAGAATCCTTGTTTCTTGTTTTCATGAAAGTGTGAGGCTGCTCTTGAATATCCAGGTGGGGAAATTTCAACTCCCCAAGGAAACGCAATTCTTCCTCTACACTGAGATAGAGCCGTGTTCTATTGTTAGCAATCTGAGTTACGCCAGTTTGTCTACTCTTGTCATCTTTCTTGCGTAATGACTGGTATTTGGATGGAGTGTAACAAGGAGTGTGAAATTCATATGCATCCAACCTTTCTTTATAAGTCTTGGGATAGCTATTGCTACCCCCAGCACTATTCAGGTAGTCGTAACGTCGAAACTCTTCATTCTGATAATAGTTTGTATGATTATATTCTGGAAATTTGGTTCGATCTATCTGAAAACCATTAGTGAACATAGCACTTCTCTCATTTTTATATGCCGATGATTGATAATGACAGTATGATTCACTTGACTCTATATCTACTTTCCTTCTCCTACCTCGCCTTCCCCTTCGTCGTGGAGCAGAATTATAACCTAAATTACCAGGACGTCGATAGCCACCTCTGGTAGTATTGTATGAATAGCTGACAGTGTTGCCACCTCCTACCTTGTTGTCAAGATAGGCAGGCATTTGGGAAAGTGAAGGTGGCATATGATTAGGGCCTTCCATGTTCATTGTATTAAGCTGAGATGGCTGATGATGCTGAGTTGCGTCTGGAATCCTGAGTTCACGGTTATTTAGAACATCAGCTTCAATTGATGGTAACTCTGTTTCCAAGAACGATGTTAATGGATTGGGACAATTATCAGGATTATGAACTCCAGAATCAATATGAGAGTTAAAGATGTCCAGGGCATTCTTGTCAGCAGTCAAATCTGGTTGCTGATAATTATAATGTCCCTCACTACTCACCATCATAGACATCATAGAGTTCTGGGTATGATGATGCATCCCATGATTACTGTGGGGATTTATCACAGAGGAGCAGTCATTATAACCGGCACGATGCATGGATTGACTGGTCTGCAAATTCTGAGAAGAGCAAGATCCATACATAATATCATGAGCGTTAGATGGTTGTTTGCTTTGCATGTAACTTGGACTTATTGTAGGAGTTGGAACAGGTGTTGGATGTGAATACTGCAAATGATTATCATGGGGAAGAGGAGGATGGGGCATATGAGGCCTAGAAGTTATTGTTGGATCATCACATGCCACTTGGGCTGAATGAATGGGTGGATAAGCTGAAGGATAAGACATTGGGGGTATGTGATTATGGGGATAAACATTATATTCTGAATGGTAATCAGGAGTTTTCTGCATCTGACTTTGATGCCCATGATGGACCATGCTCTGTGGTTGTTGTTGCTGCTGCTGTGAATTATAACACATGGCACTGTTAGTGTTTGCCATGCTACCTGGACTGTGTTGAGATTTCTGTCCATTTCTCTGAGGAACTTGATTTGCAATGGCAGAATGATCTTGCTGCTTATTAACAAAAGCACCACTACTCATGGGAGAGCAAGGAGGAGCAGCTGCGATATGATTCACAGAGTCAATATTTGTAAAGGGTGAAGAAGGGTATGAATGTTGAGCCACAGAAGGACTTTGAGGCACTGGGCTCTGTATGTTGTTGTAAGCTCCGAAGTTATTTTTTGGACTGGAGTAATATTCACTGGGTGAGGAAAAGGTTGAAGACATATTAGGTGATGTAACAGAGTTGACAGCAGGAGAGCGAGATGAGTTATCAGTAGAAAAGACTGAATGGTTTGAAGAAAGAGGCGTGGAGGTGTATACACTGTTCACATCTTGTTGCTGCTCACCATAAGGCCCATTATTATTATATGGTGTTGCTGGTGTTTTTGGAGCAGCAAATTTATCTTTATTTCGGTCATACCGATTTTGCCGTGTCATGACAGCTTCATGAGGTAAGACACCAAAAGGACCAGGAGATGGTCGATCAATGTTCTTAGGTTGGAAAGAAACCGGTGGAACTTGAGTGTTGAAACCACTACTTGAATTTTCTGAAGTTAAGCACGCAACACTGTCATTCCTAGGTGGCAATCCAGGAGACTGAAGAAAATCCTGCATCGCAGATTGATTCTCTTTACACATGCCATTAAACATGCTGTCACTGAAGAAATCACCAGTATCTTTTGAAGAACGAACAGGAGAAAGAAGAGTTGAATCATATTGTGAATTTAGCAGAGGAGGATTGACAGCAGGATCAGCATCTGGACCGGATGGGAATGACTGGAGTCCTTGGCAGGGTGAAGAAAGGAAGGCTGTGTTATAGCTGTTAACAGAGTCATCAGGCGTGGGGATCATGAGACTCCGGGGTGAACCGGTATTGCCATGCGAGTACGGCTGGCTGTAGGAGTTCTGCCATGTAGCAGCTGTTGGGTCCATGGTGGTCACTAGTACCATTGGCCTGAAAATGATCATGGGCCCATTAAGACAGAGCATACATCACAGTAAAGAAACAAAGAAAGAAGAGAATCCTACAGATGTTTGAAATTTCATTACAAGATATGAAAAGATAGGCATCATGATTAGAGATGAACTGAGCTGAGCAAAGAAAAAACTGAATTTTTTTAACAATGTTGTTAAATTAAAAATCAGAATAACCAGAATAAAAAGAGTCAATAAAACTAAGAAAATAAAAAGGGTTCATTATTTAAGATGGTGAATGACAGTGATAAATGGATGATGATGGGGGTAAAAAAAGACCAAATAAAACGTCTACTGACCTTTTTCTGCATCTCAAAGGAAACTTATATAATTTTGACAAAGTGTTCAGTAATTGCAAATGCTCAGCTCGATCCCATCTCTAATACAATACTGAGCATAAAAAGAGAGATAAATTCTGAGGATAAATCAGTTTTAAAAGGTTCTGTGGCTCACGACTACAAGACATGTGTAAATTGTAAGAAATGTGACAGCAAAAGATGGCAAACTAATGTATAAAGCTTTGGCAATGTTCATTTAAACATCTTTGAACTTTGAAGAGTTAACTTTTGTGAGTGTTCTCATTTGTTCAATTCATTTATCAATGAAGAAAACGATGAATTATGCATGGTCCACATGGGCAGAAAAAGTGTATGGCAAGTCAGAATGAAAATGTCAAAATCATTACATTGTTTATTTCTTGCAAAAACAAGTTTAATGTACTTGAAATAGGTCTGTCTATAATGGGAGTAAAATCATGTAAACTTAATATAAAAAAATAATAGAAAACTAAATGTATAAAAGAGGTTTTTCATTATGACAAGAAAAAAATTGCTTCAGGTGGAACATAAATATGCATAAAAAATTAGAACTTTTAAAATAGTTAGAAAAGCGATCAGCACGATCAGCTGATGGGCAATAGAGTATCAAATACTGAGAATTTTGGAAAAGGACAAATAAAAATTTTGTGGATGTGTCCCATGGAACGCATTCTCTAGTAGTAGACAATGAAAGTAAAAGAACCTAGTTATAAGCTAGTAAAATAATTTTCAACGAACCTTTGGATTGAACATGTTTTTAGAAATGAATTATTTATTTGATTCACAGGGATACCAGTGAATGATGGTGGGAGAAAATACTTTAATTTTTAATCATCACTTTCATCCAAAAAAACCCAGATTTGGCCAATTAGAGTACAGCAGCATTTCTGGTGATGTAATTTTTTTTTAAGACAGACCTATATAACCTACAGGCAAACTCACATGGGCTGATCACATCAATCAACAAAACTGATTCAACCAAAGTCAACTACGTTTTAATCAAATTAATCAATGAATGATGAGGGAAAGAGATGGCATCAGTCTAATTTTCCCAAACTGGCGTTTCCTTTTGTCGAATGTTCTAAGAATCAGCAAAAGTGAGCTGCATGAATAAAGGTGTCACACCTCAATCTTTGGCATTAATTCCCTTAAAGTAGGCTACAGGGACGAGATATCTCGGCTCAATGTAGATGGAACAAATGTATTCGAGAGTTCTTTTGAGGCTCTTCACTGGTAACCCCTGTAAATAAGAATACTTTTTTCCCCCTATCTTTATCTTTTTTTTCCTATTCTCTCTCATTATAGTTTTTAAAATTTTTGCATTAAATACAAAGGAAAAAGTGGATGGGAGAGGAAAAAAATGAAAAAAAATTATTTTTTTTTCTCCCGGAAATCCCCCCCCCCCCCTCTTACCTATGTATTAACAGAATTTTTTTTTGAGATTCAGATCTATTAGTTTAACTGCAAATTGTTCAAATTTATTACCAAAAGCCTGTACGTAAAACAGTAAGATTTTCCACTAATAATCTTGATGTCTTTGTTCCAAAATACTTCCACTTTTTCCCGTTTCTTCTTTAATGGGTTTAATCTGGTTGTTCATCAATGCAGTCTACTCCCCCCCCCCCCTCCTTACAAATATACAAATATGCCTTAATTTGTTTGCAAACATTCACATGTGCTACATATTAATTCTGAAATATTTTTAAATATTAGGTTATCAGATTTTTGAGAACCTTTGAATAAGCATAATCTATAAAAATAAAATTTATTTTCTGTCTGTCTCAGTGTGTGTATGTCCTCTCTACAAATCTACAATTTTAGACTCATCTCTGCCAAATTTTGCACATAGGGAAGAGTAGGGAGGTATGGCAGATGCTTTTACACATAAATAAATTAATTTGTTTTTTTTTAATGTATGGAGCTGTTAATGCTTAACATCTACAGGGTGTTCTGTTAATGGACTGACAAACTCAGAGGGTTGTTAGTAGACATCAAAAGGAACAAAAATTACAATGGAACATGGTGTCGCAAACTACGTTGAGAGGGTGAAAATTGCAAAAAATGCATGCAGGTTTTGACGTCATGCTGGAACGACAAAAATTGTACAATAACTACAAAAAGATTAATTTTATTAATTATTACAAGAGTTGTTGGAAGTGGCAGCCGCTGACCTCATTGCACAGTATATAATGATGTAAAAATGATTCCCAGACGTGCTCGAAGATACCAGGTATGCTTTTGATGTCCGCCGCAGCTATGACAATCCACACTATGAGATCCATATGATCTGTGTATCCAGAGGCATCGCATAAATGGTGGTAACGTCAGATATGGTGAGCGAACCCACAAATGCATTCAGCAATTAACTGACATCCACCTTTTGTCTCCTCTGGACTCAGAGCCTGCATGTGCTTTTTGTGATTTTCACCCTCTCAACAGGGTTTGCGATACCATGTTCAATTTCAATTTTTGTTCCTGTTGATGCCTACTAACACCCCTCTGAGTTTGTCGGTCCATTAACACAACACCTTGTATTGCTAACAAACTTTGGACAAAGAAGATTCTCTGTATTATAAATTGAAAATAATAATTTTCACTATTCAAAAGTAAGTGAATGCATATAATTTTATGAAGCAATTTTTTAGTTTTATTTTTGTATGTAAATTGGATGGTTAAAAGAAAATTCTGAATATATTCAAACATTGACATTCAACCTGAAACTACGTGGTTTGTGTATTTAAGACTTTTTTTTTTTTATATAAATGAACCCACTAGAGCAGCGGTTCTCAACATTATTGACTCGCGGAGCCCTTTTTAGTAAAAAAATTCTATGGCAGAGCCCCATAGGCCCATTTCTTAATTATTTATCAAAGTTACCGATTTATTTTTACTATTTAAAAATATTTATAATTATTATTTTTTAATTTTACCATTTTTTTATTTTCCTCAAGCGGCAGCGGAACCCCTAGAGAGTGCACAAGGAGCCCCAAAGGCTCCGCGGAGCACCTGTTGAGAACCGCTGCACTAGAGGAAAGAATGAGACATCCTAATTTTATTAGTTTAATTAGCTTATAAGTTTAAAAATATTCGATACTGTGACTATTTAATAATTTTTTTGTATTCAGAGGCATTCAACTTTTGTTCAGATGCTTCATTTATTCTTTTTGATGAATCCATAATAATTTCTAGTTCTTGAACAAATATGATTTTTTCCCCAACTTTTCATACAGTGGGAGACTATTTTATTCAAATCTGGTCACAGGAATATAATTTTTCACAGCTTTATCAATATTGTGGCTGTGATTTAAATTGGTCTTTTAATTTTTCATTTCATTTAAATCTACCGCACTTCAATATTAATTAAATTTTCACTTTTAATGATCGTCCAATTCCTCCCACATGAAAAGAAGTATAGAGTCAATTTTTTGCAAATTTAGATTTCTTATAAAAAAATAAAATGCTACTTATGTTGAAGTGTTATATATATTTTTTTCCTTATTGCAAAAGTGATAAGGTTTATCAATTACAAAACTATAATTTAGAAAAACAATTTTAAAAATATTTTTATTAGACGTGTCTCCCCCATTCTCTCCTATACCAAACAGGACCACATACGTGAACGATAGGCTACTTTAAAAGTTCCTGAGAGCTGGGCAAAAAACTGTCAAACAAGAATGGTTTTTGGAATGTTTACTTTGGTTACCATGTTCCCAAACAATGTGTTAAGACATGGTTATACCTTTACAATGGTTTGTTCCTTCTTTAATGTATCGTTCTTATTGGGTTGCTGCATGTTTAATATAAACATCCATATTTTTTATGGGCATCGTTTTTCAGCCACCACATTGGGCATTTTATCTGTTGTGGCCTTTGTACTTGTATTTGAAAACCCAGACAGCACAGGGTATTATAACTAGCTATATATATTCTACTATTTATTCTACTGTATAAACCACCATCATAAGGGGCTATTGTACTTTAAAATTGAGAATAAAATAAAAATACATATTAAGTAATGTGGTATTTTATTCAATAAATAACATAAATAATTGCTAAACACAATTTTAAAAATTATAAGACCCCAAAAATGATAAAACAAAGTCTGAACTACACAGAATCTTTGCAACTCAGTAATGAAACAGTATGATGAAGAAATGTACAACTTTTAAATCGATAGTCAGTTTGTCTTAAGAAAGTGGCAAAATGCAAGCTATATTTCAAAAATGTTTTCAAATCCCAAAGTGGATAGCGATAGAAACAAAAAGCATAGTATCAACAAACGGTTTATACCCGTGTATTGCGTACATTGGGTGCATTGCGTACATTGAGTATTTGATACAGTCTATGCTCATTATAACAACCCCATGTTATAGCGACCATTCCATTACAACCACCAGTAGGATAAGTCTCAAATGTTTTCATAGAACGACTATCATATATGTTTTACTTAGATATAGTGACTCTCCTAATATAACATCCATTTTGGATGGGACAAAAGAGATCGTTATATTGAGCATCTACTGTAATATGCTTATGAAATTATAATCTTTTGTATGTAAATTTGTTCAACAAAGACATTTTCTACACATGTCGTGCAAACAAATGAAAAAGAAAATAAATAGTAAAATTTGGTATTCAGTTAGAGAATATTTCATTTACATTGTGTTAGAAGATTGTGAACTGAGAATAGTCATTTATACAGTACCCATATATCTAATTTATTCTGCTTTTTTTTCCCTGGCATTGAAGTCTGTCTAAGATGGCCACTGAATGTTCTGTGAAATTGTGTCCATCTACTAGTACTATTTACCAGGGCTTGATAAATCCCTGGTGTCAGGTCACTATGGCAACTAAATAATTGGTGTTGGCACCAGGGCCGTCATTTCAACTTTTTTCGGGGGGGGGGGGGGACACAAAGACATGTGCTCAATGTATGCTCAAGCAAAAGAAATGGGTCATTCTCATGAAATTGGCCAAAATTGTGTCCCCAGCAGTTTACATTAAATATATTTGACACAGAACTGTTTTTTTTCTCATCACTTTCTATTTCCAGTTTCACCACTCTGTTTTTAATTTTTTCAACCATAGATTTTTACAATTTTCTTGAAAAAAGTTTCATTAGTTAAGGACATACCCTTTTCCTGACTGCGCCCAGCCAATTTTTCAAATTTTAAAAAGTGATAACTTTCTATCTTAAAACAAAATTACATTCTTTTTTCAATAATAAATATTTTCAAGACAAGCATACTTTCATATTTCATCTATATATATATAAAATTGATTTTCTGTCTGTGTGCATGTTCTCTGTACCAATCTACAATTTTAGATCTATTATTGCCAAATTTTGCATATATACTAAATGGGACCGACTTGAAAGATGGGCCACTTTGAAAGTTTGTCTGAGCTGAGCAAAAAACTGTCTGGCTCCTGGGCCTCAACAATGACTTTCAGAATGTTTATTTTGGTTACAGTGGTTCCCTAACAATGCCTTTCAGACATGCATATGACTGTACAATGGTTTGTCACTTCTTTAATGATGCCAGCATTATGTATGATAGTTTATGCTTTCATAATAGTTTGTCACTTTTTCAATCATCCCAGTAATTGGAGAAAACCTGGGCAGCGCTGGGTATTACAGCTAGTTTTTTTTTTTATAATTTTAAATATTTTTTATCAGTAGTTTATAGCCAAATGAAAATTTTCCCTAGCTTTTTCTTTTTCTTCGTGGCGCTTGGAAAACAATGGTTCAAGTCCTACAGCACTAGCTGTCACCTATGAAATTTTGTGTTGAAAAGGTTAAGAGAGAGAGAAAGAGAAGAATGTAGCTCATCACTTGAGCCTCCTTCTAAATTCATAAGAATTGTAAATTAATTCACAAATTGGGTGATTTTCCTGGCATTGACCAGAAGGAAGGCAGGCTTGATCTTATGTTAGGAAAGATAAAAATATAAAAAATTCAGATTTCTCGGGTGCAACATCAAGCTGGAGTGATGCCTTCATCTAAAGACTTTAATCTGAGAATGTCTTTGTTTTGCTAGAGCACAAAATGCAAAGTAGAAATCTGTTGTTGCTCCCCACTACTAGCTACTTAACCATACATGCACCTCTTGAAGCCCCATCCCACGATCACTTGGTTCGCGATGCTGGGTAAGATATATAAATAGTTAAATTAAAAAATAATAAGTCTTTGTCAGGATCTGAGATCGTTTTGGGCGTCAGGAAATCAATAATTTTTATGGCTTTCAACACAAAGGCCACAGAGCGAGAGGAACATCTAGCCAACAACAGAGAACGTTCAGACATTTTGAAATGGATAAAGGAAGACGGCTTGTTTGTGCTGCTGCGTATTGTTCTACAGCTAACATACTGAACCTATTACACACTCCCCAAATTTTTTCTCCCCACCAAGCATCTTCCTTTGAAATGTCTGAACAAGTACTGGATTTCCTTAACGCTGGCTGTGGTTTTTGCAGTTTTATGTCCAACAAGCACTTTATATTATCTTCACCTTAATTATCTTACCCTGCATCGCGAAACAAGTAATCGTGGGATGGGGCTTTTAAAAGTTACTTAAAAGTGCATGTGGAATGTATACAGAGTTCGGAGAGTAGAGTTATGCTGGCCTCACATTGTACTAGTGCTGCCATCTGTCTTCCATATTTGTAAGTAAAAATGGCATATGCCTTTTCTTCTTTTTTTTTAAGTATTGTTATTGTTTATTGTGGATAATAAATATCCATCAATAATAATAATCCATTAAAATGGATTAATGAAATCAATTTTAAAGTATTATGTTGAAGGTCTACCTGCTCTCTGTGGAGACTTTTATAGCCATTTACTGTTCTATGAAAGTAGATAGGAGAGAGAGATAGGGCATTTTAAAGAGAACCGTATAAAATAGAAATTACATAAAGAAATATGGCTAACAGTCTTTTGTCCTACCAATGCTTTCCCACAGTACAAAAACTTTCATAAAATTTTTCTCTCAACAATCTTCTAAGATTCTCATTCATTCTTTACAGCAAATATTTTTGTCTGACTAATATGGTTTTACCATGTGCTTATTAGAGATTAAATTAATTACATGAAAAACTAAATCCAAAAAATTAGTGAGAATATTATTTTTCATTAAAAAATATGTAATTCTCAATATCAAGAACACCAACCAACACCCAAGTGTAATACCCCTACTTAATGAAAGAATAATGATCATTGATACTTGATAGTGACAGGCTAAATCGTTAATGAATGTTAATCATCAAGTAATAGATATCAACAGAGAGACAAGATTCTTAATATAGCTTCGAAAACAATGCTATTGAGCCAGTTGTATATTCCATAGGAAATTTAATTATTAAGATACAATCTCAATAATCAAGGAAACAGTTATTTTCTGGATATGATACTAAGGTGAACTCGGAAAGAAAAGTCATCACGTCTCCGCCGGGACTCGAACACAGGCCCTCTTGCATACCGGGCAAGCATGCTACCATCTACACCACTGAAGGCACATGACCCTGCCTTCCTTATTTCACGCACTGTGGCGTGAGGTGCTGAAGTAGTACTTAAATAAGGAAGGCAGGGTCATGTGTTTCCAGTGGTGTAGATGGTAGCATGCTTGCCCGGTATGCAAGAGGGCCTGGGTTCGAGTCCCAGCGGAGACGTGATGACTTTTCTTTCCGAGTTCACCTCAATATCATATCCGGAAAATAACTGTTTCCTTGATATCTCGGGCTGAGAAAAAAGCCATCTATCTCACTCTAATCTCAATAATGATAAATACAATTGTGCTTCTACTCAGCAGCACACTTTTGGATCTTTCCATATAAAGTGGACTGATCTTCTCAACCCATACCATACACATGAACTTCATTTTTTCAGTAGCAGAGTTCAAGGTCGTTATATTAATGTAATTGAAAAATGTGTCATTTTAGTCATAAATTATTTTTTCTGATAAAAAGAACAATTGAGGTCAACACATGTTTTGATGCGATTTTCAGTGTCTCAAAACATTTACCTTAGAAACACCCAAATGCAGGGCCGCAACTAGGGGGAGTCATGCCCCGGGAGCTGGACTAGAGAGGGGGGCACAAATTTTTTTTCACAAACCTCTCCTTCAACATTACAAGGGGACGTCAAAATGTGCACTTGCCCCAAGTGACCACACATCTAGTTGTGGCCCTGCCCAAATGTTTCAGGTGAATATGAAATGCAATTGTGAGAGGATATTTTGGCTGACGAAAATGGTTCATATGACGTAATCATCGTAGGTAATGATGAGTAATTTTCGGTGACCCACAACTTACAAACCGACAGAGCAAGTGAAGAAAGAAAAGAGCACAGTTTAAAACTAAGGAAATTTCAGATAAGTTAAGTAGATGACTTTTGGATAAAAAGAAAATTCATTTCTCTGTATTTTAATAATACTACCAAAGCAATCATTTGGCACTGATGAAACCCATGTGTATGATTTATAAGCCAATAACAAATATTGTATCTTGTGGTATAGTAGTTGAATAGAACAGCTGTTCTCTCATTTAAGAACCAATGACTTTTTTAATATTCTATTAACAATTCATTTATCGATTTGTCTCATCAACTTTGACAAAGCAACAAGATAAAAAAAAAAAAAATAGAATATCCATTTTTCAGCATTCAGGGAGGGGGGGGGGAAAGGGGAGGGTTTGAAAATAATTTTTCATTAAAATGTCCAATTTGCTTTGCCAACAGTTCTTCTTGCATTAAGCAAAATCAAAGACACTTCAAATTTCTTAGCTAAATTGGGAATTTTTTTCACTTGCAGGTGTAAATTATTCAAATCAATAATAATCGGGTCAATGAAAAAAAAAATGTGAGCTTCATTTAATAATCTATATGCTACTTTCTTTCAAAGGAACAAAATATTATGCAAATAAATAACAGCTTTTGAAAGTAATCAATATGAACTACTCTGCTCTAGAAACAAAAAAAATTAAATAACATGGGACTTTTATTTCATTTATATAATGCACTAAACTAAATTATATGTAAAACTTTCTATACAGGTATTTTTATATAAATATATTAATAAATTTAATCAGAATGCAAATATAATATGAGAAAAGTTAGGCCTATATGCTAACTATAGTATGTTTTTTTCACCTACATAAAAATAAGAGAAATCTATACATTCGCAATTGCAAATTCACGACTAAAATTCAAGGTTGATGAAAATTGTCTACAGCAGTGATTCCCAATGTGGGTATTAATGTTCTATGGGGTGGTAGAAGCGACGGGTATTACATAGGATCCTATGGGTTAGATTGCATTGGGGGGCGATGGGAGAAAAAATGTCTGAAGGGGGTGATGGGACAAAAAAGGTTGGGAAACTATGGGGATGTATACTATGGGATGAAACACGGCAACAAATAAGAACATCAAAAATCAAGTAAGGGAACAGATTTTTGCGCTGAAGCATATTTGTTTACTTCTTCTTCATAAAGAATGTATGATTAATAAGTTTAAATTCCGTTTATGAAAATTAAGCCATTATACTTATGTAAATTATGTACCAACAGAAGCAATATTGAATGAGAGAAATCTTCAATTATTTTTCTCATTTATCATAAAAGAATAAAATCTAATCAAACATTGCTTTGTTCTTCTCTTGATAACCGAGTGTAAGAAAAAATTAGGATCAGGATTTTCTCATACATCAAAAAGCTCTACAATAACCAATTGGTGTTATAGTTTTCTTTTAATTATATTTTGTGTGTATTTACAATAGTTTCACACATAAAAAAATAGGCGAGAAAATTTTCCTTCATTTTCAATAACAATGAAGAAGTTGCTACAGTTGTTTCTGATACTTTCAATTTCCTACCGTTGTGTTTCTCACTAGCCATTAAAAAAGTTTCTCCAAAAGGTTATGAAACTTCTGTATTATGCTTTCATAACCTTTTTGAAATTTTTTTTTGTTAGCCGTATTATGCTTTCACAAGCTTATGCTTTATGCTTTCATAAAAGTGTTTTAAGAAAAGTCTGATTGTGAATAGCCTAAGTCTCGGGAAATAAGTATCATTTTTAATACAATAATAATGAAAGTTTTTTCAGAAAACATGGATTATATTTCTGGTAATCACAATAATTTTTTTAAAAGCTTTCTAGGTTAATTTTTAATATACTATTACCTTATAAATTCTCTATTGAAGAAATTTAGAATAAAATAAATTACACATATGTAGGCTTACATGAAATTATTTTTCCACACTGCAACAAATTTAATTTTGATGAGAAAATGTCATTTTCTGATCAGACTACATCAACAATACATTTTTTTTATTCATGCATTAAAAATTATCATATTAGCAGCATTTATGTAGCTATAGGCTACTGAATTCATAGTAATACTGATAACAAAGATTAACATGAATTTCTACGAGGCATATGCTATTGTTTTTATCAATAAAGGAAAAAAACTTGTATACTACATTACACAATTATAATGTAGTATGCAATTTTTTTTCCTTTGTTGATAAAAATAATCCCATACATCTCCCAGCAATTTATATTCATCTTTGTTATCAGTATAACTATAAACTCAGTAGCCTATAACTACATAAATGTCAGTAAAATTATAATTTTATTTATATTAAATTAATAAATTATAAAAAACATCATATATTAAACACTTGAAACAATTAAAATGGAAAAAAAAGTGAATTTGTAAGTGGCAAAAACACTGAAATTGGTTCAGATAAAACAATAAATGTTGTAACAAACAAGTTTGAAAATTCTATAATTCAGCAAAATATCCATTTCAAAATTTAAGGTAAATAAATAAAAATTGCATCAACTGCAATACCATTCAATAATATCAAAATTCATCAAATAATAATTCTTAATTACTATAATTTTTTCCCCGATGTCAACTATATGTTAAATTATATTATACAATTGCAAATTGTATTAATTTTATATTGATACAATTTGCCAACAGCAGAGAATTAACATAATACTGCAGTCCTAGTCGCTAATGATACCGGTCGGTTTTCAGGACAACAGAAATGGAAGTATTTTGATGATTAAAAAAATTACATCATAAGCAGTAATAGGACTATCAGGCTGCCATAAAAAGTGATCTAAATCGCACCTATGGTCGCCCCTAATAAATAACCAGTTTCTTGCATGAAAATAGGATCCAGAATATTGTATCTTTTAATATATATATATAGCATCTATTGGCGAGAATGATTGTTGGACCAAAAAAGGATGTTGGAGTTGACGAGAATGATGTTGGCTAAGTATAGGACTTACCGTAATTGAATAAAACTCTACGTGCCAACAAACTCTTGAGGATCCAAACTTTTTATTTTTAGAAAAATGGTCCAAGATAATCTTCTATTTCGGCTTTTTTTCACAGATTTACAGTCTCTTTGCATGCTGGTAGACATGCTGACATTAATTCAGAAAATTTTGTGTTGCTCTCAGATTCTAATTTAGTAATCATTCACAAAAACTTCAAGCTGAAACATGAATTTTGTAAATCGCCATAGTGACCAGGCACCTGAGATTTGTTAACTCCTGGCTAAGCATATCGCCAAATTATCGCTGGACTACATTTGATACTATTATACTATAAATGTTTCATTGATTTTTTAAGAATCAAAACGTGCAATGACTCAACATACTGATTTAACACAGATAAATATTTTTTAAATATTGAATAACTCAAACGCAAAAATTTTTCATTCTCTACTCACATAAATATCTGATTTTATAATTATAAATGATGGGAATTCAGAAAAATTATAAGTACCAATCATAAATCACGCTTTCATTAGATATCATTAATTATATATCCATTTGTGGAAAAACTCTTTTTAAAAATAGTATACAATTTACAAATGATTTAAAAACAAAAAACAATTACCAATGAATATCATTTGTAAAATCCCAACAATGGAGTTGAATTTCACAAAATATTAAAATTTATACAAAAGCTGCATAAATCTGAAAAAACCCTTGCATCAAAAATCAAAATAATTGAATAATGCCAATCCCTCAAAAGAATACCAATCACTAATTGCATTCACAAAATCAGCAGAGAAACAGGATGATGTGCAGGGCAGTGCTTGCTAATTTTAGTAACTGTTAGAGTTAAGGCTGGAACCAGCCCCCACAATTTCCTGTCAAAACTAAAAAAAATATTTCTCGCAAAAGGGAGAAAAAAAAAATGGGGATAAACAATAAAAAAAAAAAGATTAATTACCCATTACTAATCACAACGAAATACGGAAATAAAATACCAAATAAACACCTATAAAAATATTGAACAACGATGTAAACAAACTACGATGCAATATTTCATATATGAGCCAAGGGGGTACAGATATTTTCTCCGTGCGCTTTCAATAACACGCTCGGGAAAAAAATCGTTACCCGACAGAAAAAAAAAACTAACTACAGCTCCATCGGAAGAAACGTAATCAAATAAACACTCACAACAGTCTCGATTCAACAATCAAAGTATAATTTTTCACGGCTAAACAATCGATCTGAATATTGAGAAAAAAAAAAAGTAACTATTTAAGAGTGCGGTGAATGTCTAGCAGTAGGTCTATTAAAGGTCTTCCCTAAGAAGCAGTTGGAGCTTCGGATGGAGTCTCTCGCAATATGAAGATCATATTCATCGCAATAATTTGTTACCGAGAACAAGAAAAAAAATCGAGGCTTGTTTTTTAAAGAAATCCATACGTACCGCGGGTAAATAAATTATCAGGCTCTGCCATTTCTGTATCTTCTTCAGTTGGCTGTTCCACGATATCCGCCATCTTTCGCTCGCTTTACTACAGACGAGACTGTGCTGTGTGTGGACACACAAAACGCCAAACGCTTCCCAAACATTAACCGTAAACAGGAAGGAATCGACGTCGCTTTAAAAGAAAAAAATAATAAAAAGAGTGGGAGGGGGTACTGAAGGAGAGAGAAAGACTCGTAGAGAGTGGCCGACAGGAGAAAAAAAAAATTTAAATATTTTTTAATGAGGAATGTCTAGAGTAGAAGTAGAGAAAAATTTTTTTAAATGAATTTAAATTTTTAAGGTGTATTTTCAATATTTCAAATCACGAACTTCCGTCGGGATGTTTCAAACATTCCAAAGAAATTGAATATTAGATTATAAAATTAATGTTTGTTCTCCCTAAATTTATTCTAACGGGAAAAACATTTTTTTTTTTTATTAGATTGGGAAAGAAATTTATTCCAGGGGCATCGGAGTCGGTATTTTCCAACACGGTGCCGACAGACCAGAGTCGAGAATAAATTCAGAAGTCAAAATCTCCTGTATAAATTTCGAGTCGTGCATCCAGGAGCAGCCACAGGATCAAAACTGACGGTATCTCCAATCAAATTCTTTGATTCTTACAAAGAATTTGTGCGTTATCAATAGACGGTTTAAAATAGAATAGAGTTATAATCTTCGGGAGTACATATTTTCTATTTTAAAAATGATAATATAACATGATTTCTCTGTAATATGACCTCCCGGGTATTTTATTAGTGTTGCGTAACATCTTAAACCCGAAGTGAGATTCGAACTCACACCTGCAGTCAGAGCATAGTTTCCTAACCACTGGACCAAAGCGCTTTGTACTGGACCGCCAGGCATCGTTTTCAGGTACCAATTTTGGTTCGTGCACGATGTTGAAAATATGCATTCGTTCGGCTTGATTGATTTTCTTTTAGCACTGCTTTATTTTCATCAAAATTATGAAAGTGCCAATTTCCACAGGATTTATAACATAATCATCATCCAACCCCAATGAAAATTCATTAAATCCATTTTCAAAACGCAAATTTTGCATTTTAAATCGAAATCGAAACTGTCTGGTTGTTTTTTTTTTCTTGAATTATAGTTTTTCTTCCAAGAAACATCGAATTAATAAAAATTAAATTTTCCAAAAAATTACGTATATAAACATTAACAATAAAAGCTGCGATGCAAAAAGGAAATTTCACTGTCATTTTCACAAATTTGAAAAAAAAAAAATATTATTCTTAACAGCTTGATTTCTATGCGGAAATAATATAAAAAAAATATCTATAGTCAGTATTAAATATTATTTCGGTTGAAAATAGTGATAAAATTATTATTATTAATTTTTAAAGGAAAATTTCTGTTACAGGGTTAAAAAAACACGTGAAAAGTTCTTCTGCTTTATCGACAAAAAAAGAAGAGGTGTTCGAGGGTAGGATAACAACTATTACTAACATCGCCAATACTTAAAGCATTTTATTTTATTGCGGGTGCATTGCTCAGAACAATTTTTTTTGCGCGAAATCTGCGTGTGTTTTGAAACAAGGAGCCGAAAAACTATTTATTGCATTGATTTCGAGTTGAATCTATTATGATGAATGGTAAAAAATATCTCTTTTTTGTGAACTATTTCATTTTGTTTAGCTAATCTATGGTTTACTTCGTATACGTGGTTAATTGATCCGATTTCTCCCCTATTTCTCAATTAATATTGTGAACTTCGATGGATGTTACCAAAACTAAAAACATGTCAACATTTCTCATTTCATGATTTTTGTAGATTTTCCTTAGAACTAAGGAAATGCTATTCGTAACTTCCTAACGCTGGGCCTACGTAGTACACTTCTTTTTTTCTGACCTTTTAATTCCATCCCCAAAGTTTTGTAAAGTCCATAAGTTTTCATAACATTTGTAATGAAGTGTAGTGGAATGTAATTTACCCTCGAAAAAAAATGAAAACGAGAACTTACAAATCCTGTGACATAGCTGTTCTGTCATAGTAGTTACTGAAACTATGACAAAATATGCATACAGTCGAGCCCAGATGTAACAGTCACACACACAAGAATGTGAAAAATGTTTGTGATATCTGGTTTTCGTTATAACCGATACACGATAAATGCTCAAGCTCAATGAGATGAATCGACGGACGGACTGGAGGTGGTTCAATGGTGTTGAGGATGAGGTGCTCTATTCGCCAGTTTCTATTGAAACTCTGATGAAATATGTTTAAAACATTCCAAGACTTATTTTATTACAGCAGAATGAATACAGATAGAACCTGTTTATTTGGTATTTCCCTTGAAGTAACTACACTGTGCAATTACATATTGTTCATACAAAGATGTAAATGCAGAATGAAGCCTCCTTTTGCCACATCCTTTACTGCCTTCCTCGCTGCATCTCTTTGAAGCTGAGAAGCTTTGTCCCTTAAGCAAATTTTTTATTCAAGAAAAAAGTCACACATGGGGGAATAGGCTGGTTGTAAAAGTATTGGAATGTGATGTTTCGACAGGTAATATGACACCAGTACAGACCTTTCACTTGGCATATTGTCGTGATGAAGCACCCACGACCTGGCCTTCCAAAGATCTTGATCACTTGCGTCTCACTGAATTATGCAGACGTTTATATATATGAAAAAACTCGCAGGTCCTTCCTGGTGTCAGATTACCTGTCAAAACATCACATTCCGATATTATTGCAACAAACTTTTTCCCTTGATCTTTTGATCTTCCATGCACCATGTGACCTTTCCACCTCCCCTCCCGAATAAAGGATTTGCTTAAAGGGCAATGATAAAAGACAGATAAAGGATTTGCTTAAAGGGCAATGATAAAAGACAGATAAAGGATTTGCTTAAAGGGCAATGATTCTCAGGTTCCCAAGAAGTGCAGCGACAAATTCGCTGGAGGATGTAACAAGAAGGCTTGCAATTCAATCCTCATCTACATCTTTTCATGAACAATGGCAAAAATGCATAATTGCACAGGGTAATTACTTCGAAAGAAACACAAAATAGGTTCTATCTGCATTCATTCTTCCATAATAAAATAAGTCGCAAAACTTTGGACGTAATAGTATATACTATATAGGGTACTAGTTGAGACCCGATACAAAGAATTTGAACGGGAACTTGAAAATAATTTCAAATATCTGGTATTCATTACAACCAATATTGTGTCCAAAACTAAACATATTTTCTGATAAACAATGCCATGTTCAAATCGATTACATGAATTCAAATCTGCTGCCAAGGCTGTTACAAGTAGGCCTACTGAATTTATTGATTCATGGTAATTTTTAATTACAATGAACCAATGGCGTTTTTACTCAAAGTTGGCTTTTGCAACACCTGAACAGTGTTCGGGCATAACTAATAAGTAGTTAATGAAATGAATCAACAGACTGGAGTTGGTTCCATGGTGTTGAGTGGGCATCTTCAACTCGTTGCTTGTGAGCACCTTGGTTCTCCCTGAAGCACCCAGAGTGCTTAATGCTCGTGTCAGATTTGATGCTCGCAACCACTTGATCAACGTTCCAATTAAACACCATGTACAAATTGCATTCGAGGATTGAATTAATTTTGATTTCATGCATTTGTATGTCAAACGTGTCGTAAGGGTGCTCTTCTTTTGATGATGGGTACAGGCAGTGCTGTAACTAGCCATTCCTGTGCCATGTGCAAGAATATTCATTTAGGTCCCATTTGGCCCATTCTTAGGCCCTGTGTGGATGCACCTGTTACACCTGCCTAGTTATGGCACTGGGTACAGGCAGCGCTCACGACAAGAAAAAGGTTGAAGACCTCTGTGTGACATTGAGGATGGGATAGGTGCTATATTCACCATAGTTGCTATTGAAACTATGATGAAATATATATCACCTTATAATAAAAACCTTGTATATACATTTTCTTTTGAAAATGACTTTTTGACAGTTTAGATTAAGGAAATCATGTCTCGCCTATTAGAGCTCTTGAAAGAAGAAAAAAAAATCGGCAACGATCTGCTCTCTATAGAGGAAAAAAAATTAACCCCCTTTTGTGTGTCTTGGGAAGCACAATCCTTTTTTTTGCTCTTCCTGTAAGATTTATAATTTTTGATGTATGAGGTTTTAATTATAAGGTGACGATATACAGTCAATCCTGGATGCAAGAAAGTTGAACGGGAACTTAAAAAATAATATCTGATATTTGTTTTAACCAATACTAGTTGAATGTTTGGGTTTAATGAGACCAATCAACGGACTAGAGTTGGTTTGATGGTGTCGAGTATGGGATAGGTGCTCTTAAGTCGACTTGAAATTTAACTATAATTAAAAATAGAACTTATTCACAATGCTTTTAATAAAATATTTGACACTTCCCCATATATATATATATATATTGTAAGCTATGGGTATCAAAGTGTTCATAACAGTTGATAGAGGTGCTTGCCTCTAATCTTTGTTAGAGGTGAGCTGTCTATATTGATGTGTGCCGGTCAAGTGCTTGAATTAATTATTTAATAGACTGGTCTAGGGAGCTGTGGATAAGCATTGACTGAAGAAAAGGAAAGCTGTGGGGGGCAAAAATTTAAGAATTACTGTAAGTGGTCCGTTGAAACTGTTACAGACATTAATGGTCTTGGGGGTTCACAAAGACTAAGAGACACTGACATAAATGAAATTATAGTTGTGGCGATTTCTCTATATTCAGAGCAGTGCTGGGAATGAACAGAACTAGCTATATCTGTAATTGGTGCTGACAAACCACGCCCATAGTCTTTCTTGTGCCGAAGATGCGAGTGGATTGATCAAAACACATATGCGAGACAGAACATTTACCAGAAGAACTTGAACATCTATAACAAACCTTCATAGCCAAGAACTATAAATATATAAAGAAATAAAAAGAGCCACCAACCTTCCTATTATCATTGCCTTGCATGTATCATTGTATTTGGGCTGTCTTTCTTCTGTATTTTATTTACATTTTCTTGTATTGTTGTGTGGTGGGTGTGTATTATCTTTTGCGAATGAAAGAAGAAACCGGGGAAATTGCTCCTCTCAGTGAAGGGCCCAATATATTCTCTTTCAGTAGCGAGTGCCATTACCATGTCCATACCACAAAGTATACCATGCTCAGACATCACCAAAAGAAGCGTAGCCAGCAGATTGAAAGAGCACAAGAAAAGAAATTGGCTGTAACTGAACATGTATTAACAACATGAGATGGATTTTGAGAGGACCACCATGATTGCATCCAATGCTTACTACTATCTCCACCTCTACAGAAAATATTTATAGGTATAAGAATAACTTCAGCAAAAAAGAAAAAACTTTGAAGATAAACCCAGCCTAGTTTCCAATTCTTTCACACGTGGAAATTCTTTCTAAAAATAACCTGACAATAGATCTCTACTAATTGCAGAATAGTAACTGTTCTCAGCCAATTCTGAATGAGCATGAGGGATCCTGAAGAGACTACAAAAAATTTAGACAGGATTGAAGGTAGATACTATGCAAGGTCAAGTTTCCTGATGCATCAAGAGGCCCCTGAGCATAGACGAAGATAGACATGAAAGGCGGGAAGGGGGACATGATGATAAAATTCATATATATAATATATATAGGTCATTCCCAAAAAGTGTACATTTCACATTTTTGAAATGAAAAATTCAAAGTTGAATTTTAAAAATAAAATTGATCTCAAATTATAGCCAATGACTCAAAGTTTAATAATTCATAAATATTTTTCACTTTTCTTTTGTAATATTTTATTTTTGGGGTTTTGTGACTTAAAGACATGGATTTTGGTTACTCTGTTACAGAAACAAATATCGCTGTAAAAAATATATCTGCTATTTTTATCGTTTAAAATCAACCTAATTCTTACCCATATGTTTAAAAAAAAGGCAGTTATAAATGTTTTGAATTTTTTTTTGTTTTGATGGTTTTCATGATTTTTTCTAAATAGTGCATAGAAAAGTTCATTTTACATGTATATTTAACTGCTTAAAATCAAAACTTTTCATTTCTGATAGACCAGTGGTTCTCAACTTTTTTGGAAACCTCGGCTCGTTGAATCCAATTTCTATGAGTCTACTGCCCGGTCTGGAATAGCTTACTCGTTCATAAGTTAATAATTAATAAACAACCAATGACCTTTTGATTGAGAGCTAATTAATTAATTAAAAGCTCATTTAATCAATTAATTAAACCCCTCTTTAATTGAATAATAAATTTAAACCCTTTTAATTATTTGATTAATTAATTAAAACCCATTTAATGAATTGAATCCATTATCTTATTTTTTACATTTTACATTTACATTTTTTTTTTTTGGTAATGTATTAATAACGTGCAGACAAACAAACGAAGCGTTTCTTCAGCAACTGTAGTAAACATTCTCATTGCTTAGGCACCGTAACCTGGGTACTGAGGCTGTTTGAACTCCCCAATATATTTTATGACGTGGCAGAGCCACCAATAATCAATATACAATGCAACGATCTACCCCCATCTCCTGCATAAGGGCTTGAGCCCGTATATATGGGACAAAGGACAACTTTCTGCCCCCTCAATGTTTTCTTTATTTCAGCACCTCTACCTCATTAAAAGATTGAATTGGTCATACATAAATCAATCTAAATATCTTAATATTCAATTTTATAGAATAATTTTGCATAGTGTGTAAAAATATGAAGTTTTTATTCATAGTGGGCAATAGAATATTTGTTGCTGACATTGACGCAGCACTTATTTATTAGCACTATTTTAATAACTTAATTAGTGATATATTTTACGATCAAACTTTGTATTTAATCTCAGCTAGAAAGAAGGTAATGATATAAAATAAAAATGTAGATATTGCAACTCACCATAAAAAAAGTCCACTGAAGAGCAGAAAATTGTTCAGTTTTGGGCTAAACACTCTTTACGGTATATTCACGATAGATGCTTTTGTTAAATTGTGTAACTTGATAAATTTCAAACTTTGTACTCTAAACAAACTTTTCTCTATTTTTGAACAAAAATTTAGATTTGTGAACTTATCCACACTGGAAAGGAAACCAAAACGAAAACCCTCGCAACGTAATTCACTGTGTTTTTGCAAAGAAAACAGTATTCGAGTTATCACCAGTAGTCATGTGCACCTTTATGACCAATTCAAAACATACTATTTTCTGTATGCAGCAGGTGTTTCAGTGACATTTGTCACTGACATTTGCCACGCATACGTAAAATACTTTGTTTGTTTCTAAGAACACATACTAAATCGTTATAATGACTGCTAGAGGTTTTTACCACTGACTGTAAATAACGGGTCCAATGGTCGAACACGGTTTTTTATAAAATATTTCCCGGAAATTCCTAATCACTCACAATTATTCCCGTTTGAGGTTATGAGGCTTTATCATTGGCGAGTAGCACAGATGTTTTTCCAGTCTCCAAGGAATGTAGGATACAGAGTTTTTCCATGGCATTATTCGGACATTTTCTGTGGTGCCGACAATAGCAAACCGTGAACATGCAAACAACAGGGTCATCTGGCTGTCAACAGAGAGCCCTGAAGTATATTTTCGAGGGAAAAGCACGGAGAGTATGGAAAAACGCTCCCAACCTCTGCTGTATTGTTTGGGTCTCACGAAGACGGGTACTCAAAAATACGAAAAGAAAAAAAAAGAATTAAAAATACTAGTTTCGAGGGGAGGGAAGACCAGAGACGTGTTTCCATTTCTTTGGGTCTAGCAACAAAACGAAGGATTTTCAGTGTGATAAGGGGAAGAGGGATCCTATAATTACGGCTGGAAGCCTTTGTTCTGGAACTCTAGAGGAGGGTTTTTCATCTTTCCCCTTGTATGATTTTTAGACTGAAACATTAAAATAATATGTACCATAATAGTTAACTAAACCAATTAGTTATTCTTGGAAATGCTTTGAAAAATGAAAGGGTAATGAATATATTCTCGCAGCCCGGTAAGATTGATGTCACGGCCCGGTGGCTGAGAAACACTGTGATAGGCAATGGGTTGATAATTTGCAATTAAATATATTAGTTTGAAGTGTTCTTTGATTTTTTTTGTCTGTGAACTGCAAAAATGCTTTTTGTAACAGTGGACAAACCTGCTTAACTGAGAGGAAGATATTTCAAATATTCTAAATAGGCTATGTAAATATACTTTTATTTTCTCAGCAGTTATATGAAAAATGTGAAAGGTGTTGCAGAGACTCCTCTATAACCTTTGAAAAACATTCACACCATGAGGAAATTCAAAACATACATGCCCCTCATAGTTTGAATTTTTGTTCTGGTAAAATTTTTAAATCTGGTCAAAGTGGGCACTGAATTCATTCAACTATATATTCTATCATCGGGATGATAGAAAATATATATATTTTCTTTTACTTCAAATTTTTTTGTGAAATATTGAATAGTAAATTGGTGTTATAAATCTCTTGTTTATGCCTCGTACAGAGTGATCCAGAGTGGAGTGGGAGTAAAGCCTGGAAACAAAAATAATAGTCGGCCTCCCTTATTCGTGGTTTCTATATTCATGTTTTTTTTTTCTTTATTGGAATTTTTTTTCGTATCATACAAATTGTCATTCATATGTTTTGTTTACAAAATTTGAGTTGTGCATGTGTAGGATGACTTATTTTTGGATGACTTGCTAATGCCATTACTGTCATCACTAGAGCCATGGCAGTTCTTATGAAAGAAATAGTCACCTCAGGTTGGATTAACCTTTGGCTACAATGTGCCCTCCAGGACACAACTAGTTCTACAGAGCCAACTGAAGAGATTATAAAAGACATTGTCACGTTAGCAAAACAGGTGGGTGGAGAAGGGTTCAATGATATGGATATAGAAGTCGAACAGCTAAGTAATAGCGATTCAGAGGCATTGACCGAGGAGGAATTAATGCAGCTGACTGCTCCTGAAAACTAAGCGGTACAAGATGAAGATCAAGATAGAGAAGTGAAAGACAAGTTCATCATGAGTAACATAGCAAAAGGGCTTTGCAAGTCAAATCAGCAATTAATTATTTTCATGACATAGATCCCTCCATGTTATGTTTTTCACTTGTAGAAAAATTGGTAGAGGAAGCCTTGTCAACACACTCCAACATACTTGATGATGTGGAGAAAAGAAGAAACGGTGAACAGAAATCACAAATATCTTTCAGAAAACATCGCCAACGATTGCTGCACCCTCCCTCCCTCTTTTACATTCCCTTCTACCCTCTGTGTCACCCTGCTTTTCTCATGATGTTAGATACAAAAAATAACCTATGGTTTTTCGGTTATTCGCGAATTTCCCATATTTGCACCCACCCCCAGAACGTAACCCAAGCGAATATGGGGGTGGGGGGGGGGTGCTACTGTATAGGAAAATAATGATTCTGTCCCATAAGATACAGCCTTGACTCATACTGAAATGCCCCTTTTGACACATCTTCCTGGATTTGTGCCTGAGTGATTTTGATGATCTGTACTACTTAACCTTGGTATTTAACTGAAAAATAACATGATAGAGAATGTTGTAAGGGTTTTAAATTGAGGTGTAACACATAAAATTTACCTTAAAACTTAAAACTTAAAATCTCTTGATTTCTATATTAGTTTGAAGTGTTCTTTTATTTTCTTTTTTGTCTAAACTGCAAAAAATGCTTCTTTGTAACAGTGCTTAACTGCTTTTAACTTTAAAATTTCTGATTTAAATTAAGAAAACTTTAAATCATAGTTTCCGTTCTGTTGTGTGTTTGCGTTTTTGGGACAAGTAACAGAGTGGACAAATAAGCATAAATTATTATTTTATCATTAAAAATTTAAATGATAAAATCTTGTAGATGAAGTAGTGCAATAGACCTCTGGTCGCAGTGCTAGATTCTATGGAACCACCCACCCATAAGTCCAAGTATATAGATGGGAAAAAAAACCAGTTATGATAATGATGTAAGAGAATGGACATTCCACAGTGAGAAATCTGAGCATGATCCACATGATGAGAAATCCAGTGAGTACTGAAGACATAACATGAGTCTTAAGTAATTTTTTAAAAGTTAAATCCAAATGTTTAAGTCCAAAATCAAACAGTAAAATTAAACCTTTCAATGAGCTCAAAAGTGTTATCCTTATCACATTTAATCTGGAATGAAAATATATTTCCCAAATGGGGGGGGGGCGCAACAGAGTGGACATTTTACGATGGGAAAAATTTCGGGACACAAACAAAAAATAGTTCTTCATGAGAAAACTTTTTTTTCAATATTTATTTTCATTTTTATTCATCTATGGCACACATATGAAACTTGATTCTGAGTTTTATGAAAAAAAATTTCAGATTTACACCATCTCTTTGTTTAACACTTTCTCAGACTGGGACAGTAAGATTTTAAGGGTTTGCTACAAACAATAGTTTTAAAAGAAAATTTGATACCACCTGAAATAATTAAGAAACATCATCTGAGACAGAATTCAATGAAGAACTAGAAAAAAATTAAAATTACTACAAGAATACTTCAAAATTTTGTAAAAAATAGTGTGTCTGAAATGATTTGTAGGTCTATTTTTTTTTTTTTTTGGGAATGACCAAATTTTACTTTAATTTTTTTCTTGTGAAAGTATACTTGTAAAGTAAAAAATTAAAGTGAAAATTTACGTTAGAAGTAAAAAATTAAAGGGAAAATTTACATTACAAGTACAAATTTTACTTGTAAAATATAAAACTTGAATATACATGGTTTTTTAAAACATGGTGTATAAAAACCAAAGGAAAGGTTCTGATATTTTTTTGATATATTTAAGTTCACTATAAGTTAGATGCGCAATCTATCTTTCCCTTTGCAAAGTTGCAAATTATAATTAATATATTTTTTAATTGTAATAAATTGGTGTTTAAAAATAAAACATTGTAATATGTAAAAAAGTAAGTCTCGTCATTATATATATATTTTTTTGGGTCCTTCAGAAACAACTCCCCGTGTTCCACAGAGTATGCCACGAGTCGTCATTATATTATACATCTATTTTATTCAAAACATCATCCAAAAGCATTAATTTATATTTTTGACATTTTAAATCAGTTTTTGACAGTTTAAACAAGTTTTTGGTGCTTGTCACATCAAAAACCGGTTTTATCAAAAACCCAACCCTAGTTTGAACCATGTTTGTTTTCTGCATCTCTTGATTTTTTTTCCATCGTATTAACTGCATTGAGAAGGCTCAAGTTTAGTACTTGCTTTCCTATTATACTATAGCTTTGAAATGAGAGGCTGCAAAATTTAATTTTTTAATTTAATAGAAATGTAAGTAGAACCATGAGGTGTTTTTATATTTCTCAATCTTGTGTGCAAGAGTGAAATAAAGCAGCACAAAAAGTTAAAGAATGTTAGAATTTTTAGTCGTGTTTACCCGATAAAGTTTATATCTGAAATGAAATTTCATTTGCAACTTTTCATTTTTTCAGCAATATTTACAGCAATTGACAGTTTGCTTATTTAATTTCTTTGCTGACATTTTTTTAAATTTGATTTATGATTGGATAATTTTTTTGTAATTGGGTTTGTAATAACCTCTGAATTATGTTTTTGCCCTTTGTCAATTTCAGAGCTCCAAAGCTGGTGGGAGGTGCCAGCTATTGCTTACTTCTGTCATGTATTTCAAACAGCACTTGATTTGTTCCCCTTTGAAATCGAAGTAAGTTATTCATTCAGTTATTTATTAATAATTATAATAGTCAATTTTCTGTATATGAGAATAAACTGGCTTATTAGGTAATTTCTTCCAGTCCTGCCTGTTTCTTCTATACATTAATGGGGGAGGGGAATCGATAAGTAGATATATAAAAGCTGCTTGAAATAAATGTTTATTCTCTATTGGAAATATTGTATTGCTTCTAGGAATTGGAAGCTGCTTTCTTACCTGAGCTTTGTGATGATATTACATTCACCCCTTGTGCTACCATAGAGCAGTTGATTATTCGACTTCTTGAGGGTTGTGCTTCAAAAACCAAACCAAAGTGAGTCTATCTTTCTTTTGATATATAACTATTTAATAATTTTGCAGGTTAATGATATAATAGAAGACTGAAAGAGCTTCACACAAACTATGCAATTTGTAAAAAATGTTTTTCAGATGCAATTATCCAGAAAGTGGTAAATACAGTCACTGATTGATTTACGAACCGGATAAGTTCTGAACTTTATTTATAGGTTGAAATCGCATCAATTTGCTAATTTGAAATCGGAAAAACAGAACAGCCCCCATTCAAAATGGAATGTTCAACCTAAGTTGAGGAAAAATGTTGAAAAGAATATTTGTATTATATATAATGCAGGTTCAGTTACAAAAAGATTTTGTATTGTATTTTAATTATTATTTTTTAAATCTGTACAATAGGTATAATAGAGACCTTTAAATCGGTATGTCTGTTTTTTTTTCATTATAAATTTTTTCATAAAATAGGCTGTATTTTCATCTACTTCTTTAAATATCTGAAAGCCTTCATTAGAGTTTTACCTAAATTTTTCACGAAAAGTATTTTTGAGCTCATGAACTCCATTGTTCTCTTTCTTTTCTCTCAGAAAACTTAAGAGATTTCTAAACTCATTTCAAGTCTTCATTAGTTTACTCTTTTTCAGTAGTGTCAATGAGTCGGTTCATGTCCCAATTTTCAGATCCCGAATTCAACTCATTTATACCATGTTCACTACTTTCTTCAAATTAACTTGATTCCTCAAGTCCTAAAATTAATTTACTGATCTTTCGAGTACTTTTTCCCTGATATTTTTCATACTTTGTCTGTCACTTCCTCTTACCCAGGTGTTAAGTTTAAGTTTTGAATGAAATTCACTACAACTATTTTTCTATAATGCTTGTTTATTACTCTGTTGCTTCTATAGCCATCTTAAAGGTGTTCTGCAGGTGTTTTTGTTATATATGTTCACCAAATTTTTATTTTGTCAGTCACTAAATGAAAATGTCTTAATATAGCTAACCTTAATTCGTATACACAGTATTCTTAGCATTGCTTATTCAATCCCTATGCTTTGTTTCATTACATCCACCCTTTTTTAGATATTATTCATACTGCAAACATGTTCATTATTAGAGTTTTAATTTACCAAACATTTTGAGACCTTAGGAAGTCAGGAACAGTAAATAATATTTCCCAAGAATTACTGAGAATTCCAAAATTATATTTCTTATTTAGTTTTTGTAGATTATTTAGAATAACAAGCGTGGAGTGGACTACTGGATCAAAAATTTTGTCCACTACACAGTATTAGTTTTCTAGTAAATTTGTAGCTGAAAAAATGCTTCAGCCTATGGAGACCCATGAATTGATTAACCATGAAATTGTATCAAGACAATTGAGGAACTTGGTTAGAGAGCAATGTAATCTCTTGCAAAGGGATCTTGAGACCTTCCAACAAATTTCATAAATTGATTTTTTTAACACTCAGTCAGATGTAATATTTCAAACCCTGTAATAATTAAATGAGTGTATGAGACTGTATCTCTGTAATATAATGCAACTCAATCATGTGATTCCAGACATATTGGTAATCTTGAATTTCGGCAGGGGATTGAGACCAGACACTACTAAATACTACTGTGAAATATACTACTTTAGGATTTGAAAATTATAACTTGATGCAAGTTCAATTTAGGATAAATGTATGAAAAATAATCAAATTCTGCATGAATATAAATGTTGAAAGAGGTCAATTTTTATGTTCATTGCAATACCATGAGTCTCAAACATGCATGAACATGTGTTTTTTGTAGTTATGAAAACTGGCTGGAGATCTTACTTAAAAAATTTAAAGCAAGTGGAGGCAGGGAAGAGTTATCTTCAGCTATTTCAAGCACATTATTCTCAGATTGGACTCTGAGAACTAAAGTTGAAGTTCTTTTTTCTACTTGTGAACTGCGTCTTGATTATTCAAATGTGGATCAGGTAAGAAGTTTAAATGTTTATCATTTGTATCTCTCTCTTACTCTGACATTAAAATTAGCAGATGGTTTCATCTATCTATTATTGAGAATTCATATAATCAGTACTGAACACAGCTGTTACATTGGATAGGGAATTTATCTTTATTATTACACATTGGGTTATACATTATTATTATACTCTAAATGAGTACAACAGAAGTGACATTAGGGAAGTTGAGTTATTGCTAGATCACAAATGAAATGGCATACTTATTTAATAACATGTTGAGGTAAATTGAGAAGCGATCCATACTTAGAATAAGACAACCTTAAATATTTTATATGGGCATTTTATAATATATTATCACATATGTAGTTATTAGTTTTTATAATTGCATTTTTAATTGGGTTGCTGTATTTTAGTAATATATATAACATTAATATTTGTTATGGGAATTTTTTTTTCAGCCACCATGTTGGGCATTTTGCCTGTTAGAGCTTTGTATTTTGACTTCATCATACAAAAAAATTATTTCAAAAAACAAATATTGGACAAGTGTAATAATGAAAATTACAGTATACAGTCGAATCCCGTTTTAACGAATACCGTTATAGTGAAAATCTCGTTTTAACGAACACTTTTTAATCCCCCAAATAAGTTAACATAGGAACAATGCTAGGTAACCTGGAATTCCTTTATAATGAAATTTTGTTTTAACGAAGTGATTCCTCCGGTCTCTTGGTGTTCATTATAACAGGATTCGACTGTATAAGCAGAAAATATTGAAATCTTAGCTACCTAAATACTAGATCAGCATCCCTCCTAAGTAGTTGAGATAAAATTTTTAGGGAAGTATTTCCCTGGCTGTGTTTGTGTGATTATAATTAAATTGTGTCCAATTCTTGATTTGAAAATGAGTTTACCATCTAAGTAAGGGCCTCCTCACATGGGATACTGAAGTTTTATGACTAATAGGAGACTTGATATCCAGAGGATCAAACACATATATTTCTCTATAGAGGCTCTCACACAAGAATATTGGCAACAAAGTCAGTCACTGGCAACATCGCATGCTAGTCGAACCCAACAAAAGTAACAAGACTCTTGAAATATCTCTTCTTTTTTTTTCTTTTTTTTTTTGCGCAAGGAGTGACCCGAAGCTGAATTTTTTAACAAGATAAGCACAGTTATATTTTGTCATAACTTGTATTTTCTATAGAATATTCTCTGATGTAACCCTAACAAAACCAGGCAATAATTGGCAAAAATGGAAAAATAAAATTTGAAAACTATTACATTATGAACGTGTTATGTAATTATCAATCATTAGAAGTATAATTTTGATATACTGTTCCCAACTAAATATTTTCTTCCATAATTTTATTAATATTATTGAATTCAATCAATAATATTAGTAGTATCAATTGTGGGAGCTTTTCGTGTAAGTGGTGCGTATTTTGAGCAAAACTTTTTAAGCATGGTTTTGAACAACTTCATTATCCTATACCATAGCTGCCAAGTCTCCCGAATTTTTCGGGAATCTCCCGAATTTTAGCTTCATCGCTCGACCTCCCGAAAAGTTCTTAAATCTCCCGAATTTTTACGAAAATCACAAAAATCCCTAATTGTCCCTACAAATTCCCTACTTTATTAAAAAAAATCTCCGCCTATGAAAACAATCCCTAAGGAATTTCTTGTGGGGCATGAAGCCTCTTTTTTTTCCCTTTCGAAATGACGTCACACGTCGTAAATGGAGAAATTCCCTTTTTAAGGAAGTTTTACAAACCCTCTGATGGTAACAAGAAAGTTGTTTGTCTTATCGTGCAGGGAAATGGCTTAGCAGCCAATAGTCCTGGATAATAATGGAAGATTATAGTGACGCGCATGTGATCAAAATTTCTTTTGTTGAAGTTATAACAAAGCATGAATACTGATAAGCAAAAATATATTTAATCAATTTTAAAGATACTTATTTCGATGAATTTCCTTTCATCAAACGTTCCAGAAGAGGGCCGACTTTTCCTTTTTGTACAAGTAGTGTTACGGATAGCCGTTACGGACATAAACATCGGTCATGGAAAGAAAAAAAAAACATCAAGCGTCACAAAAAGTCAGTGTTCTTCAAAAATTGACGGTGTGTTCCTTCATCTTCCGATGATTTTGGGGTCATTCGCGGCGCAGAATGTTTGTTCGCAGCGTTTCTGATTGAACAATATTTATTTTTACATCATTGAAGTTTTGGCCTCCAATTTCACTTGTTTTTTGCCTAGGAATTTTATTCCCAAGGGTTTAACTTCCATGCGTGTAAAATCCCTATTTTAATTTGACTTCAGTTTTTGAGTAGGGATTTTATTCCCTACGCTTTAACTTTTATGTTTGGAAAATCCCTATTTTATTTGGAAAAATCCCTATTGTATTTATTAGGGAGTGGTTTTAGCATAAAATACGGGTTTGCGCGAAATCTCCCGAATTTTAATTTTCAAAAGTTGGCAGCTATGCTATACTACAATAATGGAAAAATGTTACATGCCAAAAAGAAACCTTTGCTTTTCATTCTCAGTTGTCGTTTTAGTGCATAAACAAATTCAGCAGCGTTTAAACAAAAAAGAACAAAAAAAATTGACAAAAATCTTAAAATAAAGGTTGAAAATTAAAATACTGTGAGCTTAATCAATGATGATCTATTTGCATATTACGTAATACTTAGGAATGCGACTTTGTGGCTTTTCAATTTCATTGACCCTTATTTAAATTAATGAAGTGTGTGTGAGAGAGAGAGAGAGAGAGAGAGAGAGAGAGGCAAGGAGAATATTCTTCACCAGTGTTTCCAGAAGTGCGCAATATCACCCCTTGGTAGGCAATGGAATGGTCCTGGATGGCGGTAGAATCTACGAGTATAACACAGGATCCTATGGGATCGCTTGAGTTGGGGGATGAGAGAAAAAAATTTCTGAAGGGTGTGATGGAACAAAAAGTTTGGGAAACTATGATGTTCTATACTTTTACTTCAGTGATACAACTCATATCAATTTGTGTTGTTGGGTTTCATTAAGAAAAGACACGTGCAAACATTTATTAAAAAATTGTACAAGCAACTTGCTTGACAAAAATGGTTTTTACTGCAGTTTTTTCCACTGTAACAAAAACTTGCCAGTCCTGCTCAAATCCCTCTTGAACAAAATGTGTGTAATATAAATATGCACACATATTCACATGCACACACATGCTTGTGGGAGTTATATGGGGAAACCATATCCCTCCAAGATAAACAGTTATAGCATAGTTAGAGCTTAAAAATAAATAAAGCTTCATCTTATAGAACTACAACTCCCTCCAAATAATGGATATTTAAAACATGAATTTCACTTACCTTAAGGATTATTAGCAGTCACTCATCAAAGCTCACAGGTAATCAGCTGATTTGTTTAGATAAGAAGCAATAAACTTTGCAATAAACCCAATTATAATATATGAACTTCATCACTACTAGAATCACTAAACTTTTTTTTTCCTATTCTGGTTCATAATGTACAGGGAGATAAGGGAGGTGAACTAAACACTGCATATTTTTCACTCACTTTTCTGGGCTTCAAGATTTTCTTTTTAGTAGCGCAGTGCGAGGGAGAAGGCTAACTCAAGTGTTCAAGTCAACTCAACTCTCAGATTGAGGCTACATGAGTTAGATTCGAGTATTTCCATGTGAGGCTCTAATTTACTTATTCGGATATAAATTTATTTTTGACGAAATGCACTCATTTGAGCATGCTGGTCTTTATAAGTCCGCAATGAACCTGAAAATTGTGGTTTTTGTCCTGAATAATTTTTGTACGGTTTGTTTTTGTATGCCTTTGCTTATTAGTTCACAGGACAGATTAAATATTTCAAAAGATAAACAAATTTGTGGCGATTGCTCATTTATTGCTCTTTAGTAATAATGATCATGTAAATTACAATCCGTTTTTTCTTTATAGTGCATGGAAAGTGATGCTATGAGGGTTCAACCTGTTGGTGAGGATAGTAAGAGTAATGTGTATTGGTATTTCTTTGGTCTGCGCCTATACAAAGAAGATTCTAGAAAATTTAATGAGCTTATTAACAAAAGGTGAAATGTCCATGTTATTTGTTTGATTAAATTTCAGTGTGTGAGCATTTTTTGGTGCTGTACAATGCAGTGTAACTCCTGTATCTTGAAGTTTAAAGGGTGAAAAAAATTTAAAGACTGTTTTCAAGAAATATTCATTAAAACCAAAAATATAACCAAAATGGCAAAAAACTAAAGTATATGCTACATAATACCTACTCAAAATACCTTCAAAATATGGAGTTTTAATGAGATAGGTTCTACTGAAGCATATTAAATTATTGCTCACACAAAAAAAACGTCTTGGCAAATTGATTCACCTTGGTTCGTTATTCCAGTGGTTTTTAACTTTTCTACTTTGCTATTCAATTTCAGTTTACATTCTCACACCATACGGGAATTTCAGTTCATGTACTTAGTTATAAAATCAATGGGTTATAAAATTATATTCTATAACTTGTGTTACTAAGATTTTTTTTCTTGTGCCTTTGAATATAACCCTTGAACACTCTTGCTAACTTGACAAATACAAGGAAATAACTTGACCTGACAAACAGGTCACTTCGGCCCACTGCAAGTGCTCGTAGGTGCATAATCCTGGCTTATACAAAAGAAATGTTATGTAACTTATTAAAAATGGAATACAATTGTGAGGCCCACAATATGTTGATTTGAGTGTGTACTTAATTTAAGTTTTACCGAATTATTTTATTTTCACATCTATCCATTGCACCCTAACATTTTTATAGCTTTTATGTAGAGGTGTAAAATTCTCAAAAATAATCTTTCGGAGAATATTCTCATTGAGGACTACTATTATATCTACTATATTCTGCTAGGACTACTATTATAAATAACTTCAGAATATTATAAGTTCTTGATGAGAATATTCTCCTCTTATTTATAATATAGTTACATATAATATCCTTGAGAATATTCTCTGGATGGACTACTTTTATAAATTACTGGGAAATATTCTTATAGAAAATAAGAATTATTCTGAAGTTATTAATAAAATAGTCCTTCCAGACAATATTCTTCAGTTACTGAAATCTTTCCAGAGAGTATTATCAAGAATATATGTAATAACATGTATTATAATAAATAATCTCGATAAATAACTTGAGAAGAATAATAATTATTATTTCTGTATAATAATTATTATTTTTGATAAGAATATTCTCTAGTAATTTATAATAGTCTTTTGAGAGAATATTCGTCTCTCTTCCCGTCAAGACGATGTGTATATTGAAGTTTGTAGACCACAATATTGAAGTTTGTAGACCACAATATTAAAGTTTGTAAGCAAGAAATTTCTTTTGTTGTGAACTTTTTTCTGAAAATTTATCTAATTTTGGAATAATTTTTTAATGTTTTAATTTAATGGTTTCTAAAATCTTTATAACCAAAATTTAAAACCTCTCATCATGACCTGGAGAATATTCTCGAATATTCTCGAACTAAAAGTTGTCATTGGGGAGTGATTATACCAAAAATTGTTTTGTTTTAAATGTTTCAGGCAATGAAAACTGATTTATATTTCATAATATTAACAAAATTAGTAAAAAAATTTAAATTATTTAAAAGAAAAATTAATATTCTCAATTATTCTCCAATTTTTACATCCAGGAGAATATTCTCATTCTCCGAGAATATTCTCACCTCACATCTCTACTTTGATACTTACTTAATTAAAAAAAAAATTCTTTCATGGAAGCAGTTAATTTTTTTCTTGAAGGTGTCCAAGCTTCTGAACTTAATTCAGAAAAAAATTCATTGGGTTCAGTGTTTATGCTATAAATTTATTTTTATAAAATTAATAATTTTTAAGGAGAAATTTTTTTTTTCAAGTTTCTATAAACACAAATGCATTCATTCTGAAAAGTGTAATCTAAATGAGCTTTCATTAAAATAATGCATTTATATGTAAAAAACTATCAGAGAAATAATATTTCTGTGCATAGTATGTATGTCTGGCATATTCTTTAGAAAACAACATATTCTGGGATCATTCAAATATAAATGAAACTGTTTGGAAATGACGGTTTTTGAATAATTAACTGTCAACTTTTATTATCAATATATGGTGGTCATTGTTGTTTATTATGGAACATTAAAAAGTTGTTTTAAATTTTTTTGAGTTATAGAAATGGTTTGTTCAATTTAGGAAATCATTGAATATTGGGTTTTGTAAAAATTGTTTATTTAATATATTTTTTAGTGGTAGGAATTCTATGAAAATCGAACCAAGTAGAAAAGCCATGAAAAAGAAAAAAAATAGAGCAAAAAGTAAAGTTAATGGAGCTCATGCTGATATTGAAAGGTAAGTTTTATTGAATGAAATGAAATACAGGTATTCCTCATTTTATGCGATTTTGCTATGTGATTTATTAAAGTTAATTTTAGAAATTGCAACATTCAAAATTTAGTCTGTAGTTTCATTTAATCCTGAAAATGGGCTTCCAAATTAGAAATATGACATAATTAAAATGACAAAATTTGTTGATGTTGATGAGACAAATATGGAAGAAACACTCAAATCCATCTCGCCAGATCTCGCCAATGAACATTGGTAACACATCAATAGTGGCATTAGAATTTTGATCGAAAACGATCCTAACAAATCAAGAATTGCCATATTTGCAAGGGATATTCAGAATTCCCTAGTTTTGTTTCTAAAGTTTTTGTAAAGAAAAAAAGAATGCTGTTCCTCAGGTGAATCTTGACTGCTTTCATTAAAAATGTTATCAGCCTATCTATCATATCAGGCTCTTCAGGAAAAGGAAACATTCACACTCACAATTTAGAATCAGTATGAAGTAGTGAAGACAGAAGCAAAAAAGTATAAATTGAATTTTCTTTATATAGCCTAAATTGGCAAGATTGGTTTATAAGTTTGGATAATTAACTAATTCAATAAATTTTATTTTACTTCTAGAAGTTAAGTTTATTTTTTATCCTTCTGAGAAGAAAACCCCGTCCCTATCTTACCCATGTTAAATGTAGCTTACTTTACCTGATCATTTTGTCGAACCAATTAATCGTGTAAGGCAAGAGACACCTGTAATGTCAAATCAGTTTATAAGGTTGATAATAATAAAAAAAATTGTATTAAAAAAAAACCAAGCAGTGTTGATTTGAATATAAAGGGCATCCATGATTAAGAGACCCTATTTTAAAGTAGCCTATAGGCTACTTCATCAGAAAATTGTGAAATTTTGTGAAGGACTTAATGAAATGATGGGAATTAGTTTCAGGGGGGGAAAAATTAGTTGCACATGTCACCACCAGAGGGTGTTTTACTTCGAATACCTGTAGTAAACATGCAAATTTATGTGATGTCATGCAGCAGCTGTTATGAAACCTAGAAACATTCATGGAGACTTTCTCAATGTGTTTGCTGCTCACAATTTCTCCGCACATTCATCGATCAGTTGTGGAACATGCCATCTTGCGATTTCACATGGTATCAGAAAATAATGGCCACCATGTGCAACATGTTTTGTTGCAGTAACAATTGTAAAAGTGTTTCAATTGTTAAAATTGTAAAAGTGTTAAAATTGTAAACGTTTGCCTAAATGTGTCATTTCTTAATAAAATGCCCTCTGATGGCAACCTGTGCAACTAATTTCTCCCCCCCCCCTGAAAGAAATTCCCATCACTTCATGAAGACCTCCACAAAATTTCACAATTTTCTAGACTGGTTTCACCTGTAGGCTACTTTGAAGTAGGGTCTTTTAATTATGGACGCCCTGTATATACATACTCAAAAAATAAAAATCATGATAAACGTTTTCTTTAAAAAAGGTAAATACCATGACTTCTAGAAATTATAGTATTGTATACTTACCATGAAAATTAGTAAAAATTGTGTTCCCCATACAATGCTTTATCTGTTGTCAAAATAGTTACGTGCGAGAATTATTTTGCACATCAGAAATTGTGGGGTTAATACCGTACCTTGGTAGATGTAAAACCTCCTAGTATTGCAGTATAGTATTTTCCTAATGCAGCACTACAGATTTTCAAGTATGCAAAAAAACTTTTAAAAATAATTATATGTACTATTTTTAGCAACTTAGCATTTTATTTTCTTATTTTAGTGATGAGAGTAATAAAAATACACCTGGTGCATCTGGTTCATACCAATCATCAGGATGGCAAATAGTTTGCAAAACCAAAGAAGATTGGGATTCACTAATTTCATCTTTGAACAAGAGTCGTTCAGCCAAAGATAAAGAATTAGTAACAGCAATGGAGAAACTTTGTCTTCCTACTGTGTTAAAAGAAATTGCTAGACGGGTGAGTTCAAGTTTTGCGAACAGTTTTGTAGAGCAACTTGTTTTTTGTGAGAGTTTTCATTGTCATAAATATTTTAATATTTAAATCTTGTATTAAAATGCATCTCCATGTGTAAATATTATTGATCTTGGGAAAATGTGCTCTTTTCAGGAAGTGATGGTGAAGAAAAAATTAACTGAGTTAGCACCTAGACGTGCCTCTGCAAGGATAGACAAAGTGCGACAAGAAAGAAGAAAAGAGGTTTTAGATTTTTTTAAAATTAAATTTCTATCTCACAGGTGTAATTTTTTTTTTCGTGCATATTAATAATTGTAATGATACATTTTCTACATGCCAGTGAGTAGCTCAACACATTTCTCAGTCAGTGATGGGTTTATTTTGACCAGAAAACCTCAGATGGTCTTCCATCATCTAGCCATGTGTACACATACAACTCATCATTATTAGAGACTAGCTGATACCCGGCGACGTTGCCCGCCCCGTAAAAAATTTACGGGCTGCAAGTTCTTGAACTGAGTTTATATATATAATAACTGGCAAAATCCATTTGGGAACGTTATCAGTCCAGTGCTTGGGTCTACGGGAATTCTTCCATTGCCAAGTTTGATCAACTGATGTGAAAATGATAGCAGTGCTGAGTCATTTTGCAGTTGAACTCGCATGTTGGTGGATAATGATAATTTTTTAGCTTCGTGCCAGAGTGTTGATGTCCTAACAAACTCGAGGCGACCACCGATAGACAGAATCTTCACTTCCAACCCATCTCACTAATGGCAGTAAATTGCAATGTAGCGATATGGCCAGAGTTGGTGTTTGGTGAAGTAGAGTGCTGATGATTTGAGGCAAGCATTGAGTTCATCAGCTGGCGTAGAACATTTTTATTCCCTGTTTTATCGTTGTAGTTGTTAGTGACGTCAGATGTCCAGCTTCTGCAGCGAATATTATTCAAACTCCTTTTAAGCACTTTTTAAATTGAAACTATACCTCAACGATGATTGGTTGATGAGATAAAGGCCGCATTAGCACTTACAGGACACCCTGTATACATGCAAGCAAAAATATCTGACGCTTCCAGGGTTTTCTTCAATTACTGGGAGTGTTGGAAAAGAGCCAAACCATTATAAAGGAATAAACTGGAATGATGGCAGCGTTAAAGATGTGACAAACCACTGTAAAGACATATACACGTCTGAAACGCATTGTTGGGAACCACGGTAACCAAAGTAAACGTTCCGAAAGTAATTGTTGAGGCCCCAAAACCATTGTTGCCCGGCAGTTTTTCGCCCATTTCGGGCATTTGCCCAGCTCTGACGAACTTTTAAAGTAGCCTACGGTTCAATCCCGGACCTGTTTGGTATCTGGCGACGATCGGTCTAAAACTGTAGATTTGTATAAAGAGCATACATACATACATACATACTTTCACATTTATATATAAGATACGTAAATTTTGCAAAAAAAAATTAAAATCATAAATTTTGCATTTATTCGCAAAAAAATTCAGTTAAATTTCGTATTTGTTCACAAAAAATAAGAATTTTAAAAAATAAAATATATTTAAAAAAATAGCACATCATAGGGCCTTGGCTAAAATGATTTTTCTGAGGCCCCCTCCTCCTACCTTGCTAGAAATACTTACTCTCGATAATTTGAACCAGATCTCATTTTCATGAGGCCCTTCTGCACTTGAGGTTTCTGGGGGGTGCTCGGTTGGACCCATGCATTAAGACGACACTGGTTGGATGCCACGTGTAAAGTCAATTTATTTTAACTCTTTTCTGCTGCTGTGTCTTCAGCAGAATACTATGCCGTTCATCAATTCCAGCATACAGTAGAGTCTCGTTTATCCAACCTTCTGTATTATTCGACATCCCACAGCAAAAAAATTATCAAGCGCCAATTGTTGAGCTTTCAGAATTTCATATAAAGACAGAGTTGAGGCTCTAGAAACTGCAATTAAATGCATTGAACAACAAGAAGAAGCGACAGGAATTGACATAATGATGCTGCAAAGATGGCGAGATTTGGCAGCGAAGAAACAGCACTCGTCAGGAAAGCAGACTACGATCAAAATTTTTTAAAATCGTCACAGGACTGAACTTTTTTAAGTACTGTATTTAATTTCAAAATATTCTGTAACTGTAAGTTCATTTTCCCACTTAATTTTTTCTGTTGTTTTGCTGTAAACATGATTATTAGGTTTGTAATGTGCAAAATTATAACAGTTTGACGTTTAATAGGCTTTTCCTTAACACCTCCATATTATCTGATGTTCTGCCGGCCTGTTTATGTTGGATAAGCGACTCTACTGTACTCATTTGTCAATTTTTTTTTATAACAATGCCCTTTAAATTTGAACCCAAAAGATTTCAAATCTACTAACTTACTCCACAAAACATGTGCGAATGGAAAATTTGATTCTTTCGAATTGTCGATTAGCATAATTTTCCTACGGAACTCGGAAACGAAAGTCAACTGAACCCGCATTTCAGGAGCTAGAATTTCATTGACAATTAGACCATACCTACAGAGGGACATAGACTTGGTTGAAGGGGTGCAGAGAAGAGCTACGCGTGTCCTTATTGGCACACAGGGCTTGAGTTATGAAGAGAGACTTCATTTTTGAATATGTTTACATTGGATGAGCGCAGGTGTCGAAGAGATATGATCGAAGTGTTCAAAATTTTCAATGGGATGGATAGGATGGACCATGAACTTTTAGTACACCGCCAATCAACTGCTTTTACAAGGGGACACCAGTATCGATTGGTGAGGGACAATGCAAGGTTATGGTGTCGCAGGGAATTTTTCTCTAATAGGGTTGTTAATAAATGGAATAGCTTACCCCCGGAGGTAGTAAATTGTAGCACAATTGACACGTTTAAAAAGAAATACGATAAACATGTTGGGGTAAATCGAGAAGCTATCCATACTTAGAATAAGACAACCATAAGTATTCTTTATGGGCATTGTATAATATTTTATCATGTGTATATATTGTTTATAATTTGTGTTAATTGCATTTTTAATGGGGTTGCTGTATTTTTGAAACATGACATCCATATTTTTATGGGCATCTTTTTATCAGCCACCTCGTTGGGCATTTTGCCTGTTGTGGCGTTGTATTTGTGTAAAACTTATTTTTAAGAAACGTATGCCGGAGTAATCGTCTTCATATTTATTGAGAAAAGCAGCAATTATATGATATTAGCTCAGATGAATGACACCTTTGAACCACGAATTCTGCATGCATCGGGAAGAATTTTGCTGCCAGTAAATAGCCTACTTATACAGTGATGCTTTTTTCTTTTTGGTAGCTTAAATACGCACTGCTCATTTTTCTTGAGTGCAAAAAAAGTAATCTCCGTATTGGTCACATTAAAATTTTTGCATTTATTCATCAAAATTGGTAAATTTTGTATTTATTGCATTTATTTCATGAATTTCATATTTATCACAGTTATTTTGTGAATACGAAATTTACGTATCCCTAATCATTATAGAGCACCATCATGGTGGTTTATTCATACATATAAGGGGGTTGAAGTCAAAGTGGTGTAGGTCAATTAATCCTCATCTTGGTTTTACAAGAACTGTTGCCATAGGATCTCATGTTAAAAATTTAGTGATTTCACGATCTGGTAGAAACTATTTTGAAGCTGTCTTTTTCAATTTTTTTGTTTCAACATTTTAGCACTTCTAGATTGCATTTCTGGACTTCGGTCAGAATTGTTGAAAATGTGACTTGCACTGCTCTGACTTAAATCCCTTCATATCATGTGAATTTAATTCTGTTTTTTTTAAAGATAATGGTATAAGCTGGTGTTATATCATGTAAAATTGGGCTAATAATTTTTTTTTCTGATTTCAACCTATTTGTAGGCTGCTGCTGCTGAGCAAGAGAAATTGAGAAAACAAGAAGAGGAGCAAATTAGACGCGAGAAATCTGAATTAGAAAAGAAGAAGCGTGACAGTGAAATGAGAGCAAAAAGAGCTGCTGAAAGAGAAAAGGCTATTGAAGGTTAATATATTAATAACATGAATTTTAAAAAATTTCAGACATTTAAATTTTAACATGCATAAATGAAAATTTATGAAAATTCATAAATTTTCATTTATGCATTTCTTATGAAAGTTATGAAAACCAGGATTTATATGTAACATAAATCTGTATACAAGGGTGAGTCAAAAACTTAACTGCATTCACCGGAAAAACTAAAATATTGAACTTGTGACACCATATATAATTATACACTGAGCTTAATTTTACAAGTTTTTTGTACAGACTTTATTTTTAGTGGCAAAACCAGTGTTATTGCAAATATGCTGCATAATTTTTGGCCCATTTGCTTTGGTGTTTTTGTTTTTAAACCAATTTTTGGGGCTTGCGGCACTTACACTTATGCAAAACCCATGCTTATTTCTGTTTTTTTAAAATACAATCTCTAAGAAATTGACCATGAACATTGTGATATAATATCAAAGTATCAAGCAGTTCAAGTATTGAACTATTCAGAATTCTTTGCGAGAATGAAGCAACTATTTTCTAACATATATTTTTTATAGAATACAATTAATAATAATAAAAAAATATATGTATATATATATATATATAGGAATTACATGAAAATTAAGCTTTCTTAAAACATGCACTTTACAAAGGTGCACTTAGCATATCTTTAGCTCTTATGTCAAGCTTTCAAATGTATTTTTTTTGACACAGTCTTACACCAAGAAATATGGAAAAAATACCTGAGCTGCAGTTGTTTGATTGTTTTGCCCTGGATTTTTTCTCTGTACTTAGTCATTTGAGCACTGCTGGAAATTCAGTTCCAAACATCTTCATTTCAAAATATGGGGAAAATGTAACAGCACCAACAGGAACTTCAAACAAGCACAACTCTGATAACATAAATACATTAAGGGCATGTAATGATTCATTAGAAACTATGCAGAGGAATGTGTATGAGGTGCATGCATGGTTAAGTAGTAGTAGTAGTACAGTTCAAAATTTGTTTTCATTGATTTTTTTCATTACTTTTTAATGCACTTAATGAATGGTAAATTTAAATTTGTCAAGATTGGTGAGTATCTTGCAAATGTGACCAATTAAGCACAATCTTGTCTGATATTTTTGGGAATTAAAATTGGTGAGATGTCAGTTTTCTGATCGAATAATTTGGAGCTTAAAAATCTGCTTGAGGCTGTCATAAACAATATGGGTCAAATATTTTCATAGACATGGAATGTGCTATTGATATCATATGTTAATTTTTGATTTAATTAATTACCATGAAGTTTTTGTAAAGATTTATTGTAGTATAGAAATTGTGTTTTTCTATTTTATATTTTGATTTGCTGTAACTATTTTTTTGCATTTTGGATGCCTGCATCAGTTGTGTTGACAAATGGCAAGTTCTTTTTTCATTGGGTTAAACATATGGAAATTAAAAGTCTAGACTACTTAGTACACATTTCTTTGCAGAATTTCTAACAAATCCATTCATGCCATAATGCATGTTCTGGGTGTATGTGTGACCCTAATGTATCTATGTTGCAAGAGTTGTACTTGTTATGTGTTCTTGCTGATGCAAAAATATAACTTAAGTCTAGACTGTAGGGAGGGAGTTTGAATTTTAGTAGTGAAGTTTGTATGAACTTTGCTATACAAGATTTTATATAGTTTTTTAGTCTTTACTTTTTTACCCCACAAGACCTGGGTTTGTTACTATGAGATAAAAACATTGTTTGCCGATATTCCCCCCAATGCAGACGTCCAAAATGTAAGACAACAATGCCCATAGCAAATTTAACTGGAATTTTTTCAGAAGGAATAGGAAAATTTGTGTGTCCCAATGATGTTTTCAGGAACTTAGTAATTATGTAGAGAAGTAGTAATAGTATGCATAACATGTCTATAAAAACGCTTGAATATGCAGTGGAAAAACATTCAAATATATAACACAAATATGTGCAAAAAGAATACAGAAAAAAAAGTTTGATATTGCATGTATGTATAGATTATTATTATTTTTACAGAAAGGGCAAAACGTGCAAAGCTTCGTGAATTGCGAGTTCAAGATGATGATCTGTTTGATTCTTCAGGGTCTTTTAAAAAGCAAAACTTTGGTTCAGAGTGTGAGAACTCTTCTGAAGCTGAAATGTCTGAAGATGAAGCAAACACATCTGAAGATGAAGCAAACGTGTCTGAAGAAGAGGCAAAAGTGCCTGCAGTTCAAGCAAAAATATCTGAAGATCAATCAAACAAAATTGACCTTTACATTAACAGAGAATTAAAAAATCCATTAAATTACCAATATGATAAACAAAGTTCAAGTGGAAGTGTTGGTGTAAAGGATCGCAAATTCACATATTCTCAATATGGCAAACATGCTAACAATACATCTCAAAGAAACACTTCAAAATTTTCATCAGTAACTATATCGAAATCTGCAGCAGAACCATGTGCGATTACGAGTGTTTTGCTAACACCTGATGCTGCAAAAAAAGTTACAGAAAATCCATTTTCTTTGAGGAAATTTACTCAAGTTCCCTCATTTCAGCAACGAAAACTGAATAATTCTCTTGATAATTCGGCTAATCCGGTGTCTGTAATTAGACATGCTTCCAAAAGCATTCCTGAGAGAAGCTTTGTAAAGAATTTATCAACAAGCTGTATAGTTAGTACAATGCCACTAAATACATCTACCCCAGCAGCAGCTTCTGTTTTTACAGTGGGAACTCGTGCGATGCCAGTGCGAACAGTAAATTCTGGGGCAGCATCTTTGCGTGTAGTACAACCTTGCACTGTGTCAACATTTTCAGCTAGACCAAATGCTGTGCCAACCTCTGTTGTTATGCATAGTAAAATGGCAATGCCAGCTACAAGTCCAAATACGGTATTAGTGCAGACTTATAGAGCTGGAATTGCACCAGTTCAAGTGTCCAATTTGGGCCCTATTTCTATATCTACAAATAAACCGGGCATGGTTGCTCAGTTAACTGTACCTTCTGTAGTATCTTCACCTGTGCAAACAGTCCATATACCTTCAATATCTTCTGTAAAACCAATGACAGTTACGGTTCCTGTTGTAAATACTCTTCCTATGTCGGGTCAAAAACTTCTTGGTTGCATTCAAAGAACTCCTGCAACACTAAATGCTTGTAATAACAACAGTTCACTTGCTGTTAGTGGAATTGTGTCTTCTCAGAAACCCACATTTGTGACGCTTCCAACAAACAATGGAATTATTCAGCAAAACTGCATTGTGAGACCACAAGGGCACCTTGAAGTGCAAAATCTCAGGTATGAACATCATTATTCTATTTTCAAAATTCTGTAGGAACCTTACAAAGTCCTATTATACTTTGTATCAAGTTTTAAAGTGCAGTAGTGTCAAACAGTAGATTATGCTCGGACTGGTGCACTTTCGTTTTACCCATACCACTTTGTGCTTTTTTTGGCTTGTCAAATTTTCTTCAAATTTATGCCTCTTGTTTACAGTAAATTATTTTCTTTGTGTAATGTCCATTTTTTTTAACAAGATGTGCGGAAAGGAGCAAGCCGAAATATACCATTTTGGTGTCGAAGATGTGTGGTTTGGTTATAATAGAAGAGTACCCTCAGCCCTTCTGTATTTGCTGAAAAAACTCTGCTTATGTCTGAGTACTCAACTATAAGAATGAATATTTTAGAAAGTATATGTATATATCTTATATTGCAGTTCTTTTTTTTTTGTCGTGCAAATACGAGCCGATCTCCCCATTAAAAAGTCTCGCTGCAGAGAGCAACAAGCCTACAATGGTAAAATCTTCAAACATTACACACCACTCATAATTAGAAAAATATGTGGTAGATGGCAGCACTATAACAAGCATTACACAGAAACGAGCTTCCCGCTAGATTCACAACACTGACACGCACATTCCAACATGTACCAATTCGTTAGAAGTTCCACAGAGAAATATTGACGAGGTACATGTGTGGTTTAGTAGTTCTTTTTTTGTCAGCTGAAAAGTTAGGTTTTCTGCAGTTTTTTCAACTTTAAGGTACAATGCAAGCCAGTCTGCAATGTAAGAGAATGCGAGAATTTGAAAAAGTCTCTCTGCCAGAAGGACCCAGGCACACCTTCAGCATCATATTTACATAACATGAAAATTTACCCTTTACCAAGCATTTACCATCTTCACTTTAAAATTTGAGACACAGATGGCAGCATGAGAAGAATAAAAAACGAGCATAATTCTGGCAACTTAAATAAACTAGGAACCACACATACAACTCAGAACACATATTCTGTATGTGCCACTTTAGAAATTCTACAGAGGAATATGCAGGAGGTGCATGTATGGTTAAGTAGTAGGTTTTTTCATAAGGTTTGGTTAAATAATAAAACTTCTTGATGTTTTCCTCAAAGCAATCTTTCTGTTGCGAACTAGATTTAGAATAGCAATATGATGCTGATAATAGAAATAGCATTAATTGCATAGCTGCAAAGTCTCCTGAATTTTCCGAGGAATTTTAAAATTTCAACTCTTATCTCCCAGAATCAGGGTTTGAACAAAATCAAAAAAAATCTGATTTTTTTTGATTTAAATCACTTTTTTTGGATTAAAATTAACTGACTGCTTATTAATTGAAACAAATCTTGCTAGTTATTAAGAATGACCTAAGTGCTTTTTTCTTCCAATTTCTTAAATTTAATTCAGCATTAATGAATAAACTACAAACTAACTACAAGCAAAACATATGTACAATAAAAATCTGCGTTTATATGCCATGAAAGGTTGTTGGGCCCCAAATTAATTTCATGGATTAGCATGTTTTTGTAGAGAAAGTGCTTTTATTCTTGAGAGTCCCCTCTATATTAAAGTGAATGCGTGGTGGCAATTCATTGTCATGCATATGGTACAGGTTTTTCCATTCACTCGATGTACAACCAAACAGCTATTCAGCATCAACTAAACAAAAAACAAATTCTATATTGACAAGATTGTTTCTTGCATAATTGGTTGATTTGTTTCTGACTTGCATGATGTTGTTTAATAGTTTACACATTTTTATTCTTTCGCAGATCTAATAAGTTTGGGTAAAAAAACAAACTCCAAATTTTAATACGAAAAGTAAAGCTGAAAGCTGAGAGATATTTATACATCTATTATTTTGAATCGGCAATTAAAACATAGAATTCAAGGCTTTATACAATTATCCCTCTGTTTTTTAATCAGGGGAACCCTAGTGCTAATAGTAATGCATTGAAAATACTTCATGCAGTTATATCTGAGTTTAGCTCTCTATATTTTTCTGTAATTTTTTCCATGTACAAAATCTAGAAATTATATAGAGCAGCTTTCTTTCTGCACTGTATCTAGGGATTAGGTTCTAATCTATATTTAACCCTAAAGATCTTCTGTACCTCTTTTAATATTGAACACACATATCAATCACATGCATACCATCCCAGGTTACCTTTACTTCAATATCATTGCTGTTACGTAAAGAAAAACAAAATTTAATTTTTGTGATTTAAATCAAAGATTTTTAAAAAATCAAGTGATTTAAATCGGCGTACCCTGCCCGGAATCTCTAAAGTTTTTAAATCTGTGTGATTATTCACCTATGGCTTCTCGGCTTTGATGTTGGTTTTTGGTGGTAGTTTTATAAATAGTTGCTAATGTGCAAAAATCCTTCTAATTGGTACATACAAGTATCTGATTTGTGCGATGAACTTAGGAGCCATAATGTGGCTTTAGTTTGAAATTGAAAATCACTATTTTGGGTGAGCATTAATATCTAGCTTACCAAGGTGCAGGAATAGTGGCTAGCAACAGTGATATGGATAAACTTGTTCAAAAGAAACCCTTTAATTTTTTAATTTAAGAGTTTTAAATTTTTAAATCTGCACAGACTTTATCGTATGAATTGCATAATTTAGTCTGGTTAATTTTTACCATGCAGAAAAACTAGTTCTACTTATTTGTCCAAACTTATTGGAAATTCATGTATTTCAGTAAATGTTTTTTGAATGCCTTCATTGTTCTATAATAACTCAAGCTTACTCAAAATGATATGCAATAAAAATACCCGTAATAGTCACTCAAGAAAACACAAAGGAGTTCTTTTTTCTTAAAAATTTCCCAGGGGTTGCTCTGCAATGTACATCAGTTTTCAGTTCATGTACTGAATGTATTTTGTTTTGGGAGGAGTATCATGTATGAGAGGGGACTGTATTATACGATTATACAGGGTTCATAGCTAATAGCTGGCATTGAAAATTACTGGGAAACCGTTGGTCCTAGAGTAATACTTCCAATTAAGAAATATATCCAAATAATGTGCAGATCTCAGATAAATCATTCATATTGCAAGGCGTTGTATAGTTATCAAGATAAAAATAATTAACTTTTATGTGGTCATCCTGTGCTAAAAAAGTCAGAAATTGTTGCACTGTTTCTCCAGAGGAAAAGAAAACCCTTTTTTTGTAAGTGTCGCTGAGATATTTGAATTTCAAAATAGGAAAATTGAGAAAAATCATCATAAATGTGGGTAAAACCATTTAGGCTGTTTTTTTGCAGAATGTTCTTTGAGTGCATTCTGGCTTCTTTATTCATTCAGATTGTTTCATTTAGTTCTTCTGCACTGTCAAATAGACCTTTAGTAAAATAGGTAAAAAAAAATTTTGTAAATAGGTAAGTAAAATAGACCTTTTTGTTGGTATGCCACATGTTCATTGGCATATGCAAAGAGGTGGTGGGGTTTGGGGTTCTAACCCCCCTCAAGCCGAGATCATAGTGTTATTTTGCAGGAAAAAAATGTAAACCTCCCCCCCCCCCTCCTTGAGAAAATTCTATGTACGCCTATGCACATGTTGGCAGCAGTAAATGAAAAAAGATATATTTCTTTTGCCAAACATTAATGTCGGGAGATGGGAAAAGCCATTTCTTTAGCCCAGATAATAACTGTGGTTGGAAGCATGATTTATCTCTGCCACTTGCAACCTAACCATGATGAAACAAAGTAGTGGTGGTCGGCTGAAGTTGGTTTTCTGTGGTTCCCAACTTTGAGGCGCGAATGCGAGCCGATCTTTAAGAAGTCTCGCCATAGAGAGCAACAGACCTACAAACAGCACAAATTCAATCATAACACATCACTCACTTCACTTCTGAAACATAGATGGCAGCACTGAAAAGTCAAACACGACACTACATATGCACTCAGACTGTTAGGTACACACACAGTTACACCTCCGGCACAACTCACTAGGTAGTAAATCGCCCATAAATGGTGATAGACCTGAGTTGTGCTCGGTTTGAAAGAAAGAAAGAAAAGAAAAGAAAGGCCTATATAAAAATTGTTTTTATCAATTCAATTAAAGCAGCTGTTCTTGAACATTTGTCATCCACACAGCTCTCTTGAACAATTCATGATTAGTCTGTGGTTCCCTGGAATAGTTTAGTAGATATTTTCACTTCAGAAGCAGTTGGAATACATTTTAATTAAATCCTTGCTATTATATTTTTAATTGGAGATTGAAAGTAACACTGTTCATTTAAAATCTTTTCACAAATTTAGAAAGCTGTATGCATGTATACACTGTGTATGTTTGAAAAAGTATGGGCAGATTATAGCAACATTTAAACCTATTAAAAAGCATAAAATTTCTGTGGTTACAATAATTCATGAAATCAATAAAATTAGATCTCATCTGGATCAAAATTCCAAGATTTAACATTCTGGAATTTATAAGCAATACATTTTTGTTATCTTGTAAAATCCCATTCTTAATACTTTTTTTTACTGTTTCAGGAATCATCAACGAGGTCATATAAATTTTGGTGAGTAATTTATAAAGGTTAGAAGATTACTTCAAGTTAAAGAGCTGTGGTCCAGCTGAGTTAGTATCAAACATCCATACCTGCAAAGGATGTCCTCAGTGAAAAAAGCTCTGTCAACGAGATCTGTTGTCGTCCAAAGATAACTAAGGCTGCCGTTGTGTTAGTATTTGAGGAAAAGTTAGGTTTGAGATGCATCAATGGCAGATTCAATAGAGTTTGACTGCTTTGCTTTCTGTCAAGTGTTATGGAGGCTAGAATTCCAAAGGGTTTCTTCTCTGTTGAAATATTGATGTTCACCAGTTATGGAGGAAATGTTTGGTACTAATTCCCCTGGATCTTGGCTCTTTAGCTTGGAATGATTTTAATCTTTACATCAGCATTGAAAGCCTACGTCCTTTTAATATGCTTAAAGGCAATGTAGTAGATTTTCTCATTTTTTATTCAGAATCCAAAATCTTGATGAGATATTCTGATTGATTTACAGAGATTAAAACACATTCTCTTCAATATTTGGCGATAAGTGTCTAACTTTCGTGAATCTGAATGAATGCCAAAATTAAATTTTGTTATTGTTTCATGCCTATACCATAAATTCAGCTTTCACTCTTTTGGAACAAAAAAGTTTTTTTTTATTACCAACATGAGATTTTTAATCTACACCTATTTACATCATAAATACTATTAATGCTTGTGAAATAAAAAGGAATTAAAAAGATGTTTTACCCTGATTTTGATATTGAATATGTGCAACATCTGTGCGTACATTCTGCCAATAATTTTTTCCTCCCATCTTTTCTTTGTTTTCCTAAAAAACTTCACGTAAGGCATGTACAATTTTCAAGAAACTTCACTTATTTTGGAGATCATTACCATTTTTTCATGGGAGGTGTTAAATTGTTAGGTTTCTCAGAGTGTGTGTTGTAGCTCTTAGGGGCATAGCGGTGAGCTGGTGATATTGATGTGTGTGATTTTTCATGCTTCAAAGTGAATCTTTTATGATGCACAATATCTATTAAACCATTGTTTCTGAACCTATGGTTCACTGACCAGAGTTGGTCTGCGATGATGGCATAGCTGGTCCGCAGGCAGAATTGATAAAATTATTCATCTGTTGTAATTGATATTAGTAATATTTATATGGATTCAAATAAAATTTGAGGGAATACATCATTGAGGGAAAATTGCAATCCTAAATCTGGAATATCACTAAATTTTGCTGAAAATTGCAATTCATTGCTTTAATACAATTTTTTAATTACTGCTAAAATAAAGGGCTGCTAGAAATCTCAGTAAAATGCAATGTGCTTCACGAAAAAAAATATCCAAATGATCTGATAACCATATTTCATAGAGAAAAATAAAATTCGTTAAATTTGGATCTCGAATAATAATCTGTATAATATGGGGCATTGCAGTTGTTATCAAAAACCTTGTCAGACACAATTCCAAAAAAAAATTGAGGACAAAACGTTAATCCTGATATGTGAGATGAATATAATTTTTGCTATAGTTATCATAATATAATTTACATTATGCGAATGCTGTGTATTCACAATTTTAGTAAATATTACAAATTCAAATAAGTATTGTTGAAAAAAATGGGGCAAATGTATAAAAAAATCGGGACAATGAAAATTACAGGAATGTCCCGTACAAGGGGGTCAGTTAAATTGTTTGACATTTTACTGGTCCCTGTTTTCAGAAAGGTTGAGAGAGACACTGTATTAAACCATTTATGGTCGGATAAATGATGAGTAAGGCAAGGGAGCCACATCTCACAAAGTTGAGGACCATTAGGTTGATGCCACATGAGTTAGCTGCACATGTCATTTTGGCCATAAACGTTTTGAGGGAATGAAGAAATTAAACTACAGTTGTCAAATGATCGTGGAATGTAAAAATCACGCAGCACTTCATGGTCAGGCAGATTTTTCTATTATGAAGCCAGTTTTCCTCCGTGAAAAACAGTGCTCGTTTGACAACTGGTTGTGCATTCTGTCAACTTCAGGATGTGGCATCTGCTTTAGGAAAATCAGTTGATCATTTGATCATTTTTGTCGCACCACGGTCATTTTCTGCACACGAGGGCTAATTAGACCGGGACCTACAATTTATTGCCGATTCTGAATGGCAGGCATGTTTTTTCATACTCATCGAGAGGTTGGTGCGCTAATCCCTCGATGGGGGACTCCCTGCGGTAGTATTTTTTGCTGCGGTCTAGTCGCCGGAAAATCAGTAGTCTGATAACTTACTAACATAGACTTTAATGGCATGACTTCACCAATAATATAGAGCAGTGTTTCTCAACCTATGGACCTCAGACCAGAGGTGGTAGGGGACGGTGATGTAGGCTGCCCGCAGGCAGACTTGATAATTCAATTCTAATTGAATGGAAAATTAATCAATTGTTGTAATCAATATTATAGTACAGTTGAATCCCGTTTTAACGAATACCATTATAGCGAAAATCTCGTTTTAAGGAACACTTTCTAGTCCTCCCAGATAAGTTTTCATAGGAACAATGTAAAAACCTAGAATTCCTTTATAACAAAATTTCATTCTAACGAAGTGATTTCTCTGGTCTCTCTTGGAGTTCGTTATAACAGGATTTGACTGTATTATCAATATGGATTCACAAATAAAAATTGTATCTTCATACTTATATTCATTATACCTCATCAAGGAAAATGCAGGAAATTGTGATCCTTAATAGAGGATATGACTAATTTTTGCAGCCCAAAAATGCAATTTATGACAAATTTACTAATTACTACAAAAAGAGTGGAGAAATGAAAGGTTGCTGTACAAATCACAGTAAACAAAAATTTGACGGAAAAAACATTCAAATGACCCGGTTACTGTGAAATACAGGACTTCGCCAATTGTCTTTAAGGTATCCGACTACCTTTCTTGTCACTTAAAATGGTTCTGGAGTGAACTTTAAATACATTTTTTGATAGAAAGTGTCTCGAAATGGTTAAAACAGTGACAAGTTTTGGTTTATCTATTATATTTTCTATGAAAAAGTTGTTTTTATGTCAAATTTTAGGCAAAATTCAAGTGATATTCAAAACACGATTGCAAAAAATTTTATTAATGAAATGCTTTGTGATTTTCACAGTGCATTTAGCTAGTAATGTTGCAGGTTATGAACCAAAATTTAAAGGATTGAATGATATGTTCATAAGTTACACCAAAATATGTTTAAGTACGTGTGAATTTTTTGAAATTTTTGTCCTACATTTTGTCTATAAAACCCTGTAATTCAAAAACTATATGTGATAGACCTTAGATTTTGGTTCATAACCTCAACAATATATAGCAAAATATCACATTAAAATTTCGTAAGGATGCAATGCACCAGTTTTTACAAATCATGTCACAAAGTCAAGTAAAATGTCAAAAATAGCATTCTTTGTAAAACACGTTTAAAGTCTTTATTCGCATATTTCTTGTATGTAAAAATGCAACACTAAAGTGAACGTAACTTTGATTCTAAGCATCATGTAAACAAAACAAGGCCCGTTTTGGAATCGCAACAAATAGGGTTTTTATAAAAAAATAAAAATCCATATTTTCTTCCAAAATGACGTTTTCAACGTAGTCGGATACCTTAAAAACGTTGCCATAAGTCAGCAAAATCCCAAATTGTAGCTTATTGTTATTCCAACAAACTTGACAGTTTGAGATGAATATTTTTATTTACACCCAAAATTATCGTAACATATAAAAATGTTGTCCATTAATGATTTTAATGAACATTATAAATTTAAATAAGCATCATTGAAAAAACAGGTAATACAAATGTATAAAAAAATTCAGAACCACTAAAAATACAGAAATGTCCCATTTTATGGGGCACAAGTGGTCCGTCGAATTGTTTTAGACATTTCACTTGTCCTTGGGTTCAAAAAGGTTGAGAAACACTGATATAGAGCATTTTGCAAGGGTGGGGGAATCATTATCCAAACCAGAATAGGGAAATTGGCCACTTGCTTCTGTAAAGCATACAATAATAAAAATTTCCAGTTTTTTTTCATTTTATTGGTAATTTTTAAATGCATTCAATAAATCATTTTGCATGCAGATTCATAGCTCAGTTACTTTTTTAAAATTTCATTGACTAATTTTTTATTTCATTTTTTTTCATTTGATATGTTTTTTCAGCTCACAAGAATGTAGCAACAGCAATGGCTAATTATCATGCATCATATCCTGTAACTCCAAGATCTAAATTTCAAAGCACAGTAAGTGAAATGAGTTTTCATTTAATTATCAGTATCAAGGGCAGTTTATAACTTTCAGTATTGAGAGCAGTGCTTTTGAATTAACACTTAAGTTATCTATGGAACCAGACACCTCTGCATTTGGTCATAGTCTAACACCACTATCATTCTAATTACTTCTTTGCTCTGAAAATGTCCCTTAGCACTTTTCAGGGGGCCATCTTTCGAAAGCCACTGGCTTAAAGTGTCATTTATAATTTCTCATTTGTAATTAATATATTTTTCTGTAATAATCGCTCTCTACATTACTTTTTATCATGATCTTGGTTGGATGACTTGGTGGAAATTCTCCAATTAATATTCACATTTATTTTCTTCTAAATCTTATTTATATAAAAGTATTGTTGTCTTATAATTGCTTTAGAACAGGAGTACACAACCTTTTTGGTCAGTTGGCCAGTTTTTTGAGACGGCTACCATTTGGTGGCCACGAACTGCTATACTTATGGTGGTATGCATATGGAAGAAAGATGGCAGCACCGGCAATAAAACAAGCATAACTCTAATAACAAATATGTTGAGGCCACACATTTACACACACGCAACATGTTCCTGCATGTACTAATTTGTTTATACTATATTTTAACGTGTATAAGAGATGGGCATTACAATATAAAGTTTCATAAAAGAATCTTCATAAGACTTCATATAAAAATTCAACTAATAAGATTATCGGTTACATTCTAGCAAATGTATATAACCAGCAGGCTTATTAATTGGTTTTTTTCAAATTTTGTAAAAAATCTTTTATCAAGCTTTTATAGTGTAATGTTATCCTAAGGAACCCCTTTTGTGCCAAAAGTTAGGTCCCAAAAATAGGGTTTCTTATACATAGAAAAATAGTATTATATAGATATATGTATTTTTTCAACCCTTTTTTTTCTCCCAAATTTTTAACCCAAAAAATCAGGAGTTTCCTTATACAGGTTAAAATGTGGTAAATATATATGTATGAGGTGCATGTACGGTAAAGTAGAATGGTATTATGTTCTTGATGCTTTTTTTTTTTTTAAGAACACCTTTTGTGAGCTGGTTGAAACTCATTTGCAGCTGCCATAGATTATGTACCCCATGTTTTCTTGTATATAGCTTTGCTCTCACATCTCATTAATAGAATTCAATTTCAATGTAAATAATGCATTTCTCAGAATAGAATGAAAAAAAATTCAAGTTTATCCATTTTTTTTTATTTTACAATTTGTATCCTGTACTGAAAGTGTCTTCTGCAGTTTGAGATATGATAACATTTCTTCTTCCTTTTTAAAATTTTTTTTCTTCCTTTTTCCATGCAGAGTTCTCATGGTATACCAGTAGATAACAATATAAAGCTAATTACTTATGCAAAGGTGCAGCCAGCAGTTATATGCCCAAATACATCTAATCCAGGAACTTCTAATGGTATGCCCAGAACAGTTCCAAGTAAGATATTTTTTCTTTGTGATGTATCTTAATGATGAACTATTCAAAATTTAAACAATTGAAGCCTCATGTACAATATTATTTGTTGTCTTAAAATATGGAATTAGTATTAAAATAATTAGAAACTAAAATGGAAAACTCACTAAATGAACAGCACGATTTTAAAAGACAGTAATAAAAAATGATAGTTATATAGGAACCTGCATTTTTAATGGGACTGGAATATAACATTATTTTAGTCACAGATTTCATATAGGTTAAAAATTATGTTTTGACTGCCGTAGCTTGAAATGAAAGACTTCCAGCATGAATGCTGGAATCCTGTCATCTATCTTATCTCATCGTCAAAAAGACTGTCAAGCTTATGTATTTGATGGTTTATTAAAATCATATTTAAAAAGCCAATGGGAATCATGCTAACATTAATATTTTTTCACCAACACTTATCCAGAAGTGGAAGCTTTCCATTATGAAACATGCGCTAGTATCTACCACTACTACTTGCATATTATTTCATTTTTATATCTTGCCTGATCTGTTAATTTTTTTAATGATTGTTTTTTCCCCTGAAATTTATATCAAGCTACTCCCTGATCGAATTGATTTTTAAAAAAAATTATTGATTTAAATCGAGAAATTTAATTTTCACTTTTTTCTTTCTTTAACTTCAATGATAAAAAGGTAAAAATAACCTAGAATAAATACAAATACAAGCCACAACAGGCAAAATACCCAACAATTTGGCTGAGAAAAATATGTCCATTACAAACATGGATGTCATATATTTCAAAAATACAGCAACCTAATTTCAAATGCAATTATAAAAACTATATATACATGATAAAATATTATACAATGCCCATACAAAAATATTTATGGTTGGGTTAATCTAAGTATGGATAGCTTCTTGATTTACCCCTACATGTTTATCATATTTCTTTTTAAATGTGTCAATTGTGCTAGAATTTACTGACCCCCCCCCCCCCCCGGGTATGGCCGCTGTGGTGGTCGAGTGGTTATAGTGACGAACTCGCGATGCGAGGATCCGGGTTCAAACCCCACAGTGGTGGTCGGCTGAAGTTGGTTTTCTGTGGTTCCCCACTTCAAGGCGCAAATGCGAGCCGATCTCCCCGTTAAAAAGTCTCGCCACAGAGAGCAACAGTCCTACAACGATAAATCATTCAATCATAACACTTCACTCATAGTTAGAAAAACTGGTGGCAGGTGGCAGCACTACACATAACAAGCATTACAGAGAACAAAAAACTTCACGTCAGGTTTCACTACACGTACACGCACATTCCCGCATGTACCGATTCGTTGGGGGGGGGGTTGGGAGGTGTGGGCGGGGTGCACGTCTGGTGTAGCAGTAGTAGGTAGGGCCTCCAAAAAAAATGGCTCGGGGATCCATGATGTTCTTAAGTCAGCCACCTCGTTGGGTAATTTGCCTGTTGTGGCGTGGTATTTGTATTTGTATGAGCAATACCATTTATTAACAATCCCGTTAGAGAAAATTTTCCTGCGACACCACAACCTAAAATTTTCCCTTATCAATTGATACTGGTGTCTCCTTGTGAAAGCAGTCTATTGATGGCATATTAATAATATGTATATGGTATGCATGTCATTGCATGTATGAAAGGTGGTAAACTTCCTGATTAAAAGAAATACGAAGATCTGATAAATTTTGACATGAACTTAGATTTTGTGCATGGGAAAAATTGCAGAATATAAGGAGCTGAACTTAGATATAACCAGCACACCAAGTACAGTCAAACCTCGTTAATGAGTCACTCTTGGAAGAGCAAAAATATGACTTATTAAGCGGAGTGACTCGTTAAACGGAGTAAGCCATACCTGTGCCAATTCATGCCTGAGGACAATTGGGACTTCCAAAAACTGACCCGGTAAGCGGAGTGACGTGTTAACCGGGTGACGCACTAACGAGGTTTGCCTGCATTTGCAATGCATGACAATGGGGGAAATAGTTTCCCTGATAAAAAAACAAATTATTTTTTGTATAAAGCCTATGCCTTAATTGATGATTTAATAATTTAATAATTGATGTTGCATGAACATAAATACTGTTGGACTTGAAATTTTAGTACAGAAAGTGAAACGTCTAGAATGTACTCACCCCCCCCCCCCAAAAAAAAATTAAGCAACATCATGCAAGTCTGAAACACTTCACAATAAATGCATCCATCAATCAGGCTACAACAATCTTGTCAATAGAATGTGTTTCGTTTAGTTGATGCTGAAGGACCCTTTGGGTGTACATCAAATGAATCGAGAAACCTCTGCCATATGGGACACAGAGTCACCACCAGGCATTTACTTTGAAGGGCGGGACCCTCATGAATAAAAACACTTAGGAAGAAAAATGTTAATCCATGAAGTGTTAATTCAGGCTCAACGACCTTTCATGAACACAGATTTTGGGTGTTTATGTAACATGTAAATACTCTGCAAACTACACGCAAACAATTACTTGCTTGTAGTTTGTTTCTTATTGTTTGTTTGTTACTCTATTCATTAATGCTGAACTAAATTTGGGAGATTAAGTGAGAAAATATGCATTCTTAATGATTAACAAGATTTGTTTTGATAAGCAGTCAATTTAAATAAAAAACTCAATTTTTTAATTAAAAAAAAACATTATTTTTTGATACCCTGATTTATATTGTATGATTTGATTTACCAAGTTTCACAAATCAATTGAAATGATCATGTGTATATATTCTGCCATATTTTGAAGTATAAAAGCGGTGAATATATAAATCTACATGCTAGGTTTTATCATCCTTATATAGGGAAGAGAAAATATAATTTTTTTTTGCATTCAATTTTACTTTCTCAATTCTAAAACCAATATTGCAATGTCTCTCTTTTATATATCTTTAGGCTAATCCTTTTAATAAATTTCTTTATTGCTCTCAAGTTATGGCCTATGAAGCCGAAAGCAAAATGTTCTGCATTGTTCGCTCTGCCAACTGGAAATGTTCTGCAGTAAAAATTCCCATAACAGTGTTTTCTATATTTTTCTTGAAATTCTACCAGTGGTTTTTCGACGCACTTCCCAGATTTTGGTATAATCTGCTTTGGGGGCTACAAAGCATCTATCAGTCATTGAAAAGAACTTTTTTTGTAACATTAACAAACTTTATGAACAATCGGAGATCACATAAAATTTTCGGGAGCTTCAAAAAAAATCTGGCATTTTCCAATTTCATTTAGAATTAGTCCGTAGGTAGATGTGTTATTGTTTGTTTCTGCAAATTTTTGAATTTTTAAAGCTGTTTCATTGTTAGCAGTTGAATCCTTTAAGCAGTTTTTAAAATTTTCTCTATCCACATTATAACTGCCACACTAGAAATAAGAGCGCATTTTCACTGTGGAATGTGAAATCCCCTCCGTATAATTATGATGTATCTTAATACTATAGGCCTATATTTATGAGAGAGAAAAGAGAACACATAAGTTAGGATGAGTTCAAAAGCGAAATTCTATTTCTTATGTGCAAACAAGGAAACCAGTTTTTTCAGAATTATTGTCAATACTTCAAATAGAGATCCTCCAAATTTGTTGCTGTAAGCCTGTATGCCAAGGGGTTAAACACCTTTTTTCCTGGTTTGTTTTTCTACTTGAATCTCTTGGTTGTTTATTAGATTGATATTAATTCTTAAGTTTGAAAAAAAGTTAGATGCAAATATTTTCACTTTTTTGCAGTGCCATGGTTTCTCATGGAACCACCAAACATGTTTCCATATATGTACCACAAATTCCAATTCATAGATTATACAAACAGATTTGAAGGATATTGTGGAAATGGTCATTTTACTTTATAGGAACTGAAGATTATGTTCATTATTATCTATATATTCATTAAAATGTTGAAAATTCAATTATGTACCTCGTATTTGTAAAAATTAAATTGTTTTCAATTTTTGAGTTTCATTTATTTGTATCTACTTCAGAGTGTTTAAATGCTGATGTGTTATGAAATTTTGTGTGTTTACATTTTTTCGCCTAAAAGTAAAAAAAAAAAAAAAAGTAAAAAAATGAGTGAATAACTTTAAAAATGCACCCATGTACAGTGTGTGGAAATTTTTTAAGAGCTCTTATCATATTGTTTAAATTTTTGCAATGCCTAACAAAATGTACTTTGTGCTTTTAACCATTTAAGTAAGTAATATTATTAACAAAAATAAAGCTACAAATTTCAAATCGGTTAAATAATTGAACATGGGTGTTTTCCCAGGAAGCACAACCACTAACCTATGGTTCTTATGCAAATCATTCAAACCTCATATAAATTCATGCTTTATTATCATAACGCTGGAACATATATTTTAAATAATGAAATTTCATGCCTACAATTACATTATACTTACAGAAAATCATGTTTTTTTTAGGTACCTAGTGAATTGAGATTTGTTCTGCAAAATAATCGATATGTGATGTCATCAACCAAAAGTTACACTTCTGTGTTACCGTGTCTTTGTGTGTTACTGTTTTCAGTGAGTTACATGGTATATCACTGTCTTTGCAAGAGAAACCCACAATATATGGAGTCCAAGCAATGAATAATTTGCTTGAAATATCTTAGGTATTCTCTCTTACACGCAGACACTAGTGCAAACCATTTTGGGAGTTGTGATTATAAAGAAAGAGGTACATGAAAAAATGAATTAACTCAATTATTGTGTATTATTCTATGTAAATTCAGTGGCAGTTTTTAAAAACTGTTAATTTTACCCTGCACATTACAATGTCTTACTAGTTTTGTGATTTTTATGTGTTGATTATGTTTTTGTTTTGCAAACTGCATTCCAAGAAATTCAAAAAATCTACTTACTTTCCACCCCACCCATATATCTTGTTGACTTAATTTTGTGATGCGTGTGTGAAAAAATTTGTTTATTGTTTGAATATTTGAATAATTAGTTTTATTTTGTGTGTTGAAAGTGCAGGCATGGACCAAATTTTATCATTGATTACCTTTGGAAAATCAGAGCATCGAATGCCATAGATCAGCGTTTCTCAACCTTTCTGAATCCAAGGACCACAATAAAATGTAGGAAACAGTTTGCTGGACAACTAACTTAAATCTTTCATTTGAACCTATATGCAGGGATTACTAATATTTGAGACATACTATGAAATTATTTTCATTTCAAGTTAGAGTTAAAGTTCAAAGTTTGCTGATTGCCTGTTCCAACTTTATGCCCGTTTACATGTGCAAGATTGAGGTTTGAGTGAGGGTGGTTTGGTGAATATGAAACAGCTTGGATCTATTTTCTCCTAGTAGGGAAGAAAGGGGAGAAGGATTTTTGCAGTTTCATTATCTTTTTTCATGACCCTGTGAGATTTTTCTCTATTGTATAGTGAAAGATACCAGCTTTTTCATTTCCCATGTAAATGGGGCTTTTATGTACCACCTCTTGTGTGTGGACCATAGGTTAAGAAACGCTGCCATGGATGATATCCTATTTTTAAAAATACCGGATTTGGAAATGTTTGAAAAAAAAAATTTCATTGAATGAAATTTTATTACAAGAAACTCAACTTTGTGTGTGTGTGAAAAGAACAAATTTTTTTCTCTGTTATTTCAAAGACATTGAATTATGAGGAAGTATTATGAAGTTTTTACCACCAATATGTTCCTTATTGCTGCATATTAATTTGTTAGCTATAGGGGAAAAAGTGTCATTTAAAGATTTCTTTAATATGTAAGTTTTGTTTTTGTAACATTCTCTATCTTTTGCGTTGTCTCACCATGAACTCATGTCAGCAGGAAATACGCTATATTTTTATTTATTCAAATGATGGTATAGCGTTTAACTTATGAATGTGCATATGTTCACATAATTTCAAGTGTTTCTGAACACTGTTACACTGGGGTGTTGTTGATTTGTGGTTTAGGTATTGCATCATATTAAATGAATGTGTGCATAGGATGAAATCGTGATTAATGGGAGTACCCTATGATTAGTTAATGGGAATTGTTTGTATGATTAAAAATTTTTTTTTTGATAGTACTGTAAAAATATTTAATTACTTAATTGAACACCAAGAAGTTCTGATATCAACAGAAAAAATATGCAAATGCACACTGGTGTGAAATGTGATTAAGTTCTGATTTATTTACATTTTCTTTATTTTTCAGAATGAGTTGTTTTTTCTTCCAAAAACAGATGTATCATAATTTATAAGAACAGGAAGCATTTTATAATATAGGTTTTTTCCTAGTAAATATTGGCTCATTCGATGTATTCTTTTTCGAAGTTTTCTCTTGCAGCCAAACTACCATCATTCTCAGAAAGGTTAAAATAAATTTTTCATTATTACATATTTGTTATTAAAATGAAAACAATTTCCTCATTTACTGTGAAAGTTGTATAAATTTATTTTGTTCAAAATTATTATACTTTTCTAATACTGAATTCTTTGCTTCTCCATACATTATTCATCTATTTATTTACCAGTTCCCATATCAAGTAAACATTTATAGTGATGGGAGATCATCCTAATTTATTATATTTACATGAACACAGAAATTCAGACATCTGCATCTTTCAATTCTAATATGGGAGACCCCCCAGATTTCAGCACTTCTCAGATACAAAACACATATAATTCTGACATCATAAACATGAAAGGGCGCTCATATGCATACTCAACACTTTCCGGCATGTGCCAATACGTCAAAAATTCTCCTGAGGAATCTTTACAAGGCACATGTATAATGCTGTGGTAGTAGTCTTTATTTATTGAGAAACGTTTACAATATTTTCTTGCAAAAGCTTTTTATCAAGATTAATCATATTGTTTTTATGATATGATAAATTCACCTGCTTTCTAAAAAAAATATTTTTTCCATTTTCTCCCTCTCTCAGTAAAGAAATTTAGGTAGTTTTAAAAAAAATATTGTGTATGTACCCACTGGGTTTTCTTTAGAGAGAGGAGAGAAGTTATGTCAATGGTTAGTTCTTTAATAGTTTTAACGGATACTATTTTGTAAACAAGTGCTTTTTGTTTCATTTTTATATTAAATTTTTTTAAATATGCATCTTCCATGTACATAATCATTGCTTAACTTGATTTGAAATCATCCAAATTTCTGTATTGTTTGCAATGATTTCATTCAGTTGAGTTCATAAATAAATTATCGTTAAGAAAAACTTTCTGGTGTGTACTTCACATTCTTTAACATGACAAGATATGATTGCCATGTAAAACACTGCGCAAGTTTTCACTGCCATCCCTCAAATTTTTAGTTTGGCTATTTAGTTACTACTAACTTGACTAGTGTAAATAGTAGTAATATAGGGGTTCTTCACCCGCTGGTCCATGAGGATTTCTTCCCGTCTGTGAAACATTTTGACCAATCTAGAAAATGGCAATTAGGAAAATTATCCAAATAACGAGTAGCACTCAAGTATCTGATGTTGCAAGGGAGTTGTATTGTTATTAAAATTAAAAAATATATTTTTTATACACTGAAGAGCCAAAAAAACTGGTAGACCTGCCTAATATTGTGTAGGGCCCCCGCGAGCCCGCAGAATTGCCGCAACATGCCGTGGCATGGACTTGACTAATGTCTGAATTAGTGCTGGAGGTAATTGACACCATGAATCCTGCAGGGCTGTCCATAAATCCGTAGGAATAAGAGGGGGTGGGATCTCTTCTGAACAGCACGTTACAAGGCATCCCAGATATGTTCAATAATGTTCATGTCTGGGGATTTTGGTGGCCAGCGGAAGTGTCTAAAGTCAGAAGAGTGTTCCTGGAGCCACTTTGTAGCAATTCTGGACGTGTGGGGTGTCGCATTGTCCTGCTGAAATTGTCCAAGTCCGTCGGAATGTACATGAATGGGTGCAGGTGATCAGACAGGATGCTTACGTACCTGTCAGAGACGTATCAGGGGTCCCATATCACGCCAACTGCACACGCCCCGTACCATCACAGAGCCTCCACCAGCTTCAACAGTCCCCTGTGGACATGTAGGGTCCATGGATTCATGAGGTTGTCTCCATACCCGTACACGTCCATCAGCTCGAAGCAATTGGAACCGAGACTCGTCAGACCAGGCAACGTGTTTCCAGTCCTCAACAGTCCAATGTCGGTCGGTGTTGTCGGGCCCAGGCGATGCGCAAAGCTGTCGTGCAGTCATCAAGGGTACACGAGTGGGCCTCCGGCTCCGAAAGCCCATATCGATTATGTTTGTTGAATGGTTCGCACGGTGACACTTGTTGATGGCCCAGCATTGAAATCTGTAGCAATTTGCGGAAGGGTTGCACTTCTGTCACGTTTAATGATTCTCGTCAGTCGTCGTTGGTCCCGTTCTTGCATGATCTTTTTCCGGCCACAGCGATGTCCGTAGATTTAATTTTTTACCGGATTCCCGATATTCACGGTACACTCGTGAAATGGTCGTACGTGAAAATCCAAATTTCATCGCTACCTCGGAGATGCTATGTCCCATCTCTCGTGCGCCGACTATAACACCACGTTCAAACTCACTTAAATCTCGATAACCTGCCATTGCAGCGGCAGTAACCGATCTAACAACTATGCCAGACACTTGTTGTGTTATATAGGCGTTGCCGACCGCAGCGCCGTACTCTGATTGGTTCCTGGGGATTTAGGTGGCCAGCGGAAGTGTCTAAAGTCAGAAGTGTTTTCCTGGAGCCACTTTATTTGCATACGCATGCCTGTACCAGTTTTTTTGGCTCTTCAGTTTACTTGCACCTTTTCTTCAAAAACCAAATTAGAAAGTAGTTCTGTCTCTCTTGATGCCAACAAAAAATCTTCCACGTTTCTAAATGCAATATTCGTTGAGATATTTGAATTAAAAAATAGAGAGTTGGGAGAAAATAGCATAAATAAGGGAAAGAATCTGTGTCCATTAGTTTTTGCTGTTCTTTCCCAACTTTTCTCCGATTTTTGAAATCAAATATTTCATTTAAAAACATGGAAGCTTTTTTAATGGCTTTAGGAGAAACAGAGCAACAATTTTATAATTGGGTTTTTGAGGATTGGTTTTTTTTTACAAAATTTCAATAACTTTACAACCCCCTTGTAGCATGAATGACGTATTTGAGTTCTACACATTTGAATAATTTTTCTAATTTGAAGTATGCCTCTCTCTCTAGGATCAATGGTTCCCAGTAATGCAGTGAGGGAATTAATCACCCCTATACCTTTAATTTTTATTAGTCTTTTGCCGTCAGAAACTTCGTAAATTATATTTATTCTGCAAATTATTTCTTCCATTTATTTTTTTGCTTGTTCGCAGTTTTTTTTTTTCGCCATTAATTTATTTACCTGTCCGAAAATTATTTGTCCCAATTAATTTTTTGTCGGTCCGAAACTATTTTTTTTTCTCGTAAATTATCTTCCCACATTCCTGCCGGTCCGCGAAATTGTTCAACTATTATCATCGGCTCGTAACTGTAAAAAAGGTTGAACACTGGTCTAATGCATGATATTTGAATACCGGCTTGTGATGGGTTATTTTAATTTTTTCCCCTCATATCTGTGTGATGACTAATCATTATAGGGTCCCCATAAATGAATGAAAACGTCAGGGGCTCCGCCTCTGGACTTATCCCGTTGCCGAGATCTCTTCCAGCCCAGCTTTCGTGGCAGAATCTAGAACAAAGTGAGTGCACCTAACAGTCTGAGTGTGTAGCTAGTGTTGTCTGATATTTCAGTGCTGCCATAGGGTCCCCAGCGACCTAGAAAGTCTGGGAAGCAAAAATAGGTATGGCAAATGTTAAATATTTGGCAAAAGTCATGGAAAAGTTCTGCGAAGAGTGAAAAATCGAAACTTGGAAAACAGAAGTTGGGAACTTAGAAGTTTAATATTTTGAATTGAATTTTTTTTCTTCCGGAGTGTGTTGGTCAGGGAAATGATCAAGCTGATTTTGCGGGGAATAATCGAGCTTATATTACTGGAGGGAAAATGACGCCAGCAGTCTTCGCCTTGGCAGTTCTGAGTCCTTAACATCATTCGTCGAAAGATCACGTGACGTGTTTAATGTTAGCGCAATTTCCGTTAATTATCTTACGGCATCCATAGGAGTTTAAAGGGCAATGGGGAAGAAAGAGACTATTTTTCCAAATATATTAGTGATTATTACTCCAGAATTAATGAGAGTTAATTTTGTATCCTTTTTTATCTTTAGATGTTCTCTATATTTTACTAATTTTTAGAAAACAATTATTTATTGCAATCTTTAGAGATTGAACTATTTCAGTAGGGGAATTGTCTGGCATACACTGTTATTAAACACGTCACGTGATATCCTTATATTCAATGTTCCATCGCGGCGGCTCCTCTCCCTACAATAATATAAGCTCCACGGTGGGAACCCGGGGGGAGGGGAATGAACTATGCATTATTTTTCCCAGCTGTCGCCGTTTAAAGAAGTCGAAATGAATGAACACACAAATATGTATATAATACCATCGTCATCACTTTATTTGTATGGTAACAAACATAATAGAGTTTCGTGAGCGCAGCACTCGCAAAAGAAAAAGATAAACATAATGACGCTGCATATTGCACTCGATTACAACACTTTAAAATGTATTTTACGCATGAACAGCACAGATACTTGATTGCACTTTATAACAGAAGGCTAAATAACAGGCGCAGAGATTGCTTCTGAATTATTGAAAGATCTTTTCGGGACACATCTCCCAACTGGTTTTTATATCAATACAGTCTTTTTTTTTTTTAAAAGAAAAGTTTTGTACCCTTGAATCCCGCAGTGGCACTCATAAAAAAAAAAATTTTTAGTATGATTTGTGCCTTTCGATTTAAATGGACTTGAACCTTTAATTTCTTAGGCTGTTTTTTCGATGTTGACTGAAGCTGTTCGAGGACAACATTCCTATTTATAAATGAGTTCAAAGAGTTCAGCTTCTGAAACGTTTACAGATATCAATGGAAGTTTTTTTGATATCTTAACACTTGGTCCTGGTGTTTTGAAAATTCATTTCTGTTATCTCTTAAGGAGAAAATCTTGATATGCGACCAGATTTTGGCCGTCGCCGAAGGGAATCTTATGGACCCCTTGCAAGTACTGCAATGTTGTTAAGCTTTATCGTCCTACCGGTTTGGTCCCCACTCCCAGAAAAAAAGTCGTGCACTGGGTAACTGAGTACCATCGGTTTTCGTTACTTCAGATTCCCCTTAATTTGCTGAAGTGTTAAGGCGGCTACAAACTACTCTGACGTGACATGGGACCACGTCACATCAGTAACATGGTAAATTCTGATTCATTTCTACGCCGTAGAATTCACAACGGCACGTCAGATTAGTGTGTAGCTATCTTTAGTGTCTCTAACCATTCGATATAAACTTTAATCCTTAGAATCAGATATAGTTGGCTCCAGTGAGCAAAACTTAGGACCGCGTGTCCGGCAAAAGAACTAGGTTGGTATTACTGTACATCATTTCATCGCTTACTTCAGTATACACATTTACAAACTCAAAACAAGTATATACATTTCAGTATGTAGTTTTCAACAACATATAATCCTTTGCATTTATTTAAGCATCGTTCCACATTTCACTTCAACGTTTCTGATATGTGCAGTTAGTACTCTGCCCGGGTATGGAGTTTTTCCATTGATTAAATGGGGTTGGATTTCGTTCGTACACTTATTTTTCCCCAACAACGTGAAATTCTTTCTCGAGCAGTATCCATTAACGAAGAAGCGTTCGTCACCCTCACAAAAATGTTAATCTCTTCGAAATTTAATTTTTCTGAAAACGCTGAGATTTTATTAAAATGAAATAGAGGATTCGTTTTTCAAAAGACATTTGGTTTTCGAAAAATTAACAATTTTAATATCCCGATGCGCCTTGGACTCAAAAGAGCAAAAATACGGATTAATGATGACTTCCAAAATTACCTGTTCTTCGGAAAAGTAGGAATTGTTTTTTTGTAAATTCCCTAAACGATATAAAACTGTCACACTTTTATAATAATCTGAAAAAAAACCAATAATTTTTTTCACTGGTTGCGTAATCGCAGCGTACAATCAGCAGGACCGCTATTCACCTGGCTCTCGATTTATGCGATTACTTTTTTCTTGTTTCAATAATAAAACATTACTCTTTGTTTTTTCTATTTTACTACATTTACGATTGCAAGGCTAACGTGGAGGATTGTGAAATTATTACTATTTTTTTTGATATCGACTTCGCAAGAGCTTATTGCGTTTGAACGGCTATTGCTATCGTATGTAAAAAGAGCGCGCTTGCGCACACACACAGATACACGCATGATGATGCAGCGACACACACACATATAATATAACAGTGCGAGGAATATAATCCGCGGAAAAACGAACGCCCACAGCATTTATATTATTTACAAATGGGGTTTTTTAAGAAGAAAAATAAGTAAGTTTCCATCTCCAGTGTCCACCAGTATAGATATAACTTCACAATCCTCGGGTTTTTTTTTGGTTTGAGTCTTCTTCGATCTAATGTCTACCACATCAAAAATAAAGAGCGATTTCCCCCGAACAAGGAAATGGAAGTTATAATGATCCAGACCATGCTATATGTCGTATATATATTTATATTTTATACTAATAGTTTAGCTATACAAGTTAGTTACGATAACCTGTTTGTTTTTTTCCGACTATAAATGTGATTTTTTTTTTTCGATCTTCGATACGCGATTTCAATTGCCATTTCGATTTCTTGCATCTCATTACAGCTTCTCCACATAGTTATTATACAATATATATATATATGTGTGTATATATGAAGAAGAGCGCGTTGATTCCGTATAACCATGGTTTATGTACAGATGATTGATGATTTTAGTTATACGGTACTACGATTTTTTTGTCCGCAAAGCACTCGATAAAATGGTGCTTCGCTGCATGTGCTGTTATTAAGGAAGTAGGATTTTTTTAAACGCTGCTGCACGTCATTCTTCCAGCAGAGATTGACGAAAAATTTTATTTTTTTCTGTTTCCTGTTAAAACAAGTAAAGCATTTGGTTGATAAGAAAAGGAAAATTATAAGAATAATTGAAATTAATTCTGAGTGAATTCAACATTTAAACAAAATTCACTTGAAAAGAAACAACTCAATATACAGGGTGGATACTATCGACCGCCCGAAAATTACGCACTATTCCTTGTGGAAAAACGAATACGGAAAAATGTTTCCAGTTTTTTGATTTGTCCAATGAAATTACGGAGTTATAACGCTTTAAAAATTGATTACGTTACTTCATAATCTTGATAAATCCGCAGAACGTGCACCAAACATACAGGGTGGGCAAAAAAGTCCGTAAAAACTTTAAAAATGAATAAAAACCGGAAAAAAACCGAAATAAAAAATGGTTTGCAGGGTTAGCATCACTAGGTCACAGAAATGTTTTTGACAGGAAAATAACCCCTCAAAAACAGCCGATAGGTGGTGCTGGTACGAGCGACTTCGGTGGAAATGAGACAGAAGAACTTGCGCTCCTAATCCATAATCAGTTCTGCCGTTGCTGGATTTGTGATTCGCCTGCAATGTGTTATACCCTGTGGTGGTGGTCATGTGGAACACATAATGCTGTAATAAACAATTTGGAGGCATTCTGTTCGTTATTTGCGTATCTTTTCTTTGACTTGTGTACGTCAGCGCCACCTATAGGCTGTATTTAAGTTATTTTTTTTTCCTGTCTTAAAAAAAATCCCGTGACCTAGCGATGCTAATCCTGCAAACCATTTTTTATTTCAGCTATTTTTCCACTTTTTATGAGTTTTTAAAGTTTCTACGGACTTTTTGCCCACCCTGTATAATAACTTGATATTTTTGAAGCTGAACAAATTCTATTAGCCCTAAGAAAATCGAGAAAGGAAATCAGTTTTTTTCCGTTGCACTTTTCAAATTTTTACGCGATCATGGTACCCAAAAATAATTTTTTTTCCCCTTTGATTGGAATTGCTCAACGTATGTTTGTTTTGTTTGAATGAATAACTTAACACTAACAATTTTGAGATTTTTTTCCAGTTCCAATCGAGAAGTTTTCAAGGATTTACGCAAGTTTCCAAACTTATTGTTGTATCGGCCCCTGCCTCAGAAGTATTTTCTCCCATCGTCCCCAACTTAAGTCAACCCATAGGATCCTAAGTTATTTCCGTAGCTTCTACTCTCCCTGGATCATTCCATCGTGATATTTCCGATTTTTGGAGACACTGATTTGCATGTTGTATCAAGATTTTTTGATTGTAATTCTACAACACAATTACCTTTTTAACACGATAACCTTTTTGAATAGAATCGATCGCTGTTATAAATTGGCAAGACGAAGTCTAACAAATGCAGTTCAATATTTTTACGTCATCTTATCTATGTTATGAGTGTGAATATGAAACAATATTCAAAAACCTTATTTAGAAGAACAAACTGTAAAAAGATAGCTTCCATTTCGAAAATCAAGAACTAAAGGAGGAAGCATGATTTTTCGGGGAAGAAAAATTGAGTACGAAATTCAAGAGCATCTGAAAGAAGAGGACAGCCTAGGACAGCGAGAGCCTGAAGTCCGTCTCTGCTAAGAGGGGCCCGGGGTAACCAACCCTTTATAAAAACGCTCCAGAATGAAACTTCATGTGGAAAAATGACCAAGTTCTGCGCGAATCATGTAGGCTGAAATGAATATCGAAGTCCTTAAAATATTTCTCGTAAAAAAGGAAAGTTTATCAAGGCAAAAAACCATGTGTTCATATGATGGACAAAATTTCAGCTCGATAAAAATCAATTGTTGCCACAAGAAATGAAAAATCTTCATTGCAACATGCAGCATTCGGTATGAAATGTGACTGGATGAAATAATCAATAAAAAAAATCCGAAACCACTAATTATTTTGAATACGTGAATTCATAAAATAATTAGTTCGCTTTAAAGTTTCTGATTCAATCGTTATTATTATTTAACAGTTTTTACCAGCCACCTTCGTCAAATTACCATTTTTGCATTCTTCATTGAGTATTATTAAATTTACGCGTAACAGTTTCGATGAAATTTTAAAATTGCTCAAAAAATATTGCCCTGTTGATCAACATCTGGCCTGATTAGAATGACCAGTTAAAAAGAAACGATCGCGCATTGGGTGTTTAGCACGTAACTGACCCTCACAAAAGTGACATGTGACAAAACTTCAAAACGTTATAACTCCCGAAATATTCGTCCGATCGTACAACCAACAAAAAACACTTTTCTATTAGTTTTTCATAAGGAATCACGTGTGTAATCATTGGGCGGTCGGTACTGTCCACCCTGTACATGTATACAGACTGTCTCAAATTGTTTGCACAGTGGATATCTCTGCAAACGTTGACTTTAGAAACATGCTTTTGATTACAAAATGGTTTCAAATCACATGCGATTACTCAAAATGTCTGAAATTAACCAAGGGTTCGCATACATGAAAAAAATAGAAAAATTAACTTTTTTTTTGTAGACCCTGCGTGCTAAAACTTCCAATTAAGGAAATGTAAATGCCGCTCCGAGAAGTCATTTAAAAAAAAGCATCTTTTTAAATGCAATGTTTACGGAGATATTTGACTTTTTAAGTTTTCAGTATTTATCGCCAATGATCGAGGGTGCGGTTCACGAATTGCTAAACGCAAATTAGATTAAAAGCCGTGAAAATTCTGCAATTGTCAAAATAATTGTCAAAAAATGTAATTTATTTTTTGTTGTGAATAAAAAATGAAATATTTGAGTTCGTTCTATTTGTGTACAGACCCTGAAAATGGCAACTTTTCGGCTAACTTGCCAGCACAATGAAGTTCACAAAACAGTAACTTTATATATTGTTTTAATAAATATTGCATTTAAAAATATGATTTTTTTTTACCGGGCGGGATCTACATTTCTGTAACTGAAACTTTTAGTCACAGGGACTGTATAAAACGATAATTATTTTATGTATACGACCCCTCAAACAAATTTAAGACATTTCCAGTAAGCGCACGTCATTTGAAAACTTTTTGTAACCAAAAGTATGTGGTTTCTGAAGCCAATGGTTGCAGAGATATACATCAGTGCAAACAATTTGGGACAGCATTGTGTATAGTATTTTTTCATACAGTATTTTTTAAATTTTATTTCGACAATTCTACTGGAAGAATAAGCGAAGCGCTGACACTGCTCTGTTCGGCCTTTTTCCTCCCTCAAGCCGTAGTTTGTTCAGTTTTCGTTGTTTTTTTTGCAATTAGGGCTTCTCGTGACGCTAGAACTTAGCGGCAAAACAGTAATCACGCACACACACACGGAACTTAATGGAATAATATTCCAAATTCAAAAATATCAACAGCGTAAAACTGGGAAAATGATCAACGTATGACAGAAAAAGGTTACGAGCTCAACTTTTCGGTTTCATATCAGATCGCGTATCGCGTTTTTAATAATTAGAAGCGAAAACTATTGAGGTTATTTTTTGCTGCCAGATGAACGTTTAGACGAAATCAATTTTTTTTACTGCATTGTGAATCACATAATTTTAATTATAATTGAAAATATTCTTTTAAATGTATTTATTTTTTGTATTTCTGACCTCAAGTAGAGACTCACTTGAAAACTATTTGCACAATTTTTACGAAAGGATTAGTTTCGTTACGAGTATCATGAGAAGGAAAAATAAAATGACTTGCAAGTATGTTACCCCAACTTAAAAATCGATATCATGTCATATTATATGTCTTTATTGACATCTCTAAGAGTACTGGAATATGAAAATAAAACGGGCCAACGCACCCACTGTCTCAACATTTTTGGCATTGGAAAATTTTTTGCTTGCAATTAATAAATAAAGATTAACACGTGCTAATGAAGAAAAAAGGTTACTCTCGCCAGTAATTGATACATAAGTTGAACAAAGCGATCTTCGATCAAGTGATCGAAATATTAACACCGCGAGCACCACTCGCTATAGATGGCTGAATTCGCTTTGAACCATGCGCAGTGATGATTTTACTTTAATCGAGGAAGTGAAAACAGATTGTTAATGAGAAACAAAGTGCATATTCAACGTCGAATAGAAAAAGTATGGACTTTTTATGTTTGAGCTCTCAAATGTAACAACATAGGGGGGGGGGGGGCTTCGATTTTTTCTGTTCATTGCTGAAAGGACTATTGAAATAGACTTCTATTCTTCGAATGTAGATAGTAAAACCACAAACGATTTCCGACACAATTTCAAGATAGAATTTGTTGCACCAATCTTCTCTTCTAGCCCAGTGTTTTTCACATTTTTTTCGGCCATGTCCCTCTTTTGGGTCATATTTTATTGTTGTATAACCAGGGCGTCCACTTCCAGGAGCAAGACACTTTATTATTGTCACAAATTATTGTCACAAAAATTTTATTAATAAGGGTGGATCTCTCGACTCATAAGCTAGATATATGCCAGCCTCTCCTCCTTGTGGGAATTCTATTGGTAATATGTGGGATTCTAAAAGTAGTCACACTTTACTTAAATGCATCTTATCTGTATTTTTTCACAGGTCTTTGTGCCCCTCGCTAATCACTTGCCATGGTTTCTTCCCCATATTACTTTATTACTTGATTTTCAGCCCATCCCTTAAATATTTCAAGGGCCCAAGCGGAGAGGTTATATGCAGGACTATATAGTAAGGGCTGCATCTCTTGATGTTTACACTTGCATTCTTGGCTCAGTGGGCGGGGTCTTGCAGTGGGCTGTGTGATGTCACGGCCCAGCCACTTTTTTCTCGCAGACATCAGCTTCCAAATCGTACTGCTTCGAACAGAACAAAGTTAAATTTCAGTCGCTTATTTTACTGTTTTAAGTGCGTGATCTTTCGTTCTCTTATATTTGCTTTCCCTGTGTTTTTATGTTGCAGTTGTATTGGTAACAACGAATCCAAGGCTTTAAAAGCTATACATTTTTTTCATTTATTAGCTATTAGTTTTTCATTGGAATTGGTCAAATGAAAACAAAAAGGTAATTAAAATTATTAGAAAGTTCAGAAGGGAATTGAAATTATCTGTTTCGAGTTGGCTTTCAATCAACCCAATGAAAGTTAACTAACGTACGTGATTCAACAGAATTGAAATAGATCTGAGAAAAATTTTCTTAGTGCAAGTTACCGCATAAGCAAATGCAAAACTTCTTATTTTAAATGTTAAATGGCTGAACGAAGCAAGCCAATTACAGATACCAATGAAAATAATCGAAAAGATAAATAATTTGGAAAGAATCCAGTAAAATAGGCAATGTACAGCAAGGTAACTAAAGGTAGCAAATCAGGTGCACTCAGTTCTGCAGGGGGAATTGCGTCATGCGTAACGTCAGCTGGTACCGACTCCAGCGCCTTATGAGACAACCCTTGTTATACGGCCGTGGGTAATATGCACATATAAGAACAGCTATAGTAAGCATTGGTCCATGTATTGGTCATTCGTATATTCTAGTTCCCATTGAGATGAGGTATATGGTACAATATGATATCGACTTTCATGTTGGGGTAGGTTACTTGTCAGTCATGTAGCTGCTGCTTATATCTCTTTATTGAAACCGAGCGGCGGGCCATGATCTGGTTAGGAGGAGGAGGAGAAGAGATATGTAGTTGAAATGTGGTTTCTTTCATTTTTAATGGAATTGAATTGAATATTCAATTACAGGATGACTGTTATGAAACGCATATGAATTTTTTTATATACTTTATATGTATCGATGTGCTCTGAACCTTATCTGTCATTGGTTTGGTTTGAGAACGATTAACGAGTATTGTGGTAAAAGGTCGACGAGGATTAGGAAGCTGGAGGAAGTGGGTGGGTGGGTGAAAGAGGATGTTGGCAAACTTAACTGTGTTCAGCAAAGCTGAATATTACAGTAGTAATCGAGAAACAACGTTGATGCAAGCTAAATATAACGCTAATACAACAAATATACCAACGTCATGATTAACGTTCCACACCAGAATTTGGGACAACACAGAACAGTTCATATTAATCTAAGAAAAACACAAATATAATGAGTTCGAGGATCCATGAATAGAATTTTGGGGTGAGGGGATTCGTAACAGAAAAAGATAAACGTGAAGTCGAACATACTAACAATGGAGCATCATAAACTAAGAATTGGAAAATACAGCATTCATGGTAAATGCATTTCTTGTCGCTCTGACACGGACGTCACAAAATATTTATCATACAAACATTATGTTCTTTCAATCATGGATAGTGTTTCCATTTTCGATTCTTCTCGTGATTTTTCATCTTTCCGAACTGCTTGCTTCATGGGGACAATTGCACTTACACTCATTCAATGACACTGGGGAAATCAATCATTTGACTCTTCACAAGGACCCGTACATGAGCATGACTCCTATCCTTTTTGCTTCGCACTCATCCACATTCATCTGCAATATTTGTGGATAGTAGTGTAGTGAACGGGTCAGAAGGAACACAATAAGGCGAAAATTGTGCTCGACAGTTGAGAATGAACCTTTTTCCCCCCCCCGTTTCATTTTCAATAATTAGAGAAGACTTCTTATTCAATGAGTGGGTATCGGACTGGCCATTCTAGGAAGACAGCTAAACATCCCAATCGACACAAATGATTCAGAGATAACTTAAACTTCCAACATCATCTTTACTTATGGTGGAAATAACTATCTAGAAACCATTATAGTTGTTTTCCTCTACTCGGAGGGATGCAATAAAGCTGGAGAGCGACTTTGTTTCTCACTGATCATCAAAGAAATCTGTCTCGACGCCATTTGACATAGCGAAACAGGGCAGTATAGTTTCGGCATCCAGAGGCAAGTATTTGAAAAAAAAAGAACAGAAGAGATTTTTCTTTCTTAGAGCTTGTTTTACAGCCAGTCTCGCCAATTATGATAATAATTATTCTTTTACTTCTATAATAAGATTTTCGTTAAATCAAATTCTCCTTATTGTGTATCCGCTTTTAAATGTGCTATCACGGCAGCATTAATCAGAGCTTGTCTTTGGAGGTTTTGAGATCGTAGCTCATTCGCCGGCCGTTGAGCAAAGGTCGGATGTCCTCCCGGTCCCTCCTGTGAGATGTGGTCACCATCTTGGCCTCTCTTTCGAAGATGTCGGCAGTGGCGTCCTGGTCAGATTTACAGCGGGACATGACGGCCGCCGCGGCAGCGCTCGTCGCCATCGCGACTGCCATGTCGTCGGACACTTGATGTCTCGAGGGTGTTGGTGACATGCTCTCCGAACCGCAGGACGAACTTTCGCTGAGTTCGGCTGTGGGCCTGCGGCTAATACGGGGTGAGTGGTTAGGACGGCGACCAAGGATCTGGGCTTGGATGTGTTCACAGATGCGTTTGAACCGACGAATGGGACCTAAAGCATCGGAAATTACAGAAAAAAAAAAGTTATTTCTAATGATTGAATGGCAAAAACAAATTGCTGCCTGCATAAAGTACTTTTATTATAAATACCAAAAAATGAAAGTAAATGAATGCCAGAAATATGTGCCAAAAGTCATGTTAACTGCGTGCTATTTTTCAACATAGAATAAGGTAAAACTTGGATTTTCCCAGTTTCTCCTATTTCTGTTGGTGAGCGAAAATTTTCACTTATTTCACTGGTCCGCAAGTATAAAAAGGTTGAAAAAAATGTAATACGTGTATCATAACTTTCACTAGAGCACCTACTGCCACCTACAAAAAACAAAGAAAATTGCGCACCGTAGTTGGTTTATGGTTTATCTGCCGCAAAATATTCTATCGCCCGCTAGTTTCTACTACTGTATATTCGTATTCGGCACAACAAAAAAGAAATTGCTGAAATTATGCGGAAAACCTAGAAATACATTGAACGGTATATGGCGCACAAAATTTACATCGGTCTGCAGCATGGAAATGAACAAAAAAGGGGGTAACATACCATATATTTCTTATTTTCATGCTGCACACCGGTTTAAAACCAACAACCAATTTCACTCGAAGAATTATAACATAGTTTTAGTTTTATTTGTTAGATGACAGCGGAGGCACAGGGGGTCACATTGCAAAGCTCCCCCCCCCCCCCTCGGCGTGTATAGTAATAAGGTATGGATATGAAATGTAATAGGTTCGAAGGTTAAGAAATTTTCCTCTTATGATTCTTTTTCACAGGTTCGTAAAATATTTCTCCCATTTATGCCGATCTATGAAATTGTTCACTCAAATTCACCGGTCCCAAGTACAAAAAAGGTTGAAGAACCTAATCCAGAGCTTCCAGGTATACCTTTTCCAGGCGCCTTAGCGCGATCCATTGGCCTAATGTGAGTTACGTAAATGTTTCCTCACCCATAGTGCCTATAGTTTCTCTTTTTTTTGGAAAAACAATTTCTCCCCCCCCCCCCCCCCGAGTATAGTAAGTTTCTTTTTATTGGAAAGAAGGGATTCGTTATAACACATGTTTTTTTTATCTTATGAGAAAGAATTTCGCCATTAGTAAAAGTGTGGGAAATATCCATAATAAAATATGAGAAATTGTCTTCTTTCGTACCTGATATGAGCGTGAAGCTGATACAGTACACGGCTGGCTTATCACTGCTGATTCCACTTCCCCTGCGGTCAAGGGGAGCCGAAAGCGGACCGTCGTGAGTGCCCGCACTAACCAAAGTGATGTCCACGTGGAAGCGGACATTCCTCTGGAACATTGTGGGTCCACCGGCTCTTTTATATTCAACTCGGAAAGACATTGGTGAGATCACGCTATGGCAAAGATCAGCGATCTACGGAAGACAAAACGAAACATCGCATAAAGAATGGTCCAAATAATGTATGTATATGATTAAGTACATTCACAAGATACATATTTTGAGTTGTTAGGGATTAATACGTTCGATGTTTTGGTTCTGAGTCGAATTTTTAATTGACCGAAATTTTAATAAATCTCGGATTATTAAAAAAATAACAGAATACAGCTTTTCAGGGAGGGGCCCCATATTGATTTTATGGTATGGTATTTTATGGTTTATTGTATAAAATATACAGTATTTATAAACTAAAAAATTAAGTTTATCTATTATTATCTAAAATTATCTATTCCTGTGCCACCAGGATGGAGCCCCTCAGTCCCATTTCGTGAAATATAATTGTCATTACGTGTTTTTTTTTTTTTTTTTTTTGGATCTACACAGGGGGAGGATACTATTGATTGCCCAATAATTACACACGCGATTCCTTGTGAAAAGCTAACAGAGAAAAGTGTTGTCCGTTTTAGGATTGGACGAATATTTCGGGAATTGTAACGTTTTAAAATGTTGTGACGTAGAGTTTTGTAATGGTCAGTTATGCGCAATGCACCCAACGAAAGTAAAACTGTCCCCCTGCAGTGGGTTGACGATTCTTGAGAATAAACTGACGTATTCAATCCCGTCAGAAGCTAAGTTCGATTTTTCAGAGAAGTAACTTCCAAAAACCCAGCACCTCTGACTATCCAGAACTTGGAACTTTCACGAATCGAATTACCTACTGTAGCACGTTGCCAAATAATTATGGTTATGAAATTAGCATATTTTTTGAAGATCAGTTAAAAAGACTTTAATTTTATCAACCCTACATTATTTCTTTACGTAAAAGTTATGTCATCAGTGTGATTTCGAAAGACCACATTTTCAGAAAAAGACATAAGAGACAACTTATAAAGTATTACCGAAAGAAAGGCATGTATGAGGTCAGCTTTTACAGAACTGAGAGGTCGATCTTTGACCAGGATGACGTGGGATTCGTCCCTCTCGTTCGTCATCAGCCCACCGAACCACGATCTCTTCGTTAATCTGTCCAATGAAAACAAAAAAATATGGAATGGAGACGCGAGAAATATATAGCGAATATTTATGAAAACAATATAGATTCAAGGTATTTCGATTCTCTGAAGATGGTTTATTTCAAGTAACTTTCATACTTACTCCGGCGATGAATCAGGTGTCAAACTCACTTCATCAGAAGCCGAGGGTGCTGAGGAAAAGAAAAAGCGAAAATAAGAATACATAGTTCACTCTTTTGTTTTTCTACTTTAGTACGGACGAAATAAAGAATAAAACAAAATTACAGATATATATACAGTCGCCCCCCGCGTATTCGCGGGGGTTACGTTTCAGGAGGGGGGGGGGGCTCGAATACGGGAAATCCGCGAATAACCAAACCATAGTTTTTTCTTGAATATCTCGTTTATTGAACAGTGATTGTTGGCGAGGTTTTCCGAAAGAGCATTGTGATTTCTGTTCGCCGTTTCTTGTTCATGTCATAAAGTATGTTGGAATATGATGGCAAGGCTTCATCTACCAATTTTTCTACATGTGAAGAGCGTACCATAGAGGGATCTATATCATGAAAACAATCTATTGCTGATTTGAACGTGCGAAGCCCTTCCGCTATGTTACTCATGGTGAACTTGTCTTCTACTTCTTTATCTTGATCTTCTTCATCTGGTACCTCTTCAGTTTCAGGAGCAGTCAACTGCATTAATTCCTCCTCGTTCAATACCTCAGAATTGCTATTAATTAGCTGTTTGACTTCCTCTATACCCATATCATTGAATCCTTCTCCACCCACCTGTTTGGCTTACGTGACAATGTCTTTTATAGTCTCTTCAGTTGGCTCTGTAGCAATGGTTGTGTCCTTTAGCGCACATTGTGGCCAAAGATGAATCCAATCCGAGGTAACTGTTTCTCTCTTGGGAGCTGCGACCGCTCTAGTGATGACAGTAATGCCATTAGCGAGCCATCCTAAACTCCTTAACATGCATAACTCAAATTTTGTAAACAGAACACATGAATGTGACGATTTATGTGTTGCAAAAAAAAAAAAAAATTCTAATAAAGGAAAAAAAAACCCCAGTGAATACAGGGGAAGGCGACTATATATATGTATATATATACACATTTTTTTTTATAAGGAAATGAACGAAAGTTGCTTTACTTTGTAGTTTTCTCCTGTGGAACCTCGGGCTGCCCAAGAAACTACTCTTTATCGTGCTCAGCCTAGATTTCCAATAAGGTTGGTTCATGCTCGGTGAGCCCGGCGGTGTACTGAGAGGACTTTCCTCCGGTGCACTGCGATGAGTTGGTTTCGGAGACGTCAGTGGAGACACGCTGGGGCTCGTACCGTGTAAGCTACTCGTCATGCTGCTTCTCCTGCTACTTCTCCTGCGCAAAATTATTTTGCATTCAGAAAAAATACTAGTTTTCACAAAACTAATGGAAAATTCCCAATTTTACGGATGCCATCAACAAAATGTTAAATTAATTAAAAATAATGTTTTTGCTTCAGAATCTAAAATGTTAATCCATTGCAGAGTTGAAATTTTTAAAAATCCTCTTCAAATTTTAAGGAAAATTCCGTAAGAAGTTTTTGTGGTAAAAAATGTTGAAACTACATTTTGAGGGAAGTCGAATCAGTTCGCTTTTTTGGCACTGAAACATAAACGAACACTCACCCGTATGCGTATCTCCTTGGTGTAAGCGGTGATCCGTCACTTAACATATCGAAGCTGTATCTATGAATACACAGAAGCAGAAAGAAAAAATAGCAACTACCATGCATACATTAAAACATTTTATATCAAAATTTTATATCAAAATTTTATATCACGGGATGTTTCAGAAAGGACTCTCTAACTTTGAAATGACCTAACTTGGAAACAGCGACAGAAAGATAAAATGAGTGGTACGTTTGATGGGCAGCACCTGAAATTGTAAATGCACCGGTTTTAGAAATTATTTGAAATTTTAACTTATAGATGGTGCCGTAGTCATTTCATTTTACGAATTCTTTCTTTGGGGCCATTTGAAGGTCGTTGTTTGTAGCGGAAGTCCTCAAACACCGTATCACACTTGAACAGTCCATTTGTTTGGCATACGCATCCATTGCATAGAGAGACACTGCAGAAAAGTGGCTTTAGAATCCACTCTTTACTTTTGTCATGTCATTGCTGAGCGAGGGAGCCATTTCTAATCCATCATTTTGTGCTTTCATCCGTTTGCAAAGGAGGACAATATCACCAGTGGCGGATCATGATTTTGGGAGGCCCCAGGCGCAACCTGATCTGGAGGCCCCCCCTATCAGGGGCGGATTAAAGGTAGGGGCTGTCACCCCCCCCCCCCCAGAGCAGAAAAATTAAATGGAAAAAAAAAATATTTTCTACGTTTTTGACTGAATAACAAACCAAGAAAATAAATTTGCTTAAAAAATGGGGAAAATTTTTCCAAAAAAAATCAGAACCGTCCTGAAAAATTGAACACATTGTCACAACCACCGCCCCCACCCACAAATTTGCGTTTATCCACCACTGCACCCTTTTGGCCCTAATAAGAACGAGATGGTTCACTAAAATGAACAGTATTATGAAAATCATAACTTTTTTTTTATTTTTGCATCACCAAAACCATAAACACAAAAATAAGATAAGGAAATATAATGATATTCTCTGGTACTAGATGAAAAATAATCACACTCCCATTAAAAAAAAAAAAAAAAATCACAGTAAAATTCTACATCATATTTTTAGTAATCTAAGATGTCCGCCCTGGTGCCTTCAGCCACACGGCAAAAATGGAGATCCGTCATAGTTTTAGTAATTTAATATTACTGATTAATAAAGATTTGATAATATCTCAAATATAATATATTTGATTTGATATAAAGATACTGATAATATTTAATAGAAAAACATTTCTTCAATAGAGGGAATAGAGGGAAGAAATTATATCAGAGTAAATATAAGAATTATATTTTTAATGGAAGAAATTAGGTCAGAATGAATAAAATTTAATGAAAGAAATTATTTCATAATGAATTAAAATTATTGTCAATGAAAGAAATTATTTAAAAAATTTTTTTTAGAAATTATTATTTTTTATTTGTTTATTCTATTTTATTTTTACGATTATTATATGAATTATTATTATTTTTTCTTTCAGCCACCTCGTTGGGCACTCTGCCTGTTGTGGCCTTTGCCTTTGTATTATTTGTATTCAGAGTGAATAAAAATCTTCTATATTATGCCCCCCCCCGTTTCGTTTAATAACGAAAAATGCCACAGTATAACATTGTGGCCCGCGTACTTTATAAAATGTTTCAATATGGCCTGCTATGCCTCAAAGGTTGAAGACCACTGCAGTAGACTCTCGCTAATCCGGTACGTATTAGACCACGGTGTGCCAGATTTTACCGAAATTGCTGGATTAACTTTGAAGAAACCCATTGAAATAATATATGAAATTTCGTGCAAAGACATAGTCAGGACTTGATCAGCAATTAAGAAATATTAGAACGTGTTAAGGGGTTAGGGCATCAGGAGAAAAGTGACACCACACCACCTAAATATCCTGGACTACTGGACGTGCTGGATTAGAGCACGACCGAATTCTCGAGAGACTACTGTAGTTGAATTGAAATGCTCAAATAAAAATTTATCAGATAATTTATATATTTTTAGTTTTGCTTACCGTTATTTTTGGAGATTCTGCAATCTAAATCCTAAAGGAAATCTTGAGGATCGGCATGAAATTTTTTTTCATTACAATAACACACATTACAATTACATTAACAATAAACACTTTTCGGTCTGACACAAAGATGTTGTCTACCCAAGCCTCCTTGATCAATCCAAAAATGTAGCTCTTTTTTTTAGAAAGAAGGAAAAGAAACCCCCTTGATTTTTTTCAGCCGGGGAGGGAGTGTTAAAAGAGAAACAGAAAAATCACGTGATTCAGAATGCATGTCATTCAGCATTCATTTCAAACCCCACTTTTTTTTTGTCATATGGTCGTATGATTCCAGTCATAGATTGCAAATGTATATGTTGTTTGAACCAGCTTATAGTATTTCATTCAAACAAGTGGGAGACAAAATCACAATAAGAGCTCTACTACATTCATTTTAATTAGTACGAGTGTCTCTTCCTGTGGATGTCTCTGCTTGCCGATAGCCATCTTGCCATCCATTATACTGTATACAAAAGCTTACACCAAAGCTGTCGTATTATCGGCGCCCATAAAAGCATTTAATACTGTGGAATGAGACATCTCTTTATGCCTTCACTCCAATTTTCATTTAAATTTAGGACCTGCTGTTCTCACCCCCCCTCCTGCTTGTGCCCTTAGGGAAATACTGTTTGAAAATGACCCTCCCTGAATGATCGCTTTACAATGTCTCTTCTTTCTTTGTCGGGGAAGAACTGGCCCTTGAGAACTGCGTCTTGTAAATTGTTCTTTTCTTTCAGTTCCCGTTTTTCTTCCATAACCATTATACGTACAGTATACATAAAAAAAAAAAAGGGAGAGCAGATACTGTACTTAGTTCAAGAGATTTGTTGATGAGCATGTAAATTCATATGTACGATGAAGCACACAACTATTTGGAGGCCCCCCCGCTCTGCCGAGGCCCCACGCGCGCGCCTCATGCGCCTGTGCGGTAATCCGCCACTGAATATCACCCATTGTTTAAAAGACATTACACCGAGATTGTAGTGCCATCTATTAGCTGAAGTTGTTACCAATTCCTCAAACCGGCGTAAATGAAATTCCAGGTTTGTCCATTAAATGAAAACTACTTGTCTAATCTTTCTACTACTGTTTCCAAGTATCATTTCAAAGTTAAGGAGTACTTCCTCAAACACCCTCTACATATCGTTGCACATTTTTATTAGCATACTAACAAAGAAAAAAGAAACCGAAATGGGGTTTCCTATCGGTTATGAAAATAAATGCCATAAACATATGTCGTTGAAAAGGGGAGATAGAAAAATATATATTTATATTTCTGTATTGTATCTCGAACGGAGAATAAAAAGTCAATGGGGGTCCATTAATGACATTGACTGACTGATTCAACAGTTTTATCTGAAATGAACTTCGTTTGCCTTTAAATGTGATATGTCTGGCTGAGTTAGTTTTAAATGCATCAGCCAGCTGAATGTTATTTCGAATATTGATGAAGTTATCGAATAGTACGTAATAGTTCTTTTTCATTTAGTGACTCAAAATGTTTAACATATTTTGATTTTTCTTATTTTTTACCTAGCAATAACGAAAATTGTCGTACATTAAGGTAAGTTCGACCGTTGAATGTGAAAATATATATCATCAGATATAAATTTCTTCTTTCATCAAGCTCCTATAGTAACGATCGACGAAAAATGTACAATTTTTTTTGTTTCTGTTTCATTTGCTTGACTCTTCCGGATAGGTGCTTATTTGCGGTTTACGGAAAATTCACCGACTAATATTATTTACCGACAACAATTCGACACGAGTCAGTGAGCCAGTAAGTGAGCGAGGAATGACCGAGTGAGTGAGTGAGTGAGTGAGTGAGTGAGTGAGTCAGTAAATGATGCAGTAGTTAGTAAGTGAGTGACAGAGTGGTTAGTGTTTGTGAGTGAGCAAACTATTGAGTGAACGAGTGGCAGAGTGAGCGGCCTACAGATAGAGTAAGTGACCTAGTGAGCAACATAGTGATAAAGTGGGTGACCTAGCGAACAGCCTAGTGATAGAGTAAGTGAGTGAGGCAGTGACAGAATGACTGCTAGTGAGTAAATGCGTGACCTGGTGATTGAGTGTGTGACAGAGTGACCGACCTAGTCAGTAAGTGAACAACCTGGTTATTGGGTGTGTGTGACAGAATGACGAGTGAGTAAATGAGTGACCTATATAATAAACGAGCCACCTAGAGATCAAGTGAGTGACCTACTACTGAGAGAGTGATCAAGCGAGTGACATAATGAGTGACATTGTGAGTGACCTGGTCAGTAAGTGAGTGACCTAGAGAGTAAGTGAGTGACCTAGAGAGTAAGTGAGTGACCTAGTGAGTGAGTGATTTAATGAGTGATTCACTAACTCATTTGTTCACTCACTGACTTACTAGCTCATTCGCTCACTTATTTACTCCTTTCCTCACTCACTGACTCATTAGCACACTCGGAGACTCATTTTTTTTCACTCAGTGAATCATTTGCTCACGCACTCGTTCACTTGTTCACTCATTCATTCACTCACTCATACACTCACTCACTCGTTCACTCTTTCGCTCACTTGATCGTTCATTCAGTTACTCACTGCCTCATTCATTCACCCATGTTGAACAGTTGTCTGTGAATTGTTTGTCGATGAGTTTTCCATTCGGTGAATTCTCCGGGCAGTAAAATTGCTGGCGGAGGCTTGTATATAAAGAATGGCCATTCGACCTGAGTTTTGGCCATCCCAATTTTTTTTATAATATGTTCCGTTTCCTCCCTTATTTTCAACGAGGCTTACATGAACTTATATCAAGAATTGAGATTATTTTCATGACTTATAAATTATACACACACTACGGTAATTATGACTCTGTTTTAATTAATATTATAGCCTTATAGATATATTCACCTCACATATTTGTCAAACATATTTCTCGTAGTTAGCCGTTGTCTCGTGTTAACAGACTGGCGACGCCAACCTAGCATGGATAGTAAGCACCTACGTTTACGTTTTTTTGATGAATTACATGTTTATCCATCCCGACTCACAGGAGTCTATATTTCCCGCCTATCGGTAATTTTTCAGCAATTTTAGCGATAGATGGCAACTTTACTTGTCTTAGTCATTTTTTTCCCGGCTGTAACTGGTAATTTTACTTAATTGGACAGCCTAGGCTTTTGTGAACTGACACTTTTCTATTCAAACACCACCTATCGCGGTTGGAGGGTTGTGCACCCCTGTTGTACTTCACCAAAGGTCAAGTCGAGCTGAGCTCATTTGATTCTATCGCCGATGAATTCAGTAAAATTTATTTTTAAAAGCGAAAAAGAAATAATTAAAGGTATACTTTACCGAGGCCCACTCCGTCCATTGACCTGACAGGTGTCCACCCTTTTCCGCGGAGGATCCACTGGTACGGGACAAGCGAGAGAGGAAGAGAAAGCTGTTTTCAATGATAACTTGTTAGTAAAAAACTGACCCAAAGTCCACATGGCTTCATCATCATCATCATCATCCACAATTGAATACAATTGAACACAACACAATATGCCGGGATATACAGACAAGGTAGAAAGGAAGAAGGTCAGAGAGAAAGAAAGAGAGAGAAAGTGTGTGAAAGAAAGTATATAGATAGAAAAGGGGGAAAAAATTGACCTCTCTTTCAATAAATGCGTTATTTAGCAAATACCAAATAAATCAATGAGATAAACACAATAGAGGTCGTAACTGACGATCGAAGTCATGTTCTACAAATTCACATTGAAAAGTAAGGAAGAAGGAAAAGAAAAGGAAAACAAAAGGTTTTCGTAGAGAGATAAAAATTGGGAAAACTAATCATGCCGGATATATTACGAGGGAAGAAAAAGAAGAACGCTACACCATTTTTATACAGTAATCTCAAGACATAGATACTTATGATAGAGCGAATTAAAAAATACCCATTACGGTACAAAATTATGTATCGTATAAAAATCAACACAAATGGTCATTTCCAAACATTCAAAATGAAAAAAAGAAAATTTAATACTCCCAGACGCCTAAAGTTATCTAAATTTAATAAAAGTGATTTACAGATAATTTTTCTAATAATAGCAAAAAATGAAGAAAGATGCGAATTTCGTCTTTTAGAATAATTTTTTTTTGTAGGGGCAATATAGCCAGCCACAGCACCACCTAAAGAAGAAGGTCGTGTTTAGGTAGTGGGATGTTGCAATAGCCTTGTGTCTTCTAAACTTATTTGTCTCATCACCCCCTTCTCAGGAAATGTTTTTTTCCCCCGTCGCCACCTTTGCTAAGTCAACTTTTTGAGAGACCCTATGTTTTATTTTTAGTTTCTACGTCCAGCGCTGGTTCGTGATGGAAACACTTCAATAATAAGTTACAAGGGGTTTCTTGGCTATTAGGCCATGCTATGACATTTTATTTCTGATGTTTCGCCCACATCCGTGGCCAGGATTTTCTGAGGTTAAAATCACGTAGGTTTCTGAGACAAGCGAGTTTCCCAAACTTTTTGTTCCGTCGCCCCCTTCAAAAAATATTCCTTCTCTCATCGCCCTACCAACTCTAGGCCAACCCTTAGGATCTTATACTAAATCCAAAGCTTTTACCACCCCCTGGAAATTTCCATCCAATCCTAGGAGGCGATATTGTCCACTTTAGGAAACACTGTCTTAGACCGTGGCCTAATAGCCCGGAAAACGAACCGCTTGTAACTCATTGAACACCGGCCATGAAAGCTTCAGACAATACTTCAATAATCAATTTAAAATGCTTAAGAAATAAACTGTACCTCAGTTTGCATTTTTTAATTCGCTCTTATCACGTATGATTTCACTAAGTAGTGAAATTTGTTATAAGAGGTCAGAAATAACCAAACAAATGTATTATTATGCGCCATGTATAGACCATGTACTGTAGTACCAAAGCCTTCTAGATAGTCTCCTAGTAGTATCTAGGAGGCTTTGATATATAGTTCCTGGAATTACGAATTTGATTCGTTCCCATAAGTTACTAAACTTTTGGGAACGTTCTAAGTTCAAACCTCATTCCTAAAATATTAAATCGTGTTTAAAAAAAAATCAACTGACGTGGCTAGTGTCCTTCTCTGGGGAAACAGAGCACATGCTCAGGGCCAGAAAATTATTCAGCGTCCTGCATCTTGCTGAGTTCTTGAATGATTTTTGTAAAGTTGACCGGATTGTAAAATAAGCAAATGACATAGAGAGCATATTTCAAAGGCTATTTTTTGTACAGTATTTATTTTACAACAGTACTCTTTTATGAAAATTCTTTAAAAAATGCAAAGTGGACCCAAAAATTAATCTTTTCCAAGGGACAAAACTTGTGAAAACCGGGCCCCGGGCATGATACTGTATGTTTCACATTCTACTCGGAATAAAAGTGAATTTTGATTACAAGACAAATACAAGTACATTGTACATTTCACATCAGCTTCAACTTGCTGAAAGCACCCAAGATTTCATGTGTCAGTTGAACTTACTATTTTATGCCGTCAAGACCGGCTCTCAAATTAATCTCTCGTACTATTCTTCCGCGAATATTTTTTGGTCATAGCGTGGATTACTTGCAAATCGAGACATTTGTTACTCGAAGGGGGAGAGAGAGAATCACTGTACATTCACGTGAAATAAATTTATTGTAATTCATAATTCAAGCGTATATAAAACAAGGTGTTCAATTTTATGATTCTTTTCGCTCAGTTTTCGAGAAACTCCGAAACTAAAAATCCGAAATATAATTGATAATTGTTTTTACTGGTGTAGGATAATTGAAGTTGTTATCAGTTTAATCTCGAATAGGACAAAACCATTTCTGAGCCCTGATATTGAGGATAATGCAGTAATTTTCAATATGTAATATTTACTTAAAAGAAATTTGTAAAAACTATTACCTACCCCATGCGTAAAATTTCGTGGAAATTTATTTGAACTTAACGAGGAAGGAAATATAAGATTCGAATTATATAGGTAATTTTATACACATTATAGTATCCAATTATGTATTACTTTGACTCTAAGACATTGTTCTATCACTTCACACACAACACACACACAAGCCAATGCTAGCGTAATAGAAGAAAATAGAATGCTAATGTAAAATATTACATAGTCACTTTACACACTCACGCACTTACCTGATTCTGATCGATTCCGAATTATGACTTCTGTCTCGTCTTCGTAAGAAGGCTTTCTCCGTTTGCGATCGAGCAGTAAAAAATAGATCACTTTCTCTGTATTATGCCTGGACGGAGATAAATTACGGTACAATACATTTAGTAGATATAATGTACGATTTTAAAAATTTCAATAAGATTATCAGGGATGGAAATGCAAACTAAATCGCTACTATATTGCGCCATGGGATAGAAATAGTAAAAATTAAACGTTACCTCACTACAACGATAAATCTCAATAGAACGATATTTTTTCGAATCGTATTTGGAATAGCCTATAGTCTAATGTTAAACTCCTCCGGATATAACGATATCATTTACTATGATTAAATCCCTCTATAGCGAAATTTTTTTTTTTGAGGTTTTGAAACTGCTACAACGATATTTTTCAAAAATCACCTTCAATATATTTTAAATTTCTCACCAGTTTTTGCTCTTTCGAGGGTGTCTTATAACATCGGTATTTTGCGCCATCTATACCCTCCGAAAGTGTTGATGAAGTTTCCGTGAAGCTACTTTCTGTATAGTACACAAAAGTGCCGTGCGGTAAACCACATTATAGAGTGAAACAATCAACTGAATTTCATTCATGAACTGAATTTCATTCATCAATATAGAATTTCTTTTCTGCGAATAAACACTTATAAATGAATTTTATGGTGGTACTAACAACGGCGATTCACAGACGCGATGCTAACAACAGCATAAATTTGGTGGCGTCTGATGCTACCTCTTGGTACAACGATAACGTCTCTACAACTATAATTTTTTCTTGTTTCTTTGTCTGCAGAGTATCGTTTATATTAAGGTTTCACTGTATCTAAATCTAGGATTACATTTTTTCAAGTTTGAACAACAAAATCTTCGATTATTATTTTTCTTCCAATTTCAAAGAATAAGATCTTCGATTAAATATAATTATTATGTTGTATTACGCTAAAGAACTATGCAAATGTTATTCTGATGGAATTATTTGGTGCATGTGGGCACTTATATGCACGCAACTTACGTCGTGGAAAGCAGTTCTTGTACTAATTTTTCTTTGTCTTTAAAACACCCCAAAGAGGTCATGCTGGTTAAAACATCCGGATCCAGGTCATCGACGGTAGGTATGATATGAGTCTGTTTTTTGGAGAGAAGAAGAAAACTTTTAATAAATATTGAGTACATAAGATATATATATACATACAGGGTGTTCTGTTAATGGACCGACAAACTCAGGGGGTTGTTAGTAGACATCAAGAAGAACAAAAATTGCAATGATGCAAAACAATTGCAAAGCAAGCAAATTGACGCTGCTTATGTCAGATATGGTGAGTGAACCCACGAACGCATTCAGCGAGCAACTGACATCCACCTTGTCTCCTCTGGACTCAGAGCCTGCATGCGTTTTTCACGATTTTCACCCTCTCAACGTGGTTTGCGACACCATGTTCCATAGCAATTTTTATTCCTCTTGATGCCTACTAACAACCCTCTGAGTTTGTCGGTCCATTAACAGAACACCCTGTATATACGATCTAAATTTAGTGATATAAAGGTTTTGTTACTTATATATACTTTTTAGTAATTTTTCCAAGTACTGTAATAGTTTAAAAACTTCAACAGGATAATTATTAGTGTATTCGTGTACATTTTTAATACAAGAAATTTTACCTGAACTGCTTCTTTCATAGGCAACTCGAGTTCTAGTTCAGACTTGCTTCCGCTATTAGGGAGAGAAACAAGTAAGAAATGTTTATACATAATTTTTATGCATATTGTCATATAAAAACACGAGTCATCACCAGTCTTGTAATGTTGGCTTTCTTCACATATGTAAACATGTGAAAATAAACCAACATTATTTTCGTAGGTGGCAAATAAAAGGAAAAATGGAGAAATTCCTAACGTTTCGACACACAGAGAGTGCCGTTTTCGGAGGGTAAACATTACCATCCGCATGCTGACCGGGGATCTCAGTTGGGTTGGTTACCAAATATTCGCTCAGTGGAGAAATACGTCCATTCAAGTCCAAATTAATGCCACCGATCACAGTGCAGTGGCTTAAGTTCATTACGAGAGAGAATTTTAAGAAAGTTCGAAAATAGACAAATCAAATATCTGAATTTCACAAGCAACCAATCGGAACATTGCTTTACACTTACATATAGGCACTCGGTTTCATTCTGACCAAGATGTTTGACTTGGACGGACGTATTTTTCAGCTGAGCAACTGAGAGTTCAGATTTGGTAATCAACCTAAGTGGGATGCCCAATCGGTGTGATAATGGTCATGTTTATCTTCCGAAGATGGCACTTATTGTGCCTCGAAATGAGTTGGAAAATTTCCCAGTTTTCCCTTTTATTTTCTTTTTTCGGTTCCTTCTGAGATTATATATATATATATCAAGCCAATGAATTATCTACTCTTACAGTAGATATAATTGCTTTACCGATTGAATACATGAATCTAGATTCAAGTTTGTTCATAATGTATGTCAAATTTAAGCAATTATTGACGAATTACCACATTTACCAGTACGAGCTGAGGATCATACATGATCACCGGTAAATGTGATGAGTTCACGGTATACGAACGAAAATGATCAAACTTACCAAAATGGTCTGTGATTATTAATATTTTTTACCGGATTCATCACTTTTACATTTATATCAGGGGTGGCCAACAGCTGGACCGTGAAATGATTTTGTGCGGCCCGCGACAAAGTAAAAGTACCGTGAAAAAATTAAATGTGTGATCATTACTTGAACTATCGGGTTCCAACAGCAGATTTCTTGATTAGCAAACTGCTTACAAACTTCTTATTTCTAGTGACGAAATTAATTTAATAACTAACTAATTAATAATGGAGTGGCTTATACACCGAATTTGCACCACTGATGCGGCCCGCGACGCTATGGCTGACCATTATGTTGGCCCGCGAACAGAAAGAAGTTGGCCACCACACACACGCACGCACACAAATAAATACTTCAGGGACACATGAATGTACACTTTCAGGTGTGCACGATGCAGAAATTTCTCAGAACGGTTTCGAGATGCATGCGTGGTCTGGTAGTACGTATGAGGACTATATAGTAAGGGCTGTTTAAGTCACGCTTTCCACCTTGCCTCGGTGGGCGTGGTCTCGGAGCTACTACTACTACTACTAAACCACTCATGTGCACCTCATCCACATTCCTCTTATAGAATTGTTAAGTGTTGGAATGTGCGTGTATGTGTTGTGAACCTAACGCGAAGTTTGTTTCTGTGTAATGCTTGTAGTTCTGCCATATGTCAACTCTTTACCTCTTGGAGCTACTGCGTGACGTCACTGCTCAAGCACTTTTTTAGCAGACGACCTCAGCACAGGAAACGTGCTGATCTTTTTTACATTTTAGTTGCTTATTTTACTGTTTCTAATTGAGTGATCTCTTGTTCATGGTGTTGTTTTAGCAGGGCTGTAGCGTGCCTTCTTGGTGCTCCGGGGCAGACATTTTCTTTGAAGGCCCCTTAAAAAGAAAAAAAAATATCCAAAATATTTGCATTATTTGTAAGGCTCCCATTCAGCTCGGGGCCCTGGGGCAATGCCCCGGTTGTCCCAGCCTAGTTACAGCCCTGTGTTTTAGTGTCACAGGTATGCACGTGTGGCACATTTTCATAATCTTTTACTATTTTAACTATTTCTGTTTCTTAGCTTATAGATTATAAAATAAATAAATTAAAAAAAAATAAATTCAAGAAATAGTTGATGAGTAATAATATCTTTAGATATTAGCATTGAAAATAATAATAACTTCAAACATTTTTTATACCAGGATTTTTTTTATACGTATTTGCTTCTCCATGTTTTTGTTAAGTTGCAGTTGTATTGGTAATAACGAAGTCCAAGGCTTCTAAAAGCTACACCTAATTCAAATGAAAACAATAACATAATCAAATATTATGAATAAGTTGAGGAGATGGATAGGCTTTCACACAGTCAACCCAATAGAAGTTAACTAACGTAATTGATTCAACTAAAATGGATCCGAGAAAAATATTCTCAGTGGAAGTTAATTCATAAGCAAATGAAAAATTTCTTTTTTTTAAATGTTTAAATGGTTTAAACGAAGCAAGCCGTATTATAAGTATGCAAATATTGATGTGAATAATCGGAAAAATAATTTTGGGAAATAATTCAGTGAAATGAGCAATACAGCGATTTCAAACTATCGTAATTAACACGGTAGCAAAGTGGGAGTACTCGGTTCTGTTTGAGCAATGACGTCACGCATGTGATGTCTATATGTACCGACCTACTGACATTCATTCATTGTATGTACCGACTCTGGCACGTTATGAAACAGCCTTTATTAAATAGTAAGTATAGTAAGTGAGTATATTGAAATATACTTACGCAATAACCCATGGATGCCTTGTAACCTCTGCCAGCTACATTAAGCACAATGAAAAATTTCATCATTAATTTTCATGGTAAACCATTTTTTTTAATGGTTCCTTCAACATAAAATATAACAACATAATGAATGATATAAATTCGTTGTTTCTTCGTGAATTTCCATCCAAAAATTTTGCGGCTGCATTTGCCTGAGTACAGCCATGGAATTACAGTTCATTTTGGATTTTCAGAGACCTTTTCTCTAAGGTACCATTGGAACATTTCACATTTACATAAAATTTTTTTCTTGATATAATGTGTTTTGTTAGAAAATAAAGCTTTCAAAATATAGAACTAAGATTTTTCTTGTAAGCTTCTGTCTTCAGAAACTTTGGAAAAATAATTAATGATTTTCAACCAAAGAAAAACAACCTTGCAAATCCAGAAAAGAAGTGGTATCCCGTCAGGAAGAATTAGAACAATGTTTCCGGTTTTTCTTCACTTTTCAATGAAAATGTCACGACTTTGGACACAGAATAACAAAAACAAAAAAAAAACAATGATTTTTCCCAGCAGATCCATTTCTTCATACATCTTTGGGCAACGTCCAGGAAAAATAAATCAAAAACTTTTCCCGTCTATTCTGCTTCAGTTCAGTTTTATTCCTGATTCTAGTCAAACAATGAAACGAGTATTGCTTATTTTTTATATGAAAATGACTTGCATACATATTCAAATCTAGTACAGCAATTGGGCAAATAAAATCTTGCATACAGCGGTTCCTTTAATCTGAAATAACTTGCGGACGGAGAGCACTACAGAATATAACTTCCATGACAGTATTATAAAATGACCATAAGCCCGACAAAATGCAGCAAACGCTCCTAGTGGCAAATTTCGGAAGTTAGCCCCACTCGAAAGTAAAGGAAGATAGAGCAAAATTTTTCCAAGTATAAAGTTACATATTTTAGTTAGTACAAAACGTACAGAACGACGTACAGTGTTTACGAATGTGATAAACCTGTATTCCCTAAAAATGTCAAAAATTAACGAATGCTGTTTTCAAGGGAGCTGATGGTGAGCTTTGATGGTGAACACACTCGATAAAATTTGAACAACCAAAATTATGTTATTTGATGCAATAAAGCGTTGATATTCACGTAATTTTATCGCTTTTTATATATTGTATTTCTTCTCATGTCTATTTCTTTTCTTTTCAAACGTTGACACTAATGATACGCATATATTGTGACGTTTACGGGTGATTATTTATGATATATGCGTGCATTGTGTATTTATCATTGTGTTGAACTAAATGATGATCTACAACTTTGTAATTGAAAAAAAGTTAGCTCTATTTTTCTCCGTTTTCAATTTTTAATGGTAAAATATTAAAGTTCACCACTGAAGGCGTTGTGATCTAGTATAGTCACTCTAATCCTATATACATTTATGAGAGTTGCACAGCTGTAGCCCTCTCCGTTAGCAATCTGATTCGGATCACCTATGCGTACCCTGCATACAGTTACATAAAAAAAACCCAATAAATTTGATGTGGGAAACGCATCTTAATACACCTTATTTGTAAATACAGTAGAGTAGGGATTCTTAACATTTTGTGTTCCATGGGCTCTTTGTGCCAATAATATGAAGGTCAAGGACCCTTTACAAAATTCAGTATAGCCTATTAACAATGCAAAAAGTTAATCGTTCTATTTTTCATATAAGTTCACGGACTCCCTGAAATCTTACAAGGACCCCTGGTTAAAAACCCTTGCCGTAGAGACTATTAGTTCAAATTAGTGATACACAAGTGACATCTATAGTTGGCAATAAGGCAAGAAAATTGTTTCAATATTTGAAAGATAGTGGCGAAATATTTTGGTGTTCCTAGCTTCAATGACAATAAATAATGATAATTTGGAGAGCATACCGTCATCCGCTTCTCGGGATTCACTTCGATCATTCCTCGAAGAAGATCCTGACATTCGGGAGGAACGAAGTGTGGAATGTGAAATACTCCTCTCTTCACTTTCTCCAATAGCTGCCTGAGATTATCGTCGTCGAATGGAAGCGCACCCTAATTCAAACACGAGGGAACATATATTCCATAATCATACATTATCTGAAATCATAATGATGTGCTAAGTATTGTTGTTAACTTTGAATCGCAAACGAAACATTTATTCTTTTTGAGGCCTTCATATTCTTAAATTTTTCCCACAATCTGTTCGGAAATAGAAGTGCATATAAACTGAGACGTTAAAAAAAAGTTGGAGAACTCACAACAAGGAGAGCATAGAGGATTACGCCACAACTCCATACGTCCGCTCGCCTGCCATCATATTTTTCGCCCTGTCAAAATTAAAAAAAAAAGATTGACATTAAGAATTCGTATCCATTACATTATACGAAAATTGATACCGGAAAGAGATGCAAAATTACTCAAACCATAAAAAGCAAGAAGTTTTTCAGGGATGCTCATGAGTAACTAAATATAACTTTGAGAAAGAGAAAAAAAAAAGAGAAATTCTGAATTCATAGTATTCATTTTTAAGTTCCGGTTTGATCACGTTTTTTGAGAACTGGAGAAACAGCGAGACATCCAGTGCTCGGTCGCAAGAAGCAACATAAGCTCTTCGGCCACCAAGAGGACACGGGCATCTCCGGCATAACCAGAATTTATTATATCAAGGATTACATATAGAGCTCAGTATGTTCATGTTCATGATATAAAGTTCATTTTGTGCTAATAATTAATGTTTATTACGCTTTGCGTGTCATAAATCTACCACGTTTAAATATGAGCGTCTTTTCATCCGTTTAGATGCAGCCTAAGCTAGAAAGGGTGCTCAGATTGAAATGTAGCAGTTTTACTATCATAAACCGTAATAAACATTATGCACATGGTCGAATTTTTCGTGATACAGCGCCATCTGTGAGGGAAATTTCGAACTTCATTCTATTATTAAAAAAAAAAAAATTCTACGCCATGGGGTGCACAACCGTTACAGTCCCCGATGCTCGTTATAGCGACCCCCATCGTTAAGTCGAAAACAAACGTTATATCGGGTGGTAGTAGTATCGGAAGGTAAACGAAAAGGATATTTCTTATATGAAAGCATTTGTGTCTTGCCCAACAGGTCGTTGTAATATAATGGTCACATGGTCACTATAACACGGGGTCGTTATAACGAGCGTTGAATGTATATTCATATCACATATTTGTCAAACGCTTTTTTTAGCGAATTACATTTTGATTTGCAATACCCATCATTTTTTGCGATTGGCAATTCAATTTTTCAGCAATTTTAGCTATAGTTGGCAACTTTACTAGCCTTTGACAATTTCTTTGGCTGCAGCTAGGCAAGTAGGCAATGACTTGACTTCGATATTTTTTTTTGGCTGTGACTGGCATCTACATTTTTTTTTTGAAATCGGCAACTTTTGCTTTGATTTTATTTTCATTTTATTGGCACAATTGGACCAATTAGGTCAAGCTGCGCCAAAACAAATGAACTTTTGATTTGATAACTTTTTTGGCGATATCCCGTATTTTTGCGAAAGAAATATCATCAGCCTAGGTATTTACTGTGTTGTGTATATTTTTCTGTCGGAACAACCTTAGCGAGTCGTAGGTCGTGTACCCCTGCTCTTCGCCATAATAAATATTTTAATGCAAATTACATAGGTACGCTTTTTTCACGTCAATCGGTTGATTTTCCAACAATTTTCAAAAATAAAACATGGTCTCTTCGTTCACCCAGTAATAACTGAAAGGACAGAAGGGAAGGGAAGCTGAAATTTAGTAGTGATTATAGATTATTCTCCCCCCCCCCCCGTACTTTAAAATCACAATTCACATTTGTGTTGGACGGAGCAGTACGTACCCGGATAACTTCTGGACACGCGTAGTGAGGAGATCCACACGATGTTTCGAGCATCGATCCGTCCATTTGTAGGGAAGCCATCCCGAAGTCTGCAATGCGAATATTGTTCTTCTCATCCAGCAGAAGATTTTCCGGTTTCAAATCTCTATGGCTGAGAAAAAACAAAAACAAACATTATAATTTAAAAGGGGAGAAGGAAAGTTTGCGGGGGAAGTAATTCAGAAGCATTTAATTAACGAAATTAACTCGCATGATTTCTAATTCAATCCCCCCCCCTTCCTAAGGAGCTGTAATGGTAATCGAGAAAAATTATTTTCAAATATGTATTAAAATGAAATAATATAGATATTGTTACAAAGGTCATCACCCTCTCGAGTAATAGATATGGAGAAGAAAAGATTAGTTATTAGTTATTATAAAATATACTGTTCTTCAATTATGAAAACTTTCATGAAAACCAATAACACAAGGGGAATTATAGATAATTATACATAGTCTATTCATAATTATAACTTGATTATAATTTTAGTTTATGGGGATAAAATTTGGAGCAAAAAAAATTATTTTCAACATTCAAACACAGTGGGGGGGGGGGACTCTTCATATAAATCGTTGCGTGTATATGCTATGCTACTGTGCGGTCGTGTGGGCATCGTGGCGGACTCTCATCACAAGGATCCAGGTTCGAACCAGCACCTCCTAGAGATAGAAGGCCTCCTCACTGTTTGCCATAAACGTACGTCATTCAGACTACCTAGAAAGTTTGCCACATTTTGAAATACAGCATCTTATTTCGTATCTTCTTATTTTGGCGTAGAATACCGCATAGCGATTGGATGTGGGGTATAGAAATCGCCAATTCTGAGCCCGATAATTTCTTTTCCTCACAACGATTACACTGTCACGAGCAGGGAATTTTTTTCCCTGAATATTCTGAGGGAAAATGAACTACTTACTGACGTCACAAGCAGAGTGCGGAGGCCTTCTATCTCTAGGAGGTGCTGTTCGAACCCCGTTAGAAGCACAGTGGTGATCGGCTGAAGTTCATTTTCTGCGGTTTCTCCAAACTTCGAGGCGCCAATGTGATCCGGTCTAAAAAAAAAAATTTACCCGCGCGCATAACACGTTCCGGCATGTGACAATACGATATTCCTCAGAGGAATGTTTACGAGGTTCATGCACGGTTTAGTAGTAGTATACATCCGTCAACCGCTGTGGTAGCCGATTAGTAATAGTGACGGACTCGCATCACGGGGTCCCGGGTTCGAAACACACCGTCGCTACAGTGGTGGTCGGTTGAAGTTGGTTTTCTGTGGTTCCGAACTTCGAATGCGAGCCGATCTCCCCTTTAAAAAGTCTCGCTACAGACAGCAACAAACCTACAAATGTAATTCAATCATTAAACTTCCCTTCAGAAATATAGATGGCAGCACTGAAAAAAGAATCAGACGTATCATTAGATACGCACACACTCTGAGCACGCACTTACAACTCACTAGGTAGTAAATTGCCCATAAATGGCGATAGACCTGATTTGTGCTCGGTTTGAAAGAAAGTATACATGCGGCGTCATAGTGGGGGTCGGCTGAAGCTCGTTTTCTGTAGTTCCCAACATCGAGGGCGAAGCCTATCTCCTTGTTAAAAAGTTTCGCCACAGAGAGAGCAACGGGCCTACATCGATACAAATATTCAATGATTACACTTCACTTCTCAAATATAGATCGCAGCACTGAAAAATCAGGCACAAAACTATATGCGCAGTTAGACTGTTAGGTACGCACATTCACAATTCCGGCACAGCTCACTCGGTATATAAATTGTCCGTGGCGATAGACCGCAGTTGCTCAGTTTAAAAGAAAAGTAGCAGCATACATGCTAAATCTTTTGAAAACCGGACTAAACTGCTCAAGCTTCATGGTGGGGTAGTTTAAAATCTTATCACAAACATTTCGATTTTTGTTCCTTCACTAGAGAGCATTTTTCACCAGCCAGAGATGTTTTGAGCTTACAAGAACGTGCTTTGTACTGGCTACCGTGGTGTAGTTGCCGATCACTTGAGTGATCCGCGGCACATTTTAGAGCTCACTTGAGTGGCTCGCGACACATTTGCGTATCACTTGAGTGACCCGCGGAACACTTTCAGATCACTTCAATGGCTTGCGGCACATTTCCAGATCACTTAAGTGGCCCTCGAAACGTTTTAAAACCAATGAAGTGGCCCGCGCTGTCCTGAAAGCTGAACAGACTTGCTCTAATTGCTATGAAAAATTACGTCATATACTAGACAGAGTGGCATAAACTGAGCACCCTAGCAGTTACGTCCCGATGATTGTCACAGAAAAAGCCCATTTCCCTGCTTATGTAGTATTATAAGCGTTCCGTGCAAGAAAAAAGAAATGCTAGAGTTTAGTTTCCCGACTTCAGAAACGAGGCCCTAACCTAACCTCATGGTCTCTGGGTCCAACATGTTAATAAACTTGAGGTGTTTATAACCGTAAAATATTCGACTTTAAGCAAAATTATACACGAATATAACTCATGAAATTAGTGAATTGATTTCTCTTGTATTTTCCGCATTATTTTCCTGGATTCAGCTATAGGAATTTCCCATTACAACTGAAGCCTTCATGAAATATTAGATCAATGGTGTGTGTTGATTCATTGTTCAAGCTTCTCTCATTCTTCTCTCCTCGAGCACAGATATAAATGAGGCTTCTCTTCCAATAGGTGTGTCGAAGAGAGGTTACAAAAAAAAAAAAGACTATGGACGGAATAAGTCGAGTGTGGCAGCCACTTGCGTCGATGATGAAGCTAAATCAGTTGGCAAGGAAAGTAATTACTCACCATATGGAATGACTATGGCAAAAGTCCAAGGCTGATATGATTTGTCGGAAAAACCTCCTGGCCTCTTTAGGGGTCAGGCGACCTTTCTTGACTAAATAGTCAAAAAGTTCTCCACCAGACACATGTTCTAGTATCAGATACCTGAAACGAGGATAAATTAAAAAAGAATCTTCTCTATATCGAATTTCCATGTCTCTATCCAAGAAAAATTTTAATATTTTTACGCACCTTATTGGAACGTGAGGTCATTAAAGGTGGTAAATTTTATATTAATGATACTGTAATACCTGCATTATTTGCATGTTTATAATAAACATTATTTTGCTGTCAATACAGTCGACGTTCACCATAAAGACCCTTCACCGTTCAGTCCAGTGTTTGTTTCTTGCGTTGACAAACGTTTTAGGTGCAAAGGGCACCCAAAAATTTTCGAGGCCATAAATTGACATTTAGTTTTAATACATTGGTTTTTAAGAAAAATATTAACAAATATTTTAAATTATGGATCAGTTTGGGGTGGGGTACAGGCCTTCTATGCCCCCTCCTCTATGCACACCTCTGCCTCAAAAACTCTGTTTATAAGGAGCCCAAAAAAGTTATGTTTGCCCAGGGTCCGAATTTATGTGAAACAAGACTTGGTTCCCTCGAATACGGATGTCATAAAGCTGGCGTTCGTTATAATGACCCTTCTCGTTCCACGGAAAACGGACGTTAAATTAAACGTTTTGGAAACAATTCGATCTTCTAAACAGAATTCATATTTGGACGCGGAATAAAAACGCATGTCGTTATAATGAAAGCAGTTGCAGCAAGCCTTTTTATTAGCTGTCCACTGGTGGAGATTTTTTCCCCACTAGGCTTTCTATTTGGCCCACCAGTGAAAAGAAAAAAATGGCTACTAGTGGTGGACTTACTGTAGTGGGTTTTCACACCCCCCCCCCCCCCCAGAATACTCCAGGAACATCGCACAACAGGGAGACTGAAGGGTGTTTTTTTCGATTGTCATTACGATTTGGGAGAAAATATTAGTCGATTGCCCTCAATTTGTCAAAATATCAGGTTGTTTGCCTCCCGATTTCTTAACATAGCAGATAAACGCTTCATCTACATTATTTTAGCCAGATTACCCTTATTGGGACAGCAAGCGAAACGTCGTTTTCATCCCCCTTTTTATCCTATTAAAATATGCGACAGTGGGTAAAGGTAAACGATCCGAACACAAGTTTCATCCGAGATTAATCAAAAGAAGTATCATCGTATCAACCGATACTTAATTTTATTCATTTATTTTATAAGTGGGCGTGGTTTATCAAAATAATCAAGTATTCTGTTAATTTTTGAGAAATTAGTTTTTTAGATAAAAGAAATGAAAAAATACAGGGTGTCCATAATTAAAAGAAACTATTTTAAAGTTGTAATAATACTACAATTGTTATTACTTAAATTGACGCACGTATGTACCGAATTCTCCAACATCAAGGGTCAAGGTCAAACACAATTTCAACCAACGGAAAACCCGTATTCCATTACTATGGCGTATTCCATTACAACGACTGGTGCGACAGTCGCCAGTCGTTGAAATGAAAGGGTCGGAAAAGGAAAATACGCACGTGTGCAATAGACGTTATGTGAAAACATTTGGGACTTATCGCACCCATCGTTGTAACGGAACGGTCGCTGTAACAAATGGCCGGAATAACGGGTGTCGACTATATTCATCTTCAGCCATGGAAATGAGCGTTGTTGCAGTTTTTGATAACTAGAAATATCATAATGCGTCGAACACGCCCTGTCAGCGACGTGCCGCAAATTAATGAAGATGGTGCGTGCAGTGGCGTAGACGTAGAATGAATGAATGATCCGTGAAACTTGCCGTTTTGTTACGTTGTATCGCGATCGCAAGAGTCTGTTTAAACCGTTGCTGGATGGGCCTTCCCACTTTTCTCAATATTTTTTGCGAAAAGCACGCGATCTAAATGAGTCATTACGTGTAGAATAAACAATAAATGTGCACGAATGGATTTTAACTGCTGGGTACTAAAACCAAACTCGATACTTACAGATATTTCTTGTTCTCGTACACGTCGTACAATCCCAGTACATGAGGATGCTCTATTAGTTTCATGATTGCGATTTCTCTTTCAACCTAGAAATCAATAAAAAAATGAGGAAGCTCGTATCAGGTAGAAATCATTGATCAAAAATAATATTCGTACAGGTTTCCATGAATTAAGTAAGAACCACAAAATCAGCTATAACTCGAAAGTTATGAGTACATTTTAACGCAAAAATACAGTGATTTCTTAATCCCCGTTGCCGCATTTTACTGGTGAACCGTTGGTCTTAGAGGCATACTTCCAATTAGAAAAATTATCCAGATAACGTGCAGAGAACTCAGATACGTCATTCATGTTGAAAAAAGGAGTTGTGTATAGTTATTAAAATAAAAATAAAAATTAACTTTTCATATGGACACCCAATGCTCAAAAACTATATTAGAAAGTTGTTTCCTTGGCTCTCCTGATGCCAACAAAAAAATATTCCACGTTACTGAGTGCAATATTCGCAGAGATATTTGATTTAAAAAGTCGGAGGAGAGTTGGAAAAAACAACATAGACTAACGGACAACGCTTCTTTCCCTTGTATATGCTGTTCTTTCCCAACTTTCCCCGACATGTTTGATTTCAAGTATCTCAACGAATCAATATTGCCCTTACGAGGAAAGGGTCCAAGGTGCCATCCTCAAACAATTATGAAAAAATTCAATTATATTAATCTCACCCAGAAACACATAAAAATAAAGAACAAACAATTCAGCAGGGCAACAATTTTCTAATTGAATTTTTGAGAACAGGGTGCCCGTGTGAAGAGTTAATTTTTAAAAATTTTATAACTATACTACAACCCCTTGCAGTATATGAATGACATATCTGAATACTACACGTTATTTGCATAATTTTTGTAGCTCGCCTTTAGGTATGCCGCAGTGAAATGTGGCAGGGGAAATTAAGCAATCACCCTGTATATACTGATTATAGCGAATAAACAAATTTGTGGCAGTGAATTGTTTCTCCATAATGATTTGCCGTTATGGAGTCAGATTCTAGCTGTGTTATAGTTTTTAAGACGTAAAATGACATGGAAAATGCATTTGTACACAATTTCCGCACGGTATTTTCGAAATTAACGAATACAAATCAGACAAAATGCCGAAGGAGGTGGCTGAAAAACAATCGTAAATGATTGGTAAATCGGATGCGTCAGTTTAGTATTGCGAAAGTACATAAAATATTGGGATGTGACTACCCCCCCCCCCCAGGACAATAGAGCATATACAGTAATATTGCATGCTGTCAATAACGGCATGTATGAGCTCATGCTCATTAAGAAGGGAATAGGACCAGAACTGGGGGGGGGGCAGGGTGGCAAATTCTATAACTGCCCGGGGCGGCAAAGTTTAAAGGGAACAGATAAAATTTCACAATGGGGAGGATCGGCAAAATCATGTTTTTCTCCTCCCAAAAAAATTTCCCAGTTACGGCATTAGAAGGGAAGTCCATTGTTTTTGCGAAACTGCCGTTAGTATGAATTTTGAATACGAAGTTTTTGTATTTACGATTATTGTCACGAGACTTGATAATGGAGAAACTTAAAAATGTTTTCGTATCGATACTGTATATTGAAAAATATGCATATAAGTGTTCAAGAATAATGCATTTTTATTTTAAAACGCAAATGCATTTGAAGAAAATCAACTTACTTTCTGTAATACGGATTCACTCAGTTTCTCCCTGTTGATGATTTTGATGGCAACTTTCCTACCCGTAATACAATGAACACCGAGTTTCACGAGTCCTGTCAATAGAAAGAGCGTGTTACAAGTCGTAGAAAACGTAGGAAAATTAAAATAAATAAATTGAACTACACACATAACATAGAAGTGGCTTTGAAATTGTGGCATCTTTTCAGGGGGGGGGGGGAAGTTCGTGAATTTTACATGTTCAATGTGAAGTTCTTCGTATTTACCTCTTAGAATCACATTTTTGTAACATAACTGATACATTGTTACAACCCGGAGGTCTAAAGTCTGGCATTAGATAGTTTGTTCCACGAAGCTGGGCTGGAAGAGATCTCGGCAACGGGATAAGTCCAGTGGCAAAGTTCTGGCGTTCATTCATTCATTGGCATTAGCTAGCATGAAAACTTGATTTTAAACGTGAATCTGAGATCACTATTTGCTAAGTGTAATTTATATCTGCCGGGCTGCACCAAGGTATCTGTAACGGATCATCAAGAAGAAGCAAGCATCTTGGTAAACCTCGTCCCTCCCATAATGTTGGATGTGTAGTAGAAGAAATGGGCCGTTGTGGTGGTCGAGTGATCATAGTGACGGACTCGCACCGCAAGGACCTGGGTTCGAACCTTACCGACGTCACGGTTCCCAACTTTGAGGTGCGAATTCGAGCTGATCTCCTAGTTAAAAAGTCTGGCCACCGAGAGCAACATGCCTACAACGGTACAAATCTACAATCATTACACTTTGCTCATAGTTCGAAAAATAGATTGCAGATGGCAGCATTATAACAAGAATTACACAGAAACAAACGTCACGTTACTTTCGCAACACGTACACGCACATTCCAACATATATCAGTTCGTTAAAAATACCGCAGAGGAATATGAATGAGGTGCATGTGTGGTTCAGCTATAGCAGTAGTAGTCGAAGAAATAGAAAGAATGAATTTGATACCCTGCTCCTTGAGCACCAGCACCGGACATGGTCGTGTCCTGAATAGCTGCGCCTAGTCGCCAGAAACGGGTAAATATGCATATCTATTTGAATAATAAAACTGCAGGAACTAAGAGAGGAGAGTTTTTAATTAAAAAAAGAGAAGTGTTGACAAATAAATTCGCGAAGTTATTCCGAATGTATTTCATCGCGATAAAATTGTGATTTAGTGAAATTAGTTTTCTTATCGTGCATTTGATAATGTGGAGCAATGGTTCACAACCGGGGAGAGGCAGTATATCACATATCCTTAGTGGCCCTGGTATGCTCTAAGGGGAGCAATTGGTAGAAATCAAGTGGAAGGTAAGCCATGACAGGTGGCTGAGTTGGCTACAGAGAGCTGTAAAAAAATTTAGACGGGAAGAAACGAACCTTTTAAGTAAAATACGGGAGTAGGAAAGTGTCACTATTTTCAGAATCCAGTAGAAACGTATAGAATGAGGACCATCTTGACTCATGAGCCATCCCGGTGGGACTCATGTCTATAGGAAGGGGAGGGGCTACATGATGAGATCTGGTCTAGTGATATAATCTTCAAGCACATGCCGCTATGGTGGTCGAGTGGTCATAGTGACGGACTCGCGTCGCGAGGTCCCGGGTTCGAACCCCACCGTCCCACAGTGGTGGTCGGCTGAAGTTGGTTTACTGCGGTTCCCAACTCCAAGGCTCGAATGCGAGCCGATCTCCCCTTTAAAAAGTCTCGCCACAGAGAGCAACAGACCTACAAACAGTACAAATGTAATTCAATTATAACACATCACTCACTTCACTTCTGAAATATAGATGGCGACACTGAAAAATCAAACACAACACTACATACGCACTCGGACTGTTAGGTACACACACAGTTACACTTCCGACACAACTCACTAGGTAGTAAATTGCCCATAGATGGTGATAGACCTGAGTTGTGATTGGTTGGTTTGAAAGGAAGAAAGATCCTCAAGCGTCAGCATATGTAATCTTCTGCTTTCTGCTTCCAACTGAGTAAAAGGCCGTCAGAATTGATTATTGCCTAGGAGCCCATTATGGCTCGCTGCGAAGAGTAGACAGACCTTCAATATGATACGAATTTTTTTTTCGGGAAACTGATTATATTTAGAGATGATGAGTTTAGGAAGAAAATAGTTTTCCTAAAAATCTTGAATCAACAAGTGGAGAGGACATTCTCTTCCTCTACTCCAACATAATACTTACATAACACGAAAACTCAAGAGTACGAAACAGGCACAACCGTGACAACATAAATATGTTAAGACCACACATATACATACAACACGTTTCGGCATGTACCGATTCGTTAGAAATTCCGCTGAGGAATGTGTATGACGTGCATGTGAGGTTGGTTAAGTAGTACAGTCGACGGTCGTTATAAGAATCATTCGTTACAGCGACTATTACATTACAACGACCGATATGATTTAACGACTATCCCTTCGGATAGAATGATCATCCGATATAACGCCCGTTTTCGATGGAAGAATGGGGGGGGGGGTCGTTATATCGAGCGTCGACTATAGCGGTGAGATGGCCCTGCATGGAACCTCGAGAAGAGGGAAGCTTGCTGATCTGTATTCCAGCGGTCCACCGCAGAGAGCAGGCAGGCCTACAACACGATACTGACAAAACATGAAATTCAGCATTTCCATCTTTGCTTCAGAAAATGGAAGCCAGATGGCAGCATAAACACGGAACAAGCGCAACTGGACAACCTAAATACATTAAGGCCAAGCATACACCCAGAACACACGTTCCGGTATGTGCCGATTCCTTAGAAATTCCGTAGTGCAATGTATACGAGGTGCATGTTCGGTTAAGTAGTAGCAGTAGCCCAGCGGTAGGGAAACGGACCTCATTTATGAAAATTATGCACTAAAAAGTCAATTCAATGAGCAGAAAGGGTCTTGCTTCTGATACAAGACGAGGGCACGAGAATGAAATATGATCCAAAGAAACGAAAAAAAGATTTACCCTCTTTGGTCTATACATATGGTATAAATACGAATACACATGGCAAATATATGGTGGAAAAAAAATTCATTATACCAATTTCTTTTCTCAATTTTTTTCGGTATTTTAGGAAGGACAGCTTTTAGTATCATTTCGGTATAAAAAACACAGCTTTAGAAGTAATTACAATAATTTTTTTATGCGGAAAGAGCCATTTTTCGAGAGCTGCTGAAATTTTACGTGTTCATAGATTCATAAAATCGCACCAAGTCGATGGAACTGGAAATGAAATTCAAAGTAACAACTATCCAAGTTTGCTTAGCAAGATTTTATCTATTTATAAATAACAATAAAATCTAGGCAAACTATGTTCTACCAATTATTAACCATTTTACGTAATCAGAAAATCCACTTTAATTAATCAAATTTCTGTGTTTTGATGAATTGTTTCAATTAGAAATATACCAACGTCACCAATTTATATCCATTTATATTTATATTTTTATGAACCATAGAGAGGGTTGTGAAACACTAATGTACAGTGTTTTCATCGTATATGAAGGTAGGCAAATGCTACGATTACATAGAACTATTTGATCAAACCGACTTATCACAGCTGATGATGAAGCAGAGAAAGAATGCTAAAAAAAAAAAAAAAAGGTGAATCAGCAAATGAAATAGAAGCTTTTACGATTATAAAAGACATCATCTGGTGTCTGAGATTCGTTGCGTTCCTACGCTTCGTTCATAAATACCCGTACTCATTTTTTTTCCCGCAGCGTCGTAAGGAATTAGAACCTTGCACCTAATTGGGCTGAAGGATATAAGAGAGCCTAGGAAATAAAACATATAAAAGAAGAACAACTGTCATTTCGGAAAGATTACCTGGTTATAAGGCCGAAGCGAGACAGAGAGAGAAGAAAGTAGATTAGGAGGAAGTGCCGGTAAGAAAAAGAGATGCGAGAGAGGGTATATCCATGTGCATAAGAGTTGGGAACGCTGACAGCAAAGAAATCTTTCGCAGCATGGGAGGAAAAAAAAAAAATCACAGTTAGAAGGAAATCTAGGTGCGTACATATGAAGTAAAACAAAAAAAAGAGAAAAGAAAATGTTGAAGAACAGAAGAGACGAAAAAAAGAACGAAGAGCGGAAGAAAATCCGCAATTTCTCCATCATGCGTATATCGATTACGAAACCGTCGTTGGCAGCAAAATCGATGGTGTAAGTATGAATCGACCGATTTTGGGAGATTTTGTGAGGGGCACCAAATGCGAATCGGGGAAAAAAAATTAAACAAATAAAGCCAGTGTGAAATTCTACTTTGCTCGGGGGGAATGTCAAGATTTGTACACAAAGGAACATTTAATCACCTCCTTCCCCCTCGACTTCAGCAATGTGATTTTGTACTTGTGACTGTACTGAGACTATTGTGTAAGAGAAGAGGAAGATGGAACGGGTGAATTCACGATGTATTCAGAACAGACAAATGTGCTGTTGCAATTAAGTAAAAAGAAAAAAATTTGCAGTCCTAATGAGCTGAAAGTCCGAAATTCAAGGAAACAATGGGATAATTGACTCTTATTTCAAGCACAGACAAACTCGGTTAATTACTGCACCGCAGCAATGAGCGTTGGTTTCAACCGATCACCCCGTAGAGAATGATGTTAATGATACTCGCTTTTAACGTCCGTGAAATAGAGCGACTTTGGATATAACGACATATTTCTCTGCTATTTGACTAAAGATTTGTGTGGGGGTTCGTCCAAGAAATACTTCAAATTTGAGCTCAAAATATGAAAAAGGTGAATTTTTCTTGTTTTTTTTTCTAATCAGTTATGGAAATAACAAGATTCATTGAGTGGTTTTCGATAGTGTTTAAGTTTCTATTCATTATGTGTGAGAATGTCGGTAGAGGTCCTATAATCACACAGTGGGTATTTATTGGCGTGTTTTATCCTTTCTGTTTCACTACCTACAGCAAACTGAAAAAAATGACAAGGGCAAGGTTTTCCAACCGGTTTGCCGCGAGAAGATAGTAGTTGTGCCTTGAAAAATTTCAAAGGAAATGAAATAATTTTTTTTAAAGAAGCCCAAACGTGAATTTGTCTAAACAAAAATTCAGGCACCGTACGAGCAATATTACATATCGCTTCTCATGCCAGAGACATGAATGTGCAAATTTTTCCCCTTTTTTTTTTATCAGCTGGTTGGATACCTTTTTTTTTTGCTGTCCAACTTGTGCCAGAAATACGAATGTGTATCCCTATTGTAAGACATGTTATAAAACATTTTAGGAAAATAACTTCCATTCAAACGTCATTTCCCTCGTTATTTTTTCCCCAAGGACGTTGCACATTCGTGCATCTGGCATGAGGGGGGACGATATAGCGCAATTATGAAAATGAAAAAAAATCTGAAAGATGTTTTTCACACTTGTTTTCTATAAAAAAAAAAGCGTCAAAAGTATTTGAATTGGAAAACAAGTCCTAGAACTACGGTAGTAGTTGTTTTGACCGCAATAGACACATTTAACAAATATGATAGCAAAACATGCTCAAATGGACAGTTCTTATACGAACATTAATATCGAGGGAACGGATGTTTTACCATGGTGTTTGCTTTTCTTCCAGCAGCCATTTTGTACCACTCATAGGTATACTTTTCAAGATTTTACCAACTGACAGGGTTCCAATCCACGGGGCAGAAACTTTTTTATCATTTTCTGTTTCCTCATACTATAAATTAACTATGATAACATTATGATTATAATAAATGATTAACTGATGAGTCCCGGAGGGGGCCCACCGAAGATCCCAGCATAAGGGATGATAACGGATTATGTGGAGGGCCATTATTTTTATTTTACCTCATGTCATGCTTCGACTGGGCAAAAAATAAATAAATAATTCTACAGGTAGTGAGCGGAGCAAATATAGGCCTTTAGTACCGACACACACAAAACTGAAATCGTGGAAAAAGGAAATTTTTGAAAGAATTTATGTAATTTCATTACTGTAGTTGATGTTTTGAATGACAAAATGAATTCATTCAGTGCGCAATGCGATCGACATCGAAAAGCTGTCATACGTATGCATTTTACATTGGTCAGGATTTGGCTGCTATTCACGTTTTTTTTTCATTCGGCACATGCAATCTCTTGGAAAACTTCTCATTAAGCGTTTACTTTAAATGTTGTCAGTGGACTGACAAATGAAAATATAGCCAAGTATTACAAAAGCTCAAAGAAAACCATAGTCGAACCTCTTTTCGAAGTAAGAAAAACACGGAATTAGTCTTTGTCTCATAACAAACCTTTTTGTCCGAAATTCCAAAAAAAAAAAAATTGCTATTTGAATAAGGTATTACCTAAAAATATGTCAAACTGAATAGATATACGGTTGCAAGAAGTTTCGGTGGAGAAAAATAATTTATTTTGAATTTGTCTTATTGCTGTCAAAATGATCGTTATCCGTCGTTTTTGGTACGGTAATTAGAAATTCCCGTCGTTCTGGTGTTAAGGCAGTGGTTCGCAACCTGTGCTCTGTGGAGCCCTCGGGAATCCATGGTGACTCCAGTAAAATGGAATTAATCAATAAATTTAGTGACTAAATAGAAAAAGGTGGATGAGAGATTTCAACACAAAATTTTATTCTTAAAAACGGTTGCTCTAGTCAAGCGTCAGCTAATCAAAATATTACAGTAAAGTCACAGAGTAAAAACAAATTGTGAGAGAAATGACAGAGGATCACAATTAATGGGATGGCGTGTCATGGAATATGGTGTGCCGTGGGATAAAAGAGATTGAAAAACGCTGCTCTATTGCAGTGCCATCTTAACGCATGCATCCACCTGTGCTCGGCCCGGGGAGGCCTCAAGTGCAGAGGGGACTTCATGATAATGATATATTGTTAAAAATTTTGAGATTAAGCATTTATTGTTTGGCCGCGATTTTCTGCGGTTTCCCAACTTTGAGGTGAAAATACGAGCTGGTCTCCACTTCGAAAAAAAATCTCGTCGCATCTAATAACAGAGATCTAATAACATTTAAATATATCGCACTCTCTCCCTCTCATAAGAACATTAGCCACTAGCTATAACGCCTGGCGCTGCCCGGGTTTTCTTCAATTACTGAGAGGATTGAAGAAAGTGACAAACCATTATAAAGGCATAAACTGTTATACCTAATTCAAATATTACGTCAGCAGATTTTTATCCATTTTTGACCCCCCTTATCAGCAAAATTTCGTCAGCAACTTAGAACATTTCATATCTTCAAAAAGGGTGGTTGATGACGTAAGCAACCTCCAAACACCCTCCCCCCCCCCCCCTCGTCAACATAAGTCAGAACCCGATACTGACGTAATACTTGAATGACCATAAAGGCATATGCACGTCGGAAACGCATTGCTAGGGGAAACCACGGTAATCAAAGCAAACATTCCGAAAGTGATTGTTGAGACTCAGAAACCATTGTTGCAGACAGTTTTTAGCCCATTTCGGGCATTTGCTCTGCTCTGTCGAACTTATAAAATAGCCTATCGTTCAGGTCCCGTTTGGTATATATGCAAAGTTTCGCGACGATCGATCTAAAATTGTAGATGTGACACACGCATGCGCACGCACAATTATGTATGTCTGTATATATATATATATATATATATAAAGTTCCGTCTTGAGAAAATAGATGGCAGCACCTGAACACACATATGCTTGAGACTTGTATCAAATCAAATGCACAGTTAGGCACAACAATAATTAATTCCCTACCTCTTTGGAGGTAGAAGGATAATAAATTGCCTCTGCGGAGGTAGACCATGGGTTTCCAGCTAATAATCCGGAACCCGAAGAGCTTTGAAAGAGGAAATTTTTCTTGCTACTGATGCTCGCGAAGCTGTTCTTTATTTTGAATTTTAACGAGATAGTGTCGTTTAAAAAACTCAGACCGCTTGGATGACTAAAAAAACTTAGGAATGGTAACATTACATTTTTCACATTCCGACCAGAAGTTTCGGAAGTTCATGAATTTCAGTTTCCGTTTTATCGCCACAGAGAGCAACAGACCTACGACGCACAGTGGTGCGTTTTGCGAAAAACGTGGTCAAAACTATTTACTCGCCTTGAAATTCGTTGCATATTCTTGAAAACTGTTTCGAACAATAAATATTATGTTTTTTTAACGGCAGGGTGCAGATTATATGATTAAAGGGATTTTAAGGACATGAAATGGATAAAATATGGTATGTTTGCATTATGGCTATTGATTAATTGCGATAAAAAACAGCATGGATTTGTTCATGATATCTCATCATCATATATATGACATTTGAATTGCAGTAACATGTAAGAATATTGCTGAGATGCATTAAAAAACTTATAATAACATAAAAGTGCTGCATAAAAAAATTAATTAAGAATTCAAAAAGAAGTAAAAACAGGAAATTAAAATAAGCATAAAACGTAATTTAAATACAGAAATTTATGATAAAAGTTTGTAATGAATCGAAAAACGTTTCTGGTCGTGGTCTGGGTGTAAAATCTTATGGTCACTACTATATTATGGTCACTACTACTATTAATTGTCTATCATAATTTTATAATCAAAATTATGATTTATTAACAACTAGCTATAATAGCCGGCGTTGCCGAGGTTTTCTCAACATACTTCGAGTATTGAAGAATTGACAAACCATTGTAAAGGAATAAACATGTCTGAGGCACATTGTTGGGGATTTACGGTGAATAAAGTAAACATTCCGAAAGTCATTGTTGAGACCCAAGAACCATTCTTGCCTGATAATTTCGGGCATTTCACCTGTTTTGTCAAACTTTTACAGTGGCCTATCGTTCAAGTCGGGTCCTGTATCGTTTACGAGTATACGTAAAATTTGGTAACGATCGATCTAAAATTGTGGATTTGTAGAGAGAACATATACAAAACACAGAAAATCAATTTTACATAGATATCGCTCATGTAGTCAAAACTAGTTTTGGGTTATTGAAGACGTTTTGCGGCAATCTTAAATTTTTTTTTCGTTGTTTCCCCCATACTAGATATGAATGGATGAGAAAAAGTTATTAATTCATGCATCACATCTTGATAATTTTTGCAAGAAACTTTTTCGAATTTATTCAAGTTTTTGATGTATGTGCTGTTTCCTAAATGAATCAGTTATTGTCCTTTTTGTTCCCTTATTAGTCTCAGCAAATTCTGATATGTGTTCACCATCGATTCTTTGTGTGTACAGTACTTCGCAGAAAATGAGAACGTTTCTTAAGATCAGTCAAGATTTGCAATTCATTTTTTTACGTTTTCCGTACACCCTTAAAATTTTACTTAATTTAAGCATTTAAAACGTCATTCTGCGTTCATTTCTTTACGCGATTTTCTAAATCGGTGCATTGCTGCCTAAAATTTGAGCTATGATCCTTTATAAGTATTTCGTTAAAAATCTAAATTTTTTTCAGAGTGGAGCACCCTGAGTTTGAAACTAAAAAAGACAAAAAAAAAATCTGAGGCATGTTTTGCAGCTTTTAATGTTAAAGCTCGAATAATCTGCGGTTATCAGAGCAATAAACTGCCATTTTTAAAGAAATTTTCTCAAATTCAAATCTATTCCGCCTTTGTATAGGCAAGCCTCAGCTATGGCATGTTGAAGAAAAGTCGCTGGGGTCAGCGGAGTAGCAGATATTAGCAGCTAATTTCACCTTTTTCATAAACTAAACATGTTAAAGTATGTTGGGAAATGAATTTCAGGAGGTCACATCAGGTCACTTGTTTCTACCGCCACTCACAAAAATGAACTTTTTTAAAAAATGACTTGGCATTAAAAATAATTTATTTTTTAATAAAAATATCAAAAACGAAATTCAAAATGTATTTCTAAATTGCTAACACACTTGAAAAAAAAGAAATAACTGCCTAAAATTCCCCGGAGAGCTACGAAATTTCTGAACGAGAGCGGCTTTGTAAAAGGTTTAGATTGATGTGCGGTATACTGCTGCTTGAATCACCACATTGGAGCTCCTTCTGAGAGACAACTAAGAGGTGATGAACGAAAAAAAATGTACGTTAGTAGCCGGGGGTTATTCACTCTTCATCTGTGAAAAAATCAGGGTCGAACGGCAAAACTTTTTTTTGGGGTTTTGGCTACGATTTTCGCAAAACGCACCACTGTGCGACGGTACAAATATTCAATCATTGCACTTCATTCAGTTAGAAAAATTTATGGCAGATGGTAGCACTACTTATAACAAGCACCACACAGTAACTAACTTCACGTTAGGTGCACAACACGTACACGCATATTCCAACATGTACCAGTTCGTTAGAAATTCCACAGAGGAATGTGGACATGTGTGGTTTAGTAGTAGTAGGTTTCGTTTGATCCGGGTATTATAAGTTGTAACAAGGTTTTTTTTTGAAATTTTTCATCCACTAGAAGTAAGGATTCTTGAATTGCAGAATTTGCGTGCACTTTACGGGACACCCAATGGACACACATGAATCCTTGCTGGAGGCATGGAACTGAGACTTCAGTTGCATAGGGGTTTATCACTATAAGATCTACTTCACCAACTCTGGCCACATCGCTATATTGCAATTTACTGCTATTAATGGAATGGAAATATAGGCGCTGTCTATTGGTGGTCGCCTCAAGTTCGTTATGGAAATTATCTTGTTTATATCCTCCCTCGGCATCGAATTCAGGACCGTGACAGCAACCTTCACGGTGGTAGACGAGCATCTTACCACCCGCCACTCAGGCGTTATTACGATCTGGCCACTATAAGATCTGGCACAATGATTTTTAACGATAAATATGTAAATTAAGAGGTGGTTGGTGACTATGCCGTACTTTATTTGGCCCTGGAGTTAAGATGGCAGTAGGGACACACTTTTTTTTCATCAGATATTCAAAAATTAGTTTCAGTTCCGTAATACAGTTTCATTATTATGAAGGGTTCCACAAAACAGCCTCATAATTATCAAGGGTGCCACGAGAAATTTTACGTTGGAATCCCCTGAGGTAGACCAGAGCTGTGCATATGGTTATTGAGTAAATATATAAACAACTTTTCAATCCCAGTTTTAACAAAACATTGATTAAAATAAAATTTCCTGTTTCCTTGAAACGAGCAACAGCGATTGCCTGCATTTGATGCATGCGTGATGAAACGCATAATTTTCGATTGATTCGATTTAATTTGAAGGTTTGTAATAATAAATAAATTGTGTGTGTGAGGTATTTCCCATAAATTGAAAAAATATATATATTTCGGATTAAAAGGGAGAAAAAAAAGAACTGCCATGTGCAGTACAATTTCCATGTCTTCACCACGTCCATTAGACACAGGCAGTCTAGAAATACAATTGATCGAAATTGCACTCAGCTTCTATCCACGCGTGTTACTGTCCCGTGTTTTGACACTACGATGTGAGACTCTCTCGGTTTCGCGGACTTCCATTGGTTCTTCCCGAAATCGACATATACCTTCTAGAAGTGGTGGGAATCGCGTGACTGTGTTTGAGTAGAACACATCACCGGCGGAACATACACCCTTCGGGAAGTAAGCTTGAAGTATTGATTGAGACGTGAGTGAGTATTCAGCAGGTGAGACACACAGAAGCCATCGCTAACAAAAGAGAATCTACCGATTCTAAATATCTATGCTTGCACATGCAAATTAGTTTCACCCCTAATGAGCACAGTAGGGCAAGGCGACGAGCCAGTGAAGCGGAGACTAAACTTCTCAAGCTCGACGATCGATGAGGAATTTGAATTTCGGAATTCAAGCATCACATAAACACCCTCGAGATTCACAATTATAAACATGGTTTATATAGTTTGTACTAATGCAGGGGGTTATAAATAAGATGGCAGCACTTGAACACATAGTAGGCATTTCTCAGTAACAAACATCACTTAGTTGCACGGCACATTCAGACATGCACCGCTTCGTTAGAAGTTCCTCAGAGACATGTTTATGAGGTACACGCACAGAGTAATAATACTCTGTACCGCACATTGAACATTGGCTAGGGATCTACTCCAACCACTTCGCGAATCAGCTGGCAAAAGCCCGAATCATTTCTGCAAATCAGACTTTGGCCTCTTCAAGCTTTGGCAATAACATATTGATTCATTAGTGTAACACCGCGAGACGCAGACGGTGTTACAGTGGCACCTCGACGGACTTTGGGAATAATAGAGCCGCCAACATGAAGGGAACCGGTGAGTTCCGAAAGCAATTCTTCTGTGGAATCACTAGTACCATCGGGCCTATATAAGGTGGGGTCCTGCTGAAAACGGGGTCTTTTTCCGCGTAGTGGAGTGTAAGAAGGAGGTTGGAGATCGAGGTTAGAGAGAGAACGAGGAAGGAGCTGGTATTGAAATGGACGATCAGGACTGAGATGGATCCGGAAGATTTGGTGGTGAGTACCGTATCAATTATAGTCGAAATTATCTCTCTCTCAAGTAAAGAATTTCGAGTCATTTATCACTTATCGAGATACTTAATCATTTAGTATACGGCATGTCAAGATGACTTATTCTCAATATTAATATAACATGCTAGATGTGGATATCCTCTTTGGATAACCCTTATTTTGTTTGATAATTTAATAAATTAATTTGTTATTATGTGTTAATCCCTCTGTGTGAATTCAATTAATTTTTGATGGTCACTTTCTTTGTTGACGGACGCTAAAACACACCGCAAAAAGATTCCTTTATCGTAATAATAATATGGGTACACGTATGGTTTAGCCTCTTTTCGCTCCGGAGGTACACACGTGTACCTCATTTTTTAACGAATTTAAATGTTTTTAAGGATTCTTCTTTCAATCTAAGATCTGAAGTACACATGAGTACCTAACTCAAATGGTCCTAGTAAAGATGTTGACCCAAATTAATTAATTAATTTTTCTTTTTATTTTTATTTTTCCATTTTGGGACTTACAATACAAATACAAATCAATATACTGTATATATTTTTTTAATTGTCAGTTTTAGCTCAGGTGTGAAGAGGTAGGTTAGTAGTAGTAGTAGTAACAGTAGCGCTTCTCGTTCTGATATCAAAATTACGTTAGAGGAAAAATAGAACTCCTTCAACTGAGTCCTTGACTTAGGCTGACTAATCCGTTATCTTTGAGCTCAGGTGTGACGTCAGTATTATCTCTATAGCCAATCGGTGCTCCCTATCCCGGTCTACGATTAAATTTAGCTAGGAGAGGCAAAACCATTTTATTTGTTCAAAGATGAGTGACAATGAGCCCGCTCTCCTTTCTAGGTGCCTTAGTTCAAAACATTCAACAAGTTCCAGCGCGTACCCATTCGTACCCATAAAAAATTCCCCAGAGGAATGTTCACGAGAGTTGTATATCTGTTGGCCTGGTTATCGAGCCTCTGACCGCAAAAATTAATTAATGTTTTATGCATGAATGACAGTTAAAATGAATATCTTTCATTTTATTGAAGTTTTTGACACAGTAAATAAAGTAAACAAAAGATCAATAAAATATTTTTTAACGTGTATTTTCTCATAAAGGCTTATTATTGAATAGATGAGAAATAAGAGGGCAAGAATGATATTTTGAAGTAGAAAAATAAGAAATACTGTACATAAAACACAATTATTTTCAAAGTGAAGAAAGAGTTTTTTGTTATGCTAATTATTTAAAAAATACTTTTCTCCCATTTTCTAGACGTGCCAATGCTCTCTCTCTCTCTCTTAAGCGTAAATTTGAAGAGTAGTAAACGCGTAAACAAATTGAGGACATCCAGACTAGACGAGAGTTTTCAGACAAAATGCTCTCGTATACGTGCGCTTTGTGAGTCGAGACTGAAAATTTTTAGACATGAAGTGATTGATTGATTTACTTTTCTATCTTGGACGCAGGAAGAAGAAAAAAGAAAAGAAAATTGTATCAACAGTAGTTTTAGGGAGATGTTTAACGTCGTTTTCACGTCGTTGCAATCATCAATCTCATGCTGGGAAAAAATAAGGCGCAAACTACGCTAAAAGGAAAGAACAAAATTGTCCAAAATTGTCTATTTTAGAATGAAGCTATTATTGGGAAAGAGGATGCGATGCAATTTTTTAAAATGTTTCTGAAGTATAAATAAAATTGATTGAAATATTTGGTTTGATTCATTATCCACAGCCGACAGAATTTCTTTTTCCTACGCAAAAGGCATGAAACCCGACAAAATAGTTCACTTATCGACGAAATCAAAAATGAAAAATGAAAATTATACGTATTTAATTGTAATGATCGCTCACACACACACACACACACACACACACACACCTGAAATGTCTGATTCTTTTCACTTTTATTTAAAAAAGTTAGCGCCCTCTATTGGCTCAACGGAGAACAAAAATAAAATAATTAAGTGTGCGTATTGAAGACGACTCGAATACTTTTAGGGCAGTATTTTCTCTTAAATTTAGTTACCGTAACCTAATAACATATTTCATTAATTACGAAAATGAATTCGAGACTTTGGCTCTGGCCAAAGTCAGAAAAGAAAAGGCGTGATTAGGGTGATTGCCATTTGGCGTATTTTTCGCTATGGCAACGCATCATATCGCAGTTACGATGCGGTGATCATTTCTTTTTTTTCAAAATTTCACAGAAAAAAAAACTATATCATCGTGTTAATCGTTTTTTGTCTCAAATTTTCTTGTTTTTTGCTCTCGTCAGGTGGAGCTAATCCAGTACAGGTACTATATATAGCCATATATCACACGTTAGCGATGAAAAAAAAAGGATTTGGGGCTTATCGAACCGTCTCACACCAGCACATTGAACATTGGCTAGGGATCTACTCCAACCACTTCGCGAATCAGCTGGCAAAAGCCCGAATCATTTCTGCAAATCAGACTTTGGCCTCTTCAAGCTTTGGCAATAACATATTGATTCATTAGTGTAACACCGCGAGACGCAGACGGTGTTACAGTGGCACCTCGACGGACTTTGGGAATAATAGAGCCGCCAACATGAAGGGAACCGGTGAGTTCCGAAAGCAATTCTTCTGTGGAATCACTAGTACCATCGGGCCTATATAAGGTGGGGTCCTGCTGAAAACGGGGTCTTTTTCCGCGTAGTGGAGTGTAAGAAGGAGGTTGGAGATCGAGGTTAGAGAGAGAACGAGGAAGGAGCTGGTATTGAAATGGACGATCAGGACTGAGATGGATCCGGAAGATTTGGTGGTGAGTACCGTATCAATTATAGTCGAAATTATCTCTCTCTCAAGTAAAGAATTTCGAGTCATTTATCACTTATCGAGATACTTAATCATTTAGTATACGGCATGTCAAGATGACTTATTCTCAATATTAATATAACATGCTAGATGTGGATATCCTCTTTGGATAACCCTTATTTTGTTTGATAATTTAATAAATTAATTTGTTATTATGTGTTAATCCCTCTGTGTGAATTCAATTAATTTTTGATGGTCACTTTCTTTGTTGACGGACGCTAAAACACACCGCAAAAAGATTCCTTTATCGTAAATTTAATATTGTTTTCCCCTTTTTATGCCCCTTCACCAGTCGACACCGTCACATTAGAAATTTCTCAGAGGGGAATGTTCATAAGATAGATGCATGCACGGTTAAGCAATGGTGACCACATTTGTACGAGAAAAACAAGGGAAATCGGGACATCGTCAACTCGCGCCGATATTGCTGCCAGTGGTTATCGAAATTATTGGCAAGTCTGTAGTGATTAAAAATTTCTGGAAAAAAATTGAACATGTCAAATACAGTAAAACCCTCTTTAACGACCCGGGTCTAAAGTATGTATTTCAAACCGTTGCTTAACCGCCCTCTTTTATGGATGATAATTTTTTGTCCCGCCGATGCTCGCAAAGTAGAGGTTTCACTGTGTATGTTGAGGAGGGGTTAAAGAAGGTTGTGTGTGTTAAATAGGGATTTTACTCTATATGTTTTATTATAGTCATATTCATCGACACAATTTATAAATTATACAAATTAAACTCATTTCCAATTGTAGTAAAGATTCTGAATTAAAGTGAGCTCTTTGTTTAAAAAATGAACATATTTATCAATTAAAAAGTCAATGCAATACGAGAATGTCTTGTATACGTCTCTACTTAGTTGATAACATTATCAAAACTACGAAAATCAGTGGAGACCACCAATATTAACGTTATAACCGAGTTGAAAGTATGTATAACCGTATGACTGTAGTTTTCGTATCGATGAGGATCGTACCGCACTGAACAGCTTTCACTGTTTCGGTTAGGTGTGCGGCTCACGATTCTGTGAGTAAGTGTTCGCTTCAGTAAGTAAGAGTACGTCTACATGGTGCTTACTTGCTTTGACCGTCAAACCGAGGGATACCTAGGTCACATCGCCAATAACTTGCTATGACCATGGGGTAATAAATAACTGCTCCTGACTTTTGCTTTTCTTCCTTCTTTTTCCCCACAAACCGATTGTGATCGCACCGTCAAAACCTTCGCTCTACAAAATCCAAGAGGTGCAACGCGTCTCTTCGGTGGACCAATCGTTGCAAGTACGACTTTCATTACTCTTATAAATACAGTGGGTATTCACAATTACAGAACCCTATTTCAAAGATGCCTACAGCCGAAACCAGGCATCAGAAAATAATGAAATTTTATTTGACTTAATATATAAAAGGATGGATTTTTCTTTCATCCAAGCAAAAAAGAATTAGATCAAAGTATCACCACAAGATGGCGTTCTTAAAAAATTAATTACACATTTTTAGCCACACTTTTTACCTGTACAATTTCCATTAAAGTAGAACATGTTCCACGTGATAGCAATCATTGTATATCGCTGCTCGGTGATCGAGCATGTTCAGGGAACACTCACTGCCGAATTTGTGAACCAAAAAATCCGCGCTCTATCCTAGAGGTTCCGGTGCATTACCCCTAAAAGCAAAGGTATGGGGTGCATTCTCTGCATCATTTATTGTGGGGCCCGTACTTCTTCGAGGAATTAACACACTCCGACATCTCAGGGCCGTCATTTAAACTTTTTCCAGGGGGGGGGGAGGCAAAGAGCATGTACTAAAGGTACGCATATATATTTGTATATATATATTTATATATATATATACCATTTGTAGTGTATTTTCGAAAGCCGGGGGGGGGGGGGAGACAACGCCCCCCCCCCCCCCCCCTAAATGACGGGCCTGTCCGACATGTCTCTAGTGACATGTTCGATCACCAGGCAGCGATATGCAATGATGGCCATCATATGGAACATGCTTTGCTATAATAAAAATTTTACAAGCAAAGAGTGAGGCTAAACGTGTAATTTATTGTTAAAGAATGCCCTCTGATGGCGACATTTGGAACTAATTTATTTTTCGCTGAAAGAAATTCCCATCCCTTAATCAAGTCATCCACAAAATTTAAAAATTTTCTGATGACTGTTTTCGGTTGTAGGCAGCTCTGAAACAGGCTTCTTTAATTATGGATACCCCGTGTATTGCAATCTGCCATAAAAAACCTGTCATCCCATTCCTATACGAGAGCGTAGCGAATCGCTCAAACACAACGCATGTGGATGTAACTTCAGAAATATACTCTATGTAAGGAGTTCATGGTGTTCATCATGCGTTACTAGAACGAAATAATTAGATAAAGTAGGAGTAAAGTAATATGTCAGTTGGGATCTGTCCCTTGTGCTTCTTTTATTATTATTCTTCAACCAACGAATTATATGCAGTTGATCTCTTAACAGCGTGAGAGAGCAACAAAAAAAAAAAAAAAAAAAAAATAGATCTCATTCACAGCGTGTAGCCAGTGTACGCTTATCGATTGCGGCCCGTTGTTGATGTTGCCAAGAAGCTGCAAACTCATAACCAGGGTTCAGTAAACCCTGACTTCCATTAAGTCTCGAAGGAAATACGACCACTTTTTTTTTAACGTTCGTTAGTTTTAGTGCAAGGTGCTAAAAATGAAATGGATCTATGGCTTTTGCCCATGCTAAATTGACGCGAAACATGATGTGATGAATGAGTTACAAAAGAATTCTCTCGTGCCATTTCCTTATTCATTGCCATGTTGAATAATGCCGGAAACAACTAAAAACAATTTATTGCTTGAATGACATACCGATAGTTTTGGTTGCAAATCTGAAGTGTATTTCAATAGGAAATTAATTTCCAAGACAATTGTTTTTTTGGTTTGATTAACAAACTTTGAAAGCGAAGTCATTAATTATCTATTATTTTTATATACTCATTAAAAACGTTTTCAAGAAAGAGTTGTGGTTTTTAATTAGATTCATCAATGAAATCTATGTCAAAATTCTCAAGCTACACTTTAAAACATTTCATCATATTTTTGAAAAGAATTTATGAGATTATTTTTCGCAATATTTGCTTATTTTCCATATTCATAATATTTGAATGGGAACCTGCTCCCTTCATTTGAAGTATAAGAAAAGCCATGTATGTTATTCTTTTTGAATGACCCTACGAACAAAAAATCACACTCTTTGTTCATAAAAAATAATGGTCTCAAATAATGATAATGTCACTGCTCAACACTGATTTTGTTCCCGAAGATATTTTAATGATTTTAGGATGACTTTGGGGCACTGAATCCGAATCTGCGATTGATTTTGTCGGACTGGCTCTTGTTTTTGAGATAAAGTGAAAATTAAATTTCCGTAGTAATACCATAAGCCAGTGGTTCGCAACCTTTGGAAGCCAGTGTCCCAGTGGTGCCCGTGTGGCATGGCATGGTGGTAAGATGCTCGTCTACCATCGTGAAGGTTGTTGTCAGGGTCCCGGGTTCGAACCCAAGAGAGGACATAGGTAAGATATTTTCCTTAAGGAACTCGAGGCGACCACCGATAGACAGCGCCTTCACTTCAAACCCATCTCACTAATGGCAGTAAATTGCGATATGGCCAGAGTTGGTGTTTGGTGAAGTAGTGTCCCAGTGGATTTTTTTTTTTTTTTTGTACGTGGATGACCCGGTCATACACACGACTAATAGGAAATAAATGGGTAATAATGAAACGGTGAACCAATTCATTGCCCGGTTTGACTGACTCAGGGCCCAGTGGTTGAGAAACGCTAACATAAGCAGCATGCAAATCATATTGAAACTCTGCATTATATAAATAAATACATTAAATCATTAGCAAAGATGTTTCAGTGAGTTTTGGGGTGCTGATTCCGAATGTAGTATTGGCTTTGCCAGACTGACTCTAGTTTTTTGAGATAAAGTGAAAATTGAAATTCAATGGTAATAATACATAAGCAGCGTACAAACCACATTGAAACTGTGCGAAATGTAAATCATAAATAAACATATCAATACACAAAGATCACTGATGTCTGATAATGATATAAATGTGATAATGTGTTGAATAAAATAGGAAAATAAATAAAAAAATGAATGCAAAAATTAGTAGCTGCAGAGTATATTGAAATGTTGAAAGTATGCATTATCTCAAAAACTAGGGCCAATACGGCGAAATCAACACCAGTTTTGAAATCAGCAGCCTCTCAATATACCCTAAAACCATTATAAAAGCCAAAACCATTATTAAAGCCTAAAACTATTATTTTTTGTGAGCATTGTAAAAAAATCTATCTAAAATACAATTTAACAGGCAGTTAATTCCGTTTTATCAATGTTCAGGATGTGCAATGCTGTGATTGAAATGTTCTTTTTCCCATGTACGACCTAAAATTCATGAATGTCTTATTCACAATTTGCAGCAATTTTTGTCGAGTTGTAAAACAATCGGCTCTCACAACACAATACCGAGAGATGATCCTTGTTTATCCGGTATCTTTACTTACCACCACGATTTTTACGATTTTTGAGTACTTCTGTCTCTTCTACTACTACAGTATTTACCGTACTACTACTACCACAGCCGTACACTACCTCGTAAACATTTACTCTGGGGAATTTCTTACGACTTGGTACATGTTGGAATGTTTGTTCTGAGTGTATACGTGGCCCCTAACATATTTCTATTGTCGGAGATATGCTTGTTTCGTGTTATACTGGTGTTGCATCCTTTTCTTCCATATTTTAAAGTGAAAATGGCAAATGCCCTAATTTTCGTATTATGTTAGTAGCGTGTTGAAAGTTTGTCTGAACTTTGCGGAGAGACCGGTAGCATTCGCGCCTCGAAAATTGAAGACTTCTGCCTCCTGTCAGTCAGTATGTCTGGCAGTTCTGTGAGACAGCGAATGTTTACAGGAATGTGCATGTAAGGTATAGTAGTAATAGTAGTCTAGTCCCTCCTCAGAGATCAGGTGAACCTTCATCACGATATACTTACCTTACACGAAAATCCAGGCATTTGCCATTCTCCCTTCAAAATATGAAAGACAGATAGAAAAAGAAAAAATTTCGGCTCTATCAATATCGAATCGTACCTTGGTGCAGTAACCCAGATCGATGAGATATTTGCCTAAATATCAAAGGATGTTTTGAGGTGTCCGCGAGTTCGATACCTGATTCGTCTTTGTGAGAAACATTCTTGACGTGGAGGTACAACAGAAACGGTGATAGCATGTCCACACAAAAAAGATTGCTTCTGCAGTGAGTCCCACACTAAGGGGTTAGCTCATCAATCTCTCTGGTGAGTACAAAAAAGGGCAAAAGTGCCGAACGATCTCGTTCGGAATTGACAATAAATTGTCGGTCTCGATCGAATGAGCCCTAGTGTGCAGAAAACGACCGTGGTTTGGCAAAAATGATCAAATGATCTGGCGTGGGCTTTTAGTGCTGCCTATCTATATTTCGAATTATGAGTGAAGTGTGAGGATTGAACATTTGTACTGTCGTAGGCCCGTTGCTCTCTTTGGCGTGACATTTTAACGGAGAGATCTTCTCGAAGTTGGGAGCGACGGAAAACCAACTTCAGCCGACCATCACAGATTTGCCGTCTGAGGGAATCGAACCGGAATCCTCGCGATGCGGGCCCATCACGAAACCCTTACGATTGCACAGCAACACTCTTATTTTAGAGGTAACCTACATAATTTTTTCGACACCTTGCACACACGCACATCTTGGCATTTACTTTTTGCTATAGGTATTCTGGATCAACAACTGTCTCAAAATTTCATCATGAGTTCATTTATAAGGAGAGATTTACCAATCTTACTCAACTTATCTGCTTTTAAATCTAGTGCACATGTTGCCGAAAGATTCAAATTTTTTCCCGGGTAAGTGTATTTATCGCAACTCATTCCGTTGAATTAAAAAAGGAAAATAAGGAAAATGAATGATCAATATCAGAGAGTACATCGCGTGAGTTCAAAGATTATGTCATCATAAAGTCCCGACCCCGTGTACTCCGATCAATAAAGAGGGAAAGGAGAAGATAAGTAGCTGGTCTTCCTCAAGAAGCATAATTAATTCATTCCCCATTTGAGAAACTTCACTAAGGTAATTGCAGTTCACGGGAGGAGAAAAAATAAGGACTTGTTTGTGTGTGTGTGTGTGTGAAAATAACCAGATCAGGTTCAAGGAATGAAAAAAATGAGATTTTCAGAGGTTATCATTAAAGAGTACAAAAGATGGTATTTTTTTCCCCAGAAATTCTAGATCTACGGTTCGGAAGAGAAATTATCAAAGACTAAAACAGAGAGAGAGAGAGAGACACACACACACAAAAAAAAATTTGTGAAATATTTGTGAGAGAAAGAGAGAGAAGGGAATTTATGTTCCCTTTCCTTTAATACACAGTGGCCAACGTGCACGCGATTTTGCAATAAAAACAGCCTCAGACAATAAAACTCTGAAGGTTTACTCTCTACGCCCACAAAAAAAGTACTTAAGTATGAAAAGAGGCAACTACAAAAAAATAAGAACGGGGGAGAAAGATTTTCATTTTTTGAGAAAGCTTCCAAATCTTGAATGGCCCTTACTTTCACGAATCTTGTCTGGGAGAGAGAGAGAAACTGACCGTCGTTTTATTTTGACCAACTCATATTAAATTGAACTTGTCCCCTTCCCATTGAACCTCGAAACGAGCTTGAATGAGATTTAGAGTCTACAACTGTAACGAATGAGGGCTGTTATTTCTGAATTCCACCCTTTATGACAGGGGTCACACAACCGCGGGCAAGATATGCGTTATTCCTGGCAATCGTGGGCCAGAGACTTGTATATATGGGGGTGACCATATGACCCGTGTTTCACGAGATATGGCCGTCCCACCTTTATTAAAGAATGATCCGTTTTTTCTCTCATTTTAAAAGAGGTTTAGTTGAATTTTTGGAATCAAAAATTAAGATTATTTTCATGGCAAAAAAAAATCATATTGTGATAGTTATGACTCAAACAATGATGATTAATTATAGTCATATAAATATTTTCATCACACATTGTCTGTCGTAATCGTTTTTTGGGCGAATATCATTTTGATTTTCAGTTACCATCACTTTCTGCCGTCATTATAGTTGGCAACTTTGCTCGCCTTTGACAATTTTGGCTGTAATTTGCAACTTTACTTGTCCTAGGGTGGTATTTACCGACATGGTTTAAACTACAGACACAATTTTTGGATACCAGATCGACACCGATTGGTTAAAAACCCGAATTTAAGAAATCCGTATTGATCTCCTATCCGAAAATTGTGACTATTGTTTAAACCATGTCGGTGGACACCCTTAGGCAATTTTTGGTTACAACTGGCAACTTTACTTGCCATGACAATTTTTTTGGAAAGAAATATAGTCAGCCTAAGGTATTTATTATGTTATGTGTATTGATATTTTTGTACTGGAATAACATTCACGAGCCGGATGGAAGCCCTTGGCAAGTCGCATTTGGCCTACGAACTATATAGACTGTGAACCCCTGCTTTATAATATAATTAATTCCCTCTTTTTTTCGTTTTAAAAAAAACATTTATTATATTAAATTCCGATATGGAAAAAATGGCATAAAAGTAGAAAACGATCTGATTTCGTGTACAAGATTTTTCCTGGAGTAGTTTTTTAGCATGACGTAAATGATTCGGTTAAAACTTGATACAATGAAACTTCGATATAACGATAATCTGCGGAAAAAGGAAAGAAAATCGTTGTATAGGGACTATCATTACATCGAGAGGCAATATTATAACACGTTGCACCCAAATTTAGGGTGTTGTTGACATCTTTTCTGAATCAGTGTTGTTAGTACCACCAAAAAAATTGCACTTTTGAGCATTTATTCGCCAAAAAAATTATAATTGACAGTTAATTAATAAAATTCAAGAACCCTATATAGACTCGAATATTTTTCCTACTTTGGCACAGACATGAAGAAAGTAATGTGGGGAGGGGCATTGAAACGTTGCCAGTTGTACCTTAAGCAGGCAGACTTTCGCGACATGGTACTTGCATAAAAAAATATAACAAGAAAATTCAGGCATTTGCCCTTTTTACTTCAAAATATAGAAGACAGATCGCGGCACCAATGGAACAAAAGCATAATTCTGACAACATAAATACGTTAGGGCCACACGTACAATCAGAACAGCCGGCATGTACCAATTTGTTAGAAATTTCACAAGGGAATATGTACGAAGTGCATGCACGATAAAGTAGTAGCAGTGGTCGTCCCGTAAATACTGGACTTGTTCGCGTACACACGAATAATTAGGAGGCTCAGCCATTTCACAGAATTTACTGGAGGGAAGCTGGGGGGGAGGGGGTCATACAGCATGAGCACCCAAGTTCCAGTGCTTAATGGCATTAACTGCTTTAAATTTTTAAATTTTATCGTCGTTGCCTCCTTGAGTGAAATGTTCGAACGAATCGAAGAACAGGATAATAGACAAATTGATAACGCAGTGAAATTTGAAATTTTCTCCTCTCTAAACTCCATAAAGAGTGCATTTTTTGATCTATTTGCCCCTTTTTTTCATTTCCTGACATGTTTATCTTTCTTATTTTTCTATATACGGCTTGTTTAAAATAATTTTCTACTATGGCACCATTTTCACGACTACGGACCGGTGAAAGTAGTTGAACAATTGGACCAGCGAAAATGGGAGAACTAGTTTGCGAAACAGCAGAAATCAAATAAGCATATAACCACTTCGTTGATGTGAACCACTGATGCTAATCAAGAAAAAATAATTTAACCGGAGAAAACAGTTTGCGGACCGGTAAAAACTAAAAAAAAAGAAAAAATTATCTGTGAGCCAGAAAAATCGAATGGAAGTAATTTACGTGCAGGCAAAAGATAAACGGGAGGAAAAAATTTCGGACTGATAAAAACTTCTTCGTAGTCTTCGGACTAATACTAACTTCTTCGTAGATTTGCTGATGGCTTCGGCAGAAATAAAAACCATTACAGAGACGTATAATATTTAATTAAATCTAAAATTAAGCAGCGGCTGCATGTATGAGGTGAAATGTTTCGCTGACCAGTGTTTGGAGAACAAGGTGGTTTGTACAAAGTGAATTTCAAATGCATGTACGGTAAGTAGACTCTCGCTGATCCGGCACATATACGTATCACATCAGGGTGTGCCGGATTACCGAAATCACCGGATCACTAGAAGTTAGTTGAAAAAGCTCATTTGAATAACATCGTAGACGTCTCTTATTAGAATCACGGATGACATTATCATTCGGGTATTACTATGACTTTTGCAAAGTATGGAGCAGACCAATATCATAACATGGGAAAAAATTCGTTTCTTTTCGATAAATTATCGTTTACCAACCTGCAAGGGTATGTAGGATGCCAAAAGATGCACCTTTTCTTCGTCGATAATCGCTTCCACATTCACAATGCCCTGTTTGGGCAGTATTAGCTGCTATAACCCATGAATCCATGTACGCATGAAGTTACTTTCGTACTGGTCCACCGGTAATGGAGACGAATTAATGTAAAAACAAAAATTCCTTTCTTTCAGTTCTTGGTTAATTTCTTTCAGTAGATCAGATTCACAATTATTCGACCGAAAGACTATCTCATGTTATATATGGAACGTACCGTACATAAAAAAATTATCATAATTTGCAAAACATATTATATGATTTCATAATAGGTGAATAATAAGAATGTACTTAGGATTTTAGCTTGAATCAAAAATCTCTAGCAGAATGGGCTAATGAAAGGAGCCTGATCTTTAGTCTTGATAAGTGCATAGTCACTCATTTTGGTTCGACCAATCCACGTTTCACTCACGAGTTAAATGGTATCACTATCCTGGATATAACTAAGATCACCGATTTGGGAATTCTCACTGACGAGAGGCTTAGGTTTTCTGAACATTGTTTAGTTGTGGGAAAAAAACACCCGAATAGGATACTCTCTAGGTTTTTCATTCTTTCAAAGGTCTTCATTTCTTAAAAAAAAAGTTTCTTCGCGTTCTCCTAAGGTCATTCTTCTGCTTTTCTGAGGCTTAGTTCGTCCTGCAATGGAGTATGCCGTAATGTTTTGGAGACCAATACCTACAGGGAGACATAGACTCGGTTGAGGGAAGGGGTGCAGAGAAGGGCACACAAGGCTGTGAAGAAAGACTTGATTTCTTGAATATGCTTTCATTGGAAGGGAACGCATATGTTGAGGGGATATGATCGAAGTTTTTTTAAAATTTTCAACGGGATGGATAGGATTCAGTACAAGGGATATTTCAGTACAGATGGCTGCACCATCAAGAACACGAAACAAGCGCAACTCTCGCAACATAAATATGTTAGGGCCATACATACAACTCAGAACACGAATTCAGACATGTACCAATTCGTTAAAAATTCCGCATAGAAATTTGTATACGAGGTGCATGTACAGTTAAGAGCAGTAGTAGTAGTAGTAGTAGCGAAAAAGTTTCATATCTGAAAAACACACTTTGACTGCTATTTATCAACTGGTACTGATTAGAAATATTTGATTATAGCTGCAATATGGATGTTTATTAAATTTTAAGACAAGGAAAATCTAATTTCCTTTGATTATACAAAAACAAATTGAACTGTTATAAACGCTGAAATTAGTGACAAACTCGGAAGCTAAATGAACATACATATTATAAGTGAACATGTATTTTGCAACCAGTTGTGTGGAAAAGAAAAACCAAAGAGTCATTAGTTATTTTCATACGCCTCGTTCGATTAAACTGGAGGTATGGTCATCGTATTTGCTTTTGGATTTCTTTCGGATTTAGTTACCATATGTTTATTGTTATCAGACACTTGATCGCATTAAGCGGCGTGCATTGCGCATAAACTTCTGCGTATAGCCCCACGAGGGTGGGGCAGACAGGTCCCTAACCCTGGAGCCTAGGAAAATTCTTGTTTTTTGAAACCATAAATTTACCATGGGAGGGGGGGGGGGGTAAAAAGTCTACCCTGATGGCCCACCGAAGATCCCAGCCTAGGAGTCCCTGCTCCAGGATGTGGAGGCTGCTTCTGCGCACAGACATGAAGTGACACGTTTTTCCTCTCTTCTGCGCTTGAAGAAAAAACGCCGGATTGCAGGATGCGCCGGATTATCGAGAGACTACTGTATTTTCAAAATTGCGTCATTACCTCGGAAATATCAGAGTTGGCATTTAAAAGAAAAGTTAACATTTTTTCTCCCATGTGTATATAAAGAAAAAAAAAAGCTACTCCAGGGATGTAAGTGTTTTCTTTTTCGTTGTTCTTTTCTTTTCTTTTCATTCTGAAACATTAAGCATAGTAAGTATTTTAATTAAACGCTCGGTTGGAAAGAATCGATCTGAAGGTACAGCCAAAACCAGATCGCGCTGAAGAAAGAAACCCCGGCTGTGTAATGGCAGGAAGCCCATTAACGGAGAAATCGATCACGTTACATGGAGAGAACCGGACTTTCTGCGAATGAAAGTAAACCTTCTAAAAAGATGTTTCTATTGGGCGAAATAAATCACTCGGAAAAAAAAAATTGGTGCAAAATAAATCATTTGGAAATATTTGAAATTGATGTATTATATACGTACATCTGTTTGCTGAATTGCGAATAGGAAGCAGTTTCACGAATTACATTTGATGAAGAGGAGCTACACTAAAAAAAAGTTGAAGACTTTTACCGTAAGAAGCACCGTAATTTCCGGTAAAAATGTCACTGCAATCTATAAGCTGTACCTAGAAAAATGATAGAAGGAAACTTTTTTCGTAGGAATACCGTGGCTCTCTCTCTCTCTATAAGAGCTGTCATTCATTCAAATAGACGGAAGTAGTTTAGTTGCTTTAGAACAGTGTTTTTCAATCTGTGGTTCGCAAACTCTTCGGGGAGGGGGAGGGGGTTTCATGAGTACTTTGTGAGGCAATTTTTCTCAATCTTTTGAGGAGTGCAGGCCACTTCACTGGTTTGAAAACGTGTCGCGAACCACATAAGGGATCTGTAACTGTGTCGCGGGCCACTTAAGTGATCTGGGAAAGCACCTTAGGTCATTTGATCATTTTTGTAGCACCTCTGTCATTTTCTGCACGCGAGGGCTAATTGGACCGGGATCTACAATTTATTGCCGGTTCCGAAATAAATGTTTGCGGTAGAAATATTTCTCTGTGGTCATGTCGCCGTTTTTGTTGTTACTGTGCGTCAGGAAAGTTTCTGACAAGGACCAAACGGATATCGAACTTGCGACACCTCTAAACAATCTTTGGTACTGTAAGCGAGTATCTTATAGACCTGGGCTACCGCACCCACAGCTTAAGTTACTTGAGTAATCTGCAAATGTGCCGCAGGCCCACTCAAGTGATCTGGGAATGTGCCCCAGGTCACTTGAGAGAGATCTGTAAATGCACCGAAGCCCATCTAAGTGGTCTGGGAATGTGCCACGGACCACTTAAGTGGTCTCGAAATTCACCTTCTGACACTACAGGGGTATGCGGAGCATTGAATTTGAGTGCAGGGGATATTTCAGTACAGATGGCTGCACCATCAAGAACACGAAACAAGCGCAACTCTCGCAACATAAATATGTTAAGGGCCCACACATACAACTCAGAACACACATTTAGACATGTAACAGTTCGTTAGAACTTGAGAATGTAAACGAGGCGCATGCACGGTTAGTAGTAGTAGTAGCGAGAAAACAGTCACATCTGAAGCTTTGTCTGCTATTTATCAACTGGTACTGATTAGAAATGTTTTATATTATAGCTGTAATATGGCTGTTTGTTGAATTTCAAGACACAGGGAGAGAATCTAAACTAATTTTCTTTGTTATATAAAAACAAATTCAATTGCTATAAACTCTGAAATTAATGACAAACTCGGAAGATAAATGAAATTCAAAGAGCGAATCACGATTGACCCTCCGTACACAAGAAGGGACTCGTACAAGGTCTTAATGAATAATTCCGGATAACGTCTGGAATAAAGTCCACGGGAAGATAAGCATTTCCTTGAGACGTTAAACGTTATACAAGAATTTTGTTGCCAAACACGATACTCGCTTCAGCACGAAACACAGGAAACAATCGATTTTTGTGAGAGGACGCCCTCTGTAACACAATGTTTCAGAGGAGTTGTGGAGTTTCCCACGATGCTCTCTTTTCTCTCTCTTTCTTTTAATATAATGCTCTTTCCTCCCCGTTGTATGTATTTATTGAGTTGAGAAGAGTTGTTATATTCCGTTCGATATGAACTTGAAGATTTCCGCAACTCCTCTCGCAAAATTGCTGTTTGCGCACACATTTTATATTATTCCGAATCTCCCGAGAAGACGCAATGCTGCTCATCAAATATAAATAACTTTGCATGTTTTTTCTTAAAAGTTACTTATACAGAAAAAACGTTTTTAAATATTGAATCAATATTAGCTAATACTCTCAGACTTTTAAGAAAAATTGTTACTCTCAAAGAAAAAAAAAGAGAAACTTTTATAAGAACCACCTCATGATAGGGCCAATTATTTTTCTCTGGAATTTTCCCCTTATTCATTAGCTCATGTCTATTAAGGGACCTCCTCTTGAATTCGAAAAACGGAGAAAAGTTGAGGAAAAACAGCATAGATAGGGGGATAAACGCCTCCAATTATCCTGTTTTTCCCAACTTTTTTCCAAACATTTTTACACTCTAAACGTCCATACTTTGCAAACTTATTCACCATGAAAAAGTGGCGTGTTTCTTTCGTACTTTTGTCCATAACCAATAAACGGGTAAAAATAAAATTTTAGCAGTAAAAATGTGCCTTCTAAAAAATATTAAAAATAAATGTTCAGAGTACAGTATACTCTCAGCACATACACACACACAAAATCAATTTCATATACAGTGCACAGATTGGAAGACGTATAAAAATTTAATTTCTATATTCCCCCCCCCCCTTCTTTCGAATTATAACTTTACATGGGTGAAAAAAATCACAAAATTTCTCTCTTCAACACTGGAATGACTTCTTGAACTCCTTCAGAAATTCATCAAATTTCATTTACTGTATGCAAAAAGCCAAATAGAATGTTTATTTTTATTGAAAAGTGGAAAAAAAATCCCGAATTTGTGAAATAAATTTATCTTTTATGACTTTTCTTGAAAAAAAATCTTGAATTTATACTAATACTAAAATATGTTTAGATTGATGAAATTCTCTCAAGCTTCATATATTAGAGCGTTATTACCAATAACGCGTACTACAGAAAACGAATAACTTTCTGGGGATTCGATAAAACCTGCACTTGGACTTGTAGTAAAAATCGGAGAATCTTTCTGTCTCATCAGAAATTCACATGGAAAAAGTCATGGTCATGGAATAAGAAACGTTATGACCCTTCTCGTTTTAAATCATCCCTCTAAACATTTGAAGAAAAGAAAAAAAAACGTTAGCTTATAGTCGGTCATCATTCGAAAAATAAGGAGAACACTTTCCGAGAATCGACCTTTTTCAAAGAAAAATAAGAATGAGGAGAATAAGAATAGGAACGCGGCCATGAAATCGATTGGACAAGTAAGCAGCTGACGAAAACAGGCAAAAGGAATATGAGGCGCTGCTGCTTCGGAGATGGGTTTTCGAAGCAGCTGACTTTCGGTTGGAATCGTCATCATGATTGTTCGTGATGATGGCGATGCGCCTTCGTTCGAATCAAAGCTCGCTCGCGATAGCCTCGAAATTCAATATAATTTTTTTGGTGGCCTTTTGTTCTCAAATCGAGCCTCGAAAGAAAAACTACGATCCAGAAAAGAAAACTCGATATTCTCTCTGCGGTCGTTTGAAGCCTCTACGATATGGCACTTGCAATTGGTTTTTATTTATCGGGTGATTCCAGAAACATCACGATCATCATCATCGAGATCAGAATCTTTTTAGAACTTATTTACGTTCTGAGATTTTATTCGGATATTCTACGTTAATTAACGAACACACACATACACTGAGTTGCCACACTTTATTACGATCATCTGATAGTTTACTGTTCTTTAATTTTGTTCATGCAAACATAATACTTGAATTCACTACTTTCCAGTGCAGATTCAGTCACAAATACTTTTAGGGGAGTAACAAAAAAAAAAAGAAAACGTTTTTGATCAACCCTGTATCATAAAAAAGCTACAAATAATTTGTAACTTCCATAGAATATCTTACCTGCTTTTCTGCAATACTTTATCCATGTTTCGTGAATATAGGACGTATATTTTTGAAGCTATAAATGTCCCTTGTTAAAATTCCAATTTCTATTGCATGTTTATCGCTCATAACATGCGGAGTTTTCAACCAAACGATACTTACAGAACTGTGTACAAAACACACTGCAAAGAATTTTCGAATGTAACAATTTAGTCTTCGATGAGATATAAGCATTTCAAGTAAAATGACTCTTATCCACACATGTATAGGAAATATAAATTTCATAATTTGGTTTTGTATAAAATATACAGGTTGTCCCAAATTGTTTCCACAGCGTATATATACAGTCGAATCACGTTTAAACGAATACCGTTATAGCGAAAAATCTCGTTTTAGCGAAAACTTTTCCAATCCCCTAGATAAGTTCACATGGAAACAATACAAAAACCTCGAATTCCTTTACAACCAAATTTCGTTATAACGAAATGATTTCTCCGATCTCTTGGAATTCGTTATAACGGGATTCTACTGTATCTGCAATCGTTGACTTTAGAAACATACTTTCAATTACAGAAAGTTTTCAAATAACGTTGCAGTTACATAAAATCTCAAAATTGGTTTCAGGAGTCGTAAAATGAAGATACTAACTTTTCATACATTCCCCTTTGTGCTAAAAGTTTCAATTACTGAAATGCAGGCCCCACTCTGAAAATTAATTTGCAAACATCGTTGATATTTCATTTGAAACTATACAATTTTTTGTAAATGACTTCTTGGAGCTTTATTTAGATTTCAGTAATTGGAAGTTGAAAGTAGCTAGAAGATAAGGGATTTTCCACAAGTCGATTATTTTCTGTCATTTGATTATTTCGAGAATAAGCCCGCGATTTTATGCGAATGAGCGTAGACGCGTATCTTACGCTATATGTATAAGAGAAATACTTGAGCATAATACACGTCTACGATGTCAAATGGTTACATTTAAAATTTTTTACAGTATGTCTGATGTATAGTATCAAATTTTCTGTGAGTTTGTAGAAAATCCTGCAAAAAAAAAAAAAAAAAAAAAGCAACAACAAGAAAAGAACATGCGATGGAAATTGGAATTTTTATATGAAACATTTATATCTTCGAGAACATACTTGCTATTTTCACAAAAACGCACACAAGTGTAGCGCGAAGCAATTAAAATATTCTGCGAAAGTAACAAATAATTTGCAGCTTCTTATGATACGAGAGTTGATCAAAATCATTTTCTTTATTTTTTGTCGGTCCCCTAAAAATATCCGGGATCAAATCTGCACTGGAAAGAGTTCAAGTATTATGTTAACATGCCCGAAATTTAGAACAGTGTGATGCCATAACTCATTTGCTTAAAACTGTCAAGTGGTCATAATAAGATGTTGTCACTTAGTGTATTTATTTGATGATTAACACGAAGGTCAATAGGATATAAGTAACATCGTAATTCATGGAATAGTGAAGATACTTTCGTTTGACCTAACACTACAAATTTCATTGTAATAATGACTAATTAACTGATGAACGACGTCATAGAAAAGATTAAACACAATTCTCTTCAAATAATGTTACCAGCGTAAATCACCGGGATTAAAAACCTAAATCTCTTTCCCAGACCACTCGCGAGTCCCGTCTATCACCATTAGGGGAAAATTTACTCTACCGTTTTACCCTATAAAGACGTTGTTCTGATTTGTCACATTCTGTCTGAGGAACTTATTAGTGAATATGCTAATCTAGTATTATGCCTACGGGACAAGTTTTTAGGTGGTAATTTGATAATTTTTTCGCACCATGGGAATTTTCGGCACACGAACTAGACCGGGATCATCAGTTTATTGCTGAATCCGAACGGCAGCGTCCTGCATTATATATATATATATATATGGAAAAAAATGATAATGTAGGACGCTGCCGCTACTTTAGTCATCATATTACCGTTCCTGTTGTTGTGCCTCCGCATCAGGAAAGATTCTGACAAGGACGAATCGGGTATTGAACTCACGATACCTTTGATCGTCCTTTAGTACTGCAGGCGAGTATTTTATCAACCTCGGCTGCCGCGCCACATATGTCGTTACCTACTTCGGGATTTCCCCCAGGAACAGTGTCCATCGTCTTGTCCATTAGCTCATGTGAACACTGTTCAGTTGGTGAGGTTACCTAATATTTAAATCAGCATCGAATAAATTTGCATTTGTGATGTTACTTGGTTAATTAATTTAAATAATGCTGATGATTAATACGTGGATTTTCTGCATTGAATTGGCCACTAGAAGCTCAGACTTGAATCCTATTGAGCAGGCATCTTCAACCCGCTGCTCGCGAGCACCACGTTGCTGCTCCCTGATGTACTCAGAGCCCGATGCTTATGTCTGATTGCGTGCTCGCGTGCACTTGATCAACGCCCCAATTAAACAACTTGCACAAATTGTATTCAAGGATCAAAATCATCCTGATTTCATGCATTCGTATGTCAAACTTGCTATAAATATGCTCTTCTTTTGATAATGGGTGCGCACACAGTGCTCGCGACTAGAAAAAGGCTGAAGACCTCTGCTATAGAGCATTAAGTAATATCGGAAATACCAATCAAGAATCAGGGTCAAAAGCCCCCCCCCCCCCACCATCATGAAGAATTGATCTTAGCTATATTGCTAAGAGCAATTCAATCCTTTTGGTAATTGAAAGCGGAGGAAAAAAAAGGCAAAATAGCCAATAAATTTGTTTTCCATCCTCATCTCACTTATATTACAGTAAAACCCCCTCTAAACGGAGACCCCCTCAAATGTGGTCACCCATTTTCTACGTCGAAATAATAATTTCCCCTTATATAATTAAAGTATGCATTTCAAACCCTTGATTAACGGCCACCCCTCTTTACCGGACGAATTTTTCGGTCTCGCCGCAAAAGAAAGATTTCACTGTATTACATTTTTACAGTAATTTCAACGCTAAAACTTTTATTACCAAGATTAAAAATTAATTAGCAGAACACTAATCTGAATCTGAGTTGTGCTATCATCTTCCACATTTTTAAGTGGAAATGGCAGATGCCTGAATTTACGTGTTGTAAGTATCGTGCTATATATCTGTCTCGCATTCGAACATGGAAGTTTGGGGCACCATCTGAACATCAGTGTTCGCTATTCTGACATTTTATACAAAAAGTCCAGTACTCTGGTTCAATTGAACGGTAAATTGCTCAACTACGATGCATCGGTTGGTCCTGTACGCACTTTCTAAACCAGTGGTTCCCAACCTGCGATGCGGGAGAGCATTTTTTGGGGGTACGAGATGGAAAAAAATATTACATGTTGACTGATTATTTATGAAAATTAAAATAATGGTAAAAATTGAATTTTTCAATTCCTAAAAAAATTTGAATCATACCAATATCTTGACACATCATCTCCTGACTTCTACTCGCAGAAATGTGTCATGCGGATTTTGCATTTTAAATTTTATTTTTCGAGTAGTGATCGTCTTCGTTTTCCATTTCGCTTGAGAAAAAAATACCATTATTTACCTAAACTATTTCGTGGTTTGTTTACATCGGTACCTCGTGTTAGTAGCGTGTAGTGCATGGATTTGATACAGGTCATGAACACACATGACTCAGGAAAAACGTCAAAAAATTCAGTAGAGTGTCAAATCATTTATAGTGGTTTCGGCTGGAATCAAAAAGTGAAGAACTATTCAATGAAACTTTCTTTCCAAATCTCAAAAGTACAATAGTAAAAAAAAGTACGTAAAAAAAATATAGTAAGTTTTTTTTTGTTTAGTTTTTTGTTTTTGAATTAATTTTCAAAAAAGATGAAGCAAAAACTAAATATTAGCCATAGCCGAAAAGGCAGTAAAAATTTATAAAAATTAATTATTGGATAATTAATGTAATCAGTTACAGAAAAAAACTGAATTTTGTGACAGATAAAAAACGTATTATCCATGGTGTTGTGCGGGAAGATAAGTCACATTGCTCTGGGGAAGCTAAAAGGGTTGGGAACCACTGTTCTAAACTGACGTTCACCTCTGCTATCAACAGCATTTGGTGCTCCGTTCATGAGCTGCTTGTACTGTTGAGTGGAGTTCAATTCAGTCAATCGGAATTCCCATTTGTTTAGTAATGGTACATTTAAACGACATGAGCAACTGAATATTTTACAAACCACCCAGTTCTAGGCATAATGGGATGCCTAGCTAGGAATCCGAGTACATAATTTGTGTCTTGTTTTAAAATCTGACAAATAACTTTTCTAACCCTTTCAGAACCTGCTGTCACAAATGTGTGGGGTGCCTTCTCTCACTGTAGAACTTTTTCTTTTGACCCCAGAGAGATAAGCTATGGCTTAAAAGATTGTGTAAGTTTTGAGTTAAGTTTTAAAGTTGATTTCTTTGAGCTAGAAGTATGGTGAACATGAAGTTTCGGAGCTTTCATCACATAAAGATGAACTTTCGTCTTAAAGGATTAGCCTGTGACAGTATAACGACACGACTGGTATATTTTCATCTCACAGTGACTCTTACATTATTCATTAGCTACACGGAGTTCTTGAAATGTTAGGTGGTCACAATGGTTCCCCCACAAGGGGTGGGGCTTACAGAGCTCCAGGACAGGGGACCCCCGGAAAAATTCTTATCATTTTTTGTGTTTTCCATACTATAAATTCACTATGAGGAGGGCAGTGAAAGATCTGCCCGGGGGCCCGCCAAAGATAAAGGCAGTGGTCCCAACCTTTTTTCGATATGACCCGCCAAAGCATGTTGTTGTCGTTGTGTCATCTGGGGTCCCCCACCCTTTGAAGAAACACACGAAGAGGGAATACGGGAACCCATGAAGTTCCCTTGCCCTTCTCCCAAGATGCTCAGAATTTACCAAGAAATTCCAAAAAATAAAAATAAATTATATATTTCTGAAAGAAAATCTTTTAAATGCTGTTTCAATCGATTTCTGGGAATTTAAAATGCCTTTTGAAGATTCCCTAATAGAGAATTTTATTTATTCGGAGATACTTTTTTCCATTAAATATGAATTTTTATTGATTCTTAAATTATTTTTTCGTTGAAAATGAATTAATTAATGACATTAATTCATATAGAGAGAGATAGATGGCGAAACTACTAATACTTCTACTTCAGCGCCTCACGCCACAGTGAGTGAAATAAGGAAAGCCGAGCCATGTCTCCAGTGGTGTAGATAGTAGCATGATTGCCCGGTATACAAGAGGGCTTGGGTTCGAGTCCCGGCGGAGACGTGATGACTTTTCTTTCCGAGTTCACCTCAGCATAATATCCGGAAAATAACTGTTTCCTTGATTAATTCGTATGTTTTTTTTCCCTTCAAATATGAATCTCCATTAATTCTGAGAAATAATTTCCCCCTTAAATTTCATTGACTGAAATTATTTCCATTAAATATTAATAATTCAATAATTCTGAAATTTTTTCATTAATAAATTATATTTTTAAATTAATTATAAATTATCGCGAATTCTGGAATTCTTTCAGGAGGTGGGGGGGGGATGGTGCAACGCAACAATGTGATTTGACCGTGCATAATGGTAAAATGACTGATCATCTCCACAGGATGAGGGGGGGGGGGCATAGTGCGATAATGTGACTTCACTGTGTACAATGGCAAAATGACTGAACATCTTAATAGAATGTGGGGCGGGGGGCATGGTACAATACTGTGACTTGACCGTGTATAACGGTAAAACGACTGACAATTTATTTAAAGAATGTGGCGGGGGGGGGGGAGATGATGGTCACAATGATGTGAATAGACTGTGTATGATGGTAAAATGACTGCTCATCCATCATAAACAAATTTGTCTATTTCTGGAAGAATTCTTTTTTCATAATTTTTCAATAGGCGGTTGCTGAAGGGAAAAAAAGTGCACCCGTCATTTTGTAATAAGTTGGCGGGTTTTGGTCCATCGCATCTCTTCATGTTTGCCATTTGCCCAAGAGGAACGTTTAAAAATAGTCTGCTATTTTTATTTGCTTTCATTTTTTTTTTTCAGAAAGGGAAAGTAGGTCAATGCTGAAGAATTTCTTATCTCTGAATTCCAGATGCTTCAATACCAAATAATTTCTCATTTATCGACTACTTTTATTTATTTCCTCCGTCCCTCACTCTCTCTCCTCTGCTGCGTCGATTTCACAAAACTTTGTTTACGACGTGTTATTGCGAGGAGTTCGAGTCTTGAATATTATCGGTTCGTGGAATCCTCGACGTCTTTTAAAACCTTATTTAACCGAGCGTGAATCATTTTATATATTTTTAGTCTGTCGTTTTCTTTCTCTTCCTGATGGCGGAGACATTTTTGTAAAGGTCTTTGTTAGACATTTTTTTTAAAGATTTATATACGAGTTTTACGAAAATTCATTAACTGTAAATTTTCTACATTTATAACATAATTCAAATAGTTTATCTTAAGCATTCAAGTTTTTTTCAGATAATATCAAAATTTTCACTGGTCCAAATGACCATATTAGCGGTAAAACTTATAAATTCTAGGTTTTAATCTTTGAAAAATTCAAATATTTTGTGTCCTTTCTAGTCACTGATCTTTATAACGATGAAAACATACCCCCAGATTGGGAGTATCAGTGACGAAAATAATCAAATTATAAAACATTAAAAAAATTATAAATCAAATTATAAATGATTGAATAATAAAAGAAATTATATATGATTTAATTTAAAAAAAGCAAATTATAAGTATAAAAGAATAAAATTTAATTAATAAAATGGGAAAAAGCGTTTTCCGTTAGTTTTTGCTGCTTTTTCCTAACTTTTCTCCGGTTTTTTGAATTCTAATATTTCAGTGAATTTCACACTTGGAAACATGAAATTTTTTATTCGCCCCAGGAAAGACTGCGCAACGACTTTGTAACTGTATTCTTGAGCATAGGGTGCCAGTATAAAAAGTAAATTTTTATATTTTTTATAACAATACAACTCCCTTTTTAACATGAATGACGTATCTGAGCTCCACACGTTATTTGCATGCTTTTTACAATTGGCTCAACAAATCGACGGTAAAATGTGATGCGAGACGCGGTAAGTATGCATGCACCCTGTATAGATATTAAAAATTCAGAAAATACCGTGATCGAACGTTTTGATAATACCACCACACATCGAAAAATTTCGGAAGAATTTTTTTTTTGTCTGTTCATTTACAACAAAAAACTAAAAAAATAACCCAAAACCATTTCTACCGCAGCAGTCAGTTAACACACCTACACTCGCATTGGCACATACTGAAGAAAAGGAAACCGGAAATTGATACCATAAGACCGTGATACATTCTTGAGAAAAGAAATAACTAATTTTTCTAGAAACAGTCAAATTTCAAGTTATTGTATGAAAATACAGTTACGTTGAAGGCGAAAAAAAAACAAAAAAAAACACCACAAGCTGATTCAATAGAAATCATGAAATTTCTATGGTTCGTTTCACTGTAAAATGCCTCTACTTGTTAAGAAACAACATTTACAGTCCGTCTCTCCCACAAAAAAAAAAATTGCATATCTCGTCCTACATTTTATCTATGTGAAGATAGATTAGACCGGCAGCGTAGAAATTCCACAGCGGAATGCTTACGGGGTGCATTCACGGTGCAGTAGTAGTTGTGCAAAGCCGATTCCGAAAGTTCGTGTCATTGGCCGGGATACGGAACCTGGCCTGGCTGATGTAGTATTTGCAAGGCACATTATTGCTGAAATGTATCACGGATTATAACTTTTACACGCGATTTAATGCCTGTCCCGATATATAAGTAACAATACACACAACACACTTAATATATCCGCTGATTATATTTCTTTCATAAAAATGTGGGATATCGCCAAAAAAGTTGTCAAGGAAAGTGAAGTTGACAATTACGACTGAAAAAATAAAGGCAAGTAAATTTGAAAGTTACTTCCGAAAAAATTGTCAAAGATGAGTAAAGTTGCTATGTGGTTCCCAACTTCGAGCCAATCTCTCCATTAAAAAGTCTCGCCACAGAGAGCAACAGGCCTACAACGATAAATTATTCAATCATTACACTTCACTCATAGTTAGAAAAACTGGTGGCACATAACAAGCATTACACAGAAACAAACTTCACGTCAAGTTTCACTACACGTACACTCACATTCCCGCATGTACCAAGTAGTTAGAGGTTCCGCAGAGGAATATGGACGAGGTGCATGTGTGGTTTAGCAGTAGTAGTAGTAAAGTTGCTAATAACAGACAAAAAAAAAAAAACGTTAAAGGCAAGTAAAGCTACTAATAGCAGCCAAAAAAATTGTCAAAGGCAAGTGAAGTTGCCAGTTGCAGACAAAAAATTGTCAGTGGAAAAAGTAAAGATGCTAATAACAGCCAAAACATTGTCAAAGGCAAGTAAAGATGCCAACTATCACTAAGATTGCTGAAAAATCACCAATCAAAATAATTGGTACTGAAAGTCAAAATGTTTAATCGAAAAACGACAAATATTTGAGATGAATATATCGACTACAATTAATTATGATGGAGTCATAATTATCAAAACATAATTTATGTCATGAAATAGTCTTGATTCTCAATTTCTAAAATTCAACTAAACCTTGTTGGACATAGGGGGAAGTAAAACAAAATTTTATGAAAAAGTTGGGAAGGCCAAAATTACTACTATTAGTGCTAACAACAACCCAGGCTAATCGCTCGGGTGATTTATTGTCTGTTTACATCGAAGGAATGAGTTGAAGCGAAAACTTTGATAACACTCGCCTCCCGGCGGCCAGAAGAGCGACCGGCACAAAGCCCCTAGTCCCATATCCCCAGGACGGGTCCACCGCGGGGCCAAAATTACTGCAATATCCGTAAAATATGGGGTCACTCTTTATTTACAATTTTCTGCCTGCGAGCGAAATACTGAATATCTGGCCTGTGGACTGAAAAGGTTGTGCAACCCCCTCCCTAGTATAAATTAATTTAGCTAATGCCCTTTTTTTTGTGCCCGTGTGAGACCAAAATAGTAATTGATAACTCCGATATGCATACAACTCCAGTTAATTTGTTTTGAAAAATTCACATTTGTTGCAACCGCATTTTTAGAAAAATCTCACTTTTTCATTATTTTATTTGAATCAAAGCGATTTTAAACTAGAACATTGCGTATGTTATGCGGATGTATAATGCCCACGCAATTATGATTTTTGTGCATATTCCGTATATTTCAACGCAAAACATGGCTGGTCCCTGATAATACAGTAATATTACTGAATGTTGGAGAAAATAACATGGAAAAACATTTTCAAGAGATAGAAGATTCAGAGCGTGCAATGTACGGGTGCATTGAGGAATGCTTCGATCCTTCGCGTCCGGTTGCTGTACGTAATAGCGCTAGGGGAAAAAAGGGGGATGGTTTTTATTTACTGTGGATGTAATGCTTCATTTATTTATTTTCTTCAATTTATCGTCATTGTTAGGCTTACCTGTCTGTCCTTTGCCCAACGTCTTTTCCAAGCGGTACGGCCCGACGTATTGATAATGGTGAATATCCGTAGACGACCTGTGAGAACTCATATCTGCACCAGCACTAATCCAACGGTATTACGGTTAGTTTCGGCGTCGAGCATCAAGTTCCGAAGAATTTCGAGACTGGGGATCCCATGGTTTTTGTTGCAATCATATCCGCAAAACCATGCTCAGTGTGTTCTTGTATTTTTTTCCTTTCTTATTACCCCCCCTATTTGGGTGGGGTGAGTGTTTGTGTGCACGGAATTAAAAAGAAGAACGACCCATAGCAAATGACGAGGGGTTGGCGGCACACGGGCGAAAGTCGGCCTCTCCCGGTCGCAGTTTCAATACCTCGAATCCAGGATTGGCGCTTAAATCTATTCTGGGGTTTCTGGTCCTGGAAAACAGGAAAAACTCGCCAGATTGAATCCCCTCCTCTCTTCAAACCTCCCCGTTCTTTTTCCTTTGAAATAATCATATATAGTTGAAATAGTTGCTTTCGTTCACCCTTTTTAATTAATATATTGATTACTTATTTATGGGTGCGAATAATTGCAATATTTGGAAGGGTTTCACCTTAAAATATCGAACAATTTTTATTCTTTCAAACACCTCGACGTATACGGGGTGTCCTGTAAGTCTTATTTCGGCCTTTATCTCACCATCCGTTCATCGTAGAGATACGGTTCTAATTAAAAATATGCTCATATTTGTTCAGTATCGGTACCCTGTATCAGTTTCGAGAGTGAAAATACAGTGTATAAAAATAGAAATCTAAAACTTTTATACGGTTCTCTTGTCTTCTAACCTCCAATTAGAAAGTTGTTGCCCTGCCATTCCGGAGCTCCCCACCCTCCCAAAAAAAAAAAAAAAAAATTCTCCATGCTTGTAACTGTAATATTCATCAAGATACTTGGATTAACAAAAATCGGAGAAAAGATGGGAAAGAACAGCATAAACTTATTGAAAACGTTTCTTTCCCCCCATTTATGCTCTGTTCCAGACTCTTCTCTAATTTTTGAATTCAGATAACTCAGCCCCTCTCACTCCCCTCTTAGAGAGGGGAATTTGGTCTTTGAAAAAACAGAGCAAAAATTTTCCAATTGGGTTTTCCATGTGAAAACTTGGATTTTTTTTAAATTTTGTGACTAACTTTTTATTTCTTTCTTTCAAACCGAACACAACTCAAGTCTATCACTATCTATGGTCGATTTACTACCAAGTGAGTTGTGCCGGAAGTGTAACTGTGAGTGTATACCTAACAGGCTGAGTGCATATGTAGTGTTGTGTTGTGTTTGATTTTTTCATTGCTGCCATACTACATTTCAATTCTCAAAACTGGTACAGGGTAATTTTTAAACACATTTTAAGCATTTTTTAGATTGAAATCATTCTTCTTCGACGAACGGTTGATGAGAAAAAGTCCTAACCAAGGACTTAAAGGACACCCTGTATATATATAGCTGGAAGATAAGTGTTGTGAAACTGGAAACCACCCTAAGAGAGACGGTCCCCGTTCCTTTGGGCGCAAGGGAAAAACTTTGGAACCGAAAAAAAAACTTTTCTTGATGGGAAGATGATCGTATGTAAGGTGATTTCACTGTAATTGAAAATATTTAGCATATTTTCTATGTAACCTATTCAGTGTGTGCAATGAAAAATTATTCTTGGCATTAAGTAATGATATATTGAATCATAGGTTTCCAACATTTCAGTTCGCGCGGAATCCCCCAACTCCATCCCTTGATGGCTAAATGAGAAGAAAATGTTGCACGAAACTTTTTGATGGCTTCGAGATGGTTCAAGGGAACCCAAACAAATATGAATATTTCTTGAATACGGATTAGTTGCCAGAAATTTCTTTTGGAGGGGAACAACTTGTGTTTCGGGGGATGCCGGTGGAAAGGGGTAGGGGAACAAAAGTGCTAGAACAATGGAATTAATCATGTTATTCCAAATATATTCTCTCATTTCGGGAGCAGATTGGATTCTCCGTCACTATGGCCTTGTCTGAATATAGATATTTCGCCACCAGTAAGAACTTCTGCAGTTTTCCATAAATATACCGCGGAAGCCTCGAAAAGCTCTTGTGGAATCTTATGCATTAGATTATTTACGAATACTCTGAACAACTCAAAAAAATTGAAAGTGCGAGTTACTATTGGAGTGCAAAAGTTTTTGTAAATAAAGGCATAGCATATTCTGAGCTCGTTTTGTCGCTGATGCTTCAAAGCAATTCCTAAACATTCAATTTTTACTTTTTAGCTGTACATGCAGTTTCTATAATTACCAGAAGAATGGCTTAAAGAGGTACACGTCCCCTTTTCCTATTTCTTGACAAGTAACAAGAAATAACTATTTTTGAGACTTGTATTTTGGAGGGGAATACCATGCGTGGAGGAGACATATTGCTGCGCATTCTTCAACAACGGTAGAAAAGTAAGTTGGTCAAACAATAAATGACATTTTTATACTATTCAAAAATATATGTAAATCGTATAAATACAACGTGTTCCCAGAAGTGCTACACATCTCATATTTTCTTTAAAATACTGACAATACCCTTTTTTGTCATATAATAGCATTTAATGTACCTCATTTGCGTAATATAACCGCTCAAAATTTTTCCTCCTCTGGACATTTCATTGTTTGCCAATTAAAGAGTTAAATTGATTGGAAACCGGTAACGGAATAAATCAGACGCTTTCATGAATAATGTCAGCATTTGTGATTTTTCGAGCTGCAGTTTGAACGGGAGAGAGAGAACTTCAAAGTTTCTACAGTTGCATTTTTTTATAATTACAGAACCTGTATTTTTTGTATGGACTTATGATGGGCGAGAAAAACAACTCTATAGATTTATTTAAAGAGTCATAAGAGCTCCTAATGGGCGGAGACACGAACGGCGGGGGGCGGGCCCAGCGTAAAAAATGGAGTGAACAGATCTAATGTATATGTATATATATGAATTGACATCATCATCATCGTGCCCCCCAGCAATAATGACCTTGCCCCCCCCCCCTCCCAGACTTTCAAGTCTATCTTCACCTATGGAGCTCTTCCAGGAAATGAGATCCTAAAATTGGTAATTTTCCGATCATTTTACAAAAGATTATCTAAAGAGAAACAAACTTTGAAACCATTCGGTAATATTGTTATTTTATATTGAATCCAAATCTTTGATTTCGTTGTTCTTTAAAAAACTTCCAGTGTTGCTATATATATATATTTCGAAGTACCCGGCATTGGCGGATTCCAAAACGGTAAAATCGGAGCAATGACATTATTGGCTCGATGCGTTGCATTTCAAGGTTACTCGAGACGCCAAGAGGAATGAACGTGTGACGCCAAGATATCAGCCGTGGCCCAGTAGGACTACATATCTTAGCGGCTAATGCGCAGCCGCGACCGAAGGCACTCTTCGAGATCGATGCCCTATTTCAAAATCGTGCTGCTGCCGGAACAACGCTCTGGTGATTTGCTGCTCCTCAAAGTTTCCACACCGCGCGGGCAGCAGTTCTCGAAAAGAATTTATTTACCAAATGAAATTCCCTAGTCCGAGCGATTAAGAGAAGAATTAGGACGTCCATGTCAGTGACCCACAGAAACAACTATTTCCTAGTTACCAATACACTCTCGACAAATCCCAATTTTTCTCATACGTAGCTGACGCGGCAGTCACCACGTGTACATTTGGAATAGGAGTAAGGAACACAAAGGCCTTATTTTTGATGTCGATTTGTTCGAGTTATTACGTGGTAAAATCCATGGCTCTCACATCCTTTTGTGGGCCCCCCAAGACCAGACTTTCACGGTCCCCTAGAACTGCCAGCCCCCCCCCCTTTTGAAGAGCATCGTCGAAGTGGTTGAAGTGCTCGTGAATTCTTATTTCAGAAAATAGCGATGCTTAAACAATACTATAATAAATAATTGGGATGCCATGGTATATAGGATTCCTGTAAGTCTAAACGTAGCCTTTATCTCATCAACCGTTCATCGTAGAGGTACGGATCTAATTTAAAAAAATGCTCAACACGTGTTCAGAAATCCTGTACCAGTGTCGAGAGTGAAAATACAGTGTGTCATAAAATAAAAGAATCTAAATTTTTATACTATCCCCCCGTCTTTTAACTTCCAATTAAAAAGTTGTTGCCGTGTCTTTCCTGAAGCCAACAAAAAAAAAGTTTCACGTTTCCAAATGCCATATTCACTGAGATAGTTGAATTCCAAAAACGGAGAAAGAACAGTAAAAACTAACGGACAACCATCCTTTCCCTCATTTTTATGAAGTTTTTCCCCAACTTTTCTCCGATTTTGGAATTAGACTACCTAAACGAATATTGCACTTAGTAGAATTTTTATGTTGGATTCAGGCGAGACAGGGCAAATTTCTAATTGGAAGTTAGAGGACGACGGTGGGGGGGGGGGGGGGGGGGAGGGACGTGTAAAAATTTCGATTCATTTTATGTCACATTGTATTTTCAATCTCGATACTGGTACAGATTGATTCCCAAACACATTTTGAACCTTTTTTGAATTAGAAATATACGTCTACGGCGAATGGTAAGCTACTATAAAGGCCGCATTAACACATTAACATTTACAGGGCATCCTGTATGAACGAGGAATAGTTTTTAATAGTTTTTACGTCACAGCCCAACGCAGGTACGAAAGTATCTAAATTAAGGGATTCAAGTGAAGCCATTGACGCTCTACATATAATGCACAAAAACCCGAAATTTTGAAAAAAAAAAATGCGAGTAAAGACGTAATTCGCGCATTACACGGTGTACTTTCACTAGATACGGACCCAGGTGAGTTAGAATGAAGTGACTTCACTGGATGTTACGGATATTACATTATAACAGCGTACCTCAAATAGAGGACCAATAAATTATCTGAAACAACTCGGTGGCAACTAAATTACAGTAATACCGGTCTACTGGCATCACAAGGACATAAGAACCCCCGTTAGCGGAACAGAGGTTGTCGGCTGAAGTAGGTTTTCCAATTTCGAGGCATGATCGCGTGCTGTTCCCTTTTTTCAAAAAGTCTTTCCGTAGGGAGGTAGACGCTCAACACCAGTGTTTCCCAAAGTGGGCAATGGGATGGTCCGGGGAGGGGGGACGCGATAGAAGCTACAAATATAACATAGAATCCTTTGAGTTTGCTTGAGTCGGGGGCGGCGAGAGAGAGAAAATTTTCTGAAGAAGAGGGCGATGAAACACAAAGTTTGGGAAACTATGCTCAACACAATACTTACATAACATGAAAATTCGAGTATTTGCCATTTTCACTTCAAAATACGGAAGATAGATGGAAACATCAGTATAACTAACGAGCCAAGCAAAATTTTAACAACATACATACGTTAGGACCACGCCTACACACACACACCCACCCCATTCCAGCATATACTGATTTGTTAGAAATTCCCCGAGGAAATATTTGAGATGAATGTACGGTTACGTAGTAGTAGTTATACAGGTCCAATTTCTCATTTGAGCCTATATGAGCTCATTTGTGATGTAAAATTGAATTGAATAATTTTCATTCAAGCATAATAGCATTTTCAAGCCTACCCGAGGACCACTTGTCCCAACTTCGCGAACCAAAGGCTGAGAAACGATGCACTGTATCCCTTTCAGCCTCTATACGCACAAACATATACGGGTCGATTTTTTCCTGCTTTAGAAACTTTTTTTAACCTCATGGAGTTCATATACCTCTCTCATATCTCCGCGACTTCAAGAATTTTGTGTAAATTACCGTTGAAATCAAGGCTGAACTCCCTGAGGTTAAAAAAGAATATCTACACACACCACAATGCGCAAAAACAACTCCAACATTTGTCAGTTCTAGAATTTGAAAAGGTTAAAGGATACAGATAATCATGGCTCGGAAATCCGAGCCCTGAAAGTTCGTTTCCAAATAATTTGAGGCACTGCAAAAATTATCGAATTTCCCATTCTTGTGATCTTTTTCCCCAGGTACAACTATGTATGTATTGTACAGTAATTTTCAGTTTGAAAGAGACTAGGCAGCCCCACACAACTCTGTAATGAGTAACTCTGGTGTAATAAAATATTAGATTCCCTTTAAAGGATGTGAACCATTTTAACTTTTGGGGGTAAAGAGCCGTTGAGAAAGCGGTGCAAGTTTAACCATTTTCTTCATAATGTGGAGGAATTGTTCCCTAATTTCTTACGTAAAATCATTGGAAAGGCAGTTGAAAGCTATCAATGTTGTTCACCATCACTCGCTTATCCTCACGCCTTTTTCAAATTCATTTTTTGAAAAACATCATATGGCATTTGTGTTATTTAAAAATAAAAATACAATAAGTATTCAGTACAGCTGCCGCTTGTCTTTTTTTCGAAGTAACATTTAAAGCATTTTTTATTCCCCCCCCCCCCCCAGATAATTTGAGTTTTTTGTTAATCTGAGGTGTAATCCAAATCTTAAACTTTCAAATCCTATTTATTGCCTCTGACTATTGAGACTCCACTGTATTGCAAATTCTTGAGAGGAAAAATCTGTTATGCAACAACAATTTTGTTAATGAAATTACTAAATTTAAATTGGTGTATTAGAAAAGTCACTGCTTAGCATACTATTCGGATTCATTACATGAAAAAAATGAGAATTACAATTTTTTCCCAAAATGGTGGTAAAGTTATTTTGGTAAAAAGTTAATTTACCAAAAATACTTATCAAAAAGTATTCTTGGTAAAGCTATTGCAAGTGTAGAACATGGTGAAAAGAGAGAAGCTTAATAAGAATGATTGATTTTATTCACTATTATTTCAGCTATGAACGTGTATGCTTACAGAAGACATAATGAAATACAAAAATTACAACTCTCTTGATGATACAATACATACATCCAAATGAAAAAGAAAGCCCCATAATAGAGAAAAATGAAATAAATATCTTTTTATTGCATCGATAGAACGCTGAAGAAGAAACAAGATTGATGATCATGAAATAAAAATATACAGCATCAATAATATAATTAATACTCAATTCATTTTACACTTTTTTGATCATTCAAACTGGGTATTTCCATGCTTAACACTTTCCCTGCATGTTTAGTTAATCAATATGCAGACCAATGTCTAACTGATCATCATACACATCACATTCAACAACATGCTATTTCAGTCAAGTTGTGGATACAGCTATGAGAATGGATTTAAGCAGTGAAAGTGTTAAGAGATGTAGAATATTTTCTAAACAATGAGATAATTTTTTTTGGTTTGTAGTCTCCGAATCAAATGATCATTATTTAAATATTGACAAATTCATATCCCATTTCTTAGATTCTAAAAATTTTATGTATGAATAATGTAGCGGTGTTTTAAACTTAGTGAGGAATTAAAAATAAATCAGTTGAATGATTACAACAAAAATCTATTTTTTCAAAAATGAAGTTTCAAGCCATGTCGAATTATTCTAAATATTGTGTTTGCAAATTAACATAAGCTGTGTTAGTAGCTGCCATAATTATACACATCCCAATGTTAGAAGAAAAAAAAAAATTTTTTTAATTTAAAAAAGCTAAAATATAGTTTCTCATGCTAATAACAAAAAAAATCCATGTTTTACATTATTTTCAATAGTGTTGTTAAAACAACGACTGCTATCACATATCCCCTCTTCTTTCTTGGAAACTCAGAGTTCGGTGGATTTGATTTCTTACTCGGATACAATGAATAAATATGAGTATTCTAGCCCTTTCAATCAGCCTACAATAAAAATAAATTACCTTTTCATACTGTATTCAATTTTATAGAGTACTAAATGCTTAAACATCTAAGTTACCACGAACTGATTTTTGAGGACAATAACTACAAAAAATACTTGGTTAATTTTATCTAGGGTTCCCAGCAAAATCGGTTTGCTCATTTCTCTGATCAAAATTCCAAAAGAAATATAATTTGAAATCTTAAACTTTCAAAAATCCTGTTAAGTTTGTTTTTTTCTTTCACACAATTCTTCCGACTTTTATACCCAATATTTTAAATTTATTTGACTTTCCAGGTCGGTGGGAAATGTGTTATCATTTAAAAGGACACGAGTAAAAACTCTTGAAAGAAAAATACATTCAACTGATTATTTTTTATTAACATTCACTCAATGGATTGCCAATGTAATATATATCCTTAACCTCTACAATTTTTCTCTCAATAATTTCTACATAATCTAAAAGCAACGTAGAAGAAATACCAATTAGTATTTCCCTATTGCTGAGTTGATATCTGAAAGTATGTGTCGAGTTATGGTATTGCACCTCATGGTATTCCCCACGAACCTTAATGAATAAAAAAAAATTGTGTTCTTGTCATCTTTCTTCCACCTCTCTGCATAAGTGCAGCCATCTATTGTAGGACCATGTCATGAACAAAAAAGAATTAAAAAAAATCACTTTGAGTCAACTCTGAGCGAAGCAAAGAATTTTTTTTTTCTCAAGTTTTTTTTTATAACTTTCTGTAAGGTAAAGCTGAAAAAAAAAATTAATTTACTGAAGGAAATATAAAAGAAATAACCAAAGGCAATTGTGATTATTATTTGTGGAAAGAAACTCCTAGATTTTTTTGAACAAGTTAAATTCAAATGTAAATATTCTTCCAGCGACACTTAAAAAAAAATTTAAAAAAAATGAATTGCATCAAACTTCAGTTTGTGATATTTTATATGATTTGAGTATATGTCCAATTAATTTCACATTGATTCAATTCTTGGAGTCATATTTACAATAATTCTAACCATGAGGATATTCAAACACGGTAGAACCTAGATTACCCAACATGACTGGGAGAAGTCTAGAATTGCAAATCAAAAATTTTGGACAATACAATATATGCATTCAACTCATATACAGGGTGATTCAAAACTCAACGTACAAACTTCTAGGGGAGGTAGGAAACGCAAAAACAAAACCCATTTTTTTGTGCATAACTGTGGATGGTAAGAACTTCGAGCTCTTGTTGTGAAACATAACGTGTACATGTACTGTCCTCATGTAAAATATAGATAAAGAGTTTTTTCTCCCATTATTGGCTTGCCATTTCTGCATCTTCGTTTATCCTCTAGCTGATCAGGTTGGGGTTTCCGGTCATACATTTCTATGTGATTCTGTTTTGTTTTTCCTATCTCCCCTAAAAGTTTGTAATTTGAGTTTTGAATCACCCTGTATATATACAATTTTGTCACTTTGCTTTAACCTTTCACACTAGATGTATCAAAAGGTTTTTTTAGTAACACTTCAGGTGAATTGTGCTTTAGTTGAAACACTTAAAAGCATTGCTCTTGCTTATTTGCATTTTCAAAGAATCTTTAATTTCATTATTTTCATAGGCAAGAGAAGTTAAGACTTTAGTGATAATTTCATCAACATTAAAGAAACAATTATCATTGAGAAAACTGAGGTTGATAAACAGAGTTCTAAAAAAAAAACAAGAGTAGGATAATCAAATGAACATTAAAAAAAAACACACTGCATTCCTAAAAATGTACAAGTGGTGAATGTGAATTTTTAAATGCTCTACAAAACAAGATAAAAGTTGATTTCTGTAACATAACTCCATGAAGATCAACAAGCTAAAAATACAGTGGATTATGGACTTCTATAGGAAACAATTAGTACAGTCTATATACAGGGTTGCATAGGTAACAGCACACACAGCATATTACTGGCGAAACGTTGACCCTAGAGACATACTTCCAATTGGAAAAAGTACCCAAATAACGTGTAGAATTCAGACATCATTCATTTGGCAAGAGGTTGTAGTTATTAAAATAAAATAAAAAAAAAAATAACTCTTTATATGGACATCCTGTGATAAAAAACCCAATTAGAAAGTTGCCTTGTCTCTTCCGAGGCCAACAAAAAAAAAAATTCCCCATTTCTAAGTACAATATTTACTGAGATATTCAAATTTGAAAAACTGAGAAAAGTTGTGAAAAGAGCATTAATTACAGGTAAACCATTCTACCCGCATTCAATGCTGCTTTTGCACTCTGTATATAAACAACATTGGTGACATATTATCAGATTGGTTGGAAGAAACTGAAAACAAAAACTGATTCTAAACATATATATATTTTTTAATTTTGGTACATACTCTATTATTCATGAGGTAATAGTTTAAATAATATCATTAAAGTACTCCAACTGAGTTATTTTGATTGTCAATAAAACTTATGAAAAACACACTAGTACTTTGCAAATTAAATAAAAAATCATGGCCAAAAAAAAAAAAAAAAGGATACAAAAGCTTTTAGATACCAAGTAGATTATACAGAATCTACTTTTTAACCCCAAAGCAGAATGTTTAGTACTGTTCTGCGACGAGCCCTCGGCTGACTGGAAATGTTCTGCAGTAAAAATCCCCATACATGTAACAGTGTTTTTTGCACTTTTTCTTAAAATTCTTCCAAATTGTTCTGCAGTAGCGGTAATTGTTCTGCGACGAACGTTGCAGATTTCGGCACATTCTGCTTTGGGGCTTTATAAACACATTAACACCATTCGCAAATAAGTACTTAATACAACTTGAAAAATGCTCAGAGAAGACAAGTGTCAGGACTCTTTAAGCATTAATAGAAATCTCCATCAGCTTCATAATAAATAATACTTACTGCAGCCTCTCATGAAATGAGAAGCTAAAAGGCTCTCTCACACAACATATAATAAAAATGTCTTAGTGATCAACGCAGAAAAAAAAAAAAAATGAAGCTAAATATAGTTGTCAGTGGATTACACCTAAAGTATAAAACTGCACTGCAACTCAAGATTAGATTTTTTTTCCCCAGTGTAACTGCCCGAAAACAAGGCTTCATTTGAAATAAAAATTCTAAACATCTTCAATGTTTTAATATGTGTACAAGCATTATGAAACAAAAGATTACTTATTTATGACATAAAGCTTTCATATAACCATTTACTTCTGAAGTTTTCTCAACATAAAATAAAATTAAGATCTTCAGATAACAAAAGCATTTTTCATGAATGCAAATAAAATTATTAAGATTATCAATTCCAAGCATAACTGAAAGGAAAAGTTATGAATGATGACATAAAAAAAAAGTATAAATTTACAATAAATATCAATTATTTTTTCCTGTTGGAAAAACTTGTACAAATGATAAAATATACAGTCAAGTCTCCTCCACTTCTTCAAATAACCAATTGATGCATTTATGTGGTCTTATATCAGAAGTAAATAAGTTCTAAAAGTGCTTTTTGAAATAAGTTTTAAGACAGGAGTTACAAGTTCTTAAAAAGAAATAAGAAGTTTTAGTCATGCAAACTTTTTTAAATCATTCCATTTTCTTTGTGAGAACCCAACAGAAACATAATTTAAAATAGAAGTAGAAACTTCTACTATTAATAGGTTGTATGAAAGTTCTACTATAATTTCATTCCTAATCTCAAGTTTATCAGAGAACAAACATGAAATAAACATCTATACAGCGAGTTTGATTTTAAAACCATAAATTTGGTCAGATGAACATATAGGAGCATTCAAAAATTGAAAACTATGATGAATGTCCATCAGAATATATACGTTGTCTTAAAAAATAAAATGTCCATAACAAGAATATATCTAAAAAATTAATAATAATTACAAAACAGACATATACGTTGAGCAAATAATATTCAACAACTACAATCAAGGTGATTCAACAAAATATGTGACCAGAACAAGTGAATTCAGAGTTTGAAACAAAAATCTTACAACAAATAATTAAAATAGTTCATAAATGTTCAGCGCTCACAATTTCAAGAAAATAAAAAATTATGCATGATACACACAAAAATTTGTACACTGTGTACATCGCATCTGCATAGCCATTCTGAGTTGGCTGCAGATAAAACCCTAATAAGCAGCGAAGATTTTTTTACAGTTAAAAAGAACAATCACATAGTCTCAAATTTACAGACAAATATTACACAGACACATTTACTTTCAGTGACATTGCATATAAGTGAACGACATCACAATGAGCATAATGCATAGTGTTAGTGCTCCAAATTTTGGAGTGCATTTATAATTATATATATAATTGGTTATGTGTATGTATATGTGTGTGTCACATGAATGTGATGAATTGAAGGAACAGTTCATTTAATAGCAAAATTAAATTTCATTATTCACTAAATTACACTAAATTCTTTTATATATAATGATGTTCTGTATGAAATAATGGACTAGATTCTATGTCATCTTCATACACTTGTGTCCAATCTCTTGAGTCCACACTGAAAAGTCCACAACACCGCCATTTGAAAAAATCAAGGAAGTTCTGAATGCATCCTCGACTACAAAATAAGAGAAAAATAAATAAAAAATAGGGTTATTAATAATATACATTTATACCCTCACAATTATTCACATCAAATACTGATACTCCAGTGGGCCACATCTTGCATGTAAAAAATATTTGAAATTGATATATTGTTTCAGAGAATGGGATTTTTAGACTTGACAAGTTGATGTAGGGCATAGATGGGCAGAGGCAGGAAAAAAAGAGTAGGGCCATCGTTCATCTATGAAGATGGAAAAGTTGGAAGAACATTGTCTGGAAACATTGAGCTGGACAATCGTATTTCAATGAGATAAACAGTTAAACAGTTAACATAAAAGAGGAAGTGCTTGATTTCCCTGGCGAAGAGCAAACCTTCTCAAAAAAGGTAATGGTGAACTTGGTAAAAGGTAATTAACTTTTTTGAGGGGGGGGGGGGATATCTATCCATCATTTTGCTCTAATCTGATGCCCGGCAAATATCTGGCCATCTCCAGAAATGAAAGAATGGAGAGAGGTGACATAGCTTGTCCGAATGCTTAATAAGCTGTTTTCAAGAGGCACTGGATATGAAGGTGTCTGATGGCAATGTGGCCAATTTTCTGTAATTTTTTTTATATTTCAAACAGGATTCAAAATTTGAAGATCTTTTGCTGTATAGTTATTTGTTTCGACACATGACCTAATTCTTTTTCTTGGGTGATTCGTAGTTTCGTGCCAGTTCGTCATACTGTGCCAAAAGTGAAATTTGGAAAATCAGGTTATTTTCTTATGACAATGTTTGTATTTATTTTCATTTATTATTATTTCACTTTTATTATTCTACAACTGTAGTTTGTTAAATGGCATGTGCAGTTTTTAATGTCTTTTCAACTGCATTCATTGTAATTTCACCCGGTATAATATTCTGGTTGCTTTAGAATAGTAGACATGTTAGTTTTATGGCCGGTTATGCTATATTCACTGAACATGTGCAAATATCAATTCTTTTTCAGAAATTTCATGTGTGCCCAGGTTTATAGCTTTCTCCTCCAATTTCTATTCACTTTTAAAAAGGAAGAATATAGTGTTTTCACTAAATATAAGGTTTTTTTAAATCTTCCAAATTTCCGAATACTTTTATAATTTTGTGCAGGTCAAAGCCTTTTCTTTCTTGTAGCTAGAGATTTTGTTCTTTCTTTTGGTATTTATAATCCTAATAAGAAGCCTAAAAAAACTTCTTATTGATTTTCTATGCGTTTCATTTAATCTCAAGCTAAATCTAAAATATTTGTGTAAAAAAAATAAGTACATTTGCACATATTTTGCTTCGTCAGAAATTTATGCAATAAATTATTAAAGTAATGTTACAGATCAATTCCTGGTGTACAGTAAAAAAATGTACTTACTAGAAAGGACTGATATACATTCCATTCTTATCTTTTTTGAAGTGTGGATATCGCGAACAGTTCATCCTCTCGTTCGTTGTCATGGCCAACCAGGTAACCTAATTCAAATAACAAATCATATTTTGAAAACATGATTTCAATGTTGATTATAAATATGAAATTTTTTTTGTACAGTCTGAATTGATATTCTGAACAAGGCACAGTTCTTTACAATATTTATGCTAGAATATTATACAAGAATATTCATGCTAGAGTATTATAAAGGAATGTTCATGCTAGAATATTATACAAGAGATTGAATAGAAGTTCTCAGCACATATGGTACCTTACTACTTTACTTTAATTGAACCTAATTGCACGCAATACCTGCCAATTGCCATGGAGGTAGTATAATGCTATTTTAATTTCTGAAGAGGTGGCTGAGTCACAATTGTAGAACCTAACAAGGACTGGAACTAGAGAAAGGGGAGCAAAGGGGGCAACTGCCGGGCTGCAAATTTTAGGAAAAATAAAAATATTAGGGCAGGGAATGGATTAAAAATAACCAATTAATCAAAAATTTTAATCAATTTATTGATTTTTGTGCCCATATAATATTAATAGATGTCATAAAAATATATTTATTCATTTCGCACACCTATTCGGCAGATGTAAACAAATATAAGAATGATTAAGAAATTAAGGCTGCCCGTTTGAAGAAATTTAATATGCTGAACATAATTTTGTCAAAACATGTAATTTCTTCACTTGGATCTTGCTTTTTCTTTTTTTCAAATCAGATATTTTAGGTTACTCACTGTTTTGAAACAAATTTTGATTATACTGTTGCTTGTCTTCCTAGAAACTGCTCTTGAATGGTACATGAGAGAAGAGGAGCTGATATTTTTCTAAGAATACGAAAAACTACTGTTCATAGTGGAGACAATAAATTTGTGTCTCGTATTCTGAAACTCTCATTAAACTCAATGTGAAACTGAAATCAACAGTTTCATTGAATCGACTAGTTGAAAAATTTGATCAAAATATTGATTTAAATATTTTTAAATATGGTCACTTATCAGAAAAGTTATGAATAGGTACATAATTTGTAAGACATCTAATCAGCTTTTTCAAACAAATTAAGTTAATTCACAAACTTTTAATAAAAATTTTAATTGAATTGACAGTTAGTCGAATAACTGACCTGATTAATCGAACTAGCCCAAAAATACCACATAAAAATCATCAAATTTTGCAGTGGCAGGGAGTGGCAAAATCCTGTTCCCCAAACAAAAATCCTAGTTATGGCCCTGAACCTAACTGTGGATATATTTGAATGTTGCGCGGGTAATGTGTTCAGGTGCCACTGCATCTATCTTCCAAATTGGAAGTAAAAAAATAGCAATAAATGATATTCTTGTGCCCCAAAGCAGAATGTTTAGCAGTGTTCTGAGACGAGCCCTCAGCTGACTGGAAATGTTCTGCGGTAAAAATCCCCATACATGTAATAATGTTTTTTTGTGTGTGTACTTTTCTTAAAATTCTCCCAAATTGTTCTGCAACGTACATCACAGATTTTGGCACATTCTGCTTTGGGGTTCTTGTGTGTGATAAATTTAAGTGTTGTAGGGCTGAACGCACATGAGTCTTGAAGCTGGATAACCAACTTCAGCTGATGATCACTGCGCCGCTTTCAGGGGTATAACACACAAAATTATACACGAAATACATAAACCAGCAAACAATAATGTATCTGGATTTCAATATTGAAAAGTTTTAAACTTTTTCTCATAATCTTCAACTTCAAGTAATGCTAATATATAAAATCAAGGCATAAATTGAGTTATTTGAAAAGAATTAGATATAATGCAAAACTTTTATCTGAAAAAATTAGTTTCTCAATTGGAAGTGTATGTGTTTATAACTATATTTTATGAACAAAAATATTTCTTAAGAAAACAGAATTACAAACATCAGACAAAAATAAATTTTTTTCGTTCCAAATATATGCGGTGAAATACCTATATGACCTTACTCAAGAGAAAAGTGTATAAAAAGGAGTTATTTTTATAGATAGAATATATATTAACACTATGAAGCACATTTGCACCACAGAATATTATTGGTGTATATGGGTGATTATCTTTGTAGAGGGTGTTGGTAAATAACATTTTCACTGTAATTGGCACCATTCTTTAATTGGTAATAAATTCTTATATGAATAAAATTTTTGTCCATTACAAATGTGTATCAACAAGGGTTCAATGCCCAGGTATCTCGTCAAGCTTAATCAGCTTTATTTCTGTCACAGCAAGATATTTTGTCTTCTAAAGACACAATGAAGCTGTTTTTACAATAAAACATGTTTTCCACCCTCCCTCCAACTGATTCCAGTGGGTGGAGTCAACTCTTGTTCGGCGTTAGATAAGAAGGAGCGAGAAAGTAGAGAAAGAAATATTGTATTATATTTGTATATATGCTCAGTATAAATGATACAAAAAAAGGTATTTCTTCATAGAAAGCCACAACAGCAGGCGTTTTTGTATCAGTCAGGGAAATAGAAGTGATGGACAGAGTAAATTTTCTTGTTGGGGGAAAAGCAGTTATCAGCTCGCAATTTGAAAAAATTAAAATACGTGGCAATTTGGAAAGGTTTCGCAATTTCAAATGTAGCAGTTGTAATGCAGATCAGGAAATTTTTAAAAACCGCTTAAAGGATTAAATAATCATAAACATACTTGTTGTTACTAACCTCAACAGCTGTTTATGATGGGAAGGGATTTAAGGGTAAACAATATATATATTTTTAAATCAAATTTTACCTGATATAACTGGCACAGTAAAAGGCAGCTGACCCAAGTGCCATGCAGGGCCCCATTGACAGCAATCCAGGCTACCCATCCACTAAGTTGGAATGATTCCCACAGGTATCCTAGAGCAGACCTCCTGTGCTGCCAGGGAATATGTGCCTTCCAAACTAATGCAAAAAATAAAAATACAAAGAACACTTGAACACGATACTACTATTCATTAATCAAATGGAATAAAAACTCTAAATATTATTAAAACTAAAACTTTATAAATAGAAGCCCTAAAACACTTTAAATTTAAAAATATAATGATGAAAATTCTAACATGATAAAAAAAAAGTTTGGGGTTAAAAAAAAAATATTTTAATTATTAAAAAACACCTAAAAAATTTGTCCAATCAAAATCGAAATGCATTGAAAAACTTAATGAATCAATATCCTCATAAGTTAGTAAAGATTAAATCTAATAGTTCACAGGAGAAAACAAATTAACACTCACAAATTTGGTTCATGCATCTTAAAATATGCAAAGTAACAAAGCAACAGAATATTTCACATAACGATCTTATATTATAATAAAAGCAATATATTCCTATAGGGAAAAAAAAAACAATAAATTGATATATAGAAATTATATTGAATGTTCATTATCACCTTCCACTGTTTTACTGCAAGGTAACAAATGTTACAGTAAGAGTGATAAAGCAGTGGTTATGTGTAATCGCCAATCACTTTTACAAGTTTGATGAATTCTTTATTTAATTTTTTAATTTAACTACATTTATCACTTTTATTGGCGATTTTGCATAACACCAAAAATGAGTTTGGTTCATTTTATAAATATTGCTAAGTATTTTTATTTTGTAGCATTTCTTTACATAATTTTCAAAATGAAGACCATTTAACTATTATCGTGATTAATGTATCTAGCATATATTTTCAAATCCTGTGGTAAAAAAAGTGGATTCCAATAAATTTCAATAGAGTAAATAAAATTTTTTTTTTAAGCGAACACATGACATTCATCCTAGCCCCCCCCCCCCCCATACAGAGCCCTCTTAGCCCCACCCCTCTTTCTAATGGGGGAGGGGTGACTCATAGTTCAGCCAGCAAAGATTGAATGAAATAAATCACATTAAAAGGAAGTTAACACCGCAAGCATAATTTATCAAATTCATTCACTCTTCCAGATAGACAATTATATATAATGTCAAGCAAAGCTGATTCATTTAATATATTCACTAGTACATTAATCTATCACTTATACGTTTCTCTCACTTATAAGATGATTTTCTGCACTCCTGGTCAAAGATGTAACATAATAATGCTATTCACTTGTATGCCTCTCTCACTTATGCATCTTTTTTTTTCTTGTTCATCTTTTTTTTCCTCTGCATCAACGCATAAGTGACAGATCGCTGTATGAACAGACGATTACACATGACCACTGGCAAAATGTGAAAATAAAAAGAAAAAAATCAAGACAAAATAAAGGTGACAATGAAAATTCTATACTGATAATTTCTACAGCCTGATCAATAACTACAGAACATGTGTGCATTGGGTGTACATACATACGACACATGCATATAGACACCAGAATATTCCAACAAGCAAGAAAAACAGGTAGAGCACAAAATATTTATGATTCCCAAGACCTGGAATGAAAATTAAAAAAATAAAAATAAAATTATATCAAACACATTCTAATCACAGAGTTAACATATATAAAGTCACAGAGCAGTTAGTTACAGAGAAGTTACTTGATGGGGCAAAAACCATGTACTGACAGAGAAAATTTATTTTTTTACAAATAAATTACTTATTGCCTTTAACTGTTTTAAGGCCAATGTTCCATAAATGGAAAGACTTTTCCATAAATGGATAACTATTAACCATAATAGTTTTTTATCATATATAGAGGAGAGTTCAAAGTATTTTTTGAAATGAATTCAGATACTTCAGGTTGAAATAAACATTTTTGACAGATTTTGAAATTTGACATTTTTTGGGCATTTTTTTCCCATTTTGATTAAAATTTGCCAAAATTTCAACGTTGAAGTAAATTGAAAATTATTTTGTGTGTTTCTACCACTCAATATATATCAAAGTATATCAATTAGTTTTTTACACGTGAAGAAGCTACACTTTCAAATATATGCGTGGTGTTAGAAAACTCCTAAAATGTGTTCTTCAAAAGATGTAGGGCAGAAAAAAGGAGCAAAACATGAGTACAACACTCAAGTTTCAAGAAAAGGCAAAACAGTAGTGAGCAAGCCGAAGAAAAAAAACACTATTGCATAGGATTAAAAAAATTCTTTCTAGAATCCAATCGAAACCTTAGCTCTGGATTCCATTGGAAAAGATTTGCCATGTGAATATTATAGAACGTTGGATAATTCATTCAAAGTTACGAGAAACGAATCATATTTCACATTTGGAATTCTGAAAAGAAGTGACAATGGACCTTTTGCGAATGAAATGGGGGGGGGGGTGTTAATTATTCATCCAGGTCCCCGTTGTCAACTGAAAAAAAGATGTCAGGTCATCTGATTGTCATTATACTGTGTATGCGACACAAGGATGGTGTGCGGTTTGCTAAAAAAACATTGTATAAATGCTACCAATATTACAAACGGGTACATCAAATATATATTTTCCTTCTTTTATCACGTAAATTAGAAAAAGATTTGAATTTTCTGCACTCATTTTTATGTTAAAAAAACCAGCATGTGTTGCAAATTTGAATTTGTAGTGGAAAATAGAAGATTTTGTGTGATAACTGTACTCCAGAACTAAATAATTGTAAGAATATAGACAATACCAGTTTCCGCTTTCACCTCTCCCCAAGTGCCAATGTTCTATTTATGGAACATCGTTAAAAAGAAAGAAAACAATTTTTCCTTCAAATTTCAAAGTTGATCTATGTATAGGCATGTAAAAGAACCTCAAATTCTAAATTTCAAAACAATAAGTGACTTTGTTCATAGTTTGGCCTTTAAATGGTTAACGAAAATTAACAAATTTCAGAATAATGTTCTCTCGTTTCTGGTAAGAGATAAACATGCAAAGAATTGGAAAATTAGTACTTCAGGACTTTTACAGAATTCAGGACATTTACTGATTACATGTATCAATAATGATGGCCAATTCACTGCCATTCAATTGAATATTTAGTCTGAAATTTCTTGTTGCTACAACAACACCTGCTGATTGAACATTGAGATTTACGTCAAGCAGCATACTTGTTTTTATTAGGTGTCAATGGGGGGAGGGGTGAAATAACTGTTTCTGAAATTAAAACGGTATGTAGGAAAAATATTAAAACCAAAAAAAACTTTACAGACTGTCAAAGACTTCTATTTAATTTAAGCTGATTAACTTACCAACACAGTTACCAACCCATGGGCAATGGTGATCAAATCTGGCAATGCATACATCACAGACAGAACAGTGTTTTGACCTTAATGGACGCCGGACCAGACAAGTGCTGCAAAACCAATTAGGATGGAAGCCATCTCTTTCAGCCAATTCAATAATTGTCTAGGGGAAAAAACATCTTTTAGAAACTAGAAATGAATACAAAAACTTGTTCATTGAAAAAATTATTTTCACGTGAAATAATCTCTAACCAAATTCACTAAGCTTGTGAAATTTAGAACCATGTATGTAAATTCATGATTCATATTCTTTGAAAGTAAAAAAAAATTCAAGGACTATTCAAACACTTTTTCTGGCAAACTTTAAAAACTCAAGAACAGGTTGATAAAAATAGTGATTTTTTCAAAAAATGGAATTGAATTTCCTTAATTTATATTCACCATTTAATGATTTTTAATTTTGAGTTTGAAATGTCTGTTTACTAAAGACTTATAATTTTAAAAAAATTATATAGTTCTCATTTCAACTTGCAATATTAAATTCTAAAGGTCTTGCTTTATATATAGAAACACACACCTCACACACACACAAACACCACCACATGTGTTTCAGCACACAAATCACATTTAAGTAAAAATCATTTTATTTTTGAAACAGTATTGAAATTTGCCTTCAATAAAAAGAATCAGAAAGCATTTAGTCATATATGTAGTGTGACCATATGACCTATATTTCTGGGACATTTCTGTATTTTCATGGAATTTTGGCCATTCCGACTTCTTCATAAAAATATTCTGTTATTTTCCGTATTTTTAAAAAAGCTGATTTGAATTTTTATTCTTCACTGAAATTATTAAAACTATTTTCTCAATCCTATAAATTTTATTATGATAATTATGACTAAATATAAATATTCCTCCTGTTAAAGTTTCCCCCACAGAATTCATTTAAATCTACTGCTTCAATGCAATGATGCTTTATTTTCTACCTTTGGTGATTTTTTTTTCAACTTTGCTCACCTTTTCCCAATCATTTTTGGTGACAACTAATGATCTTCCCATATTTTTATTGAGGAAATGAGCCTACATATACCCAAGCGACATTAATTCAATAGTTTAAAATATTTCGAAACAATATTTCAAGCAGTGCTTTGCTGCTAGATTTTAGGCAATATCTTTTTAAGCAAAGAAATATATCAGGTTTTGAACATTGTCTCGTAGCTCACCGTTTTTGGTCTATTCATTATTGCCCCAGTAGAACAAGGTTTGGGGTGGGGGGGGGGGGGTGGGAGACAAAAACTGATGGCAGAAATTCACACAAAATTTTTTTTCAAGCATTTATAAGTGCTTGAAATGATAATTTTTTTCAAGGAATGCCATTTTTCACACACTTTTAAAGACTTAAAAATTAACTTTATCAAGGATTTTCAAGGACTGTACAAACCCTGAAACTGTACCTAGAAAATAAATAATTGCCAATACGAAAATGATCAACCTATCTATTAGTGTCCCCCCCCCGAGACAAAGTGTTTCTACACACAATATCAACACAGGAAGTAGTGATGTGTACTTTATTTGTTCTACACCACTTCCAACATGCCTGTATGTCATACTGCACTTAAGGATTAAACCTTGTTAAGATTTGTGTTTTGCTTTTATAATAGAAGACTTTTCTCTTACCAATAAAACTGTGGACTGTTTTAGTTATGAACATCAGTATACATGAAATACCATGAACAAACATATGGATGGGTTAAAGTTACAGTGGTATAAGTCAATTCTAATTTTGAATAAAGGTTTTAAAAGAGTTATTGTCATAGGTTCTCGTGTTAAAAAAATTTTGATTTCACAATTTTCAGGCAAACTATTGAAGCTATGACTTAGTTCATTTTTTCTTTCACAAGTTTCACACTTCTAGACTGCATTTCTGGACTTAGAATTGTTGCAAATGTGACTTGCAGCATTGCTACTTTAACACATCTATATATAACACAAAGAAAACAGCAAATGAAAAAGTTGGCTTACGCGATATTTCTGTTCGTGATTGGTACGAATGCTTCCTGGGTCTGATTTCCATGTTTTATAAAAGTAATAGAAAAGAAAGGTCGAGCATGTTATAAATCCTATCTGCCGCCAAGCATCACCAATATCTTATTGTTTTCAATGAGTATTAAGAAAATAGACATCATGGATGTGATGGAAAAATATAACTATGACAGAAGAAAAAATGCAACTTATCTATTTTTGTCGCACCACGGTCATTTTCTGCGCACGAGGGCTAATTAGACCGGGACCTACAATTTATTGCCGATTCCAAATGGCAGGCTTGTTTTTTATACTCATCAAGAGGTTGGTGCGCTAACCCCTATATGGGGAATTCCCTGTGGTAGCAATTTTTTGCTGTGGTCAAGTCGCCGTTTTTTTGTTGTACCCGTGTCAGGAAAGTTTTCTGACAAGGACGAACTGGGTATCAAACTCACGACACCTCTAAACATCCTTTGGTACTTTAGGCGAGTATCACATTGACCGGGCTACACGTCCCAATTTATCTATTTTGTCAATACTGGAATAACACTATTAATTAGCTGTACTTTCCTTACATTACACAGAGGTATAGAACACTAAATCCTATATTTCAATAAAAACAGAAACACTCATTTTATAAACAAGCAACCTTGTATGGAAAAATGCACACAAAAAAATAAATAAAAACACACATAAAAAATAAACATAAAAAAAAAAGTCTTTACACTGCTCTCCTGTAAAATTTGTCTTTTGCGACAGGGTGCTCTTTACCTCCAGCGTACAGATACAGACCCATAGAAGAAAACTATGATTTGTGTTCATTCATATTTTGTGAACATTTTTTTCCATCATGACATATAGTATTGACAAATATTACTACATTTGAAGTAGTCGGCAGCGGTAATTTAAATTTGCATATAACAGTAAAAAAAGTGATCATTTTTCAAAATGATTAATAAGCAGACATGTCAACTTTTGGAATCCAGAAATTCTCCTGAGGGGATACTCCCTCCCCCGGCACTCAGACTCGATCAAAAAAAAAAATTTGAAAATTATTATTTTTTAATCAATTAAGAAAAAGTTCCATTCCTTCCCCCCCCTCCCCAAGGCAGGTTCTGCATTGCCCCTGAGCAGAATACAATGACATGTCAGTCTTTTCATGCAAAATAGAGAAATCACATCTACATTTTCTGTTCATAAAACATAAGTGTTTCCTTTCGTGGATGCTATCAGTGATTGATAATCTTGGGTATATGTACTCGTAAAAGCTTTATATTTAGCTTTATATAGCTTCAAGTTTTAGATTTTCTTTTTGAAGACATATTTAATCGCAGGAAATAATTTAAAAAACTTCAAAATACAAAGTTGCTGATGAAAAAAAGTGTTTACCGCACAGCTGTAAATGGAATACAATAACGATTATACAGGGATTTCTGCAACCCAGGTACCCATAAACACTACGTAAACAAAGTCACGTCTTCGCCAGTTGCTTAAATGTGGTCACCAAGACACCGTTTTTATGGCTGCTCAATGGAAATGACCATGGCTGTCCTCTATGGGTGTTTTCCCTAACAGCGACGGCAGTGATTGATGTCACGACAACGTGAAAGCTCACGTAAAATCTAATTTTCTGCCAAAATCCGGAGAGCAGGAAGAAGGATGAAAAATCTGGAGTCTCCCGCCTAAATCCAGAGAGTTGGCAGGTCTGAGTAAGCAATTCAGTGAACATAAGTATAGATAACCAGCATTACATCGAAAGTCTTACGAAAAGGATACAAGGTTGAAACCATGTGAACCAAGTGACATACATCCAAAATTTAGTTGATAAGTAAACTGAGAGGGGTAGAATATTCAAAATTCTATCATCAAATAATAACCTGTGATAAGAAAAGAAAATTAACATTCACATAAAATTTCAAAAAATCATAAAAAAAAAGTAAACACAAACTTTGTGATAAAACAGATTATATCAAGTGATTGAAACAAACCTTCCGATAACTGAGGTACTGACACCAACTGCAATTATCAGGCCAGCTTTTACCAAATATGTTTCGTGACTCTCAAGGAGAGCACCAATTAAATAGAAGACTAGAAAAGGTGATCCCACCATGCAAGTATACCTGAGCTTCTAGAAAAAGTGGGGAAAAACAATTTTATACATAGAAACCGTTATTTCTACTTAATTTGAAAAATATGACTCACATCATTAAACTTTCCACAGAATTGTATTTCAGAACAATATTAATCTCAATATCATTTGTTCATTGCAAGACATGTTCTATGTTCATATTTATCGAATTAAAACAAAACATTTGCACCACAATTCATCCTCTTCATGTGTTGCTTAAAATATTTCAGTCTTAACAATGAAATGGCTTTGCACACATTCCCAACCTCACTTCCAATAAAAGTTGGTTCATAGATCTCAGGCTTATTCGAGAGGGACCCTTTCAGTCACCCTTTCAACAAAGATGCTAGTTTAGCTTGTATTAGTAAACAAAATTAGAAAATTTGCTTTGCCATTTACCGACTTATTTTATCCTAGAGCAGAGAGATTACAGTGATTCCTCTTGGCAAATGAACGTCTCTGCTTACAAATTTTTCAGCTAACTATGATTTTTTTCTTGCCTTGGCTAACGGACAGGGCCGTCATTTCAACTTTTTCCAGGGCGGGGAGGCAAAGAACATGTACCCAATATATTTATAATTTTGTATGCATATAAACTATTTTTAATGTATTTTCAAAAGCCGGGCCCCCCCCCCCAAATGACGGGTCTGCTAACGGATTTGGCTAACGAACATTTTCATTGATATGGATACTCATGCAAACATAAAAGTCAAGTTATGAGCTGAATTTCGGTACCAATCATCAGAGTTACTCTCACTTGAGTTAGATTAACTTATGTTCACCTCGGAATTGTATTTCAGATATGCCTACACTTATCTTTCTGAAAGTTTTTGAATAATTTCATGTGAAATAAAAGATTCCGCTAATAGAAAATGCTTTAAAAAAAAGGAGCTGATGATTTCAGAATATGCTTTCTTTTTTTTTGCAAGGCTGAAATGTCTGGACATTCTAGAATATTTTTTCTATCTGCATGTATCAGTCACAGAAATCAGATGACCAAATCACAAATGGATGGGGACACCTATGAACTTGACTGGGTGTGTCAACATCAGCTTTAGTCTACTCAAGCTGGTGGTTGTGTACATTAGTGTAAAATAAAAAGATCTTCAACACCTCTCAAACTGTGCTCATTCCAGGGGCACAGTTTGATAGTGGAAAAAATTGGAGAATCTCTGTTGTAGATTCTCATTTATCCAATTTTAAAACTGTTCAGTTTAGCATTCAGAGACTTTTGTTTTTTATAGCATTCAGTGTTTAAAAACTAATCTTCAAATTATGGGCAGAACCTGGAATGTGTGAATCAAACAATTTCCAATAGAAACCTATACGAAATCATGTTTTAGCTCACAAAGATTTCAGCTAATGAACCTGATTCCAGAACAAAGCTTCATTAGCTGAGGTGTAACTGTTCTGTTATACAAAGGGGCAGCATTAACATCATGCACCACCAAATTTATGTTGTTGTCGACATCTTTTCTAAATTGACAGTGTAAGAACTACCAGAAAATTCACTCAAAAGAATTTGCTCAGTGAAAAAAAATTATGCACACACATTAACTGATTAATAAAATTCAGATAAGTATGTCGCCCCGTAAAAGTGTTTATAGCACTAAACACTTCTATGTACTACACAGAAAGTCACAATAACAAATTTCATTAACACTTTCAGGTGTTACAAAAAAAATGCTTTTGGACTTCTTTGGAAGAAAAAAAACAGGTGAGGCGAAATTATGTACTGAAGGGATGCTTTAAGGTGAAACATAACAGAATATCATTATAGAAATTTAAAATTCTTTTAAAAAATAGCGTTGCAGAGGGTATTGTAGTAATGAATATTGTATCGAAAGGAGTTTAATGGTTTAAAAAGGCTAGATTTGAAAATATCACTGTGGACATTCATTTGATCATTTTCGTCACATCATAGTCATTTCCTGCACACAAGGGCTAATTAGACTAGGACCTTCAATTCATTCTCGATTCCAAACAGCAGTTTTTTTAAATATTGACCGAGAGTTGGTGCACGAACCCCTCAGAGTGGGATTCCCTGTGGTAGCAATTTTTTTACAGTGGTAATCTTGTCACAGTTTCTGTTATACCCCTGTGTCAGGATAGTTTCTGACAAGGATGAACCCGGCTCATGTGTGATACCTTTAAAAACACTGTTTGGTACTTTAGGCGAGCCTAGGTCTTATCGACCTAGGTTACTGCGCACAGTATAATCATATTCAATTACAGTTGACTGTAGTACAATCAGCATATGGCAATAGTTTTGTGTACTGTAATTGTCCTCTAATGACTATTAGATTATTAGAAAAATTACTATTTTATTCACTTTTCCATGAAAGAAAACTCACAAAGAGAACTCTCAAAATGTGAACAATGTTTTGGTTCCAAATAGTCTATGGTATCTTAACAGACTTTAATTCATCACTCAACAAACCAAAAAAATCCTTCTTTGCTGATTTTTATTTGATTGATTGAAAGGAATTTGATTAAAAATAAAATAAAAATTAATAACCTTGTCTTTGTAGACACTAACACAAACATTTCTTTTTTCAACAGCCTTCTGAGCTTCTTCCAAACGTCTGGCAATAAAATGCACCTTGAATTTACGAGCCATAGACAATGGAGTATCATCCTAGCAAAAAGAACACCATTACATAATTGGATTGTTCAAGTTTATGTACATATACTGTAGCACTTGTAGTACCAGCAAATGAAAGTCTCAAATTGCAAGAAATTTGAGTTATGTATAAAAAATTTTCAGAGTTAACAGCAAAAAAAATTAGAACTTGCAAGCAAATACTCAATTAATGAGCACAATATGTACCAGAAAAATCCCACTTGAACTTTCCGAAGTTGTCCAAAAAAGTCCCAATTTTTGAAAAAATTAATCTTCTTGATAATTATTTTTTATAAATAGAAATTTATTGCTGATTCTGAAAGGCAGGCTCGTTTTTATACTCATCGAGAGGTTGGTGCGCGAACCCCTTGATGGGGACTCCCTGCAGTAGAAATTTTTTCTGCAATCATGCTGCCATTTCTATTGTACCCTTGTGTCAGTAAAGTTTTCTGACAAAAATGAACCGGGTATCAAACTCGCGGCATCTCTAAACATCCTTTGGTACTTTAGGTACATATCTTATCGACCTGGGCTACTGAGCCCCTTAAATATACCAAAAATCTGAGTTATATTAGCCCGATTGTGTGCGCGTGCCAAATGCTAAAAAATAAATGCTGTTATGGAAAAAACTGTTTTTGGTGATTTCATATAAATATATATACTGAGGGGGATCTCCTCTATTTATATATTCCTCACAAGCATTTTTTCCCTCTTACTAGCATAAAGGTCTGTATTAATTTTCAGATAACCTACTTGAATTAGAATCAATGAACTGATTAGGTATTTGAGAGCAATAAAAATACTGGCAGTTACCTTCTTACTCATTACTAGGGTTAGGATTTTATGATCTAAAAACTGCTTGAAAATGCTCCATAAAAAATACAATTATGCTCTAAAAAAATAATAGTAATATGCTCTATGAAATGACCTAAAATTTTTCATCTTTAATTTTTCAGACGACAGCACTTCTTGAACAAATAAAATAAATGGTAAATCAATTTAGTGCTATATTAGTGCTTGGGGGGGGGGGGGAATAGGACAGTGGAAGCAGAACTGAGGGGTCAGCAGGAAGCCTTGAGGTAGTGGAACCAATTTGTGGAACAGGTCTACTTTGTAAAATTCTATCCTAGTTTGAAGAAAGGAAAAGAAAAATTTGATACTACCACTTAGGATGAATGTACAGTAGGATTGAGCAATATTGAAAATTCTACATCATGATGCATCATCAACCTAATATAATGATATATTGATATGTAAGGCTACCACTCAAAAAATTTGAAAAAGACAAGAGGGGAAGATACCACCCCCCCCCCAAGACAAAACAATCATAGCCTTACAAAAAATTGAAAAAACTATTTTTTTACTTTTAAAAAATGTTTAAATTAATTTTTTTTTTCATTCCACTATTTCAGTATCCTATAAGATTGGCTCGAGCCTGGTCTGATAAGTATTGGATTAGCAAGAGAACTTTTTAGAAAAAGATTTTTCTCTAGAAAAACAATAAAATATCCCATACTGCAAATATCATACTTGTTATTACAAAGATTATGATTCTCACCACACACACACCTGAGCATTCTTCTCCTGAAAATTTGCGCCAGATTTGAGTAAAAGAGACACTCCAGTCATGTTACGAGCAAACACAGCCCAATGCAGAGGAGTGTTTCTGTGGTGAAGATCTTTCATGGCAAGACTAGCTCCTAATGTGATCAGCAATCTTGTAGGATCACTCCTGAAAAAATACAAAGGTGAAAAAAGTTGCAGATGGCTTATCTGATACTCAGAATAATAGGGAGTAACAGAGAAACTAACTAAACAGATGAATATAAAGTTTATTATTCACTGATGAAAATTATATAATAAAGTTTATGGCATTTCCCCCACTTTAAAGCATTTTTATAAAGTCAAACAAATAGCACAGATAGCCGTTATAAATGCCACAAGATGGCTGTATCCAATTGAAATGATAAATGTGATTAGTTAGCTTTAGTCAGATATCATTCATAAAAAAAAATTAAATATAATGTAAATTGATTTCATTAAAACACATTAACAAACATTAGTACAGCCAAACCCTGTTACAGCCCCCGCTTCCCCTGTTGCGCCAAACCCACTCAGGGATAGAAAAAAAAATTTTAGTGAACAAATGTTCCATATATATGGGGTCAAATGTGTTAACTTGTGATTTGATATAACACCAAACTCTATACAGCACCAGGATTCTGCAAAAAAAGTAGTGACATTAAATGGGGAGTTCGACTATATGTAATCTAAATTTGAGAGTTTCCACCAATTCCTATACAAATAATTCAGCTTTGAAAGGAAAAATTAGCAGCGAATTGAAGTGGGGGGGGGGTGATAGGAGAAGAAACATATGTATATGTATAGTGTATCATTGGCCATTTTGCATGTTGTGGCCTTGTATTTGTATCCATTTAAGACTGAGCTCGATCGATCGTATGGGTGGTAGTGATACTTAACAAACATTCATTTTTTCAAAAATTTCCCAGTTTTAAAGGGTTATCCAAACAAAATGAATGTATAAAAACCACTATGTAAACTTAGACACAGCACTGAAATAATATTGAGGAACTAAATAAAACTTAGCCTTCAGAATTTTTTTTTTCAAATGAGGACTTACGTGGTGATACGATAACAAGACCACATTAGTGGTGTCATGCCATTTTTATCAGTTAAATTGACATCTTGACCCTTAGCAACAAGATACGCAACAATTGCAGTATGCCCAAACTGAGCTGCCAAGTGTATACAAGCACAGCCTGGAAGAGAGAGAGAGAGAAAAATTAACTAAATTTGTAAATTGCCATATTTGTTGAAGCTTCTTTATTTAATAATATCACGGTTGAAAAAATTAACCATCACGAAGAGTAAAATCTAAATCATGTGAAAAAAAAGTGAATATCAAGCAAAAATATATGTACACAATATATTTCATAAAACATGAGCCTCTTAACTTTAAAGATGTAAAATTCTCGAGAATAATCAAATATTCGAGAATATTCTCTGGAGGAATTTCTATTATAATTAACTTCAGAATATTCTTATAAGTTCTTGATAAGAATATTCTCCTGTTATTTATAATATCCTTGAGAATATTCTCTGGAAGGACAACTTTTATAAATTACTGGGGAATATTATCAAAACTTGAATATTATTAATAACTTGAGAATAATTCTCAAGTTATTAATAGTCTTTCCAGAGAATATTCTCCAGTTATAAAAGTCCTTCTATAGAGTATTCTCAAGAATATATGTAATAACATGTATTATAATAAATCCTCTATAAATAACTTGAGAATAAGTCTCATTATTTTTGATAAGAATATTCTCTAGTAATTTACAACAGTAGTCCTTCGAGAGAATATTCTATGTCCCCGTCTTTTTTCCTGTCAAGAAGACGGGAATACTATAGTTTGTAGCCCACAATACTAAAGTTTGAAATCAAGAAAATGAAACCAACATGGCTGAATTGCACAACATTCACAGAAATGTGAGTGATACAGAATGTAAGTGTATGATACATTGAAGAAAACAACAGTTTTGTATCTTCTTAGAATGAAGGTGATTGTATAAGAATAGCTTTCTTTGTCAATCAACTTTTGTTTAATTTTTTGTTTTGAACTTATTTCTGAAAATTTATCTAATTTTGAAATAACTTTTAAAGGTTTTAATCTTGAGGTTTGTAAAATATTCATAATCAAACTTTTAAAACCTCTCATCACATGACCAAGAGAATATTCTGAGAATATTCTCAAATTAAAGTCGTCATTGGGGGGTGATTATGCCAAAAATTGCTTTATTTTAAATATCAGGCAATGAAAACAGATTTAAATTTCATAACATAAACAAAATTAGTAAAAAAATTTCATTATTTAAAAGAAAAATGAATATTCTTGATTATTCTCTAATTTTTACATGCAGGAGAATATCCTCAGAATATTCTTGTTCTCCGAAAATATTCTCACTTCAAATCTATACTTAACTTCTACTGTAAAATCAAAGTTTTAAGCAAAAAATGTATTTCGTTTAGACAATAATTTAACCAATGATTAGCCAAAGATGCATTGCATATATTCATGATTTTTGAGTTTCACTGAAGGGTTGGACAAAACAACCTAATTTATAAAAAAAAAGTCTACAATTCATGTACAGAAATATATTTTTTTAGGTTTATATAGGGTTTCCCAGCAGATAGATATTTTGTTTCTTTAGCTACATACATACGCTCTAGGGAAATAAAATATGTGCCCTCTGTAGCTCAATGGTAGAGCACTCACCTGGAAAGTGAAAGGTTGGTGGTTCGATTCCCCACAGTGGACTGCAAATTTCCTTCCAAACGTCATCTTCATCTCCACTTGGCTTTCGTACTTCGTATGAACAGCGGAGAGTGACATTGTTTCTCTCTACACGAATATGAATATTCATCTCAAGTATGTTTCATTTAGTAATTTTTAAAAAAATGTTTTTATTCTTTCTGCTCATTGAAGGTTCCTGTTTATCTTGTCAGACTTAATTTCCTTCATGGAATTAGTTATAACCCATGTGAGCACTTTATTTCCTGATTTTGGAAATTTTGGAGATTTCAGCAATAATTGGCAACCTTGCTCACTTTTTAGCATTGTATTTGGCAACAACTGGTAATTTGCTGTACTTTGAATCCAAATTTCTGGTATTCGCAGGGAAACATGCTTAGCAAAGGGATACAAGAACAGGGGAATTATCTTTGGGATTTTTTATTTTTTGCAAAAGCACAATTTGAGGATTTCAAGGGTTTTTTACGAAATATAAGAAAATAAGAAGAATCTGGTTTTTGACTGCAAGATTTAAAAGAGGCTTACAAATCGGAAGGCTTCCAGGTAAATCTGAAGCACTAGCACCTGTGCTTCAGAGATACAAAAAGTTTCTTCGGAGTTGAAAAAATTCAGGCAAAATAAAAAGACAAAAACTTACTCATGGTTCATACTCTTGGACCCCGAAGCAGAATATGCCGAAGTCTGCGACATATGTCGCAGAACAATCAGTGCTATTGCAGAACAATCAGGAAGAAGAAAAATGTAGAAAACACTATTATGGGAACTGCAGAACATTTCCAGTCAGTCGAGGGCTTACTGCAGAACAGTGCAAAACATTCTGCTTTAGGGCCCTTGGAAAGTAAAAAAAATTCAAGGACTATTCAAGCACTTTTCCAGGCAAAATTTTAAAATTCAAGGACATTTATATCCCAGTTGATAAAAATTGTGATTTTTTTAAATAAAATAAATTGTATTTTCTTAATTTCTATTCACAATTTATTAAAGATATATAACTTTTTAAAACAATTATAGTTCTCATTTACACTTGTAGACAATGTCAAGTTCTAAAGGTCTTGCTTGTGAAAAAAAAGGAATTGCAGTTTAGTATGCAAATGACATTTAAGCAGAAACTGTTTTATGTTTGAAACAGTATTGAAATTTACCTTTGATAAAAAATATTAGAAAGCATGTAGTCATATATCTAGGGTGACCATATGACCTGTATTACCTGGGATATTCCCGTATTTTCATGTAATTTTTTTGGTCATCCCGACCTTTTCATGAAAATGTCCTGTTATTTTCAGCAAAGAATAAATTTTTATTCTTTACTGAAATTAAGTATTAAAATTATTTTCCCAATCCTAAGAATTACATTATGATAATTATGACTAAATAGGAGTATTGATCTAACATATTTGCCATATTTTTTTTCCCATAGAATTAATTTAAATTTACTGTTTCAATGCAATGGTGCCTTTTTCGCCTTTAACAAAAATTGACAACTTTGCTTACCCTTGGTGTCATTTTTGGAGACAATATGCAATTTTGCCATATTTTTATAGAAAAAATATTGTCAGCCCACATATATGCAACTAACATTCATTAATTCAATAATTTAAAGTACTTTGAAGCAATGTCTTAAGTGCAGTGTTTTGCAGCCAGATTTTAGGCAACATCTCTTTAAGCACTGGAATACCTCAATACCATCTGTTTCATTTCGAACATTATCTCGTAACGCATCATTGATGCTCTATACATTTTCGTCCAGTATATAGTTTAGATGAGGATTTAGTTTAGGGGGAAAAAGTTCATGGAAGAAACTCACACAAAAAAAAAATTTCAAGCACTTATAAGCACTTGAAAATGATTTTTTTTTTAAGGACTGCAATGATTTTTCAAGGACTTTTAAAGACTTGAAAATGAACTATTTTTTTCAAGGACTGTATATGAACCCTGTTACTTTACTAAGAACAAATAACCTAAAACAAAAAACAAATAATTTAAGCCAATTGTTTATTTTGTTATTTGCATCGTTGGAGTTTATTATCTTAATTAGCATCAACTGACAGGTGTCCATCTGTATATCGGGAAAAAAATATACTCACCCTCAACATCTGTTAAAGATGGGTCTGCACCATGCTTCATAAGAAGGACCACCATTGTTAAATGCCCCTGTCTGAAAAGAAATTTTAAATATGGGCCTTGTTGTAAGATTATACAGATCATAAAAAAAAAATTCAAAAACTTTATCATACTTTCATGAAGAAATCTATATATATAAAATTGATTTTTTGTGTATATTCTATATACAAATCCACAATTTTAGATCCATCGTCGCCAAAAATTTTGTGTATATATACCAAATGGGACCCGACTCGAACGATAGGCTACTTTAAAAGTTTGTCAGAGCTGGGAAAAAAACTGTCAGGCAACAATGGTTTCTCAGCCTCAACAATCACTTTCGGCATGCTTACTTTGATTACCATGGTTCCCTAGCAACGTGTTTCAGACATGTATATGCTTTTACAATAGTTTGTGTCACTTTAATGCTGCCAGTATTATGTATAACAGTTAATTCATTTATAATGGTTCGTCACTTTTTCAATCCTTTTAGTAATGGAAGAAAACCCTGGGCAGTGCCGGTATGGTATTAGTAGTATTCAGCTCTCTAGTGCTCAATAAATTCCAATAAATATGGTGAATACTAAGCTTGGCAAATCCCAGCTAGGTTGTCATTACAACTATAAAATCTGTATTGGTGCCCTCCCCACAAAGCAGAATATGCCATAAACTAGGATTTAAGAACAATTGGTATTGCTGCACATAAATCAGAAAGAATTTGAAGTGCAGAAAACACTATTATGCGTATTGTTACTACTACTACACCAGATATGCACCTCGTCCATATTCCTCAGCAGAACTTCTAACGAATTGATACGTGTTGGAATGTGTGGTGTGTGCATGTAGTGAACCTTCCATGAAATTTGATATGCATAGTGCTGCCATCTGAAATCAGTTTTTATAACTATGCATGGAGTGTATATTTTTACTGCAGAACATTTTCAGTCAGCTGAGGGTTTGTCCCAGAACAATCCAAAACATTCTGCTTTGGGCATCGGCGTCTAAAAATTTTCTGTATGTAATTGCTAAATTAGAGTATGAATGACAAAGTTTCTGATTTCATGAGTTTTTTTTTTTAATAAATGTGATCAGCACATATTCCCAAGAGATCTTTATGATCTGTCCAGGGAATTTGTCAGTGTTAATAGACATCCATGCCTAAACTGGGATTCAAAGCCAGACCTGCGCAGTCAGAAGCTAGCTCCCTAACCACTGGACTGCCAGGCAGCAATATTATTGAACATAGAAAAATGATATGAACATACGGGAAAGGTAAAAAAAAAGCCATGATTTAAGACAGTTTATCCCAAAATTAAAATTATTTTTAGCTCCTAAAAAACTTGGCTGGAGCCTAATTTTTTTTTCAATTTTTCAAGCCCTGTGGTAAATAAACTGCTATAGCTAACCTTTTTTTTTAAAACTTTGAACAGATCAGAGAAGAAAAAAAAATTATGACATTTAAGACATGAAAATATTTTAATTGAATCTAAGTATCAGGCAGGAAAAAAATCAACTAAATAGTTAGCAATGATTTTGATACCTTGTTGCCCAGTGAAGAGGTGTCGACTGCAACTCTCCGCCAATGGTATCAATGTGGGCTCCTTTTGATATATAAAATTTTACAATGTCTTGGCGGTTGTTGATTGCTGCCCAGTGCAGCAACGTCACGTTTTCAACATCAGGTTGATTAACGTCATATCCAGCATCTATAATTTCCCGGCAGCGGTCGTAGGCTCCATACTGTGTCGCTTTTACAATATCGAAGGTACTGCAATCTTCAGCAGCCGATGCTAGAGGCTGAATAGTTGAATCTGAAGATGGGTCACTGTGATGTCTTGTTCTCTAAGAAAAACAAATATTAAACATATCAAAAACAGTACATCACCTTAGCAAAAGAAGTTCAGTATAACAGATCGTTTCGGGCATAAAACTAATTCAATCGAAGAGTTTGCGTAATATACAAGAAATATTATGAAGAATATGCAAATACCGAGAAACCTCTATACAGCGATACAAAACAATGAATTCCTCTACAACAATATTTTTTCAAAGCTTATTTGAAACTGCTTATAGTGTATTGTTGAATTCCTCTTGACACAACGATATCCTTTATTATGATAAATCCCTTTATAACAATATTTTTTTAGGATACTCCGAAAATGCTTCAACAATTGTTTTTATATTCCACTCAAAATCACCTTTAATACATATTTTTAAATTCCTTACTAGTGTTTGTTCTTTTAAGGATTTTGACAACATGAGGTATTTTGCACTATCTACCCTCTGAAAGTGTTAATGTGCCATGAAGGATTTTTCGGTATAGTAAACAAAAGTGTTTTGTGTGAGAAACTACTTTATATAGAAAGTGAAATAATTAAATTTTGTCAAAGAATCAATAAATTAGAATTTTCGGGGTAAAAAAAATAAATGCTTTTTATAGTGGTACTAACGCCAATTCAGAAGAGGCACCAACAACAGCACAAACTTCTTGATGCTTGATGATAATGCTACAACTCAATATAACCCCCTCTATAAGAATGTTTCACAGAGTAGGTCTATCGTTCCATCAAGGTTTCACTACACAACTTTTAAGTCTGTAGGTGAATCTTCTCGCAACTGCATTTGCAACATTTAATTCAAATGAAAAATATGAGCATTAATTACACAAATATTTTTACAAACAATTTTTTTCCTGTTCAAGACACCTGTTTCAAAACTTTTCCACAGCATATCAAGTCAAAAATAGATCTATCAAATCAACTCTCAAACTATTTTGGGGAAGGAATAGAACCTGATTAATCAAAAACTCTCTACTTTGAATCAATTAAGTCGTCCTTTGCCACAGAAAACGTGAAATTTTTCTCAAACTATCTGATAAGATTGAATGATGTTTTCAGCATCGATGATGTCACTTCCTTGTTATAGCAGCCTTGGCAAGAAGAAATTGACACTCTTAACACTCCGATTGTTGCACTGGATTTAAGAGATCCATGGTCACATTTTGTTATGACTGTTACACTAGTCTGAAGGCGGTAGAGCCTTCTCCTGCCCATCTTCTACTAGAAGGAGCCCTACCTGATAATGCATCAGTCACCACCACGTGGTGCGTATCATACCAGTAAAAATCTGGTGGATCTACAAGTTTCTCTCGCCACCCAAATAAATAATATTCTCAATCATTTCAATTTTTTTAAAAATTTAATCATAGTCATAGGGATATCGTTGATATCAATTGCAATTAAGTGAGAATCAACAATAACCTTTACAGCGGCAATTCAGAGCCATCTTATCAAACTTCATCTACTTTGTTTTGGTCACCCTGAAATATCTCGAGTTCTTAACACGCTTCTATTTCCAATGTGACAGTTTTATAATGCAGATCACAGGAAAATTTAAAAAACCGCTTAAAGGGTTAAATCAGTTATTTTATGAATACAATTATTTAGTTTTCAAAGTAATTCTTCAATCAAACTAAGTTTTTGTTCAAGAAATTTTTTTTCATGTTTAAGTTAATGCTTCTTTAGTTTTATACGAGTTTTATATAAATATATCTCCATTATTCCATCACTTTTTCCCAAATATATGTATTTGCGACTATTTGATCGATTTTTAGTCGCAGATCTCACACCACCATTGGCATGACTCCAGAAGCGCCACCACTGAAGTGTTAATAAGACAAATACAGTCGACAATAACTTTTAACCCTTAATTCTCTCATGCTGTAAAACTAAGAAAGGTCAGAGTTTCCACTCTTGTCTAGCTGGTAGTGGGAAGGGCCAGCACAGCCATCTTGATAATCAGTGCGCTTCAAGTGGCAGTAAGGATCTCACACGTGAGTTCTCATGTCTCGTGCACTAGCAAACCTAGCAAGTTCTCCCTGGTTAAAAATGAGCAGAGACTTTTCTAATGATTCCTTTTCTTGATATGTTCGTCCATGGGAAGTGCTTTTATAAAATCAGCAACAAGATCGGCTTCATGACCCATGAGAATTTCTTTTTCAAAATGAACGAAACCAGCGATGCAATAAGTGTATTTATAAAAGAATTGTAAGTGGATTGATATGATCCATCTCGGAAGCCCTTGTGAATGAAGTTTAGGTCATGATCTGTACCTCAAGAAACCCTGGATATAAGTGAATTTGTATGACCCACAGCTTAAGCCACTGCGAATGAAGTTTGGGTTGTGACCCATAGCTCAAGGTTCCCTGGCTTCTTAGTGGATTTGTACAACTTATCTCAGAAGTTAGTGGATCAGAACTGTTTGGATTCGGACAACGACCCATCTCATAAGTCCCTGCAACCCAAGTTTGGGTTATGACCCATACGTTAAGAACCCGATGCAGAGAAAGATGGGGGTGGGGATATAATAATCTATTCTAACAAGATATACATATAAAATGAAGATACAGTAAAGAGTATTCTCTGCAATATTTATATTTGACCAGCATTTAATTTACAATTTAAAAAAACATCCCAAATTCATGGTTAATTATTGTAAGCTTAAGAATATTGCAAAAAAAAAAAAAAAAAAAATTGTAGCTTGATACTTGTTTGTGCTTACTTGAACAATTAGTTTATAATATTGAAAGTTTGTAAATAGAAAAGACATTTAAAAGAAATGTATTGCTAAAAATCAGAGAACAAACTCGTAAAATCTAATACTAACTGCAACAAACTTCAAGAGATAGAAAAATATTGGTTCAGAATACCACATCAAATAAGGGAACATCCTATGGGGATGGGACCACAAGCTTCATTTACTATTTTTGGAGATTTGTTACAAGAAGTGTTTTTTTACTGTCCTCAAACCACGAGAAGACACATTTTGGGGAATTACCAACTTATGACCCCCTCCCTGTATATCCGCTCATGTGGTTATTTTAACTTTTAAAGCAGCAATGACAAGATATCCTGCCTAACTTGATTACTTGTATTTCAAAAATCACAACTCACGTACTTGAAACCCCTCTCATTTTGACAATGCAAACTCAGCTGGCTCTGTTAGCAAACGTTTTACATCCCCTCAACCTATCAGATCAGAGTTGGCTTTTGTTCAAAGGGAGAGAGAGATTGTTTTTTCTTTGCTTTAGGGAAGTATAGGCTACATCTGCAATATAAATAATAGAACAATATACAGTATTTCTTATTTTTTTTTTATTATTCTTATTACTGGAGAAGAGGAGCAGACATCACCTGCACGAAACCGTAAAATATTCTTCTTGCAAAACAATTTGTAGCATTTTATAGAGGGTTTAGTGATTTCCACTGTGGCAGTTATAATGCAGATCCAAGAAATTTTAAAAATTACTTGAAAGGTTAAGACCCCACAAGACACTTTGGACATTGTACTATAATATACATACTGAAAATATATGCAGTGGAACTTCTCTACACGGCCAACCTTTTTTTTTATAGCAACTACTTCTCGGTTCGAAATTTTTCCTATATAATATACGCAAGTAATTGGAGAAAAGTATTGTTATAAAAAAGTTGTTACAGATTACATATACAGTGAAACCTTTATACTCTGCGGACCCAGGAAAAATATAGTTGCAAAAGGATTATCATTGTATCCAGAGGCAGCAGCTTAACATTACAGTATAATCATTTCCAAACAAGACTTGAAAAAATATTGTTCTAGAGAGATTTATCATTATATCGAGTATCATTGTAGTGAGGTTTCGCTGTATTAATACTATGAAACATACTTACATCGAGACCAGAGAGTAGTAAAGTTAGGTGATTGTTATAAGAGCGAAGAATTTACATAGGATTTTCATGACATATTACAGTAAAACCCCTCTTAATGGACACTCCCGTTTTATGACCAAATAATAATTTTCCCATGCATGATAAAAGCATGCATTTCAAACTCCTTATTAATGATCACCCCCTTTAAGGGACAATTTTTTTTTTGACCCACCAGTGTCCGCAAGAGAGATTTTACTGTATGTTTCTTCGAAGGGCATTTTATAAGGAAAATCGAGTGTCTTTCTTTGAGATGTTTTGGTATATATTCTCATCCATGGACAATACCTTTATTGAAATTTAATTTGAACATCTTCAGTTATCACATTCAATTTTTACGCTGAATTCAAAAGAATTTTAAGTACCACATTCAAGAGGATTTTCTTCACCAGCTTTGTAACTCATTTTTCATTCAAATAACTAGTAATAAAAGTTTATGATTACGAATGTATTGCTGTGAATCTGAGATCTATGAAACAGAACTAAAAAGATTTACAGCCACGAATTTCCATTCCAACACACTCACTAGACATCACACATTAGGGAAAGTAAACAATATACCTCAACTTTTTATAAAAGTCAGAAATAAATCTATCTCTGAGAAACGTTTAATTTTAATTACTTTTAAAAACAATGTCCGGGTTGATTTAAAAACCTTATAAAATGACAGGTGATCGATGCAATTAAGAAATGAATCTTTTAAATGCTGAGCGTATCAATGGGAGGAATCCATGTTAATAATCCGTTAATAAACAGGTAATTTATTTCAAGCAAGGAAAAAAAGGCATATTTAATAATAATGGCTGTGCAAACCTCATTGCTGGTGTAATAAGTCGGAGTACAAGAGGGTTCTACCTCGTCCGCCATTGCAACCAGCATCAACTAAAATCCAATCAACCGTGCATCGGTTACGGTTTACGAACCGGCATTTTTAAGATTTTTTTTTTTTGATTTAAAAAAAATTAAAATTTATATTTAAAAATCATTAAAAACTAAAAGAAACATGAAAAACAAAATAGATAAAAATACGAATAAACACTAACTAATCTTCTGAATAAACAAACATTATGGATTTCCATAATTCAAAGAGGTTGGAAACATTGTTTTCGTTTAAACAATAAATTTTCTGAAATTTTATATAATAAACTAAAAGCAAATGTTTGGAAATAAATGCAACAAAAATTTTGCAATAAGTAACTTTTTTTTTTAAATTTATTAAAAGATGCAACAACATTGGCGACTGGTAAACATGCCAAAGTTAGCAATAATATCGTGCCAATAGTGCTTTGGCGCTTTTTTTCATCTATATCTCATGGAATATCAATTTTGTTTTTTTTTCTTGCTCTCCTCAATTCCTCTCTCCCTCAAAAAGTAATCCCGCAGCTCAGCTGAGGAGTTGGTGGTTTGCTGCGTAAATAAATATTAATTACCGTTGTGAATTTATCACTGATGATAAGCATTTCAAAGATTTGATTTTCAAGGTTTGATCATTTATTATTTGATCTAAAAATATTCATCGTTGTTTTTGCTTGTTTATCTATTATGTATTAGTGGGGAAAACATTTATCTTTTAACCGTTAAGTAGCAAATATACCGTGTGATCTTTTCTCACATCTGAGATCTACAATTGTATTTCGACCTAAAATATTAATCAAAAAACTTGTATTGCTCAAAAAATTTTGCATAATGTATTTTCAAGTTGCGAATTATGTGGGAAGTAAATATCTTGCATTTGAACTCACTAACAAATGATATTAGGTCACTGTTATAGGTACTATACATGATTGAAATTATCATATATATATAAATGCATCTATTATGTATTTACATTTTATCGTAATAAATATCTGTCAATAATACCACAATGAAAAAAACCTCCTATGTTTTAACATGGTAAAAACTTTCTTATGTAGAAATATTATTAAAAATATCAATTGATTTATTTCAAATTTTTACCACATGTATTTATGTATGCTATCCTATGTAATTACAAAGTTGTTAATATTTCTAATACTTAATTTTCTATAAATTTTCGAAAAACTCATTGAATACATCTTGCATGCATGATTAAATAACATGACTGATGAAATTGATTCAAAATAAAGAAAACTGTTCAGTTCATATAGTGACTGAAAAGATTTGAGATCCATTCATAAATACTTGCGTTGTAAAAATTGTTTTTTATATGTTTAAAATTAAATTTTGATTGAGATTGAGTTGATAAAATCTCAATCTTTTTCATCATTTTATGAACTGAACAGTTTTCTGTATTTTGAATCATATTTTATTTAATTACATTGATTTTATTCAGTTTTGTCATGGGCACAACAATACAATTTTTTGAAAATTGGTAAAAAATTCAGTATTAGAGTTTTGTACTGGCTCAGGATAGCATACACACGATCAAATATATGTGGTAAAAATTTGACATAATGGATAAATAATATTTCTGCATAAGGAAGTTTTTTATTATGGCAAAAGGTATCAGACCCCACTGTTTAGATCAGGGGTTTTTGACATTTTGTGTTTCAGGGACACTTCTGTGCTGATTAGACAAAGGTCAGGAACCCCTGTAACCAATGAGATGAAGGCTATTCATACAGGTCAGAGAAGTAACTAGTCTGGGGCACTGTCCTGCATGGGGGATCGCGAGAAGGTACACTGCCACAGATCCCTTTGCAGCATAACATTCAGCACATGATAATATGAGTCTATAAGTATTTATTTTCTTCTCCGAGCTCACAGATGCCCTAAAACCCCCTACAAGATACAACCCATATAGTCAAAATTTGAGATCATTAAGAAAATAAAGATATTGTTGCTTTATGTGGAGACGATAAGATAGGTTAATTTTATTTATTCACACTCATACAAAACCTTTTTTTGGGAAAGTAAACAGTAACCATCATGCATATAAAAGTAAAAATTATAGTGAAAAAAAAAATTAATGTAATGGATTCATGATGCTTCTTCGGAATTTTATGATGGTGTTCTGAGGGTGTTTATGTGCTAATCTCTTGACCATTGGCAAAGAGGGCCTTTTGGGTTCTAATCCCCCCCAAGCTGAGATTATAATGCTATTTTGCAGGAAAAATTTAAACCCATCCCTCGAGAAGAAAAAAAATTGAACCCCCCCCCCCCCCAAGAAAATTCTGCGTACACCTATGCTCTTGACTATGGGATAATGATCAAGAAGAAACATTGCGCAATGAATTTTAAATGATTTTACTCTGAGGAAAAAAATGTTTTTTTAAATTTATAAACTTATTTTTTCATTATATTTACCATTGCATGGATCACATCACAATAATTTGTTGTGATATGATTATTGGATGTCAGCCTGCTTACAGTCAGATGAATTTACTGTCATCATTGGTTTCTCAGAATCAAGTCTGGGTTAATCCCCTACTATATTAATTAAACCATATGTTCCAAACTCTGACACAAAGCCAGATTGAAAGATATCTGGATGACAGGATAAGTCATGGCAGTGTTCTAGCATTCATGTCATAGATTAAACAATGGAAATTAAAAATGAAACAAGTAAATCCTCCGTAGTTGGGGACAACTATGATAGTTTTCATGCTGAGATGTGTGATGATCATCCTTTTTAAATATTGGATTGATTCTTTTTTGGTGGGAGGGGGGAAGAGAGGAGATATTATTAGCCTCCAGACCAACTGTGAACCCCTCTCTGTCCCCCTAGGGAATATTACTAGCCAAAATCAAATTTTCAACTAGAAAAGATAAAGTGAAAAGAATGAGTCCTGTGTAGTCTATAATCAAATGCATTTTCATCTTTTTTGCCCGTATATTTTTATATGGTTTTTAATTTTCTCTAAATTTGTGTTTCTTACTTCTAATACACTGCAATCAAATGAATGACGGCAAATGAGTGAGAATATTTCATTAATTTTTTTTTTCGGTGAAGTGAGATATTTTCATATAATTGTTCTCTAGAATAAAATGGTTGTGACATGAAGTCAACGAGTAAAGATATTTATCTTATAATTTCAAACAATTCACAAACACATGCGGAGTACTGGAGTATTGTGTGAGAAATAAAATTTTGTATTGATTAGATCAACTTGCACTTCATTTTATGTTTTAGTCTCGTCTTGATTTGTGAATCATATATCAGTCAGTGTGAGAGTAAAGTCTGACATTCACTTGTGAGAATGACTCATAATTAAAACACACAAAAAAAAGTATTTTTTTAGCAGAGCCATTGTGGAATTAAAAGGGCCATCTTAAGAGCATCATCGACCCCCCAGTCAAGTGATTTTTCTCAGACCCTACCAGGCAAGTTTACATGCTTGCACTCAAAAATTTCAACCATATTTGATTTTTCTGAGGCCCCCTGGGCCGTGCCCGAGAGCGCCCATTCGTTAAAACGGCACTGGGAATTAACCTAGTGAAGGATCTGTATTCATGTAGGTCCGTTGCATCCATAAGAACTTTAATATATTATAATAATATCAACAATATTGGAGAACTATTGCTAGGGGGATAAATCGGAATAGAATAGACTTTTGGAGATGGCCTGGCCTCAGGGCCGTCTTAAGAGCATCATGGACCCCCGGGCCAAGTGGTTTTTCTGAGGCCCTATCTGGTAAATCCTAGAAATTTTTTATCAGATTTCATTTTTGTGAGGCCCTTTTCTCTTGAGCCCCCCGGGTGGGCCCATGCGTTAAGACGGCACTGCCTGGCCTGTGTAGTCATGGCTGTGAAGTCATTGAAAATGATAACTTTTCATTTTTTTAATTCATATGTTCATGTTTTCTCTCATTTATATGTCTGTTTTTAATGTCAATCCTTTGTGACCGAATGGGTATTTGCACAAGGAAATTCTCTCTTATGGGTGAAGTTTCAAACGAATTCCAGATGTTAGGTTGCCATGGAGACGAAAAAATTAGCATTGGTACCTAAAATTGTGTACGTGTCAGAACCAAAGCTGAGTTAAGGATTTTAACTAGGTGTCACAAGACCTCGAAAAATTGGAGAAAAACCGTTATTTTTGACCGATTCTAAGAAATTTGGCTGGTGCTTGAATTACTTTTTGATTTGTAAATCTCTGTCTTCAGTGATGTCGCTGACGCGCTATAGTATCTGAATTACGTAAAATTCCAGAAAAGAACGTGTCAAAATTTAATTAACGAGAAAATCTCTATACTTTTAGTCATTAAAGACTTAGAATTCATATAGCTGATCTCATATCACGCAGATGTTTTTCCGGATGCACTGACTTTTTTTTACTTCAGAATCTTTTTACATATGCTCTATATCAATCTTTCTTAAAACTACTATAATTGTGTCTGAGTCGCATGGAGGATTATACTCTTTCGTGTTCATACGGAAAGGAGCGTTGGAGGTCTCTTAATTACACGAGTTTTGATTCTGCACAACGGTGTTCTGCTAACAGATTTTGGCAGCTGTCTACTACATTTCTACCATTGTCCGTTTTTCCGGTCCGTCGACAGACGGAAGAAGACTGTTTGTCTCTTCTCTACACGCGCCCAAAAGGGCACAGCATGCACAATTTAATTTTTCTCATCTCATAGCTTGGCTCTTTGTTTTTCTTCAAAGTTTGAGAGAAAACGCCTTTTCATCCCATACCCTGTGTGCTGATGCTTGCTCTTATAAAATGAACAACGCCCACTCCTGTCAGGGCCAAGGTTATTTAACGCCTTCGCGCCTAGACCAACCTTTAAATTTCCTTTTTACTTTTCCGTGTGTGTGTGTTCGAATCACCTTGTCTTTTCTTTCCTCACCTATCCATTTTTTTTACTTTTATATTTTTATCTTATCAAACTCGTTGGCTGACCACACCACAGTGCTTCTGAAAATTGTGTTTACCATCCGCATTGTTAGTAGCATAGCACAGAGGATCTGACACCACTATTCAGCTTAACTATTCGATTGAGTTTGGTTTTATTCTTATTATTTTTTCCAGAAGTGGTAAATGGATAGCAATCGAAGGTATCCCATTTCAGGTATGTCAACTTTTTTTTTTTGCAGGTTTTAGTGCATAATGTGTGGCTTTGTGGTAAGGGTAATCAATGCTTTACTGTATTTAATTTCACGAATTGGGTTACGATATCGAATATTGTATAGCTTCAGTGAGTCAGCATGCTTGGCTTTAATTTTTTTCAATTCACTTTTGCCGCTAACAAATTTTCACACGTAAAAATTTGCTTTCTGCGTGCCTTGATTGACGATTCAACAAAGCGGGACTGTGTACTGGTAAACTTTCATCAGTAATTGTCTCATCAACGATAGTATGAATTTTTGTTTTCATAGAAAGTCATGTGATTTCAACTAGAGATCTTATTTCGAACCGTTTGATCGATGGCATGGTAGAGTACGAGCCGTATCATATTTTCCTTGCGCGTTTCGCTGCTTCACTGAGATACATCAGCCGCTTGTCCGGATTTCCTGTTGATGCTATTTCATTCAAATTATTACAAATTTTATATGTCTACCACCCGCCGTGTGTGTGTGCGAGTATGTGCAAGAACGCTCATACCACTTGCTGTTTCGGTAAATGAGCTATTCGTCCATGAACCGAACTTGCACAGTCTTAAGGGCACTTAAATATACAGTGTGTACATAGGCAGGCAGCTTTATTGGAACTGAGGCTATCGGATATTTTTGATGAGCGAATTAATTTCTGAAAGCCTCGTTTCCTGTCTGTTGGATGTGGTATTTCTACATATTTTTAAATAGACAACTTTGAATACAGTAGCCTATTTGCCAGAAGAGGGGCAGAAATCTTCATTCCCTTTTTTAATTGATGTATAACACAAGTGCTGTATACAGTAGATTCCGCTTATAACGTTCCCACTTACAATGTTTTTCTGTTTAGTGCGAATTACTTTCTTGGTCTCAATTTTTTTAAATAATTCTCATTAAGATTTTCACGCTTAAAACGTTTTCCCGCTTACAACGTTTTTCCATGACTGTTTTTTTTTTTGAAGAATGTTATAAGCGTGCGGGATCCACTGTATACTGTATTTTAATGCAATCTCATTTGAAAACCAGTGACGTCAAATATCAAAAATTTTGGAAAATTGGGTGTAAAAATTTGATTCACGAGAATATCTCTGTACCTGTATTCGTTTAGGTTCTTCTGAAGCCTCAGCTCCAAGCCTGGAAAACTTTTCCAGGCGACACAATTTCTTCGAAAAGATAAATGATTTTGTTATAATCGTATATGGGTGATTCTCACGAAATTGGCCTAAATTGTCTTCAGCAGTTTACATTAACTGCTATATTTCACACACAACTGTTTTTCTCATCGCTTTCTATTTATATTCCAGTTTCTTTTCAGAAACTAGTCACCACTTTGTTTTTAATTTCTTCATCAAAAAGTTGAAAAACATTTTAAAATTTGCTTGAACAAATTTTCATTTGTTAAGGAAATGACCTCCAGGCTGATCCCAGCCTCTTTTTCAAATTTTAAAATAACTTTTTCTCTCAAAACAAAAATGCATTCTTTTTTCAATAATATATATTTTTAGGATTGGTATATTTTTTTAATATTTCATCTTTTTTTGTAATTTTAAATATTTTTTGCCAATAATTAAGAAAACTTGAGAACCTCTTTCTAAATCAATTATAACTGTAAATTAATTCACAAATTAGGATTATTCAGGAAAAAAAAAAGAGTGTTTTTGTTAAGTCCTTCTCCTGACTATTATTATTTGTGTGATTAAATAGTGAGTGAAAACTCTACCACGTGTTCAATTAACCGACGTTCAGAGACGTCGGTTATTTCTGAAAAGCACACGTTTCCGACATGCTTAGTTTTTTATTAGTGTGGAATTAGGTAACCAGAAAGAAGGTTTGATCATCAGTTGGGGTGAAAAAAAAACCACCTGATTTCTCGGTTGCAACATCAAGCTGCAGTAATGTTTCATCTAAAGACGTTGCTTTGAGAGTACATCTGCTCTAGCAACACAAAGATAAATTAGAAACCTGTTGCCCCCCCCCCCCCCCCGTAAACTCGACGAAAAAGGAGCGAGAAACGCAGATAAAAAAGAAATAAAAATGCAATGGACGAAAAAAAAACTGTTCAGAGTATCAGTGCTTGTCCAAGTTGAGAATGAGCAACTAAAATAAAATATATGGAACATGCCACGAGTATGAAGCAGAAAATGCAGTACTGAAATAGGCAAAATGTGCGCCATGTGGAATTGGCATATCTCTTAACATGGTTAAATTTAAATGAATTTTTTCACCACGAACTTTTAAAAACTTCATTGATGACTATATATTATGTAATAGCAGGTAAAGAAGTTTTTTGGTGGACATTTCTTTTTTGATAATTTTTTTTTTCGTTTTTTGTCCAATTTCGTGAGAATGACGCCCGTATAAATCATGGCAACAGCAATTTTAAACACGATGACACATGCAGTATTTCCTAGAATCACGTCTACATATCTCGCCAAGTATGACACTTCATCATTTATGCAATCCGGTAGGAAGTATTAATCAGCATGTCTTCTTAGATTATGCATTATTATAGGATCGGGTATTGACGCTTTGAATGTCAGAGACATGCGCGGAATTTTTCTTTTCCGAATGAATTGACGGGATTTCTATATCCATAACCCGAAAGATGTATTTTTATCTTTTTGATATATATGTTTCAGATACCTTTTTTTTTCCGCACCCTGGAACTTAAACATGATTTTTTTGGTTGGTTGACATTTCAGACGTTTACGCAATTTCTTTTTCGACACAATTGAAAATCTCGGGTGTGAGACACCTGCTCCCACCTCACATTTCTTTTTCCTTCCGTGATCTCATTTTTGTCGTTTTCGTATTGTTTTTATATTTAGAATTATGAGGTAAACAAACTGAAAATAATGGGTTCCCCGAATAAAAATGCATCTCGCACACACAAATCATTATGCGTAGAGTAATTTAGAGTGAGATTTTTATTTTATATCGTGAGTTTAGGCTATATCGTGAGTATGGGCGTTGTTTCTTGACCGTAATAATTTTTTTTAGATTGTGAATTTTAAGAATCTGTGCTTTCTACTCTCCACAAGACTTCTACAAACCTGAAAGTGTCCTAATAATTCGCAACGCGGAAGAAATTTTAAATTAGCCTCATATTCGATCACTCACAATGTCTGTCAAGCTCTTGAAAATATTTCATGAACAGTTTGATTTATGAAATGATGAATCATTTCAATTGAATCATTTTCAATATTCAAATTATGACATATCTGTCAATTTCGCATCGGAATTCTCTCCACTACATTGACTAAATGAATGGTTTCGTAACACACGGGCAATGGAAACAAAACTTTAAACAAAAAAAATTGAAGTAAGTGATGGATGGGGAAGGGGGGGGGGGGTAAACTAAACGCTGTAGAACAACTTTGGAATATTTTTTTCATGATGGACTTGAAGCACATTAAATCTCAGAATCTCGTAGTTCTTAATAGTGTTGTGCTAATGAAGAACCTTTTGATAATTTGTTTTGAATTAATGACCACTTTGTGAGACGAGACCAGTTATTATTTTGCTAGTTAGCGTGCTAGACCCCTCAATCGTCAAGTTTTACTGGTGCTTGTTGAATTTCTAAATATAGCTTTATGCTACGTTGGCTATTTACGCTCCGGTTAGAAACGTCAAGTTGTTGACCAAACGAAATAATGTTTGGGGAAAGACTCTCTCACGGTACCAGTAGTCGCTGACTTTCAATCGCGATTTGTTCTGATAGTCCTGTCGCAATTCGAATCCTATTAACGCACTAATACACCAGTATTTAAAATGAACGACGTTATCGGTTCCTTCATCTACTTAAAAAGAGATCTCCCTGCATTTATCTTTAAGGTGATTTAACAACCGTACAGCATGCAAAAATACGTAAATATATATAAGATAAATACATAGTAATATAGGAAACATATTAATAAAAGACACGTAAATATAAACGTGAGTTACTTTGGCCAATTAACGATAAAATAATAAAACGTACTCTCTCTAGTACCGAAAATGTTTTTCCATACTAATTAGTTTTTTGTAGTTTCTGCTATGTTGCCTTACTTAGTACCGCTACTGAGTGCATCGGGTAGTCGACGTATTGCTGACTGGGCGGCCACAGTGGTGGTTTTGCATGCTGTGTTATTGCACGTGGTTTTTTTCATCTCTCAATAGGGGTTTTATGATCAGTACAAGTTGAAATATAAGTTTTCTTTCAAAATTTGAAGTTTTATTACGAGTCCAGATTCAAGAATTACTCCAGCTCTTCATTTAATGCTTTAAGATAGGAAAAAGTTAAGTCGGCCAAAGTGTTACCCATATACAAGGATAATATTGGCCCAAAATATATGTTTTTTTTCATTTGTTTGAGTCTAAAAAATCTGTTTGTTATTTACATATACATATATTATGATAGCCTATCGATATAAAAAAAGTTACTAGAGCTTAAAAGTAGTAATGACATTGGGTTTACTGAAGAGTGAATTTCAGATTTCTAAAAAAATTCACCCAAGTAGTCCGCTTTTACGGTGCATGCAGAATAATTGCAAGAACATTAAAAGTATCGTGATTAATTTTTTTTCTTGAAGTGACAAAATATTTCCGACTTTTGAGTTCTTCGCCGTGCTCAATCTTTTATTTTTAGTTGTATTTATCTCTTGGGCAAGATTAGCTTATCTGTAATCGAATCTGCTGAGAACCTTTTGACAAAGTGTTAGTGTTTCGGATTTTTCTTTTTTTATGCTATGCTGTCATACAATAAGGGGATAAAGTTTGTGCGCCATGAAGTACCACATTATATACTCCGCCTCTGGCTTCGTGCGTGTTGTGTGTGCTCCTCGCATCAAATGATTCTTCAGATTCTTGTTCAACGGACGCGGTCAGCCGTATTGAGATTGGCACAAGGTGTTTCTGCGATTGTATGTACTGTATACATATATCCATTGATGACGGCGCCGCCGTATCGTGAATACTAATTGTTTTCACGGCATAAAAGACAGGTTATTCGGATTTAATTATTTTGGTTTTGATTATACTAGCGAAACAATAGTGTTGTCTCTCTCCTCTCCTTCTTGACCTTCAGGATTCTCTATAGGAACTCTATCCCACTTGTCTGAGACGATGAAAGAACGTTATTCCGAAAAGAATTTTTTTTTTTTGTTTAAGCCCTCTCTATATCGCGTTGCATCGGTGTGCTTGTGGTTATTGTATTCCTTTAATTATTAGCGCTTCTTTTGTTGAGCATCTGGTTTCAAGAGTGCGAATCAGATAGCATCAATCATCGAGTGAGATATTTTGTCTCATGCTCTTCCGATTGTTTCCGATTTTTTTTCCGTTTCTAAACCCGATGTTATCGTTTCGGAGCAACGAATCAAGAAATGTTGTAGAAAATGCTTGAGAAAAATACGAGATATACGAAACATTATAGCGATAATGTCGTAGATGAAATTACGAGAAACCTTCATTCAGTAATTTATATTCGTTGCCAGAAACAATGCAACGGCATCTTTCCAGGAATGAGTAATTTTTCCTCGATATTTTTTAACACCTATTTGTTCTTCAACATATTACGTATTGAGACGGACGCTTTTGAAACAATATGTCAGGATTATTATATTTATATAATAACCCGATATAACTTATGTTTTTCATCATTTTTTTTATTGACCCAAGGTCACAATGGAAAAGTTTTAATTTTCATTTAGTGGTAGAAAAAAAATGTCTTTGATATCAGATATGACAGTGGTGTTATTACTTTGGTTATTGTCTCGTTCATTGAACGAATGAGGCTTGATAAAAGGGGAGTGATATCTACATCCCTTGAAGAGGATATGACTCGGCTAATTAAGTAATTGACCATCGTGCATTAGGAAGCAAAGCATCAAATGAAAGCGAGAAACTAAATTGTTGGTATTATCACATCTACATCGAGTGCAATGGCCGTGAATTTCTTGAACATCTGTTACGTATTTTCTCGTCTATTTTAACACATTGACCGCTTCTGCGACCCAATAAATTTATTTTGGATAGCATTACCAATGCAATTTTTTTTATGTAAGGATTCAACTGGTAAGCAAACTTGGTGAAATGTGATAAACTGTTGAAGACAGATTTGACTCCATTTAAGGGTGTTCTGACTTTTCGGGAGAGAGAGTGTGGTCCTTCCTCTTAAAGAATCTATTATTTTGTTGGGATGCAAGAGTGCGTTATCGTATGTCGGCTGGTACCAAATACACATAATTACAATTATAACTAAGGTTAATACTGTTTTATAACAGTAAAATGTTTTATAAAGACAGGTTTTTTTTTTTGCAGTTTCGTGGTAGACGTAGGAATGTATGCTAATATTTTTTTCCCTATTATATGACCCATATTTTCTGATTTTTCGTATTTGACATTCAGTGGCGTTGGAAGCATTTTAGCCATGTGAACGCTCGGATTGAACTTTATGTAGAGAAAACTGAGATTTTCTATCAATTCTGATGTGCGCTCGACATCATGTTACAAAATACTAGGATTGCCTGAGCACACACACACACACAGTATCCCGGCTCCGACGCCACTGATTAGATCGGACATGAACAACCAAATGTTCGATTTCTTGAAGTTCGTTACAGCGGTGTTTGAACTATATTATACGTGACGCGTAATACAGATTAAACAGGAATAAAAAATATTATACAGTTCCGTTTTTTTTCTTCGTCTGAGAAGTTGCATGTTCAGAACCTGTGCATTATTGTCGATCTTTCTGTCGGAATGTAAGATATTGAAGGTGACCATCATAAAGTTCCAGAAAAACTGTTTGTTTTTTCAAAGAAAGGAATCTCGTATTTTTTCTTCACTTAACGAGGTTGACTCTGTTGACGAGGTCGTTGTTTATTCCTATATGCCGCCGACGTTATCTCTGAATGGACACATATCCTTGAACATACTTGGGAGAAAAAAAAATCAGAAAAGCTGAATAAAAATTGTTTTCTATATCTCCTTTGGAAATCTTTGCTAGAGAGTGACGGAGCGAAAATTCGTGATCTTTTTAGCCTCAATGTTTCGTGACTTCTTTTTTAAGCTTAAAAAAAACACGCGCAGTCACACGCTAGATGTTAAAACTGGCAAAATGAGTGCATGAAATATTTTTTTTTGGCAAAATTCAGCGTGTTTTAGTTCTCTCGAAGTTGGCAGATGAAATATTTCTACGAGTAATTTTTATGAGAGTTGAATTTACTATTAAATATTTTTATCCCGTTTTAGATTTCCAATGCTGAGAGGGAAAATGTTTTGAAAATGTATTATTAATCAGTGTCGTGATCGTTCTTGCTTAGACATGTTCAAAATATAAGTAATGATGTGAGATTCATTCGTTTTCCCCTACATTTTAAACTATCTTTTGAATTCTTACGTAACTATTATGGTTATGTTTAGCGGAAAATTTGAAAGCTTTAAATGCTTTAGAGTTTGTGTATACGAATTTCATTTGTGTCGGTTCCGTTTGAAATTTTAAAATATTGAACTTTTTTTTCAGGTTGGTTCACTTAAAAAACTATTCAGCATGCCTGGTCTGTGTGCAAGATGCAGCACCACAGTTTATTTTAATGAAGAAAAGATAGCTATTGGAAAATCATGGCATAAGAGCTGTTTCAATTGTGGTGAGATTTCCCTGCTCACATTTTAAAGGTCACTGAGCGTATTTTGCATTGTCATTTTCTGTGCTGAAATAAGACCTGACATTTCCCAGTCACCAAGTTGCCATGACGACTAAAAAATTGGTATTGGTGCCTAAAATTTTCTATGCATGGTAACTTAATTGAAGTCTGAGGACAGCTAAACATTTTCAGAATTTATATCGCTGGTGTACCAACTTTGGAAGTGGTTACCAAGTTTTAGAAAGTGGGGGAAAAATTATTTTTGACGATTTTTTTCGGAAAAATAAATTTGTTGGCTCTAAATCTTTTCTTGGTTTGTCAAGCTCTGTACCAAAGTAGTGCGCTTCAAGTTTACTTTTCAATTAGACATATTCACCCATCCATCTTATCAAGAAATAAATTTTTAGCAACATTTATTTTTTATAAGAGGTTTTTGAAGAAATTAATTAAATTCATACACAGCAATAAATGTATTATTTTTTAAGTATAATTAAATTTAATAGTTTGGAGAAATTAGGCAAGAGATTTGGTTGTTATGCCAGTACTCAGGAAAAGTTAGCTGTCTCTTCTGGGGGAATCTAACCGTCCTCTCTTGCATACTGTGCAAGTGCACTACCTATACACACCAGTGACACACACTAGCTATAATACCCGGCGCTGCCCGGGTTTTCTTGAATGAGGCTTTTTGGATCACGTGATATCTCCCTCTTTGTTTGAGGGACATACAAGCCGTGTCCAAGTTAACCAATATGGCGACTTCCTGCGCGACTTCATGAAATAAACAAATCTAGATTTAAAGAAACGTAGAAATTAATATATATATATATATATATATGTTTTCCCCCTTTTTTAAGGGTCGCTCAGTATTTCGACCCCCCCCCCCCGAACTTCAAGTTATCCATCTGCCAGTTTCAGCTTCCAAAAATGCTTAATTAAAGCTGTGGAATTTTTTCGATGTACTTTTTACGGACCCATAATTAATTTTAAAATATCTTACCCCACATGAATTTATGCAGTTTGAATGTCAAAAGACTATACGGAGACATTAACTTTCATGCTTGAGAAGATATAAATAAAAAGTTGAAATCAATGTTATTGCATGAATATCCAACTCAAAAGTAGGTCCGGCTAATTACTTCATATTTAATCTCCTGGGCTTTGTATATCTCTAAGCGAACTCAATATTTCAAAAATCGAGAATTCAATACAATTTTTAAAATTATTGATGTGGCAGGAAACTCCCAGTACAAATTTCCGCATTTATGCAGTAAAATCTGCAATTTTAACACTGATATCTATGAGAATCATCCTTTGCCTGACCTTCAAAGTGATGCTGATGATGATTCTGATGACTATTGAAAAAAGTGGCAAACCATTATAAAGGCATAGACTGTTATACATATACAATGGCAGCGTTAAAGAAGCGACAAACCATTGTAAAGGCATATACACGTCTAAAACGCATTGCTAAGGAACCATGGTAACCAAAGTAAACGTTCGGAAAGTGATTGTTGAGGCCGAGAAACCATTGTTGCCCGACAGTTTTTTGGCCATTTGGGGCATTTGCCCTGCTCTGACAAACTTTTAAAGTAGCCTATCGTTCAAGTCGGGTCCCATTTGGTATATATGCAAAATTTGGCGACGATCGATCTAAAATTGTAGATTTGTATAGAGAAAACACACACACACAAAAATCAATTTTATATATATAGATTGATAGCCTGCTGTGATGAGTGGAGATCTTGCAGCCTCCCTTAAATACAACAAAGACTGTCCCAGATGGTGATGGTATAGGCTAGAGCAGCGGTTCTCAACCTGTTTTGACTCGCGGAGCCTTTTTCATTATATAATTTCTATGGCGGAGCCATTTATCAAATTTACTGATTCATTTTATTTTCCTCGAGTCGCCGCGGAGCCCCTGGGAGTTGCACATGGAGCCCTTGGGGGTTGAGCCCTGGTTGAGAACCGCTGGGCTAGAGGGATTACTTTATTTTATTTTACCGATGCAATGCAAGGGGACCCAGGTTTGATTCCCGCCGCTGTGGTGGTCGAGTGGTCATAATGACGGACTCGCATCGCGGGGATCCGGGTTCGAACCCCACCGACACCGCAGTGGTGGTCGGCTGAAGTTGGTTTCCTGTGGTTCCCAACTTCGAGGGGCAAATGCAAGCCGATCTCCCCATTAAAAAGTCTCGCCACAGAGAGCAACACGCCTACAACGATAAATTATTCAATCATTACACTTCACTCACAGTTAGAAAAACTAGTGGCAGATGGCAGCACGACACATAACAAGCATTACACAGAAACAAACTTCGTGTCAGGTTTCACTACACGTACACACACATTCCCGCATGTACCAATTCGTTGAAGGTTCTGCAGAGGAATATGGACGAGGTGCATGTGTGGTTTAGTAGTAGTAGCTTTGATTCCCAGGGGAGATGGTTTTTCTTAAGGTTTGCATCAGCATAACAACCGGGAAAATATCTTTTCAAATGGCGAGAAAATAACATAATTTCTTTGAAGAACTGGTTTTATTAAATTATTTCATATGGTATTATCAAGGTTAAACTTTAAATTGAACTCAACATCTTTCATTATTACATTAAATGGCTTTGGAAATTAATAGTAACTCCACATGTTTATAATTTGTGAGGTGTTGCTATTTTATTTTATTTTTTTTTGCAAACATTAGATGGATGTTAAACTGATTATTAATCAGTTATGGAGACAATTCACTCTGAATAAAGCTAAGTATCGGGAAACTGCCAGAAAATCCCATTTGCATACTGAACACATGTTCCATACTGATTAAAAAGAAAAATAAACCAACAAAATTTTTATTTTTATTCAGAAGACACCAACGAATAAGGCAAATACACAAAAAATAATAAAAGTCCTAATGCATTTCAACACCAATGGGTGCCGTCTTCAGAGGAAAATTTAACCACTAGTTTCGCTGACCGAGTTTCCCATTTGGGTTGTCGGTTGCTCAGTATCGGGAAACGAACACCAACCACACCAATCAGCAGAAGAAGTACTTCTTCCGCTGATTGGTGTTGTTGGTGTTCGTTGGTGTCTTCTAAATATTCTTGGGCAAAGTGGATCAACTCTTCTAAAATTTTTATGTTTAAAAAAAAGTTTGTTTCAAAGGTTCTGACTTTTCTAGCCAACAAACAATGCAACAGGCATTTAGACAGCAATAATCTTACTGAACATGAAGGAGAAATATACTGTAGATCTTGTTATGGGAAGCTTTTTGGACCCAAAGGCTATGGGTATGGTGTTGGAGCTGGTGTTTTGTCTATGGATACGGCAGATTCATACAAGAATGGCCCTCCTACCAGGTAACATAGCTTGTTTCAATACTCAAATTACCTCTTTTTTTTTACATATATTTCTAATTTTATGTTAATTTTCATAAGCTATCAGTTTCAAAAACAGTGTAAGTTATGATACATTAGATTCTGGTTTTTTTTAGCATTTTACATGTCAAACTTTCTATACTCGTAAATAAATTTTTGAACTTGAAATATACTGATATTTGTTTATCCATCTTAATAAATGTTTTTATAATAATTGCAAACAAAAAATAGGTTTCTATGAAGGAAAAAATTCAGTTGTTCTTCGGAAACTTAAATTTCTTGTTCTAAGTTTTTCCTTTGCATTGCATTCCAAGAGCTTATTTCCAAAGCGTATTATATCTTCTTTTTTTTTTTTCATTTGTGCACCACAATCATCACATAATTGATCATAAACTCGCCTGAAGTACCAAAGGATGTTTAGAGGTGTCTCGAGTTCGATACCCGGTTTGTCCTTGTCAGAAAACTTTCCTGACACGGGTACAACAGAAACAGCGACATGACCACAGAAAAAATTGCTACCGCAGGGAGTCCCCCATCAAGGGTTTAGCGCACCACCCTCTCGATGAGTATAAAAAACAAGCCTGCTGTTTGGAATCTGCAATAAATTGTAGGTCCTGGTCTGATTAGCCCTCATGTGCAAAAAATGACTGTGGTGCGACAAAAAATTATCAAATGATTGATCATCTACATCCATCCATAGTATATAGAACAACACTTGAAATTTTGGATGTGATAATCAGGTTTGAGGCTTTCTTGACAGAAGCATACACCTAGTAGCAGACCCTGTGCCCTCTAAAAACATTTAAAATTAGAAATATCAAGAGATTAATTTTAATCAATTTGTTTAATTTAAAATGTTACTTTTCTTGATGGTTAGTACAGTTGTCTCACAATTGTATAAGCCAACACTTTTTTTTATAAACTGGTCCTCTAGCTGTGAACAATATGTGACTTCTTTCAATACCTTTCTCATTTATGAGCAGTTTAAGTCTGTTAGTGAAAATGAATATCAACTTTAACTGAAAATTTCTCTGGGGGAGACATTTTTCCTGTATCCTCCTTCTCTCTAACCCACCAGTGTGCCCCCTTCTAAAGAGGGTTCTGCATACACGTCTGGTGCCTTTGTATGCTTCCCATTAAATAGGTTTGGCAGTTATTCAGGAAAACTTGGCCAAATAATGAAAGAAATTTTAGAAATAAATATAGTTATAAATAAAAAAAATATTGTTATCTCTTGTGTATCATAGACACGGCCGCTAGTTTTAACGTGAATACATTTTTTGTGCCTTAAATCCCATGATAGGTACTGATATAATTAAATTATGTCATTATCAACAGCTTTGTCTCTGGAATAGCTAACAAATGATCCAGTGTCGAGGGAGATAGGCGGCTTTTTCTCAGCCCAAGATATCAAGGAAACATTTTCTGGATATCATACTGAGGTGAACTCGGAAAGAACAGTCATCTTGTCTCCGCCAGGACTCAAACCCAGCCTCTCTTGCATACTGGGCAAACATGCTACCATCTACACTACTGGAGACACAACCCTGCCTTCCTTATTTCATATGCTGTGGCGTGAAATAGCTGCAGCATGGGAAATAAGGCATGAAATAGCCACAGTGTGTCCAATAATACTTGCCTGGTATGCAAGAAGGCCTGAGTTCGAGTCCTGGTGGAGACAAGATGACTTTTCTTTCTAAGTTCACCTCAGCATAATATCCAGAAAATATCTGTTGCCTTCATACCAGTGTCATCTATTTTCATTGTTAACTGCTTGAGATATAGCGGGAAACAATTTTTTACGAATCAGGGCAGTGGGCCTGATGCCCAGACAGGAAGAGATATTGAAACCAAAGTGATATCAATGAATGCACCTTTGTAATGTGCATTTGATGATACCATTGCTTTTGACTTGCCTTGGGTATGTCCTGAGATATGAGCGTTTAAAGAATTTCATCACTTAACTTTTTAGGAATGCTCCCAGTATTGTCAGATGATTTAAAAGACATATTCACGTCAAGCACTTTGTGGAAAGAAAAAATGGGGAATATGAAAATTTTTTTAGAAACAATTCAGATGAATGCATAAAATACCTTTTCATATGAAAATATTCTGCAATTTTGGATTCAAGCCCTTTGAAAATAAACTCTCCATTTGTGATTTAAAATTGAGTCATGGATTACTTCATTATCTGATTTTTTTTAGCATTTTAGATGGGTACAATTTAACTTTACATTTTTCAAAGATTAAATATATATATAAATGAAGTAGAAACTAATAATTAAGCAATTTTTAGTGCACGTGAATATTTTCATATTGTAAATTTTTGTGAAAGACTCAGTTATTTAATTTTAAAAATTATAAATTATTATTTTTTTGTGATCTAGTAATATCCCAGCTACTGCTCAAGCTCATGTAGCACCCCTAAAAGGTCCCCCTGCACCAAAAGTAACAGCACCTGGAAGGTCGAAATGGGGTGGAGCAGACATATGTCCAAGATGTGGTAAAGCTGTGTATATGGCTGAAAAAATGATGGGTGGTGGATCGGTAAGTTCATTCTTTTGTTGTTTTGTTTGCGTATTTTTGTGATAAAGTCAGAGGAAGGAATAAGTTAATATGCCCATTCTGAGAACAAAAAAGCCACCTCCCGGATATTAAAAAAAAAGATGACAAAGAAGAGACAAAAAAAATGAGAGAAAGAAAGAGAGAGGCAAAAAGACTAAAACGCAGATCACCTTTAGTAAATAGTCTCAGAGTTTTGATTGCGATCAAATCTGAGACAGTAATGATGTTAATTGAAATTTAGATAATTATTCTTTGACTTTAAAAAAGCCTTTTTTGCTTGCACACTAATTTTGATTTTGTATGTGTTGGAATTTTGTATATAAGTGTCAAGTTTTTTTCTTGAGAAAGCAAGGCCAGCATAAAATTTCAGAATGTGCAAATGAAAGCAAGAGCAGTTTTGTATTTAAAATCAATGCATAGTGCTGGTCACGTGTATCGCAGCTAGGTATAGAAGTGTGAAAAAAATGTCAAGGAATAGTATTGAGCTACATGTATGTATTAGCCACGAGGCTAAATTATCAGCATGAGCCAGACTACATTCTGGCAGATTATTACAGGCAATTTGGCTAGATTGGCAATACAAAAACAACAACAAAACAAAAGATAGTCACACATGATTATGAAACTTTATTTTACAATGCTCTTGTACTTCCTACTAGGTCCTTAGTGTATCTTCTCTGGGTCTAGGGCAGACTTTTTCATGGGGCTTCTTGAAAGTGTTATTATTATGAAAAATAAGTATATTTTTTGTTGGAGGTCCCCATTCAGTTCGAGGCCCCGGGTAGTGCCCAGTTGCCCCAGCCTAGTTAGTCCTGCTTCTTACATTCACTGTCACTTGATCTGGAGTCATGCATTGTCCAAAAACCTAAATAACCTAGCCATCAGTCCCTGATGTCTCCTTGTGTCTTTGCATAAATTTATAAATGTCTTGTCTATCTTCTCACCATGTAAGTATTGGAAAATATTCTTGTGTGATCAAGGAACTGAAAATTGTGCATTATTTTTTCTTAGTCTCTTGTGTTTTTGAAATACCTTAAGTAGTGCCATGTGATGGAGAATATGCAATTGAGCCATTCAGTCAGCCAGTCTCTTGGTTTTTAGGCTATTCAAGATTGATTTGAATAGTAGTCCCATAGATTATAACCCAATTCTCAATCTCATGATTTACAATGATAGCCATGTCCTCTTGCATTTTTAAAGCCATTTCCCATACAATTTACACTTACACACATGAAGTGTAATATAATATTATATTCCAATTTTCTTAAGTACATTGTTTACCTTTTGCTGGTTTACAAAAGACCTATATTTTTTATATTTTTACTGTGTACTTTGCTGTGTTTTTACTTTTTTCACTGCGTACTTTCACACAACTGTACCTTTCTAAAGCTCTAACAAGTCCCACATTTTCAAGGAGGAAAAATCATTAAAAATAATATTTATAAAAGGGAAGTTACAATCTTTGAATATATATTAAGTGTATTCTTTTGAATTGTGTTAAATTTTGTTTTTAAATTTTCTTTTAAGGCTTGGCACAAGACTACTTGTTTCAACTGCAAAGAGTGCCATAAGAGATTAGAATCCATGACACTTTGTGAGCGGGAAGGAGAAATATACTGTAAAAGTGAGTATTTTAATAATAATAGATGAGAATTAAAATTTTACAGTTGCATTCATAAAAAGTCGGATGACCTTATTTTTGCTAAAATATTTTAATGCATGGGTACAATCTATGTATACGAAATCGATTTTGTGTATATGTTCTCTTACAAATCTACAATGTTTGATCGATCGTTGCCAGATTTTACATATATACCAAACAGGGCACAGATTGAACGATAGGCTACTTTAAAAGTGTTTCGGAGCAGGGCAAATGCCCAAAGTTGGCAAAAACTGCAATAATCGTTTCTGGGCCTCAATAATCACTTTCGGAATGTTTACTTTGGTTCCCTAGCAATGCGTTTTAGACATGCATATGCCTTTGTAATGGTTTGTCACTTTTCCAATCCTGCCAGTAATAGAAGAAAAACCTGGGCAGCGCCAGGTATTTTAGCTAGTCAGTATATAAAGCATATAGATTTGATTCTTACCTACTTATACTTTGTTTATAACAAAAAATACTTAACCTTATGAGATTAAAAAAAAAAATCAGTTGATTCACAAGAATTATCAAACCATCAAAAATAAGCATAATAAATAACATATTTTCAGTATTTGGTAGGGTACCTCATGGCTTTAATTACTGCACTGCATCTGCAGGGCATTGAATCCACCAAATCCGTCAAATTTTTGATAGGTATTTTTTTCCATTATTGCTGCAAAAATTGAAATTTTTCACAAATAAGAAATTTTTATAGCTTTACAGTGGTGTTTAAGCACCGGCCATAGATTCTCTATTGGATTAAGATCAGGTAACATCGATGGCCGTTTTAGAATTCTCATTTTTTTGGTGGTAAACCATGGCTTCACAGGCTTGACTGTGTGCTTCAAATCATTGTCTTGTTGAAAAATCCATCCTCAAAGCATTTGAGTTCTGCCGTAGGGTAACATGTGGGCCTTTAGAATGTCCAAATCTTGTTTTTGGTCCATGATGCCTGTTATTTACACCAAAGGACCAGCACCAAAAAAATCCAAAGAAGCCTCACACCATGATGTTACCACCACTATGTTTAACTGGAGGAAACTGATATCTTCTGTTGAATTGCTGGTTACTGGCTGCCTAATATATTCACTCAATTCAAACATTTGAACTTGGACTCATCAGTCCAAATAACCTTTGCCCATTGTTTAGGAGTCCAAGTTTGATGCTTCCCCCAAAGCAGAATGTTTTGCATTGTTCTGCAATAAGCCCTCAGCTGAATGAAAATGTTCTGCAGTAAAAATGCTCATAATTTTGCATTGTTTTCTACATTTTTTTTAAAATTCTTCCAGGTAGTTCTGCAGTAGCACTGATTGTTTTGTGATGCACGTCACAGATTTTGGCATATTTTGCTTTGGGGGAGGCTTCCGAGCAAAGTCAAGTCGGGCCTTTCTATCATTAATGTAAACCAAATAATTTTTTGTGGGTCTTCGACCAAAAAGACGAGCTTCATAAAGAGGTCATGTGATTGCAGAGACACAGATAGAAACTCCATAAACTGGCTTGGAACAATTGGTTTATCTCCACTGTAATCTTCGTCAGATTCTTTACCGAATGTTGTTTTATCAAGCAATCAATTCTGGAACAAGTTTTTCTTGGGTGACCAGAACCAGATTTTTTTTTACCTCACCACGTACTTGAAACCACTTTCAAACATCACATATTGCCGATTTTGGAACACTTAGAAGTAAAAACAGAAGTTTAGAAATAGAAATGTAGCTTTGTCCATCTTAGATAAGTTTCACGATCTGTTCTTATGTTTCCAGAAAAATTTGTCTTTTACGGGGCATTTCCCTCACCCACAAAGTTGCAAGAAAAATGATTTTAAATTTAAAAAAATGAAAAACAGCCCCAGAAACAAGAAAGATTCACACTGTCCGACTTTTTCTAAGCTTTGAATGAATTACTTTCAGGGAGCAGCATGTTATATACCTTTTTTTGCCTATAAAATTAAATCAGTCATAAGAGTTATGTAGATAGACGTCATACAACGTAACACCGATTTGCATTTCATTTAGAGGGAAAAAACAGATCATCCGATTTTTTTAAATGTAACTGTTTAAGTGAGTTATCTCTCTAAAACTAATACATAGTAATCTCTCACTTATGTATTGGTACAAGGGAACAAGGAAAAGAGAGCATAAGTGAGAGAGACTTCTAACAAGTGAATAAAATTATTTACCTATGTCTTTGACCGGAAGTGCAGAAAGTTGTCTTATAAAGTGTAAGTGAGAGGGTTATATAAATGTGTGTGAGATCACTGCATTTTATTACTTTTTTTTTGCAAATTGTAATAAAATTCTTTACTCATTGCTAGAAGCTTGTAATAGATAATGTGGCAGTATTAATGAACTGTGAATGGCACAAATTCAGAACTCAACTTATCTGAATCTTCCAGTCATTCCTTTTCTGAATCTTTCCTAACACAGCAGAATTTAATCTCGCCTCTAGAAAAGAGAAGGTGTCAAGACACATACAGTTAGTCCCCTTACCAAATAGTTAGTGCATGAACCTCTTGTTGAGACAGGGGAAAAATACTGATCAGAATCAGCTTTTGAACTACCCATTCCTGTCTAATTAACCCGTGTGTGTGCAACAAAAATGATAAAATATGGCAAGCAAAAAGGTCTACTAGCTCATTTCAGTCATTATTCATAAAACTTAAAAAAAAAAAAAAACAACACCTTGACAATACCATGCTTATAATTGTTTCAAATTTGAATTAATATAGATAGAAAATGTAGTAGGTAGAAAAGCCTCTGTGTGGTCATAGTGACAGACTTGAATTGCAAGGAATTGGGTTCGAACCCTACCGGTGGCACACTTGTGGTCAGCTGAAGTTGGATTTCAGTGGTTCCGAATTTTCCAGCTTCGAGGCACAAATGCGTGCTGGGCTCCCATTTTGAAAGGCCTACAACGCGATACTGACAAAACATGAAAATTCAAGCATTTTCATCTTTACTTTAGAAAATGGATGCCAGATGGCAGCATGAATATGAAACAAGCACAACTTGACAACATAAATACGTTAGGGCCAAGCATACACTCAGAACACACATTCCCTCTTTCTGGCATGTGCCTATTCATTAGAAATTCCGTAGAGGAATGTGTACGACATGCATGTTTGGTTTAGTAGTGGTAGGGATTCTGAACTTTGAGGCAGGAATGGGAGTACCCTGTTAAAAGTCTCGCCACAGACATCAATAGATCTAAAACAGTACAAATATTTAAACATAATTATTCATTCGTAGTTTGAAAACTAGATGGCAGCACTAAAAAAATGCATGCAAAACACTTTTAGGTTAATGCATTGGTTATTCAGAAGTTGGATTTAGAGATTTTAAATACTACAGAATAATATATTTTTTCGACAGCTTGCTATGAATCACTCAGACTGTTAGGTGCACATGCACATTTTCAGCATAAATCATACGGTAGTAAATTGTCTATGACAATAGATAATAGTTGTACTCGGTTTGAAAGAAAGAAAGGTAGGCAGAAAGAGAGAAAAGGGAAGATGCTACAACAATATTTGCATAATTACAGCAATTTAGGCATCTGCCAATTTAACTTCTGATATGGAAGACGGATAAACACTTCTCAAACATAAAACCATGCATAACTAAGATAGTGCCTCACATACACATGCAAAATTTTTTGCCATGCACCAATTCCTAAGAAATTTCTCAGAGGAATGATTTCAAGGTTCATGCATGGTTTAGTATTAAGTAGAAGAAACAATGAATATGCGTGCATTATACCAACTTCTTCGATTTGAGATAGAATATGTTTGGCAGCACCATAAACAGGAGGGTTCCCTACTCTGACATTTTAGACAAATGTCTGGTATCTTCCCGGTACATTTGGATAGTGGATTTCTCAACTGTAGTGTGTTGGTTGGCTCCCCCTCCTCACGCACACACTTTCTCAGCTAACCTAACATCCATACACACATGCACCTTGTACACATTCCTTTACGGAATTTCTGTCAAAATGGTATATGCCAGAATGCGTGTTATGTGTGTCTAATATATTTATGTTGTCAGAATTGTGCTTGTTTCATGTTCTTGCTGGTGCTGCCATCTGTCTTCAATATTTTGAAGTAAAGATGATAAATGCCTGAACTTTCATGTTATATCAGTATCACGTTATAGGTCTGCCTGCTCTCTGCAGAGACACTTTTTTAAATGGGAGAAAGACTTGCATGCACACTTCAAAGTTGGAAAACTGCAGAAAACCAACTACAGCTGACCACCACTGTGCTTCAACAGGGTTCGAACCTGGATTCTCACAATGGGAGTCCAGCATGATACTCGCACAACTGCACAGCAGCTGGAGAGATACACTAAAAAAGTATTTTTATAGTTGAGGGGCAGAGGCGTATGCAGGGAGGAGCACAGTGGGGGCCCATGCCTCCCCGCAAGTGCTCAAAAAAATTAAAAGTACTTTAAAATGTCTTTGTGTAAAATAATTAAAATATAAGAAAAACCACTTTCATTTTATCTTAATCAATTTCTGTTGATATCAAAGGCTTTTTTATTGGTCGTTACTGAAAATTCCATGGAAGAAATTCTTTGTGCCCTCCAATAGTTGATAAAACTATTGGAGGGCACAAAGAATTTCTTCTGCGTAGAGGTGTATGTCTGTGTATGCCCCTGGGTAGAGGTGAACAATTACTCCCTACTGTGCACACCCTTTGTGATCTGTTCCCTCCCCACTTTTCAATATTTGAAGAGCTCGTATCTGCATATGCATTCACCTCTTGTATCACCGGTTTTGCACCTCCGTCTTTACTTCAGTTAATCACAGTAAGTGTGATTTGTCCAGTTACGGTGCACAATGGTTAAACGACACAAGCAACAGAATATTCATATATTGCCCAGACAGTTTCAAACATACTGTGATGCTTGATTTATTAGCCCACAACCATCTTAAAATTGTATAAATACTTTGTTTAACCTGTGACAGTAATGATTGATACATTTTCATCTTGCTTTATATTTGCTCCCAGCCAACTTGAGACTTTTGCCTTACTACATTAGCCAGACAAATTTTGTGTCAAAAATCGGAGGTGGTAATAATAATATTGTGACTGAACTATGCATTGGTTATTCAGAAGTTGAATTTTGAGATTCAAAATATCATGAAATAATATATATTTTTTTCAACAGCTTGCTATGGAAAAATGTTTGGACCAAAAGGATATGGATATGGCCAAGGTGCGGGAACTCTTCAAATGGGCCAGTGATTTTATTTTTCATTCTTTTCCTTTTCTGAGGTTGAATGCATTTACAATGCATGTTTCTCCCTCCCTAAGATTTATAAGCATTTTTTCTTTAGAATTATTTACTCATTTGTAAAGATGTTTTTTTTTAGTTTCCTCTATGCATTATGCATAGATATGCATGTATATTTAGTCTAACTGTAAATGGAATAATATAAAGAGTTTTATTTACCATTATATTTAAATTTTTGCTGATGTGTTATGTATTGTGCAAGCAAGAGAAAAGCTCATTGCTGACTAGTGGCCATACATATTATGTCCTTATGTAATTGAATGTTTTTTAATCACACTGATAGTTCATGTGCACAAATCTTGCTGGATGTATGAGCAAAATATGTGTCTGAAATTTTCTTCCATTTCATCAATGTTTATGATGGATTTTATTCCTTTTCTGTGTATGTGTGTGCTTTAAGTTCTGGGTAAACTTGTACAATATTGAAAAATTAACATAATTGAAATAGACATTCAGATAGCTCAACAAAATATTTCTTGCAGAAAATTCAAATTTTTTTGAATTTCAAAAAGTTTTTGATCCCCATTCATTACGCCCATCCGAAAAGCACAAGCTAATCTAAATGCCAAGGTGTTATTTGTTTGACAACAAAGCTTTCATTTTCTTAGCATATAAGATTACAAAATGAACAGTATTTATACCAATTAAAACAAGAGTAATTGAAAAACTTTTAATATAGATTTTTGCTAATGTTGCCTTGGTTTCAGCATTGTCCAAGTTTAAGTTTTTCTATTCATCGGGAAAAGAAATACAGCATTTTTAGTGTAAGTGCCATGACACAGATGTTTTTGAAAACAGGATTTTAGAGCAGTGGTTCTTAACCACAGGTGCGAGTGGGCAATTTTAAAGTGAAGGGTTGAAGAATATATATATATACTCTGTGATGTGATTACTCACACATAAAGCGGTGTAAGAATGTGTAAGAGTACATTTGAATGTTTAAGAATGTACATTCAAGTTTACTGGGGATATAGTCCAGTAAAAGACGTTGAGAACCACTAGTGGAGAGTAATTTTTCTCTAAGATAGCAGAATCATCTCTTGAGTGAAGGGGACTTCAGCCATAATAGCTTCAAATATGAGATAAGGTATTATGAGTTGGTTCAGAAAAGGCACTGAGTCATTTACACTAAGAAATGTTTTCTGAAAAGGGAGAGGGTATAGGACAAATCAGTTTCATTTTTAAAAGTTGAGGATTATCCTATGGAAAGTAACAGCAGAAAGGAATTTATAAAAAAAAGTTATATAAAATATTGTTTGATTTTGAACCTAATGTGTAATGTTTAAAATTGAACTTGCTTATATGGGCAAACATTCGAATCTGTGACAATATTAAGAAACAACATTTTCTCAGCTAAGGAATGAAGCTCACATTACACTTTGAGATATGTTAGATTCAAGTTAATGGTATATTAAAATTTATAAACTGGTGAAAATACCTGGGGCCACTTGGATTTTTTCCATAGGCTATACTCAGATTTTTTCCATAGGCTATATTGGGAAAATTAAAGTGACAAACCATTGTTAAGCAAACATTCCAAAAGTCATTGTTGAGCCTATGAACCATTGTTGTTGCTACTGGACAGTTTTTTACCAGTTTACACATTCGCTTATAGCTTTGACGTGTGACGAAGTAGTAGTATTGTTCAAGTCAGGCCCTGTTTGGTGAACAAAATTTGGCAAAGATCGCTTTAAAATTGTAGATTTGTACAGAGAATATGCACACACAGACGTATAGAAAATTAATTTTATATGTACAGATGCATTTATAATTTTTTTAAAAATTGTCATGACATTTGCTTTAGTCCCAAAAACGAAAGACTGTTTGTGTATATACATTTTCAAGACTGTCCATGGAATACAGTAGAGTCTCAATAATCTGACATGAGCAGGACCGTCACCACCTCGGATTAATGAAAACTTGGATTATCAGAAAAGTGACACAAAACAACTTTTTAGAGGGGGAAGTATCTACTCTTACCCTTAATTCATTACACAACTGCTAAGACTGACGGGTTTGGGGGCCTGGTGGCCCAATATCAATGTTTTTTTTGTGTAAACAATAAATTTACTATAGAGGAGCCTGTGAAAACTTCTAACCTGAAAAGCCACTAAAGAACCCATTCTAGGCATCAAGACCCCTTTAGCCCTTTGAAGGATAGACATTTCTTCAAAATCCATAGAAAACATGTAAACAGGTGGGACACCATCTGTCCCATTGCCTTTTAAAGGGTTAAGACAGAAACTACTCAAATTTTGTAAGAAAACATAAAATGAAAGAAAACTCATTATTGGCTGAAAACAGTCTTTTTTGAGAAAGGAATTTCAAATAATCCAATAACCCTCGAGACTACTGAATTTCAGCATTGTTAATTGTCTATTTTCTTACTCGACGTGTCAAATTCATTGTTTTTGGAATGTTTTCTTTTGTTTGGAAATTTTTTCCATATTTATGGTTACATTGAGAACATTTATATAAAACTCTGTCAGGTTTGTCATACTCTCTTTTGAAATCTGGCTAAGTTAAGTTTGAGAGCACAATTTTTCCTTTGAATTTCGGCTAATAACTTACAAGTTATTATTTCCTATAGCACTAATTAACAAAAGCAGACTAAACATTCCAAGAAGTTCAATTGGTGTTTTATTGCTTTACATTTCATTTTAGTCTGCCTCCTCTATGATGAAATTTTGTTTCGTACATTTTTTTAAAACTTCAAGTTTATTACAATTTCCACGATGAACTGAGATAAACAGAATGTACATATTTATTTACATGTGCATTATATACCCATGAGTTCTTTATTTGAAATGACCACATAACATTGTTATATAAAAACCTCTTCTGTGAGTGTCTAAAATGAAAAATTTTATAAACAAGGTATTGTACTGATTTCACCCCCCTCCCCAAGTTTTCGTTTTGTTTAAAGATTTTATGCACATAGTTTTTTAAAATAGAGTTAGAGCTAAACTGAAAGTGACTCTGGTGTACTGTATGAAACTGTCACAAATATTTTGTTAGAATAATTTTTGTATTCTTTATAATAATGATAAGACTCTTACAGTTCCACATGTTTCTCAACAGAAGGGATAAAAATTGATTATGCATAAATGAATCACAATAAATTTGTCTCAAAAAGCAACATTCCCTCTAATGTGTGTGTTTTCTTACTTCCACAGTAAGGCAATATGTCATGTACAACAATGGTGTACTTAGTGATTTTGCGTGCACTGAAATATATTTTTACTGTGCACAGCCCAGAACTCGTATCACTTAGAAGGAACGTTGCTCTCAAGTATATATCCTCGATTTCATTTAAGAAAATGGGGAGAAAACATACTAGCTCTTGTTGGTTGTATGCTTTCTTAGACACCCCAATGCACAAACAATGAGCCATGGTTGATCTTAACAATTTTGCACAGTTCTGCAGTAAAAATTCCCACAATAGTGTTATCTACACAAAAGTGTTCTTTTCTTATAATAATTATAAGAAAAGAACTTTTTTGTGTAGCTAACACTATTGCAGGAATTTTTACTATAACACACATCACAGAACAACCAGTGCTGCTGTTACACAATCTCGTAAGAATTATTCTTTTGAGATTGTTGAACAGCAGCACTGATTGTTCTGTGATGTGCGTTACAGTTTCAGCATATTCTGCTTTCGGGCTTTGACATAAGATTTGGTATTATGGTTCAGATCAACCACAGCTGCAGTAATCCCTCTTTCGCTTTCTGATAGATAATTGTCATGTGATAAAAATAAATATTTTTCCAAATCTGTGAAAGTTTTTATAAAAAAAATTGTGAAGCCAATTTTTTCTTTAGAAAAGTACTCTACTTTTTTTTTTGTTGAATGCGATTCATTCCAAATGTTTTGTAAATGTGAAATTTTTCATGAAGTGTTGATTCTTCACTCCCTATTAATGGCTGATATGGTATAACACTGATAGGAACTAAAATGAAGCTGTGCAAATCACACACACAATATCAATGCCTGCAATAGAAATGAGGAATTTTTGACATAAATATGTCTTTTAAATAATCTAATGATACTGGATGCATTTGCAAAAAGTTGCGTAATGAAATCACTTAACCCTTTATATTTCAGGAAGTATTCAGAATCTATCAGAATGTTTTTTTGATGTTTGTGGGTAGATCTCGTTAAAACAAATCCAATGATACCACTTTGGTCTTGTTACTTTTTCTGGTCTGGGCACCAGTCTCGCAGCCCAATTTTGTAACAAAATTGTTTTACGCTATTTCTCGAGAGGTTTGCAATGCAAATAGAAGCCTATGGTGTCATATAATTGATACTTTGAAGCAAATCAAATGAAATGGTACCACTTTGATTTTGATATCATTTTCAGTCTAGGCACCAGGCTTGTGGCCCATATTCGTAATGAAATTGTTTTATGCTATATCTCAGGAAGTTAATAATGCAAATAGATGACATTGATACCATCTGTTAGATATTTCAAAGACATCTGATGATATGCATTTCATTATGCCAGTACTTACCAAGCTGTTCATGGCACAACCTACCCCAATTTTTTTTTAAAGCTGTGTCATATTATGTGGGTGAGCAATTCTGACTGGACATAAGACTATATAAAAGCATATCTGTAGCTTTATTTGAAATGTTCGAATTTTCTCACAGAATCTAAAAAAAAATATGGACTGGAAAACACGTGAAACAAATATTTTTCTATACACATCTTAAAAGAAGAAAAAATGTGCAGTACTAGTATATACTTGTGTAAAGGTTTGAATTCTGGTCTATTGCCACAGGGCATTTTATTTCAGAAAGAGTGAAAAATTTTATAGCAGGTACATTTCATTATGTGAATTTTGATGTATGCTGCCATATATTTTTAAAATGAGTAGTGAAGGGATATAATGCTCAAGAATATTTTTTGGATTTTGTGTGACTGCTGCTTTCAGTGACAATTTTATCTGTGGGAAGTCAGCTCATGTATTTGCATCTGAAGTTTGCGAAACTACTGTTTGTGTATATTGTCAGGAACATTTCTATCTTAAATATTGGTAAGTTGTGCAGTCACCGGGATCAAATATTTTTCCTGTTACACTGATAAATTGATAGCAATGTCATAGCTGCCAAGTCTCCTGGTTTTCTCCTCCATCTCCACGACTTTCGAAAAATTCTTATATTTCCTGCATTTCGACTGTGATTGTAAAAGATCCCACCTTTTGGGGGAAAAAATCCTTCCCAAACAATTTATCTGGAAAAAGACCACTGCTTTTCTTTTAGTGCTCGAAATGACATTGAAAGCGTAATGTGTAAATTGCAGCCATCGCGTCAAATAACAAAATATGTATTCATTTTCGAGGGGAAAAGACAAAAGTAACCAATCAGCCAGTGTCAATTCAGCTTTTTGACATGGGGACTTGACTCAAATTGGTGATGGCCTTGTATCATGTCGAGTTTTTAGAACGGGGGAACCCCTCCATTGCTTTTCAAAAACTCCTTTTATATTTATTTTTGTACGAAATTTAGATTCATGCAAAAATTTTTATAATTCTTAAAAGTTGGCAGCTATGCAATGTACTCATTAATCATCCATGAAATCGAAATAACTTATATATGTGTATTTAATGGAATAAATTATATCCAGCTTTGTCGAAAGCAAAGAAGTTCTAAACAAAAATAAAGAAATATTATATTCAAATATTTTTTGGTATTAAAAATATTGTTATGATAAAATGTCTCCAAATGATCTATTAGATAACTGGATGAACATGAGAGCTCAGTGTTTCTTGCCCACAACTAACAATTATAGGTAACTAAAGAATTTATTTTAACAGATCCTTGTTTTGTATTATCCATGCATTTGAGGTTTTCTTGTATTGTCATTCTTTATTTTATTTATTTTTAATTGTTCCTATGAGACAATTAAAATAGTGATTATACATTTAAATATATATATCAATAAAACATACTCGTTTTTTATATACACCGTAAATAACCTAAAATAAATGGTGGTATATTTTTGCCCAATCTCGGGGAAGGGTAAAGCACAAAAGCACTATGTTCTAGAGCTTATAATTGTCAAAGCGTTGAATTATAATCTAACACTTTGGCAATAATTATTATTAATTAATAATGTTGATCGCAAAGACTATTATTACCCATAGTTTTAGCAAATATTCAAATATAGGTAGTTTTAAGGTAAAGCTTTTCATGAACTGATAGTTTGAATAAAGTATAGGAAAGATTTTATTCAATAAAAGCATCTTTGCAATTACTGTTGGTTTTCTATTTTTTATTTATTCCATGTATTTTTCAAAAAAAAGTTATTTACTATTACAGTGGAACCTTTGGGACTGAAAACTTTGTCTGCTTATAGGTAGTGCCTATTAATAGGTTGTAAAACATATTGCATCCAGTTGTAATTCAGAAATGGAAGTGGGGGGGGGGGGGTTGTTCTCTAATGGGTAGTGTCTGTTATAGAGGAGGTTCCACTATACTCTTATATATCTATTCCATGCAAACTACTATTTGATGCTTTGTTGTTAGAAGGTGATGAGATTAAAATGGAACATTCCTTTTTATTTGTTACATCATGAAATATTAAAATATTTATCAGTTTCGGGAGGTTCTCAAATTTGAGAACAATAATTGATGCTACATTTTTTTAGTATATCCATGGTAGCGATACTATGCATCTGAACATGTATTTCTTTAATGAAATTTGTGTAAATGTTATATGAAAAATGAAAGCTGTTAAAAAACATTCCTCTCGTGTTATTCAAATGAGTTTTTTAATTGTACTGTGCAGTATTGATAGCATTCATGTGTATTTATAATTTTATTTACAGTTAACTGGAGGAAAAATCCAAAAGTACCTGAATTTTATTTTATTCGTACACAAATTTTCTGGTATTTTCTCTTTTCAAAATATTTTTCCTTTTCTTTTGCAGCAGAAAAATTCCTTGTTAAATTTCTGTCCTAAATGCTACTATCATTGATAATATAGAATTACAGTAGAACCTCACTATAATTGATCCCATTGTAACAGACCTTATAATGGACCGTTAAAAAATTGTAAAATTTTTATCTGACAAGTTTAAAACTTGTTTTAAGTGTCTAAAAGTGCTTAAAAAGTATTAACTTGTTTAAAAAGCATTTTCCAAGCAAGCAATTAAATATTGATCGTTGTTTTGCATAAATAGGGCATGTGTTGCATGACTCATGCCACTTGCTAGCTAGATAAATTAGGATAAATACAGTGTATGTATACACATCTTTTTCAATTCAACCTATTTTGAATGCTGCTTTTTATTTGATTTGTAATAAACACACGTTTTACAGCTGACTACTGTACTTTCATCGATGTACACCTTGTAGCATTACACCCCCCCATAAGAATTATTTGTTATAAATCAGACTTTCATTGTAACAGAAAACCTTCAGCCCCTATTAGTCCATTATAACGAGGTTCTACTGTACTTTTCATGCAATATCTTTAGGGAGAGACCCTCCAGTGTTGTCTCATGGTGTAAAATTTGTTGAAGTTTGTAGAAACTATATTTATAAAATTGAAATATTTTGATTTGAACAGTTGATGGACTGTCTTTCAAGTTGAATAATACTATAAATCTCTCACAATTACAAAATAAAAGCTATTTTTGTAATTATCTCGTTAAAGGTATCAGTGATTTTTTTCGTGAGCCTATTTTTAAATTGCATTCGTTAACAGAAATTTTCAATAATAACCCAAGAGTTTGAAACCTTGATACTCAAATTGGTTACTTTCTTTTCTGCATGAAACAGCATTTTCTCTTGCTAGAATATTTTGTAAGCACATTTAAATTAATTTTCATATTTGTACTTGATTCAAAAGGGTTTAGTTACATTGATTTCTGCCCTTAGTGACCTACATATGCAGATAAATTTTATAATTGTAACAATGGAAAAAAATCACAATCAACATTTTATAATCCACTATTGCCACCACATTTTAATACTTTTCCATGGTAAAAATTTCTACAAATTTTAACTTGAATTTGAAACATTCATATACGTATAACCAATTAGATTCTTTTGCTTTCTGTATAAAAATAGATTTGATCAGTTGACTGACTGGTTAAATAATTTGCAAATCAGGCATTCTAGTTTTACACGGGGCTTATACATGTTTTCAGCTTTCTTCTGTATCAGAGTTGGACAAATCTCAAAAAATTTACATGCTCTACTGGTCATATGCTTAAGAATGATACATACCCAAATCACTAGTTTATATGCCAGCATAGGGTTGGAAAAAAATGCATGCCCAGTCAAAATTTTTACATGCCTCGAGCAATAGATTTGTCAAGTCCAGTTGTGTATATACGAGACTGGACAAATCAGTATATATCAGTCACAGAATTTCATTTGCATGTGCGTTTCTACAGAGTTTTACAAAAAAAGTTGCAATATTTGAATTTTTTCATATTGTGAATTAATTTATTTTATTTATTTTTAATGATTTTTACCATTGCTTTTTATAAATTATGGTTGGTATTCATACCATAACATTCCTTTGTTAAGCTGATTTTTTTTTTTATTCCAGCACAATTTTTGTCTTTTGAAATTTTTAGATTAAGTACCTGTGAATTTGAATTTTAATCAAAAAGACTTGTTTTAGTTTTATTGTGTCTGTATGAAAAGGCTGAGACTATTTTTAACTTTGACAATATATATGTACATAAAACTGACGAATAAATAGTTTTTTATAGTAGAAAATGATTATGTGAGTTCAGTTTTTCTTCTGTTCCATCATGAAATACAATACAAATTTTTTGGTAAGGGACAAATAATACTGTCATATCTCTGAGTTTGTATAGTCACCCTTACAGACTGAAATGAACGAACCGGGCTCTGTCACACCAGCGATGCAAGCTCAGTGTCCCCAAGGGCGTAGCCAAGCAAGGGAACAGGGAAGGAAAAGAAAATAATTATAGCAATAAAAAAAATTAGCCTCAATAATAATACTAATATAAAGTTTGCCGAACTGGGACTATGCAACAATTGTAGAAAAATATTTACATTAGCAAAAAATAGCAGTGCGAAGCTTTTAGACACATAGATGAGGCAGTACAGCAGTGGGCACAGATAGTCGACTCGAAGCTGCCTGGAAAAGAGTTGGAATGCGCGAAAGGAGAGCCCTTTCCTGGGGGCCACAGGCTGAGGGAAGCGTATATTAGAATCTGTGGTTTTGAAAAGTTGGTGTGTGTGTGTTCAGTCTGTTTTCGGCTAAACGTGCAGGGGCCCTCATCTAAAGCCTCCTAGAAGTACTGGATGATAATGCTGCTGCTCACGTGGAGGGCCATCTGACCTGACTGCATGAGTGTTGATGGTATCCTGTTCTGTCTGGGGCCGGTCGTGGAGTCCTGGAACCCACCTGGGTTTGGTGGGTTTTATGGGCGTTCTTGGATTAGTGTCATGCGCTCCAGCCTGTTCCTGTGAGATGGGCCCTTGACCTCTTTTATTCATAAACACCAGGAGCTCAATGAGCTCCATCGGGATTGAGTACTCAAGATGGATATACGGTATATTACATGGCAGAAGCTGTACAGAATATAGTTCACTACCCCGGGCCCGGTAAGGGCCCAGCAAATGTGAATCCATACATATATTTCTGCGTGGGGCCACGTATGAAGCAACAGCAGTTATGGTGCAAAGACAAAATTTAATTTAGAGAGAAGGCAGTTATACAACCAAAATTGTGGTCTCCTATTTTGTGATCGTCCTTACATGTTAATGCGATGTGAATAACAGCTGTGTGGGACAAATTTACTGCTGTATCCCTAGGGACTGAAAAAAAAAAAATACTTCATAATGGAGCAACTCCTTATCGAGTAAGCTGATTATGCTGACAAGAACGTTAAAAAAACTGACGTTATAGACGGAAATCACACTATATTCGGGTTAGACTTATTACGTGCAGACACATTTTTGTAGCATTTTATGACGTCTTACTTTTATTTTAATTTTAAAATCATTGCTTTGCACGTGAACGTATTTTTTTTCATTTTCCCTACACCAATGTTCTAATATTTTACGTAAATTTAACAAATTAAATTTTCTTGTAATCGTGCAAGTTATTTGCTCAAACTATTGGAATTAACCCATTAAAGACGACTTTGATTTTTCGAAAGAAAAAAATACTGAGCGGAACCCACTACCACCATTTATTGGCAAGGAAAAAAATTAAAATGTTGACTGGCAAATTTTCTTACCAACTGGTAAGAAAAATAAAAGTAATAAATAAAAAAAAAGTAATAAATATTACAAATAATATTTATTTGGGCGTTGACTTTGCTCCCTTGCTGACACCCTTCCATTGAGGTTCTAACTACACAGGGCAACTGGGCACTGCTTCAGGGTATGACGCTGGGGCCTCATGATGATAAAGTTCAGTGCTATGATTTTCGGGAATAATCATGTCAATTGGTAGGCAAGCTGGTGGGTACACATACATATAACACACGGTAGAACTCGCTTCTCTGAAAGGGAATCAAACGGTAGTCAAGTCGTCCACAGAGGTTTAGAAGATAGGTAAGTGTGAAAGAATTCGCAGGATTGACCTTTGGAGGGGACAAAAATAATCTTTTCCACATAAATTTTGAACTCCAAAAATGATTTAAATTGACAGAAATTCATTAAAATAGCATATGAAGCTGTTTTCTTTGGATATTCAAAAATTAATATATTTACAAAAAATATTTTTTTTTTATCATCGTAGGGAAGGAGGAAGGACACGTACTCTAGGGGTTCGCAGGGGGGGGGGGTTAGTCCCCCCCTGCGAACGTCCCTAGATAGGTGTCCCAGTACATCACTTTGCCGAGTGGCCCTACGGTGTTTTTAAGACGGCCCTCCCTCAGGAAAGGCTAATCTAAATGCTATATCTCTAGGTAAGCTAATTCTATGTAAAAAAAATTAATATCTGGACAACACACACAGGTGCTAATCTGCACTGTGATTCTTGTAGCACATTGGTTTTCAAGTGTCTTTGCTGCTTCTAGGGTCATCGTTAACCTTTGTCAGAGGCGTCGCAGTTAGCTGCGGATACTTATGTGTATGTTCGGTGCTTTGAAGCAGTTCTTTGTTAGACTGTGATAGGGAACCACAGGTGACCAAAGTTTGCGAACTAATGGGAGTAGTAGTTCCCCAGGGGCCCACAATATTTTTATTGGGGGTCCATGGCATAATTGGGGAATTATAAAAAACATTAAAGCTTAGTTAAAAAAAATATGTGAACAAATTACTTGAAAAGAAAAGTTTTAATTAAATTAACGTGCATTGATAAACTAAATTATGTGCAGCAACATTGATAAACTGCAGTAATAATATTGTTATGATTTTACAAAAATTGTACTTGTGGTGACACCTCTCGAAAGGAGAATGAAACGTTGTTTTAGTTCAGGCAGTCCAGGCATTGGTGTCGCACCGCATTTATTAGTACTGGATAGAATTTCCTCTATTGTTCGAGCACATTCTTGTTGGTAGATGGCTGTAGTTCTTGTTGCTATAAATGGGGGTTCGTGGGAGACACCCAGATTTTTGAAAGAGAGGTGGGGGAAGAGGTCTACGACTAAGAGCATTTGGGAACCGCTGCTGTAGCTCATGGGCCGTTCTTTCTTTCAGTCTTCCAGTGTCTTGCACATGTGAAAAATTATAGTCGACGTTCGTTATAACGAATCCACATTATATCGACCATTCCATTACAACGACTGGTAGGATAAACCTTAAATGTTTTCATAGAACGACTATCATGTATGCTTTACTTCCGACGTAGCGACCCTCTCAATATGACATCTGTTTTCGACGGGACGAAGGGGTCGTTATATCGAGCCTCGACTGCGTTAGGTTTTTCCCGCATATGAGGATCTACAGTATAGATGTTCTATACATGAAGGGTTAAAGTCAGAATGGTGTAAGCTACATTTCAACAATTCTGATAAGTCCAAAAATGCAATCTAAAAGTGCTAAACTGTTGAAAGAAAAAATGAAGTAAGCCTTGGCTTCCCACACAGTAGTCCGCCTCTAGATTGTGAAATCGACTTACATCACTCCGACTTTAACCCCACAAATTAACTTCACGTAGAAAAATGAACATTTTGAGTTATCTGACGATCAATGCGCGTGACGCATGACTTGGTTTTCATTGGGGATATAAATTTTTATTTTTCTCGCGAAAATATTTCATCGAATATCTTAAAAAATTGCAACATTAAAAAAACAACAACATTAGTTTGAAGCATCGTGGTTTTGGTAATTATATTTCCAAACACTTCACCAGTATTTCTTACATTAAAATATGTATAAGACACGGTCTAATCACCTCAGCAGGGATTGAGGGCAAACACTGGGAATGAAAAATACAATTTTCTTAATGCCGACATTCCCTTCTTATTAAATTTGAACGAATCCTTGTTATTAAATTTGTAATTACTGATTACGTTTATTGATTTACTTATTAATTGGTGTTTTTTTCGTTCATAGCATGAGTTGTCATCGAAAAATAGATTGAGTCAATATATCTAGAGTGAGTTTTTTTTGTTTCATCTTCGAACACACAACCACACGATGTCTGCAAATAATTTTAGATTTCTAGAATATGCGTATGCATCGGATGAAGCGTAAAGATGTCTTTGTGTAAGTTTGTGCGTGAGAAGCTGGGGGGTGAGGGAAGGGGGAGTTCGGAGCCCCCATAATTAATCGAAGCCTTCCAATAAAATATTAATTTCTAGGGCGGGAGGGAAGAGGAAACGCCATTTCCGATATTGTCTCGGGCAACAAAAATTCTCCTAATGAATTGGTTCGCCTTCGGAGCGAGCGACCTTATTATTAGCACGATAGCTTTGGAAGAGAGGGGTGAACGGTTTCGTTATTCGTTACACTGAAGACGAAGACGGTGGGGAGGACGGACGACGGGGCTGTAAGCGGTAAAGAGTTGAACGCGAGTAATGAAGCGAGAGGATCGCCATCCGAGCTGACAACACCGTCGAGTGACAAGAGCGAAAACAACAAGAGCTAAACTCAACTTTTATTAATTGCATTAATTAAAGAAGCGTAATTAGGGGCAGCTATGCAAATGAATGTCTTATCGCCCCGATATGACGAGGTAATTACGTTGCGACGTAGATTAATGGTGCGAGGGTCGGATGGTTGGTGGGAGGGCGTAGCGGGACATGGCGCCCTCCAGCGACAAAACGTGTGCTCATACATTTTTTTTTGTCATGTTTGATTTTATTTATATAAAAAAAAAGAAAAATTGAAAAAGAGTGGAAGAAAAGTAAAATGCATATTTCACCGTTTTTTCTCAACTTCGTATTATTTTAATTTCTGTTTTTTTTCCCTTCTTAGTCACACATTTTCATCTGCTTAATTTTTTTCCCCCAAGATGTCAGAGTCTTAAGAAACTGAAGTCTTTTTTCAAAATTTCTGCTCAACAGTTTTCAATGTTTTTTTTTTTCTTTTCTTTCTTAAAAAGCAATTTTCATTAAAACGCTTTTTCGAAACAAACATTCTAAAGGGAACTCTTTTTTTAATATTTAATCACGCTCTTATCGTCTGCTGCACATTTTTATCCTAAGTGTGGACAAAAATCAACAAGAAGAAATATTACATCGCTTGTCGCTTTCGACAACTAAATGACAGAATTAATTATCAAAATTTCAACTTTTGCCAACTTTTTTTCCTCTTCTCCGTTCCATCGCATAAATAAGAATAAAAACATATATATACGAACGAATGCTTTACGTTTTCCTCTGTTGTTTCTCAGCTACCTACTTCATTTGGATAGTGTAATATTAATCCATTGGATTAAATGAAGCTACTCAATATTTATGGCAGCGTAATGGTTAACCATTAAATGCTCAATTTCTTTTTTCGAGATCATAATTTTTTTCATAGTAAATGAGACGTATAAATAAGAAGTCGGAAAAATCATTATAAAAAAATCTATTTAGAATTGTACTACGTATACAGGGTCTTATTGATGACGTGAAAATCCTCAAAAATCACGCATAAAATAATGTATTGAAGTAATATTACTTTCCAAATATATACAGTGAAACCTCGCTACAATGATACTCGATACAACGATAAATCCCTCTACAACGATTCTTCCAAATCTTTTTCGGCATCGTCTATAGTCTAATGATAAACTCCTCTCGATACAACGATATCCTTTACACCGATAAATCCCTTTATAACGATATTTTTGAGAATATTTTGAAATTACTACAACGGTATTTCATTATATTTCGCGAAAAATCGCTTTTAATATATAGTCCTTTACAAAAGTTTAGGCACAATAGATTTTTAACAACGCCATAGATATCATTTCAAATTTTGATTTCATTTTTTATTTTTTGCCTGTCCCTACTAGCAAAAATCTACTTTAAACTTCGATTATTGTCGAGGAAAATAAGTTTTGAATTTTCTAAACTTAAAATTTAAAAAAACAATAGCTGTCTCAAAAGTTTAGGAAAATTTCCGATTATATGCCAATTACGAAGATTGCGTCTATATGGCGTATCAGAGACGTGATAGTATGAAAGTGGAAAGCTATCGGATTGGTTTTCATTCAAAAACAAAGTTGTCGATGTCACATCGCGTATTTTGTACGATGGAATCCTTCGAGTACTTTATTTGAAAGCAAAAAGAAAGGCTGCAAAAGGCATTGCTATTGCTTTGAGCAGGTCGAAATGATGTGTCTGACGTGTATTGACTTAATAGCCCCGTTCACATGTACAATAAAACATCCCGGGAAGTTCCCGATAACGGGGATTTTCGCTACAAACCGTTCACATGACGTTAAGTTTATGCCGGTAATCCCCCCTCTTCTTTCCGGAAGTCGTCACTGGTTACGTAGGTTGAACGGAAGTGATTGATTCAAGATGGTTGACGAAGGAGCTTATAGCAGTTTTCGCGGCGCATAGGATTATGGGAGAGAAGGTCAGTGTCGACCTCCAATCCACCCCAAGAAAGGTGGGCTTTTTTTGATGAGCTTCTCTCACACCTTTTTCTTCCCTACGAGGGGAAAAAAGTTGTCATGCCGGTAATTATCACCAAAGCGACCCCCAATCTTGCACTTGTGAACGGGGCTTACGTGCCCCCCAAAAGCCAAAACCTGATTGTGGTAGGCAACGCACTACAAGTTTACGCAGAAACAAAACTGTTGGAAGAATGGTTTCAACGCCTAAAATGACCTTTCATGAAATTATGAAAGATCCTGGAATGAAAATTTCAACAGATACAGTTCATAGACAGATCAGAGAAGCTTGTATTTGATTCATAAAAGAGTAGTTTTCAAAGAGTAGTAGACTAGTAGGAAATCGCCTGTCTCACAAGGAAGCACCGAAGACAGGTGGAGAAGAGGGACTGAAATGGGCACGAAAGCATATGTTTTATGGCGACAAATACAAATAGCTTGGTATCATATTTAGTGGTGCAAAAAATAACACACATATGTTCCAGACGGATGTTTTCAGTAGACAGTAAGGTGGAGTTTCGATAATATGGGCAGCATTTGCGGATTCACAGCCGCACATGCTCTGTAACAAACAAAAAAGAGTTGTCTTTTAATTGGGACATTTACCGGAAAATTCAAAACATGAAATGGAAATAATATGATCTCGCCTTAATGTGAAAGGGTGATTTCGAATTTTTATTTTCAAACTGGTTACAGTAATGAACGTTTAAAGAATCCTTTGTACATGTTTAAAGATACGCATTTAAGGGTTAAATCTAATGGTAAATGATTCCAATGAATTATCGAAGAGATTGGTTGCTTTTAACTAACGAGCTTTAATTCAAGATAATACTATAAATTCACAGTGATAGCAGCTTACGATAAACTGTGAATTGAAAAAGGTTAAAGATGTATTAAGACGTCGAAAAAGAAACTATAAAGCAAAAACGTGATAAGTGGAAGATCTTAAACGTAAATGCATTTTGATGTGTGGTTAAAATCTGGACGCTGAAGATAAAAAGAAAGCAAGGCAAGGGAGTTAGGGTTGTCAGACATCCTGTTTATATGAGATTCAAGGGAATAGACCGGAGAAAGGGGTGTTTGTTGCATTGCATTCTTCATGGATTATTGGGGAGAGGATGCCAAGTATCATGAAACTGCGGCGTCTATGAGCGGACAACCAATTTCTTTGGTGAAATTTCACTAAAAAGTACTGAAAGATCTTTGCTATAATCCGGACCTGTCTGTCGCCCAGTGACTTTCACTTGGTTTCCTTTCTTGATTCTTTTAGTCTGTGTTCTGCAGTTTTTCAACTTCGAGTTGCGAAAATATATATAAAAAATAGGAATAATTTCGATCAACATTACCCTAAATAAGGCGAGTATAAAGGCGAGATTTGACGACACGCGTTGGATTTTCTTCAGTGTTTTCTTTGCCATCACTATAATTGAATCAACTGATTCGCATCCGACGGGAAAAATTTCCATTGATTGGCTAAAGAGTATTTATTGTACTTGAAGAGGAGCTGGGAATTCTCTCGAAGACGATGTTCGAATCGAAAGAAACAAACGATGGCCTAAAGTAGGAGAGAGATCCTTCTCATATCATCGCAAATAGACTGCGAGGAGGATGTAACAGAAATCGAATATAACGGGGATCTCGCTGTTGTTTTTCGCCGATGATGATGATGATGATCAACTTACACTCTTGACTCAGGGCAATTAGACAATCGATTCGCATCTCCAAGAAAACATAACTGATGCAAAACCACTTAATGCTGGCAGCAGCTAGTTGAAGGAAACCAAATTTTGAGAAACGATGCAAATCGCTGGGGGAAGTTGCCAAAAGAGAATTAAAATATAATAATAATAATAAAAAAGAGGCACGAATAAACATTCAAAACCCCCCGAAGTGTATCTTGTGTGCACGTCTCTCTCTCTCTCTCTCTGTATCTCTTATACCAGCTACATATGTATAATGTTTGCGAATGCTTCTTCCTCTTAAAGGTAGACCTTTTGAAGTAATTACGAATCTTTATTTTACGTATCTCTCCTAATTAGTCTCCCCTCTTTTAATTAGTGTTCTCGGTCCCAGCGCTCATCATCAGCAGCAGCAGCAGAGACCGAGCGCAGCTTGCGTTTGGTTGCTTGCTTCTGCTCGTGGCAGGGATCTCATTAAGGAAATTTCACCCGTTTCTTACTCACTCCCGTATAAATATGATATTGAGAAGGTCCTAATAAGGGAAGTTGTCCGGGCATATTGCCTAATTAGCTGGCATCATGAATAAACTATGCCCTTGTCTGCTGGGTCTCTCTCTCTCGCTCTTGCCATGGCCCCCAACGTCCTTAATTGCGTTAGTTTTGTTTTCTGCGGGTTGAGCTTTCGGGCGTTAACGCTCTGCTAAAAGTGAAGTTCAGCGCTTGTTATTACGACGAAGGTCCGCGATAGAAGAAAGACGAAAGCTAAAACGAGATGAGCAATTTTGACGTGAAGGCAAAAGTCGGGTGTCACTAACAAGCAATGCGTAATTGGACTAATAAAATTGCTACAAAATGCGTTTTTTTTTTCAAATATCCTGCTCTTTCTGAGCTCATCTCTTGTTACGTATCCGCGTAATAAGAGAAAGAGTAGGCCTATACATCCCTCTCTCCACTTACCCTGATGTCGTCGGATACCTCTTGTTGGCGATCTGATTTTCGATACTTGAAAAGTTTCTAACCAATTTTTATTTCCTGGTTTTTTTTCCTCTGTGGTCATTTAGCTGTTCACTTTGTTCTTATGAAATAATATGAGCTCGAACCAAGTAGTATGTGAACGGATGGGGGAATGGGGTTGGTATTTCCACAGCATCATGACCCACCAGGCAAAGTGATGTTCTAGGGCAGGGCTTCTCAAACGGTTTTTTTTTTTTTTTGGACACTGTGGTTCCCATGCCCTGGTCATAGTTCATCCGCGGCTTCCCTAGAATAGTCCAGTAGATATTATGCAGCGTGGTTCAACCCCTCGGCGTAAAAGGATTATATCCCTCATGGGAAAGAGACTGGGCTACGACTGGTCTTACAGTACATATTCTGCATCTGTAAAAGAACCGATTCAAAGCATTGAGAACAGAAACACATGAATTGCGCCAGCGCGCCGCGACCATATTACCAGAACCATTGTTGTAGGGGCTCCATAGCATGTTGGAATTACCAAACTACCTAAAAATATATATATGCTTACTTTCGAAAGTCGTAGTACCAGATCTGATCTGGATAATGAAGTCCAGTCCCCTTGGTAATTCGGGAACTGGACCTCTTTATGCACCTGAAGCTCTCTGATCTTGTCTACGTGATCAGAATGCTTTAAGATAGGGATGTATATATATAAAGGGGGGGGGGGTAGATAAAAAAATCGAATTAATCATGAAAAAATATGAAGATCCACAAAGGAATGAATATGACTTTTATGAAAAAAAGAGGAAATATGTATATAATATAACTGTGTTGAGTAGAATGTTATTTAATATATATATGATTTGAATAATTTTATTTTCAAGAAAAAACTGGACTATTTCTATTTTTTAAATGAGAAATTTCTCGAAATATATTATCATAATGATCTACTCGTCAAATTCCAGAGAATTCACAAACACAGAAATATTTATATATATTTAATAAGACCGTTGTTGAATTCGTGTACTATTCATAAATTAAATACAGTCGACCCCTCTTAATCGGATAACGGATAAACGGATAAGTAACTGATCAGCACTCACTTTAGTAACGACCCCTCTCGTAAAGTTTGGCTTTGAAGAGATTATTGTGTTAGTTTAGTGTAAAGAAATTACGCAAGAAAGCAAAACGAAAAACCCAGATATTTCGAACAACAAAAAAATAATTAGATTAATAAACCAACTCCAATAATTTCAATAAGAAAATTTATATTTGGACATTCAAAAAATTCTCTAAAACTTCCATGGAGTTGTTTGTTTTCCAAAATACGTCGAGAGATGGCAGCACCCACATCTCTCGGGTCTATCTCTCGCAGCAAACTGTTTTCTACCTCGGAATTAAAGAGAATTCGGGGCATTTGCGGCGGAAATGAAATCTAGGGGTAAAGCCTCGCTCGCCTTCCCGTGTTTCGGAGGTTTCCGCAGAGTCAGTTTGTGACGTGATATTGCCGAATCAGCTGATAAGTTGACTCGCTAGACGGATGGCAGGTAATTGCAACGGAAATGCTAGAAAATTGCTCAGGAAAAGAGCAGGAACCGCGCGGTCTGGTTTAATAATTTAAAGGCTCTTCCTGAGTGAGTTCCTCGCTTTTCGAGTTGAATTATTCATCGGATAGTTGCTGCTGCTGCCAACTGAACCACTTACACTGGCCACTTGTAATTTCCTCAAACTCACTTTGCCACCCCCCCCCCTACCCGCATTTTTTCTATCACATGATGCAATAAATTTTTTTAAGTTTGTATCCAAATAACGCGTTTCATTAGGTGATTTATTAAAGATGGATTGATTGCCAACGCGTGCACTCATTCAAAACTATCAATCTCGGAGATGATTCCGGGGGAAAAAAAAATAATAAAGCTCGCAATTCTCATTTCAGTTTCTGTACTTGTGTTGAAAAACTGTCACGAGTCAGTCCCACGTGAACAGGTTCGAAATCCCATGCTCATCAACGGTACTATTTTATGTTCAAGTGGGTTAACCGAAAGCTATGGTTAGAGAGATTGAATTATTCACACTAACTTTTCTTTGTATTTATCCACGTTGTCAATGTTGACACCAATTACTTAGTAACATGACTAATCATTTCAATAAGCTGATCACTTGGAAGTGTGTCAGCTTCCCTCATCGTTCCGCTGTAGAAGTTGGTATTTATCTATTCTTGATGGATAATTTCGCTATATGTACCGAGATATATCATTACTGATTGAAGAGGAGCACGGGGAGAACTCAAAAGTATGAGAATGGTTTTTTCTGAAAGAATGAGAGGACGTTATTTACTTCTGCTCTTACTTGGTGTGCTTGTGCGGGACTATCCTCTGTATCACTTGAACGAGCAACGTCCGTCAAGAGAAGTTTTTAAAAAGACGGTGCGATTTTTTTTCCGTGGGTTTCGTCAATTATTCGACGGCATCAGGTTCTGCTATCTTTTCGGAAAAAGCAGCAGAAACTTTCACGATTCTTCCAAAATTCTTTAAAGAAACTTCTAAGCAGACATTAAATGACTGATAATACTCAGGCCGATTGCAGGTAGCGGTTTACCCGAAGGTGTGAGCATTGCCGTACATTGAGATAGACAAGAGTTATACGAATGGTGTTCATGGCATATACAGTGAGCAATTGCCCCGGGTGGCCGATTTTAGGAGGCGAAAAATTTCTGGAGTGGCAATGTTCTCAAATTGTTTGCTCCAATTCAACTTTAAAATGCAGTAGTTTTGTAATAAAGTGTTTCTTTTCCCATTATTTTTTAGAGTAAAAGTCATCATTGAGTTTTCAAAAATCATGAAATTTGAATAACATAAACACTTTATTTAATTTTTGAATTTTATTAGTTTTTTTAACAGCTTACATTGTACCCAATACAATATTATATTGTAGATTAAGTAAAATTGAATTGAAATAAATACTTTGCGCAGTTTTTATGAGAAAACATCAAAAATATTAAATTCATATTTATTCTGAATACAAATTATATTTATGTACTTGATTGAATAAGATTTTTTTTCAAATTATATTTAGTAAATGTTTTTAGAATTTTGATACGTTATATGATATATATGTGCTAAATAGCTCAGTTAACTCTTTAAATGTCGAATGGAAGACATTTTTCCAGAATTCATGGGAAAAAGATAAACAGGTGCGCCCACTATGTGACCACTCCTTAAACTTCAAAAAATAGATTTGATATGTTTATTCTCATCAGGACGTTTATGTTTAGGAAATTCTCTCGCGATGCCTTAAACCATCAACGATACTCGTCCACTCAAGGGGGTCGTAACCAACACTTTGGGAACCACTGTATCAAGGTAATAAACGGGAAGAAAGAAAACGCTTTTCAGTCGTATCTTAAGGGCGGCAAAATATTATTCGCCTCAGGTGTCAAAATTTCTAGGACCAGCCCCACATATGGGATACTTTGCAACATGCTGTACAAAATTACCATGGAATCATGGACTGCCCTGAGAGAATCATGGTATGAATTACCTTCACACATTAGTGGAGTCCATACCACGTGATATTGCAGCAGTTATAAGTGCTCGAGGGGGGGGGACCTACGTGATATTAGGTGGGTGTACCAGTTTTTCTTACACTTCAGTGTATTTTCTTATTGCTGTTGAATATGAAATTGCTTCCCTGGAAGTTAACAATGTTGGTATTGTTATTTTTTCCCCTTCATTTTATTTCCCGTAAGTATTTGAAGCTATTCAATCTTTTAAGATAATATAGGAAAAGAATAACAATCATTAATATGAAAAGAAGGAGATGTGTAACTTTTCTGGATGTATGAAAGCACGTGTTCAGATTGCTTGCATTTCGAGGAAAAAGTGCGCAAGGTCAGCCTGAATCACCCCCTGTGGTGAGACATCCAAAGAAGCATATTCAGGTGCACCCAGAGGGTCTTCTTGATAGACATAGAGAGGACGCATGTAAAAGACTTTTTTTCGTATATATATATATATATATATATATGTGTGTGTGTGTGTGTGTGTAGAGGGTGTGCCATCGAGAATAGCACGCGCGTAGGTTACTGCTGAAACACCCTCTCATTACATCTCAAGAAACGCCTTGTTTTCTTACGGGCGTAACACCATCTCTTAAGCTTAGCCCATTAATAGGCAAGCAATGGTCTCGTGCACTGGAAAGACGAACTTGGTTCTATTTACACAGGGCGTATTTATGCACGGACGGGGGGCGGTGGGGTAGGACGACATCTCTGTGTCGAATCTTTGTCTTTTCGACTAAAGAACCATTTTCATGATGCAATTCGAGACTTCACCGAGGCTTTCATTCAGCCGATATCGGCGGAATTGTTCAAGAAACGAGCCACTGTTCTGCCCATAGAACCCGTAAGGGTAAATATATCTGACATCCGGTTTGGCAGTATGTCAAGAATCGGATTCTCGAGGGAAAAAAAATCTATTCGAATTAGTAGGAGAAATAAAAGTTTTTTCAGTTGACATTTATCAAGAATAGTCATCACATTTACCCGTTAGCACGATCAGATGGGGATGAGGGTAGATCCGAAAGATCTAAGCCACCCAAAGCTGATAATCAAAACAATATTTCATGGATTTTTTGCTACAGTGGTCATAGTAGTGGTAACAGACAAAGAATGTTAACTTTTCGTTTACTTTGCTTGACAAAGACCATTTCATTCGATGGGTAACGCAGAGGGCGACTGCAATTCAGTTCAACTCGTTTGACCATGGCTACAGTTCCGAAAAAAAAAACAACCGGTCAGCAGAGGCGTATTATGGCTTATCCGACTGTGGGTGCCATCCATAAAAATTTCTTCTAGACATTACAGTCTGATTTTCTTGCCCATTCAATCCTCAGGTTGGCCGGCCAGCCTATGGTCAGTCCCGTAAATATGACTGTCACCTCTTTCGTCGCTGGCATGGCTTCACTCCCTCTTTCTCTCTAGGACACTCTTTTCCTCCTCCTATGCTACTCTTTTGGCCACTCTCACGCTTACACACTTTTAAGTCATTCATTTGGTCACTCACAGACATGGCATCTCAGATTACAGATCACTCTTTTGGTCACTCGTTGACCTGGCCCCCCAATTTTCTAGGTCACGCTTTCAATCACTCAAAGACCTGGCAACTCACTATCTGGGTCACTCTTTTGGTCACTCTCTGACCTGGCCCC